>NC_092878.1:160027633-161325964 GCF_028372415.1 Notamacropus eugenii
GAGTTTTTCAAAGAATTGATTGGTTTCCTTGCATTTTTCTCCAATTCTTGTTTTTCTTTTTTCTTTTTTTTTAAGTTTTTTATTATATACGATGGCTCTGCAAGGAGAAGAGGAAGGATGAAAGAGGGAATTTAGGTAATGTTAAAAATATGTGTGTATTTAAATAACACAATGTCTAGAATAAATATTCTCAAAAACTCTATAAACTCTATTGGAACCAGACCACTGTTACAAACTAAACTTGACTGTGACTCCCAATTATTTGGTCATCACAATGATACACACAAATTTAAGGACAATATGTTTCAATAAGCATCACCATAAAAATGTTCAATCTCCAAACTACATGGAATGAAAAGCTTTAAAAATAAAGAAGGGGGGAATGTGGAAAAAGAATGAGGTACATGTCGTGTCATCCCTTTTGTCCTGTCTACCAATGGAATTATACCAAGGATGATTTCAGTGACCCTGCAGAACATGAGTGTACATCCTAATACAGTTATTCAGCTACAAAAAGCAGTTTTCTTATTTACTTTAAAGCAGTCATAGAACATTCAAAATAAGATCAGAAGAAAATAAGAGACTATTACTAATGAAAGATTTCATTTATGCAGCACTTTAAGTTCTGTCAAATAATGCATGCATTATCTTATGCCGTTCTCACTACATATTTTATAATTTTTAAAGTATTATTTTTGTTCTTGTCATTTTTCATCACACTTCATAGATGTGAAAAGAACTAGGCTACAGAAGATCTGAGCGACTTGCCCAGTATGTCAGTCAGCTTGACAGCCAACCATGAGAAAGTGAGGAGACCAAGCTAAGCTCCAAATCTGGTCCTGCCAACTCATTCTAAACCACTTTCTCTTCTGTTCTCCCCAGTTCTATTAAGTGTGCCTAAGTCTATATTGAGTAAAATAATATTCTCTAATGCAGTTATAAATAGAAAGTGGATAAATAACATCAAGATATATTATGATATTTTATTTCTCAAAAGAAAAGTGTTAGTCACTTTGAGGTAATTTCAGATTCCAGTGAATGCTACTCGTTTTTTTCACTGTTAACTGGATCAAACAAACCTCTAACCTGTGGGTGGCCAGAGGTAAAGAGAGCTGGCCAGAGACAGGAGAGTCAGGAATCAAATAGAAGTTTAGTTTCAAACTAAGGAAAATAAGGAGGAGGGGGTGAAGTCAAGATGGTAGAGTAACAGCATGGACTTGCTAGTGCTCTCCCTCCAAACCCAGCCAAATTCCTGTAAAAATGACTCTAAACAAATTCTGGAGCAGCAGAACCCAGAGAATGATGGAGTGAAGCAAATCTCCAACCCAAGACAGCCTAGAAGCACTCCAGGAAGTGCCTATCCTGCCACACTAGGGGCAGAACACAGTGCAGTGTGGGCCATGCCAGCATAGATGAGACCTGAGTAGGCCTAGGGAGACAGAATCTTGGGCACCTGTGGCAGTTTCCAGACTTCACAACCCCAAAACACCAAGGACAAATTGGAAGGTCAGTAGAAAAAACCTGTGGGAACTGTGTGATAGAATAGAGTGGTCAGGCCCCAGGCCCAGGGTTTTGGAGGGGGTGCAGGAGCCAATGGAGGAGGAGTCCACAGCAGCTGCAGCAGCAGGGGCAGGGGCAGTAGCAGCAACTGGAAGCAGACAACTACCTTGACAAACAGCTCAAAAGTCAAGTAAATGACTGAGGAAATGAGCAAAAACCAGAAAAAGAATCAGACTACAGAGTCTTACTTTGGTGACAAGGAAGATCAAAGTATATAAACATAAGACAACAAAGTCAAAGCTCTGACATCCAAAAACCCCAGAAAAATATGAATTGATCTCAGGCTCAAAAAGGCTTTTGAAAATCAAGTAAGAGAAAGAGCAAAAATAGGGAAGAGAAATGACAGAGATGCAAAAAAATCATGAAAAATGAGTCAACTACTTGCTAAAGGGCACCCCAAAATACTGAAGAAAACAACACTTTAAAAAATAGACTAAACCAAAAGGCAAAAGAAATTCAAAAGGCCAATGAAGAGAAGAACGCCCTAAAAGGCAGCATTGACCAGATGGAAAAGGAGGCTCAAAAGCTCACTGAAGAGAATAATCCCTTAAAGATTAGAATGGAGCAGATGTAAGCTAATGACTTTATGAAAAATCAATAAATTGTAATGCAAAGTCTAAGGAATCAAAAAATAGCAGACAGTGTGAAATATCTCACTGGAGAAACAACTGACCTGGAAAATAGATCCAGGTGAGATAATTTAAAAATTATTGGACTACCTGAAAGCCATGACCAAAAAAAGAGCCTAGACATCATCTTTCAATAAGTTATTGATGAAAACTGCCCTGATTTTCTAGAACCAGAGGGTAAAATAGATATTGAAAGAATCTACCAATCACCTCCTGAAAGAAATCCCAAGAGGAAAACTCCTTGGAATATTGGAGCCAAATTCCAGAGTTCCCAGGTCAAGGAAAAAATATTGCAAGCAGCCAAAAGAAACAATTCTAGTATTGTGGAAATATAATCAGGATAACAAAAGATCTAGCAACTTCTACGATAAGGGATCACAGGGCTTAGAATATGATATTCCAGAGATCAAAGGAGGTAGGATTAAAACCAAGAACCACCTCTGCAGCAAAACTGAGTATAATACTTCAGGGGACAAAATGGTCATTCAATGAAATAGAGAATGTTCAAGCATTCGTGTTGAAAAGACCAGAGCTGAATATAAAATTTGCCTTTCAAACATAAGAATCAAGAGAAGCATGAAAAATTAAACAGGAAATACAAATCATAAGGGACTTACTAAAGTTGAACTGTTTACATCCCTACATGGAAAGATAATCTTTGTAACTCTTGAGACTTTTCTCAGTATTTGGCTACTTGAAGGGATTATATCTCTACAGAGAGAGGGCAGAAAATGAGTTGAATAGGAAAGGATGATATCTAAAAAAATAAAATTAAAGGGTGAGAGAGGAATATATTTGAAGGAGAAAGGGAGAAATAGAATCAGGCAAATTATCTCTCCCATAAAAGAAGCAAGAAAAATTTTTTCAATGAATGGGAAGGTGGAGAAGGTGAGAGGAAAAAAAGTGAACCTTACTCTCATTGGATTTGATTTAAGGAGGGAAAAACATGCACACTCAATTTAATGTGAAAATCTATCTTACACTACAGGAAAGTATGGGAGAAGGAGATAAGTAGGAGGGTGGGGGGGATGATAGAAGGGAGGGCAAATGGGAGGAGGGGGTAATTAAAAGTAGGCACTTTTGAGGAAGGATAGGGTCAAAAGAGAGAATAGAATAAATGGGGTACAGGATAGGATTGAAGGAAATATAGTTAGTCTTTCACAATATAACTGTTACAGATGTGTTTTGCATAACTACACATATATAACCCATACTGAACTGCTTGCTTTCTCATTAGTGATGGGTGGAGAGGGACAAAGGGAGAGTAGTTGGAAATCAAAGTTTTGAAAATGAATGTTAAAAATAGTTTTTTACATGCAACTGAGAAATAAGACATGCAGACAATGGGGCATAGAAATCTATGCTGCCGTACAAGAAACTAGAGGAGATAGGTAACAGAGAAGGGAGGGGTATGATAGAACAGAAGGCAGATTAGGGGAAGGAGTAACCAGAATGCACTCTGTCTTGGGGTGGGTGGAGGGAAGAGGTGGGGAGAAAATTTGGAACTCAAAATCTTGGGTACACGAACGTTGAAAACTAAAAGTAAATAAATAAATTTTTAAAAAAGAAAAAAACAAAGTAGGGAAAATGGCTCACAAGCAAGGTGGGAGATTAGGCACATGTGCTTGAGAGGTCCCCCCAAGTCAGTGGACCCAAGGCAGTGTGGGGAGAACTCAATGCATATACCAATAGCTACACAGTGAGCTGGAGCTGTGACAGCAACAATAAGACAAATTTGATTCACAGCAGAGCTTCATGACCAGAACACAAGGACTTGTTTAAGCTTGTCTGGTGCTTGTCAGAACTCAAAGAACACCTGGTGCTGGTCAAAGCAATACAATAATTATGTGATTTTGCCAGAGGCTGAGATCATCCTGAGGATGAGCACAAAGAATTGTTATTATGCCAAGCTCAGGGCATATATTGCTTCCTGGACCTTAGCTCTGGAAAATAGAGTGGATTACATTTTAAAAATCATTCCCAATTTCTCATTGTAAATAGTCAATATGTATAGCTTCTCCCTTTTTGATAAGATGCATAGTCTTGATCTTTTTTGGCCATTCATTCATTCATTCAGTCAATCATTTGTTCGTTCATTCAATAAGCATTTATAATTCACCTAGTATTTGTCAGGAATTGGGCTAGAGAATACAAAGACAAAACAAAAGAAAAACAAATGAAAAAATACCTATCCTAAAGAAATTTTTCAAAAGGACATAACATGTACATATATAATCTTATACTTAATAAACACAAGATAATAGGGGAAGGGTTTTAAGGGGTAAGTAATGGCATGGAGTCAAGCATTACTTGGAGGTTGTGAACTGATGCTTAGTGACATTGTGAATGTAGGAAGGTATTGGTCAAAGCAAGTCAAGATTAAGACAAAGTTAGAAGACAGAATTAAGACAAAAGGATACTCCACATAATTAGAGAAGCAATAAGCTTGTTTTTGAATGAAATGGTAAATGGATAAAAGTAAAGTCATTAATTCTAGTTATAGATATTTCATAGGGAACTTTAGCCAGTGTAAAGTAATTGCCATAATGAGGTGGTCAAAAGAGCCCAGAAATGGCCTGAGTCAAAAAAAATGGTCACCTTGCCAGAGAAATCTGAAAACCAAAGAAAACACTCACTTAGAGCACAAACTCCTTTGCAAAGCATCACATAAGAGATAAAGAAGTGATTATGAAATGTGTTGCCTCATACAATATTGAAAGGGAATGGAAGAGAAAATGAGCCTTTCAAAAACTTGATATGTGAACAAACTAAGCTGGATTATCCCATGAGCACTTATAAATAAAACTAGAAAGACAATAACAAGCAGACGACATGGCATATATTTATAGTGTTTCTGTCTATTCTCTTTATTGATCACAATAGTGCTATCATCTTGGGAATCTCAATAATATCTCATAGGCTTCAGTAAGAGGTGGAGAGAGAACTTCAGAAGAAATTGGGAAGACCAGCTGGGAATAACCAAATATGTAGAAGAGATATTTATGCAAATAAAGTACAATTTTAAAGAAATTATGATTTTGAATTACTACAATGATCCAAGACAATTCCAACAGACTTAAGATGAAAAAATCTACCACTAGAAAAAGAATTGATGGTGTCTGAATGCAAATTGAATCATATTTTTTTAAAAAAAATTATTATTCTTGTTTTTACTTTTGTTGGCATTTTCTTTTAAAACATGGCTAATATGAAAATGTTTTTCATGACTATATATATGTATATATGTATACATATATATATTTGAACTATATGAAATTTCTTGCCTTCTCAAGGAGGGGGAAGAGAATGAGGGAAAAAATATGGAACTCAAAATTTCAAAAATTCAATGGTAAAATTTTGTTTATATGTAATTGAGAAAAAGTTAAATAAATTAAAAAGAAACAAAGAAATTGTATAAAAATTCAAGACATTTCAAAGAAGACTTAAAGAATAGCACAAATGATGGACAAGAAGACGTAGGAGTAATATACATACAGATTTCATCTTGATAAAGTTATTATGAAAAAGGACCAACATATTATTAATGATGAGAATATGGAAAATCTTAATAACTATTCTAGGGAAGTCTACAGCCAAGAAAGAGAACTACAGACTGATATCATTAATCACATTCACTGAAGAATTTCATATAAAATCCTGGCACAAAGAGAACATCAATTTATCCAAGGAGTCATTCATTAAGATCAAATTAGATTTTTGCCAAGGATTCAAGAATAAATCAACATTAGGGAATAAATCAACATTTAATAATTTAAAAAAATAAAAAATAAACACATGAAAATATCTTTGTATGCAGAAAAACTGTTTGACAAAGTATAATCATTTGTGCTTTTAAAACTCTACAAAGTATAGGTATAGAAGGATGTGAAGACTAAAAGTATCTACTTAGGATCAAATAAGACAAATTGCAATAAGAGAGAGAACTTAAAGCATGGAGGACAGAGAAAAAGTAGTCAAAACAATGCCTATTTGCTGATGATGAAATGATTTACTTGGAAAATCCAAGGGAATCAGAAGTGAAATTAAATTAAATAAGTAATAGCTGTAGTAATGTTGCAGTTTAAGAAATATCTTCCTTCTCCCCAATAAACAGCATTTCTGGATACCAAAAACAAGATTCAGCAAACCATAATAAAAAGGAAAGTGTTATGCAAAATAACCATAAAACACACAAAAATAATTCGGCGTTCATATACTGTTCCAAAGCATATTCCATACCTATGTAGATAAAATTAGAAAATGGTTCTTAAAAAAATAAAGAATGACAAAAAGCTGATAATATATTTAGTGCTCATGGCCAGGTCATCCCAACACAATAAAAATGACAATATTATTAAAATTAATTTACAAATTTCATGCAATACTAATAAAAAGAGGTTTGATTCCAGACCAGGACAAAATAAAATCAAAATTAATTTGAAAAGTAAGAGATCTAGAATATCAAAGGAAATACTGACAAAAGAATGGGAAAGAAAGAGTAAGAACCTTTCAAATTTCTAACTCTATTATGCAATAGTCATCCAAATTATTTAATACCAATTTAAAACATGAAAACAGAGAAGACTTCTGGGGCCAAGGTGGCAGAGTGATCAGTAATTGCTATCTCCCTCCCCTTGTTGATCTTGAAGAGCCCAGAGAATATTTCCTCAGGAAAAATCCTGGAACAGTGGGAGCAGCAGAAGGAGTAACTAGTCTCTTAGCCCATGAGGCTAGGAAAATTACTAAGGAGGATCCCTCTTGCTGTGGGATCAGTGCAGGACTGGAGTTGTCCCAGACAGGACCACCTCAGCAAACTGGGAAAAGATTCTGAGCCCCAGGGAGGTGAAGCCCACAAGCATTAATACCAGGACCCCAGGCATGCCTCAGCACCCCAAGGGAATCAGGAAGACACTAGCTCAGACAGGATCACCACCTACTGACCTTTCCTAGGCTCTAGCTCAACAGAGGAGACCTCCTATGGCCAGATCACCCCTCCCTCACACTTAATGCAGCTAGCTCCAGGGTAACTCCAGGGAAACCCAAAAAGACTTCATCTGGTCTCTGCTTTCCAACACCAGCCACCTCGGTGCCAGGTAAGCTGCAGCATTTTAGCTTGTACCTGAAAGAACCAGAGGCCACAGCACACAAAGCCTCAAGTTCTAGGCACAAGAACTGTGGGACAGAACCCTCTATGACTTAGATGCAGAGATCTACTTTAAAAGCCAAGAAAAGGGTGATCATCATGTATAAGAAGCAAATCAGAAAAGACAATACCATAGAATCTCTCTGTGTGGACAAGGTCCATATCAACAATACCAAAGAGGGCAGCACTGAGACTGTACTCCTATCTTAAACTTCAGAAGGGAATATGAACTTGTCTGAAGCACAAAGAGCGTTCTTGCCAAATTAGAGAAACAGAAGAAAAACTGACTAATGATTTTAAAAATATGAAAAAAGAAATCACAGAAGAATTTAAAAGGAAAACTGGACAAATGGAAAAGGAAGTACAAAACCTAACTGGAGAAAATAACTCTTTAAAAGGAACAGTTGGCGTGATGGAAAAGGAGATGCAAAAGTTAACTGAAGAAAACAATTTAATAAAAATCAGAATCAGGCAAGTAGAAGGTAATGACTCTCTGAGACATCAAGAATCAATCAAACAGAATTTAAAGAATGAAAAGATAGAAGAAAATGTAAAATATCTAACTGGAAAAACAACTGTCCTGGAAAATAGATCCAGGAGAGAAAATCTAAGGATTATTAGTCTACCAGAAAACTATGGTGGAAAAAAGAGCCTGGACAATATCTTCCAAGAAATCATCATGTGCAATCAAAGGCCATGGAAATATAAAACAAAAGTTATTTGGAAACTAAACAATCTAATCCTAAAGAATGAGTGGGTTAAACAAGAAATTATAGAAACTATCAACAACTTCATTGAATAGAATGACAATAATGAGGCAACCTACCAAATCTTATGGGATATGGCAAAAGCAGTTCTTAGGAGAAGTTTCATATCTTTGAATGCCTACATGAATAAAGTAGAGAAAGAGGAGATCAATGAATTGGGCATGCAGCCGAAATAGCTAGAAAAAGAACAAATCAAAAATCCCCAAGTAAATATCAAATTAGAAATACTGAAAACCAAAGAAGAGATTAATAAAATTGAAATTAAGAAAACTATTGAACTAATAAATAAAACTAAGAGTTGGTTTTATGAAAAACCGATAAAATTGATAAACCTTTGGTCAATTTGATTAAAAAAAAAGAAAGAAGGAAACCAAATTACCAATATCAAAAATGAAAGAGGTGAACTGACCTCCAATGAGGAGAAAATTAAAACAATAATTAGAAATTACTTTGCCCAACTTTTAATTTACTTTGCCCATAAATTCGATAATCTAAATGAGATGGATGATTATTTTTAAAAAATATAAATTGCCCAGATTAATGGAAGAGGAATTTGAATACTTAAACAATCCCATCTCAGAAAAAGAAATTGAACAAGTCACCAAGGAACTCCCTAGGACAAAATCTCCAGAGCCAGATGGATTTACAAGTGAATTCCATCAGACATTTAAAGAATAGTTAATTCCAATACTATTTAGACTATTTGGGAAAAGTGCTGAAGAAGGAGTCCTATCAAACTCTTTTTATGATACAAATATGGTTCTGATACCTAAATCAGTAAGAGCCAAAACAGTGAAAGAAAATTATAGACCAATTTCTCTAATGAATATAGATGCAAGAATTTTAAATAAGGTATTAGCAAAAAGAATACAGCAACTTATCATGAGATAATACATTATTATTAGGGAGAATTTATACCAAGAATGTAGGGTTGGTTCAATATTAGGAAAACTATTAGCATTATAGATCCTATTAACAACAAAGCTAACAGAAACCACATGATTATCTCAATAAATGCAGAAAAAGCTTTTGACAAAATACACCACCTATTCCTATTGAAAACACTGGAAAGCATAGAAATAAATGGAACTTTCCATGAAATAATAAGCAGTATCTATCTAAAACCATCAGCAAGCATTATATGCAATGTGGATAAGCTATATGCATTTCCAATAAGATCAGAGGTGAAACAAGGATGTCTATTATCACCACTATTATTCAATACGGTATTAGAAATGCTAGCTGTAGTAATAAGAGAAGAAAAAGAAATGGAAGGAATTAGAATAGGCAAAGAAGAAACCAAGTTGTCACTCTTTGCAGTGTAGAACCTATATAAGATTATACTCTCTCTCAGGGAGGGAGTGGTTAAGGATAGAGGAATGAGGAGGAGGGATTGAAAAATTCTAAGATATATGAAAATGATTGTCAAACACTGAGAACAAATAAAATAAATTTAAAAAAATAAACAAAGGAATCGAAACTGAAAAAAAAAACATGAAAACAGAAAACAGAGTAGACAAAGAAGACTCTTAATTCAACATAATAACTGAGTGTAAGATAAAAAGGAAGACTTGAATCACCTAGAAAAGAACTTCCTATTTAACAGTAATTAATGGAGGAAAGTGGAAAGTAGAGTGACAAAATGAAAAAATAGGTTTATATTATAACATACAATACAATAAACTCAAAAAGAAGAGGTGACCACAATAATAAAGGTTAAATTATAAAATAATTAACCTAGAAAATGATCATATACTTTCAATAGCTATGGCAAAGAAATGAATGCCTTACCTAATTTCCCAATTACTAAGAGGTAGAAATTGATGAAATAAATGATTGGAATAAATAATTAAATTGAGAAAAATATGAAAAACATAATTTCAATTAGCTGAAATTGAAAGCTTTCACATGCTTAAAATTAATTCAACTCAGATAAGAAGGGCTGTGATCAACTGGGAGAAAAAAAAAACCCTTTGGGTCATATATTCTAATTAGGGTCTGATATCCAAGATATGTAGACAACTAATAGAAACATATAAGACTAAAAGCCATCCCCCAATACATATGTGTTCAAAGGATACAAACAGTTCTTAAGACTATTATCAATAAAAAATACCAAAAAATACTGCAAAATAAATACTAACAATACACATGCAAATAAAAATAACTCTGAGGTTTTGTCTTCTAAGCAGAATATAGGAAAAGATCATAAAATAGATTGATCAATATTGAAAGGATTTTGGGGGAAAGGGGACATTTCAAATTGTAAGTGAAGCTGAAAATTTGCCCAATCAACCTACAAATTCTTTGAAATCCTGTGTCACAACTTGTTTAGTTGTTACCAAATACTGGAAATCTAGCTATTTTGTTTCCAGTTTTGTGAGACTATGAAAAAGAGATGCTATAAGTATTTTGGTATTTATGGGGATTTTCTTTTATTTATAATATCTTAATGCCCTAGTGCATAGTCTATTTGATGCTGAGAAATAGTCATATTATTTGAAGTTTCCATTCAGAAGACATCATAAGTCAATTGCAAATTCTACAACTGCTTGTTCATGTCTATATCTTCTCCCTTTTTAATTTTTCCATTAAATTTTTCCACTTCTGAGAGAGGAACGCTAATCTCTCCTGTTAATAATAAAGTCCCTTCTAATATTCTATTCTTATGCTTATATAATTATACAAATACATATATATGTTTTTTTCTTTGCAGTTTAGTTAACTACTGTTTTAGAAATTTAGATCTTATATCACTTGATGCATATATACTATATATATATACATATATATATATATACACATATAAAATTAATATTGGTCCACTACATACATTGTATACAAGAAATGTATTTTCTTTTTGTTTTGTCTATTAGGATTCATATGACTCTAACTTTTAAAAATTCATTTAATGTATAGTAAATTTTATTCCAGCCTCTGACTTTGATTCTTTGGGTGTATTTTTTCTTGTTTTTGCTTTGGGTTTTGGATTGTTTAAATAGGCTCCTTCCATACAACAATTTCTGTGGCTTTCATTTTAGAATCCATCCTCCAAGTCTTTTCATTTTGTCAGATTTTTAATCTATTTAAGTGAAAATTTATGAAATTTAGGCCATTTCTTTTCTTCCTTTTCTTTAAGTATTTTCTTTTTTTGTAAGAATTTTTTCAATCCTTTCCTCTTGTGTAATACTTTACTCTGCAAGTATTTTTCCTTAAAAAATTGTATTTTATTGTACTATTACATCTTCTCAGTCCCTCTCTTTGATCATTTACTTACCTTCTCCCCAACTTAGAGGCTTTACTAAAAATTATTTTTCTTTCTTTTTAGTTATTTATTATTCGTTCCTCTTTTATCCTCTTATTTTTTTCATTCTGAGCTAAGTTGTTAGTTAAAATTTTCTCTTCTTTTGTTCTCCAAATTCTTAGAGTTATTGGCTTTCTTCTTAGGATTTTTTTTTCTAAGAATTTTTCTTTGTTTTCTCTCAATTCTTTGGTTTGTGGATGATTTTAGTTTGTGGATTATAAAATGAAACATTAGGCTCTCTGTGGGATTAAAGTTTCATTTTGAAAGAAATTCTAATCCATAACTTTTAAAATTATCCATTTTAAATTTGATATTGTTCAAGAAAAGCTTCAAATAGATACATGTTGTAGGCATAAAAGATCACATCATATTGGATTTATGGAGAGAACATTTCATAACTCCACAAACGTCAGATCACACAAGATAAATTTTACATAACATTTGAAAAGGTTTTGTACAGCAAAGTCTGATGCTAGTAAAATTTAGAAGGCAAACAGACAATTGGGGAAATTCTTGATACACATTTTTCTGATAAGTATCAAACATAAGATGGGTTTAATTATAAGAACTGATTTAAATGTACAAAATATTCCCATAATAGGTAAATGGTCAAAGGATGCTAACAGGCAACTTTCTATGAAGAAAATCCAAGTCAACAGCAGCACTGAAAAAAAGATTTTCCAAACCACTGATAATGAAAGAAGTACATAGTAAAAGAACTTTGAAGTTCTACTTCACACAAAGATAACAGAAGAAAAAAGTGATAAATGTTGGAGAGTCTGTGAAACAGTGTAGTCATTCTGGAAAGGATTTTGGAACTAGGTCCAAAAACTTACTAAATTATGACTACTCTTTGGGCCAGCTATGCCTTATACTAGTAGACCTATAAAGAGAGAAAAGACTTTTGTGTGGATACACACACACACACACACACACACACACAAGCTCTTTTCATAGTAGTCAAAAATTGGATACCAAGAATATGTTTTCCTATTGGGTAGTAGCTAAACACATTGTCATATTTAATGTAAATAATTTTCTTTCCTCTATAAAAATAAGTAATAGATACTTTTGGAGGAAACTTGGAATAATTTTATTAATTGATATACAATGAAACAAATGGAATTGGCAGAGCTTTTACAATAATGTTATAGAGAAAGTAACTTTGAAAGATTTAGAACTCTGATTAACAAATAATAAACCATAAGTCTAAAGGAATTAAGGTTAAAAAATGGCACTCACCTCCTGTCAGAGAGATATTGAACTTAAAATGCAGAATAAAACATGAATTTTTGAACAAGGATAATATGAGAAATTTTTTCTTGTACTCCATAGACATATATTAATGTGTTTATTTCTGTAGTACATTTTTTAACTCAATGGGGGATAATGACAGGGACTTTTTTTAAAATCTTGATTAAAAAACAAAAATATATTTAAAAAAACCTTAGCAGGGGTCACTGCCTATCTCTGGCATAGTGCCCCAACTCAGGAGCTAGAGCTAGAGAGAATAGTAAATCAATGGAAAAACGAATCTGTATCAAAAACTATTTCAAATCTAGAGAACCCTAAAAGAAAGAGTAACTCTATACCTATTGAAATCATAAACTCAAAGAAAAAAAATAGATTCTTCACAGAGACTCATGAGCATTTTGAAGAAATTAAGAAATAAAATTGAAATGAATTTCTAGAGGACAGAATTGGAAGGAAAATAAATAGTTTAGAATACAAAGTAATCAATCTTACCCAATAATTCGCTGGATTTCTTGAAAACTAGAATAGTTTTCAAAAAGAATATACCAATTATTCCATAACAGCAAGAAATATTAGAACAAAATCAAAAGATTAATATATCAGACATCAAAAAAATACTGACTAGGAAAGTAAATTAAAAGGGATGATCAAACTATTCTGGATGAATACAATGGAATATTTTGTGTCATGAAAATGATGGAAATGGTTTTAGAGAAAATTGAGAAGATTTGTATGAACTGGTACAGAGTGAAGTAAGAAGAATCAGGAAAACTTATATAATTCAAATAGCACCACAGAAACAACCTTGAAATCCATAGAAATTATGAGTGATGAAATGGCTATACTGTGATGAAGCATGCTACTCACTTCTTGACAGAGGAATGATGGAAGCTGGCCAATGCCAGAATCTGTGTTCATCCTTGGTTGCTGAAGAAGACCATGCCATCAGAGAAATGATGACATGGAGGCTAGAATCTATTTCGTTTGAGTGTGTATTTCTTATAATGGCTTTGCTTTTTTCTTTTCTTTTTCTCTTTCAATGATGTTTTGTTGTTCTATCATTTTAGTCATTTTTGACTCTTCATGACTCCATTTGAGGTCCTCTTGGCAGAGATCCTGGAGTGGTCTGCCATTTCCTTCTCCTGCTCATTTTACAGATGAAGAAACTGAGGCAAATAAGGTCACACAGCTAGTAAAAGTCTGAGGTTAGATTTGAATTTACAAAGAAATGATTTCAAAGAGACCTGGGTAGCATGAACAATGGTGAGCAGAAGCAAGAGAATAGTTTACATAAGGACAGGATTGTTCGAAAGAAAATGACTTTAAAGGACTCAGGAATTCTGATCAATGCAATGGCCAAATACAAGGACGTGCACTTTTAACATTACCATTGTTTAATTCATTTTGCGTGATTGTTATTTTTGTTTTCATCTTTTAGTTTTTACTTGGGGACGGGGAGTAAGGAAGGAAACAAGCAATTATTAAGCACTTACTATTTGCTAAACATTGTGCTAAGCACTTTACAAATATTATCACATTTGATTCTCACAACTCTGTAAAATAGTTGTTATTATCCCCATTTTACAGTTGAGGAAACTGAGGCAAATAGAGGTTGATTTATTTGCCTATAGTCACACAGCTTGTAAGTGCATGAAGTCAAATATGAATTCAGGTTTTCCTGACTCCATGTGGGGCATTCTATCCACCAAGCCACATTGCTGCCTCTTGTGACGCCTTCCAAAAGAGGATCATAGTAATTTATTTTAATGCACAGAAGAGAGCAGAAGACAATTCAAAGGAAAGTAGATGAACAAAACAGCTCTGAAGTAATATGGAGAATTAAGTATATACTTTTTTTGCCTTTCAAAAACTGATAAAAAAAATCCTGACCTCACCTCAAGGCTCAATCCAAATGTCACCTCTTACATGGGACTCTTCCTGATCGTCTAAGCTTCAAGTGCCTTCTACCTCCCCAAATCAGCTTATATTTACTTGGCATATTTTGCTTGGTTTTTTATGTGTGTACATGTCATTTCCCCTGATAAAATGTAAGTTAATCAAAAAGAAAAAAATATAAATTTAATGTCAAATATCAATACAAGTAAGTAAACCTGCTATTTAAATGAATTTAAATTAATAAATGCAACAATTATTTAAGTAAAATTAATTGATTTAAAAAAATAATTCATCAAAATAAATTTCAATGCATAACATGAATAGAAAGGCAGCACTTCATAGTGAATGGTAAGCTGGTCTTGAAATCAAAAAATAAAAGATGAGTTCAAATCCTGCTTTGGATATACACTTACTTTGTGACCCTAGGCAAGCTACTATCCTGTTGGTGCCCACAGGCAACTCTGTAGGATTACAAATTAATGAGTCGTTGCTAGTTCCCAGTAGCGGATGAAGGAGGGAGTTTCTGAAGCTAGTTACCCACTCTAACAAAATTACAGGACTGGATGAAAAAATTCTCAACAAAAAAACCCAGCAGCTTTTTACAGCAATTCTCTCTGGGTCTCCAGCATGGCTTCTTTCTTTGTCCACTCATTTTCATTTACTCCTCTTTGAATATGGTCCTAGAGGAGCCTAGTTCTGTTTTCTTACTCTTCTTCCATGAGGTTCTCACCATGTTTCTTTCTGTTACTCAAACAAATCAGTCTTAGTACATGATACCATTCCATATTATCCATGCTTTGGATTAAAAAACATGCCTTATAGTTTACAAATGGAAATGTGCTTCAGAGTACAAATACCCAGGATTATGACTGGATGCTAGACAATGTCTTCTCTGACAGAGGAATAAATCCAAAGGTTGTTTTAAAAATGTGCTGTGTCCCACAGGCATTCAGGGCTAAAGAGAAGTCTCATGTGACTTTTGGGAAATGTATGTTCCCAGGGAAGGGGCCTGTTCTAATTTCCTTGGAAAAATAGTGTAAAAAAATATTCCCATCTTACCCAAAGCAGAGCTTTCTGAATTCATTCCTTAGAGCTGGGGCATAGTTCTCATTTCCCTCACTTTAGCTGTTGTTTGGCACTTACTGAATTTTGGAACCTCTTGGTTTGAATAACATCTCTCTCTGTCCCTCTTTTTCTCCCTCCTTCCCTTCCTCCCTTCCTCTCTCCCTGTCTTTCTCTGACTTTGTCTGTGTCTGTGTCTCTGTCCCTCTCTCATTTCTGTCTGTCTTTCTTAACTGTCTCAGTTTCTGTCTCAGTTTCTTCTGGTCTTTCTATTTATCTCTTTCTCAGTCTGTCTCTGTGTGTCTCTTTGTCTCAGTCTGTGTGTGTGTGTGTGTGTGTGTGTGTGTGTGTGTATGTGTCAGTCTCCAAGTCTCTGTCTCTCTGTCTCTGTCTCTGTCGCTCTCTCTCTGTCTCTCTCTCTGTCTCTCTCTCTCTGTCTCTCTCTGTCTCTCTCTGTCTCTCTCTCTCTGTCTCTCTCTGTATCTCTCTGTCTCTCTCTCTCTCTGTCTCTATCTGTCTCTCTCTCTCTCTCTCTCTCTCTCTGTCTCTCTCTCTCTCTCTCTCTCTCTCTCTCTCTCTTCTCTCTCTCTCTCTCCCTGTCCTTAGTTCTCTGTATATCTCCCTCACTGTCTCAGTCTCTGACTTTCTTTGTGTGTTTCTCTTTTCCTCTATATGTATCTCTCGTTTTCTCTGTTTCTATATCTCCTAGTCTCTTTGCCTTTCTTTCTCCATCTTTCTTACTATGTCTCTATAAAGAGAGATTGTCTTGGAAGATCATCCTCTTAGCTCTGGAACCCAAGTACAGCATTTCTGGGCCCCATTAAGTACAGAAGAGTGAAAGTGCAGAGAGGAGGAAACCCTTCACAAAACAAAGGGATCCCTTGATTTTGTCCTGATTGGGCACTGGCATTCTCCCATAAGACATGAAACATACAGATGCTCTTTCTTTTATCTGTTGGATAAGGTTTGCAAATGGCTTTAGATATATTATTTCACTTTATCTGCACAACTCTCCATGGTAGATTTTCATGATACCCATTTTACAGATGAATAAACTGAGGGACAGAGTGACTTGCCTAGAACTATACAGTTAATACATGTCTGAAGTGAGATTTGAACCCTAATTTTCCTAATTCCCAGCAATCTACCCATTACACTACATAGCAAGACCCTTCATGCAAGCATACAACCCTGAAATTCAATGCTCTGATATTGATCCTTGTGCTAACCATGGAGTTTTTCCTCCTTCTCTCTCAACAAAACTACAAAGCTCCCACAGCTGTTTCTGGCAGCTGCTGTGATAACAAGTTGTCCTAGGCAGGAAAACAGCAGCTTTGACTGCTAAAAAGGAATGACCTGCTGTCCCATGTCTGCCTGGTATGCACAGGCACCTTGGTTCTTTCACGGTTAACACAGCACAGCAAGTGTGGGAAAACATCTGCCTCTAGGACTGTGCCACTCTATAGACGCCTAGCAGCTGATGTGATTAGTTCCCATCCTTGCTTGCTTGAGATAGTTGTTCTGAAGTAAGGGTTCGGGCCTCTCATTACCATATTACCATCCACTCTTCTGACGTCTGAAGATATTCTCCTCTACCTGAAAGCAGCAAGGTGGGAAAGGGTAGCTACCCTTCAAAACAAAGACTGGCATCCTTATTGGACCCCAGTGAAGGGTGGGCTTTATCAAAGATAATTGGTGACTAAGTATCTGAATAAATGAATTCCTATGGAGGAATCTCACCACTCTGTTTTACATAAGAAAAATTAAAGAAATGCTCCAGATGATCTTTGTTGGGCCTCTTTTCTAGCAGTTTTTCTCTCTTGGATTAGCTGAGGTGTGTGCATGGGGGAGGGAGGAATCAGGATTGAATTTCTCTCCCCTTCCACCACCAACAATAATGGTGACTATCAAGTCCATGGCGCTGGTATGGGGAATTTGTGCTTGTCTCAGAAAAGTCTCTGAGACCAGACCCTGAGTCTATTACTGCTTTCTTCTGACCTTCTCTTTCCTTCCCTGAATATGTCAGAGAATGCTAATTCCAAGAAATAAAATGTCCTACTCTAAGAAATAACTTCTTAACAGATATTTCCTGCACTTATAATTTGGACTTCAGCCATATGAAGGGAGGAGTTATTTTTGTTTTAAAATAATATGCTTCTTTGAAGAGATGCTCATTTCCAGGATCACCTGTAGTTGAAGGGCTAAATTAAGGCTTACTCTGGCTTGCTAAAATACCTGAAATATATGGGTTGTTCAAATCTAACAAATCTGAGAGGAATGTGAAATAGCTATCCCGCAGACCCATAAAGCTCTCTTTACCTTCCAAGGGGAATATAATGAGTACGATGGGACATTTGGAAAATTGTATGCATAATAATCTTCTGAGCTCCTTCCCTAAGTTATGTTCTTAGATGCAAGTTGGATTGTCAGAGAGCAGCTGCTCCCTTAGGTTCTGCAGTACCCTTTGGGTGGAGGTCAGAAGAAACAAGGATACTCTCAAGGTTTCTCTAAAGAACTTTGGAATAAATTGTGTGACATGGGAGACACTGGTACACGCCTGCCCAGCATGGTCTACCCTCATCAGAGAAGGTGCTATGTACTCTATGAGCAAGGCAGAATTGAAGTAGCTCAAAAGAAATGTGAGATGCACAAGTTTAGAGAATCCACCCCAAATGTTCACATGAACTGTTTGTGCCTGACCTAAGCCTTTGGAGCTTATATTGGTCTCATCAACCACAGTCAGGCACACTGTGCCTTCACCCCAACACAGTGATGTCATCTTGATCCTCCTCAAGAATAGACAACAACCAACCAACCCTTTTGGTGGCTACTGTTAAAACTGTAACTCATGAACCCTCATCAATGTGCTTCCCATTAACAGTCAACCAGTATGCAAAAATTAAACTAAAGGCGAAAGTATTTCCTTAAATGAAATAATGAAACAGTAGTTATAAAATACACTACACTAAACCTGGGCCATACTCACCTACAATTACACATGTGGAAAGAGTGACCTCACATTTAGAATATAATGGCACATATAGGATACCTATGTGGCAAAAGGCAACTCTGGTAGTACGTGTCTGGAAGTCCCTCCTGTCTTCACAGGGTCTCATCTAGCTCTGGGTGAGTACAGTCTCTCTGTGGATTGAGCTGCTCACCTGCTTCCCAGGGTCTAATCCCTCTTACTTGACTCTCTTCTCTGCTGCCAGGGTTTGTGCTCCATTAAGGTACTTCATCTTTCGAACACCTGCCTCTATGTATCTATGTCGGCTTGGAGCTGGCTTCTTTGTTCTCTGCTGGATACTTTGTCTTTTACTTCATTCCAAAGGATCATGGTTAATTCAGAGAAGAATTCCCTTTTGCAAGAGAAATTCCCTTTCCCTCCTCTTCAGGTATCTCTTCCCACTACCAGTTCCCACCTAGATAGATCTCCAGTTTCCCAAGATTTATCTATTTAAAGGTCCTGAGGGTGTGGCTAATTTCTTTGCTCAGCCAAGGAGGTTACTCCCTTAAATTCCTTCCAAAAAGTGCTTTATATGAAAAACTAAACCAAAAAAAAAGTGCTAAGTACTTTAGAAATATTATCTATATTGATCCTCACAACTACTTTGGGAGGTGGGTGCTATCATTATCCCCATTTTATAGATGAGGATATTGAGGCAGACAGAAGGGTCACATATAGCCTGTAAATGTCTAGGGCAGGATTTGAACTCCAGTCTTCCTGACTTCAGGTCTACTGTGACACCTTGCTGGGTGTCAGTTATTTTATAGGTGTTTCAATACCTCATTGATTCTTTATGATTACATTAGGTTACATTATGGGCTACCTGGGCAATAGGGTGAGAAGGTCAAAGATCAACATTCTCACATGGTTTTCTTCATGGATGAAATATTTACTATATCTAATATTCATCTTGTGTATTGAGTACTTTCTTTTTTAGAAGGGGCCATTTTGGGAACACAATAGATATGTGCTTTGTTTTGGAGATACCCCTCTGCAATCAGCCTCCTTCCACTCCTCCTAAATGTAGATCTACGAGCTCATAATTCCTCCCTTGCTTGCAACTTGGCTGGGGAGTACATGTGAGATATGAGGAACTGGTTTGCAGTCAACCTCAACTTCTTAATACCTTTTAGGGGGAGCCCTACTTATATCTGATTTTCCTAAAGTGCAGTTCCAACCATATCACACAGACCTACTCTATATACCCCAGGTACTCTCAATTGCTTCTGGGATTAAATACAAAATCTCAATTTAATATTCAATCCCTTCACACATAGCTCATGACACCTTTCCAGTCTTATAGCTTTCTCTTTGCCATGTACTCTTGAAATAACATTGACTTCCTTGTTCCACAAACAAGAAACTCCATCTCTTGACTCTGGGCATTTTCTTTGGCTACGCCCCACCTCTTCCTTGAATGCTCTCCCTACTCAACTCTACTTCTTGTTTCATGGCTTTGTTTTAAGTTTTAACTAAAACCTCATCTTCTACTAGAAGCATTTCCCATTGCCAATATGAATGGGAAGTAAGGAGAGGGGAGAGAAATCTCCTTCCCCTTTCCAAGTAAAAGATCCAAAGGAAAGAAAGACCTACAAAAGAGATGATCAGAGACATTTCCACAGCTTTTCTTATGAACTACTGGGATTTTTATCTTGGTGTGGAGCAGAGAGGAAGAGATTACTTTATAAGAATGTCTACCCCTGATGCTCAGACACCAATCACTTTTGAGATAGCCTCCTATGCACTGGGGACAAATTAAGAGTTCCTGGGTCATTCCATCATTCCACCATTCTTTCACCATGGGACCAGAGTGCAAATCCTCATCCACTGGAAGTGCCCTAGTCCATCAAATAACTGTTACACAGGTTAGATTTCTTTCTGGGGCTCAGTTTCCTCCTATGTAAAAAGAAATACTTTGACTTGATGATCTCTGAGTTCCCTCCTTACACTGAATCCCATGAAGATGATAAACATATTGACTCCAATCAGGATCCTAAATTTCCCACTCTAGAGTCTTATTCTGGATTATGAAATCTAGAGTATGCTAAGTACAATCCTTCCACCACCAGGTACAAGTGGGTGTGATTCTTCCATCTCTAAGAAGTGATACTGAGATGCAGCACATTATAATAATCTTTCACTCAATCCCACACCTACCAAAAAACCACAATGAATTGTTTCATGTGTTGGCTAGGCCAAGCATTGCATTGACATTGTCAGAATATTAAAAAACAAAACAAAACAAAACAAAAAACTTGAAGAAGGTCCCTTGTTCTATTGGGCAGATCCTCAATGATAAAGGACAAGAATCCCAGGAGGCAAGGAGGCATGACAGGGTTGCAAGCTGCCTTGGAGGAGGACTCCCTCCACCCCCCCCCCACCCCCACCCCATCATGACTGGGGTCATAGATGTCTCAGTACAGAAGGATTAAAACTGGCCAAGTCAGAACTATCATATTTCACATTCACAATTTAGGAGTAAAGAAAATCCCCACAGACACAAGACTGCAGCCGTCTTTAAATTCTTAGCCATTGCAATAAATCATAGGTCTTGAATTTCAGATCAAAGGATAAAGCTGGAGTGAATCCAGAGCCTAAATGGAGCTAAATTTTAACACACAGCAATTCACTTACCCATTCATCTTGGGGTATATCTTTAAAAGTTCACTGGTACCAGTTTTGGAGAAAACTAAGGGGAAAAAAAACCTGATCTTGTAAATTGCTTCCAATATGCATTTTAAAGAGATACACTAAGGTGGCCAATCTACTAAGTATATCACTTAAAGGGAATAGGAGGAAGGAGACATAACTATGTCATTCATCAGTCCAGATATTAACATGACATGAAATTGAAAGAATGCAAGATTTTCTAGTTCATCTCTCCAAATGGTAAATCATAACATAGCTGTCACATAGTCTATTAAAAGCAATAAAAGATGGTCTTTGAATTTAACAGTGACATAATTTTACAGGCTTTGTAGAAGTTCTCCTGGAAACGAACAGAGGTTTTGCAAGTTGAAGTAATCTGTCATTTGGGAGGTTCTTAAAATCCTGCTTTAAATGCATGCATATCTGTCTAGTCAGCTAGCTTGCTAGCTAGCTGTCCTTCTGCCTAGCCATCTGTTACATTCATGCATCAAAGCAAAAATTTCATTCACTCTTTAGTCTGAAATAGTTACTTTTCTTTACTATTCTTTTCCTTTTTGAAGGAATATATATAACATATGTACTATATGTATGTATAGGTACTATATGTATGTATATGTATACATATATATGTATATATTAGTTACCTGGATTTCTTTTTAATTTCCTTTAATCATACAAACTATATAAGAGGAAAATCAGAACTCAATTAGTAACAAGTGGAGTTCTGGTCATGGAGTCAGAAAAATCTTCGGTTCAAGTCTTTCCTATGATACTTATTGGATGTGTGATCCAGGACAAGTCACTTAATCCCTCAATATGCCAAGCAACCCTAAGATCACAAGTGGCTGATCTGCATCAGTACAGGGAGTCTGCACTGTGAGTTGCCTCTGCTCATGAAACCACAAGTCCATCGCCATCACAACAAAATCAAGAGTCAAAATGACTGTTTTGATTAATTTTAAAAAATGTTATTTTATAATGTGATAAAACTAATCCAACTATTTTAATAAGATAAGAGAATTTCTGCATTGGAAAAAAACCTGAGATCATCTATTAGAAATCTACCTCACAAGATAGATGCTCAACAACGAGTCATCTGTCTCCAGTTAAGGATCTCCACTGAGGTCAAATCTATTATTGTTATTGAATCACTTTAATTATATTTGACTGCTTGTGACCCCAACTGGGGTTTTCCCTAGCATTTTTTTTAACAGATTAGGAAACTGAAGCAAACAGGGCTAAGTGACTTGCCCAGGGTCACACAGATGGTAAGTGTCTGAGGTCAAAGTATCTGAGGTCAGGAAAGATGTCTTTTTACCTTCATGTCTAGCACTCTATCCACTATGTTACTTACATCCCAAGGAAAACCATCTCCTAACAAATAGCTCTATTGGTTAGGAAATAACTTCCTGACATTGTGTCTAAATCAGGCTCACCAACTTTCAGCTACTGCAAATAAGCAGTTCTGTCTTTTGGGGCCAGACTAAACAAGTATAATAATTTTTTTTCTTCCATGAAATAGCCCTTTCAGTATTTGAACCAGTTATTTATTATGCACGTGAAATTGTACTTGACTCACGGAAACCTCATTCTCCCCTGATCCTTGAGGCTTTAAATTTCTCTGGAGGTTCCATGTAGTTGAATATCCCTCCAGGGAAACTAGATTTTTTTTGGTGTGCAGCCTTTCCTCCTGAATGTCTAGTTCCTCTCTCTCCAGCTCTTCCTCTTGAATCCATGTGGAACCCTCTTTTAAAGGGTTCCATTTATCTTTCTCAAAATGGTATCAATATGGGGAGGAGCCAAGATGGAGTAGTGCAAAGTCACAACTGTCAAACTTTCTACAAAACCTCAACCATAACATGACCAGAGAAAACTTCTTAGTAGAGAAACACACAAAAATTAATAGTGAATCTTTCTTTTTTCAGTCCAGGACTGATTTGAAAAAATGTATGGACACCAAAGTGAGGGTTGGCTTAGCACAGAGGAGTGGAAGAAGGACAGGATGTGGTCTGTGGCTGAAGGTGCAGGAGGTAGTTCCCACAGATGGTAAGAAAATGTGAACTACCTCATCAGAAAAACAACTGATCTGAAAATAGGTCAAGGAGAGAGAATTTAAGAATCATTAGATTACCTGAAAGATATGATGTAAAAAAGGAGCCTAGATATCATCTTTCAAGAAATTGTAAAAGAAAATTGCCCAGATATCTTAGCTACAGAAGGCAAATTAGAAATTTTTTGAAACTCTACCAATCACCTCCTGAAATACTCAAATGAAAACTCCCAGAAATATTAAAAACAAATTCCAGAGTTCTTAGGTCAGGGAGAAAATATTGAAAGTAATCAGAAAGAAACAATTCAAATATCATGGAATAGCAGGATCACACAAGATTGAGCAACTATTACAATAAAAGAACAGAGGACTTGAAATAAATGTCCCAAAGGCAAAGGGGCTGGGACTTCAAACAAGAAAAATCTACCCAGCAAAATCAAATTGAATTCTATGGAGGAAAATGAACATGTAATGACATAGGAACTTTCAAGCATTCCTGATGAAAAGACCAGAGCTAAAGAGAAAATGTGACAAACAGAAGACTCAAGAGAAACATTAAAAGGCAAACATGAGTGATAAATCACAAGGAAGATTAAACTGTTTACATTTCCAAAGGGGAAGGTGATAAATATAACTCCCAAGAACTTTATCCTCATTAGCGTAATTAGAAAGTATCTACTTAAACAGAGGGCATGGGTGTGAGTCTGTTATGTCAGGATGATTTCCAAAGAAGAATGGAAAGACAAGAAAGAGAGATGTGCTGGGGGAAGGTGGCAAATGGAGGAAAAATGGGGGAAATTGTCTCAAAAGAGGCACACAAGAAAGAGGCTTTATAATGGAGAGAAAATGGAAAATGGGAAGTGGGCAATGTTTAAACTCTCTTTTGAACTAGTCTAAGGAAGGAAGACTACATAGACACACACACAGAGAGAGCTGAATATAAAAATTCATCTTATCCTACAAGGACTTAGGATGGAAAAGACCTAAGAGAAAGACAGGGTGTGATGATTAGAGGGAAGGTAGATTAAATGTCTGGAAGGAAAACAGACTCTTGAGGAGGGGACACCAGAAGATAAATAGATGAGAATAGGATAGAAAGTACAGATTGACAAAACCAAATTACCACTAATTAATTGATTAGATTAGTAAGATTAAAAATTGTAAAACTTTGAATTAAGAAATAAAGTTATAACTAGTTTCATGGGAAAATACTAAAATAAATAAACCATTGGCTATTTTGATTTTTCTTATCTTAGACATACACTAAAACTTAAATACATATTAAGAAAAGAAAAAGAAACATGATAAACTTAAATATAAAATAAGAAAAGAAAAAAATGACGTGCATAGTAGAACATAGAGGATTCAGAATAAACAGCAATCAAATCATTTCAAGAAAGTCCATATATTAAATACTGCATATTACTTTGAAAGCTGTCCATCTTTGTTTCCTTGAAAGTTTTCTTTTCTTCTCTGCTGTACACTTTTTACTTTGTCCTTTTTCCTCTTCCTCCCCCTATCTACCATCCTAAAGTTACAATGGAGTATGACTATATTTATATATAGTTTTTGATATATACACACACTTATACATATAAAAATTCATACATACATACATAAACATATACTTTCCCTAACAGATTCTACTTCTAATCTTGTTTTTATGTTTGTGCCTATATCCTTTTTTCCTAGGTCTCCCACCTGCTACTTTGCCCTCCTGTTTCTTAACCTCATCCCACTCTATCAATCCCTCCCTTATCTTCCCATTCCCCTAAATCTAAAGACCCTGCTATATCCCCCTTTTAACCTATTACCTCACGCTCCCCTCTAAAGATCCCTCCTTTATCCTCTCCATGCTCCCTGCTCTTAGAGTTTTATTTCTTTCTAAATATAGAATACTTTTATATTCTTCTAGATGTATATGTATTTTTCCCTCTTAAACCCATTCCCAGTAAAAGTAGGTTTCCAGAACTAACAGCCCCCTCCCCCATCTAATTCCTCAGTTATTGGCTCTTCTTCTTGAACTTCATTTGCATAATGACTCTTTTAGCTGTTCTTGAATGGTTTTACTTTTTGAAGTCATATCATATTCAGGTCTACCACACTCTGTCTTATAAGCTATCTAATTACTAATAACAGTCTTAGACATAAGTTTTACATTTTCTATCCATAAAAGGTCAACATTCTGTCTTTATTTAGTCCCTTTTACTTGGTCATTGGTACATACATTATATTTCTTTTGGCTTTTGTATGTCAAATCTTCTGTTGAGTTCAGGGTGTTTTTTTTTTTCTTCTTTTAATAGTCTTGAAAGTCTGATAGTTGATCAAATGGCCTTTTGTTTTCCATTCAGAATTATGTTTAGCTTTTCTGGGTTTAATATTTTTGGCCAGAGGTCCAGTACTTTTGCTTTTTGATATATAGTTTTCCAAGACCTGCATTTTTTTCTTGTTGCTTTTAATATTTTGTCCTTTATCTGGGGATTGAAGAATTTAGCTATAATATTCCTGTGACTTTTCCTTGTAGGATCTCTTTCAAGTGATGATCAGTGGATTTTTTTCTATTTCTACTTTCCCCTCTTGTTCTAATGCTTCAGGACAGTTTTTTTAAGTATTTCTTATATTATGGTATCAAGATTCTTTTTTTTTTTTATCAGAAATACTCCAATTATTGTGACGTTTTCTCTTCTTGATCTGTTCTCTAGATCCGTTGTTTTTCTTATGAGATGTTTTACATTCTCTTCTATTTTTTTATTCTCTCTCTATATATATACACATATACATACATACATGCGTGCGTGTATGTGTGTGTGTGTGTGTGTGTGTGTATTTCTTCATTTCTTATAACTTTGCTGGCTTCCTCTTGTTCAATTCTGATTTTCAAAGAGTCATTTTTTCCTTAAGATTCTGGATCTCCCTTTCCAATTGGTTTACTTTCTTGTCATAATCTTCTTTTTTTCTGTATTATTCTTATTTTTCTTTTCAATTTTTCCTTAATCTCTCTTGTTTGATTTTTAAAGTCTTTTCTTAAATTCTTCAATGGGTTGTTTTTTGGCAGGTAACCATTTGACATTACTCTTTGGGGTAGAAGAGCGTTTCTTTGTTTCTCCAGTCTTCTTTGTTGCCATATCTATGGTTGGATTCTTTCTCCTTTGCCTGTGCATTTTCTTTGTAATACTCTAGTTTTTATAATCACCTCTAGTTCTGGAATATGGGGGATGGTGCCTCTGGCTTCCGATCCTCCCCAGTTCTCGCCTTTGACCTTGAACTCCAATGAAGACCTCCAGCCTCCTGTAAGTGCCCACAGACAGTGGAGTCCCTAGTCCATATTGTATGCTGGTTCCTTCTCAGGAAGCAGGTGTTCCTTGTTGGCAGAGGTTTCCTTGATCTTCCCCAGGTCAGGCACCCAACACCCCTCACTATCCCCAGGGTTAAAGTTCCATTGGCTCGGGGAGGCAGCCTCCCTACCCAGATACCCCCAGAGTTTGTCCCTTATTGTTTGAGCTGACCCTAGTCTGGAGATGTTTACTTTTCACAGGTTGAAATATCATTTGGGAGCTTTTCCTCAGGTCTTCTCTGATTGTCCCAAAAGGACCCCTGTTCTGTCCATACTCTTACTGGTTAAACGGGCTCTGTACTTGCTGAGAGGTGCTATTTTATCTCTTTTCTGGAAGAAAATTGTGAGAGCTTGAAATTTTCTGACCTACCCCGCCATCTTCCCAGAATCCTCTCTCCCTTGTTTTTTTTTTTTAAAGAATCAAAACTAAATTACGATTTCCAAAAACGAAAAGGTGGCTCTACAACTAGTGAACATGAAATTAAAGCAGTTGTTAAAAAGCTATTTTGCCCAACTATATGCCAATAAAACTGGCAGTATAAATGAAATGGATAAATATTAACCAAAATATAAATTGCCCAGATTAACAGAACAGACAATAGAATACTTAAATAACCCTATCTTTAAAAAACATTTGAGTAAACCATAAATTAATTTTCTAAGGGAAAAATCCCAGGATGAAATGGATTAATAAGTAAGTTCTACCAAATATTTAAAGAACAATTAATTCCAATATTATACAAACTTTTCAAAAAAATAGATAAAGAAGGAGTTCTACCAATTTCTTTCTATCTCAAAGATATGGTTTTGACACAAAAATCAAGGACTGCCAAAGCAGGGAAAGAAAACTATAAACCAATTCCTGTCATGAATATTGATGCAAAGATGTTAAATAAACACAAGCAAAGAGATTACCATGAAGATCACATGTTATGACCTGGCTGGATTTATAGCAGGAATGAAGGGCTGGTTTAATATTAGAAAAAACTATAAGCACACCAATAACCAAAAAAAAACCATATAGTTATATCAATAGATACAGAAAAAAAAAACCCTTTGACAAAATGTGGCATAACTATTAAAAAAAGAACCTAGAAAGTATATTAATAAATGGAACTTTTCATAACAGGATAACTTCTTTCTTTACTTTATACTCCACGTGATGGTCAAATTGATATTCCTATAATACAATTTTCACCAGATCTATTTCCTGCTTAAGAATCTTTGTATTGATAATGCATTTTTGCTTAGTGTTAAAATAACTTTGCTTCTTTATGGGAATATCTTTCCCACCCATTAATGGGTCTGACCATTAAGGAGTTTGATTAGGGAAGATTTGTGGGAAGGCCCACATCTTTTGTTAATTTTCTAATGAGGCACTGGTTCTCAAGGGCTGTGATGCCCTCTGACTCTTAAAAGTGTATAAAGACTCTAAGGTGAGATTTTACTTTGGGGCTTACTGATTGGAAGTGTTTGGCCAGAGGAGCGCCCCACCTTTTGAAAACCCACATGTTGGTGTTTCTCTCTCTGGTAACTATCTATGTCTATATCTATATCTATATCTATATGTGATGTTCAGATAGTTAGATCTGTCTGTTGATCTATGCATGTATCACTTATGGCAGACAGTTGGAAGCCATGTCCGTTGAT
The DNA here is from genome assembly GCF_028372415.1 of Notamacropus eugenii. NCBI lineage: Eukaryota > Metazoa > Chordata > Mammalia > Diprotodontia > Macropodidae > Notamacropus > Notamacropus eugenii. The sequence goes on from NC_092878.1 coordinate 160,055,939, forward strand.
TTTGATTTCTCTGTATTTTCTCTGAAGTTCAAGGTGCCAACATTTTCCCCTGAACTAAGTAAATGATATCTACATGCTTGATTAAAGCGATTGTTGACCCCTCAAAAGTTGCTTTCCTTTTAGAAATGCAAATCTAAGAACGTGTGATAGCAGGCCCCCAGTGTATGTTGGGGTGCTTGTTTTTACAATCTTTAGTATCTCTGTTCTGCCTCTAGGGTAAAATACAATCTCCTCTGGCAGTTAAAACCTTTTTTATAATCTGTATCCAACTAATCTCTGTAGACTGGAAAAGGGGTGAGAGGAGAAACAAAGGAAGGGAAGAAAAACTTAGTAAGAACCTACTGTGTGTCAGGTCCTGTACTGAGTGCCTTACAAAGATTATCTCATTTAATCCAGCCGTGAACCTGGGTGACTAGCAAAATGGTGGTACCTTTGCCAAAAATTGAGAAGATAGCAAGGGGATTGGTTTTAACAAGCATTCATTAAGCCCTACTGCGTGATGAGTACCATTCTAAATGGTTTACAAATATCTTATTTGACCTTCATAATAACCTTGCATAGTAGGTGAAGTTATTATCCCCATTTTACAGATGGAGAAACTGAGGCAGATAGAGGCTAAATGACTTCCCCAGGGTCACACAACTGAAATGTCTGAGTTGGGATTAAAACTCAGGTTTATCCTAGCTCCAAATCCTGGGATCTATCCATTGCACCATATAGCTGCCTCATTATTCCACAAGGAACTTCTCTAAAAATATTCCTGGTTTATACAATGAACTTGAGACTTCAAGGAAATAGCAAATGAGGGGAGATCACTTCTTGTTTTGATACCAAAGAAGTCTCAGGAGAAAAAGTTTGGGGACTCCTAGGCTTTTGTATCTTTAAAGATCAAGGTCAGATTTCAAGAGAAAACCTTACCACTTCTCACTTTTTTTCATATTAAAATGCTATTATGATGAGTTTTCATTGTTTTATCTGGTGAAAGTCACAGCACAGGCAATATCTCCTTTCTAAAACAGGAAACAGTGTCCTTTCCAGCAGTCTCTGGCCATGAAATCCAGACTAACACCCTGATCTCTCTGGGTGATCATGTGTGCATAGCTGACCTCTGGAAACAAAAAGCCACCCGATCTGATAAAAACATGTATCTTCAGGGAGGTCTGGAGAGGTCAGAAGGCAGTGGGGATGACAGAGGCCAACATTTTGACTTTGATCTGTGTTTTTGAACTCCTAGATTTCCACTTTGTTCCTGACTCATGCTTCCTTTGATATTGTCTGTGTGAACAGCACTTAGGCTGCGCCTTTCTCAGGCAGGGTAGATTATTCCAGAGCTTTGGCTCAGCCCGCTACAGACCCGGTGTGTTAGACACCGGCCATTTAAGAGAGTTAATCAACTTAAAGTTTTAGGTGTTCATTTTTTAATTAAACTGCAGTGACTTCTCTCAGTCATGACTGTCTCTGTTATAAACCAATGAAACTGTTAACAGAAAAAATGAATGAGGCTTCTTTTCTCCTTACAGAAATAATTGGTTCTTGTATAAAATGGAAATTTGGCAAGAGAGGCCTGAGCTCTCAAAACAACATCCACATTGTGCTCCGGGAGGAGGCATGAACAGAAAAATGATACTGTATAATGCTTATTGGGGACGTAAAAAATGAAGAGATTTGGGAGAGAAATAACTTTACTAGGACTTTGAGACAAACCTGAAGCACACATCGTCTCTCCTGTCTCTCTGCCTCTGTCTCTATCTCTCTGTCTCTCTGCCTCTGTCTCTTTCTCTGCCTCTGTCTCTCTGTCTCCCTCTGTGTGTGTCTCTCTGTCTCTCTCTGTGTGTGTCTCTCTGTCTCTCTGTCTGTCCCTCTCTCTTTTTCCCTGTCTCTCTGTCTCTCTGCCCCTGTCTCTGTCTGTCTGTCTCTCTCTCTCTTATTCCTTCTGTCTCTTTCTCTCTCTGTCTCTCACCCTGCCTCATAGGCATTAGGTGAGGTCACACCTTCACAAAATAAGATGATTGTACAGATGCTGCTGACATGACCTCACTGTCTGATAAGGACCAGGCCTCATGGTCTGGGGAGATAGCGCTCCTAGTGGGATGAAGATGGCAGTCAGAAGTAGAGAACCTAAGTTCAAAATGCCAGCTCTGACACTTGTGACCTATGTAACCTTGATGAAATCAATAAACCTTTGTAGACTTCTGTTTCCTTATCTGAAAAATGAGAGGCTTGAACCTGATGCCCTCTCAGGGTCCTTTCATCTTTAAATCTGTTAGTCAGGGAGTGTGCCAACTGTCATTAAGCAAAGGGCATGACTAGAAATACCACATGATATCCTTCTCATTTTGCCCTCCCATTCTTTCTAAAAAGAGGAGGTCTCACAAGCCCAAAGTCTGGAGATGGATCTCAGAAACTTGTTACTATCTATAGCTTTCTTAGGCCATCTATTTCTCATCTAAGTGACTCTAGAAATCTAGTATTCATTCCTTGAGGATTAGAGAGGAAGGATGGGTAAATAATATCAACTCCCACTTCTGCAGAGGGAGGTACCATTAACATTATTATTACCATTTTTAAGAGCACATAGCAAGTTTATTGGGTGGAAACAAAGAGCAAATAGCCCAAAGAGGACATTTGCCAAGGATTGGTAGCTCTGAAAATGTAGTTAGTTGCATCAGGGGCAAGAGGATGATTTTCATCCTGAGAAAGTTAGAGGTTTTTTTGTGTAAAAGGGAGCTGTTTTCAGTCATTCAGCTACATGGGTAGTAGCTCTTTAGAGGTGATATAACCATTGCTGTCTTCATGCTCTAAAATCTACATGTCCACCTGTTCCTCTGTCATCTCACCCAAGCTAATAAGGACATTTAAAGGATTTAAAAGGATATTTTAGCCCCCATAACTATGCCATTCCATTCCTCATCAAGCACTCGTAGCCATAGTCTTTTTATGTGCCCTGGTCATAGCCCTTCTACATAGTCTTTGTACGTGCCCTGGTCCTTATTCTTCACTATGGTCTGCAGCATTGGCGCAAAGAGTTCAAAGTCTAGCACCTTCACATTCATCTCATCACTCTTGGAATTTGCTAAGACTTTGAGTATCTCTGAATTCGAGACCAGGGCCCACATCACATCCCCATTCTGGCCGTACAAGATCTTCCATTCCCAGGGTAGTCATGCTGGTTGATCCTTGGCAGAGTCATCCATCTTGACCATGAACCTTGGTCCTGCTGCTGCTGCTGTGGTCACTTCTACCATTTTATTTTATATTTTTAAGGAAGAATAAAATAATGAATAAGAAATACCAATCAAAAACATTCTGAAGTTTCATTTTACACCTGGCAAATTAGCATAGATACCCAAAAGACTGAAATAGTCCATGTTAGAGAGGCTATGGAAAGATGGGAAGATTAACAGTACCTTATTTGTTTTTATCCCAAGTAACACACATCCCTTCCTAACTGCCCCATTTCCTACTGAAAAGAAGAAAACTAAAAACTTGTAATGAATATGCATAATCAAATAAAAAATGTTACCATATTGGTCAGATCCAAAAATCCAAAAATAGGTGCCTCATTTAGTCCCTCACCTGGCAGGGGATGGGTAGCATTCTTCATCATCAGTCTTCCAGAATCATGTAATGTTTATCATTGATTTCAATGATTTTATATATTTATACATGAAATCAATTTATACATTGATTTCAAAGGTACCATTTTTGACAATGTTATTAGAATATAAATTGTTTCCCTGGTTCTTATTTCCCTTTGCATTAATTCATTCAAGGCTTCCTAGGTTTTTTTAGTAACTGTTTTCTTCATCTTTTCTTGGGGTAAAACAGTAGTATTCCATGATGTTAATACAGAATAATTTGTTCAGTCATTCCAACTGATGGACCCTCATCCTTAGTTTCTAGTTCTTTGCCACCACAAAAAAGAGATTTTTTTTTTTCATTTTCTTGGATCCTTTTGTATTATTACCTTTTCAAAGATGAAGAAATGTGAAGTGACTTGCCCATGACTACACTAAGAATCAGAGTTAAGATTTCAATTTTCTATCCCCATTCAAAGTCCAGGGGTCTTGACACATACACTGATATACATCACAGATCAGCAGTCACATCCCAACAGAGCAGATGCTCCTTGAGAAGAGGGGTCGTCTGACAGTTTGCCTTGAGTCTCTTGTGCCTGGAACAGAAACTGACACATAATGGACACTTACTAGTTAACCATTTGTTGAATGAACGAATACATTCTCCCATAGGGAATTTATTTTATTTCTGTATTTTTAATTATTTTAAATAGTGAAAATCATCAGAATCACAAATTTAAACAAACACAAATTTAAAATGATCTCCTACATTAAACCATTTTTATAGCTAAATGTATCAATGCAAGGTCAGGTGATCGGCAAGATTGTGTATCTGTCATTTTCTCCAAACCAATTTAACTCTCCAACTCTCCAAAAGAAAAAAAAGAGGAATTATATACCCTATGTAGAGTAATTCTAGCTAAATTCAAATGATTGTGTCTATACATAAACATGTATGTGTTTATATGTATGTATGTGTGTATATATGCATGTGTATATATTATGTGTGTATCAGTGTGTGTATATATGTGTATATGTAAAAATGTTTGCATGTGTGCATGTATATATGTGTGTATATAATACATACACACAAACACACACACAGACACATATATGTGTATACTCAGTACTCCTTTCTCTAACCCTTCAAAAAGCAATCAGTCGTACTTCTCAGGAGCACAAGCTAATTCACAAGTCTGTGCAGGGGACCATCCTGGAATTTCTTTGTGATGTAGAAACTCTTTGGGAATACCCTGACCTTCCCCCACTTGTCAAGGAGTGGCAGACTCTGCCTAGCCACGTACAGTTGAAATAGAGGGGAAAAGGTGTGGGGGACAGGGGGTTCAAAACAGTGGTCTTTAGTGCCCCTAAGTTAGGTGGTCACAAGGCTGGAGAGACTCTGCCTGGAACCTGTCCTCTCCCCCATCCCCTACTCCTAACCTCACCCAAAACCACAAAAAACTGAGTCATTCTAGCCAAAAAGGTAAGGCTATCAGAGGTAGGAATCAGGGTGGCGTGACAGTGTGAGCAACTGTCCTGGGTCTGAAGGAAAAAGGACAAAAGCCTTGCTGGGGCATGTCCTATTCTCCCTGAGGGGTCTTAGAGTATTAACTTAACTTTTGTGGGTGAGTCATTTCAGTTGTGTTCAAATGTTCATGACCCCATTTGTGGGTTTTCTTGGCAAACATACTGGAGTGGTTTGCCATTTCCTTCTCCAGCTCATTTCACAGATGAGGGAACTGAAGCAAACAAGGTTAAGTGACTTGATCAGGGTCTCACATCTAGCAAGTGTCTGAAGCTGATTTTAAACTCACGAAGATGAACCTTTCTGACTTCAAGCCCAGTGCTTTATCCACTATACTACCCAGCTGCTCAAGTGTATGTGCATTAGTGAGCCCTGTATCACCCAGTATAAGGAGGCTAAAGAGGTTTTGCAGCTCAGACTCAGCAAAGGGAGTAATTGAGAAATTTAAAAAAAACATTTCAACATTAAAAGTTTACAGAGAAAAAGCTTCAATAGAAGCCCAGAACAAAAGCAGATGAATCAATAGGGAAGAATCTAAAATCAGAAGGAAAGACAAGTACAGAATCCTCAGAGAATATACAAGGTTCTGTTATCAAACATTTAAAGAGGAAGGGATGTGATCCAAAGTCCAAAGAGACAATATCCTATGGATGCCCAAGACAGTATGCAACAACAAGCAAAAACAAAAACCAACAAAAAACTCTTCCTTCTTTTATTTGTTTTTCATGTCACTGATACTGTTTTACATTTTTGTTTCTTATTAACATAATTATCACCATCCATAGGCAGTTAGATCAATCAGTGGATAGAGCTCTGAGTCTGGAGTCATCCATCTATCCACCCATCCATCCATCCATTCATCCATCCATCCATCCATCCATCCATTCATCTATCCATCCAATAAACATTTATTAAGTTCCTATTATGTGCCAGGCACTGTGCTGAGCACTAAGGACACAAAAAGCAGCAAAATACATTCCCTTCTCTCAAGGAAAGAAGCTTACAATCCGATGGGTCAGGCAGGAAGATCTGAGTTGAATTTTGGCCTCAGACACTTCCTTGTGTGCCCCAGGACAAGTTACTTAACTTCTCCTTGCCTCAGTTTCCTCAACTCTAAAATGGAAATAGTACTAACACCTACCTCCCATGGTTCTTGTGAGGATCAGTTGCTCTCTAATTTGTAAAGTTTGGCACATAGGAGCACCTAAATGTTTGTTTCCTCTCCCACTTTATTTGTATAAATGCCATTGTCTTTCTTCTCCCAACCCCCCTCCAAAAGAAAAGCCCTCCCTTGTAAGAGTAAGTATATTAATACAAAACTAATTCACACATTGTTCACATCAGAAAATGCATGTCTCATTCTGCATCCCTATTCTATCACTCTCTGCCAAGAGAAGTGAAGGAAGCATGATTAGTCGTTGTGTTGATTACAGATCACAGTTGGGTTCCTTTGAAATGTAGAAATTATGGGATTTTTTTTCCTCCTGATTCTACTCATTTCATTCTGCCTCATTTCCTACTAGCTTTCTCAGGTTTTTGGCCCATTAGTCTTCTTTTAGTACAGTAATAATCCATTACAGTCAGACATTGACGGTCTTTTCTCTGTCCTAATTATTTTCCACTTCTCTTTTTCATTTGGCACTGTTCACTACCCTCTCTCTCCTACTCCTCTCTGGGTACATCTCCATTTGTCTGATTTCTCCTTCACAATGTCTCTGGTTAATCGATTTATGTTTGTTGATTTTTATTGACTTATCTTTCACATTTTGTACCTCTAACTGTAGGTATTCCCCCAAGGTTCTATTCTGGACTCTGTCTCTTCTCCCTTTATTCTCCTTTTCGGTAATCTCATCAGCTATCACGGATTTGTTTGTCATCTTTATTCAGATGGCTCCCATCCAGTCCCAGTCTTTTCACCATCATCAGTCCTGGATCATGAATTACCCACTAGACATTTCAGACTGAATGTAGCAGACACTTTAAAAACTCAACATGTTTAAGACTGAACTCATCTTCTTTAAACCCTTCCTTCTTCCAAACTTTCCTGTTTCTGTCAAAGGCACCACTATCTATCCAATGAAACAGATTTATAATCTCAACATTATTCCAGAACTCTCACTCAACCACTTATCAAATCACTTATCAAGTCCTGTCATTTCTATCATCCAAACATCTCTTGGTTAGTTCATGTTCTCATCACCTTTCACCTATTTATTGAAATGACCTCCTGATTAGTCCACCTCGCTCATATTTTCAATCCCTTCTATACACCGATGCCAAGTGATTTTTCTTAGACATAGATCTGACCACGACTTCCTTAATCAATAAACTCCAGTGGTTTTGTACTGCCCCTAAAATGAAATACAAACTCCTCTGCTTAGCTTTTAAAGCTTTTCACAAACTTGCCTAAGACTTTCTTTCCAAACTTATTGTACATTTTTTCCCCTTCCTTGTTCTGCCATTTAACAAAGTTGGCCTTCCCTCTACTCCTCAAACAAGAAACTCCATCTCCTATTTCCTTGCCTTTGCCTGTACATCCCCCATGCCTGGAATTCACCCTCCTCACCTCTGCTTCCCAGCATCCCTCTCTTCTTTCAATATGCCCATCTGGAACTATCTTCTGCACAAAGCTTTTCCAGATCCACACCATCCCCACCTGCTAGTGCCATCCCTCATGAATTAATGTGTAGTTAACTACTTGTGTACATCTTAATTTATAAATTTCATGTTTTTATGGTGGGCATTTTTATGTACTTCATGTCTACCCCATTAAATGTAAGATCATAGGGAATAAGTATTATTTCAGTCTATGCACTTGTAACCCCAATGCCTAGGCACATATTAAGGCTTAATATATGCTTAGCGATTGATTGACACACCATCATTTCTTCAACCACTCCCCAACGAATGTGAATCTATTTTATTTTCCAGTTCTTTGCTACAATGAAATGTGTAAATATAAAGATTTTTGAACCTGTGGGGCCTTTTCCTCCTTCTCTGGGATGTAAATTTAGTAGGTGAATGGCTGGGTCCCAGGACATACCTTTGAGTATGGTTACAAATTGCTTTCCAGCATGACTGTGCTACTTCATAGCTCCACCAGTGATGAATTAGTGAACTTGTTCTTTAATTATAGACCCTCCAATGATGATAATTATTCTTTTCTTGTCATCTTTGCCATTCTGAGCTGTTTTAATTTGCATTTCTCTTATTCTTCGTGATTTGGAACCTTTTTATCATATGTTGTAGATGGTCTGCTTTTATTCTTTTGAGAACTTTCCTTCTTCTCCTTTAACCATTTATATATTGGGAATGACTTGTTCTCATATATTTGCATAAATTTACTATATATCTTGGATATTAGACCTTTATCAAAAATTGTTCTAAATATTTTTTTCCCTTTTTAACTGTTCTCTTGTTTTATCTGCACCATGAGATTGCTATTATTATCCCCATTTGATAGATGAGTAAACTGAGGCAAGCAGGAATTAAGTGACTTTCCTAGGGTCAACTAGCTAGCAAGTGTCTGAGGTCAAATTTGAACTCAGGTTTTCCTAACTCCAGGTCCAGCCCTCTATCTCCTGTACCGTCTGGTGGGAGATGCTGGTCTAAGCCTAATTTCTGCTGGACTGCTTTTCAGTTTGAGGTCCTTCCTCATCGTTTATAGAATATTATGCTGCTATATACAATTACTTCTTTTTCTGCTTATGTACTCTATTTCACTGACTTCCATTCTTTTTTTTTTAATCAGTACCATATAGTTTATGATTCCTATTTTATAATATAATTTTAAATCTGGTAATGGTCTACCTCTTTGGGATTCTAGATTTACATCTTTCTAGTGAATTTTAATAGCATTTTATCTAGGTCCAAAAAGAATTCTCCCAGCAATTTCATTGAAATACACTAAATCTATAAATTAATTTAGGGAATACTTCTAATTTTTATGGATCAAACTAGCTTGCTAATGTTTTATTGTTTAATTACTATAAAGGAGTTTTGTAACTGTATCATTATAAATCTTATAAGGGTTTTAACACTAATCTGTTACACATTTTGTAGTTATTTTAAATAGAACATATTTTACTATAATTCTGCCTGGGCTTTGTTAATATAGCATAAAGGTACTGATAATTTTTATGAATTTATGTTCTATCTTGAAAGCTTGCTGTAACTAGTAAGCATTCAAATTATTTTCTGGGATAATTTGCTAGCATTTCCTAAGTACACCATCCAGTCATCTGTCAATGAAGATTGTTTTCTATCCTCTTCGATGACACTTAGACTTTTGGTTTTACTCTCCTCTGTTTCTGCTTTAGTATGTATTTCTAGAACAATGGCAAATAGTATTGGAGAGGAAAGGAGATCTTTGTTTCATGCCTACTTACTCTGTGAAAATTTCTAGTGTTTCTCCATTACAAGCAATGTTAGTTCTTGATATTAATTATATGCCTGTGGTCTTCATCCTTAGGCATTTGGGTGCTTATAAAATCAATGTCATGTATTCTGTTAAAGATGTTTCATATATATGTATATATATACATATATACATACACATAGGTATGTGTGTGTACGCACACATACATATATAAATATATACACAAATAATCATGCCATTTTTATCTTCGTTACTTGTATTATTAATTCTAATAATTTTCCTAATACTGTATCATCCATGCATCCTTGATATAAATCCATTTTGGTCAATGTAAATTCTTTTCTAGACATTTTGCTGTAGTCTCCTCTTATTTTTTTTTTTTATAATTCTTGCATTGAAATTGTTTTAGTGAGTTTGGTTTATAGTTCTGCTTGCCCCCACCACCTTGGCTGAGTATCATGATCATATTTATTTCATAAAGGAGTTGGGTAGAGCTCATTCTGTCTTTATCTTTGAATCATCTCAATTCCCAAACTCAATGAACTTTTGTAGTTAGTGTGCGTGTGTGTGTGTGTGTGTGTGTGTGTGTGTGTGTGTGTGTGTGTGTGTGTGTGTGTGTGTATGGATGGTAACTTTTCTGCAACTTTTGCAGTTGCTGATGATTTTCTTCCTGAATATTCTCTCCAGTCTGGATTTTCATAACCATCTTCTTTCTTGGTTCTTTCACTCAGTCTCTTATCATCATCTGTCTACTACCATGAGATTACAAGGGAATTTCAGGGCTCTTTCTTCGATTCTCTTCTTTCTATATATCTTCTGTCTCAGTGATCTCAACTGCTTCCAAGGATTTAATGCGCTTTTCTGTGCAGGTAACTCCTAAGTCTATCTGTCTATCTTTCGATATAGATAGATAGGCAGACAGACAGACAGACAGACAGACAGACAGACAGACAGACAGACAGACAGATAGATAGATAGATAGATAGATAGATAGATAGATAGATAGATAGATAGAAGTTAGATAGACATAGAAAGATGGATACAGATATCTATATATAGATATATAGACAGAAAGATAGATATATCTATCTTTGTCATCTGTCTACATACTCATCTATCTATTGATCTCTCTCTCTCTCTCTCTTTCTCTCTCTCTCTCTCTCTCTCTCTCTCTCTCTCTCTCTCTCTCTCTCTCTCTCTCTCTCTCTCTCTCTTCTTAGTCCTGCATCTCCAACTGTGAGCTAGATATCTCCAATTAGATGTCAAACTTCACGTCTGAAAGAAAACTGATAATTTTTTGCCCCACATTCACCACTTTTTCCTAACTTTGCTGTTTCTATTGAACATAACACCTTCCTTCTGGTCACTCATTTTGAAACCAAATATCCTTGATTCTTTAGTCTTCTTCATCTTTCCCATATCCAATCAGTTGTTTAATCTCATTAATTTGACTTTCCCCCTCTTATCTTTCTTATCTTTCAAATCCCTCATCCCTTTATCAGTATTTCTAAGATCACTACTCTAGGCCCATAGGGTATTTTATCTGGTCAATTACAATGGTCTCACAGCATTCACTTTTTCCCCTTTGCAATCCAACCACTGCATAGCTGACAAAGTTATGTTCCTGAAGAAGAGGACTGTCCATTCCTCTACTCTGCTTAAGAAACTCTGTAGCTTCCTAATAACTTTGAGAGTGAAAATAGATCTCTCTCTCTCTCTGTCTCTGTCTCTCTCTGTCTCTGTCTCTCTGTCTCTCTGTCTCTCTGTCTCTGTCTCTCTGTCTCTGTCTCTCTCTGCCTCTGTCTCTCTCTGTCTCTGTCTCTGTCTCTGTCTCTGTCTCTGTCTCTCTCTCTGTCTCTCTCTGTCTCTCTCTCTGTCTCTGTCTCTCTCTCTCTCTCTCTCTCTCTCTCTCTCTCTCTCTCTCTCTCTCTCTCTCTCTCTCTCTCTCTCTCTCTCTCTCTTCAGGTTTATTACCTAATACAACCTTTCTGGAAATATAGGTTAGAGACACATTTTAAGGGTTTTTGGGAGAAGGAAATGAAGTCAAGATCTTATCCCAGTGGCATGGGAGAGAGTTTTTGAGGAGAACAATAACCTAGTTAGGGATATTATCGGGACAGACTAGAAACAGGTAAAGAAGCACGGAGGGGATTATTTCAGCCCGATTGTGATACAGCTCAAGTCTAGGGCAAAGAAGCTCTAAGTAGTTGAATCTGCCAATTCCCTGATGCACAGTAAGAACAAGGAGCTGAGGATTTTGTTGTCATTAGCGTTGTTGTTGTTGGAGAGAAGAAGAATAAGGGATAATGCAGACCTGAGAACTCATCGGAGCAGGGAACTCCCATCTGGAAAGCCCTTTACCAATGAAGATTTGCAAACTATCTACAAAATATTGTCTAAGAGATTGGTGTGGATCACTTAGAGGTTACACGAATGCCAAGGGTCACATAGCCAATACGTTTTAGAGGTAGTACTTGAACTCGCGCCTTTGTGGATCCTAGCTATTGTTTCAGTCGACCCCTCAGAGATATTATAGATGCGTAGATTTCATGTAGGCAATGGGGATTATGTTATTTGCCCCCAAGCTTAGAGGGTTATTTTGAAGGATGGGTTTTGTAAATGTAAAAGCTTGATTAAAATGTAAATTATTACTATTTTGAGAATCTCCCTATGATATACCATCTGGTTACTAGTTGGATGGCCCATGGATTGGCCTTGCCCATCTGTTTTTCTAGCATTCTGGAGTGGGCTAAATAACTGTGATGTATATAGTTGTTGCAATACCTAAAACAGAAGGAAATAATAAGATTGAATGATAATAAGCCTTCCCCATCTCATCCCACTATCATTTAATCCCTGGGTTATGACTTCTTTATCACAAAGGAAAGAACCAAGTCTACAAGCATAGAATGGATGTCAGGGTTTTAGAAGCAGAATTGTTTTTCAAGGAAATACAGGATCATAGACTTAGAGCTGAATGAGAGATTAGGGGCAATCAAATCTAATCCTCTCATTTGACAGATGAGGAAATTGAGGCACAGGGAAGTTAAAAGACTTGGCTAGTAAGGGAATCAAGCTTTTTCTTGATCATCTCAAAGCATTCCAGTTTCAGTGGTTTTGTGGTGGTTATCTTTGCTTCTACATCATATAGTTTTCACTGCATATTTTTTCCTAGTTCACTTATTTAATTGCGTAACAGTCCATGTAAGTTTTTCCAAGCTGCTCTGTGTTTCTCATGTTTGTAACTTCTTACAGCATAGTAATAGTCCAACGTATTTGTTTACCACAGTTGGTTTAGCTATTGATTAGTCAAAGTACCTTTATTTTGTTTTTCATTCTGTATTAACACAAAAAGTACTGCTCAATTAACTTTTATTTTGCAAAAGGTATTTACTTAGAAAGTATAGTCAGGACAGGTGGTACCAAACATTATCCCCCAAACTTAACAAGCACTCACAAATACACAGAAAAGCCATAGAGAAAGTAGGATTGAGCCTACTGTACAATGGTGGAGGTGCATATGTATAGACAAAGCATGTGGCCAAGGAGCAAGTCCCAAATTCTGCAGGAGAAGTCCTTTTTTCTCTTTGTAGAGCCCTCATAAATCCTCCTTAGTTGCAGCTCTTTCCTAGGCTCTGAGGGGGCCATACTTGGCATTCCCCTCTGCCATGAGATCAACCCCTAAAGCTACCTTTCTTTGTGTGACTGCTGCTTCATTTGTACTCACTGTTTCTCTGTTTCCCATGCAAGCACTTCAAGTGTCGTTGGTCAGTACTACTCCTGTGGGCACTGTAGCCATTGTAATGATAGTATTGCTACAACATATATGCTGCTATGTACTTCTACCCACCAATGGGACCTCTCTTAGACAGGACCTCCATATTTCTTGGATTCACAAGTTTACTTGTAAATGTCAATCTCACAATATCTGTTTATACAAAATCAAGGGAAGAAAACACACAGAGATAGAGGCAGTTATGTGCTCAAGGCTATATGGCTGGGTGGCCATTTCCCCACCTGGTCCTCAGAGAAAGCTCAAAGTTCTGACTCTTCATAACTGCAAAGAAAAGTAAATGAGAGGGTGGTGGGGCACCTTTTTTTGTAAGTACACTGAGTTCTGGCTCAGTAATCCCTGAATCATCAGTTCTTCTGACTCCTGGCCAATTATAAAACCCAGCCTCACACCGTGTACCCCCCTGACTCATCATGACCAGAGATCTTCTCACACCAAGTTTTCTCAAGAAGCAGGCTGAAAATATTATGCATATTCCAAGGACAGCACTCCCCACTCCCCATAGGCCTGTTTACACCCACTTCAGTTCCATAGAAGATCTACCAAATGCTCTGGTCATTTATCTGAGATTTTAAAGATTTCATAAGATCCCTGAAATTCCTGAGCTGTCCTGTTTCTATCCCCCATTCTGATAATGGGATGGGCCACCTCCTTTTTGGATCAGATCCTTGATGGGAACTTTCATGCCATTTTTCTTGGATAAATCCTCTATGATAAGGAGCTGAAACATGTTTCATGTGTCTCCAATGAACTTTGAGCCACCTGCAATCTGAATTATTCTTGAGATGGTGGTGTTTCCATATTTTGGGACATATTAGAAATGAAATGGCTACAAAATGGTTAAAAGATGATAATATTTTAAAAAGAGAGAAGACAATCCCATTTCTATATGAGCAAACTCCATTTTCCCAAATGTAAATGATTCTGACTGAGTAAGCATGAATGAATCAAATAACAGAAGAAAATAGGACAGCAGTCCTGCTACCTCCTTTGCACTCAATCAATAGTGATTGATCGGGTTTGAGTTGAATCAAAGAAGATCCAGGCATTTTAATGGTGCTGATGGAACCTTCAAAATGTGTATTTTCTTTAAAACAGCAATTTTTTTTTTAAATTGAACATAGTGAGTTCTGAATTTGGTTTCCAAGTGTGTGCTAAGCTTGGCAAAACTTCTCTCATCCCTCATGATGCATCTATTTTGGGTGATGAATGTGTGACCCACAAGTGTTCCATTTTTCCAGAGGTGCATGAGACAGCCAGAAGAGAACTCTCTCAGGGAGCTTAAGCAAACTTGCCTATTCATTTTCAGGCAGGAAATAAAATCACACTTCCTGATGCTCAGATTCATAGTTTAATGAAATAACCTGAGTCATTTACCTTGAATGATCCCTTCCAGATGATCTAGACTTAAAGATGTCCTTTTTCACTATATTTGATATCATAGGGGACTTGCTTTATATTTGTGGAAAAGCTTTTGAAATTCTTTCAAAGTACAAAGTCAGAAGCAGAACTTTTGACATTGATTTTTATGTCTTATAACAAGATGAAAAGCTCAATATAAAACAAAAGCAAATTAAAACTTTTGGATGCAATGACAGCCAAGTAGAGATTGTCAACTTATACACGCATCAATTTAGCAAAATTCTGAAAGGGAATAGAGATATTTTTAAAAGTGCAAGGAAAAAGCTTTATAATATTTAATGATAGAAGTTATCTCAGAAATAATCTAAACTAACCCCTTTTTACACCTTGTCCCAAATTTTTCTCACAGATCTTCTCTTCTCCACCCAATAAATGTAGGAGCTCAGAGAGTGGACCAAAGTTCAAATTTGATTAAAGTACTCTGTTGGCATAGAGTGAGCTAGGGCAATGACCCAACATGCCCCGTGTAGTCATAGCCAGTTTTTTACCATCTCAGCAAAATGCCCAAACACTCCCTTCTAACCCCTTTCTCACCAATGCACTCACACGGATTTCTTTCCTGTCTCTTTACTCTATGACTGACTCTTTCTAAGTTCCGTGAAGAAAGCCCCTCTCCATGCTACACATCACAGATTCAACCCATTTGGACAACCAACTGAATTTCTGCTCTCATGACACATATGCTAAGGGACTCCCAATGCTCTATACAAATATGAACTTTTCCATAAGATCTTTAATTGGAAATTGGAAAAGACTTCAGAGATCAAGACCAACTCCTCATTTTCCAAAAAAGGCAAACTGGGGCACATAGAGATTGAGTAGTTTGCTCAAGTTCACATAGGTTCACTGGCAATACTGGAATTTGAACCTGAGTTCACTGATTCCAAATCCAGCATTCTTCCCACTGTTCCCTTCTCTATAGATCCCTAGAAAGGACTCAACTTTCAGCCTTGAAAATGGAGGCAGGTACACCATCCATTATGAAGGATGACCAGTGGTTTCCCACAAATTGCCCAAGCCTCATTCCAGGGATGTCTTAGTCTGAAAGTCTCATATCTTTGCCTTCTTGTATCCTCATCTCAGAGTAAAACTGAACTTAGTTATTATCCATGTCTATGGTCTTCCCAAAAGGAATTAAGAGAGTTCCTTCTCAAAAGGTACTCAATGTACAAAATAAATATCAGGTGTAGAATAACTAAACAGTTAAGTAATGCAGTGGATAGAATGCTCGACCTGGAATCAGGAGAAGTCATCTTCCTGAGATCAAATCTGTCCTCAGACACTTAGCAGCTATATGACCCTGGGCAAATCACCTAACCCTGCTTGCCTTGGTTTCCTCTTCTGTATAATGAGCTGGAGAAGGAAATGGCAAACTGCTCTAGTATCTTTGCAAGAAAACCCCAGTCACAAAGAGTTGAGATCTACTTAGTCTACCATAAAAGAACTACTACGACATAGAAGACTGATAAGTGCATCTAAATAAATGTGTAAAATATAAAACAAGCCCCCGTCAAAATCACTGTAGTTTTTGTGGAAGATAAAAGATATTTCATGGAACTGCTGCACAGATATTTCATCTTCATTTTAGACCTATGTGTCCAAATAACTCATGCAGTTCAGATCTCCTGGCCAAGTAGGCATGACTCCTTGTTTGAGATGATGCTATCAAGGACCATCTCTGAAAAGCAAAGTAGTTGCAGGAAACATCTTTTGGGAATCTAATTCTTTCCCAGGAACTCCTGACCACGTAATAACACAATCTCACTAATAGAAATGTTTATTTGTCAGGATCACTTTCTGTTGACCTGGACTCAGAGAGAGAAAAAAAATTAAAAACTGAATCAGAAAAGAGATCTATGGACTCAAGCTCTTTCTTAAATCAGGCCCACCTGGACAAGGACATGTTCTCATATGTTTTTGAGCTGTGTTGGCTGGCATTGCTACTGGGGTGGGTCAAGAAGGAAAGAAGGTTGCAGAAAGGGAGAAAAATCCCCTTTCTCTCCTCTCTTGATGCAAATCCAAAGGTGAGATGGGAGAGTCCTAAAGTAATGTGCTCAAAAGAGGGGTGGAACCTTTCACTTATAGCCTATCAAATAAGCATGATCCTCTTGACTCTATGGCCAGTCTTCTAAGACACATCTTTGGCCATGGGGACCTAGGAAGTCACTGCATCACATGTGCATTTTAACAAGAGTTGAAGAAGGGCTTAAACAAGACTCAAAGAAAGAAGTCAGATGGCATGACCAGGGGTATACCCATCTCCATTAGAAGTGCCCCAATTTACCCTCTCCAGACATAGACATTAAAAAAGTGATGTGTTGAAGCCTTCCACATAATTGGCGTGGTCAGTATCAATAATACCTAGACCGCACATAGCATTTTAAAGTTTGCAAAGCTTTTTATGAATGTTATTTCATGTAGGTCTTACCTAGGAGGTAAGTGCTGTTATTATCATCCTTATCTTACAGATAAGAAAACTGAGGCTAAGGTAAGTGACTTGCCCAATAAAACACAGATAGTATGTCCAAGACAGGATTTGAACTAAGGGCTTCCTGACTCCAAGTCCAATCCTCTATCCACAGAAACACTTGGCTATCTTTAGAAACATCCAGACCCATAAGAATACATGCCTCCTAAGGCTCTGTCCTGGGCTCCCATGATCAAATCTCAGAGCTGCAAGGGAGTGAAGTCCCGTATCTGTCCCACATAATCCAACCCATAGTGCTCTGTGATGTACTTGACAAATAGTCTTCCATCATTATTTGAAGTCCTCCCATTAAGAGAGAACCTGCCCCCTCTCTGCAGTTTCATTTGGGATGAAGCTGTTAAGAATTCTCCTCACATCAAGACTAAATCTTCCATGTAATTTTCTTCACTTTTTTCCTTCTACCTCCTGGGACCAAACAGAAGACAAGAAAAGACTTTACTACTACGTTATGCCTCTATCTATATTGATATCTGTGTTGGGGGGGGAGGGGGACAGTGAGAGAGAGAGAGAGAGAGAGAGAGAGAGAGAGAGAGAGAGAGAGAAAGAGAGAGAGAGAAAAAGAGAGAGAGAGAGAGAGAGAGAGAGAGAGAGAGAGAGAGAGAGAGAGAGAGAATGAGTGCTATTGGTCATCCTGCTTAAAACTCCACAGCATTCTCAACACCTGGCATGGTTGGTGACATTGACAAATGTCTTTCTTTCCTTGTTTCCCAAGTTCTTCACTATTTAATTCCTAGTTGGTAAAATTAGAACTCTAAGCTGCCTCAGTTGATTAATTGTTGTATGAATTCTGCCTGGACAGCTGTCAAGAAGGGTAATGGAACAAAGTAACTGGTTCCATGCCCATTTTATAGCCATGATAATTGGGCAGATATAGAAAGGATTAAAGCCTTAGCTGTGATACCACATTAAATCAAGGGTGTATGGGAATATCAATGGAAGGAAAAAGAGAAGAGAAATGAAAGAATAAAAGAAAATGAAGGTTCTTTAGCCCATGTGCAGGTGACTATGGATCATCTGAAAATTACTAGCACAGAGTAATGTGTCTAGAGTTGGATTCTAGAAAAAGGCTCACTGTCTGTTTCTCTTCTTTTCCACAACTGTTAGTTATATATCAACAAAGGAAACATATTTAATTAATAACGAACTTTGGAAAGGATATTCCAGTACCTGCTCTTCCATTTACAAGCTATGGGAACCTTAAACATGTCCCTTCCTCATACTGGGCCATAGGTTCATCATCTGTAAAATAAGGAACTTTATCTCTAAGCTCTCATTCCATCTCTAGCATTCAATAATTAATTCATTTGGTCTATTATTTGATTGTTCAGGTTGCCATTGCTTTTAATACTATATCATTGAATTAATTAATTGAGAGTATTACTAAGTATCTACTAAGTGCCAGAGTCTGTACTAAGTGTTGAGGCTACACATATTTTTAAAAACAGAAAATCCCTCACCTCCAGATACTTAAAAGCTAACAGAGGAAAATGATATGTGTAGTGGTGACTATGGGGGAATATTTTGTTCTGCAGCAGTGTAAGGAGAAACTAGTGAGATGGTCCAGGTGGATGACAGAATGGGACAGTCTACTGAAGCATCTTTAGGTAATCAATATTTAATTTTACAATTAGTAAACCATAATTAGGAATACAATCTGATTATTAACTCAGGATTGAGTTCCCATAAGAATAGGAAAAAATTGCTAGTTAAAAAATGTAAAGTGAGGCACATTTGAAACAATCAACATTGTAAGAATGATTAACAATATCCATAAAATCATTAGGATTTGTAAAAAAAAATGTAAACTGGGAACATCAATAGTCAAGGTCTCCATAAATGGCAATAAATGACATGCAAAAGTTTATTGGAATGTGGGGAAAGTTTGTTAATTTTCTATTAGACAAAATGATCTACCATTCTGTATCGTTGCTATTATTGGGATGTTTTTAGGTGGGTGTGTGGGTGTGAGGAGAAAACAAATAAACCACTATAATGCTAGTGGCAACGGTAAAATCAACACATAATTTCCTTTTCCCTAATACACAAAGTTAATCTTCCTTTAATAAGAACATTTTGATTTTAATATATGTAAAATAAGACACTAAACTCCGATGAAAGCTAGTTTTCTTCGTGTTTCAAGTATAAGAAGCAATATAGAGGAGTGGAATGAATGCTGTCAGAAGACACTTGAGTATAAATTTTGCTTCTGTCGTTAATAGCAATGTGACGTGGTAAAATAGGGCAGCCAGATGGTTTAGTGGATAGAGCACTGGGTCCGAAGTCAGGAAGACTCATCTTCCCAAGTTCAAATCTGGTCTTAGACACTTACGAGCTGTGTGACCCTGGGAAATTCATTTAATTTACTTCTTTGCCTCAGTTTCCTCATTGTAAAATGAGCTGGAGAAGGAAATGGCCAAGAAAACTCCAAATAGGGTCACAGATAGGTGGTAGTGACTGAAACAACTGACCAACAACAACCAAATGGTGAAGTATCAGTTTTCTTATCTATGAAATGAAAAGAATGTCATTAGTAGCCACTTCACCCATTTCTTATATAATAAAGACTAATATAGGGTCCATGTAAGGTTCAAATAAGATAATGGATGTTTAAATAAGAAATGCTTTTTTAAGCATTAACCCTCTCCAACAATGACAGTTCTTAATAACACACTGATATCTATGGTGGCTCAATAGAAAGGAAAGGTTTCACCTATGGCTCATTCAGGTTGAGTTGCTTGGCTCAACCACTGATTTCATCCATTCTGTGATCCTTAAAGGCTCAATAACTCTGGTGGATTTTCTTAAAACATTGACAGCAAAGATGCTTTAATGATGCTTTAATTCTCCCTGAAGCCATTTGGTCTAAGAAAACAAAGCCTGTCTTTTCCCATATGCAACACTATTTCTTTTCAAAAATACTTTAAAATTAGAAACTAAAGAATCATCAACAAACATGATTGAGTTCTTCCAAATCACTGACAATTCTAAACACCTCAAGGTCAAGGAGAGATACCCTGTAGCAGACTATTCCTTCCAAATGGGTTATGGGTTTCTGAAGTTCGAATCTTTCAAGCACTTTATCTCTGCCTATGGGTGTCACAACTAAGCCCACATCTCTTCATCTTGTCCACAAGGACAGAATAGAAGACTGCCAAATACATTCTTGAAATGTAGAAATGCATATCTATATCATCTCTCTGTTCTATGCTGTAAAAGTTCATCCAAAAAAATGAAGTGAGTAAAGGAATACACTGGCATGACCTGTTTTTTTCTATTATTAATTTTCTTTTGTTAATTTCTTTTATTAATTTATTGATGCCTTTTCTTTTTTGCAGGAAGTAATGTTCTCTTTTATTATTCCCTTCCCCCCATGTCCCTATTTTTAATGAAGAAAAACAGTTAAGGAACACGAACAATTTGATAATTTTTTGGTAAAATTCCAAATTGTTTTCCAGAAACATTTAGTCCAATTACAGTTCTACCAACAGCATATGAGTACATCATCCATTATTGTAGTTTCTCAAACACTGACAATTTTATCTTCTATGAAAAATAAGAAGGTCAAAATAAATGACTTTTGAGATCCCTTTCAGCTCTAAATCTATGATCTTGTGATTCTTGGTCATTTGATACAGGTGAGGTAACATTTGAATTGTTCAATTTGCTTTCCTTATAAGAGATTTAAAACATTTCATATAGTTATCAATAAACTGCTTTCCTTCTTTTGATGATCTGCTCTGCTTTTCTATTAGAGAATAGCTCTTAGGCTTAAATATTAATATCAATTCCATATCATATACATAGGCTATCACACTTTTATCTATGATTTCATGAAGATAATTCTTCCCACTTGATAATTATTTCTCCTTTCTAGCTACTTTGATTTTGTTCATGCAAAAGCTTTGTGGAATGATCTGTTCTCAGTGAATCATGCAGATTCTTAGTGATCTTTCCTTCCCTTTGTAGATATCAACAAGCCATTCCTTAAATAATATCTCCCAGAAGTTTATAGAAATAGGAATTAAGTTTACAATACATACTACAGGAATTATTGTGACAAAGTAAATTGTTATTGATACAGAGAATGACTAGCATAGAATTCAAGTGGAAGATGGATTCCTATAGATGACAAGGTCTTCCAGATGTTTCCTTTCACAGATGTTATTGTACTGATTGCATCAGACCCTGGAATAATACAAAGCCTCCCAAATGAGATGGATAATGGACCAAGAGGTTTGGTTAACCATCTTCCCAGGAAAACCAGATGAATGAAAGATGCATCTTGTCCAGGCTACATTGAGTTCTTCTTAATAAATATTTGTGAAATCAATGAGAAAGCGAATAAATGATCAGTGCAACCTGGAAATTTGTCACCAAGATAGTATACATTTGTGTACCTTCTTTTTTTGGTGGCCTATAACTTTTCCCAATATTCACCCTGCCAAATTAAAATGAATAAAAGAAACTAACAGCATCAACACCTCCTGAGAGTTGTGGTCCATTAATTTCTTTTCTTTTTGGATCACTGTCTTCTCTCTTTCAGGGAAAATAAAAATTGATGGGTTGGGGAATAAGAAAAGCACATATATGAAGTCCTACTGTGATTTCTGCTGCTGCAAGTATAAATACCCATACTTGTGAGCTTCTAACTTCGCTCTCCCTCTATTATGCCTAGTGTCAGAGATCACAAGGGGATTCATTCAGGCAGTAAATGAACCCATTCTCTCTACATAAATTCCCAAGTGACTTGTGGCAAAGACATTGGCAGCCTGTTGAATGAGCAATGAGGAACGTTCCTTGGAGACATTGAGGGGCATTGTGTTGTCTCATTACTGTTTCTTGCTAATGCAAAAGTGAGGCATTTGTTAGTCTTGCTGAAATGGATGGGGCATGCTATTTCTTTTTTATGTTACTGAAAAGAATCAGAGGAATCTGAGTGACAAAGCTATGAATAAATGTGTGATTCCCCCCCACCCGCTGCTACTTTTCTGTATCTTTTCTATCCCTCTTTCATGTGCACACATATTGGAAGCAGCAAAGCCCAAAATACCAACATATATTTTGCCATGTGAGGTGAACAAGCCTCCTATGCTGTCCATCTGTCTTTTTTCTTTTTTAGTCAGAGAGTAAATAAGATGCAAATATCTTCTTTGCATGCTGGTAACACTAGAATTAAAGTCACTCAAGTATTAAAAAATAAGCCCCTCCCCCCCAAAGCCTGGCCCCCAAAACATTTTTAGCTATATTTTATAGCTCAGTACTGGATGAGCAATATTGAAAGATATAGTAATTAAGGTTGTGTCTCTTGCAATATTTTCTTCTGATAATAATAATTGCTCCAATTTCCATAGTACTTTAAAATTTTCAAAGTATTTTCCTTCCAAGATCCCTGTGAGATATTATCTCTATTTCATAGATTAGAAAACTAAGACTCTGAAAGATGAACTGTAGTATCTAAAGATTCTACCTCCATTTCCCCTACTCCAACTCTTGAACTCTATCCCCAAAACCTTGTGTCACTGTACAAAGTTTCCTTCTATATTTTTCCACAAAAAGTAATATCTCTCTCATTTTAATGGAGCATATGATGAAAGTGGAACACTTTATGTCATCTATAATTAGAGTGATGGTTAGAGGTGTCTCTGGCTGTGATGTTTCTCATAACAAAACTATTGTAAATAATAATCCATGTCTTTATGACATAATTGATTCCACTGTTGATAAAACGCATAATGAGTAATTTCAATATTTGTTTAGTCTTAGGAAATTAGAGTATTTGACATGGGTAGAGAGATGAGCAACAACTTATTGAGAGATATCTCCAGTTTAGTAAATGAACAATATTTAAAAAACTGAGATGAGAAATCTGAGCTTGATTGGAAAATTAATGAGAAAAAATGTTTTCTTTCAGTAATTCATGATGAAATATAAAAATATACCCCTAGATAATATTGAATTTTGAGATCATGAAAATGAACGTGGTGATGAGTCCAGGAGCAAAATGAATTTGATAGATCCATAAACTCTCTTTTACACAATAGAAAATCTTTCCAATCATTTACCAAATTTATTCAATATGCCCTGATAATAGTCTTTGGTCTAAAGTAACCAATCTTTGACCACAGAAAAAAATGTGGAAAAAAGCTTCTGCCACAATTATGATTCTGGAATTGAAGCAAATTGTCATGAAAATGGGTTCCTCCTGAGCCAGACCATCTTTCAATTCAACTTAATTCAATTTCATTCAGTAAGCATGTAAATGCTTACTGTGTGCTGGGCACTACACTGCTTGATAGATATTGTCCCAGGAAATGGCTTATCCTTCATCCTGAAACTATCTTTTATAAACTGCTGTTCATCTATCTTCCTTGGGCAATTTATAGACTCAGAAGAGTAAAGGAGTTAGAGCTATGAATCCTCAGAGGCTACCTATTCCAGCTGACTCAATGAGCAAAAGGGAAACTGAGAACTTCTGTGATTTCCCCAAGGCAATATAAAATAATCCAAGATAATAGTCAATAATATACAAGGTAATATGAAATAACAAAAGTAGGCAAACCAGAAATTGAAAGCATACCTTTTTGCCTCCAAAACTGGACTGTTTTCCATGATACAATAATGAAGATTATCATACCATGATTCAATACAATCTGTGAATCTATATTGAGAGTATTGGTGTCCCAGATTATCGACAGATCCCAAAGGGGTCTCATAGTGTTTCCCTTCGGTCCTGAGGTGTTCCCTTCAAATATAGGCAATGCAGTAGTGTAAGCTGCATCATTATAAAGGAACATGAGTCCATTTTTTCCTGCTAACTTCCTCATGACCAAACTCTGGCGATCAGCAGGCCCTGGTCATGGGAATAGGAAAGTCTGATTTTTCCTACTCATCCTTCCCTCTGCTCTGCTAGATCTCTATGAAACATGCTTCCCAAAATAACTTTCTGATTTTAGACATGCTTCAGAAAGGATAAACGATCAGCATCCTGATTGAAGGTGTTATTTTCACATAACTCCGTTTAGAGACACTAACTTTCACAAACTCAGAGCTAAAAAGGGACCATAGGATTAGATGGATGATCTAGATCAGCACTTCTCAAAATTTGGTCCCAGTGCTTCCTTGCTGTTGTTGAGTCGTCTCAGTCATGTATGACTCTTTGTGAATGTATTTGAGGTCTTCTTGGCAAAGATACTGGAGTGGATTGCCCTCTCCTCATTTTACAAATGAGGAAACGGAGTCATGCAAGGTTAAGTGATTTGCCCAGGGTCAGATAACTACTAAGTATCTGAGATCAGATTTTGACTCAGGAAAAGGAGTCTTCCTGACTGCAGGTCTAGCCCTCTATCCACTGCACTATCCAGCTGCCCCAGTGATCCTTAGGGGACCTGAAGACCCTATCAGAGTGTCCTAAAGGTCAAAATTATTTTCAAAACAATACTAAGAATTGTATGGAATTGGAATATATTGGAATATGTTCACATGTATAAACAGCATAAATTAAAGTCCTTCTAGAGAGGTCCTCAATACTTTAAAAAGGAAGTTCTGAGACCAAAAGGTTGAGAATTGCAGATCTAATTCAACCCATCCCTGACCAAGAATCCCCTCAAAACCATTCCCTCAACTTAATCATTCAGTTGTTGTTTGAAGTTTTTCAATGAAGGGCACACTCACTACCAAGGTAGTCTACATAGAATGCTTTTCATGACATCAAGCCTAAATCTTCCTCTCTGAAACTTCTACATCATCTACATGCATTTATTAACTATATATTATATACCAGGCACTGAACATTATGGATACAAAGAAAAGCCAAAAACAGTCTGTGCTCTCAAACTCACAATCTTAATGGGAGGACAATATGCAAAAAAACATGTAGAGATGAGATATAGACATAAGAAACTGGAGGTAATCAATGAGGGTTTCCCTGCTACTTTGAGCTTTAGCCTCTGGGGCATAGCAGAACCCTCATCCCTTTTCCATAGAAGGACCCTTAGTGATTTACAGATTTCCAGGCTTCACAATATCCCTTTTGTAAACAATTTATCCTCATGTTGCCTCTTTTCAATCCCCCTTACCATTCTGGTTGGTTTGTCAATGATTTCCTGAAATGTGACACCCATGACTGGATGCAATGCTTTGGGTACTGTTGCTTTGCATCCTTCATTTGTTAATGAGGACCAAGAACATCATGGGGTTATGTCTTGGCTCACCCACGGAGTGGATTTACATGAGACACAGTTGCACAGAGTTGAAGCCTTACAATCTGCTCCAGAGTCATCAAATTCCAATGGCAAAGACAAAAGTCAGTATGATTGGTGATGGCCCAGGATGCAGTGGATAACTATGGTATCTTCACTGTCTGACCAAGCTCTAAGTGTTCTGTAATACCTGATTCAGTCACTTTCATGGCCACTGGAATAAATTGTTCATATTGACCCATTCCACCAGAGAAAGTCTTTGCATGCTTGGAGAAAACATTTCCCTAATTCACCCATGTAATCTGAACAAGGTAAAACACAGTCAAAATATTACCTCTGGGTTCTTGATGAAGTCTGAAATTCCTTTTTTAAAATGTTACTATTTTTTTCATTTTCTTTTTTCAAATTTATTTATTTTTAGTTTTCGACATTAATTTCCACAAGATTTTGAGTTGCAAATTTTCTCCCCATCTCTCCCCTCCCCTACCCTTAAACACCATGCATTATGATTACCCCTTCCCCCAATTTGCCCTCCCTTCTCTCATACCTCTCCCTTCCCTTATCCCCATCTTCTCTCTTTTCTTGTAGGGCAAGACAGATTTCTAAATCCCATTACCCACTTTCTTGTTTCCCAGTTGCATGCAAAAACAATTCTCAACATTTGTTCCTAAAACTTTGAGTTCCAACTTCTCTCTCTTCTTCCCTCCCCACCCACACCCCTGAGAAGGCAAGCAATTCAATATAGGCTATAGTCATGTTGTGAAAGACTAACTATGTTTCCCTCCATCCTATCCTGCCCGCTATGTATTCTATTCTTTCTTTAGACCTTGTCACTCCCCTAAAGTGATTACTTCTTTACTCCCTCCTCCCATTTCACCTCCCTTCTATCATCACCCCATCCCACTTATCCCCTTCTGCCTTACTTTCCTATAGTGTAAGATAGATTTTCATACCAAAATGAGCGTTTATGTTATTTCTTCCTTAAGCCAAATGAGATGAGAGTAAGCTTTACTTTTTCCCTCTCACCTCCCTCCTTTTTCTCTCTATTGAAAAAGCTTTTTCTTGTCTCTTTTATGAGAGATAATTTGCCCCATTCTATTTATCCCTTTTTCCTCCCAACATATGCCTCTCTCACACCATAATTTTATTTTTTTAGATATCATCCCTTCCTATGCAACTCACCTTGTGCCCTCTTTTGATACATAGATGGACAGACAGACAGACAGATAGATAGATAGATAGATAGATAGATAGATAGATAGATAGACAGATAGATAGATAGACAGATAGATAGATAGGTAGAGAGACATAATTTCTCCAACTACCCAAACACTAAGAAAAGTTTCAAGAGTTACAAATATTATTTCAACTTAAGTCCCTTATGATTTCTCTTTCCTGTTTACCTTTTCATGCTTCTCTTGATTCTTGTGTTTGAAAGTCAAATTTTCTATTCAGCTCTGGTCTTTTCATCAAGAATGCTTGAGAGTCTTCTATTTCATTGAATGACCATTTCTTCCCCTGAAGTATTATACTCAGTTTTGTTGGGTAGGTGACTCTTTCTTTAAATCCTAGTTACTTTGACTTCTAGAATATCATATTCCAAGCCCTTTGGTCCCTTAATGTAGAAGCTGCTAGATCTTGTGTTATCCTGATTGCATTTCTACAGTACTCAAATTGTTTCCTTCTGGCTGCTTGCAATATTTTCTCCTTGACCTAGGAACTCTGGAATTTGGCTACAATATTCCTAGGAGTTTTTCTTTTTCAATCTCTTTCAGGAGGTAATTGGTGGATTCTTTCAATATTTATTTTACCCTCTGGTTCTAGAATATCAGGGAAGTTTTTGTTGATAATTTCATCAAAGATGATGTCCAGGCTCTTTTTTTTGATCATGGCTTTCAAGTGGTCCCATAATTTTTAAATTGTCTCTCCTGGATCTATTTTCCAGGTCAGTTGTTTTTCCAATGAGATATTTCACATTGTCTTCTATTTTTTCATTCTTTTAATTTTGCTTGTAATTTCTTGTTTTCTCATAAAGTCATTAGCTTCCATCTGCTCCATTCTAATTTTTAAAGAACTATTTTCTTCAGTGATCTTTTGAACCTCCTTTTCCATTTAACTGCTTCTATTTTTAAAGTATTCTTCTCTTCACTGACTTTTTGGGCCTCTTTTGCCTATTGAGTTAGCCTATTCTTAAAGGTGTTATTTTCTTCAGCATTTTTTTTGCATCTCCTTTAGCAAGCTGTTTACTCACTTTTCATGATTTTCTTGCATCTCTTTCATTTCTCTTCCCAATTTTTTTTCCACCTCTCTTACTTGATTTTCAAAGTCCTTTTTGAGCTCTTTCATGGCTTGAGATCATTGCATATTTATTTTGGATGTTTGGAATACAGAAGTCTTGACTTTTGTCTTCCTCTGATGGTAACCATTGTTCCTCCTCATCTAAAAGGATGGAAGATAATCCTATTCACCAAGAAAGGGACATTCTATAGTCTTATTTTTTTCCTTTTTTTTTTTTTGGCATTTTCCCAGCTGGTTACTAGACTTTTGAGTCCTTTGTCAAGAGTAGGGGACCTGTAAGTTCTCAGTTCCTCCAAGGTGGCACAATCAAGGGAGAGGAGTTCACTCCTCTCCTGGCCTGCACTCTGCTCTGGGAACTACTGAAGATTTTCTGCCCAGAATTTGCAAGTAGAATTCCCTGTCCAGAGTCTCCACCAGCTCCACCACGCCAGTACTCTTCCTCACCCCAGTACCCACCACTTAGGGATGAGACTCAGGTCAGCAACTCAATTTCCCCAGGGCCTTTAGGCCAAGGTCTCCAAAAATGGACACTGCTGCTGCCACAAACATCTGGGACCAGGGCTTGGGGAGGACCCTGCTCCCTTCTCACTCAAGTGAAAAAGCTTTCTCACTGACCTTTGAAGCTGTCTTTGGCATTTGTGGGTTGAGGCATCTGGGAACCACAGCTTTTGCTAGGGATTCCACCCCTGAGGTCTGCTCTGGTCTTGTCCCTGCTGCACGGCCAAGGTTGGGCTGGGCTCCATGGGCTATGTTCCACTCCATGCCCCATGCAATAGACCTTTCTTGTCAGGCTTCCAGGCAGCCTTGGACTAGAAATCTCTGTTATTCACTCTGTTGTTTTGTGAATTCTGCTGCTCTAGAATTTGTTTAGAGTCATTTTTACAGGTATTTTATGGGCTGTGGGGAAATAGGTAGAGTAGGTGTGTCTTCCTACTCCACTATCTTGGCTCCACCTCCTTTTATTATTATTTTTATGCCACATTGTTAACCAATCCTCAGCTTATGGTCTATTAAGAATCCTCAGTCCTTTTTATTTCCTCACTCCTCCTATGTACATACAAAGTTGACTTTTTGAACCCAAATGTAGAACTAGATTTTATCCCTAGTTATTACATTTCCTCTGACTTCCTTCAGGGTGTCACTTGAGCCTGTTGATATCTCCTCGAGATCCTGACAATACAATATGCTCACTGTTCTTAGCTTACTATCTTTGGTCAATTTTTTTCACAAAAGTGTTAAATAACACAGAGCTAAGGAGAGATCCCTGGGGAATTCCATGAGAGATGTCATTCTAAGCTAAGAGAAAACCATTAAAAAGAAAGTTAAATGACTCACTGGATGGAGAAATAGACCTGGAGTCAGGAAGATCTGAATTCAAATCTCATCTCAGACACTTCCTAGTTGTGTGACTCTGGGCAAATGACAACTTCTGTCTGCCTCAATTTTCTCTTCTTTAAAGTGAAAATAATAGCATCAAACCTGCAGGATTTTTGTGAGGATAAAATGAGATAATATTTATAAAGATATTTGTAAACCTTAAAGCATTACATAAATAGTATTACTGATATTATTATTATTAATGAACAGTCTGTGAGCTTAGTCATTTAGCCCATTTTAAGTCCATCTCACTTGGTATCTACATATGAATTAAATGAGTAGTTTTTTCCTCCCCCTTATATTTTACATGGATCCTACTATCATCTAGGGTTGACACATGACCATAAATTATACCTTATTTGCTTGCTCAGTTTCTTCTAATCATTACTTACCATTTCTGTAACCTTAAACAAATCATTCCACTCCTCAGATCCCTTATCTGTAAAAATAAGAGGGTTTGGACTAGATGGCTTCTCAAGGTCTTCTAGTTGTAATATTTTATGATCACCTGACCCTATTATTTTCCTCCTGCCTTAAAATGTGTGTGTGTGTGTGTGTGTGTGTGTGTGTGTGTGTGTGTGTGTGTGTTTGCACTTCAGGGAGAAGGAAGTAGGGATAATCAAATGCATCTAAATCTCACTGACACAGAAATGTCCTTAAATGATACAGATTGAATATTATTCATATGACCCTTATTGGAGCACATCCCATATGACCCTTACTAATGTCTATCCACTTTCTCTTGATAAACCAAGCAGATCAGTGATATACCCAAGTTTTTCAAAAGTTGTTCTTAGATCTTACAATATGACCATGCCATCTATTTTTTCTGTTATTCTTTTCTTTGATTACATCCTTTATCCTAGTAGGAGACAGGACTTCTCGCTTTCCAAAGATTGTATTTTTAAGGTGAAATTTTATGTCAAAAACTTTTGATCACAAGAAATCCAGTTTCCTCTGAATCATTAATAAATAAATTCCCCTAGAATGGGGAATGAAAAGAGTCTTCAATAACAGTAGAGTTTAGGATCCTTCTCTGAGAGATACTTTTGCAGTGAGTAGATGCACCAAAATCTAAGACTAGGACAAATAATCAAAAATTGGGAAAAGAAGTAAGAGTAATTCAAGATAATTATGAAAAGAGAATTAACACCTTAGTAAAAGAGGCACAAAGAATATTGAAGAAAATAGCACCTTAAAAGAAAGAACTGGCCAAATAATAATAATAAAAAAAGTAAAACCTCACTGAAGAAAACAATTTCTTAAAAATTAGAATTGCTTAAGAGAAACTAATGATTTCATAAGACACAAAATCAAAAGAATTGTTTGTTTTTTTAATAGAAGAAAATATGAACTATATCACAGGGAAAAAGAACTAAACTGGAAAATAGATTGAGGAGAAATAATTTAAGAATTGTAGACTACACATATGAGACTCAAAAGAACCATAAGGTAAACATGAAATGAAAATCACAAGGGGCTTAGTGTCATTTACATTTACCCTCTTAAACTGGAAGTCATTTACATTCCTAAGTAGAAAGATGATACATGTAATTCCAAAGAACTCCATCATTATTAAGGCAGTTAGAAAGAGTCTCCACAGACAGAAGGCATGAATGTAAATCAATTGTGTTTGGATGATCTAAAAATTAAAAAAAAATTGAAGGTGTAAGAAAGAGGGATGCAACAGAAGAAAGGGCAATAATGAAATAAATTATCCCACATTAGAGAGGCACACATGGAAGAGCTTTTACAGTGGAAGGGAAAATGAGGGGCCAGTGGTAGGCAATGTTTTAACCTCATTCTCATCTGAACTTGTTCTAAGAGGAAAGAATATGTGTGTGTGTGCATACATATATACACATAAACATACATATATACATACAGGTAAACAAATCTATCTTCCCCAACAGGGGAAGGAGTAAGGGAAAGGAGGGAGTGGTAACAAAAGATAGAAAAGAATAAGGGAAGTATAAGTCAGAAACAAAGTGGGCTTTTGGGGTGTGACAAGGTAAAAAGAAATAGAGGAGAAGAAAATGAGATGGAGTAAAATGCAGAGTTAGTAATCGTATCTGTAACTGTGACTGGGATGAATTCACCTATGAAACAGAAGTAGAAACCACAATGGATTAGAAACCAGAATCCCAACAAAGTATTGGTTATAACAAACAGACTTGAAACAGAAAAACATACCCAGAGTTAGAATAAGGAGCTAGAGCAGATTCTGTTACTCTTTAGGTTGCAGTAAAACAAACAAACAAAACACAAGGGCAGCAATCATGATTGCCAAATCAAGCAAAAACAAAAATAGACCTAAATAAAAGAGATAAGCAGGGAAACTCTATTTTGTTTAAAGGTACCATAGTCAATGAATTAAAATAAATACAATCAAACATGCATGCACTAAATAGCATAGCATCCAAATTTCTGAAAGAAAAGTTAGATGACTTACAGGAGGAAATAGTAAAATCATACTAGTGGGGGAACTCAACTTTCCCATCTCAGAACTTGTTTAACTTTATGATAAAATGAATAAGAAATAAGTTAAGGATGTAAATAGAATTTTAGAAAATTTAGATTGTTAGACCTCTGTAGAAAATGGAATGGGAATCAAAAGGAGTATAGCTTTTTTTTTTCAACTATGCATGACACTTCCATGAAAACTGACCATGTATTAGGACATAAAAATATGGGTTGTTAGGTGGCACTGTGGATAGTATGCTGGGCCTGAAGTCATGAAGACTCATATTCCTGAGTTCAAATCTATCCTCAGACACTTCCTAGCCATATCATCTTGGCCAAGTCACTTAAAAGAGTTTACCTCAGGTTCCTCATTTATAAAATGAGCTGAAAATGACAAACCACTCCAATATCTCTGCCAGGAAAACCCCCCAAAAAGTTATGAAGAGTTAGACATGTCCAAAACAACTAAATAGCAGTGGCAGCAACGACATTGGGCATAAAATTCTCAAAATCAAATGCATTAAAGCAGAAATATTAAATGCACCTTTTTTGGAACATAATGCAATAAAAATGACATTCATGGATTTAAATTAATTGAAATCTTAATAATTTAATCTTAAAGAATGAGTGGGACAAAGGAAAAAGCATAAAAACAATCAACAGTTTCATTAAAGAGAATGACAACAATGAGACAACATACTGGAATTTGTAGGATGAAGCCAAAACAATAGTTGGGAGAAATTTCTCTTAATGCTTTGTATCAGCAAGGACCCTGGCATACACAGGAGGGCCTGCTGTATAGGTTCTTAGATCTGCTTTTCTAAAAGGAAAGAAACTTTTGAGGGGTCAACAATCTACTTTAATCAAGCATATATATCATTCACTTCAAGGGAAAAAGTCAGCACCCTGAACTTCCAGGAAAATACAAACAGAAATTATAAGCAGAAATTACAAAGAGAAAGACCAGCAGACAGGGCTTCCAACTGTTTGACCATACATCACAGGTCAACAGAAAGATCCAACCGTCTGACCATACGTAGTCACTTATCAGAAAGAGAAGCACCAACATCTAGGTTTTCATTTGGGGGCTCCTTAGCCGTTACCCAGAGTCTCATCTGGCCAAACTAACATTTCCAATGAGTAAATCCCAAAACAAAACTTGACCTCAGAGTTTTCAGAAACTGAGAGCAGGACCATCTGACCCAGTGCCTCAACAGAAATTAACAAAAGGTATTAAGGCCTATTAATGGGCAGGGAAGATCTTTAACTCTTCCCCCCCACACACACACACCATTAACCTTTCATTAATATTACAAGCTTACATTAATAAAGAGAGGGAGAGAGTTAATCAATGAACTGAAAATGCAACTTAAAAAAAAAAACTAGAAAAAGAGGAAATTAAAAATCCCCAATTAAATACCAAAATTAAATTACTGAAAATCAAAGGAGAGATTAATAAAATTGAAAATAAGAAAACCACTGAACTAATAAAACTGGGAACTGGTTCTAAGAGAAAAAATGAAATAGATAAATCACCAATTATTCTTATTTTTAAAAAGAAGGAAAAAAGGAAGGAAGGAAGGACAGAAAGAAGGAAGACTGTCAAAATCAAAAATGAAAAAAAGTGCATTTACCACCAAGGAAGATGAAATTAAAACATTTAGGAGCTGTTGTGCCCAATATATGCCAATAAATCTAACAGGCTAAGTGAAAGGGATGAATATTTGCAAAAATATAGATTGTACTGGTTAACAAAAGAAGAAATAGAATACATCAATACTTAAGAAAAAGAAATTGACCAAGGCATTAATGTGCTTCCTAAGAAAAAATCCCCAGAACCAGATGGATTCAAAAGTGAATTCTACCAAACATTTAAAGAGCAATTAACTCTAATACTATATAAACTATGTGGAAGAATAGGCAAGGAAGGAGTTTTATCAGATTTCTCCTATTACACAAATATGGTGCTGATATCTAAGCCAAGAAGAGCAAAAACAGAGAAGCTAAACATCAATTTCCTTAATGAATACTTATGCAAAAATTTTAAATAAAATACTAGCGAAGAGATACAGCAATCTATAGGGGCAGCTAGGTGATTCAGTAGATAAAGCACTGACCCTGGAGTCAAGATGACCTGAGTTCAAATGTGACCTCAGACACTTGACACTTACTGGTTGAGTGAACTTGTTTGGGCAACTCACTTAACCCAACTGCCTGAGAGAGAGAGAGAGAGAGAGAGAGACAGAGAGACAGAGAGACAGACACAGACACAGAGACAGAGACAGACAGAGAGACAGAGAGACAGAGAGAGACAGAGACAGAGACAGAGATTACAGCAATCTCTCACAAGGCTCGTACACTATGAATAAGTTAAATTGATACCAGAAATGAAGGGCTGGCTGAATATTGGGGAAAATATCCACGTAATTGACCAAATAAGTAACAAAACCAACAAAAATCATACTATTATCTCAACAGATCCATAAAAAGTTTTTGACAAAATATATCATCTATTCCTATCAAAAACCCTCGAAAGAATAGGAATAAATGGAACCTTTCTTAAAATAATTAGTAGTATCTATCTAAAACAAAAACAAACATTATTTGTACCTGGAATGAATTAGAAACATTCCCAACAAGATAAGAGGTGACATAAGGATATACTTTATCACCAGTGTTACTCAACAGGGCACTAGAAAGGCCAGCTATAACAATAACACAAGAAAAAGAAATTGAAGGAATAAGAAGTGCAAAGAGGAAATAAAGCTGTCGTTCTTTACAGATGATGAGGCAGTACTTTGTGAGCTGTAGAAAATCAGCTGGAACACTAGCTGAAACAACAAATTTAGCAAAGTTGCTGGATATAAAATAAACCCACATAAATTATTAGGATTTATATATACTTATATATAATCTATCTGTTACTAGCAAAACATAGTAAGAAGAGATAGAGAAATTCCATTATAAATAGGGCAAACCTTTTAAATCTAGGGTGTCTATATGACAAGACAAACCCAGGCACTATAGGAACACAAATATAAAACATTTTTCATACAAATAAAGTCAGCTTTAAACAATTGGAAAATGTCAATTATTCATGGGTAGGTTGAGCCAATATAATAAAAAATGACTATTGCCTAAACTATTTAACTTATAGAGTGTCATACCAATCAAATTACCAACAAATTAGAGAGCTAGAAAAAGTAATAAGAAATTTCATCTGGAAGAACAAAAGGTCAAAAATATCAAAGGAATTAACAAAAAACAATATGAGGGAAGGTGGCCTAGCAGTACCAGACTTAAAACTATATTACAATGTAATATGAAACTGGTTTAGAAATCAAGTGATGCATCAAGGGAATAGATTACAGTACAAAATACATAGTAATAAATAACCAAAGAAATCTGTTTTCTGACAAACCCAAAGTTCCAAGTTTTAGGAGCAATAACTCAGTATTTGACAAAAACTGTTGAGAAAACTGAAAAGCAGCTTAGCAGACACTCAGCATAGACCAACATCTCACACCATAGACCAAGATAAGATCAAAACGATACATGATTTAGACATAAAGGGTGATATCATAAGCAAATTAGTGGAGTATGGAAAATTTTACCTGTCAGAACTATGTATAAGAGAAGAGTTGGTGACCAAATAAGATATAGAGAGAATTGTGGTAAGTAAAATAGATAATTTTAATTACATTAAATTAACAGGGTTTTGCATAAACCAAACTAATGCAGCTAAAATTGAAAGGAAATTAGGAAATTTGGAGGGGGGATTTTTTATAGCAAGTTTCTCTAATAAAGTCCTCATTTTTCAAATATATCACAAACTCAGACAAATTTATAAGAATAAGAGCCATTCCCCAATCGATAAATTGGTCAAACAATATTTATTGCCGTTTATTTCATGCTGCCAAAGAATTTAAAATTGAGAGAGTATTTATCACCTAAGGATATCAACTAGGGAAGAAATGAACAAGTTGTGATATATGATCATAATGGAATACAGTTGTTCTATAAGAAATGAGAAGGGGGTGGTTTCAGAAAAATTGGGTATATATCAATTGTGAAAGACTTAGCTATTTTAATCAAAACAGCAATTCAAGAGAATTCCAAAGGACACATGATGAAAAATGATACACACTCCAGAAAGGGAACTGATAAATTCTGAGAGAACAAATTGAAATGATATATATAATGTGTGCATATGTATATATGTATATGTATATTTATGTATGTGTGTATATATACATGTGTGTATGTATATACACACACATGCATACCCACATATGTGTACATATTTGTGTGTTTATACGTGTATATATATATATATATATATAATCTGTATTTTCCTGCTTTTTGCAGCATGGCTAATATGGAAATATGTTTGGCATAATTTCACACATGTAATTGATATATTCCATTCTCAATGCAAAGAGAAGGGGCTAGAGTAAGGTAATAAATTTGAAACAAATTTTTTTCCTTTAAAATGTTAAAAAATAAATATATTTTTAAAGTTTTAATTTTTAAAAGTAAGAAATCATCTAGTCTAATCTTCATCTTAAAGCTGAGGAAACTTAGTCTATAAGAATGTGAATGTCTTAATAAATGTCAAACCAGCAGTAGCAGAACCAATTTTCAACCCCAGTTCATCTGACTCCATATCCACTATTCTTTCCACCATGCTACCCTGCTTCCAGATCTCTTTGGTGAAAGCAATCCCAGGGGATGATGCAATGCTTTAATGAAAAGAGTTTCTTTGTTTCCATCTCTCAACTAGGCATGGCCTCCATTTCTATCAGGAATAAAAGCTAATTCTGCTGATATGGTTGCTATTATATTAGAAAAATGGATGTTGCCACTAGGCAGTTAGGTTGCATATTGATAAGGCACTGGAATAGAGTCAGGAAGACATGAGTTTGAATGTTGCTTTAGATGTACAACCAGCTATGTGACCCTAGGGTAATAATCCAAGACTGGCCAGGTCAGACTGCATTCGAGACTAGAATGAAATGAGATGCTCTTTTGTCTTTCTCACAGCCAAAGGAAGGTTACTTAGCCAAAGCAGGGAATGAGCCTTCAGAGAAGGGAAAAGGGAATGGATTTTCAGCTGAGGATTCAATGTTGATCCAGTTGATTCAGTCCTCTGCCTCAAATTTAAATCTTCATCCCCATAGCTTCTGTGTTTTATCGTTTTGTATTTTGAGACCAAGCAGAGCCAACCTCTTCCCTCTTAGGGCAGCTAGGTAGCACAGTGGATAGAGTGCCAAGCCTGGAGTCAGGAAGACTCATCTTCCTGAGCTCAAATCTGACCTCAGACCCTTACTAGTTATGTATCCCTGGGCAAGTCACTTAACCCTCTTTGCCTTGGTTTCCACATCTGTAAAATGAACTAGAAGAGAGGATGGCAAACCATTCCAGTATCTTTGCCAAGAAAACCCCAGATGGAGTCACAAAGAGTCATACATGCTTGAAATGACTAAACAACAAAGAGCAAACCTAATCCCTCTCCTCGGGACAGTCCTTCAGATCCTTGAAAACAGCTTTTCAGCTTCTGTGCTAACTATGATGCACCTTTGGTCCAGCTTCAGGTCCCAACTGGAGCTCTTCAGGGATTTTTGTACTTAAGCTTCCTGGCAACCACATCAGCTTGTCTTCTTTGTCAAATAGATTTGCTGTGTTTTTTTTTTTTCGTTTTAATTTAGAATTTTAGAAATGTAGAAAAGTGTTGCTATAAATATACTTGTGTGTATGGATCCTTTTTCTTTGATCTCTCTGAGTCATGAGGTAGTGATGGGATAGCTAGAGCAAGGGTGTGCACAACTTAATGACTTTGGAGGCGTAGTTCCAGAAAGGCTGGGACGATGGAGTCTCAAGGATAATTTCGATGCAGTTTAAGGAAAAGAATTAGCCCATCCCTTATAGGGGGAGACTATTCCTCCTACTACACCTAGACAACTCCCTCTCGCAGACTCAGTTTCTTCATGTATAAAATGGTAATAATGATAGTGCCTACCTTAGGGTTGTTATGAAGACCAAATGAGATAATATGTAAAATGCTTTTCAACCTTAAATCATTCTGGTTTTATTCATTCTATGCACATATACATTCTACACATGTGCATCCTAGCTAGTTTGATGGTGATGACAATGATTGTTATTATTAATATTTTCATTTATTATTATAATTATTAATCATTTTCTACCTATTTGATGCTGGGTGAATCAAGTCATTTCCTCTCTGTAATATTGGGAGGGAGGGTTTAAATGATCTCTAATGGACAGTTCCAATGAGAAAAAGGAAAGTAGTCCACATGTCCACATCCAGTCTTTATCTTTGTGACACAGCGGATTTCTATGATATGTTGTGTGCGTGTGTGTGTGTGTGTCCTACGGAACACCATGAACAACAATCTCTTCCCACTATGGAGGAGAGATGCAGTTGAACACCTGATTAATTACCAAACATAAAATCAATGATATTTGCCAGCATGCCTGTGATAAGTGTCTCTTTCCTCACTGAGAAATTTATTCCCCATCAACGATTTTCAGCCCTTATACATGGAAGGTTTGTTCTATAGTTTGTGGTGAATGTTTTGCTCAGAGCTTTTCCTTCCAGAGCTCAGAAGTCCTCGCCAAGCCAGTCTGACAGGCTCTGCAGGCCCTGCTTCTCCCTGCGGCCACAGACAACAAACTCTTCCCACCAAACCCATGGGTGCTACTTCCTTCAGTGGCCACTTTCTGAGAAATACTGTCAACAAAGCAGTGGCTAGTCTCCAAAATATTCAAAACAAGTAACTGAATAAGACTTAGGAAAGCTTGCTTCTTATGACTGCCAATCTTGGAGTGACTTACTCCAGAGAATTTTGCTTATCTTACTTTGGGGAAGAAAACTCCCACCTGACATAATCCAAACAATGAGAAGGAAGGAATCATGAAGAGGTCCTGTTTTTAGAAGTGGTAGATCTTGGCAAAACAGGAGAGAAAGTTAAATAAAATACAT
Source organism: Notamacropus eugenii (assembly GCF_028372415.1). Taxonomy (NCBI): domain Eukaryota; kingdom Metazoa; phylum Chordata; class Mammalia; order Diprotodontia; family Macropodidae; genus Notamacropus; species Notamacropus eugenii. The sequence goes on from NC_092878.1 coordinate 160,094,465, forward strand.
TGATAATCTGAGAGGTCATAGGGAGAGCATTATTTTCATGTACATTCGTTCAAGATTAGCATTTACATCTGAAGGGAACATGAGGAATCTTCATTCTAGTTAGTTTCTCATGTGCTTATAGAAATCTAAACATTTGCCACTTTAAGAAAGGCTAATAATAGCTGACATATGGCACTTTGAAGTAAAATGAGACATGGCACAGTGGATACAGAGCTGGGCTTAGAGCCAGGAAGATTTGGGTTGAGGCCCCTGACTCCACACAGCAGTTGGATGACCCTTGGCAAATCATAAAGCCTCTCTGTTCTACATGCAATTCCACAGGACCATAAACTGAAGTGAAGATGCTGCCCTGCATAGGCAGAGTGCCCTTTTTCCCCTCCCAGAAGTTCACCCTACCAATGAAATCACAGATTTTGTCCTAATCTGAAATTGGTAAAGAACCTGTAGGCATCAGTACCTCATTGGAGCCTCACAACACTCCTCTGTGTTAGATATCATGTTATAGGTACGAGTATACCAACTTTACAAGTGGAAACACCAGAGCTCACAAAAGGTAGAATGATTTGTCCAAAGTCACACAGACAGTAAAGTGTCAGAGGAAATAGTCCATCAAGGTCTTTGGACTCCAAGTGCCATACTCAATCTACTTCCCTCTCAATGAAGAAAAATGTCCAGTTCTATAACCTAAAAGTATGAACTTTAAGAGGCAGGTATAAGTAATAGAAATAGTGCTGGACTTAGAGATGAAGTATATCTGAGTATAGATCCCCAAACCCACTTTACCAGCATAATCCTGGTCAAGTCAACTGGCCCATCTGAGGATGAGTTTCCTTCTCTGCAAAACATGAATAAAACACACACACTTTACAAAATTGCTGTGAATAATGTGTTTCGTAAGCTATGGGGATCAGAATTATTTTATTCTTCAGACTGAAAACATCTTAGATATATCCTGGTGGGTTCTTTCAGATAACATGAAAGGAGAACATGAACATCGCAAGAGAGAAACACTCGTTACATTTTCTGGGCTTAGAAGTATGAAAGGAATCTAAATGTGAAGTAACAACATCAGAAGTCAAATAGCTGTCTGAAAGAGAGATGCCTTCCATACCACAGTGAGTCATGAGCACTGATTAAAGGGAGTCCTTTAGCAAGCTGAGAAAACTAAACAAATATGTCACGCAAGGATGGAGAAGCAGGAGAAACACTGTTTAACGTGAATGTGCTTTGGGCCTTATGGCCAGTACAAGAGATTTGCCTGACCCAATAATCTGGTGGTTGTTCGTAACAATCATTGACACAACTGAAGATCTTGAATCAAGGCCTGCATAAGGTTCAGAACCTTTGAGCTTTTCCAGTTACTATATATCCTGATGGTCACTTTTATCATATGTGGGCACAACTGGGTCAGAGACATTTGTGGAATGCAACATGATAGCTGGAGGGCTCAAGCTTCCAGGGTCTAATCAATTACCACTTACGTATAGTTGGTGGGAACCAAGGACAGGCTCTTGTCCTCCACCTGATGAAAGAAGCTCTGATCACAGATAAGCTGACAAGGTACTTTTCAGTATTCAGCTACTAGTCAGCTATCCTTGCTTCAGAGAAAAGATGGATTTATAACTAGTAGAAATCTCAGACATCATCTAACCCAATGTCCTCATTTTGTGGATGAGAAAATCAAGGTCTAAGGGTTCATGGCTCGATCAAGGTCACCCTGCTTATAAATAAAGAGGCTCACAGGCTGGTGTTCTTTTTTCTGCTGTTTTTGACAAGTCTTAGACCACATAAATGGAAGTGCTAAGGATCTCCCTACTGTATAGTGGGCATATAACGTAGTCACTCGGGTGCCGGGCAGGATACCGTCAATTAATGTCAGGCATTGTTAATCTAGTCATTAGTCTAGTCTAGTCACGTCATTACCATCATCAAATATCAGAGTTGTTTCCTACCAGAAAAGCAAAAAGAAAGAAAAACAGAGGTCAGCGAGATGCCAGAGGGAAATGCTGAGTTTGAATAGTGAGTGAAGTCATTTATAACTGCTATGCATCACTCTATGAAATCAACTTGTGGGAAGTAGTATGGCACAGTGGAATGAACAGGGGTATGGAGTCAGAAAACCTGGGTTCTCATTCTGTTTCTGACTCTTACTAGCTGGGGGACCTATAGCAAAAATCACTTAACTTCCTTGGGGCTCAGTTCCCTCACCTTTAAAATAGGGGATAGAGTATGGTGGATTCTATGGCCGTTGTGGTCCCTTTCAGCTCTGGATGGATCCAAAGCTTAGTGATCCAATGAACTTTCAATGATAAAAAAACAATCCACTTTGAATTTCATCAGAATTATAAGCAAGGCATATCTATTTGTGATCCCTCCCTTTTCCCTTCCTCCCTTCCTGATACTCTAAATAACAGCTCTGAGGGGCACAGAGAGGACTTACAACTCCAGCACTTAACCCCCACTTAACTAAATGCCTTACATCCCTTTCAAAAACAATGCTGATTCCTTTCTGTATCAATAGACAAAGGGACTCATTATTCAGGGAATGAGTCTGGGCTGTTGAATGGCAGAAACTGTCCAGTTCTCTGGTGTTTTTGTGAAACTGAAGCAGACTAGCATTATAGATAACATTTCTGGGTGCCAAGGTGACTGTTGAAACAGACTGCATTTTTCTCTTTTTCTGTGGAAATGAAAATCACTTGCCAAAATACGACCAAAAGCTCAACATAGTACAATGATGGGTTATTCCCAGGTGAACAGCAGTGGAAGATGGATAAGAGACTGACTCAGACAACTGAAGGAGAGAAATAGGGTACAGAAGAAAGGATCTAGACGTATGTTAGAGGAGGACCAAGGATTTAGAGCCAGAATGTACTTTAGACGTCATAAAAGCAAACTTCTCACCTTATAGTTGAGAAAACAGATAGAGAGAGTGAAATGGCTTCCTTAGGGATGCACATTAGCAAAATAACGAAGAATCTTACTGAGCTGGAGGTTAGAAAGCAACTCACCAGGTTGTAAAGTAACCTCAGAATCTATCTATTCCAACTGAATCTATCTGAATTTCTTCTTGACTACCTTGAGTGAGAAGCAACTCAGTGCTTCCCAAGGCAAACCATTCCATTCTGAATAGCTCCAATGATTTGAGGCTTTCTTGACCTTAGGATCTTCTGTTTGTGTCATACTGAGAAGTCTTCACTATTTTCCGAATAAACTCCAGATACAGTCATGCATCAGATTGTAAACTGCCTGAGGACAGGGACCATTTTGCCTCTTATTTGTATCCCCAATGTTTGCCATAAGGCCTGGCACATAGATGGTTGGTTGTTGTCCTTCATTCTTGAAGAGGACCAAAAGGGCATCATTATTCATTCCAGAATCAAGTTTCAATGTGTCCAACTGTGGCTGATCAGACCAATATGAGCTCAGAATGCTCTACCATAGGTCAGACACAAATAGTCCATGTGAACATTTGGGGTGGATTCTCAAAATTTGCACATCCAGCATTTCCTTTGAGCTGTTTCAATTCTACTTTGCCCATAAAACATAGCCCCTTCACACCAGAGGTACTAGTTTTCCATGAACATAACCATACACCCCACCTGGCACATAGTAGATGTTTAATAAATTCTAGTTGTTTTGACTTGACTAAGGCATGATAAACTAAGGGCACTCATTGCAGTGGAAGGCTGCCCATGAGTTACTGCATTTGCCAGGAAAGACCTCTCCAAATGAATGGTAATGTGGCAACTCAACATTGGCACTAGAGATGGGGGTGGGAGGAAAGGAAGGTACCCACATGCAAAACTTGTATGTCCTAAGGAAATTTCTCAAAGGATATTCTTTATGACTGAGCAAGGCCATAGGAGGACTGAAGATGGAAATGGAATGTTGTGGGTCTCCAAATCTGGATTCATAACACAGTGGTGGGATGACTAAAGATGGCTTCCCAGTTTTCCCTCTTTGTGTAGGAAAAGTCCCATCTATGATGTACATTAGAGCTGATCCCTTCTTTGGGGGTTCTAGGATGGTAATTAGTGGGGAATGAGTTGTAATCACTTATCTCCACTTTAATATCTAGGCTGTGAGATCTTCAAGAGCAGTAGCTGGTTGTGGAAAAATGGGACTATTGGATTGGAATGTTGCCCGCTTATTTCCTGCTAGTGAACAAGGGGCATGTTGAGAAGTTTCTTTACAGTGGTACATGAATTATTTAGGAAAAGTAATTATTTTGATGTGGTTCTATTTTGTGACAGCAATGATCATGTGTATATGACTAATGCTAGGCTGACTGACAACTGGTTCCCCCATCTTTAGTTAGATCTATGGTAGGTGAATGTTAGGTTTTGTGCCATGTACACATTTCAATTCTCTCCTTTTGTTGCATTTTTAATTCTGCATATTTTTTATAAAAGAATGAATATTACTCCAAGAAAATATGTAAAAGTTGTTGCATTTAAAGAGCACATTGAGAGATATTATAGCAGCTGTTGGTGAGGAAATCAAATGTTTCGAGGATCATCCAAGCCCATGATGAAACAAGATCAGTCATAGCAAAGTTCAAAGAAAAGTACAATTGAAAACAAACAAAACATCAAAAAGTGACAAGCTATTACGATTGAAATGGTCTAATTAATCTTGAGAAAGCAATTAAAGACTTCAACAGAATGGGTAGCTGGAAGAGTTTTTGAGTCCTCCACAGTGTTCCATGACGTCCTGAATTTAGAAGAACAATAAGAAATCCAGTAAAAACAAAAAACAACTTCCAATCAATGCTGTTGTAATCTTTGGCTCAGAGGACCAATTGCATAGCACTCTCTCCTCATTGGTAGAGACTGATTATTCAATATTCTAAACCTGTAGAAGTGGTGGACAGGGTTGGTGAGAGCAAGAGAGAAAAGTAAAAGATCTCTTGGACTCTTCTAGCTTCCAGCATGGTGAGAGGAAATGTTTTCAGGTCATTAAAGGGAGAAAATTACTCTGGGAAGAAGTCAATGTGGGAGAGTTAGCTATCTTTATAATGTCCCTATTCCTAGCTCACTATATTAGAGACCAAGGAATTTCCCCTGGGAAAACTTATTAGTTGAGCTGAGTTATTGAGCTCCCAAAGGGCAATTTCATTCAATTTCTATTATCTAATATGTGTGTGTATATATAAACATATACTTACACATAGACAGACCCCAGATGAGCAAATGCACTACTATACAACAAATCTCTGAGAGCTGCCCACTCCTTTTCTGCTCCACTGTTGTCAACTGTGTGTTGGCTCAACTTTCCCTCCAAGTCAGCAGTAAACTGTTCACACTCAGAGAAGAGTTCTAATTTGTTGACATTAATTCTTCTGGTAGTCATTTTGCCTTGGGGGGTGGCACTTTTGATGAATGTGAATATTTAGCTTGGAAAGGATAAGTCTATGATCAGTCCAGCACTCTGCACCACACATTGCCTTTGCCACTCTCATATCTTGTCTGTCTCTTCTCCTTACAATCACATAATCTATTAGATGTCAGTGCTTACTGTAAGGGTGCGTCCATGAAATTTTATTGTGTTTAGATAAATGGAAGACAGTGCTGGTGATGCACAAATCTTCAGCAGTAAATGTTTATTGCTGTTGCTGTTTCCAACTCCATTCTGCTCTAGGGTGCCCTGCCAAGTCTGGTAGTCTGAGCCTACTCTATCATTAAAGTCATCAGAATTATAAGCTTGTCCTCTTTTGGCACATTGATGATAAAGGTCTCTAGATCTTCATAAAGTTTTTCTTTGACTTTATCAGGGTTTCTCACGATGGGAGCATAGGCATTGATGATGGTGGCATGCCATTTTCCTGCAGGTGGAAATTGCATTGTCATGAACTTGTCATTCACTCCTTTTGGCAGGCATACCAACTTGCTGATTAAATTGGTTTTGATTGCAAAACCCATGCCAGCTTCACAGCACTCACCTTCACTGCACCCACTTCAGAAAAAGGTATATCCAGCTCCAACTTCAGTAAGCTGGTCTTCATTTGCCAACCTTGTTTCACTCAAGGCTGCTATTTGGATGCTATACCTGTTGAGTTGTCTTGCAACAAGAGCAGTTCTTCTTTCAGATCCATTAGATTTTGTGCTCTCTATTAGTGTACACACATTTCATGTGCCGATGGTGAGTGGAATCATCTTTGCAGATGTTTTTGTACATTTTTTTGTATTTCAACTTCACAGTGGGATTCTCCACCTGTCGTGGTAATCAGACCAGGGTTGGGTAAGCAGGCAATGTTTAGGGCACCTTTTCTAGCCCCCTTCCTCCCACCAGGAGGTGAAGAGTGAGCTTAAAAAGCTGCTCAGACACCCAGGGAGCTGCCAAGTCCTACTGCTGATTCCAGTGAGAAACGACCCTATGGCCTGAGCTGCCTGTGTGCAGGGTCATGACTACAGCTCCCAGTGTATCCACACCTGCTGCTTCATCACTTGCCTGTCTCCATAGGACTTTGAGGCATAGTAGTGAAATGGTATGGGTGATGTCTTTTGATTCCTGCATAAATTGGATTTAAGTGAGGTAGAGTTGCACGAAGTTGTCAGCCTCACTCTCTCCTCCAGGGTCATCATAGTCCATTGGCAGAACAGGTTCAAGATGATTGGCAATGGTTCAGGATACAGTGGATGATTTTGACATCTTTGGTATCAAACCAAACTCTAAGTGCTCCCCATGGCCTGCTTCATCTGCCTTCATGGCCATTGGAACAAATTGTTCTCATCTGCCCATTCCACCAGAAGAAGTCTTCACATGCTTGGGGTAGTCACCCCCCAATTCACCAATGGGTTTGAGAACCCTTGGTTCCCCTCAACCTGGTTTGGCTCATCTGCCAAAATGGTTTACTAGAGCGTGGCTGCTGCACATGCTGCAGCTTCTTGGAGCCACAGGTGAGAGTTAGGTGGAACAAGTCAAAACCAAAGGTAGAAAAGGGCTTGGCAGCCATCACACCAAAGGTACGGGTCCTCCCTGAAACACACGCTACACATAGACACATATACAATTGTGTATATGTATGTATTACTTACGTGTAATATACACATATACAAATATGTATTTTTTCTGATTTCTCTTTTGCTACCAACTTTGATATGGAGGCTTCTTTGCCATTTGTTATGAATATTTATTGTGGAACTTGCTTTTGGTGAGAAGTAGGTCAAACCTTGGGGAATCTCCTCCATTAAGAGATAGCAATCAGAAATTGAGTTTGAACCTAACAATTAAATCCCCTATACAAATAATATTTAAGGAAACATATAGATATAACTGTAACCCAGTACCCCTTCTCTCTGAGGAGAGTAGAAAATCTGGCCTGTGGCCTCTGGCCTCAACCTCCTGCTTGTTCTCCTAGAAGAAAGTGAAGTCTCCCTTGGACAAGGGTCTGAAGAGAAGGAACTAGAGATGTCTGTTCTTTCCTCCCTGTGAGTCACATTTAGACAAAACCACGTTGACATATATAATCTACATGGCCCAAACACTAGTAATGACAAAACAACACAAAGACTATATTACCAAAGGTTAGAAAATGTATTTTTATTGATAAAACTTACTTTTATTGATGTATGAACACAAAAACCCGTAGTCAGAAGATGGCCATTTAAGCCTGCAAGATTGAGCATTTTTTATTAGAATGTAAACCTCAAATGTTTTGGTGATTTTTTTTCTTGTTTCCATTGAGCATGGAAGTGTTGCACTTATTTAACGCTCTTCAATATGTTGATTGACTGAAAGGCAATTTTTATCCTAGAACTATAGAATTTCCCAAATTGAGACTGACTACTACAAAGGCCATGACCTTTGTTGTTCAGTTATTTTCAGTCATGTCCAACTCTTTGTGACCCTATTTGAGATTTTCTTGGCAGAGATACTAGAGTAGTTTGTCATTTCCTTCTCTGGCTCATTTTACAACAAGGAAATTGAGGCAAAAAGGGTTAAATGACTTTCCCAGGGTTACAGAAATAGTGTCTGATGCCATATTTGAACTCAGGAAGATGAGTCTATCCAGCTCCAGGCTGGACAGTCTTTTCACTTTGCTGCCCCACAACATGACTGTAGACTTTGCTAAATATGATGAAAGATAAACAAATTTATGCAATGGATGGAAATAAACATGTTTCAATGGTCTAGGAACTTACTTGAGTTAAAACTCATTGAAAAATCTCTGTATAAGTTTAGGTTGTGAACATCTTTGAATGTTAATATCTTCAAATGTAAGCTCATCATCTCTAAATTCAGTATAAGTATTCTGAGTACTCTTCTGTTAGAAGACTGGATGATGGATGGGATACGTATCTCATCTTATTCCCTGAAGCAGTTTATTTCCTCTACTTGTTCTCTGTAAGTAAGTCTGAAAGTTGTTGTTTCTGTTTTCCAGGTAGCTTGGAAATTGAGTATTTGAGGTGGCAACACTTACAAAAAAACATTGCCCTTAAGTTTTTATGGATTAATGTTATGTCCAGGAGACTGAAGGCAGCACTTTTGTCTGTAAGAACAGCCTGGGTCCAGTATTGACTGAGTCCTTGAGGATATTTTAGAATCTGTATTTGAAGCATGGGGATTTGTCCTCTCCATGGAAGAAAACAGACTCTGGTATGTGAATCTATGACAATTTTGATTTTTGTGATTAATATTATTATTACTGAACGTATTATTATTTTATTATTATTAAAACAAAATGATACAACCAAATACTTAAAAAAAAACCCATGGGCTCCACTCCATACTAAACTTTAAAAAATGGTCTATTTGTCAAGGATATACTTCATGCATCTAATATGATGTATGGTTTTGCAATGAAGAACTAAAATTCTTTAATTAAAATTCCTTAAAAGGCACATGTCAAAATCTTGTGAAGTCGATGCCAAATTGTGTCAGTGACTTCAACCAAAGAAGGGCATAGCCCACGTTTAGAGTCTCATAAGATACAAAAAGTTTTAAAGTTATTGTATAAGGCAATAAATTTAATTTCCTTTGTCTTAATTCATACACCTCTCTATGTTTCCAGATGCTTTGAGAAATCTTGGGCCCAAGTGGACACTTATCCATGAAATTATAATTGGAAAACAGAGGGATCAGGCCTTTTAGGCTGGTTTTAGAGGAGGAAAAAAAAAGCAAGAGTCAATTAAAGCCATGTAAGCATATAGTATATTGGATGGTTAATTTGGCATGAGCCTTCCCAGGGAGCTCTTCTCCTAAATTGCCTGCCCTGTGCCAGGAAGGGGGCCTCAGGATGATCTCTCCGAGTGATAATCAAAGGATCCCTAATGGACGTACTTAAAGCTTTTTCCATTGGGCTTCTCCATGTGATGGCTAATTCAGATTCTGTAGGAAAAGAGGATTTAACTTCCACAACCCCAAAATCCTAACAAGGAAAATAAAGGCCTTAATAATTAATACAGCTATGTGTACATGTGTGTGTATTTAAAAAGTAAAGGCTTTGCATTCCCCAGAAGGAAGACATTCAGTTACAAAACTCTAAGAAGCCAAGCTATCATCACACACGTTGTAACAAAGGTCAGAGAAGCCACAAAGCAAACACTCTGACATGAATCAGAGCATTCATAATTTAGCAGCCCGTACAACACATGATCCACAGAGGCTGGGTCCAGAGCAGTATCATCTGAAAGGTGTAATTAAATCAAATTTCCCTTAGTTACTTGATACTATTATCTTTTTAAAAAAACTGTATATAGAATGCACAATCTCTACTTCATAACATTTTTATGCTTTTACATATTCGTGTAGACAGTTGTCTTTCTCTCTCCTCAAAAAGAAAGTATCACAAGATCATAAAGTTAGTCATAAAGGGCCTTAGAGGCTGTCCAATCCAAACTCACTTTACAGACAAGAAAACCCAGCCTCAGGAAGGTTAAATGACTGGCCTAAAATCACCCAAGTAAGTGGCAAGATCTAACCTTGGGTCCCCTGATGTCAAACCCAGCGCTATTAATTAAAAATATGTTTCCCTATAGATAAAAAAATAATATAATCATGAATTTAGGGTTGGAAAGGATTTGAAGATTACTGAATCTATTCCCATAATTTCTGATGGGGAAACTGAGACCTCAGAAGATGAAGTGGATTTCCTTGGTGACAAAACTATTAAGTAGTGAAACTGGGATTTGAACCCAGGGTCTTTGATTTCAAAATAAATACTTTTACCTTACAGGCCCTTATCACCTATTCCCTAGATAATTTTGAACCCTTTTGGAACTCTGTCTTACTTAAATCCAATCAATGAGCAAGTCAAGACAGGACCCTTCATGTCACTGGATTAAGGATGAACAACTGGTTTTACCTTAAAGGCCCTCATTCACTCTTCCCTAGACTGTTGCAATGGATAGATTTCTAATCCCAAGGTCCATGAGATATCTCAGAAAACACAATTCTAGATTCTGACTGGGTAGTCATAAACATAGGTCACGGGTTCTCTGACCTTCCTCTCATGCAGCAAGACTGGCCTTAATTCTCCCTCATGGTTCTGAGATACATTGTGGGTATCTTTCTCTGATCCTATAAGCTTGAGCCTCTATCACAGCACTGATCACACCCATGGTTAACTGTCAATGACTAGCTCCCTATTTCCATTTAAGCATTAATGCCAATTAGCTTTTTGTAAAAAGGTATTTACTTTATTTATATCAGGAATAGAAGCATATGTATCTCCTCTCCAAATACTTCAGTCACGCTATCCCCTGTATCACCTCAGCCTCTGGGATGAGTAGGCTTGGATTTCATCCAGTTTCTACATAGCAGTGGACCCCAAAATTCACCTCCTAATGCCCTGTCACTGATGACTAAGCTATGACTGGACTGGGTCCTAAAGGTTGTGCCTCATTCCTCAGGATTTAAAAATGTAAAGCCAGCTGGATGTCAGCCTTCACTCTTGGACCTTCCGGTGGCTCACTCTCCTGAACTTTCAGAACTTACAGTGACTTAACTTTCCATATCCTTCACCTGAAATTAAAAGAAAAAAAAACCCTAAAAACTGAACTAGAAAACAAAAATCATAATTAATGGACCACAGACAGGAAGGACATGAGGTCTTTCCTCTCACATCATTGTCTCTCTTTTCTCCTTAAAGTGCTACCATGCCACAGAAAGTCAAAAAAGACAAAGAGCCAAGCTCTGAATGATTAACGCCTTCTGAATCTCCACTCAGTTCCAGCTTTACGGACAATCAAAGAGGCTTCTATTTACCATAAGGTTAGCAGCTCCAGAATTTCTACTGTGCTTCCAAGTCCACATGACAATTGCTTCAGCCAAGGGCTCTGCGCATGCTCTTAAATATGGATCTCATTGGCCGATCCTTCATTATACTCACTGTGAATTCTTGGCTTCCTGTCAGCTCAAGGTGTCTGGAAGTCAGTCTCCAGTTACAAATATATGTAAAAATTAAGAAGGGATGGATTTTCTAGTGAATAAAGAATATACAAAAATAAAATAAACAAGTACTATACCTTTAAAAATTCCCACAGTTATGGGCTAAGACAAGGGAGAGGAGTCAATACAGAAAGTAAGAAAGACTTTGCCAAGGTGGGAGAATTAGTGAAGAGCTATGCCACAAAATAAGGGGTGAACTAGGATTAGGAAACAACATTGGAGTTGTTTCGGGCTCACTTTTCAGTCCTGTCTTTCGTGTCATGATCCCATTTGGGATTTTCTTGGAAAAAATGCTGAAGTAGTTTGTCATTTCCTTCTGCAGTTCATTGTACAGATGAGGAAACTGAGGAAAAGAAGTAATTTAAGTGAATTGACCAGGGTCCCACAGTCAGTAAGTCTCTGGGGCCAGATTTGAATTCAAAGATACTTTGATAGTAAAAAAAAAATAATTCTTGACCACTGAGAGAAAAAATTCAATAACAATGTGGTAGAAGGTAGACCATGAAAGTAAATTACAAATAGGATATAAAAACAGATAAAAGAACAGGGAGAAGAGGATGGTAGCTAGAAGAGGCAACAATCAAGTGATGACTTTTTTTTGTGACAAGTCTTTACTGAATGCTTTATTAGGGGATGAAGAGCTCTATAAGAAGTGCAAAACAAAATAAAAATCCTCAGACAGATCCTCGGTCTTGGCCCTGCCCACATGGGGCTCACAAATTAGTAGGAAGATCAGACGTCCATACAGATGACAATAATGTCCACAATTACATGATAAACACATTGGAAAGGTTCAAACCAAGTGTTGTATGAGATTGAAAAAGATAGGTTTTACTAACTAGTAGAATGAGAGAAAGATTTATGCCTTTGACCCACTTTTTGTATCCCAGCTATTTACCATCTTGCAGACAAGAAAATTGGAACAAAAATAATCCAGGTGTTTCGCTGAAGATACTGGGTTTGGTTCATACTAGATGATGGGATTTACTGGACTATTTCTTGGAAGTGATGGAGAGAGGAGGAGTTTAACCACAGACTGAGCAGAAGGATCTCATAACTCTGAGATTATCAGGAACAGAGCTCTACTGAGGTAAAAAAAAAAAATGCTTAATAAGAAAAAAATTAAAATGAGGACCTCTGAAATATCTTTAATGACCAGGTGACCCAAGGCTTTGGCTCACTTAATTACAGGTTGAGATGTTTGTGGGGTGTCTGTGGGAAAGCAGAAATGCACATCAGCATTCAGAAAGTTTGCAAATTCTGCAGGTAAGTGCCATACTGTGGAAATGAGGCTCCCATTAAAAAGATACCATCTCCCCTAGTCGGGACTCCATACTTGGACGTCATTTATGACATCATTCATTATGATTAGGGGCTCATCTTGGTGCAGGAGGGAGAAAGGACTAGATCTTCAGTTAAAGGACCTAGCTGGTTGAAATCTTACCTCCAGTGCTAACTGCCTGTGTGAGTTTGGGGTGAATGGTTTAACTTCTATGGATTTCCAGTTTCCTCTATATACAAAAGGGTCTGGACTATCTGGTCTCGGAGGTCCCTTCCAATTCTAAATTTATCACAATCTGAGCTCCTCTTGGGTTCCTTTGAGATGCTCTCTGACCCTTTGTCTAGGCCATTAAAATGTCCACTTCCTCCCACACCCTTGCATGCTTCTAAGACCGCCACTGAGTCACTGGACAGCAGAGTCAAACCTCAAACCAGATATAAAGACTCTGTGAGAGCTCATTCTGGCCACAAAAGGCTTGGGAGAATTTGATTTTGATGAATTGTAGCAAGAAGTATCTGATACGATGGCACTCTGTAGCTCACAGTTTGGTTTTTTTAATTAAAGGGCCCATCCCATGGGTGACTCCTTAAAGAGGCCTAGTCACTGAATGGGTGCTACTTCATTCAAAGTGAGAACCTGAAAAGGACTTAGTCTAAAAGGGCCAGGGTCTCCCATTGTATTCTGGGCCATCTTCAGTTGTCCTGATGAATATCTGGACACTGGACCCAGACGGTTCTGGAGGAGGAAGTAAGGCTGGTGACCTTGCACAGCCTTCCCTCACATCGAAGTCAACTGGAAGGCTTATCATCTCACTGACGTGGTGGTCTTCTTTGAAAACTCTGTAGCTCAACCACTCACCTTCAACTGAGAACCTCCTGTACTTTCATTTTGAGGCAGGAGTTCCCAATCTTTTCTTACTCACATAACCCTTGGCTTTCAGTTAATTTCTTTTTTATATGAAAGACAATAAAATTTAGAGTTTACAAGGAATTGGCACACAAGAAATAAGAGATTCATTTCAAGAGGATAATGTAGTTGCTAAATAGCCCTACAACGTCTTGACAAGTGTTCCTCAGGTTAGGAAGCCTTTTTCTAGATCAATGCTTCCAAACCCTGTGATCTCTAGACCCTTTTACACTCTTGAAAAACTGTTGTGGACTCCAAAGAGCTTTTGTTTTTTATACTTTATATCTATTGACACTTAGTGTGTTAGAAATTAAAATGTATGACTATTATTATGAAGTGGTCTATTTTTATTTATTTACTTCTTTGTTTGAATATTGTTAGGAAATAGTTTTTACCTCTAGGATCCCCTGAAAACCTCTTGGAAACTTCTAGGGGCTCCCAGACTACAAGTTGAGAACCAAGGTTTCTGAAGGAAAGAGGACACTTCCTTTGAAGACTCTTGCCGTGCAAATGAGTTTCCAGCTGTTAGCAAGATAAGTATTTACTTAGACAGGATGAGATTGTTATCTACTGCTTATTCTTGGTGGAGACAGTTTATTGAAAAAGAGTCAGCTGCTTCAGGGAAAGTGGATTGGGCATACCTCAGGTTCGTTTAGCAAGCTTTGTCCTCACTTAGGACTGCTTAGCCAAATAAAAGAAGTGGGAACTTTTCCATTATTTCAATGCCTCAAGGAACAGGAGAAGACCCTAGGAAGTCCTTGGTCTTTCCAACATCTATTTTAGCATTTGAAGAAATACCTTCAAGGGTTCTTTAGATGTTTCAGTTGCAAGCCAAATCACACATTCACCCACTTGCACTCAAGTAGAAATATAACCTGTGATTCTACTCAAGGGAAAGAATTCCAAGGGAATCACTTGGTTGAGAAAAAAAATATCAGGGCCAGCCTCACAATTAGAGATGTTAGAAAGGGGAATGAGCTGCCTTGGGAGACAGTGGACTGCCCTTCACTCAAAGTTTTCAGGTGTAGATTGATATCATTTGTGGATAATGGTAGAGGATTTTCAACTCAGGTGGGGACTGGATGCAATGGCGTTGAAAGGCACCTTCTTGCTCTGAGATTTTTATGAGGAAGCAAAAACAAACAAATCTGAAAACAAAAACAAAGAAATACAAAATAGAATCCTATAAGCAAACCCAAATCTTGTAGACTTTATGAGTAAAGGATGGAGGGAGAGAGAAAGAGAGAGAGGAAGAGAGAGAGAGACAGAGAGACAGAGAGACAGAAAGAGACAGAGACAGAGACAGAGACAGAGTCAGAGACAGAGACTACTGTGATTCCCTTCAAGGAAAAGTGAAATTTCCAGCATTTTGCTGAATTCAATCTATTATCTTTTCCTACAGAACTTATGCATGAATACATGCTTTAAAAAAAGTTCAAGTAAACCCACTCCTTATCAGAATATTTTATTCTTTAAATTCCAGGATTGTGATTCACAACATTTAAGAGTTGTACCCCCACCCCCACCTCCAGGACAGTTTAATTTTCATTTGGTGGCAATCCTTTTGAATTTCTGAAACAAAGCTAGGAGAAAAGGAATGATCTGCTGCTGTTTGCTTAAACCACAGATGTTCAAGGGAAGAATGAAAGGAAGAGGAGTTAATTTCCCCCCAGAAACTTGTGAAAATATTTCTGTTGAAATCATTCTCATATCCAACACATTCATGACATCTTGTTATTTTGTCTACTGATAACAGTAAACTATAAACATTGTAATTTACTGCTCTGAGGGAGCCCTGCTGGGGAAGGATATAAACAGGGCTTTATGTGTTCCAGAAGTCAAGTTAAATAAAAACAGGCATGCAGACAGGTAAACAAGCAGGCAGGGAAGGAAGCAGGTAGGTAGATAGATAATCAGATAGGCACTGAGGCAAATGAATAGGCTGACAGGAAAGAAGGAAGACAAAGATGGAGAGATGGAGAAAGGAGGAGAAAAAGGAATGTTAAAGAGTGTCGAGGTGACAAAAATCTCTCCAGAAATACTGCATTATGAGCAATTGTGTAAACATTTTTACATAACATTGGACAGCCCCTTGACTAGTGCTCTTGGTCCCAGCTCCTTCCTCCATCCCTTCTCACTTTTTTGTCTTCAATTTCTCCTTACATAATACTATTTCCTCACTGCCTATTCCCCAATCCTAAAAAAAAAAAATAAAAAATAAAAAAAATTAAAATTAAAGAATAAAATACAAATGTTTTAAAAACCCTTCATTTGACTCTGCTATTTCTTATACTAAAATTCCATTTCTCTTCTCCTTTTTTCCACCTAACTCTTCAAAGGGCCCTCCATACTCAGTGTTCACATTTTTTCCACTCCCACTTTGTAACTTCTTGCCATCGGACTTCCACTCAATTGAAAGGACTCTCTCCAAGCATTAGGGATGATCCCATAAATGTTAAACCCAATGGCCCTTCCTCACCCAGGCATCTCCTTGACTTCCATCCATTCATCTCTCTCTCTCTCTCTCTCTCTCTCTCTCTCTCTCTCTCTCTCTCTCTCTCTCTCTCTCTCTCTCTCTCTTTCTCTCTCTTTCTCTCTCTCTCTCACACACACACACACACACACACACACACACACACACACACCGTTCGAATTAAAAGCCAAGTTGTTTTCCTTTTTTCTCAAAAGTATTACTCTTTGCTACTCAGCAGAAATGGCCAGCCCCATAAAAGGAAGAGGAAAAGAATAAGACAAGTCCCAAATTCCAGGGCTTTTTTGTTGGTTTTTTTTTTGCTTTTAGAGAAGGAATATTTATAGGGAAATTGCATCACCTCCTCCCTTCTCCAGGAAACATGGATGCGAATGTTCAGGCTATATTTGGAACTATCCATAAAAAAAGCTGAAAAAGCAAACCCCCAAATCCTGTCTTTTTCGTCTTCAGTTGGAGTCTTCCTTCGACCTAAATCACTACTTTAGCAACAGGCAAGTGCACAGGGCGCATTAGAACCAGTAACTGTCCTGTCATCTTCTTCTAGTTTTGTCATTTGCCTGAATGAATGCACAAGGGGAGTTTTGTCTTCAACGTGAAGGTCATCTGTTTATAGTACCAGGGTTAGGGGATGGATCAATGGAGTCATTTCCTATTTACTAAATGGATAAAAAATTCTTTGAATTTAAAGCAGGGATCCTCAGCCTTTTTGTGTGTCAGAGACTCCACAGCAGTCTCATGAAGATTAGGGATACTTTCTCACAATAATGATTTTAAATGTAAAAACTAAAAACGTGCATTAAGAAAATCAAGATGTATTTTTCCCTCATTCAAGTTCACAGATTACCCTGATATGAATAAGAACTCTTGACATAGAGAGGCAATTTGTTCCAGTATCTGAGAAAAGTAATCTCTTGAAAAATGACCCTCCCCAGGGAACTCCTCCACTAAAAGAAGATCCCAGTCAATTTCCATGTAATCTCTCCCAGTGACTGCTTGAGGCAGATGCCTGGTCCCTTTCTCTTCGATTCTGGCTATTCTGTATGTGATGATAGAAAGGATAGCATTGAACAACTTTGTAAATTGTTTATACCAAGGAATGATCTTATTCTGGAAAGAAAGCCTTGAGGTTTTCATTCATTCTAAAAGTAACCACTGGCTCCATCGGAAGGAAGTTTGATTCCAGTCCCCTTGCAACTATGTTAAGACTAATAACTAGCTAGAGCAATGCAAGGTTTTCAAAGTGCCTTCCTAACCACACTGTGAGAAGGGAAATATTGTCATCCCCATTTTACAAATGAAGGAACTGAAATATAGCAAGGGCAAGGGATTGGCTGAAGGTCACATAGCTACTAAGTGTCCATGACAGGACTCAAACCTAGCTAGGCTTTTGAAATACAGTGTGTTGGAGTTTTTTGTTTCTTTTAAAATTATACCACCATGAGGAAGTTACGTACTTCCAGATGGGACTGTTTCACACTCCCTTGCAAACTCCTATACTCCAGGAATTAATTCTACTGCTAGCTCCTATGCTCTTGAACTCCCTAGGACTCAAATCTCAAAAGCTCCAGGATCTATAGACCACCTGTCTTACTTCCAGTCTGGCCCTGCATATATTTTCAAGGAAAGCAAATTTTATGGAGAAGAGGCATACCATCACCACTACCACCATCTCAGCAACTACTACTGAAGGACAGGTAAGCCCAGAAGTCCCATGAATAGTAGCACCATACAGGTCACTGGCCCTGCTTCCAGATATCCCTTCTTCTCAAGTCATCACCCAAGGTGGGGAAAAGGGAGCCCCATCCTGACTGTCACCAAATGCCAATCAGCTGCTACTAACTAGACAAATATAGCCTTTAGCAGGAGGCAGCATATGCCATGCTCTTCAAATCACTGACACCATATTGACTACCACTTCCCCTCAAACCTTCATAAAAACAGTCCATTATGAGCAAATAACTCCTTCTTCATCATCCTATACTCCAATTCCAATACCTGCACTTTTCTTTTAATCCCTCATTCTGGAGTTCCCAGAATGGCAGTCTCATCCTTTGGATAAATTCTTCCAAAAATGGGGCCAAAATTTGGTTGAACCAGTATTCCCATAAGAGAAGAAAGTGAAGACTCCATGAGGATAACAAAGATGTTGGGGCTCTGTGGTACCAGACACATGAATTGCTTTGCCCAAATGTGTTCCTCATATGTGTAACCTCATTTCCAATACATTCTAGGTTTGTGCTCAATCTTCAAAAGAATGCTCTTTGAGTATGGGAGAAATATAGCCATTAAATGTCTTACTATGGCATTTTAGTAAAAGCCTTTGTTCTGAGCTTATTGTATCTCGTAGCTAATTACTAAAAATAAGCTCACCAGCTGGGGCCCATGAGCTATAATTTTTAGAACTTCTGTCTCAAATTACTCATTGAACCTGTGAGAATAGCTACCTTTTGGAGGACCCAACCCTGGATGAGAATGAGGAATTAGACTAGATTTCATATAAAAGTCCCTTCTGATGAAAATCAATGATCCATCCTTTAAGAATCAACTCCTTAGAAAAAAGCTATTTACACTCTACTTTCTTATCTCTCCTTACTCCCTTCAAAAACTAGATCTTTGTAAGATCATGCATATCTGTCAAGCTGTACCTCTTCATTTTTGCCTTACAAAAGTCCAAACTTCCTTCAAGGCACAACTTGGGTGGGTATCACCACCGCCATGAAATCTTTCTGGTCCCCTTAGTTGTTAACACCCTTTCCTCCCTTGGAATCTTAAAAGCTGGTAACTGTTTCATGTTATCAGCAGTAGTAGCAGGATGTGGAGAGGTCCTCTTGGTCTTCCCCCCTTAGTGAAATCATCCCCAAACTCACTTGGAATGGCTGGGCAGAAAGAACATCACCACTGAGGGGGTGGCTTCACTTCTCGCCTAGGTTGCTTGCCTATCAAAAGTTTGAATGAAGTGGTGCCCAACAACTCCTTTTTCTCTGATCAAATGGAGGAAGACTACGCTTTTCTTTTGTGCTTGACTTCTATGGTCCTTCAGGCTTGGTCATCTACCCTTAATTGTTTAAGTAACCTAAGGACCTCTGGACCTTTCTAGGAGTAATGGCAAAGGTTAATTTCATTATTGTTCCAGGACTGGAGACTTGCAAGGCACCAAGCAAGATGATGTCCAGGAAGCTGAGTGAAGCATGCTTGGACCCACCCAAAGCAGGTTTTAGGGGACACATCAGTCGGACTCCGGGATAGAATGAGGAATGAAAGATTTACATCCTCAGGGCATAGTTTCTGGTTTTGGAGTCACATAGTTGTTACCCTAAGAGGAGATCACCAATCAGGTCAGCAGGACCACGGGGTGGGAGTTCTGGAGATGAAAGATCTCTTAATAGATGCAATGATAATGATAACATTTAACATTTACATAGCACTTTAAGGTTTACAATGCACCTTATAAATATTATCTCATTTTATCCTCACAACAG
The DNA here is from genome assembly GCF_028372415.1 of Notamacropus eugenii. Lineage (NCBI taxonomy): Eukaryota > Metazoa > Chordata > Mammalia > Diprotodontia > Macropodidae > Notamacropus > Notamacropus eugenii. The sequence goes on from NC_092878.1 coordinate 160,114,017, forward strand.
CTCTGGGAAGAAGGTGCTATATTCTCATCCTTATTTTACAGAGGACAAAACTGAGATGGGGGAAGTTAGGTGACTTGCCTAGGATCACACAGCTAGTAAGTGTTTGGGGCTGAATTTGAACTCACGTCTTCCTCATTTAAGGTGCAGCACTCTATGCATCAGGCCACCTAGATGTCTACTAGAGGAGAGAGGAGTTGGGATCTGCATCGACGGAGGCAGTACCTGTATGAAAGAAATCATGGAGACTTAAAGTATTGTTCTATTTCTTTCCTCCAAATTCCCTTCCTATGGAAAGCTTTCCCCAGCCGGGTTTAGAATCAAGATGGACTTGACATCTCACCACTAGGACCTTGAAGTTTCTCAACGAAAGGTCTTCCCAAAATAGATCTCCCATCCTTCTATTGCTCATACTTCACTTAGGGTGTGTTTTCTTAGCAGTGAGCTTTTAAGTATAAGCTTTCAAACTGTCTTCATTAAGCACAATTCTTAATTCTACTGGAAACCTTCTAATTCACTCTTAAATCATCCAATTTCCTTTTATGTGATCTTTCTTCTGTACTGTTTTAGGATAATACATTGTCACTTTTCAGTTGCTTGCCATTACAGCCAGTCAGTTTGAGTGTTAAGGAACTATACAAATGTTCACTCTCATTTTAGAATTTCCGTTTTTATCTGAAACCTCCAGGTGACTCTCCTTGAAGGTCTGAGAATATGGCAACTTGCAGTCCCCTTAGTGAAACCTTAAGGAATATTTTTTAAGTAAAGATGAATAATAGGTGCAAGTATTTATTACAATCTATACTTTTCTGAAGGTTGGCCTTTTTAGTACAGTTTCTTCTACCAGATGATTTCCTAATGTCATGGTAGGTATCTGTAAATTTCTCTTCAATTTAACTTGGCAAAATTTTTATTAAATATGTTTTATACAGTGCATGTGTGTGTGTGTGTGTGTGTGTGTGTCACAGTATGTGTGTGTGTGTGAGGCAGCCTCTACCCTCAAAGGGTTTGTGTTCTTCTGATAGGAATATACATGAGTCATGTAGTAAAGATAGAACCCTGAATGTTTCAGTCAGGAAGACCTGGGTTCCAATTCCATCCAAGATACCAACTAGTGGCATGACCCTGGAGAAGTCACCTAACCTCTCTTAGATATGAAAAAGTTGGACTCAGTATCTAAGATCCCTTCCACATCTAAACCTGTGATCCCAAAATACAAAGTGTATATAAAAGTAATTTGTAGAAGAAGAAGGTAATAATTGGAGGATTGGGAAAGGTCTAGGATAGGAAGAGGCATATGATTTGTGGTTTAAAGGAAGTTGGTGATTCTACCAATCAGTAGGGAGAACGGAGGGCATTCCAAGTTTACACCATTGTATAAGGGCATGGAGACACTAGATAGAATGTTATATACAGTGATTAAAATGAGTGGTAGGAAGAGAAAGAGAGTTATTGTACTTATAGAGGAAAAAAGGTAAGGTTAGGGATGAGTATTGTGTTTTCAAAAGCATAGGGTACCCCAATGAAGAAACTGTTCTGCTAAAGCAGGTTGGCATCTTCTCTGCAACTGATCATCTTAGAGTATTTACCTCAGCCAGTAAGAGCTTGTAACTTGCTTGTCACATAGTTTTGTGTAGGAAAATGAGACTCGGACCCAGGCCTCCTTGGCTCTGAAGCTAATTCTCTGTTCACTGTTCCTTTCTTAGTATAGACATTTTCTCATTGGAAGAAAATTCCCCATTTGCACGTGATTTCAAGTTACTAGTATCTCCCCACCACCATTATGTCTTGTATACTGTGCTATTGAGAATTATTTGTGTGATTTTTGGTCACTTCCAGTTTTATCGATATTTTGTTTTTACATTATAACATATATCAATATATTTAGAGATTATTATTGATTTGTGAGAGATCTCTTGTAACAAAAGCTGATAATAGTAATAATCTGTAAGATAGCCCCACCTCTATTTTTAAATGAATATAAATGTATTTTTTCCTTGTCTCCCAACCAACCCCATTGGAAAAAAATAAGGAAAAGACAAAAGAAAATTATTTTGACAAATATTCCTAGTTCTAAATAAATTCTTCCAATGAGCAAACAATATTGTACGTATGTATGTATGTGTAGACAGAAATAGATATAGATCTATATCTACAGATATACACATATATGCATGCATGTATATATGTGTATGTGTATGTATGTATATATGTATGTATGTGTGTGTGTGTGTGTTTCTCATTCTCCCCCTAAATCCATCACTTCTCTCTTAGGAATAGCATGTTTCTTTATTTGTCTTCTGGAATCATGAATCTCGTTGCTCACAGTTCTTTTACCTTTGGGTTATTCTCTTTTACAGGGCTGTGGTTATTATTTAAATTATTCCCTTGGTTCTTATCACTTTCCTCTGAATCAATTCATATGAATCTTTCCATGTCTTCTTTTTTGAATCATCACTTTCCTCATTTTTTACAGCATAACAATACTTTGTCACATTCATATACCACACCTTGTTCACCCATTCTTTCACTGTTGGACATAGTTTCTAATGTCTTGCCACCATTAAGAGAGCTGGTATAAATACTTTTGTGCATAAAGGACCTTTTCCTTTCTCTTTGCCTTCTGTTGAGTATAGCCCTGTCAGTGGTACAGCTAGTTCTAAGGACACATTACTGTTCCACATATAATTCCAAATTGCTTCCAGAATTGTTATAAGCATCCTCAAGTCCTCCCACAGTGCATCCAACAGCCTGTTTTCCCAGAGCCCCTCTAACATATCTCATTTTCCTTTTTTTGTCATCTTTGTCACTTTTCATGATCGTGAAATGGAATTGATTTGTTTTTATTTCCATTTCTCTAATTACTAGTGATTTTGAACAATTTTTAATATGGTTATAAGTAAACTACAGTTTCCCCTTAAGAACTGTCTGTTCATATCTTTAGACAATTAACTGGATAACTGCTTTTTTGGTTATAATTTGAATCAGTTCCTTATATATCTTGAAAATGAGATCTTTATCAGAGAATCTTGTTACAAATTTTCCCCCAGTTAATTGCTTCCTTTTTAATGTTAGCTTTATTAGATTTGCTTATACAAAAGCTTTTATTTGTTTTTATTTAATTAAAATTTTCTTTTTTGTCACTTGTAATCCTCTCTGTCCTTTGTCTGATCTTGAATTTCTCATCTTCTTCATCTCCTCTTGGCTTTTACACAGCTTTGCCTTAGGATGCTTTTGTTTCACCTCTACTTGTTGTAGACCCCAATTTTACCCCCTCTTACAAGAGACATTTCCCTCCCCAAAGGTCAGTCTCCACCTTTGTTCCCCCAAATCACTCTGCATGTAGTCTGTATGCCATTATCCCACCCACCTTGCAACTTTCACTATATCAAGGTTTTCCTATATTGCAGGTAGGCCTAAGACATGACATGTGAGTTTGGGGGAGTTTTGTGGAAGCTGCAGACAGCAAGCAACAGCCAGCAGATGACACAGAAAAATTTTGGAAACTCAGAAATGCAGAAAATACAGTTATAGTACTGTAAACACCCCATAAAAGAAATATTCAGACCTTCTCTGGTAGAAAGGGAGGGCCAAAAAATTGTAAATGGATTTTCCAGGTCCTGGAGGCATCTTGCCCCCAGCCCTGTGATGCGGAAGGGATAACTACACCTCGTTTTTTGTATTTTTTTTTATTAAGGTATCATTAACACTAGTATATTATTTCCTGTTAGAAAGCAGATGTCTTGAGGCTAAGAACTGTTTCATTTATGTCTTTGCCTTTGTATCTGTGGTTCGTCTGCTTGCCCAGGGTAGCTGGTGGGGCTGCAATGAGTAGAGGGCTGGGCCTGGAGTCAAGAGGACCGGAGTTCAAACCTGTCCTTAGACGATTATTTGTTATGTGACCTTGGATAAGTCATTTAATCCTCTTTGACTCAGTTCCTCATCTGTAAATGAGCTTGAGAAGGAAATGGTAAAGCACTCTAGCATCTTTGCCAAGCAAACCCCAAACGGGGTCACAGTGAGCTAGAAATAACACAACAACAACAACAAATACTCCTTCAATTGAATTGCTTTAAACAGGGGCAATCTCTTGACTTTTTTTCCCTGGAAGTAAATATATATAAATATATATATATATTTCATTGCCAAATGATAAAAAAATTATACTTAGAGGAAAAAAATAAACTTCACTATCCTTGAACTCAAAAGAAAATGGTCATTTAATCTGCTGTCTTTCTATGCTGCACAGAAAGCCAAAAATTATACCCCATCAGCTTTACACCAAAATATGCTTGTAAAAATGAGCTTGCAAAATATGTCAAAACTTAGGAAATGAAAGGCAGTCAGCCTGGCCCAATCTTTTGAACACAAGAGGACCAAACACGATAGAAAAGCAAATATACTAGTGGATTTCTTGTAGGCCCTTAATCAATATTTGTTAAGTGAAAAGGGTTTTACAAATTATATGCTGCCTTTATCATTGTACTCCTAATCTATAATACATGGTGAAGGAGGTCAACCAAATGTCACAGAATATCTTAATTAGAACTAGCCAGCAGTTAGGGTGCTTCACATATGGCTTAATGGCTTAATGGTTTATAAATAGCAGGGCAGGGGGAGTGATGCTGCAGTGGATAAAGCACCAGGCCTGGAGTCAGGAAGACTCATCTTCCTCAGTTTAAATCTGGTCTCAAACACTTCCTGGCTGTGAGACCCTGGGCAAGTCACTTGACCCTATTTACCTCAGTCCCTCATTTGTAAAATGAGCTGGAGAAGGAAATGGCAGACCACCCCAGTATCTTAGCCAAGAAAACCCCAAATGGAGTCACAGAAAGTCAGACATGACTGAAAACTACTGAACTACAACAAATTTATCAACTGCTGACTAAGACACTGTGCTAAGCACTGGTAACACAAAGGCCAAAAGAACCAAGGAGCTCACAGGTGAAAAACTAGATATATGTGAGATGCCCAACAGAGAAGATGAAAGGTAAGCTGGGAGAGGAAGGGACTAGCAGCTGGAGCACCAGGAATGACTCCCTGCATAAGATGGGGTCTGAGGTGAGTCTTAAGGATGGTTTAAAGCATTGTTTTCCTCATTGTCTTTTTGAACCTCTTTTGCCAATTGAGTTAGCCTATTTTTCAAGGTGTTATTTTCTTCAGCATTTTTTGTGTCTCCTTTAGCACATTGTTGACCCGCTTTTCATGCTTTTCTTGCATCTCTCTCATTTCTCTTCCCAGTTTTTCCTCCACCTCTCTTACTTGATTTTCAAAATCCTTTTTGAGCTCTTTCATGGCCCAAGACCACTGAATATTTATTTTGGATGTTTGGAATACAGAAGCCTTGACTTTTATGTCTTTTCCTGATGGTAAGCATTATTCTTCCTCATCTGAAAGGATGGGAGAAGATATCTGTTCACCAAGAAAGTAACCTTCCATAGCCTTATTTTTTGCCCCTTTTTTGGGCATTTTCCCAACCAGTTACTTGACTTTTGGGTCCTTTGTCAAGAGCAGGATATACTCTGGGGATCTATAAGATCTCAGTTCCTCCAAGGTGGCAGAATCAAGCATGTACACTGGTCTGGGAACAGGGAGAGATTTTTGTGCCCAGAATCTTAGCAGAGTTTCCTCTCCACAACCACCTGACCTCCAGTTCCACCAAGCCAGCACTGGTGGCAGGGCTGCCATTCAGTGTGAGATAAAGATCAGCTCCCTCAGGGAAGGCTGATGTAATAATCAGCTCCTCAGTGCCCCCAGGGGTTTTAAGATCTAACAATGGATGCAGGCTGCTGTAGGGGCTGCAGTGAGAACTGCTGCTGCCTGCCCCATGTGGCCTCTGTGGCTGCTGCCTAAGGCGCAATCTATGGGAAGGCCCTTCTCCCTTCTCAGCCAGCTGAAAAAACCCTGTCACTGACCTTTGGTGCCTGTGGGTTGAGGGATCTGGGAACCGCTGCTGCTGGGGTTGGGGATTCCATCCCCAAGGTGTCCTCCTCCCAGAGCAATGCTGTGCACCATGCAGCCAAGGCTGGGTTGGGCTCCATTCCACATCTGGTACAACAGACGTTTCCTGTGGGCCTTTCCGGTCACCTTGGGCTGGAAATCTCCTCTACTCTGTTGTTCTTCACTTCTGCTGCTCCAAAATTTGTTCAGAGTCCCTCTCTACAGGTATTTTATGGGCTCTGTGGAGAGAGCTAGCATTTGTGTGTCTTTCTACTCTGCCACCTTGGCTCCGCCAGAAATCTCCTTAGTTTTTTTAAGCAATGTTGTCTTAAGAACAACTTTGAGCAACTAAGTCATTTTGACTATTATAAATACCCAGATTAACTACAAATAGCATATGAAAGAAGACACTATCTGCATCTGGAGGAAGCACTGATGAAGGATTTTACATATATATATATAGGGTTGTGTTATATATATATATATATATATGTATGTATGTATTTGTGTCTAATGGTAGCCATCTCTGGGGAGGGGGAAAAAGGGGGAAAATTCACATGATAACATCATTGTATATTTATTTTTAATAGCATTTTCCCCCAGTGACAAGTCTAGACAATTTTTAGCATTCATTTTTCCAAGATTTTGAATTCTAAATTTTTCTCCCTCCCTACTTCCTGTCCCATTGTCTGAAAATGGGAGCCAGTTTGATATAGTTTACATGCATATATATAGTTTATATACATGCTATGATGTTAAACATATTTTCTTATTTACCACAGCTGTGAAAGAAAAAAACAGATTAATAAAAAAAAACAAGAAAGAATAAAGGAAGGGAAAAATATCCTTTGATCTGCATTGAGTCCATCAGTTCTTTATCTGGATATAGATAGCACTTTTCTTTGTGATAGCTTTGATTTCTTCATCTGAAAACTACCTATTCATATCCTTTGAGCATTTATCAATTGGGGAATGGCTTGTAACCCTAGAAATTTGACTCAGTTCTCTATACATTCAAGAAATGAGACCCTTATCAGAGATACTTGCTGTAAAGATTGCTTCCCAGCTTTCTGCTTTCCTTCTAATGTTGATTGCATTGGTTTTGTTTGTGCAAAACTCTTTTGATTTAATATATATACAATTATTTATTTTATATCATGAAATGATTTCTATCTCTTGTTTGGTCATGAGCTTTCCCCTTGCCCATAGATCTGACAGGTAGACTATTCCTTGCTCTTCTAATTTGCTTACGGTATCATCCCTTATATCTAAATCATGTACCCGTAAGCTAGGAGTATGTGTCTCAGATAGAGAGAGAGAGACAGAAAGGGAGAGAGAGAGTGAGATGCGTGTATATATGGATATATGAACTTCTGTGTGTTTATATATGAGAAACCTATATTTGCATATTATTGTTATATAACATTGCATAATATATAAATACATTTATATATGTATATGTACACATACAGATATAGATCAAAATAGATATCAATATACATAGACATATGTGTGTGTCATATCTCATACATATCTGTATATAAACTTATATACTCATAAGTATGCATGCATGAATGTATAGACACATGTGCATATACACATACATATACACATATCTACACATACATACACATGTGTGTGTGTGTATTATCCCTCCCAAGAGGAAGAGAAGGGCTGAGCAGTCAATGGAAGGTAAATGATAAGAACCAGAGCCCAAGACTCCAGAAGCGGATCCTCTTCTTTAGCACTGGAACGCCAGGCCAACCACTGGTGTGATGGTTTTGGACTCACAGAGGAAGGACTTGATTCTTTTCTGTTTCTGTGATGCTAATGATGTCTCTGGGTGTATCTGTCCCTGTCTCTGGGTCAGTGTAGATAGGAATTCAGCCACAGCTTCCCATCCTAGGAGATTTTTTCTCCATGTTGTCCTATGGTACTCCAAAAGCATCCACCCAGGTTTCTTCAGGTGCCTGCTTCCAGATCTCTTTAGCAGACTAGAGGGTATCTATTTGTTATCCTTCACTTGTATATTCAGTTAATAACAATGAAGTTGTGCATCAATTGGCTGGCCTACTTAATAACTTGAATTAATAATCAGTCTTTAGTTTGGTCTTTCTGCCTCAAGTCACTCCCCACTCTAGTCCATCTGCCACTCAGTTATCAGCTTAATATTCCTAAAATACATGTCTGACTATAATATTCTCCACTACACCACCTACCTGCCCATCATATCATCCTTTTAACTCTTTCTTGGTAATTACTTAACTGTAATGCAATGTAAACTATTCACAATGAGCATGAACTTTTTCACTGCCCTTTGTCTCATTTGAGGCAACTAAGTGGGGTGGTATAATGAATAGTGCACTGGGCATGGAGTCAGGAAGAACTAAGTTCAAACTCTGCCTCAGAGAATTTATCTGACCCTGGACAAGTCACATAACATCTCTCAACTTTAGTTTCTTCTTCTATATAAAATAAGGATAATAATGATATAAACAGAATCAAATGAGATTTTTAAAAGTGATTAGCAAACCTTAAACCTCCATATAAATACACTACTTTTTTCACTTTAACTCTTGGGAGATTATTCTAGTGTTCCTTGATTTATGGTCACACAATATCTCTTAAAGAAGGAGACAGACAAGCATCACAAAGGTTGGCAGATACGGATGCTTTGGCGTTGGAGAGAGTGTCTCCATATATTAAATTCTTCATCCATTTTACAACTGGACAAAAATGCCCTTTGAAAATTGGAGGAAGCATGAAATCTAAAAGTCCAACCTTGATACTACCAACTAACAGCTCCAATAATCCATTCAAGTTCTAGCACATTCAGAGGATGTCACTTGTTTAAAAAAATTGCACAGGCTCCTTGATTGCTATTTTCCCTTGGATAGACTGCACACAGTAAAAATGCACTTGCCAATGTCATCTTTTAAAACTGTATGCATAGGCAATCCTAATTAGGCTGTGCTCAACACTTTGCATTATAGGACATTGTGCTTCCAGCCTGAGCTGATTAAGGATGACTGACATTCGCTCAGCCCCCAGATTGCTGCAATTATTGAAAATCATTAGGATTTCTACACAAGTGTAGTGGACTTTTTCATCTTTCCCCCCTCATCCCATCCCCTCACCTTGGACCATTGTAGGTGACTCCCTAAGAGGACGAAAAGGATGTAATTTGCTTTCTCTGTCCTAAAATGAAGCAGCCATATTTAGTTCCTTGTGATGTGAAGAGAATGTAATTTGCTCATTGTATCATGACTTGAGATGCCATTAGGTGACATGCATTCACCAAACATTTTTTTCCTTTCCTCATTTTCTATTTCAAATTAAAACCTTTCAGCTTTTGGGCAAACAACTACAAATTCTGAAAATCTGGCATTAAAAGAAGAAATAAAATGATTTAGCCATCAATCTTGTTTTGTAAATAGGAAAATCCTTCACTTGCATCTGTAAAAGGGTTTTTGTTTGTTTTAGATGAGACAAAGGTTACACTTAGATCATGAGGGTGTGGAAGTAAGGGGATACTAAGAGAATGATTGTCTCTGTCTCGTTTGGCCAGGACTTTCAAATGAATAATTCTTTTCATCAGGGAATCCTAAACAAACAATCTTTTGAAACCAGCTGGCAAGTACAGTCATAATTAAAAAGATATCTGCAACGTACTCAGCTTTGTTAATAAAGATTTGCATGTTATGTTTGCATACGATGTACAAAATATAGAGCAGCCAACAGGTAAATTGTTCCATTGAAAAGTTTTCTCCTATATCACAAAAGAGTGAGGTATGTGATCTTTGCTCGCTAGTGCGCCCCTCTCATTGGAAGAAGAGGAGGCAAAGTCAAGGAAAGAAGGGAGTGTACAGCAGCTCAGGGGAAAGGGGGTATGCTCCAAACTCAACTGACATTGCCATCATTACTGCTAGCATCCAACAGTACAGCATTGAGTGTGTCAAGCAGATCTGCATGGTCACTCTTCCCCCAAGAGCATGACAATCCTGTACCAACAGGTTCAGTTCTCCAGTGGTCTTTTTAGGTGATCAGGTGTATATCATTCAAGGACAGTGTGCCATTCCACTGACAGATTTGAACAAGTTGCACCAGTTGACAACGGAAGAGTCACATTTTCCCATGATGCATATCAATAACAGATTCAATAGAGGTTTGGATATATCTACTTAGACTACTTCTCATGAACTTACCATTCCAAATGACTTAATTGGCTGTATAATTGGACATTGAGGCACCAAAATCAATGTGATTCATCAGATGGCTGGGGTTCAGATCAAAATTGCCAATGCAGTGGAAGGATGTACTGATGGACAGTTACCATCATTAGATCTGAGGCTAGCATTAGTCTGGCCCAGTAGCTAATCAGTGTTATTTTGGAAAATGCTAACCCCTCCTCCTAGGCAGCTTCTGTCATGATTTCTGATCACCTCAGCTGCAATTGCTATTCATTTTCCACCCTGTCTTTTTCCTCCTGTTCCACCACCAGTCCCTTGCTCACCACAGTGAGTACCATTGATGAAGCTGCTAGCTGCCTTAATCCTCTTATAGCTGCCCCTTGGGTCTCCAGTCTGCTTGGCATGAAACCTATCCCTCTCCTGGCTCTAAATGCTGTGTCTGCTACTAAGAGTACCAAAGCTTTGACTACCACCACCACCACCTCTGCTGTGCCATTTAAACTAACAAAGTTGAAAAAATCGATTTTCTCTGTAATGATTGTAGATTTCTGGTGCATCCCTTCAAATCTGTTTCTGGGTTTTGTGTATGTGTGGGAGGTGACTGAGTTTTTGACCTTTCTTGGTGCATTTGAAGGGAGATGCTTGCTTAGGTGGAAGCCAGTTGAGCTGAATGCTTTCATGTTTCTGAGTGTGATTTGTTAAAATTCTTTTCTAGAGCTATATAGTCTTGCTGCTTCCCCCTTCTCTCTCTCCTATAACTATTCTCTCCCTCCCTTCTTCCCCTTTTCTTCACTCCCTTTCTGTAGCTCTTTTTCTGCCTTATAAAGCAGCATATTAGGGTCTGTGCTTAGTGAATAGACACTTTGGGCAGGGGCTGGGGAAGTACTCTTGATGATGCTTGTCTCATAACATATAAACTGACATCTTCCCCTCAGTTGTGGTAACTAGAGGTGCTAGGCATGCCAACCAGGTATCCGAGCTCCCCTTTTCACTTCCATCATTTGCTTAGCTTATACAGCAAGGAGAAGAGGCAAATCAGGAGGTCTCTGACAAGTTTTTTCTACCATTGAGAAGTCAGCTTCCATAGTCCCTGGGATCTCTCCCAGTTCTAAAATTCTGTGATGTAATGAACATGCAGAAAGGAATACTGCAGGTGCTGATCTATTAATCACATGAGTATCAGTCAATATCTGAATTTTTATTTTCAGGCTGGTATAGTCCATAATACAGGGTGTCCCAAAAGTCTTAGTGGAGTTTAAAACTATTATATATTACTATATTTAAGACTTTGTTATAGTCTCTTCATATTTCTATGTTGTTTTTATTACTATATATTAAGTATGTGTACAAACACATATACACATACATGCACACATATATGTCTGTATACACACACATACACACACACACACACACACACACACACACACACACACATATATATATATATATATATATATATACATGTCTTAACCTATTATACCTTAAAACTGCACTATGACTTTTGGGACACTCTGTATAGACCACTCATTTCTATTTTCCAAGTATAAATATCATGATGGCCAGAGTTCATAGAATCACAAATTGAGAGCTAGAAAGGACATTAGAGGTCATCTAGTCCAACCATTTGTTTTATAGAGGAGAAAACAGGGGTTGAGGAAAGGTCCCAGGAACAGAGCCTCAGTCATGGTCTTCCTTCTTCCAGACCCAGTATTTCACCCACTGCACGATGCTGCCTCTCAGCCTGCCTCTCAACAAGGCATTAATTTCATTTGAAGGAGCTGCCAAAAAAATTGCATTGACCATGTTCAGTGATCTATTTGGCAAAATTCAGCATTTTTTACTCCACGAGTTCTCAATACTCCAGTGGTCTTTGAGCTGTGGAACCCAATCAGCCATATGCTGGTCCCAGACATTATTCATTTACCCTCTTCCTAGTTGACAGGGCTTTGCTCCTCAGTGAAAATAAAGAAAGCCTGAGGACTATGTAAGCCTTCAATGCCAAGAGCCATTTGCATTTCTGAGAAACATCTGGACACCAAAACAGCATGGATTTCTTTTTCCAGAAAAAAGGGAGTTGGTGGTTGGAGTTAGGAGGACGGAGGGTGGAGTATGAGGAGGGGGGCATTATTGTCACTTTTAGCACACAATATAAAACCTGGAATTCATCTATGTCTGTGGCATAGCCAATATGTCCAATGTAACAGAAAAAAAATTGTAAATGAGTTCGCACAAAGGGCCAAGTGGGCAGAAAATCTTAGTCTAACTAAGATAGAATAGATAGAATTCTAACTACATTGCCTTTCTAAACCTTAAAAATCACAGCTGGGGCACAGTAGTTCTGCCTCTGTAGTATACCAGCCTCTCTAGGGTACCTTAACACAGGCTGATTGGATGCATTATGTGAGCCTGAATAATTCCTGATTATACACACTTGCTATAGCATGGCGTTTTGGCTACCATTGGCTTTCTTTATACACTCTGATAAGCATTCACAAAGCAGAAAGCATTCTTTCTCATATGAAGCTCTTTGGAATTAACTAATTAATTTGCATTGTATTCTCCCTGCACAATATTAGTGTGTGTGTGTGTGTGTGTGTGTGTGTGTGTGTGTGTGTGTGTGTGTGTGTGTGTAAATCAGAGAAGGTGACTTGGGAGATGACATAAGTCTAGTTTGGCTGCAGTTCTATTATTAGGTGCTGTCCTACGTGGTAACTGGATGAATTTCATCCCCTGTTAATAAGCCCCTTCCTAGGGATTGTGTGGTCCTGACTGACTTAAATAATTGCACCACTGTCACCTGTGACTCCAAGAAGCTGTCACATGCTCAGTAGCCACACCCCAGTAAGCTATCTCAGCAGATGGGCTAAACCAGGTTGAGGCAAATCAATAGGCTGCCAACCCATCAGAGAGTTAGGCAATATCTACCCCAAGCATATGAAGACTTCCCCAATGGAATGGGTGGATGAGAACAATTTGTTCCAACAGCCATGAAGGTGACTGAAGCAGGTCCTGTGAAGTGCTTAGGGCTTGGTGAGACACTGAAGATGCCAAGGTCATCCACTGCATCCCAGGCCATGGCCCCTGGTCATGACTTTGATGGTTCTGGAAGAGAGACTGAGGCTAATAACTGTGCAATTCTGCCTCACTAAAATCCAGTTCACAAATGGGTCAAGGCATTATCCCATGATAGCACTGGTGCTCTTCAAAAATGAAGGATAAGTAGCAACAACACAGCATCAGAAAGTTAGAGTGGAAAAGGAACTTCATAACCTTCTGGTCCAACCCCTTCATTTTACAGATAAGGATATAACTTTTATTTTGGGGGAGGAGGCAATTGGGGCTAAGTCAGACAGCTAGTAAGTATCTGAGGCTGGATTTGAACTCAGGATCTCCTGACTGTGGGGCCAGTGCTCTATCCACTGCACTATGTAGCTATCCCAAGGACACAAATTTCATAAGAGCTTGGATTCAAACCCAGGTAGCAGGGATGTTAAAGAACATCACATCCAAGCCTTTCTTTAGATGGAGCCCAGTCCTCTTCCCATAAGACCTTTCATAAGGCCTATCTTGGAGGAGTCAACAGCCCACTGGAGGTGAGAGGAGAAGATGGGGTATGACCCATAAAACACAGAAGTGAAAGATAGCACAAGGCCCCAGAGGGAATCAAGGAGATGTGGTTTCTAGGGAATTTCCTTGTCAATGCTTTTTGTAAGCACATTGAAAAACTTGTAGATGTGTTACATCAATGAAAGGTTAAGGCTATTTTTGTGGGGACACCAAGAGATTGTTCATTAGGACATGAGAGCCCTCAAGTCTTTATGTGAAGTGAAGTTTACAATTGACTCAGATGAAGCTAGGTAGCATTAAGGACAGAGCCCTGAACTTGCAGCCAGGAAAGCTCTGAGTCTGCATCCAGTCTCAATCCTTTATTGACTATGGGACCCTGAGCAAGTCCCTGTGGCTTTCTCAGCACTCATTTCCTCCTTTATAAAATGAAAGGGTCAGACTCTATGACCTTCCAGCTCCTTTCCTCATATAAATTTATATCATTATCTACATATTACTCATTTATGTCTAAGACATTAACCAGTTTCTGTATGAGGCCAGTTTTGAATTGAGGTCTTCCTGACTCTGGGCCCAGCACGCTATCCACTGAGCTACCAGCTGCATCCAATGCAAATAGAGGTGAAGTGATTTGCCCAGGGTTACACAGACAGTGAGTGTCTGAGGCTGAATTTGAACTCAGGTCAGGAGACTCCAGGCCCACTGCTCTATCCACTGAGTCACCTAGCTACCTATTTATTGTTCTATAAAATAATAGGGTTACACTATATGAATTCTACCCTCATTCTACCTGGAGTCAAGAAGACCTCAGACCAAGTCCTGATTCAGACACCTGTGAGACCCTGGGAAAGTCATTAAACCTCTGATTGCCTAGATTTTCTCAACTATAAAATGAGGAGAATAACAGCCCCTGCCTCACAGCATTGCTGTGAGGATCAAATGAGATAACACTTGTGAAGTCTTAGCATCATGCCCGACACACAGCAGGTACTATATAAATGTTTATTCTCTTACCTCTCCCCCATCCCCAACATGAACCCTCCACGTTCTAGATTCCTCTCCTTTCATAGAATAATCACAGTATTTTGCTCCCCTTATACAAGCCACTCAGCCAATGAGTTAATAGACATTAAGTGCCTATTACGTAAATCCTTGAGATTCAATGAAAGGCAAAAGACAGCTTCTGCTCTCAAGGACTTTACTGTCTAATGGGGACAAAGAAGATCTATGGAGGATAAATTGGAGAGCAAATGTTCTGAATATAAAAGGAATAAGAAAGGGCTTCCACAGAGGGTGGGATTTAGCTGGGACTTGAAAGAAGCCAGGAGGCAGAAACAAAGAGAAAGCGAATTCTAGGCATGAAGGACAGCTAGGCAACATGCCCAGAGTGTGGAGATGGATTGTTCTGTGAAGGAAGCAGCAATGGAGCTGGTGCCCCTGACTAGCAGTGCACATAGTGGTAGGGAGGAAGGCATAAAAGACTGGAAAGGTGTGGGGAGCAGGGTGGAGGGTTAGGAAGGGCTCTGAATGCCAAGTAGAGGACTTTATATATAATTCTGGAGGCAATAGGAAGCCACTGGAGGTTATTGAATAGAGAGGTGCTATGTTCAATTCTATATTTATGAAGATAAGTTTGGTAGCTGAATGGAGGATAGATTAAAATAGAGACATGTGGCAAGGAGACCAACCAGCAGGCTCTTGCAACAGTCTAGGAACAAGGTAACAAAGGCCTGCACCTGTTGGTGGCAGAGTCAGAGCATAGAAAGGGATAGATGTAAGAGACATTAGGAAGGTAAAATGAACAGGTCTTGGCAACAGATGGTATATGGGAATTGGGGTTGCTGAGAGGTGATGGAGGGTCAAGAAATGAAATCTAGATTGAAGCCTGGATGGTTGGGAGGATGGCAGTACCCTCAGAGTAACCAGTAAGTTAGAAAGGGGGGAGAGTGTTGGGGAAAAGAGAATGAGTTTGATTTCGGACACTCTGAGTTTAATATATCCCATATAAAAATATATACATGCATATACACACATGTTATATATAATATATGTAATATACTATTATATGTATGTGTGTACATGTATATGTATATGTGTATGATATCCCATTCAAGATATTCAAGAAAGATGTGAGCAGCAGAGAGGTTAGAGTTGAATTAGTGGATCTGAGAATCATAAACACAGAGATGATAATTGAATCTATGAAAGGTGATGAGATCATTAAGTGAAATAGTATAGGAGGGGTAGAGAAAAGGGCATGGTACAGATCCCATGGGACACTCTCAGTTAATATATGTGACATGGATGAAGATGCACAAAGGAGGTTGAGAAGGAGCAATCAGATGGAGTAGAGGAGAACCAGGAGAAGAGACTATCAAGGAGAAGTGGACGACCAACAGTGTCCAAGGTGGCAGAGAGCTCAAGGAGGAGGAGAATTGAGAAAAAGTCATTGGATTGGGCAACAGTGAGATACAACTGGGCAAAATTCCCTGTTTATTTCAAGAACTATCTACCTCTTCCTGGATGCCTTCCCTAACTTCCCTGGCCAGAAGTACTCCTTACTCCTCTCTGTCTTCAGGACACACACACACACACACACACACACACACACACACACTATATGCAATACACACACAGATACATACATATGCACATACACCCTCTCTCTCTCTCTCTCTCTATGTATATATACATAGAGAGAGAGAGAACTTAGTGTGTATATAGATACATATATATAATTATATATAATACCATATCTATGACTCTTACCAGCTGCTTCTTGCAGTCTACTCAATTGCGCATGTATCTTCTCATCCTGGATCAGAAGACCCTCCTCTTAACTCTCTCCATCTCTCTTCCTCTCTCTTTGCCTCTGTCTCTCTTTGGTTCTCTCTGCCTGTCTCTGTGTCCATTTCTCTCCTGTTCTTCTTATTCTTTGCTTTCCTCACTCTTTTTCTCCTCCTCTCTGTTTTTCTCCCTCCTTCCTCTTCTCTCTCTCTCTTTCTCTCTCTCTCTCTCCTTCATCATTCTTGTCACACCCTCACCCCATCAATGCACTTACATAAGATTTAAATACTTGGCATCCTATGCTAGCCCTCCTTCAATGCCTTTCCCTAAGACAATTAGGAGATATGCGTTGCTGAATGGATTGATGTGCTCAAAATACTAAATTATAATAGGATCTGATTGGATTTTCTGCTGGAAGTTTTTGGAAATTAGTTGGGCTGTGATATGGGAGGGGAAAGGAGGCTTATCTAATTTGCCCAAGGGGAATGTTATATATTGGACAAGTAGAAAATAATATGTAAGGGAAATGGCAGTTGATCAGCACACCACTGGTCAATTTAATTTTCCCCAGACCAACTGATGAAAATACAAAGTTTAAGGTGCAGGTATGTAGGCAAAGCTAGGTGGCACAGTGGATAGAATGCTAGGAGTCATCTTCCTGAGTTCAAGTCCACCTCAGATATGTACTAACTGTGTGACCCTGGGCAAGTCACTCAAACGTGTTTGCCTAATTTCCTCATCTGTAAAGTGAGCTAGAAAAGGAAATGGCAAACCACTCCAGTATCTTTGCCAAGAAAACCCCAAATAGGGTCACAAAGAGTCACATATGATTGAAATGAATAAACAACAACAAAAATATGTAGGTAACAGAAATGATGAAGTGTTAAAGGTGTTAAATGAAGTACAAACATAGGTCTCCTCTCTCTCCTCTCTTTTTGAGATGTGATACAAGTTCAAACAATGGGTCATTTACCTAGTGGTCCTTTAAAAAGCAAGACATGTTCTTATGGAGTCAGTTGAGGCAATGTGACATCTTTGAGAAGTGTGACATCTGGCATCTGAGTTTAGAGTCAACCATGGATGAAGCTATAGAAGAAGAACGGGAAAACTCCTACCTGTGAGATTGGAAAAGAATTTCTCTTCTTACCCCCACATCTATTATTATAATTTTATTTAGCATTTATAGAGTACTCTAAGGTTTACAAAATACTTTACATATATAATCTCATTTTGTCTTCAAAACAACCCAAGGAGGTAGGTGCTATTACTATCCTCATTTTTACAGATGAGTAAACTAAGGCAGACAGAGCTTAAGAGATGTGCCAATGATTACATAGCTAGTAAGAGTCTGGTATAAAATATGAACTCATGTCTTCCTGTCTCCAGGACCAGAGCTCTATCCACTGTTCCAGGTAGCCATCTTGATCCATCTTGGAGGGGAGTTAATTGCCCTATTGAAGATATTCCACCAAGCAGGGTGAAGAACCAGAATGTTTAGTAGAGTAACAGATCAGAAGACATTCTGTGTCCAAGATGAGCAGCTTGAGAACACTAAGAAAAGAGAAATGATAGTGGAGCACTGGAGGAATGAGTTGTCTAGGCTAAATGCCTTCCCTAAATATGTGCTTCATGTCCTTGTTCTCTAAGTGCTCCCACTCTTCCCAGAAACACTGTGTGGTTTTGTGGGAGAGTGCTCCCTAGGTTTATGGAGTAAATATTTGGTAACTACATTGTCAATAAATGCTTTTTATTTGAGCTAATTGTTTCTACTATCGCACTATTAAAAATAAGGGCACCAGTTGGAGGAAAGAATCACGAATTATAATTTTAGAAGTGAGAACCCACAGATTACGTTGAACCTAAGGGAAGCTTCCCTATTGGAGACCCATTTTATGGGAGCAAATTGAGGATAGGTCATAGTATATAAGGGCAGTTATATGGCTCAATGGAAAGAGCATTGGGTGTAGAGTCGGGAAGACATGAATTCAAATCCAGCCTCAGACACTTAATAGCTGTGATCCTGAACAAGTCACCGAACTTCTGTTTGCCTTAATCCACTGGAAAAGGAAATAGGAAACCACTCCAGTATCTGCCAAGAAACCCTCATGGACAGGATAGTTCACAGAGTCACAAAGGGCTGGACATGATTGAATACCTGCACAACAGTGACAACAGCAGTCTAGAATTTGCTCCAAAAATATTAAGCTCATTGAGTTGAGTTGGTCAGTAAGTAGACAAGCATCAAGGCTTCTCATGTTCCAGACTCTGTGCAAAGCACCAGGAACACACAAAAACCTAAGAACAGTCTCTGCCCCTAAGAAGCTCATGCACTAATGGGGACGTGGGGGAGAAATGTAAGAAACATACAAACTATCTACTAGGGTAGATGGAAGGTAGATAGTGATAGCTAGCGGAATCAGGTGAGGACTCCCCAAGGAGGTTGGGAGAAGCCAGAGAAAATGAGGTAGAGCTGAGGAGGAAGTACATTCCAGGCAAGGCGCATAGACTTTTTTTAAATATATAATTTACATATTTTTCAGTTCTCAACGTTCACTTCCACAAGAATTTGAATTCTCCCCATCTCTCCCCACCCCCACCCCAGGACAGCATGCACTCCATCCACCCCTTCCTCCAATCTGTCCTTCCTTCTATTCCTTCCCCTCTTCCATTGTCCCCCTCTATTTTCCCGTAGGGCATACCTATACCCCATTGCCTGTATATCTTATTTTCCAGTTGCAAGCTAAAACAATGTTTAGCATTCATTATTAAAGCTTTGAGTTCCATATTCTCTCCCTTCCTCCCTCACCACCCACCCTCATTGAAAAAACAAGCAATTCAATATAGGTCATACATGTGCAGCCAAGGGAACATAAACTTTTCAGAGACAATAGATAGAGTGTCATATGTGAGGAATATTAAGTAAGTCAATGCAAATGGATGTGAGAGTTCAGGGAAGAAGGGAATAAATTAGCAGAAAACTGCAAAGGTAAGAAAGACCCAAATTGTAGAAAGTCAAAGATTCTGTATTTTATCCTGAAGGTAATAGGGAGCCACTGAAGCCTACTGTGTGTATATGTATGTGGGGAAGTGACATGATCAGAAAGATGCTTTAGAACACTCACCTTGGAAACAAGTGGGAAGATGAGAGAACACAAAAAGCAAAGGATATTTCCATGTGTCCCGATGAGAAGTGACAGGAGCCTCAATTTGGGTGGTAGCTAGATGAGTGGAAAGAAAGGAATACATAGGAGCGAGGTTGGGATGGAACAAAGGAGAAGATTTGGCAACAGATTTGGATATATTCATCGGATTTAGAGCTACACCAAACCTTACAAGTTACCTGCTCTGATGCCCATATCCAGGAAGACCAAGTGGTTACGAAATGTCACCAAGGAAGCCAATGAATGAACCAGGAATCAGATCTTGGTGCTCTGACTCCAAATCCACACCCAATCTCCTCATTTTGTTTATTATTCTTTAGTGATAGCACAGAAGAATGTGACAGGACCAAAAATCAGGGGGGTGGGGGGGACAGGCAGCTTCATTAGTCCCGTCATTCTTTTATTTATTCAACAAATATTTGTGGAGCTCCTTCAGTCTATTACACTATCCTGGAAAAACAAAAGATTCCAGTCATGGCGCAGGATTTCCATCTGACTGTGGCTAAGACAAAGCCATTCTGTGTTCCTTCCTCATACCTAGGTCACTGAGATACTGGGGAAAACCACCACCCCATGGGGGCTTGGGAGAGTCTGCACAGACGTGCTCACTTAACAAGTGACATTGGTGCTTAAATAACATAAATTCCTATGGTGCCTTAAGGTTTATTTATTTTCCTCACAACAGCTTGGTAGATCAGGCACAGTAAATATTATTATCCCCATTTTATAGGAGGCAAAACTTAGTCTCAGAAAGACTGGTACTTGTCAGTGTTCACAGAGCTAGTCAATGTCTGCAGTAGGATTCGAATTCAGGATTGTTTCTGTGTGCAATGCTCTGTCCATTGCATAGCACCATGTTTCAGTTACTCTCTTGCTGTTGAATTGATTTCAGCCATATCTGACTCTCCATGACCCCATTTTGGGGGATTCTTGGCAAAGATACTAGAGTAGTTTGGCACTTCCTTCTCCAGCTACCAGCTGCATAACCCTAGGGAACTCACTTCACTTTCTGCCTCAGTTTCCTCATCTGTAAAATGGGAGTACTAATGGTACCTATCTCACAAGACTGCTGCGAGGATCACATGAGTTCACATATGTAAAACACTTTGTCAACCTCAATAGTTATTACCATTATTATCATCCAGTTCAATGGACCCTATTGGCATTCTGGTAAAGTCCAGAGGCCCTTTGTTAAAAATGATTTTTAAATACATAAAGTAAAATACATAGGATTGAAAAGGAAATTAATGACATTGAAATTCAGGTATCAAAATAGCAAAAAGTTAAAAAGTTCTTGGAAGAAAGTTAAGAGCCCCTAGTCTAGACCAAGAGAAAAAGAAGAGTAAGACATTGTTCTAGGTGCCAAAGATACAAAGACAGAACTAAAAAAAAAAACAATGATCCTTCTCTCAAGCAGCTTATGTTCTCCTAGGGTGAGTGGTAGAACTACAAAATCAGCTGAGGAGGGCAGCACCTCAAAGAATGAGGGCATCAGGAAAGCCTTTAGGTGGCCTTTTGGGGTCCAAAACTCACCCCTGAAGGAAGGAGAAGATGGAGGAGTTGAAAGGAAGAAGGAACATGTGAGTGGGTGTAATGGACAACCTGGGGGGAGGTGAAAAGGCAAAAGATAGAATGCCAAGTTATGGAAAGAGTAATTAAGCCATTTTGACAAAACTCTTATCTATGTGAAGAGGGTTATAAATCCAGAAATGTAGGCCAGATGAGGAGGTGTTCATATTTTATTCCTGAGGTAATAATAAGGGGACCCTGAAGATTCTTGGGCAAGGGAGTGACATGGTCAGACATGCTTGTTGACTGACTGATTAATATATGTACACTGACAGACTGACAACTGAATCATGACTCATTGATGGAGGTATGTTCCCCAATGGTACAGATTGCAATGAGCAGCTCCTCTCATCTTTTGTGAATCTTCTCCTTGTCCTCCTAATACTCCTCCATCCCATCCATTGAGGACTTTCTTCTACTCTTGACACACTATGGCTTCCACTAGAGTAGATGGACTGCTGACTTCCTTTCCCAGTTATTCTTCTCTCTTTCTTTTTTATATACAAATTAAGTTTTATTTTATTTTTAGAGCTACATTGTCTCCCTCCTAACCCTCCCTTCCCTCACCAATGGAGAAAGCAAGAAAAGCAAAACCCCTTTTACAAACATGTATACTATGGCCAAGCTAAACAAATTCCCACATTGGCCATGCTCCTTCCCCCAAAAAATGTCCTGTACTCTCATTCCATCCCTCCCCCTATATCTGGAATTCTGGTTGATCAGAATTCTTAAGTCTGTCAGGGCTGTTTGTTTTTATAATAAAAGTGACCAGCACAAAGTAAGTGCTTAATGTGTATTCCCTTCCTTTCCTCTATTTTATAAATTGTTCACTCTGCATCAGTTAATACAAATCTTCCCATGTTTTCTTCATTCATCATTTCTTAAAACACAATAGTTAAATCTTCCACATCATGGGAATTAGGGGTATGGTGCCCCTGTGATCTGGTCCTCCCTTCATACCAGAGAAGGAGTCAGAATTATTATGATATTAAAAGATGAAATATATTGATATTATATAATACTATACATATATTTTACATTTAGTTTCTAAACTTTTCCTATCATCTGCTAGCCTTTGCCTATTGTCTGTAGTTTCTGCAAAACTCCTAAAAAATTCCCATTTAATTTCTTATGATGACCCATGACATTAAAACTGCAGTGGGAAAGTTGTGATGTGGAAGAGATAACTGTAGTATTCCATCATATTCTTATGCCATAAATAGTTCAACCATCAATCAGTTGACGAGCATCCCTTCAATTTTCATTTCTTTACCACCACTTAAAAGAGCTGCTATAAAATATTTTTGCCCTTTGGGGTCCTTTCCCTCTTTCTCTGACCTCTGCAGTTTCTGGGCCAAGTAGTGGTCTTCCTGGGTCAAAGGGTAGACACAGATTTAAGGCCATAGTTCTCAAGATCTTCAAATCTAGACCATTTCCCTCATCCGTGTGGGTCAGAATAGAGGATGAATACAAAGGGAGAAGAGGCAAATTAGCATTTACCGTTGTATTCCCCAGAGCATCCATACAAGCTCTTTGCTGCCCTAAATAACCAGGAGGTAGGATGAATATAGAATATAGCTAGACCTGGAGTAAAGAAAACTTGAGTTCCAATCCTACCTTGTATACTTAGGAGCTCTGTGACCTTGGACAAGTCACTTATCTTCCACCTATCTCAATTGTTTTGTCTATAGAATATGGGTAAAAACAGCACCTACTATCCACAGTGACTGTGACAATAAAATGAGATAATATTTGTATAGAGCACTCTATAAATACCAGATTTTTTTTCCTGAACGCTTGTTCTATTCTCCCCCCATTTTTAAGATAGTATAAGAAAGAAGCAGACTCTCACATCTACACGCACTTATGCAAAACTCTACATCCTCTATATGTACACAGACACTTAGCTCAGTTGACAAAGTGAAAAGGATCTAGAATGCCGAGAAGCACTTTTCTCTTCACTGCGATGCCAGATTCATTTTTCCCCTAATCTCTTTCATCTTTGCAGAAGTGAAAGATAGACTTGATATCATTGTGATTATAATACTGAGTATGAGATGAATTAATAATATATGAATCAGTCAAGCAGCACAGTATAATCGGTTCTCAGTCAGAAAAACCTGAGTGCTGATTTCAACTTGACACAAACTAGCTGAGTAAGTCAAGCCTCCGAGGGTCCCAAACAGCTCTATAAGACTATAAATTGAAGGATAGACTCTATTCTGAATTGCCAGAGGAAATTTCCTGCAGTGAGTTCAATATAATTAATGAAATTACAGCTCTAGTCCAAATTAAATTAATTAGTTACAATTAATAACACTAATAACTTGCATTTATATACATATACGTATATATGTATATATATATACCTATATGCATATGTGTGTACGTATATATATATATATGTGTGTATATATATATATATATATATATATATATATATATATATATATATATATATATATATATATATATATATATATAAAATCTCCTTCTATTAGGATGTGACCTCCTTCATTGCAGAGACTGTCTTGTTTTTGCTTATTGTTACATCCCCAGAACTTAGCACAGGCATGAGAAGTCAGCCAATGTGTCCAGCACTGTACCTGGCACTTTGGACATACAAAGAAAGACAAAAGATGCCCCCCCCCTCAAAAGAAAGAAAGAGAGAGAGAGAGAGAGAGAGAGATAGTCCCTGCTCTAAAAAACTCATACTCTAACAGGGGAGACAATGTGCAAATGCTGTTCATCCTTCATTTTGGAAGAGGACCTATGACGCCATGATACTGGGGTCAGGATACAGTGTGTTGACTCTGGTTCATCAGCGCAATAGGAGTTAGGAAGGCTCTGTCACAGGGTGGGTACAAATACCCTTTAGAACATTTAGATTGGAGATGTCTCTAGATTTGCACAGCTCCCATTTCCTTTGTGTGCTACTGAGATTTCGCTTTGACAACGTTCTGATCATTTATCAAATGAGACATAAAACAGGGTGATGTATGCTCACCAAAGGTGTTTGTCATTATGATAGAGGATGGTCGGTATAGCGTCTAAATGGAAGAAAGGTCTCAAATACATCACGACATCCTTCAAAAATATCACAGTTTAAATATTTTGACTAGTCAAACAGACTCTGTCTTCACTTTTAAAATAAGGAGATTGAAATAGATAATTTCAGTGGTTTCTTCCAATTGTAAATCTCAGATACTCTTATGACAAGATGTCTTTTTCATGTTTAAAGGTTCCTTCTTACACTAAGTGAAATCTGCCTCCCAGTCCTATGTTTAAAACGAGCTTTAGCTAAGAACAATTGTGATATGAACACCATTGACAATGAAATCGCTTTGTACGATGCAGGTTAATAGAAACACTTGTATGTCACATTCTCTCATTCCTTCATCATGTTTATGACCTCTCCATTTCCAATAATAAGTGTTGCTTAGAAACTAACACGAGACAAAATTTGCATCCACAGAACATAAAAAACAAAACACTTTCTTGCAGTATCTCAGCGAGTCTTTTTACGTAAAGCTGAAAAAATAAGACATTTCACACGTCCCAGACCTATGTCTAAATTTGTTTTCTCATTTAAAAGTTCAAATGAAAGAAGAAAGAAACATCCCAAATCTCAGTAGGAACCACAAAATAGTTATTTTATTTTATTTCCTCCATCCCTGGACATGGCCCGTTGACTGCACACTCTACTCCTGTGGCCTCTTCCTCTGATTGGCTGGTTCCCCCCAGGAACTCTATTATAAGGAAAGCTCCCAGTCCAACCATGCCTTCACTGATGCCCAGCCTCTACTCCTTCTCTCTGCCTTTGCTACCCTCTGTTCAGATTGCTTTTGTGTATTGCTTTCCCCCATAGGAATGTAAGTTCCTTGAGGGCAAGGGCTATCTTTCTTTTCTGCTTGCATCTGTAACCCTGCCCTCCTCTCCCATCCCCACCTCTCATGCCAAGTTCATGCTTGGCATATAGTAAGTACTTAATAAATGTTGACCTGAGGAAGAGAATAGGCTACCAGTACAATGGATGGAGAAATTGACCCCTAATTAGGAACAGCTGGGTTCAAGTCCTAACTCCGACCCCATAGTACTTGTGTGACTCAGGATAAATCATTTAACCTCTCAATTTTCTAGGCAACTAAATTGTTATGATTCTCAAAGTTGCAGGACAGGGGTCATCCAGCATTGGTAGGATTCCCAAAATTCCCACCACAAGGAAATATTAATGGGATTTTTTTCAAAGAATCAATGATTAAACTCTTACCAGGATACTATCTTGGTTCGAAAGGGAAACAATAATCTTCCTTCAGTGTTTTCCTGTATGGAAGACTCTGACGTGTCTGAAAAGTGTAACAAAATCACAGGTCTAGTTTTTATCCTCAAGAGGAGGAAAATAGAAGACTTTTCTTAATGTAGTCAGCATTTACAGTATATTCAATTATTCCTCTCTACTGATCCCAAAGTTTATCTTCACATATTCCAACATATCTATGTCACTTTGTATCCAGGCAAGTCAATTTCAATGAATACATTAAGACCAAGTAAATCCAACAAAAATAGATCTTCCTTTCCACACAAAAATTTTCAAGTTATGCTACCATGAATTACACTATGCTCTTAGCCCTGACAATACACTGCCTCTCCAGTATATGTGTGTAGACACACACACACATATATACACATACATACACACATATTCTCTTCATTTTTCAAAATTTTATAATCATGTATTAATCATCTACTGTGCCCTTTTTCTGTACTAGATTCTGGGAGAGATACAAAAATGATTTCTCTTTCAAGGAGCAACCGTTATCCTACTAATTAATATCTACCTCTACATACAGCTAGGTCTTGATTAGTTTGAATAATGAATCCCACAAAGTAGGCACATGCAGTATAATTGCACTATTCAAAGTTATAATTATGTAAAATATGGTAATTGGTCCCAGTCCAGTGGAAATATTCTATGAAAATTTGAATAATGCCACCATTTCAGGGGATTTGCTATTTGCACTAACCAGGTTGCTGTTGTCGTTCAGTTGTGTCCAACTCTTTGTGAGCCCACTGGGGATTTTCTTGGCAAAGATACTGACATGGTTTGCCATTTTCTTTTCTCTAGATCTTTTTACAGATCAGAAAACTGAAGCAAACAGGGTCAAGTGACTTGCCCCAAATCACACAACTAGTAAATGTCTAAGGTCTTCCTGATCCCAGGGCCAGTGTTCTATCTACTACACTATCAGCTCTTTCCTATTCCATTTCTAGCATATTATATTCCATTTTGATTGTGATAAGATGCTAGTCATATCAAAGTCATCTTTTTACTTTTTATTACTAAGTAACTGGGGGCTGTATCTCATAGTCAATCAGTAAACATGTATTAGGCACTTCCTCTGTGTCAGGTACCGTGCTAAGCAACGAAACTACAAAGAAAGGTAAAAGATAATCTCTGCTCTCAAGGAGCTCACCATTTAATGGAGAAGACAACAGGCAAATAATTGTATACGAACATGTTAACATATCATGAACTAAAAATAATCAACAGAGGAACCTATTAGAATTAAGAGGGATCAGGAAAATCTTCCTATAGATAGTGGGTTTTTAGTTGAGACTTGAAAAAAGCCAAGGAAAGGAAAAGGCAAAGAGGAGCAAGAAGAGCATTCTTGGACTTACAGGCAGAGGACTTGGATTGCCCAACTTCTTTTGTACGATTAGTGATGGGACCAAGATTTAAACCCTGATTCACTGACTCAAGATCCAACAAGATGCCTACTGTACTACTCAAGCACAGAAAATTACAACTAAGATGTTTCTGTTTTGATGCATTTTAAAATTCAGTTTACACCACCATTTTCTCCATCACTTTCTTAAATCTAGACAATCAATAAAACAATAGATCAAGCCTTGACACATAGTCTTTGCCAATTTCTGAAGTGTAAATGCCCACACTGAAAACTCAAGATCAGTTTTCTAGAACAAGTGGAAGCTGGTCCCAGCCTACACCTGAAGATAATTTAAAATTGTGACATTTAAGGAAAAAGTTAGACCTGAGGTACAGGACATGTAACAGTGTCACTTGTTAACTTCCATAGCCTATAAATAGAACTTTGCTCATCCATCACCTTCTCAAAATGCAATATGATTCTCATACCTACACCCCCACTCACTCAAGAAATTTCCTGTTGGAAGATTGTAGTGAATAATCCGCCTTCCCTACACTTTCAGACTTATCTCACACATTCTACGTTGGAGCCAGACTATCCTATTTGCTATTCCTAAGAACTTGACTTTCCATCTTCTGCCTGTATGACTTTGTAGAAGTGTCCTGCATGCCTGGAATCCATTCCCCTTCACCTCTGCCTCTTTGAATATTTAGCTTCTCTCAAGACTTAGCCAAGAGCTACTTCTTTCTTGATATTCTGAGATATGAGCACTCTCTCCCCCTTCTGCCTATGCACACTCAAATGAGTACATGGGTGTGAAGGATCATGGAGCATTTGACTGATTGATGCCTAGAGACACTGAACCAAGAGATAGATTTCAGGTGATAGCCAGCTATTAGCAAATACTGGAAAATAATCTGAGAATAAGGACAAAATAAAAGACATAAAGTCCTTTGCTAGAATTGAGAGTAACCAACAGGCTTCAAATAAGGTAGGGGGATGAAATGGCATTTCTTGAAGAAGTAGAGGAGTTAGCCTCATTATGAAGTGAGGTTACTTCATGATGTGAGACAGGGTAAAGGAGGAGAAAATATCAGAAGATACCCAAGTGATACAGATGAGAAAGAAAGGAGAAGAAGGAACTCATGGCAGATGGTCTCAATTTTTTTCTGAAAATATGATGCAAGGTTCTCAACTGAGAGAATGGGGAGAGGGGAAGGGAGCTATGGGAGGTCTGAGGAGGAAAAAAATGGTGTACAAAAGTTGCTGTAGAGAGTGGGTTAATGAGTTGATAAAGGAGGTATAGTAGAATTGCTTAGCAGCAGTGAGAGCCCCAGTCAAAATTGGATAACATAAATTTGTTGTGGATCCAATAATTGTTACATTATTTTCTCCATCTTCATTCAGTACTATGTTGGTAGGAGCAAATGCCAAAAGTAACCTTGGTAAACAAGTTAAATTTTACAGAGCCCCTATTGATAACCTTGGGAATATGGAGAACCTTATAAAGAGTAGGAATTTGGAAGATAATTGGAGAAGTAAGGGGCAGAGGACTTGTGTGTTCATCCTTTGTTGCCAAAGAAGACCATGGAATCAGAAAAATAATGACATGACTTGCACTTGACTTTGCTTTGAGTGAAAGCACTCAAATGGCTGTGCAGGTCACCAGCCTCACTTCTCCTCCAGAGCTATCTGAATCCAGTGACCAGATATTCAGCAGGATGACTGGAGATGACCCAGGATGAGGCAATTGGAGTTAAGTGACTTGCCCAAGGTCATACAGCTAGCAAGTGTAGTGTCTGAGGTGAGATTGGGACTCAGGTCCTCCTGACTCCTGCACAGGTGCTCTACCCACTGTACCACTTAGCTGCCCTAAGGGACAGAGGAAAAGGGGAGGTGAAGATAGACTGTAGTTAGAGTTATTGATGACTTCCTACAGGGAGGCTTTTGAAGTTGCTATTGTGGATGACAGCAAAATTGAGGGCCTGATTCAGAAGCCACCAAGCTGCTGAATCATTCCAGGGTGGGTAGGAGCATTCTTGACAACTTCCTATCCCTCCTTTTCCCTGGACCTCAGTGTCCTCATCTATAACATAGGAGGTGGAACTAGTTGGCCTCTGAGGTCCCTTCCAGCTCTAGAACTTTGACCCTATCATCCTCACCAGTGGCCATACCACCATGTGCTTCAGTATATACCTGGAAAAACACAGAAACACCATCAGAAATAGCACCCTGGCTGAGCACCAGGTAAATTTCTAGACCCCTTTGGCCTCTAACAGCACCAGCCACCTCTCTGACTCAACCCCTCAGTGCAGCACCAAACATGAGGGTCCCCCATGAGCTTCAGTGCAACATCACTGAAGCACTAAGTAAAGAACCAGGCCTCTAGCCCCTGTCACAAGAAGCTTGAGGCAGTGCTACTTCCACCCCAGAAGACAATTCAAGTTGAAAAAAAAAGGAAAAAGGATGAATTTAAAAAAAAAAACAAGCAAGAAGAATCTGACTACAGAAAGTTATTATGGTGACAGGGAAGATTAAGACCCAAACTTGAAGAGGACAAGAATGTCAAAAAAATCCATGGACAAATCCCCAGAGAAAAGTAGAAAGTGGTCTCAATCCCAGAAAAAACTCATGGAAGAGCTCCAAGAGGAGTTTAAAATCATGTAAGAGAGGTTGAATAATAATTGGGGAAAGAAATGAGAGTGATGTGACAGAATTATGAAAAAAAAGTCAACAGCTTAGAAAAGGAAAACAACTGCTTAAAAAGTGGAATTAGACAAAAGGAAAAAGAGAAACAAAAATCAGCTGAAGAAAACAACCTCTTAAAAAGTACAACTGGCCAAACAGGAAAGAAAGTATAAAGCTAATTGAGGAAAACAATGCCTTAAAAGTTAGAATTGGGCAATTGAAAGCTAATGACTTCATAAGACATCAAAAATCAACCAAACAAATTCAAAAGAATAAAAAAAAAAAAAGAAAATGTAAATATTTCATGGGAAAAATAAATGACCTGAAAAATAGATCCAGGAGAGACAATATCCAAGAGAACCATAATCAAAAGGAGGACTTAGATAGCATCTTTCAAGGAATTACCAAAGAAAAGCTGCCCATATATCCTGGAACTGGAGGGCAAAATAGGCATTGAAAGAAACCACTGATCACCTCAGGAAAGAGATCCCAAAATGCAAACAATATGCAATATTGTAGCCAAATTCCAAAACTATCGGGTCAAAGAAAAAATATTTCAAGTGGCCAGAAAGAAATCATTCAAATAGCAAGGAGCCACAATCAGGATTACACAGGGATTGGCAGTTATAACATTAAAAGATCAGAGGTCATGGAACATAATATTCAGGAAGCCAAAGGAGCTAGGACTACAACCAAGAATCATTTACTGGAGAAATTAAGCGTAACACATCAAGGGAAAAATGGTCATTCAATAAAATAGAAGGATCTCAAACTTTCATAAGGGGAAGGCCAGAATTAAACCAAAAATTTTATCTCCAATATCAAGTCCCAAGACAAGTATATACAGGTAAAAGGGGAAAAGAAAACATAAGGGATTCAACAGAGCTAAATTGTTTACATCCTGACATGAGAAGATGAGCCTTGTAATTCTTTAAAACTGTATCACTAATACATAGTACAGCTAGAAGGAATATACATAGGAAGAGGGGACAGGAATAAGGTGAATTTGAGGGAATGCATTAAAAAAAATTAAGACATGAGAAAGAGGAGTACACTGGGTACAAAAGGAAGGTGAAGGTAGAATGTACCCCATTTCACATGAAGAAGTGAAAAAGAACTATTACAGTGGAGGGAAAACAGAAGGGATGGTGGGAATTGCTTGAACCTAATTCTCATCAGTATTGGCTCAGAAAGGGAGTAATATACATATAATTGGTTGAATATAGAAATCTGTTTTACCCAACAGGGAAGCAAGAGGGGAAGAAATTAAGTAAAGGGGGTAGGGACTAACAGAAGGGAGAGCAGATCAGGGAAAGCAGTAGGCAGAAGTAAAACATTGGTGAGAAGGGAAAGGATGAAAGGAGAGAGAGGACAAACAGGAGAAAAAATAGGATGGAGGGAAATACACAGTTTGTAATCATAACTGTGAATGTGAATGGGATGAATAGCAGTGGATTACAGAGTGGATCAACAACCAGAATCCTACAATATGTCATTACAAGAAACACACCTGAAGCAGAAAGATAAACACAGATTAAAGGTAAGGGGCTGGAAAAGAATCTGTTAACTTCAGCTGATGCAAAAAAAAAAAAAAAAAGCAGGGTAGCAATCCTTATCTCAGACAAAATAAAAGTTAAAATAGACCTAATTAAGAAAGGTAATGAAGGAAATTACATCTCACTAAAGGTACTATGACATTGAAGCAATATCAATACTAAACATATATACACCAAGTGGCATAGCATCCATATTCTTAAAGGAGAAGTTAAGTGAGTTACAGGAAGAAATAGACTGTAAAACTATATTAGTAAGGGACCACAATTGTATCCTCTCTGAACTTGATAAATCCAACCAAAAAATAAACAAGAAAGAAACTAAGGTGGTAAATAGAATATTAGAAAAATTAGATATGACAGAGCTTTGGAGAAAAATGAATGAGAAGAGAAAGGAGTATCCTTTTTCTGAGTAGCACATGGCAGCTGCAAAAAAACTGACCACGCATTCAAGCAAAAAAACCTTAAAATCAAACGTAGACAGGCAGAAGTATTACATGTATTCTTATGCGGTTCTAATGAAATGAAAATTACATTCAACAAGGGCAGTGGAAAG
This sequence comes from Notamacropus eugenii, assembly GCF_028372415.1. Classification (NCBI taxonomy): domain Eukaryota; kingdom Metazoa; phylum Chordata; class Mammalia; order Diprotodontia; family Macropodidae; genus Notamacropus; species Notamacropus eugenii. The sequence goes on from NC_092878.1 coordinate 160,145,694, forward strand.
ATTAAAAATTTATTGGAAACTAAATCTAATCCTAAAGAGTAAGTGAATCAAAGAACAAATTATAGAAACAATCAATAATTTCATTAAAGAAAATGACAACAATGAGACAACATATCAAAATTTATGGCACACAACCAAAGCAATACTTAGAGGAAATTTTATCTTACATCAAAGAAACAGAAAAAGAATAGATCAATGAATTGGGCATGCAACTAAAAAAAAAAACTAGAAAAAGAACAAATTAAAAATTCCCAGTTGAGAACCAAATTAGAAATCTTGAAAATAAAAGGTGAAAACAATAAGGGTGAAAGTTAAAAGAAAAAAAAAACAAGTATTGAGTTAATAAATAAATCTAGGACTTAGTTTTATGAGAAAAAACAATAAGATAGATAAGCCATTTGTTAATTTGATTTAAAAAGAAAAAGAAAGAAAACCAAATAGCCAGTTTCAAAAATGAAAAGAGTGAAATCATCACCAATGAAGATGAAATTAAAGTCATCATTAGGAGCAATTTTGTCCAATTGTATGCTAATAAATCTGACAATCTGAGCAAAATAAGTGAATGTTTATGAAAATATCAATTACCCAGATGAACAGATCAGGAAATAGAATACCTAAATAACCGTCTTAGAAAAATAAATTGAACAAGACACTTATGAATTCCCTAGGGGGGAAAAATCCTCCAGGTCCTTATAGGTTCACAAGTGAATTCTACCAAACATGTAAAGAACAATTAATTCCAATATCATATAAACTATTTTGATAAATAGTTGAAAACTCCTTTTCTGAGACAAATATGGTGCTGGTATCTAAACCACGAAGAGCTAAAAACAGAGAAAGAAAACCAGGATAATTTCCTTAATAAATACTGATACAAAAAAAAAATTTGAATGCAACACTAGCAAGGCAAACACAGCAACATATTATAAGGATTACACACCATGATGAGTGGGATTTATGCCAGGAATGCAGAGCTGTTTCAGTATTAGGAAAACTATCGACATAATTGACCACATCAATAATGAAATGACAGAAATTATGTAATTATCTCAATAGATGCTGGAAAAACCTTTGACACAATATAGCACACATTCCTATGAAAAACACTAGGAACAAAGGAAGAGTAAAATGATATGTGGTGTCATCTAAAATCGTCAGCAAGCATTAACCATAATGAAGATAAACTAAAAGACTTCTCAGTACGATCACAGGTGAAGCCCATTTTCACCACTATATAATTATATAATATATTTTATATATATATACATATATATATCACCACTATATAATTATATATGTATATATATGTATATATATATAATTATCATCGATATGGTACTAGAAATGTTAGCTTTAACAACAGGAGAAGAAAAAGAAATTGAAGACGTTCAAATAAATAGTGAGGAAACAAAATGACCACTCTTTGTAGATGATATGATGGCGTACTTAGAAAATTCTAGAGAATCAACTTAAAAAACTACTTGAAATAGTTAAGAACCTTAGTAAAGTTGCAGGATATAAGATTAACCCACCAAATCATCAGCATTTCTTTATATGACCAACAAAGCCCAGCAGCAAGGGACAGAGAAATTCCATTTAAAATAACTGTAAACAACATAAAATACTTGGGAGTCTATGTGTCAAGACAAACCCAGAAATTATAGCAATACAGTTACAAAACGCTTTTTACATAAATAAAGTAAGGCCTAAACAAATGGACAATTATCATTTGCTTGTGGGTGGGCCAAGACAATATAATAATGACAATTCTGCCTAAAGTAATTTACTTGTTCAGTGCTATACCAAGCTACCAAAACTAGAAAAAATAACAAAATACATCTGGAAGAACAAAAGGTCAAGAATGTCAAGGGAATTAATGGGAAAAAATACAAAAGAAGGTGGTCTAGTAATATCAGATCTCAAACTGTATTATAAAGCAATAATCATCAAAACCATTTGGTACTGGCCAAAACAAAATAGGATGATGGACCAATGGAATAGATTATGTACACAAGGGACAGTGATCAATGAGCATAGTTACCTGGTGTTTGATTTAACCCAAAGAGGCCAGCTATTGGGATAAGAAACTCATTATTTGACTAAAATTGCCAGGAAAACTGGAAAACAATAGGAAACAAACTAGGTATAGATCAACATCTCACACCAGATACCAAGAGAAAATCAAAATGAGTGCATGATTTAGACATAAAGGGTGATGCAATAAGCAAATCAGAAGAGCAAGGAATAGTCTATCTGTCAGATATATGGGAAATGGAAGAATTCATGACCAAATAAGAGATAGAAAGTATCACAAAACATAAAATAGATAATTTTGATTATATTCATATAAAACAGCTTTGTACGAATAAAATCAATGCAAACACAACTAGAAGGAAAGCAGGAAGCTAGGAAATGATTTTTACAGCAAGTATCTCTGATAAATGCCTCATTTCTAAAATGTATAGAGAACTGTGTCAAATTTACAAGAGTACAAATCATTCTCCAATTAATAAATTGTCAAAGAATATGAACAGGCAGTTTTCAGATAAAGAAATCAAAACTGTCTACAAACATGTGAAGAATTGTTTTAAATCACTTTTGATTAGAGAAATACAAATCAAAACAACTCTAAGCTACCACTTCACACCAATACATTGGCTAATGTGAAACAAGAAGGAAAATGATAAATGTTGGAAGTGATGTAGGAAAATTGGGACACTAGCGCATTGTTGGTAGAATTGTAAACTGATCCAACCATTCTGGAAAGCAAAGGGCCTACATGTGCAAAAATATTAATAGTAATATTGTGGTGGCAAAATATTGGAAATTGAGGGAATGTCCATTAATTGGGGAATGTCTAAATAAATTGTGGTATATAAATGAAATGGAATTTGATTGTGCAATAAGAAAAGATGAACAGGTAGATTTCAGAAAAACCTGGAAAAAAAAAAAACTTGTATGAACTGATGCAAAGTGAAATGAGCAGAACCAGGAAAACATTGTACTCATCCACAACATTGTATGATGATCAACTATGAGGTCTTCTCAACAACAATGATATGACTCACGTAGGAAAATGCTACCCACATCCAGATAAAGAACTGATGGACTCAATGCAGATTGAAGATTTTTTTTTCATTTACTTTGTCCATTTTTTGTGCTTTTCCTCCCTTTTGATTGGTTTCTTCTTTAACCACTATGACTAATATGGAAATATGCTTTAAATGATAGCACATGTATAACCTATATCAAATGCTTACCATTTTCAGAAGAGGGGAGAGGAGGGGGAAAAACTGTAACTTAAAATCTTGTAAAACTGAATGCTAAAAATTGTCTTGATGTGTAATTGGGGGAAAAATTAAATACTATGAAAAAGAGTTAAGAGAAAGAAGCCAATTCTGTTTTCTACCAGCTACAGTCCCAGACATTCCAAAGGAACTGTCCCTCAGTGGTATACTATCCTTTTAATACTTCTATAGATTTATTCCCATGGATATAAAAGGAAGCCCAGCAGCTGCCTCACCTTGGCCAAGAGGATGGGGTGAGGGAGAGGGTGCTGTGGAAAGTTTAAAGAGAGAGAAGAATTTGGAACAACTACTAGGGGTTTCTCAAGAGGAGACTGCTGCTATTGGTTTAAGATATCTTTGGGGTTTTATTGGGTTTTTTTGTAGATATCATGTTTTTATTTATTTTGTTAAATATTTCCTAATTGCATGTAAAAATATTTAACATTCATTTAAAAAAAAAGTTGCCAATTCCTTCCCTCCCTTTCCACATTCCTTAAGAAGGCAAAGAATATGATATTGATTATACATGTGAAATCATGTCAAACATATTATCATATTATCCATGTTGCAAAAGAAAATATGCACAAGAAAAATAAAGAAATTTTAAAAATATATACTTCAATCTGTTCTCAGAGTTCATGAGTTCTCTCACTGGAGGTGGATACAGTTTTTCATCATGGGTCCTTTGGAACTGTCTTGATCAGAGTAGCTAAGTCTCTCACAGTTGATCATTGCTACAATGTTGCTGTTACTATGTACAATGTTCTACTTCTGTTTACTGCACTCTGTATCAGTTCATGTAAGTTTTCCTAGGTTTTTCTTAAATCTTCTTGCTCATCTTTTCTTATAGTATAATGGTATTCCACCACAATTATATAGCATAGCTTCTTCAGCCATTGACCAACTGATGGGTATCCCTTCAATTCCAAATCTTTGGCAACATAAAAAAGAGCTTCTGTAAATATTTTTGTACATATAGGTTCTTTTCCCTTTTCTTTGATCTCTTTGGGATACAGACCTAATAGCAATACTGTTATGCCAAAGGATATGCACAGTTTTGTATCCTTTTGGTCAGTTTCAAATTTTCTCCAGAATGGCTGGATCAATTCACAACTCCAACAGTGCATTAGTGTCAAATTTTTCCATATACCTTCCAGCATTTATTTTTTTTCTGTCATGTTAGTCAATCTGTAAGGTAGTATCTCAGAACTGCTTTACTTTGCATATCTCTAATCAATAGTGATTTATAGCCACATGATCATTGACAGTTTTTATTTCTTCGTCTGAACACTGACTATTCATATTATTTGAGCATTTATTTTTTATAAATTTGGCTCAATTCCTTAAATATTTGAGAAATGAGGTCTTTATCAGTGAAATTTTCTATATTTTTCCCTAATTTCCAGTTTTCCTTCTAATTTTGACTTCATTAGTTTTGCTTGTGCAAAAATCTTTATAATTTCATACAAATAAAGTTATTCATTTTACTTTCTGTGAATCATCTCTGTCTTATGTTTAGAAACAAACTCTTCCTTTGTCTACAGATCTAACAAGTTTCCATGCTCCTCTAATTCATTTATAGTGTCCTCATTCATGACTGAATCATTTATACATTTTGACTTTATCTTGGTATAAGGTGTGAGATATTAATCTATGCCTAGTTTCTTCCACACTGCTTTACAATTTTCCCAGGAAGTTTTCTTGAATGGTGAAGTCTTTTTTCCCCAAATACTGGGATCTTTTTGTTTATCAAATTCTAGATTACTATAATCATTATCTACTCTGTACTGTGTAATCTATTTCACTGATCCACTGCTCTATGTCTTAGCTAGTATCAAGTATTTTTTTTTCATGATTAACACCTTGTAATAGAATTGGAAATCTGATACTGCTTGGTTGCCTTCCTTCACTTTTTTTTTCACTGATTCCCTTAATATTCCTGATCTTTTGTTCTTTCAGATGATGTTTGTTATACTTTTTTCTAGCTCTATGAAATAATTCTTTGGTAGTTTGATTGATATGACACAAAATTTAAAAATAGCTGAAGGAAGGAGTCATGTGTTCTGATGCTGAGTGAAAGGAGCAGAACCAGGAGAACTTTGTGCACAGCAATGACCACAGTGTGCGAGAGTTTTTTCTGGTAGACTTGGAACTTCGTAATAACGCAAGAACTTAAAAAATAAAAAATTCCCAATGGTTTTCTAAGGCAAAACACTTTCCACACTCAGAGAAAGAACTATGGAATTCATTCACAGAATGTAGCAGATCATGCTTGCGTGTGTGTGGGTATTATGCTTTGATTTGTCATATGATTTCTTCCATTTATTTTAGTTCATTTACATATCATAACTATAGAGAAAACATATTCAATAGGAAAGTATATGTAGATCCTATATAGAATTGTATGCCTTCTTGGGGAGGGAGGGGGATAGTGGGAGGTAGGTGTGTGGGGGAGTAAAAATCTAAGTTTTATGGTAGTGATTGTAGAACATTAAAAAAATAAATACGATAAAAAATAAATAAAAATAGCTTAAGTATAATTGTCATTTCTATCATATTGGATCATCCTACCCAAGAGCAATTAATATTTCTCATATTTTTTAGATTTGTGTTCAAAGAGTATTTTTAAAATTATCTTCTTATGGTCCCTAGGTTTATCTTGACAGGTATTCTTTTATATTTTATATTGTCTGCAGTTATTTTAAATGGATTTTATCTTTCTGAGTTTTATTGGTAATATGTAGAAATTTTGATGATTTTTGTGAGTATATTTCATATCCTGCAAGTTTTTTAAAATTTGTTAATTGTTTCAACTAGTTTTTTAGTTAATTCTCTAGAGTTCTCGAAGTATATAGTCATATCATCTGCAAAGAACAATTGTTCTGCTTCCTCATAGATTATTGTTACTGCTTAAATTTCTTTTTCTTCTCTTATTGCCATAGCTAGCATTCCCAACACAATGTAGAATAATAGTGTTGATACTGGACATCCTTGCTTCTCCTCTGATCATATTAGGAAAACTTTGAGTTTAGGTTTTTGATAGATATTACTTACCTTTTTAATAAAGATTCCATTGATCCCTATGCTTTCTTGTGTTTTAATAGGAATGTTTATTGCATTTCGTCAAAAGCTTTTTCTGCATGTTGATACAATTATATGATTTTTGTTGTTTTTGATATTGTCAGTTATGCCGATAGTTGTCCTAATAGCGAACCAGTCCATCATTACTGGGGACTGGAGACTATTACTGGTCATAGTGTGTGATCTTTGAGATATATTGCTAAAGTATCATTGCTAGTATTTTATTTAAAATTCTTACATCAATGTTAATTAGGGAAAGGCAGCGAGGTGATTCAGTGGATAGAGTGCCAGATCTGGAGTCAGGAAGACTCATCTTCATGAGGTCAAACCAGACTCAGATACTTACTAGCTTTGGGACCCTGAGCAGATCATTTAACACTCTTTGGTTCAGTTTCCTCATTTGTAAAATGAACTAGAGAAGAAAGTAGCAAACCACTCCAGTATCTTTGCTAAGAAAACCACTAACAGGGTCATGAAAAGTCAGATACTAGTGTTGAATCCACATGGGCTCCAGGCCAGCCTCCACCCCATGTCACATCTCACCTTCTGACTTGCTAAGATACCTTGGGTTGGAAAAATGTTTCACGAACCTTTTGTTGGCTCCGCCACTCAAGATTTCAATTTGAGTCATTATTTTACAGTTGTTTGCAAAGGAATTTCTATTAATGAAAACTTCAGAAAAAAATAGCAAACATTTGAAGAAAGAGATCATAGAATCATGAGTTGGACCACGGTTTAGAAATCTGGTAGTCTACCCTTCTGATTTTATAGATGAGGAAAATGAGGCCTCAGAAGAGGAATTTTGAAGTAGCAGAGCCAGGATTCCATGCCCCAGGTCCTTTGATCCCAGATCCAGGACTTTGTCTGACAGCATGTAGAAAGAATTCGCATTTTGGGAAGGCACAGCCTAGCACAGGAGATATTTTGCAGGACATTCTTTACAGAATGATTCCCCTTCCTTCAGCATCATGAATTCACTGCATTTCCAGAGCTTTCTTACTTTCTTACTGATGTTGCTATTTGAGTTGTTTTTCTAAGAAGGAAGATTGAGGATGATTTTTAAAAGCTGTTCAAGTAATCCCACTGAGTGATAACGTGACTTCCTTACAATCCATCTTATGGAAAGCCATTTGACAGTAGCTGGAGTCAAATTATTTTCTATTTAAAGAGAAATAACCATCTGTAACTCAACACTCTGGTTAATAAGGGCATCAGCTGTTTTACATCTGGGGCATGATTAGGAAGGGGACTGTAAAATCATGGAATGGAACTTGTAATTACTCACTGGCTACCAGAGCTAACAAGAGGAGCCAAGCCCTTTGTAGGCCTTGCATGTCTTCCAGAGAGAGAGTTAAGAGAATTTGGGTCCCACAGGCTCATTAAGGTGCAGTGTTGTAATAATTGGAGTGCAGGACCTGAAGCCAGCAAGAGCTAAATTCAAATCAAACCTCCTACTTCATTTCCTTGCTATGTGATGATAAGGAAGTAATTTGTCTTCTCTATGATGACAATTCCTAATGTATACATAGAATCCTTCCTATAGTACTGACTTTACAAGGTTACTGTGAGATTCAAATGAGAAAAATTATACAAAGAACTTTGTAAACTTTAATGTACTACATGATTACGATGATGGAACTGGCTGAGGCTGAACTGGGAAATTCATTACTATTGGGAACACCAATGAGAAAACTGCCTCTGTTAGTGAAGATTGGCTTCTTCTTTGTGACTTATATGCTTAAAGAGCTAGCTATGTGGGGCATGGAAAGGGTTATTGGTTTGCCCAGGGTGACACAGCCAATATGTGTCAGAGCTAACACTCAAACACATGTCTTCTCATGGAATCATAAATTTGGAGTCAGAAGGGACTCTGAGTCCCTCTGAGTCTGAGAAGAGACCACTGAGTCCATCCCCCTCATCTTCCAGATGAAAAAAAAAAAGGTGAGTTATTGAGAAGTGAAGTGAATTTCCCAGGATCACATAATCAATGTGCAGCTGAGGAAAGACTTGAGTCCAGTATAATGACCCTCACACTAATGTTAGTTATTACTACTGGTGAATGACAATGAAGATCGTACAAATGGTGTATGGGGAATAACCCAAGTTACCCATCACAAAAGACATCTTTTAAAATGTTGTAAAGAAAACTGGTTCTGAGCAAAGAGAACAACGTACAGAAAAGCTAACAGATGGTTTATTGTAGTCCTTAGATTCAAGTCACCAAGAGGACACTTGGATTAATTTAAGACCTAACTAGTCAATTGTCGAAAGGCATGTGTATGTATATCTTTGAGGAAATTTGGTGATGCCTCTTTTTAAATGGTTCAACATGGATAAACAAAATGTTGATCCTTTTAAAAAGTATTTATAGACTGCTTGAAACTAATTAATGTCAAAAATCAGTTGTCCCCTTCTGGAATTTTGTTGCCTTATGTCTGAATCAGAACTGAATGCAACCACATGAATTTGGTGGATGAGAAGTTGAAAGAGGAAAAATTTGTTTCAGGAGCTGAATTCAACAAGTAAGATAACTTGAATCATTTCATTATAGTCAGGTGGCACAGGAAAATTATAAATCTGTTTAATCTAAGGATTAAAGGGGAAAAGAAATTTAGATTTATTTTAATCCAGATGGGCCAAGTAAGAGGAATTGAGGACATATGAAATCCTACTTTTTCATTTAGTCCACATTTCAAACCAATTATATTGTTGAATACTCTGAAGTAAGTACTCTCTGGCTTCAGTCTCTCAGAGTAAAACTGGTTGCATTGCCCCTCAGCATCTTGGTGCTACCACCGAATATTAGAATGCCTTTTTCTAATGCCATTGGATTAAGTTGTCATCAGGTCTGGTCCATTATTAACTACCAGTGACTAGCATCCCAATTCCATTTAAACAGTTAATATCAATTAGGTTTTACAAAGGGATATTTACTTCAAAGACATAATAAGAACAGAAATTGAAACATATTCACACACACATACACACACTTCAGGATCATTCTCTCACCTGTACCTCCTATGTCTTTGAGGGAAATGGTTTCAAACTGAACAGTTTCTACATAACATTGACCCTATCAGGTTTATATCCAAATGCACTATTATTACTAAATGAATCCTTTCTCAATGACACTGGCATGAATGGGTCCTAAAGGTTGTTCTTTTGGGCCTCAAAGCTGGGCTGAATGAAAAGCCTAGTTTGGACTTGACTCCAAACCTTGGGTAGCTTACTTTCAAAACTTCTCAAAGCTCACAAGATCATAGTGATCTCCAATCTCATTAACCTAGCTTTTCTCAGTTTCTTCATCTTGGAATAGATGGCCTCTAAGGTCCCTTCTAACTCTAGGTTTATGATCCTATCAATCTATAAGTTGATACTAGCTTGGATTTCCCTCAGGTTTTGCATGTATATATCCTAGTGTATAAAAAACAAAAAGAAAACTCACTTTTTTTGACACAGACAGGCAGCATGGTAATATTTTTAAGGGCATATATATGTATGTATGTGTATATGTATATGTGTGCATATGTATGTAAATACATAGAGAGATAGAATGTGTGTATATATATATGTATATATATATACACACACATACACATACACAGGTATATACTGTGTGTGTGTGCGTGTGTGTGTGTGTGTGTGTATATCCCTGTGTGGAGAGAGAGAGAGATGAATAAACAGATAGGCAGACAGACAGACAGACAGATGATAGATAGATAGATAGATAGATAGATAGATAGATAGATAGATAGAAAGATAGATAGACATATATGTGAAAGGAAAATCTGGGACCTTATTTTGTCTATATCAGTAATTGCCAATATAGAAACTTCCTCCAGAAAATGATCTGTAATTTATAGCTGAAGACAGTTGCTTTGGTTAAATTGAGTAACTTGCCCAAAATCACACAGATATTTCAGAGACAGGAGTTAAATCCACATCTTTCTTCCTTGGAGGCTGGCCCTCTAGCCATTACATTAAGCTTCTCATCTTACAAAGAGTAAATATTTTTAAATTATTGTTAAATTGCTGAATTGAATGAATAACTGCTTACTGAGTAAATGAATGTTATACATAGTCATGCCTATACATATATGTGTATACATATATATGTATATGCACATATGTAGATATGTACATATGCATATTAATACACATAGTTGATCCTCCACTTTCATGGGGGTAATGTTCCCAGGAAATAGCTTCGAAGTCAAAAATGCAAGTGTTGATACACCGAACTAATGGGAAATAGGGGCTTGGGTTCCCCTGACCAGCAAAAACTATAATCTTTTTCTAGAGATCACTGAAAATATACTTTTCTGCTTACACTTCTTTATAACAAAATTGTTCGGATAGCATGCACTTTTCCTAGCATAGTAATCATGAAATACTCATAAAACACAGCACATAAAATAAAATTGGTAACATGTGAAACATTTTTGCTTACTCCATAATTCCCTAGAATTCTGTGACCTTTTGTCTAACATCTCAGTTTTTAAGAAGAAATGATTTCAGACTATATTCACTTTTTTAACACATGAAATCTACAGTACCATAAATACTATATGGCAAATAAAATTTTCAAAACTTAACACATTTTTAACCTGAATCTTACCTTCCACTGTGTCAGAAGACTGTGTAAGGATGTTGCAATGTATACTATACTGTTATAAACCTCTCTACCTTGGCTGAAAACCAAAGGACAGGTAGCTGGGACTTTAGTCATTGCTGTCAGAATACACAGAGACTGGTGAGATCCCAGCATCACTACTGACACTCTGTCCTTCATGACTGGTGGATGGAATTGGATATCACAAAGCTTGAAATAATCCATCAGCAATATCTGCTTCATGGGCTGTTTAAGATCCTGAAAAGTCCCAAAGTATGTGAGCACAGCAGAGGTCAGTTGAGGTTTAATCTTGAATCTGCCATTGATTATGGGGTTGGCAGCCTTGTTGTTTGTAGCTAACTGATCAAGTATGCCAAGCCACCCTAATAGGACACCAGCTGCTCCACAAACTTGTGTGCATAGTGCTTCTCATTTTTTTCTGTATTGTGCATAACCAGGAAGGTGCTCAGTAGCAAATATGAAAGTGAAAATGAGGTTCCTAATAAGATCACTTGAATGCTTGAAGTTGAGAAAGTTAAATGTATAATTGTTAAGGATTGACTGTACATACATATGTATGTGTGCATAAATTTGTGTGTATACGCACATGCAAAGAGAGACAGAGACATAGTATAGAAAGTATAACAGAGATATAGCATAGAAAGTATAGTAGAAAGCTAGTCTTAGAATCATAAAGACCTGGGGTCAGGTCAAATCATGCCACAGACAATGACTACCTATGTGGCCATGAAGAAGCCAACTTTACTAAGTCTCAATTTTCTCATCTACAAAATGGGGTTGAAAAAAGCCCTCCCAGGGCTGTTGTGAGGATCTCATGAGATAACGTATTTAAAGTGTTTTGCAAACCTTAAAATGCTCTATAAATGTCAGCTATTATTAGTTATCTGGAACACAATGATTCTTCTCTAATTACCAACTTTTATATTTCTATGCTTAAATTTCATTAGCTTATAAAAAAGTTTTAAAAAACCCAAACACTGATACCCTGGAATCTGGAGACTGTTTTCTTATGTGCCCTTCATTGACTTCCTGATAGCTCTCTTTCTTTTATTTGGTTGAAGAAATGGTTTGCAGACTTCCAAATTTAAGACAGTGTCCCAGAGAATTGGACTTCTCTATATTTGGAGAGGCAAAGGTGAGCAGTGATTAGTTGGCACCTACAAGTTATCAATCCAAAGAGTGCCAAAGGATTACTCTTGGAAAAGTGATCCAAAGAAAACTAAGGAAGCCAGGACTTGGGCCCCTTGAGGGCCTCCTTAGTCAGTTGTAAGATCAACTGCCAAAAACATTATTTTAATAGCATATTAAAAGAAAAGAAGAGAAACTATAAAACCATTAATTTTTTTCTTTCATTCTGACAGAAGTCTTTATGAGCTTTATAAGTATTTTCATAGTTCTAATCATTAGCTCCTAGGAAGGGCTACAGTCAAGGGATAATATACATGTAGCAGAATATCACCTTCACTGAGTCTTAGGCAAAATGATGACTTGAGTTTTTGGACAAATTTGACAATGCAGTCTGATATGACATGATATGATATGGTATGGTATGGGATGGTATGATATGATAATATAAAGAAATTAATATTTATTGAGGACCTACTATGTGCTCAGCTATGGATAAGATCATGCAATACAATTAACATTTATTAAGTAGTTATTATGTACTAGAGAGGAATATCATAGCAGCAGATAGAAGACTCTCTTGAGAGCCAAGAAGACCTGGGTTCAGGTTCCACATTTGACACATCACCTGGCTACATAACCCTATACAAGTCATTTAAAATCTCAGTGCTCTGTGCAAATCTCCATGACTCAAAATGGCAAGGACTGAGCTGGCCTCCATTGGTAGATGGAGTTTCCTCACTCAAGATCCCTATACCAGTGAAGTCACAGGTCCAGTCTCAATCCCTGCTATGTGAAAGATTACGGTGAAACAAATTCAAATGAAAAGCAATCTGTGCCCTCAAGTTTACATACTAATTGGGAGAAGGGGCAGCAGGGTTGGGGAAAGATACAGCTACATGGTGCAATGGATACACTGCCAAGCCTGGAGTCAAGAAGACTCATCTTTGTGAGTTCAAATCTAGCCTCAAGTAAGTGCTAGCGGTGTGGTCCTGGGCAAGCCACTTAACTTTGTTCACCTCAGTTTCCTCATGTGTAAAATAAACTGGAGAAGGAAATGGCAAACCCCTCCAGTAACTCTGCCAGAAAACCACAAATGGGCTCATAAAGAGTCAGACATGACTGAAGATGGCTGAACAACAATAAGAAAGCAGATAAAGAGATGTATGCTTATGATGATGTGAAGAGAAAGAAAATCTTAACAACTAGGATCACAGGAAAGGAACAAGAGTCTGAGCTAATCCACTAAGTAATCTAGAAGCTGGAAGAGAAAAAGAGGCTCTGATGGCGGTGGGGATTAGGGGAGGGTTTGGTGATGGTGGGCTGTGCACAAAAGCAGGACTCAGGAAGCAGAGAACCTGACAAAAGCAGAAAGGAACCTCAAGCACCAATATAGGGCATCATGGAAGCAGCAGAACTTCCACCTTCTTGAAGTATACATGGTGATTTATGTACTGCCATTTTATAAGGGTTATCATTAAACACCTGGGACTAAGATGCAGCTCTAGAATCCTGAGCAGAATTTTCCTCTTTAGTCTGCAAGTCAGTCCTTAAAGTTATCCAGTTTGATCATTCCAGCTGTCATAAAATGTCAAGAACTTCTCTAACCTATGAAAGAAGAATGCTAACCAAAATTTGTTGGCATTTGTCCAAGATAATAAAGGTCCACAGGACACCCCTGAATACTGATTGTCCAAATGTAAACCAAAGCTGCAGATTTGAGGAAATTGTCCCTTTTCACAAATGAGATCATCTGAGTTTTTAGGAACTGAAGTGTCTATGTCATGATTCCCCATATGGTTCATGTTTGATCTCTTACTTGAGATAATGGAACAGAGTTCATCAAGACCTTATCAGCCTCAGCTTCAGGAAGGGTTCAGAACTGCACAAGCCAAGAACAGATTCAAAGGAACACTGTTTTTCCAAGATAAAGATGAATCAAGGAAGAAATGAGAGCATTGTGAGCCACTCTGCTACAAGAACAGGGTTTCTTATGTTCCTTCAATTTCAAATGTTTTCTCTAATCTTGCTTGAACAGTCACTAACAATGTTGTTTTCAACATTTCCCTTGGGAAACATGACTAGGTTGATACTTCCACAGAAAATGGAGAACTATGACTTTGGTCAGTGAATTTGGACCAGTAAGTATTCATTCAAATCAGAGAGGATGTGAAGTTGTCCATATGGACTGTGTTGATATGTATTCTCAGTTGACCCAATAACTTGACAGCCCTTTCTTTTGCTTGGACAGAGCAGGCCTGGCAAAGCTGCATTTGTACTAGTCAAGTGTACCCAAGTGACTCAGATCTCTTCTATACTACCTGCAAAATAGACTTGAATGCCAAATCTAAATGTTGCCAACCAAAGATTTCTGAGAATGTCCACATCTTTGTAAATACATAATCATGTCTTATCAAAAGCCACCAAAACCCAAGAGAAGACCATCTCCCACTCATGGTAAGGCTCATAGGTCCAGCTGAAACCTCAGCTTTCTACAGGAAGCCTTTCCCATTCCCCCCTAAGCCTCCTAAGTACCTTCCTTCTGTTAATAATTTCCTGTAAGTTCTTATATAATGTTTCGCACATATTTATCTGCAGGTTACCATACCATTAGGTTGTAAATTTCTTGAGAGAAGGGACTGTCTTTTGCAACTTTTTGTATCTTCATCACTTAGCACAGTGTTGGTGCTATACTAACATATATTTACTGACTGACTAACTCACAGCAGACAAGGGTGGGGTAGGAAAGAATGGTAGGAGTATTTAGGATATGGGATGACTTGGAAACGTTTTCATAGAGGAACTGCCAAAAAATTTGGGCATCCCTACAGGACCAACAAATCCTATGAGAAAAGATTTCCAATGAAACAAATGTTCATTTCCAAATCACATGGTTGAAGCATTAGGAATTGTATTAATTAAGGCATTTGTTTGCTTAATATTTATTTTATTTGGAAATTTGAAAAACTCATTAGTATGGATATTCACAATCAGAATAATCCATACTAATATAATTCAAAATCCCAAAATAAAATAAATCTTTGTTTTATCCTGGTGGAATAAGTCACCACATCAGTGAAATGACAGATTTGCTAAAAATAGGACATCATTACTAGGAAAACACAGCCCAGTGTTTTCTTTTTAAAAAAAAATTTATTTGTTTTTAGTTTACAGCATTCAATCCCACAAACTTTTAAGTTTTAAATTTTCTCCCATCCCCCCCACCAAGATGGCATGCAATCTGGTATATGCTCAACATATACATTCACATTAAACATACTTGCACATTAGTCATATTCCAAAGAAGAATTATAACCAATGAAATGTACCATAAGAAAGAAGAAACAAAGCAAAACAAAAAGAGAGCAAATAGTCTGCTTCAATAAGCATTCAGACTCCATGATTCTTTCTCTGGAGGTGGGCATTTTCCATCATGAGACTTTTGGACTTGTCTTAGAACCTTACATTGCTGAGAAGAGCCAAGTCTATCAAAGTTAGTCCTCACACACTGTGGCTGATACTATGTATAACGTTCTCCTGGTTCTGCTCACTTCGCTCAGCATCAGTTCAGATAAGTCTTCCCATGTTTTTCTGAAATCAACCTGCTCATCATTTCTTGTAGCACAATGGTATTACATGACATTCATATACCACAGCTTGTTCATCCATTCCCCAGTTGATGGGCATCCCTTCAGAGTTTTCTTAATAGTCATTCTAATGTGTGACATTTTCTTTTCTTATTTTCATCCCATTGGTATGTTCCAAAAACACTAATAATGAATTTCAAAGGGTAGGGATTCCACCTGTCGTTTCATTGGTACAGGGAATTCTTAAATATGGAAGCCATCTCTACCAAGGCAGGTTCACACCTTCTTTGCAATTTACAGTCTTAGTTGCCTAGATTAAGAACCTTGCACAACCAGTGTACATCAAGGGAAGAACTAAGCCTGGTCTTCAGGCTTCAAGGCCAGCTCTTTATTCATTATGCAACACTGTTTCTCCCTTAAAGAATCCTCAAATGAGTGGTATATTTATGCATGCATCTCTTATCTCTGAACATGACTTCCCAAGTACTAGTTTTCACCAGATTGAGCCAGTTGTTACAACTGAATGATGCAGAATTTTGATATTGCTTTAGGTAATTGGAATAGTAAGGGTTATGATGGCTTCATGTTACAGAAGAAGAAATCCAGAGATTAAATGGCTTACCAAAGTCTTCTCACATGTACAAAGCTGAAGCTCCAGCAACCGGCCTCTGATTCCAAGCCTAATACAGCATCTCTTCCTAGATACCAGTGCACAGGAGCAAGATTCATTTTCCTCAAGAGGTGTATTCCTTGCTCTCCTATTTTCATGGCCTCTCTCAACTTGGTGAATCTTTCTTCCATACGACTGCTCTTCAGGGCCTTGAGAAGACTGTTGTTTTACAGAAATAAGTATATTCTTCACTGATTGTTCACATTCTCATGTTCTTGAGGCCTAGAAGTTAAAATTTAGCCTACATCTATCCAAAGTTTCTCATGTTTTTCCTATGCTAGTTTCCTGGATCCTCACATCTCCCACCTCCAGGCCACTGCACTGGCTGGCCTCCATGCCTGGAATGCTCACCCTTCCTTCCTCTGCCTCTTGAAATCCATGACTTCCTTCCAGGCTCAGCTCCAATGCCACTTCTGTTGCAAGGCTTTCCTAGTTCCCTCAGATTTCCAAATCTTCCCCTCTATCATCCATCTGCTGTGAATATATCTTATATAAACCTATTTATTCCCATCATAAATCAGTCACCCAAACAGGAACTTTTTGAGGTCAGGGACTGATTTTGCCTTTCTTTGTACCCCTAGTCCTTAGCACAGTACCTGACACACAGTAAGTACTTGATGATTGGCCTACAAAACCCTTTAGGTAAGATAGGACAATTTTTATTATGCCCATCATACAGATGAGGAAAAAGAGCCTTAGGCAGGTCAAGTGCTTTGCCCAAGGTCACAAGCTGGCAAAGCCAGGTCTTGAGCCTGGGTATCCATGACTCATTCTATTATATTATACTGGTTTCCACCCCACCCATGAAAGGAATTACTAACATAAATATGCTATTAAATGTGAAGGTGGTTGTTGTTTTTTTCAAGCAATGATCAGCTAGTGGTTCTTTTTGCAAGTCAGCAAAGATAAAATGGAAAGAACCACACTGACCCCAAACCAAGAGTCCACATTTCCATGGTGGCTGGTTGGAACAGAGCAACAGGAACTATGGGCTTTGAAAAAAGAAAAGTGAACCAAACCACTCAGTGACTGAAGGCATGCTCATGTTGTTCAATCACCTTTGTTTATTTCCCATTGCCTTCCTCTTCCTCTTTGCCTTTTTCCTCCCTCCCACAAGGCCTGCTATACGTCAAAGAAAGAAAAGTGCAATCTAATAAATTAAAAGCATTCCTTCACCTCTGGTCTCCCACTAAGGCTTGTCACTGAAAGGCTAGCAGAATCTTAACAATCATTTGCAATGAGAATGAAAGCCCAGTCTTCAGAGCACAGAAAGGGTTGATTCATTGTTCCTCGCAAGTTATAAAGAGCAAATAAAATATATCATGCCCAGTTTCAGTGTGGTACTTGAAGGCTTGCTGGCCCTATGCCATGAATGAATGAGGGACAGGAACAGTGATGCCGTACTCTCCAAATTAGTGATGGAGTCAGAATTGAGCGTGCATTCAAAAGGCTTGAACAAGGAATTCCTTGCTGTCTCTTCCGTGGTATCTTTCAGGTAAAGAAGAATTGCTTCCCTGCCCCTGCCACACATCTGAAAGCTCATGGCAATAGCATACTAGCTGTGCAACCTTGACAAGTCACTTAACCTTGTTTGCCTCAGTTTCCTCATTTGTAAAATGAGGATAATAATACCATCTACTTCCCAGAGTTGTTGTGAGGATCAAATGAGATAACATTTGTAAAATGCTTAGCATAACACCTGGTACATATTAAGCACTGTCTAAATGCTAGCTATTATCCCATCCCATCAAGTGACATATGACTCTCAGTGCACTGTATCTGGTTTTTTGTGCTTAGTTTTCCTAACGTTGTACAACTGAGTATCTGAAGATAGAACTGGCCAGGTTATCATGCCTGTGAACTCTAAAAGTTTTGAAGCACCATCAGGGGTCCCTTGAGCAATGAAGTCAGTAGCAGAGACCATGGGAGCCAAGTCAACAACCACTTGGCAGTTTGGTGTTACTGTGGATAATGCACTCGTCCTGGAATCAGGAAGACCTGAGTTCAAATACAACTTTGCCTATTTACTAGCAAGTCATTTACTCTCTGTCAGCCTCATCTGGGCAGCTAGGTGGTGCAGTGGGTAGAGCACCAGGCCTGCAGTAAGAAAGACATCTTCCTAAGTTCTAATCTTACCTCAGATACTTACTGGTTATGTGATCCTGGAAAAATCACTTAACCTTGCTTGCCTCAGTTTCCTCATCTGTAAAATGAACTGAAGAAGAAAATGGCAAACTACTCCAATATTTTTACCAAGAAAACCTCAAATAGGGTCGTAGAGAGTCAGACACAAATGAAAAATTACTGAAGTGCCTCACCTCTAAAATAAGGATAGTAATAATACCTATCTCCCAGAGGTGTTAGGAGAGTTAAATGAGATAATATTTGTAAAGAGCTTTGCAAACTTGAACGTGCTATATAAATGTTAGCTATTACTACCATCATCATCATTGTTCAACCTTGCTGACCCAGTCCAGCAGTAGACTATTAACTAAAGGGCTACATCATGACAAGAGATGGTCTGAGTGAGAAGCAATCCATCTTTCACCATGCCATGCCCTGAAGGAGGCTGACAGTGGCTCCTTGAAGGGAAGGGGAAAAAAGTAAACCTGTCAAGGCCCAGGGTCACAAAGGACTTTTCAGCCCAGTGTGTTACCTACACGTAGGCCTTATTACCATTTAATTTACGCTCATAATGATTTTTCTGCACCACTCCTCATAGCACTTGTGTGTGTGTGTGTATGTGTGTGTGTGTATTGAGAGGGTAGGGTGTAAATTAAAGGAAATCAGCTTCTTTAAGCTTGAGCCCACTATCCCAAGGAACTTGGTGTATGTGTTAATGGACAATGCCCTTCCCAATTTGGGGGATGATTTTTGTAACTTCCACCTTTGCTATATCTCCTCAGTAAAAATTACTGTGTAAAAGGTAGATAATATCAAACAATGAATATTGTTAGGTCAAAACACACTGAATGGCATCAGAGGGAAGTTATAAATGATAAACCCCAACCTCTCAGAGTTACCCCTGGAACACCTCCAGCAGGGTTACTCTAGCCTCTGAGGCACAATCAGGCAGTGTAAGTGGGGATAGGGAGAATGGGTCCAGAAGAGATATTGTATATGTACAAATGGTTGCTTGCACTCCAGCTATTCGGGGTGCAGAAATCTGCCAGGGATGTTATAGGACCCATAAGCTGTTTATTTGAACATCTGTCCTACAAGCAAAAATTATCTGTTTGTCTTTGCAAGTCAGCAATGTGTTGACCCTCAAAATAAAACAAAACAAAATTATTATTGACCGAAACTAATTTTATCTTGAAAACATCTGAAATAGTTTTATTTCAGTAATTTTTTCTTTAAAATTTTAAAACACCAGAAGGAATAAAAGATATTTTTAAATTGAAAAGAATCACTACACATAAAGACTTCATTTATTTCTCTTGCATATGAAAATAAAAGACCTTATTAGATTTAGACCACTTTCCAAGGGGAGGCTGAAGGTTTTATGGAAAACAGCTCCACTGACCAAGGTTAGCCAGATGCCAATATTTGAAACAAATCAAAATTCCACTGGAGATCATCCAATCTTCAAGTAGGAAAAAATGAAGAAAAAATACATTTTTCAGATATTTTTCATAGACTCCGTGTTTTCTTTTTTATTGTCATTGTTGAACTAAGCTGACCCAATTTGCCCCATCATTTCCAAAGGGAACAATGGTTCTCAAAAGGGGGGAGGGGATAATTTTATGATGTCACAGAAAGAACTAAGTAGTTCCACCTAGAGTTACAGATGAGGACACTGCTATTCGACACACGTCTATAGGCTACTGGGTTGGTTATTATCATAGCATCCAAACCCCATAGAGGCAGAACCCTAACTGATGAAGTCAAGATTCACAGACCCAGAAATTCCTGAATTCTGTCTCAGTGGACTTAGGTTCCAGCTATAAGGCCATATCACACTCCCTGCCCAAAGGCTAACACAGAGCTGGGCATCAGTGGCTTTGCTTTGGAGTAACTAGAAAACCAACAGAAAAAGAATTCCCATCCTCTCTTCAAATATTTTAAAACTCATGGGATTATTCATTTTGGAAAAGGTCAGGAATATTCATTGATGTAATTCATCTGCAACTTGTGACCTTAATGAGTTACCTGGGGGCACCAAGTGACATGTCTATAGGAAAACAAACAAACCAACCAACCTGTATTTGTCAAAGGCAGGCTTCAATCCCAGCTCTTTCTAACACCAAGCCTTTTCGTCTGCCCTACTGCTCACCTTCTGAGTCCAGTTATCAGCAACAGCAATTCCATTAAGTTGGAATGACTTCTGTACTGGGGTACTTACAATAGACAATATTCACTCATTCCTGTTTTAAGTCTTCCCATATGGTGGTCTTACTGACAAGAGGAAGTACAGCCAAGGAAATAATAACAGATAACATCCTTGGAGAACAATTTTCCTTAGTCAAATAAGGACAACTGCTCTCCTAAAGCCAACAAAAAAAAATAAACACAGAAAGGTTTGCATATATTTTTAGAAACATAGAAAATAAAACATAGCAATTAAATTAGTAAATCAGTCAAACAAGTAAAAATAACTCCTCTGATTATATCAAAAAGTTTAACCCAAACAGCAGAAAGCCTTATCATACCAGAAAGAACACTGGATTTTGGAATGAAAGGAACTGGGTGTATATCCTGATCACTCCGTCCCTGTGTGACCTTAGACAGATTCCCCTCCTTCATTTTCCTATTGCCAAATGGAGAGGGTTGGGGTAGATGGCAAACTGAACTTTCTTCCATCTTTACAGTCATGCTCATTTCCCAAGAAGCCTCAGACACAGAGTCTGGAGTGAGGGTGTTGGTAGGTTCATGAAGAGACCAATTCAGCTCTTCCATAATGGGCTATATTCTTTTCTAAAATATTAACTGGATGTTCCAAGAAGTACTAACATAAAGAGATTGTAAGCCACTTTAATAGCATCTTCCATCGTTCGTGTAACACTTCTCAATTTACAGAATACTTCCACATACATTGCCTCCTTGGAGATAATTAGTGATAGCAATAAGAAGAATATGGATAGTTAACATCAATCAAGTGCTTTAATACATGCAAGGAGATTGTGTGTGCATGTGTGCGTTTGTATGTGTATGTGTGTAAATCTCCTTTGACTCTCACAACAACCATACTAAGGAGATGCTATTAATGCCCATTTTACAGAGAAGGAAGCTAAGGCAGGATAAGTGATCAGCCCAGGACACAGCTACTAAGTATCTGAGGCAAGACCCCAAATCAGGTCTTCTTGACCCTAAACTGAATGCTCATACACTTTACCACACTGTGTAATGGATTCTTTCATGGAATCTAACAAATAAATGGGAGATATGTCAACAGCTCCATTTTACTGGTGAGGAAACTGAAACGCAGAGCAATCAATGCACTTTCCCAAGATATCCCGACTGCCTAGTTACGTAATCATGGAGAAAGCAGAAGGTAGGCTCTCTGTCAGGGACCTTTTTGGACTCTGCCAGACCAATCCTTTTGCAGATGCCCTCAACTGGCTCACAGAAAATTGTATTTGGCAAAACTATCATATAGAGAAAGATACCAAAAAAACCTCAGAAATCTTTGGGAGGAATATTTGAAACTTGAGTTAGGATAACTCATTAAATCAAAATCGCAAATGGCTGTTTTGGAAATGTCAACAGTTACACAGATAATTGGAGAGGATGAGGGCTAGAAGGGACTCGAAGACCTTTAATCCAGTCCCCTCATTTTCTAGATGTGAAAACCAAAAGATGCAAAATGGCAAACTATAGACTATTAGATTTTCCACTTCTTAAACAAAAATAAATAAAATAGTCAAATGTAGGCATAAATTGGAGGGGGTTTTTCAGATCATCTAATAAATGCCACCATTTAAAAATAAAGATTTAGATACCCAAAGAAAGTAAGTCACTTACACAAGGTCACATAGCAAACACTGAACTCAGTTCCTCTGATATTTTTTTTGTTTGTTTTCTACCACACCATATTCCACAGCTTCAGTCAAGAAAAAAAAATCAAGAATTGTAACATTAATCTGTTAACCTGTGAAATGTATACTCTTTGTTTTTATTTTAAAAGGAGAGGAGAAAAACAACTACTTATTAAGCACTTACTATGGGCCAGGCACTGTGCTAAATGCTTTATAAATATTTTGTCATTTCATCCTCTCAACAATCCTGGGAGATGGCTGCTATGTATTCATTTTCCAGATGAGGAAACTGAGGCAGATAGATGTTAAATGACTTGCCCAGGGTCATATAGCTATTAAATATCTGAGACCAAGTTTGAACTCATATCTTCCTGATTCCAGGATCAGTGCTATTTCTCACTGTGCCACCTAGATTCTCCTGTTTTAAGAGCAAACCCCTCCCTAATGAATTCACAAAAAAAAAGGTTTCCATGACAGATGTTAATCCAATAATTGCATCTTTCAACTGCTTTCCATTTCGGTTGATTCAAGTGGACCCAACAAAACTGTTAGAAGGACCCACAAGAGCAGTGTCAAAGATTATAAAGACTTGGGCAAGAAAATGAAGGTGACCAAGGAACCAGTGGCGTTTTCCTCAGTGTTATCCATCAAAGACAAAGAATATAAAAGAAAATGAAAAATTGATTTTGAAAGTTAACAACTGACAATGAAAGTGATATCTGAAATGGATTTGTACTCTTGGACAATGGATCAAAATATTGGAAAAACAGGTTACTCTCCTAGAATATGGTATGCCTGACAAAAGTTAATAAGAATGTATGTACTGAGTGTCTTGTAAATCTGATCAAAGAGATTTTTAAAATAAAAGAGGGTGGGTGGGGGAAACCTGCTAGATACTATAAAGAGTAGCTACATTGAAAAAGGAAGTGCAGTTGAGATTCCAGAAATTCAGAGGAGAAAAATATCCAAGAAAGAAGAAAGCCTTTACATTACTTGAGTTTTACTTTACGTAGATTTTGTGCACATGGTCTTGAAAGTTTATATATAATCTTAAATAGTGTTTAGATTACAAGTAAGAGGAGCTAGAATTATGCATTAGAGATCACTGAGATTTGGTGGGAAGAAACTCATGAGAGGAATTTCACTCAAACTATTTTATTTTTTAAAAAGATGATGGGGGAAAAGTGGGATGGTATAGCAGTGTATATTAAAATGTGTGGGGAGATACAGGAAACAGAAAGTGGATGCATGTTGGAGAGTGTGTGAGTAAAGATAAATGGGGATCAATGGAGTGTTTAGGTAACTATCAGAACAGAAGTGGTCATGGGACTATACTACTGATTACCTGGTCAAAAGAAGAAGATCGATTAGGAGTTTTGGAAACAGATTATAAGCATGGAACAGAAACATAATATCACAATAATGAGTGACTTGAATTTTCCATATTATCTGGTGGGGCTCCCTCTCTGCCCAAAATTGAGCAATTTATAACTTCTTGATTTGCCGTAATGATAATTTCATCTTTCAAAATATGGAGAAATCAACAAGGGGAAATTCTATGCTGGATCTGAATATCACTAGAAGAATTGTTTTGTAGAAAAGATGGGGATCTTGGGAAGGAGTAAAAACTCTCTACTAGAGGAAATGGTCTGACATGCACTCTAGATTTTAGAAAAAATAAGCTTCAAAGGATTCAGAGGAAAAATAAATATAATCCCATAGAATAAAATTTCATGAAGTTTACCTAAGTAGAATGGGGAACCCTCAAGGATGAAATTTTGAAGATACACACACACACACACACACACACACACACACACACACACACAGAGTTCTGATTAAGATGACAATGTGAAGCCAGGAGACAGCAAGAAATATTACAGCAAAATCAACAGATTAAAAAAAATTAAAAGACTACATGAGGCATCTGTCTACAAATGACTTAAGTTACAGATTGAGAATAGTTGAACAAGTTGTAATATATGATTGTGATGGAACACTCTTGTACTATAAGAAATGATGAAGGGGAAAAAACCTTAGAAGACATAAATTGATGCAAAGCGAAATGAGCAGAACTAGGAAAACATCGTACACAGTAACTACAATATCATAATCATAGTCAATTATGAAGGACTTAGTTATTCTAGCCAACACAATGATCCAAATTCCAAAGGATTTATTCTATCTACCTCCATAGAGAGAACTGATGAGCTCTAAGTAAAGACTGAAACATATAGCATTGTTTCACTTTCTTTATTTTTCTTACTTTTTTGTCAACATGGTTAATATCAAAATATGTTTTACATGACTTCATATGCATAATGGATATTATATTGCTTGCTTTCTCTATGGTGGTGAAAGGGCTGGAGGGAGGAGGAATTTGGAAGATTTTTTTTTAATGAATGTTATATTCTAAAATGAGAAAGAAACAAAGGAAGGGAGGAAGGAAAGAAGGAAGAAATAAAAAGTTTGAAGAGGCATAATTTAAGAATCTGCAGAGTCCCTGAATACCATGACTAAGCAAAAAACCTGGAAACTATATTGTAAGAGATCAAAAAATGAAACTGGCCAGTTCTCTTAGAATTTGAGAGGTAGACTGCATTGGTCATCTCCTGAAAGAAATCTCAAACTAGAAACAGGAATATAAGAGGCAAAATCCAGAGTTTTCAAATCAATTAATAACATATTGCAATGAATCCCAAAAGAGTACAAAGTATGAAGTACCAAGGAACCATAATAAATATCAGACAAGAGTTAATAGCCACTAAAATAGATAGAGGGGTCCAGCTAGGTGATGCAATGGATACAGCACTGGGCCTGCAGTGACCATGGGAAAGTCACTTCACCCTGTTTACTTCAGTTTCCTCATGTATGTGTGTTCATCTTTCATTGCTGGAGGAGACCACACCATCAGAGAAATGATGACATGACTTGCACTTGACTTTGTTTTGAGTGAGGCAGGGCTGTGTAGGTCGCCAGCTTCACTTCTCCTCCAGAGCCATCTGAATTCAGTGACCAGATATTCATCAGGACGACTGGAGATGACCCAGGATGAGGCAATTGGGGTTAAGTGACTTGCCCAAGGTCACACAGCTAGTGAGTGTCAAGTGTCTGAGGTGACATTTGAACTCAGGTCCTCCTGACTCCTGCACTGGTGCTGTATCCACTGCACCACCCAGCTGCCCCTCCTCATCTGTAAACTGAACTGGAAGAAGGATATGGCAAACCACTCTAGTATCTTTGTCAAGAAAACCCCAAAAGAGTGATGAAGAGAAGACATGACTTAAAGAACTGAAAAACAATGGATATTTTAAAAGTCAAAAGATGAAGATGATCAACCAAAACCTTCTTACCCTATAAAAATTAGTATATAGATGGAATAGATGGATCTTTAATAAAATAGAGGGCTTTAAAGTTTTCTAATGAAAAGACAAATCTTGAGTAGAAACTTTGAAATTTAAATGGAGCAATCAAGAGAAATATAGAAATATCAATATATTTGAGCAGCTGGAAGAGTTAAATGATGATGAATTGCTTACATTCTCAAATGGGAAGAGACAAGTCTCTCTTCAGAATCCTTATGTCCTCAAATGTCAGGGAGGGAAGTCAATATGGCAAACATAGGAGCTGGATATGATTTTGTTCTATTGATTCTAAGAGATGAAAGAAAAGGTAGGAGGGAAGAAAATCATACTAGGGGACGAATGGGGTACTTATTAATTCACATAAATAGGGTTCTCAGGAAAAGGACTCAGACATGGAAGGAATTTAGAAAGCACTTAATGACTTCACTTATCTTGATAGAATAAAGGAGAATTCAAACACACACACATGCATAGAGTTATAGAGATTTTGCTGTAGAAATGCATTAAACTAAGGATTTGAGGCAAAGAAGAGGTTTATATAAAAGGCAAAGCGGAATTGGGGATGAAATATTCAAAAGCAACACAAACATCATTTTTTGGAGGTTGACAGGAGAGAAGGTCTGGAGAAGGAAATGGTAAGCTTCTACAGAATCTTTACCAACAAAACTCCAAATAGGTTCATGAAGAGTCAGATACAACAAAAACAAGAGAGAAAGCAGGTATAAGAACCCAAAATCTAGGTCTGATTTTGGTGAAGAACGGAGCCTCAAAGGGATAAGAACAGAACAGACACAACACATTAACAGTGGCATCTTCTCTTCCTTGACCCCCTTCTCCTTTGTGAAGGCAGAGGGAGTCAAGAGGAAAGAAGAAAAAAGAATAAGTTATTATGGGGGAAAACACACAATTAGCAATCATAAACGTGGTTGTGAATGAAATGTACTCACCCATAAAACGGAAGAAGGAAACACAATGGATTAGAAAACAGAATTCAACAATATATTGTTCAAAAGAAATATACTTGAAACAGAAAGATTTAAAAAGAATTAAAATGCAGGGCTGGAGCAGAATTTATTATATTTCAAGCAAGTTCAAAAAGATCAGGAGTAGCAACCATGATCTCAGACAAGATAACAATTAAAATAGATATAATTAAAAGTTGATAGGAAAACTACATTATGCTGAAAGGCAGCAATGATCATGAAATTATATCAGTACTAAACCATGTACCTGATGGCATCACATTAATTAATTAATTATAGGGAGAAATAGTAAAACTGTAATAGTTGAGGACCTCAGTACAAAGTAAGTAATAGTTTAAGCAAAATAGGCTATTAAAAAAAACCACAAAAATCATCAGCCTTTCTATATATTACTAAGAAATTCAACCAGAGAGAGAAAAGAAAGTCCATTCACAAAACCTATGGAATGGATGTACTTCTCTGAGAGCGCAACTATCAAGATACACAGTGGAGTTCTATGACTACAACTACAATTCTTTTTAATAAAAATAAAGATATTCCCAGAACACGAAAGAACAAATAATAATAGCAAGGCACAGATCTACATATTGCTAATTAGTCATTTCATGACTTCGTTTGGGATATTCTTGGCAGAGATACTGGAGTGGATGCTAGTTCCTTTTCCAGTTCATTTTTATAGATGAGGTAACTGAAGAATCAGGATTAAGAAACTTCCCCAGGGTCACACAACTAGTAAGTGTCTGAGGTTGGATTTGAACTCCGGTCTTCCTGACTCCAGGTCCTACCCACTGTGCCACCTAGCTGCCCAGAGATCTATATAAATAGGGTCTACAGTTGTAAAGTTCAAAATGAGCTGCGGCCGAAGAGGAAAGTGAAAGATAACGGAGTGATTTGTTCTGCTTTTGTTGTCTCTCTTGAAAGGAAAAAAAAGAGGATTAAAGAAAGGATAATAAACTGATTGGGAAGATGATAATATAGCTCTGTCCCTGTCCCAGAGAAAGGTTGGCTCCATCTTCCCCTCAGAAGGCTGGGATGTCTCCCTTGGTTCAAACACCCATCAGATGTGTTTCCCTCACAGTTAAAGGCAGAGACCTGCCCTAATTTCATTTAGCCACCTAATATAAATTCACTTTTAAGAAGGGATTATTTACTTTGAAGATATAGAAATGATAGAGCAAACTTTTCTCCTCTAATATCATGGGGACATAGTTTTTGATAATTTCCCACATAACACTGCTCCATGTCCAGTTAAGACAAGAATACTAGTTGAGTCCTTGTGTCAGCTACCATGAGACTAAGTCCCAAAAGTCACTCTATGCTTCTAGGGACACTCATACTTCACCAGCTGCAAACCAAGGACAACAGAGTAGAAAACAGACGTTTCACATCTCATAAGATCAGAGAACTCCAATCCTTTATCCTAAAATGGAAAATAATAAACACAGAGGTCAAAGACCAAGGCCTTTTGCCAGGGCCACTTGATGTGAGATGTCTCTTACCTAATCCTCTCACCTAAATGAAAATGACAAATGCAGAGCTGATGGCCTGAGGTTCTTGGACTCTGAGACTCTGAGGCTCTGTAGCCTGAAAAAGAGAAGGCTCATGGCCTCTCCCCTATGTCATTGTCTTTCACCAAATGCAGGGAAGCAATCTAAGATCACCCAAGAGCACATTTCAAGAGAATGAGGTATAAACAGACTAGACTGAAATGGAATCAGCTTTTTGGAAGATACCCCCAGTTCACAGACAATGAAAAGCAATTCCCTCTAATCACCTGGTTAGGAGAACAGAACCAGCGAGAGAGGGTCTCCATGCTCTCCGCCATCTCTCTCCAGTCTTTTTCATATCATCACAATTCTATTGGAAGCAGACGCCTAGCTCCTCTGCATGGTGAAGTCCGACCAGTTGATTAAACCGATGAATTGGGCACCTTCACAGATTCCCATTTCAATATTACCAAAGAATCCAAAGCTCTTCAAATGCTTTTTTCCTTCTCTTTTCCACCAATGCATTGGAAATGGAAGAACCATAGCGGCAAACAGGGATCTGATACCCAAAACAAGTAAGGGGATAGTAAGAGAACACCCAGTTTCCTTTGCTGAATTCAAACCTTCTGGTCTAGATAAAGTACATTTTCAGGCCCTAAAAGAACTGGCAGACATAATTACCAAGAAATTATTACTGATATCTGAAAGCTTGTGGAGCATGAAAAAGATACTACAAGACTGGAAAAGGAGGCATGGACTTAAAAAATTTCCAATGAACTCTTAAGGCAAAATGCCTTCCACATCCAGAGAAAGAACTATGGAATTGGATCGCAGATAGAAACAGACCATTTTCTTTTGTGTTAAGTTTTGTCTTGTTTTATTTTATGGTTTCTACCATTCATTTTAATTCTTCTGTGCAACATGTATTCAATAGGAAAGTACTAGTACAACCTATATAAGATTGTATGTCATCTCAGCAAGGGAGTGGAGAGGGAGGGGGTAATAAAGGGGAGGGAGGAGAAAAAAATCTAGGATATATGAAAGTGATTGTCGAACACTGAAAACAAATAAAATAGCTTACTTAAAAAAAAAGATTGGAAAAGGGAAAATGGTTTACTGACTTTCAGAAAAGGAAAAGAACTGAGTTTGGAAGCTTTAGGCCAAAGAACTTCGCTTTGACTCCTGGGAAAATGGCTAGTGAACATTTAGGAAGGGAAGTGATGATTATCAAAAGCCAGCATGGCCTCAGCAAGATAAATTCGTGCCAGATTAACTTTATTTCTTTTTCTGACACTGTTATTACACTAGCAGTTCCGGGGCCTGCTGGAGATAGATAGAATACAGTATCTGACAAATATACTACCCTTGTGACTAAGAAGGAAAGAAGTGGGCTAGATAATAATACAATTAGGTAGATAAAGAACTGATTAAATGGATGAACTTGAAGAGGAATCATTAATAGTCTATTGTCAATTTGGCAAGAGGAATGTTCAGGGACTTGTGCTTGACTCTGTGGTTTTTAACATTTTTATCAATGAATTGGATAAAGATATTGATAATATTCTCAACAAATGTGGAGGTGACCCAAAGCGGAGAGAAGAGCTAGCAACTAGATGCCAGAGGCAGGATCCCAGAACACTGGACTTCAACTAATACAAAGAAATTCAGTAGACATTGATAATCATAGAATTGCAATTAGGGTTCAAAAATCAGCTTTTAAAGATATGATAGAGAAATATGGTTAAACTGCAGCTTGCCTGAAAAAAGATCTGGGGGGTTAGTAGACCACCAATTCAATATGAGCCAGCTGTGTGATGTGGCAGCCCCAAAAGCTAATGACATCTTGGGCTACATTAAGGAAAACATAGTTTCCAGGAACAAAGAGATGATAGTTGCTTTGTTTTCCTCTGCTGTAGTCATATCACATCAGGAGCAATGTATTCAAGTCTAGTCTCCACAATTCATGAAGATCACTAAGAAGCAGGTGAGTATTCGAAGGAGGGATGGTGACAGCTGATCATATGAGGATTGAATGAAGGAATTCAATATGTTTATTCTGGAGCAGAGAGAACTCAGGAAGCCCTGAGAGTTGTCTTCAGGTATTTAAAAGGCTAGTCATGAGGGAAGAGATTTGGTCTGTTTCACCTCTAGAAGGCAGAATCAGGAGTAATGAGTAGAAATTTAGAATCCAGGTTGAAGAAAACTAACCATAAGAACTTCCCCAAAGAGGAATGGACTGAATAGAGAAGTAGTCAATTCCTTGCAGGGTGTGCTGGGGCAACATCATTACCTAACTTTTCAATTTTCTATGTGAGCATTCACACCCAGGAAATTGGGAAATCTGGGCTTGATTTATGGTTTCACTGATTCTCTAGACTTAAGGAAGTGATGGAAAAAAAATGTTGGTATGAATACTTTCTTTTCCCTAAAGAGTTAGATGAGGGAAAATACTTAACATACTTAGCACATTGCTGTTTTTTCTTCACTGAAGGTCATCATAGGAGACTGATTTTCAGATTTATTATAGTAAATATTCCTTTCAGATATTGGTTGAATAAGATGGCTTCCAAGTCTGAAATCTATGATTTTCTGTAATTGAACTAGTATAGTAAAGAAGGAAAAAATATGTAAGATCTTGCCATATAGGCAATTTCCATACCTAAAGATGGGTGTTATGTGTTTATTGCTAATTGTATATGTTCAGGAAAGAAGAGAATATTTAACTTCAAAAGGGCAAAATGGATGGGTGTAGGAAACCTACAGATGTTTCTGAGAAGTGCCTGGCAGCCTATAATGTTTATGTTGGTTGGTCAAACAGAGCCACATATTAATTCAATTGGATACACTTGAGCTATGAGCCACCCCTTTGTGGGTTACATAGCAAATGGTTCACAAAGATGGACAGAATGTTTAGATCATAAAATGGATAAATTATTCTGTGGCCTTAAAACCACAACTATAGCTGGGGGTGTGAGCTAAAAATAAACATTAAAGGATACAATGAAGTTATTCAGTACATACAGAGCAAAATTAAAACCAATATTCGTCTTTAGATCTCCCAGAGTGCCAATCAGTGGTTTAGAACACTTGTTCAGTTGTGTCTGACTCTTTGTGACACCATTTTGGAGTTTTCTTGGAAGAAGATACTTAAAAAAAAGAATAATTAGCCACTTTCTTCTCTAACTCATTTTATAAATGAAGAAACTAAGATAAATAGGATTAAGTGACTTGCCCAAGATCATAGAGCTAGTGAATGTCTAAGGTTGGATTTGAACTCACGAAGATGAGCCATCCTGACTTTAGGTCCAGTTCTGTACCACTATACCACCTAACTGCCCTTTTCAATAGTAGGGCATCATCATCCTCTCTCTCTCTCTCTCTCTCTCTCTCTCTCTCTCTCTCTCTCTCTCTCTCTCTCTCTCTCTCTGTCTCTTTCTCTCCCTCTCTCTCTCTCTCTCTCTCTCTCTCTCTCTCTCTCTTTCTCTCTCTTCTCTCTCCTCTATCTATACCTATACATATATATGTATATCTACATGCATGCATATATATATGTATGCGTGTTTTTCTTTTTCCTAGCAAAAATTAATTTCTGATAGGGCTCTTTTTCTTTACAGCTGAAAATCTGATGGAATTCTAATTTTTTTTCATTTTTCTAGCTAAATCTAGGTAAGTATATTAAGTTTCCATGGCACAAGTCAATGGTGGTAGTGGTGATATGTAGGACTTGTTTCATCGAGTCTTACCCATTTTGAGCAGATCTTAGCTTTGGACATACCTCAACTTGCCAAGAATTATTTCCAACTGTACTTGTCAAGACAGCCGTTTATAGAATTGAGTCAAGTTCTTCCTCTTAAATGCAAATATCCTATATCACTCTAATCTTTAAATGATCTTTCACCGAGCATGGTTCACATGACCTGCCCAATCCGCACTACCTGTGTCATCAGACATGTTCCTTCTTGAGTGCTACTAAGAACATTTCCTTAAAAGTACATAAACGATTAAGTGGTTTAATTAAGACTTTGCTCCCTCTTTAAACTGCCCATTTCTGAGAATGAAATGTCCCTACAAATACAGAGCATAATGTAGTGTACTGTCTTCCTTTATAATTCTATGACAATTTAACCTTGGTATAATTTATGCTCATTTTTTTGTTTCCCATTAGGGTCCATATGGAAATCAAATGAATACAAATTGTAGCGTACACGAATTGTGTGTGGGTCCAAATTAAAGAAGGTGAGGATAGGCTACAATCTGCACTGCTGGATGGAGGGCCTATACCAAAGAAATTATCAGAAAAAATGGAAGTAGAAAAGGCACTGGCTCTAGTCACAGGACCTGGGCTCAAATCACACCTTTGACACTACCCTGTGTGACTTTGAGAAAATAATTTAATCTCTCTGGTCTTAGCTACTGGTCTACAAAATGAAGAAATTCAATTAGATAGTCACTGAGAACCTTTGCTAGCTTGAGATCTGGGAACCTTTGTAGCCAAATAGGAATTCAGCCAAGCTTCATACTGTGAAATCTAATTTAACAGAAGTCAGGCAGGTTCAAGATTTAATTTGATAACAATTGTATTGTTTTCAGTTAAGGCTCATTGGGAATAATTTAATGCAAGGTGCAGGGGTTTTTTTAATGCCATTTTAATTGCATCTGAAACCAGATGAAAGTGGAGAAGTGTGCTCACTCAAATCTGTAGTGTTCAATCTTAGAAGAAATAAAAGGAGAAATTGATAAAAAGAGGTCTGAAACAATATTTTCTTTGTGATATACATTGAAGTATTTGTTTATGCCTGGTTAGATGGCATATTTGTGGATCTCCAGAGATGAATTTGCAGTGTGTTCTCAGGTTTTCCTTCCTAAGATTTGTGAATCAAAGAGAATTTAGACCATTATGCATAACCTCCCTGGATCTCAGCTTTCTCATTTGCAAATTAAGGTAGTTGAATAATATCTCTTCTAGCTTCAAATCCCATGACTCTGAGACTAAAGATTGACTTTGGTAATTTCCATTAAAATTTTAAAAGAAGTGAAAATACATTTCATCTTATTTCCAACTCAGTATTGTGAAATTCTAGGGATAAGTTGAGAATTTTTCACAATCAATGGAAGAGTTAGAGATGATATCTATGCAAGCCACTGGTTCTACCTCTCCTGCTGCTCCCTTGACTCATTTAATTTCCTGCCAACTAAAAGTAGAAGAAAAAGGATGACCTAAGTAGGAGATTGCCCAACTGTATGACTGCTAATGATGAGAGAATTTAGAAGCCAGGAAGTTTATATGACATTGACACTTAAAGGAAGAAAAAAATTAATGTTTTCCTAAAAATGACTGAACTGTTCAGAGACTAAAAATTTAAATAATAAGAAAAAAGACAGACTAAGATATCACCCAGAAACACATGTACATCAGGAACTCAGATCATGTTTTCCCACCTTATATTCAGGCCTGATATTTCTTCCTGAATCTAATCTTGGACACTATTGATTGGAATAATTTCTGTAGATTTCCTGACTTTGATGCAGTGTTCAGATCATGACTACTCCCCATGCTAGTCTCAGATCTAGTGTCTCCTGGAAAGGGCATAAGAGGTTCGCTGCTAAAACAGTTACTGAAAGTGTGAAATAACAGGTACCTGATTAAGGACAACTATTTATTTCCTTCATCACAAAAGCATTGCTTACAACATAGTCATAAGCACACACTAACACATACTGAGCACTCAAAAAGTAACTTTTACTTCTGTAATGCTCTCTGAGGTAAGCAGAAAGACCTCCAGGAGAACGGTGACCGTGATGAATCAGTCACTTCCCTACCTATCCTGCCTCAATCTGTCTGCTGACCCCTGATCTTCCATCTCCAAATTCCTTTCAAACATCACAGTCTAGAGGGGCAGAAGACTCTTACGCTCACTTTGTCCAAAACAGAACTCCTTCTCTCTCCACCTCCTACCTTCCCTATGACTGTAGAGGCAACACAATTCTCTCAATCCCTCAGGCTCACAATTTGGGGGTCGTCCTGGATTCTTTACTATCTCTCACCTCTTGATATCCAATATGTGGCCAATACCGGTGGAGTTCACCTTTGCAACATCTCTCCTTCTTCGTGTGTGTGTGTATATGTGCGTATGTGTGTGCACACACACACACAAATGATTTGTTGATTGGAAGAACACTGTTTGGGGCTTAGTAAGCAGATTAAATCATGGTGACACATGTAGATCAAATGGTCAACGTCCTGAATGACAGAGTCAGATCCCTTGACAAGCTACAACGCTGGGCTGAATCTAATATGATAAGAGTAAAAAGGGATAAATTCTTTGGGCTTAAAGTGTTTGGGGAATATAAGCAGAAGTGATATGAAATAAAATGTGGGAAAAGAGATGGAACCAAATCGTAAAGAGCTTCAATTACCAAAGGAGTCTGGAACAGAGGCAATCGTGAGTCATTGAAGCTTCTTGTGAAGGGAGTGTGTGTGTGTGTGTGTGTGTGTGTGTGTGTGTGTGTGTGTGTGTGTGTGTGTGTGTGTCTGGGGGGGGGAGAGGGAGAGAGAGGGGGAGAGAGTGAGAGAGAAAGAGAGGGAGGGAGAGATAGAGAGAGGGAGAGAGAGTGAAAGAGAGGGGGAAAGAGAGAGACAGAGAGGGAGAGAGAGAGAGAAATGGTTAAACTATGCTAAAGGAATGTTAATTTGACAGGAGTGTAGACTATGAAGTATAGAGGGGAGATCTAATACATGTAATATATGAATATATGACCCCAGGATAATGAATACAGGGATTTTTTTTTCTTCTTTTAGCAATATGAGGTCAAATGAATTACAATGTCCTTCCTTTCAACATAGAACTGGAATATATTAATTTCCTGAGCATTCTATGAAAATATAAATATGTAGAATAAATATTTGGAAAAGAAGAAGGAAGGGATATGTCAAGTGAATCTTTGTTCATAGAAGGGAAACTGTGTACAAATCTTGACAATATTAAAATATAGCATTTTATTATCTAATTAGCATACTGGAAGGTTTGCAAAGCACTTTATTAATTATTTAGGCCTCTAAATATGAATATTAAATATTAAATTAAATCCAAAATAATAAATATTATCTGTTTGAGATTTAGCTATTATCTCATTTGCTCCTCATAATAATCTTATAAAGTGGGTACTATTATTATCCCAATTTTGCAGATGAAGAAACTGAGGCCAAAAGAGGTTATGTGACTTACTTTAAATCATGTAGCTACCGATTAAGTGCGGTAGGTCTGCTTGACGCCAAGACTGCAGTCTCTCCACTGTATCACCCAGCTACCTCTGGTCATCCCAATACCTCAAAATGTATGAATATAGAGAGAAATCAGTTCCATCGTGTCTCTTTCTGAGCTGATGTTCTTTGGGAAAAAAATAAATCATCATAATAGAAATGCATTGTTTTGGGAGAAAAAAGGGTAAATTTCATTGCAATATTCTCTATATAGAACTTTATCTTCTTAGAAGAAAAAATCTTCTATGCATTTTTCAGGGAATTAATAACTCCCATCAATCTTTTTCTCCTCAAGTTACAAGTTTTACTTTTCTACTGTAATAAAATTTATGTTCACCCTACCACCCACTTTAGAAACTAAAGTCAGAATTCTAAATAAAATTAATACAGTTAAATTTTAAAGAGTGAGCAATATACTAATTATCCCCAGTTAAAGTGGTCTCTTCAGTGTCTACACACTCAGATCTTTTGTCAAGGATGCCACAAAAAGTTTGTACTCATTTAGCAAATGAAAAATGGGATTTTTAATGGAAAAAAGGCCCTTGACTTATGTCTTCTGAATGGAAAATCTCCAGTAAAATGCAAAACATGTCCATAAAAGGACCAGGAGCTAACCTACCATTGCAAGAATTCATCCATGTAGGCTTCCAATGGGTCGAATTTCCTACTGATCAAAGGCTAATCCCTTTAGCCTGACATTCAATAGCCTCCATAATTTGGCCCCTGGCTTAGTTTCTGGTCCTATCTCCCATACTCAGTCTTATAAATTCTAATACTCCACAGAATCTCATATTTTTAGGTTTGGAAGGGAATTCAGTAATGCCTTATCCCCATGCAGATCCAAAAGAAATTTCCATAATACCACATGAGAAAAATAGCCATATAGCCACCATGTAAAGAGTTTCAATGAGGAACTTGTGACCTTCCAAAGCAGTTCACTGGGGACTCAGTGGAGAGACCATTGGGCCTGGAATCAGAAAGACTTATCTTTGTGAGTTCAAATCTGCCCTCAGACACTTATTCACTGTGTGACCCTGGGCAAATCACTTAATCCTGTTTATCTCAGTTTCTTCATCTGTAAAATGAGCTGGAGAAGGAATGACAAACCACTCCAGTATCTTTGCAAGAAAACCCCAGATGGGTCATGGAGAATCAAACATGTCTGAAATGATACAGCAACAACTAGAAATGATTTTCCTGACATGAAGTCTGAAATGTTCTTTTTGTAACTTCTGCCCAGTTGTTCCTGACCCTTGATCCTCTCCTCCAGGGGCAAAGAGAACAAGAACGAATGTGATACCTCCTCCAGAGGATAACCCTTTAAATACATTAAGGTAGCTCCTATGTGCCTCTTTCTTAGCCATCTCTTCTCCAAGTCAAACACATCCAATTCCTTGACATAGAATTAAGGTCCTTCACTAGCCTGCTTGCCCTCCTTTGGAAACTCATCAGCATTGTTCTTAAACTCTGGTGTCCAGACCTGACATAATACTCCAAATATTGTCCAACCAGGACAGAGTACAGGGTACACCATCTCCAAGTCTCTGGAAGATAGGATTGCCTTCATGGAGTCTAAGTCACTAAGTCTAATCTCCTTGGACCTGCATAGCATGGTAGCCATGCCTGGAATACCAGGCGTGCTCCCTCCTCATCTCTGCATCTTGGAACGACTGGTGCCACTTTTCTGATCCTCCTCCTAGTCTGCTCGTTCTCTTAGTCTCCATATAGTTCACTTCTTCTCAGGCCAAAATTATTTTTCATTTACTTTGATTATAATTTTTATTTCCTTCTCTCTGTGTATGTCCTCCCCACCTCCACGAATGAATGAAGCATTTATTAAGTGCTTGCTGTGTGCAAAACATTCTTCTACAAAGAGAAATGTAAGAATGTCCCTGATCTTCAGAAATCCATGTTCTGATGGGGGAGTCACACATGGGGAAAGTTTCATCTGCGAGTCAGATATAAAGGGCAAAGCAGATTGTCATGTCTCTTCCTTAATGGCATTTCCATTGATTAGAAAATCCTATCATGTTCTGCTGTTGAATCATTTGACAGTGCCCTGGCCTTTGGGGACAAGAATTTTCTTTCCTGGGTCTCCAGCAGCTGTAACATTAGCACCTGGCCCATGATGCCTCTCTCCTTTTCCTCAGGATGTCTTGGTGCATCAGCATGGGTGACTTGTCTGCTCTGTGAGTAGTAATCAGTAGGGATAGCTGGCCCCTTCTCTGTAAGAGATGATTCTTCTAGAGACAGTTGTGAGGACTGGTCTGGAAACCAGGACTGGTGGTCTGGGAAGGTACTGCCATGGCTAGCACTCCTCTACCCATAGACTGTGATAGAATCTGGTCGGCGGTTGCTGTTGCTAGTGTTGAGGAAGGTAAGTCCCTTTACAATGATTTCTCCCCTCAATTATGGCCATGGGCAGTTAGACTGGAAGCAGGTCTGGTGTTCTTTTTTGGGGGGGGAGGGAGGTGGTGGTGGAGGGGACTACTACTCCCAAGGCTCTGGAGTTCAGGTTTCTAGGCTATTCCTGCCATGCTCTGAGGGTAAATGATGGTCAAGGTGATGTCAGTGGTGGTTGGATTAATTGACCCATGCTGCCTTTTTTCTCTCCCTCAGAATGTCTTACTATTTCAGCTAAAATTAGATGTAAATTTATTTTAAAATAAATTCAATAGAATGTAAATTTCCTAAAGACTGGTTCAGTTTCCTTTTGGGGTTTGTATCCAAAGTGCCTAGCACAGTACCAGTCATAAAATGGGTACTTACTAAGCTTTCGCTGAATTGAGTTCTTCTTTAATGGACAAAAATATATAGGTTAATATGACTTTTTTATTGCCCAAGGGATGATCTGGGGATGTGTAAAAGCTGTTAAAATGAACCCACCTAACATCCCCATTCCATAGTGCTTAAATTTCTAGAGAATTTATAGTGAGCAATTAAATACCCACTTGTCAAAAATGAAACTGGCATTTTACTCTTTTTTTTTATTAAGAAAGGATTTTATAAAAGTGACATGGGCTTCACTAGCTGATGTATAGTCTTCCTTCCTTCCTTCCTTCCTTCCTTCCTTCCTTCCTTCCTTCCTTCCTTCCTTCCTTTCTTTCTTCCCACCTTCCTTCCTTCCTTCCCAGCATTGAGAAGCCAAAGGGTCATCCCAGGGGTTGAGAGTACTGAGCCCATTCCCTGTTCTTACATCCAGGCATGCATTCTAACCATATTCAGTCCTGAATACTCAGACCTAAGCCTCTGAGGAGATTGGGACTCTCTGTTCTCGCTCTTTGGCTCATTCGGTCACCTACCCTGACATCTGAGGGATGGTTTTACTCATAAGTGACAATGATTATGGTTCAAGTCTGATGGTTCCCCAAAATAGGGAAGCAAAAGACAATGTACGATATCAAGGTATGAGGCAGGTCAGTTTTTTTTCCCCTACACACAAAGGAATGCTAAGCATAGATGAATCAAGAACATATGAACAGAACAGTGGAATCAATCATACTGTCAGCTATTTCCTAATCTCAACCTGGAATCTCTCATCTTTATGTCTTTGGGCGAGCCATTTCATGGGCATATGATACTTTCTTATACCACCCTCCCTCATCTTATTAAAATTAATTTTTTTTCCTTTGAGGTGCCATTTAATGTCTCCTCCACTGAGACTTCCCAACTGAAATTTTTCCCTCTGAAATTTTCCTGGAGTACCTCACCTCAAGGAAATCTTATTTCTCTCCCTCTCTCCCTCATTTGACCCATTTTGTATACGTCATCTCTCTACCCAAATATGCCAGACAGACATTAAGTAACTTAGGGCTAGAAACCGTGTCTTGCCCATTTCTGTATCCCTAGTTCCTGGTTTGATGTTTTCTCTACAGTAAGCATTTGATAAGCATTTAATGGATAGAATTATGAATAGACGGATTAGAGTTGTGTAAGACAGATAAGTGCAGCACACAGGTGGGCTGCTAGCACAGATTTACTCTGGATCTGGTCAGACAGGAAGGACACTACAAAGGGTTAATAATCTTACTTTATTCGAGTCTAGTTTTCTCAGAAGAGGATTGCTGACAATGGAAGCACGGCTCCTACAGCATTCCCTAGTCACCCTTCTCACAGGAGCTGGGGAAAAGTGGGAGACAACTCCCCCTACATTTTGATGGGGTCAATCAAGACAGATACACTTGTGCACTCCCCTGAATACCCTCAGTAACTATGTAAGCCAACAAACAAATGAATGAATGAACAAATAAAATAAAAAAGCAAATAGCAAGGCCTGATTTTGAACCAAGGTCCCCTGACTCCATATCTCACGCTTCTCCCATGCAATACTCTACCTGCCATATGATTTTAGAGCATTTCCTATGGCTGTTAAAATCATCACCCTGAAGCCAAACTCATGATAAATATCTCTGATTTGAGACTGAATGGCAGCTTGTTAAGGTGATCTCTTGGTAGGACCTGCTAGAAACTTTGATCTACTGTCAGAACCTTCAAGAATTCAGGAACACATCTGTGCACAATGACATCTTCTTCCCTGGTCAGACAGACCCCATCTGAGAGATTATCTTCACTTTGGGGTACTTCATTTTAGGAAAAACATCAACAAGCTAGGGTAAATCCATGGTAGGACAAAGAGAATGGTAAGAGGCCTGGAGACCATGTCATATGAAGATTGACTGGTTGGTGAAACATTGGATATTCAACCTTGAAAAGATGGATTGATGTATTCATTCACTTAATAACCTATTAAAATACTTATTAAGGGCTTGGTGTGTGCAGAATAGCATACTAGACACTGACATAGGAGTTAAATGGCATAGTCTCTGATTTCACAGAGCTTACAATCAGTCTATCAATAAACATTTATTAAGGACCTGCTATGTTCTAGGCACTGTGCTAAGTGCTGGAGATACAAAAAGAGGCAAAAAGTCCCTTTGCCCAAGGAGCTTACAATATAATAGATGGACACTTTCAACTATCTGAAGAGCTATAATGTGAAACACGGATTGAACTTATACTATGTAGTCCCA
Source organism: Notamacropus eugenii (assembly GCF_028372415.1). NCBI lineage: Eukaryota > Metazoa > Chordata > Mammalia > Diprotodontia > Macropodidae > Notamacropus > Notamacropus eugenii. The sequence continues at coordinate 160,186,181 of NC_092878.1, forward strand.
AAATGCAGAAACAAAATCAATTACCAGGATTTAGATTTCCACTTAGCATAGGGAAAGATTTCCTGACAAATTGTTCCAAAGGTAGAATGGGCTTCCTTGAGTGATAGTGAGTACCCTAACATTGGCAGATTCAGGCTGAGAGACTGGATAGCTACTTCTAATAGAAGCTATAAAAAGGTTTCCAGCACTAGGTTTAAGATTGGACTAAATGTTCTCTGGAGCCATAGGTGAGCATGCACAGTGGCCACAACTTGGCAAAACCATCTAGGCAGGTGGGCTAAACCAAGTTGAGGCTAAATGACAGTCCTCAAACCCATCAGTGAGTTATGGGGGTGTCTACCCCAAGCATGTGAAGACTTTCCCTGGGGGAATGAATGGATGAGAACAATTTGTTCCTATGGCCATGGAGTCTGCTGAAACAGGCACTATGGAGTGCTTAGAGCTTAGTCAGACATTGAAGATACCAGTCATTCGCTACATCCTGAGCCATCATCAGTCATCCGGACATTTGTCTTGCCCCTGGACTTTGATGATTCTGCAGTAGATAGTGTGGCTGAGGACTTTGTTCAACTCTGCCTCACTTAAATCCAGTTCATGTGCAAGTAAAGACATTACCCCGTGATGTCATTATTCTTCTTCAGAACTGAAGGATGAACAACAGACGTCCTCTGAATCTCTGTTCCATGTCCAAGGTTCTATAATCCTCTCAGATGTGACAGACTGATATAAACCAGAGGTCAAAGACCTGGAGGAGATCTCCAGCAAATTCTCTAGCCTTTATCGAAATTCTCACTCTATCAACTACTTCTAATTTGAATTTACTCAGTTGTGTATGTGCTGTTTTCTCCAGTACGTTGTCATTGAGGGTAGGCACTATCTTTTCTATCATTTTTATCCTTAGTGATAATCGTAGTACCTGGTACCAAGCACTTAATATGTCCATTTTTTTCATTGGTTGAAATATCAGAGAATATTAGTGAAGGACTCTGTACATAGTAAACACTAAAATTAATATCCCAGAATTTTTCAAGCTAGAAAGGATCTTTGAGAGCAATAAATCCATTTTGTCTTATTTTAAATACAAGTAGACAGATCCAGAAAGTCTTGAGTAATTTGCCCAGGACTTAGTAACAGAGCAAATATTAGAACCTAAGTTTCCTGACACCTAGAATTGAGGGTTTTTCCCACTGCATCAAGCTGTCTCTATTATTGAAGGACTCATGGATTGTAGCTTTGATCAGTGTTGTTGCTGAATATGAGAATTATGGACATTGATAAATGCTTTAAAATAATTTTATGAAATCCAATTTCCAGCAATGAGAAAATGTACTCATTGATAAAAAGTAAATTTGAACAAGTTCCTACATCCATTTTATCTAGTCTTCGATTTCCTGGATTCCACATAAAAGATAATTACATTTCCAAAACTATTTCTTCAAATTAGGCTTTTAAAAAAATATACAGCATACTTATCTTTCTTTCAATAATGTCATTTGGCACATTATATGCTCTAATCTACTTACTAAAAAATTAATATCTATTCATTTTTTTTCTCCCACCAATGCATAAAAGGATACATTAGCACTGAAATAATAAACATTTTGTCTCATTTTTCTTGAGATTTGGTCTTATGATGCTATCAATATTTATTCATTTAATCAATATGATCCTAAATGCAAAATAAAAGGGGGGAGAAAAATCTTTGATAAGATAGCCTAGACATCAGTTATTTGGAGATGTCAGCTCAAACTGGCTCCCAAGACCTGATTTTTAAATTTTCATTCTGCCATCACTAGGAATCAGGGCTTGATTTATTGATCGTCTAGATGTAAGAAAGCAATGGAAAAAGTATTAATAAATACAGTTTAAACTCAAAAGTGTTTGTGAACATTTTTTTCCCTGAGAGAGCAAGTTGTAAAGTATTTACCAGTATACCCCTGGAAAGCACCCTTAGAAAATATCTGTGTGAGCATATCATAGAAGTGACCCAAATGGGGTCACAAAGAGTCATATATGACTGAACAAAAAGAATCACAGAAATACAGGAATCTTCATGACCCCTTTGGGATTTTCTTGGCAAAGATTCTGGAGAGGTTTGCCATTTCTTTCTCCAGCTCATTTTACAGATCAGGAAACTGAGGCAAACAGGATTAAAATGACTTGCCCATGGTCATACAGACAGTAAGTGTCTGAGGTCACGTTTGAACTCAGGTCTTTCTTCCTCACTAGAGGGTTGTACCACTTAGCAACCCTTTACAATAACAATAAAAATCACAAAAGTAAAGGATTCAGGAATTGGAAGGAACCTCCTTGGCCATCAAGGAACCCATAGATTGCTAAAGAAGCATACCATTTACTTCTTGCTAGAAAAGGGATGTATAATAGGTGCAGGATGTGGTATTTCTTTCCAGATATGGTTAATATATTTGACTTCTGAGGGTCTGGGTGGTGTGTATAAGGCAAGAAGGTAGGGAGGAGTCACTGTGAAGTAACAGTGATACAAAAAAAAAAGAAAACAGTAAAAAGAGGGAAAAAATGCATTATCTTATGTTTTCATCTACAGATAAGGTGATTTCCAAAATATATGTTAAACATAATAGTAACAAACAGTGATATAGTACTTTAAGATTGACCAAAGACTTAGATATATTATCTCATTTGACCCTTACAATAACCCTGTGCTATTCATTCTATTTTCCAGATAAGGAAACTGAGGTTCATAATTAGTGTTTGAAGCAGGATTTGATGAAGTGCGTAGAGCCCTGGGACTAGAGTCAGAAGCAGCTGAGTTCAAATCTGACCCTAGATATCTGCCAGCTATATGACCCCGTGCAAGTCACTTAACCTCTGCTGCCTGAGTTTCCTCAATTGTAAAATAAGGATCATAATAGCATCTAGCTCCAAGGGTTGTAGTAAAGATCAATGAGATAATATCTGTAAGATTCTTACTACAGCATTTGGCCCTAATAAGGACTTAATCAAAGCTTATTCCCTTTCCTTCCTCCAATCTACGTCCCACTTTCCTCCCTCCCCTAAGGTCCTCTATCCACTTTGCCACGTTTTTCCAATTTCAATCCTTCTTGTTCTTCTGAAAAAACATGATTATCTTAAATTCTCAATCATGAAGAATGGAGGGAGCAGAGAGAATGGGGGATGAGAATCTCATTCAAGATAAATATGGGTAGTAGTGTTTTTCTAAAGTCTTAACACAAAAGAGTTTATTCTCCGAGACGGTAGTGGCATCATGCTAAAGAGCAGAAATCTCCTAGAATGATAAAAAACTAAAGCGCCCTGAACCTTGCCACCTAGAGACATGCATAAACATCGAACCAGCATAGTCAGAATTTCGACAACATTCAGTTCCCAGGATTGTGATAAGGCCTGCATGAGATAATGTATGTAAAGTGTTGAGAAAATGTCAATTACGATTATGTTGATTGACAGCTTTTCATCAGGTGACTGTGATCTTTCCAATTCTCTCTGTCCTGAGTTTAAGCATCTATGCAATTATATTGACAGATGGTTTAAATATTTTATAAAGATGAGGCAGAAGACAAGGAAAAATAGTGACAGTATCCTGTCACTGGGATGAATTTTTGACAATTTAATCCTGTGTCACAAGTCTATTCTGTGTCAGGCTGATTGGGCTCTTCTTGTAAACAGAAGTTACCATGGAGAACTGTGTTCTTAATTGTTCTGAGCCAGGCCTGAGTGAGTCTGGTCCAGGATTGGAACAAAATGAGACACTCATACATGCACCAACTGACCGTGAATGAAAGAGCCTTTATTTGGCTGCAGCATGGAAAGGATATTTGGCAAAGACACAGTGCTGGTTCAGGTAAACATGGTTCCCCTTATCTGCACCTGGATGATCAGTGGGTGTGTTCTTGACTCACAAGGCAATGCATTTGTCAAGTCCAAAGGACATGGCTTCTCTGGTTACCAGTATTCTATTTGGAAGTCAATGGCAACTGCTCCAGTCTTAGTCCTTAAACCAATCAAATCTGAGGAATGACTTCTGGCACTTTGGGGGGGAACTAATGCCTAAGTGTAGGCCCTCGAGAAATTTCTCCTATCACACAAACAAAAAGGAATTTATTTCACTAAGAAAATGGAAACCGCTTAAAGGTTTTCAAACTACCCCCACCCCCATCCCCATCCCCAACCCCCAACACCAAAGCCTTTTTGACTGATGCACTTTCATATTTTTTTTTAAACTGGATATGTGATTTCCCGAGTGCAGGAAGCTCCTAATGAGGAGCTTCCCCTTCCAGTGTGGAGCAGCACCTTTCCTGCAATTTATCATCCTAGCAAGTTGTGTGAGGCCATAGAGAAGTGAATAATTGGTTTCACTGAGATTACATAGGCAGTATGGTGTAGAGAAGGATTTTTACATAGCTCTTCCTAACACCACAGTCAATTCTGTATGGACACTGCCACATTCATTGGGATATTGTCTTCTGACATAAAATAAGAGGGAGTCACATTTTAGAAAAAAAATAATTATGATTGTGACCTTACATCTAAAGTTATTTACAGATATTTCTTCTCCCTTTCCTTTCTTTTCCTTCCCTTGCCTTCCCTTCCCTTTCCTTCCTTATTTCCTTTCTTTTCTTTTCCTTTCTCTCTCCTCCTCCTTTCTTTCTACTTTTTCTTCCTCCTTTCTTCTTTTCTTTCTCCCTCCCTCTTTCCCTCCAAACCTTCCCTCCATTCTTTTATTTTTCCTACCTTTCCCCTTGTCTCCATTTTTCCCTCTTCTCCTCCCTCCCCCCTTTTCCCCTCCTTTTTCCTTCCTGCCCTCCTTCCCTTTCTCTCTCCCTTTATTCTCTATTTATATAATAATCTTCCCTCCATTGCTCCTTCCTTCCTTCCTTCCTTCCCTCACTTCCTCTTTCTTATATTCAACAGAACAACCATTTATTAATCCTGCATTCAGTGCCAGGTACTGTCCTGATATCTAAAGATAAAAACAAAGCTGCTCCAACTCTCAAGGAATTTACATTATACTGGGGGGGAGGGTCACCAGGTAGACATAGAAATTGACATTTTATGGGAAAAGAATACAGGTGGGCACCTTCTCTACATCTTATAGTATTTCTTAGAGCACTGAGAGATTAAGTGGTTTGTTCACACAGCCAGTATATAACAGGCACAGAACAGGACTCCAACTAGTCTTGGCTTCAAGTGTGATCTTTATCCACTCTGCTAACACTCTAGCATGATCCTATGATTCTGTTCTGGAAAAGAAAAAGCACAAGATTTGGAATCAGGTTCTTCCTGCCTACAAAGCTAGTTCTCCATTATATCACACAGTCCATATAAATACAAAATAAGTGGGAAGCTATGGGCAGGAAAGGATTCACTACCAACTGAAGAACGCAGGAAAGACATCATGTAGGAGATAGCGCTAGAGCTGAACCTTGAAAGACCTTGATTGTTGTTTAGTTGTTTCAGTCATGTCTGACTTTTCAGATCCTTGTCTTCTGGGCATAAATACTGGAGTAGTTTACCATTTCCTTCTCCAACTCATTTTAAATATAAGAAACTAAAGCAAGAAGAGGTTAAATGACCCAAGGTCACACAGCTAGGAAGTTTCTGAGGCTGGATTTGAACTCAAGTCTTCTTGACTCCAAGTCCAGCACTCTATCCACTGAGCTACCTATCTGCCCTACCTGAAGAACCTGAAAGCGTGGATGACCAAAGACAGGCATAAGATGCAAGAGAAAAGGACATGGAATATCATGTATGGAAAGCAGCAAGTAGGACAAGTTGGAGAAGCCCACTGGGGACATTTAACCAGAGCTCTGACTTCAAATTCAGTACCTTGGGTAGGCAGTGAGATTCTTTCTCATGTTCTCTGAGTGACTAATACCTTCTCTGCTCTTCACTGCCATTTGGGACACTGCTACTCAGTTTTTCCTCACTGAAAGGACATGGAGTTAAATCATCACATTTCACGTAGACCAATACTGTGCACAGAAGAAAACTTGGTACATTGTGTATCCAGAGTGCAAAGGTGAGAAAGTTCCCAAGGAAGTCCAGATGGCCACAATCAGCAAGCTGGTCAATTACTATTGAACTTTAGATACACTGTTTTTTCCTTATAAGATGAGCAAGTTTGCTTGACTATATTTTATCAATTTTACAAGCTCAGGTACTATTGTATACAAGAACTGAGGACTTTCTTTAACTCTATAGAGTACACATTGTAGCCTCTTCTGAAGCTTTCTCCAGGGAGAAATGGTCTGCATCTCCTTGCAAAAAGAATGACTGTCCTAAGAGAAAGAAATTCTTGTTGTTTAGGGGCATTTATTGGATGTTGGAAATGGAAATGGGGAGATGTGGAGATCTTAGAACCAAAGCAGCTCATTCACATTCAAACAGATATAAAATACATACTTAGAAACAAGAACAACAAACTAACCAAACAACACAAATATTATTTTCTATGGAGAACCAAGAGAATATGATGACAATTTGACATTTGGTCATGATCTACTCCATCCTGCTACTCTCCTCATTTAGTCTATCAAGTGGCATGCACTGTATGTATTTGTTTTGGGGGCTTTTGGAATGTCTCAGACTGCTATGGGACAGGGCGATCCCATGGGATCCTCTGATGGTATTTATTTAAATCTCACTGAATTTAAATCAGATCATATTTTAAGCTGGTTAACTCCAACTGAGGTATTTACACAGGGATATTGATTTAGACATTGATTAGACACATGGTTTATGTGTGGCTTTAATTGGGGATGTTGATTAGACACATGATTTATGTGCCATTGGAAAAAATACATGTAGAATTAATGTAATATGTTGAATTGAGGGGGGGGGGTGGAGCAAAGATGGCAGAGTAGAAAGACACATCTACTCTAGCTTTTCCCCTACAGCCTATAAAATTCCTGTAAAAAAGGACTCTAAACCAATTCTAGAGCAATAGAAGCCACAAAATGGCAGAGTGAATGAGATTTCCAGCCCAAGGCAACCTGGAAGGCCAACAGGAAAGGTCTATCCATGGGGTGTGGAGCATAGCCCACAAAGCCCAGCCCGTCTATGGCCATGCAGCATCAGCAGGAACAGGACCAGAGCAGGCCTCAGGGATGGAATCCCTGGCAGGAGCTGCGGTTCTCAGATCCCTCAACCCATAAACGCCAAAGACAATTTCAAAGGTCAGTGAGAAAGCTTTCTCACCTGGGTGACAAGGGATCCTCCCCTAGCCCTGGTTCCAGTTGGTGGCCACTGCAGCAGCAGCATCCATTTTTGGAGCCCTTGGCCTAAAGACCCTGGAGGAATTGAGCTGCTGATCTGGGTCTCAGCCCTGAGTGGCAGCCTTGGGGTGAGAAGAGTGCTGGCTAGCGTGGTGAAGTTGGTGGAGGCTCTGGAAAGGGAATTTTTCTTGCAGATCCTGGGCAGAAAAGATTTGGTAGCTCCCAGACCAGAGTGCAGGCCAGGAGAGGAGTAAACTCCTCTCCCTTGATTGTGTCACCTTGGAGGAACTGAGAACTTACGGGTCAAAGGACTCAAAAGTCAAGTAACTGACTGGGAAAATGCCCAAAAAAAGGGAAAAAATAAGACTATAGAAGGTGCTTTCTTGGCGAACAGGTATTTTCTTCCATTCTTTCAGATGAGGAAGAACAATGCTTACCATAAGAGGAAGACATAAAAGTCAAGGCTTCTCCAAAACCTCCAAAATAAGTATGCAATGGTCTCAGGCCATGGAAGCACTCAAAAAGAATTTTGAAAATCAGGTAAGAGAGATGGAGGAAAAATTGGGAAGAAAAATGAGAAGGATGCAAGAAAATCATGAAAAACATATCAACAGCTCACTAAAGGAGACCTAAAAAAATGCTGAGCAAAATAACACCTTTAAAAATAGGCTAACTCAATTGGCAAAAGAGGTCCAAAAAGTCAATGAAGAAAAGAATCCTTTAAAAAGCAGAATTAGCCAAATGGAAAAGGAGGTTCAAAATCTTACTGAAGAAAATAGCTCTTTACAAATTAGAATGGAGCAGATGGAAGCTAATGACTTTATAAGAAACTAAGAAATTACAAAATAAAACCAAAAGAATGAAAAAATGGAGGATAACATGAAATATTTCATTGGAAAAACAACTGACCTGGAAAATAGGTCCAGGAAAGACAATTTAAAAATTATAGGACTACTTGAAAACCATGATCAGAAAAAGAGCCTAGATGTCATCTCTCATGAAATTATCAAGGAAGACTACCCTGATATCTAGAACCAGAGGGCAAAATAAATAGTGAAAGAATCCATTGATCATCTTCTAAAAGAAATCCAAAAAGAGAAACTCCTAGGAAAATTGTAGCCAAATTCTAGAGTTTCCAGGTCAAGGAGAAAATATTGCAAGCAGCTAGAAAGAAACAATTGGAGTATTGTGGAAATATAATCAGGATAAGACAAGATCTAGCAGCTTATACATTGTGGGATTGAAGGGCTTGAAATATGATATTTCAGAAGTCAAAGGAAATAGGATTAAAATCAAGCATCACTTACCCAGCAAAAGTGAGTATAATACTTCAGGGGAAAAAAGTGGTCATTCAGTGAAATAGAGGACTTTCTAGCATTCTTGGTGAAATGACTGGAGCTGAATAGAAAATTTGACTTTCAAACACAAGAATCAAGAGAAGCATGAAAAGGTAAATAGGAAAGATAAATCATAAGAGACTTACTAAAGTTGAACTTTTTACATGCCTATATAGAAAGGTCATATTAGTAACTCTTGAAACTTGTCTCAGTATTTGGGTAGTTGGAGGAATTATACACACACACACATACACACACACATATATATATATATGCACACAAGTATACACACACACACACACACACACACACATATATATATATATATATAGAGAGAGAGAGAGAGAGAGAGAGAGAGAGAGACAGAGAGACAGAGAGACAGAGAGAGACAGAGAGACAGAGCACAGGGTGTGTTGAATAGAAAGGGATGATAGCTAAAAAAAATCTAAAAAAGCAAAATTAAGGGGTGAGAGAGGAATATATTGGGAGGAGAAAGGGAAAAATGGAATCGGGCAAATCATCTCTCATAAAAGAGGCAAGAAAAAGCTTTATCAATGAAGGGGAAAAAGAGGAAGATGAGAGAGAAAAAATGAAGCTTACTCTCATCACATTTGGCTTAAGGAGACAATAACATGCTCACTCAGTTTAGTATGAAAATCTATCTTACACTATAGAAAAGTAGGGGAGAAGGGGAGAAGTGGGTGGGGGTTGATAGAATGGAGGGCAAATGGAAGGAGGGAGTAATTAGAAGCAAATACTTTTGGGGAGGGACAAGGTCAAAAGAGAAAATAGAATAAATGAGGGGCAGGATAGGATGGAGGGAAATATAGTTAGTGTTACACAACATGACTATTATGGAAGTCGTTTTCAAAACTACACATATACAGCCTATATTGAATTGTTTGCCTTCTCAATAGGGATGGGTGGGGAGGGAGGAAGAGAGAGAAGGTGGAACTCAAAGTTTTAGGAACAAATGTTGAGAATTGTTTTTTGCATACAACAGGAAAATAAGAAATACAGGCAATGACGTATAGAAATGTATCTTGCCCTACAAGACAAGAGAGAAGATGGGGATAAGGGAAGGGAGGGGTGTGATAGAAGGGAGGGCAGATTGGGGGAAGGGGTAATCAGAATGCATAGTGTTTTGGGATGAGGGAGGGGATAGATGGGGAGAAAATTTGGACCTCAAAATTTTGTGGAAATGAATATAGAAAACTAAAAATAAATTTTAAAATTTATGTTGAATTGGGATAAAAGGCCATATATTTGTTCAGACACATAGGATCATATATTTAGAGCTAGAAAAGGATGCATGTGACTTTGAGAAAGGTCCACACCATTTTAACTGAAGCATTTTCAGCAGGTGGGATATTAGCATTTCTGATACACTTACTGTGTGACTCTGGTCAAGTCGCTTAACCTCTGCTTCTGTTTTCTCAACTGTTAAATAGGGATAATAATAGATTTACCTCTTAGTGTTTTGAGATCAAATGATATAATAAAATGTTTTTAGCATAGTGTCTGACACATAGTAAATGATGCATAAATGTCACCCCAATCACCAATTACCATCATCAATCCTCTTTCGTACCATTCTTTATCACCTTCACCCCCCTGTCACAATGACCAAGGAACCAACTGGGAACTACTGCTTGAATTATGTCCTTGGGTCTGTAGTCTTCTGATGTAGGGGGTTGAGACTTTGCCTTATGCTCAGGAGAATTGTCTTTTCCTGAAATAAACTTCACTCTCTTTTCTCAATTGGCAGTCCTTTACTGATTTTTAGATTTCAACTGTTTTAAGATGTCCCTCCTCCTGAGACAGTAGCCTGCAGATTAATTCCCAGGTACTATATTCTACTATCAGTGTTTCATGAAGTTTTTGAATGATCAAATGTATCTGGCAATTCATGGAGCACTTTCCTGAGTGACTTCCCCTTGCTTAACCTTGCAATCAATTACTTGGCAATCCTCCAAAATTTTACACCTTTTTTCAATGTTCATATACACATATGTATATCTATACATATATGTATCAAGGAGACATGTATATATTCGCATGTGTGTATATGCAAACATAACCCTAAAGATAAGGTTAAGTGACTTGCCCAGGGTCACACAGTTACTGGATTTGAACTCAGGAAGATGTCATCCTGACTCTAGGGCTAGCAATTTATCCACTGGATCCAGATGGCTCTGGAGGACAAAGTGAGGCTGGTGACCTTGCACAGCCCTCCTTCACTCAAATCAAAGTCAACTGCAAGTCATGTCATCATTTCGTTGATGTCATGGTCCTCCTCGAAAACAAAGGACAAACACAACCTGTGAGTATAGTAAGCTGCCTGAATGGGGACCCAGCTAACTGAATAACTCAGTTCATTGTCTCCCTCTCCCTCTTCCTTTCCTTTCCTTCTCCTCTGTAAAGGAAGGTAAATTTTTGTGGCCAGAAGCTACCCAGTTAACCTGGAATTTACTGGCTAGACTTTTCTTTTCTTCCTTCCTTCCTTCCTTCCTTCCTTCCTTCCTTCCTTCCTTCCTTCCTTCCTTCCTTCCTTTCTTTCTTTCTCTTTCTTTCTTTTTCTTTCTTTCTTTTCTTTTTCTTTTTCTTTCTTTCCTTCTTTCCTTCTTTCTTTCTTTCTTTCTTTCTTTCTTTCTTTCTTTCTTTCTTTCTTTCTTTCTTTCTTTCTTTCTTTCTTTCTGTCTGTCTTTCTTTTTCTTTCTTTCTGTCTATCTGTCTTTCTTTCTCTCTCTCTCTCTGTCTCTCTCTCTCTGTCTCTCTCTCTGTCTCTCTCTCTCTCTCTGTCTCTCTGTCTCTCTCTCTGTCTCTCTCTCTCTGTCTCTCTCTCTCTGTCTCTCTCTCTCTCTCTCTCTCTATCTCTCTCTCTCTCTCTCTCTCTCTCTCTCTCTCTTCCTTCCTTCCTTTTTTTCTTCCTTAAACCCACTTTACTCTGAAGTCCATAGTCTGGACCACAATAAGTCCCTGTCCAAGCTCCACTTAATGGCTGTTTTGTTGAACCCTCCTGGCTTAAAGTGAATGTCAATGCTAACTGTTTCTCTTTGGAACAGCAACCCTAAGTGTCTTGCCCTCCCTGCTTGATAGTTTTTTTTTTCTTTTTCTAATTAAAGGAACCATCCCTTGACTACTTCTTAAAGAGGCCTATTCACTGAATGGGCATTACCCCATTCTAAGTGAGTACCTGAAAAGGCCTTAGCCTAAAAGGACCAGGGTCTCCAATTGTATTCTGGGCCATCTCCAGTCATCCTGATACATATCAGGTCACTGGATTCAAATGGCTCTGGAGAAGAAAGTGAGGCTGGTGCTTGTTTAACCCTCCCTCACTAAAATCAAAGTCAACAACAAGTCATGTCATCATTTCGCCGATGTCATGGTTCTCTTTGAAAATGAAAGACAAACACAACAACCCTAAGGATAGAATATACATGTATGTATAACATATGTGTGTATATTTATGTATATGCTGTATATGCAAATACATATACATACATATTTGTATAGGTCAGGTAGGATAAGATATAAATATGTAGGTATACATCACATGTATACACACACATCCTATTTTTAGTGTATTATAATGATGATAATTGATAATAATAATAACACATATAGCATTTACTATGTGCTGTGAACTATACTACATAAATAAGAACTTTATAATTATCATCTCATTTAATCCTCATAACTTCTCTAGAAAGTAAAGTATTATTATTCCCATTTCACAGATAAAGAAACTGACAGATTTTACATGACTTGACCAGGGTCACATAATTAGGAAGCATTGTAGGGAACATTTGACCTCAAGTCTTCTTGACTTCAGGTCCCGTGTTCTAATCTGCGGCATCATCTAGCAGTTATGTGTATGTATGCATACATATGTATGATATAGTCACATGTAGAGTATATATTGTGTATGTATATACTTACATGTACACAAATTCAATATGGGATGTAAGTGTGTGGAAATAAGGAGGGAGGGAGGAAGAGGGGAGAGAGAGAGAAAGAGAGAGAGAGAGAGAGAGAGAGACTACAATGCTAATTCAATGAGTGGTCTCACAAGATCCCAGTTTACCAGCAGATTATGCCACAATAACCAGTATGGTTAGTAGGAATGTTGAGCATTCAATATTATGCAAAAATAACACAACTAAGCAATGCTATATGCCGCGAATACCGGTAAACCAAAGAATAAAGCAGATATGTCAAACAGTAGCAATGAGATGGTTAAAAATCATCACCTATATACTAATAATTGGTGTATATCTAGGCAACAGCACACAATAAATCAACTGCACATGCACATAATCTCACCCAAACATGCATAATGTGTTAGTAGCTTCGACAAAAAAGCATTCCACATTCACAATTGCTCCATGACTGCAACAGATTGATTATAGAAGAAAGGCTTGTCACTGGCAGAATAAAACATAAGAAGACCAAATAAATGTAAAAGGAAGAATCTTCCTCAGATTGGTAACATAAAAAATTTCTGTGGATAAATTGTTTTTTCATGAAAAATTCTTTTAAAAGAAAGCAAGCTTAATGTGTTCAAAATAGATTAAAATATTGCATTTCAAACAGATTAAAATTTCAAAGAGGGTAGTTGCTGAAATATTTCTTTAGAATAAAAAATCTCCATGAGAGACAGAAAATGACCTTTACAAAGCAATTCAGAGGATGAACCACTGTATATGATGGGTCTAGTGCAACATATCCTCAGCTTTATGGGGGTGGTGCATCTATATTTGATACTAGATGAATTCTGACATCAGGTAAGGCTAGCAGCAGCTTCAAACTAATTCACTGAGTGCAGCAATAAGAAAGTCCCACAGCCTTGGGGCACTCAGTAGGTGTGTCACCAGTGCTCTAGTCCTCATCCTGAATATGCTTTTTCCTCAGTTCACTTTTCCTTAAGGGTCTTTCTGTCTATGTCTAGGGGATAATCCAGATTTATATGCTGCCTCTCTGTGTGTCTCTGTCTCTATGTCTCTGTCTCTGTGTTTCTCTGTCTCTGTGTCTCTGTGTCTCTCTGTCTCTGTCTCTCTGTCTCTGTCTCTCTGTCTCTGTCTCTCTCTCTGTCTCTCTCTCTCTCTCTATCTCTCTCTCTCTCTGTCTCTCTCTCTCTCTGTCTCTCTCTCTCTCTCCCTCTCCCTCCCTTCCCTTCCTTCTCTCCTCTCATTTCTTCCCTAGCTTTCACTAAAGGAGAAAAGATTTATTGTCTTTTTGAGGGAAAAAATTTCTCCCAGGCTGATACCATATCAAAAATTACCTCATTAACCACGTAAATGGCCACTAGGTTTATTCAACAAATAAAACAGCATGCATGGAAAGGTTAGCAGGAAAACAAAAGCTTCGATAGTGTCAACTTTTGAACAGCAGCACAGAATGGGCAATAACTGGCTTGTCTTTCCTTTACCCATTCTCCCATTGGGCAGAAGAGAATCCAAAAAGTGCCATCTGACAACTTGGGGCTAAGTTTCCCTTAAACACAAAAGGGAACGCAAAGAGTCTGGGCTATCCCCAGCAGCCTCACTGTAAAAAGAAACATGGTCCATTTGCTAAATAAAAGTGTTGTAACATTTATATTGTCTTTACTGGCTATTCCAAGGCTTTAAATCGGTTTTTCACTCATGAAATATTCACTCACTGAAAAAACATAAAATAGATCCAAGTATCATGAGAACATGAGTATTTTTGTCCACATTAGGCACATATACACATACAGCTCTTCACTACATAAACCATAGATAATGTCAGAAAAAATGAAAATAAGAAGTGGCATCTTTCAAAGACACATTTAAAGTTCCTATGACTCTGCCTTATTTGAAATCTATTGCCGTCTCTCAAAGGTAATGAGGGAGCTCTACCAAAACATCAGATTAATCACTTGGTGTGGCTGGAAGACTTTAGGTTATAGCTTCTTTCAGAGACAGTATTTGAGCTCACCTTTCACGGCTCAAGAAGTCTGGGTGATGGATTGAATTTTCACTTTTTACCTGGATGATTTTGGTGTTATATAAATACAGCCTTGTTTTCTCCGTCTGTAAAATGGTGATTATATCTGCCCTCTTTCCTTCATAGAAAGAGTTTAAGAATGAATAAGATTGCCTGGTCTCTTTGATGCTCTTGGGTAAAACACCCCATATCCAGACTCTAGACATTTTCCTAAATTATCCTCCATGCCTGGAATTCTCTCCCTCTTCTTCTGTTGGTTTCCCTGGCTTCCTTCAAGTCCCAGCTAAAGTCCTCCCTTCTATGGGAAACCTTTCCTGATTCCCTTTCATTCTAGTCTCTTCTTTCGGTTGATCATCTCTAATTTATCTTCTATATTTTTTCTTTGTTTATAGTTGTTTTCATGTTGTCTCCCCCATTAGACAGTGAGCTCCTTGAAAGCAGGGAATGCTTTTGTTTTTCTTTGCGTCCAGAACCCAAGCTTGAAAGCTATTGATGCTCTTTCCTCGTTAGTGGAAGTCACATGCCTTAGGCTTGTGTGAGGGATGGGGCAGAGTTGGAGAGAGCAGGGCAGAAAAGAGATTGATTGTCTTCATTCTCTTTGGACTCTTTTTTTCCAGCTTTGAGAGAGAATGTGGGCTCTTCCTTCCCTTCTTCATGTTGCTTCAGGGAGAGAAACAGTTCAGGAAGAAGATAGCATGAACAGAGCTGGCAGTCTCCAGCATGTCCTTGTCTACAGCTTGCTACACTACAGGCTTTAGGGAAATTTCCCTTTGGGTGAGATCTGGAACTTCTTCCCTTGGCTGAGTTGAGTTATCTCGCTCTCAGTGGGAGGACTCCTTTAATCTATATCATCTGGTATATATTCTCATATGTATACTTGCTCTGACTTCTGTTTTGTTATTGGCTTGGATAAATTGCTTTCTTTGTTATTTACTATGTGTTCATTATGGAACATTTGATGGAAAGGAGGTCAAGCTTTGGATTTAAATTTGGGGTCCTTCTTTCCCCCTTTTCCCATTCATGAATCATGATCAGGAGTTTGGCTTTAACCTTACCCCTAGACTGAGAATATTTAAGGGATAATAGGTATAATTCTAGTTTAATACTCCCTCTCCACAAGACAACAGAAGAGTCAGTCTCTGGCTCCAACTTCTTGCTTCCCTTGCAGTCAGGAATCAAAGTCTCACTTGGAGAAGGATGGGGGAAGAAGATGCTAAATAATTTGATTCCTGCCTTCCTGAGAGTCACATAAAAACAGGGACATTACATATCCTAAGTGCTTAACAGTATCTGACACAGAGTAGGCACTCCATAAATGCTTGTTGAGTGACAACTATAAAGCATTTTATCTCCTGAGAAAATGTTATCACTGAATCTTCTATCATGCAAAATTTTTCATACATATTATCTATTTGATAAGCATGCCATCTATCTTTTTATCCAACTTATCATAAAAATGTTAACCAGCACCAAACCAAGAACAGATTCCTTGGTACTCTACTGGAGACTTCTTTCTAAAAAGACATTGGCACACTATAAAACTGGACCATTCTGTCCTCAACTAGTATTTGGGAAAAGTTAACTCTAGGGCACACTTCAGAGAGTGAATGAATAGCTGGAGTTCACTGGGTTGGGCAGGGGGGGAGGGGTACCGGGGGAATTCAAAGTCATTATGGGAGGGTAAGAGGAACCTTGTGAAATACAGGTATGGCATACCAATTTTCTCCTAGAAGATGAGTTACTGATTTTCTGAATTGACTTTTAACTTGATTATGCAATCTGTGGACATTTATCCAATAAGCATCAAACAATTCTGGGGTTCAGGGTTCTCCAGGGATTTTTTTATTTGTTTTTTTTGCTCCTCCTTTTGGTTTTATGTATCTTAGCAGCTAGGAAAACAAATGCTGAGCCGTCTATGACCCAGAGGGAAGTTCATTGTCTCTGCTATTTTGACTGTTGTCCAAAAGCAATTTAAAGCCTTACCCTATATCTGTTCTTATCCCTCCATTCCTACAAGTTGTCAGTGTGAAATGGGTTTTTCCCCCTTAGAGTAAGGGAAAAGGGTCCCTAAAATTCAGAACTATCCAAAAGTGGAACAGGCTGCCTCAGGAGGAAATAAATTCACTCTTACTAGACATCTTAAAGCAAAGACTAAATGACCACTTGTCTAATTTATTGTAGAAGGGATTTTTGTGCAGGCATGGGTGGGACTAGACTGCCATTGAGGTTCTATGAGTATATGAATCCTTCCTTTCCAGCTCACTTTTAATGTACCCACAAGTGTGCTAGAACCAGGTCTAGACTTCTGAGAGCTGATTGATAAATTTACCATATAAGCACTTACACATTAGAAACTGACAAATGCTACATATCTGCATTGGATTGCTTCGTTGATTGTCTAGACTTAATAAAGTGATAGAGAATATGTTATTAATGAAGGTTAAACTTAAAAGTTTGTCATAGATAACTTTTCTTCCAAGAGCCTGTTGTTAAACATTTACTATCATGCTCTAGAATGTACCCTATATATTCCTGCCACTGAGTGTTTTGGGTTTTTTTTTTGCCTGGCAGATCCATCCAGGTAATCTATATTAGCCTTTATTGCCTTCCTCTTCTTCCATGACTATCTCAAGTCTTTCCTCCAAGGTGACAGCCTTGGTCACACTGATTCAGAACTTCTTCTTCTGAATTCCTATGACAATTGCACATATTAGTTATTTGCCACTTAGTATATGCTACCTTGTGTTGACAGTTATCTTTTAATATATATTTTCAGGGCAAGTCACTGCCCCTTTCTGAACTTCTTTTCTCCTCTCTAAAATGAGGGAGTTGGATAACATGGCCTCTGGGGTCCCATCAGCCTTTAAGTCTATGATCCTATGATTCTCAATTTGAAGCACTTCAAGTGCAGACTGTATCATACCTTTTGTTTTTTCCAGTCTTACATATATCCCTGTACATAACACACTCTGTGTGTGTGTGTGTGTGTGTGACCAGAAGGTCCATGTTATTTTCTGTTTTGATTTTCTTGTATTGTCCCTTCCCCTTAAAAAAAAAAACAAACTTTTATTGAATTATGAGTAAGAAAGGGTATTAATGGTGCTATCACATTTTAATACAATCACACTCCCCTGTGACATCCTTTCAAGACTACTTTACCCCCAACCATGTTTTTCTGCCAGTTAAGTTTTTACCTGGTTTTGTTTTCTTCTACTTGAGAAGGCCCAGTTCCTCTCTGTGTTATAATCAATAGTTTAATCTGATGTAGTTAAAATTAAATCCAAATTTGCATGTAGTTGATTACATAGCAAGCATCTCAGAGCATAAATTGTCTACTACAAACTGCCCTCTTCTAAAGAGATGACTCCTTTGCAACCACACCAGCTTAAAGACACTATCCTGACTTTGATGGGTGATTTAGGAGATGGAGTGGTCTTGACAATAGTGCTGACTAAGCCCCTAGTAAAACAAGTTTTTTTATAGCAATTGATGAAATTGAAACATCTTTCTCATTAATGATTCCAGTTTATTAAATATTAGTATCTAATGAGCTGCATAAATTTATTTTCTCATAATCTTTCACTCATTTATCCCTCTGCATAACAAACAATAAAACCAAGATATAAACAATTTGTGATGTATTATCTGTGAAACTTACAAATTTACCTTTAACTGTCACTAAAACTCCTCAATTCTGAAAACAGTTGCTAAATCAGTTCTCTCAAGATAGTTTCCAAAGTTTCTCAAGAATTCTCTTTAAGTTTCTTCAGGAGATAATTGGCAAGAGTTCTCTTGGGAAATGTTTTCTTTTCTTCTCTTTATACCTCACTCAGTCTTTCCTTGTGATGTAATCAGTCAACTCAGTGACTGAGCCTAACAAATTCAGTATTCTTCCTTTGTATTCAGCCTCCTAACTTTCTAAGGAAAGAGGCAGGTACATTTTCTCACTTCTCTGGGACCAAGATTTAAGTGATTAGATATTATAGAAAAATCAGAAGTATGCAAGACATGCAATCCTGGGTCAGACATAGGATCAAAACCCAGATTTAATCTTTACTAGGTTAGTCTTTACTATCTGACGACAACATAAAAAGGCATTTTGTGAGATATCATGACAGTTGGTCTTCCATGTTCTTCAGTTCAGTTTAAATAAATCCAATTTTTAAAACTAGCATTTATTAAGTACCTATTATATGTGCCCAACACTGTTTTAGTAACTTGCGATTCAGACAAAACAAAATAATCCCTGTCCTCAAGAAGTTCATATTCTACTCATCTAGAAAAGGTAGAGATGCATCTTTTCTTTAACTCATTCATAAATATACTACAATATTAATAGATTGCCTCTAACACCTACTGACTATATGGCCGTGGAAGAGTCAGTTAAGTCCCTAGGACCTTAATCATTCATATGATACTTTTCTTGCACAATATTTCTATTTTATGGGAAAATTTAGTCCAATTATTTCTGAATTTCAAATAAACTTGTCAGACTCATAGTTTTAAATAACTTTTTGTGAATTCGGTCTTTGACTGGAATTATTACATTTGTTACATAGGACAAAATCTTGGTGTTCTATAGGAAACCATTTTATTTTTGTAACCCTCATTGGCACTAGGGGCTGAAGACAAGTATGGTTGTTGTTTTTTGTTTTGTTTTGCTTTTTCTCCAAAGCTGTAAGAAAAGTCTGAAAGACCCTAGGGTGAATGAGCCTCTCCTTTCACTTACAGACAAGCAAAACCAAAAATGATACTATGCTTTTCACCAACACTGGCTACCAATACATGGCTATACTTTCATGGAAATTTACCAATGTTCTACTTTTGAGAATGTATTTTGAATGAAAAAATTAAGTTGGTTCACCTCCTATGTTTTCCAAATTTAAATCTTGTTAGGATTCTCATTTTCTTGACAACATGGGTCATTATAGGATCTCCCAGGTGAAGAAAAACAAATTAAACAGAACCATTTGTTTTTAAGATTAAATGTCGAACAAATAAACGTTCTGTAGTTATCAAATGGTTACAAACAGAAGATATTAATAATTCAAAGCCCGCAGTACTGAGATAATATGCTTCTAATTTAGAGACTTCCCCTTCCCCCTACCATGAGATAAGTTTGGATTCTCATTTATTAGGAGGCAAAATGCTTCAACCAGATGTTTCCACAACAATTGGAAACATACAGATGTATAGTAAATCGAAATCTGGAAACTCTTTTTAGCTAAAGGCTAATGTAGTGCTGTATCTACTGGGAACATGAGAACATGGATAAAGATTAAACATTTGGCCAGGCTTGATTACTAATTTATTTTGTCCAATTCAGTTCATTCAATTGAAATTGAAACAATTCAACAACCATTTATCCTGCCCACTATGGGCAAGGCATTATGTTCAGTATTGGAGATAGAAAGATGAAACAAAAACAATGCCCACCTGCAAGAAGCTAACACTTAACCTTTAACATTTATCTCATCTAGCCAATTTTTTATCTGATTGGAGGGGGCAGAGGAGCAGTGATTGTGAGACAGAAGAACATTTAAAATTTTGTTATGCTTTCCTACAAGATATTTTGATTGACTTAGAACAGAGGCATCATGAGAAGTTGGCCTTAGCATTCCCTGAACATTACCAAATTTCTCATTTACTTTAGGCATATTCATTAGATAAAGGGCAGCCCACTATAGTGGATAAAGGGTGGGCTTTGGTTTCAAGAAAAAAAGGGATACAACCTTTGCCTCTAACACCTACTGACTACATGAGAGTCAAACAAGTCCTTAGGGGTGGGAAACCTGTGGCTTCAAGGCCAATCTAGTGCAGCCCTTGAAGTGAACCCAAGCTTCAGAGAACAAATTCCCCACCACTGCCCTCACAGGTTATTGCTGTGTTCATCCTTTGTTTTTTAAGAGGACCAACACATCATAGAAATGTTGACATGACTTGCACTTGACTTTGTTTTGAGTGATGGAAGTCTGTGCAAGGTCATCAGCCTCACTTCCTCCTCCTGAGCCATCTGGATCCAGTGACCAGATATTCATCAGGATGATTGGAGATGGCCCAGGTTGCAATGGGAGACCTTGGCCTTTTAGGCTAAGGCCTTTTCACTTGAAGTGAGGTAATGCCCATTCAGTGAATAGGCCTCTTTATAAAGTAGTCAGTGGGATGGCATGCTGAGAGGACGCCCTGCCCTAAGACTTTACTTGGCAGAAGAGTTTTGGTAGAAGGTTTTTCCACACCAGGAGTTCCCAATATACAGGAAATCACAGGTTTGAGCTCAAATGATCACTAAGTCGAAGGTCATAAAAACTGGTCTGCTTCATTTTGTTCTTTTTTCTTAAAATACTTTTTTGGAAGAAATTTTTTTTTCTAGGCATTATATTCAATAGGTGGAACCTATAAAGTCATGCCTAAGCATTTAATGTTGCAGCCAAATGACCTGTTGTTTTTTTCTACCAACAAAAATGTGTTCATTCACATACTTGCTCATGACATCACATTCATCATTCTTTAAGGTAGACTATGAGCTGGTAAACCTGACTTGACTAGTGCAGCCCCAGCTCCCGTGTTTCATATGTTCTAAGGCTTAACCAGTCCAGAGTTTGGGTGTCTCCCCAACTTCCCAAAGTGCTTTCATGCTATGGCACAGTTAAGAGTTAATTTTCCTAGCTCCCGAACCTTCATCCCTCATTTCTTACTAAGCAATTTAGAGAATATCCTCATTTCATAGGGAACTGGGGGACTCTGAGCCAGCAGATTTGGCCGAATACCTATGCTGTTATCCACTGAAACCTGTGCAGCATTGGTACTCTTTGGGGCTGACCCTTTCCCTTTTCGTATTACATGTATCAAATGTGGAGAAAACATAGTTGCTGCTCTGATAGAGTTACAGGCAAGATAGAAGCTGAAAATAATCCATCTTACTAAGTGATTTTTATTTACCATTTAACTTTCAAAGATATTCTCAAAATTCTTGTAGTCATAGCAATTAAAATCTAGCATTTTTCTTTTTTAACATATTATACACATTTAAATTTTCCTAAAATTTCAAATTTCTCTCTGCTTACATACAGAAAAAAAGGTCTTTTCTATGGCTTCAAAACTATCAGTAATAATACATTTGATGTAATCCCTAAGCATGGAAGGAGCTTAATCAGTATTGAGTGAAAAAAATGAATGATAAATTTATATAATTTATATTTTATTAATTTTATTTATTAATAATAAACATATAATATAATAATTATTAATAAAATATATTTTATATACATTATAAAAGATGATCTGTGCATTGGTAGATTAATAATAGTAATAGATCATAGTGATATAATGTTTAAGATTTTCAAAGATTACAAAGGCAAGTATCTATCTAAAACTCTCCAATAAAGAATGAATGAGTCAAACCATATACAAAGGGATGCAAGATATATCCAATCTAAAATATTCAAGTAAACTAGACTGAGATGTCAGTCATTATTTATGCTAGTGCCCCTAGGGCTACTGCTGCTGTCACAGCATTGGCTCTCCCCTTATTTCCCTCACATGCACAGCACCCCTAAGAGAATTATTTCACTGCTATAGCCAAAGAGAAAGTTCTCCACTTGAAGAGTCACTGATTTGGAGCTTCCAGGGAATTTTACAGCTGTCTTGCATACTTTTCTCCTGCCTCATTAGACCAAAGAGGAAATTAAGATCCAAGTTGCTTATCCAAGCTCATATAGTTAAATGTTTTCAGATAAAAGGTTGCAACAAATGTCCAAGGTTATCTATTCCTACTTCCTCAGTACAAAGAAGGAGAAAATGACCTGGGTGAAATGTCCAGGATCTAAGCATCCCCCTTTCCAGAACAACTCAGGTTTCTGTATCTGAAGTTTTGTCCCTCTGCTTCAAAGTAAAGTCAGGCCTTCATAGCTGAAAATTTTTAAGATGGCTTCTATGGATATCAATAGAACATGAAGTGGGAATCTCTCCTGGATACTGGAGTCATGGTTCTCAAGATTCCAGATATTGGTAGCAATCTGGGTAGTAGATATATGTCCTCATATAATTTTATTATTTTTTTCAGAATTCCAGCTTTTTGTAGCCATCTAACATGGACTGTAATTCTCCACTGGAAATTACATCAATGTCTTTGTATGACTGTACTGGATTTAAATGTCGTTGCTCCTCATAGAATGGCATTGTTGCCTTAGGTTGAAATGCAGCTATCCTAGTGGTTGGACACATTCAAACCACATTATAGTGAACTAGTTGACCATATGTATTATTTAATAAAAATGCCAAATTTCTAGGTACATATCTAGATATCTAAAGATTATATTAGGTTTTTCCTTCAGAGGTTTCAAGATTTTGGTTTCTATTGTACAATCCTCTTGGTAGTGGTGATCTCAGAAAAAAAAACTGTTGAGAAAATCACCACTTAAAGGACAATAAGCACCTGGACCCAGAAACTCCTGACATCTTGACCTCATGAGTTTGCCACTAAAACTAAAATTGTCCATTTCTCACTATTGCTGTCCTAGGTAAGTAAGGAAGGAAGAGGTAGCCTGGACTTGAAAGTTCAGTCTCAGGCTCACATAGCCAAGTACTTATTCTATCTGCTGTAGGCAGAATGCATGTTTCATGGAATTGAGCATGTTACATACACATATATACATACATGTATGTATACACACATATACTTGTAGTAAGTTATTTGCTCACCTAATTCTGCTTTCCTCATTTTGTATATACCAGGGAATACATTTTCTTGTCCTCAGCACAGATTTTCTTCTGGTACATCTTATTCTTTGCCTTGTCTCTTTACATAACTGGGAGTACATTCTTTACACACAAAGTCACCTTTTTTACTCATTGTTTGCTCTTTTGAGATGAGGTATCTCTCTCCTTATTCCAGAGTGTGTCTGTCTTTGTACCCCATCACCTAATATAACACCTGGCAGATATTAGGTGGCAATAAATACCTGTTGAATTGAAGTAAATGAAACAGAATAGAACAGAAATATCTAGTTACTGTTATTTTTTTTGTTTTGTTTTGTTTAAGCCTTCCCATGTGTCATACTGATCTTACACAGTAATCCCATCTACCTTCTTGAGGCTGTCTTTGCAAAGGCAGGCTTGCCTGGCAAGGAATGGAAAAATTACAAGTGAACAAAAGAAGGTGGGGCTCCAGTAGAAGCCCAGCGCCTGAAGACAACCAACTGAAAATACCTTTCTCTCATTCTTGTGACATAATCAATTTAATGATTTATATGTATTAATTTAGAGGCTTAATTTATCTGTTGTTTTACTGACTATGAGGCTTATGCAAAGAATGCAATGTAGGCAGAATTTAGTTAGAGATGTTCATTCTGACAAATGACATTTAACATTAGTTGCAAATTATTATCACATTTACTACAATTATATATAATTATTGCTATTATTACCCATGACTGTCCGGGGCTAGAGACAGAGCTGTCATATCTCCATTTCAATCTGAATTGTGTTCAGGTGTTTCAGACCCAGTGTCATGGAACAAATTTATCATGAGAAGGGGTCGAATGGAAGGGTGAGATGCAAGGTTGGGGAGGTGATGAGCACTGACTGGTTCCTTCAAGCATATCACTCCTCTGAAGAATGGACTGAAGCCAGTAGGAGTCTAGATATTTTTAGAGTCTTAGGCAGGATGCCTGGGAATATTCTTAAAGACAAGAAGGTCTTAAAGGTTTCCAAGATTAAAGGTGCCCTAGCACAACTCCTTCATTTTATAGAGAAGTAAAGTGAAATCCAAAGAGCTGAAGTGTCTTGCCTAAGGTCATATAAGTAGCAAAGTTAACACCAAAATATGGCTTCTACTCCAATATTCATTCTACCACACTATATGGCATTCCTTGACAAAGATCAGTCAGGGTTAGGATCAGAATTCCATATATTGCTAGAGATTTTATTTAAGTATACTTGAAGAGTGCTGCTATATCTCCAGGAGAAGTTCAATATGATCAGAGTGAACAATTGTTGGGACTTATAACTGTTGGAATTCTTCTGTTTTCCATTTCAAATTTTTAAATTTATATTAGTTAGTGATATTCACCTATATTTCTCTTTCTTTGCTTTACCTCTCTTGTTTGGGACCATAGCAATTTCTTAAAAGAAGTTTGGTAAAGTATTGTCATTCTTGATGTTTGAGAATAATTTGTGCATGACAGGAATTAATTATCATTTAAATGTCTGATAGAATTCACCTGTCAATCTGTCTGGTTTTCAGCCTCCCTACTTCCCATTGGTATTTCCTTTATGTCCTGTTAAGTTTCGGTTTCTGAAATAGGGTTGTCAAAGATCTCTATTTCAAGTTCTATTAATTTAGGTATTTTATATTTTGTAGCTAATGCTTAATTTAAAAATGCATCATATAAGTATATAATTATTGCTATCAGATTCTGTTTATTTTTTTATTCTTTCAAAATTTTTTTGGTAATTTTATTTCTTTTTACTTTTTGATCATTTTAAAGTTTCATAAATTTTGTTAGTATTTTCAGAGATCTAGCTTTTAAGGTTTTTTTATATACTACTGTCTTTTAATCTTTTAAAAAAAACCTATTTCTCCTCTGATATCAAAGATTTCTTTTACATTTATTTTGTTTGGTTTGCTGATTATCTAATTTTGCTCATTGAATACTTAGTATCACAATTCTCTCATTTTCTATTTTGTTAATCTATGCAGTAATATATTCCCCCTGTCTTGGAGGACTATTTTAGCAGCTTCTCAGAAATTTGGATATATTGTCTCATCATTATTATCTCAACATAGCAATTAATTTTTCTATAATTTTTTCTTTCACCTTACTATTCAGGATATCATGATGAATTCTCTTTATTTAGATCTATCTGTTTTGCTTGTATTTCCCATATTCTTGACAATTTTCATCATGTCATTGTCTGAAAAGAATGTCTAATGGGTCTTTTTAAAATATTTACTCAAAATTTCTTTATACTCTAGTGCAGGGTTTCTTAAAGTTTTTCCACTCATGACCTTTCATAGTGTCTTAAACTGTGGATCGCAAACCTACATGTACCATGGTCTATTTTTGTTAAAGGTACCTTATGATACCAAGAAACATACTTTAATGTTCCCATTCAGAAATATCATAGTTTGTTCAACTTTGACATTTTGTTTGGCTCTATATTTTCCTTTTAATTTTTTTTTTGTTATACTTGTCTAACAGTGAGAGAAGAACATTAGGATCTCCTACAATTTTGTATTGCTACCTATTTTGCTTCAATTCAGTTAACCTTTACTCAATGAATTTACATTTAAGAAATACACATATTTCTTAGCCCTACAAAATACCTTTACAAATATAGAGCATGGTCTAGAGCACAGATAATAAGCCACTTTGATACATTTGGAAAATGTCCTTTTCCATTTTATTCTGGATTGTACAAGTTCAAAGGAATTATCTAGGATTTCCCATTGTCATCTTGGCAAGAAACCTGGATGGCATGTGGAGGCTGGCAAGACATAGCTCTAATTACATGAATGTTATTTTCTTGGGGTGTTTAATGTATTTATTATTGGATTATAGTGTTGCTCATGAGAAAGTGTTGGCATATAGAATCTTTTGGAATGAAGGGTTTTGGAGGTTTTTGGTTTGCAGTTGGTAGTACCTGCCCAATAAACACTTCACAGTGAAATATTTGGTTTATTTCCAGTACTTGAGCCTGGAATTCTGTAAATATTTTTCAATATATTATATCTCTCTTCTCACACCTTTTTTACAAACACATATCTTATTATTCCTCTGCCTAATTTCATGAATTTGAGGTTCTAGCTAAGTTTGAGAATGTTGGAAACAAGGACGGTGAATTTTTCAAATGCTCAAATGAGCTTTCCTTTACTTGAAAGTTCCCTCCATTGATTCATAACTCAAACAATTCATGCCTGCTCATTCTGTACAACTCCTTACTTCTCGCTTATAGTGACATTGAGTCACAAGGTGAGTTCCTACTTATGACTTTTACAATAATCGCTCCCTACTCCTAAAGATTCTAAGACCAGATAACCCTACCTCTACTTCCATTTTCTGCCCTACCACTTTGGGAGCTGGCTCCCCCTTGGGGACTTAGGTTTCTTTTCTTCTGGAAGGGATAAATAACCCTTTCTTAGAGGAGTTGATCTCCTCATGTGAAAATTCTCCCCAAACTAAATCCATTAGAAATCCTTGTCTCTCACCATAGACATCCACCACACCCCACCCTTGAGAATAAATATTCTTTGGTAGTACTCTTTCCCTTCTCCTTCTGGGGTGAGAACCCTCTTTTCCACCTTCCTTCCCAATCCTGCTTTTTTTCCTACAGCCGCCATTCTTGTCTACCTGTCCACCTTTGGATTGGGCAAGGGAGAGTTGTCTATTCTCTGCCCCTCCCCATTCCCAGATATTCTTACTGTTAGCCCTTTCAGAAATAGAATGATTCCTTTATAGAGGATCACAAGGTTAAGTTCATGTAATATGAATTCATCTTCCACCTTGCCTCTTCCTAATTCTGGAATCAAACATGTTTAGGTAGTTTTTCTCCCTTGATCGAATGTTTTTGTTGTTTTTTTCTTTTATTCCTTAATTCATTTTCTCTAAAACAACAGCCCAAAGTCTATACAGATGAAAGAATTTATGACATGATTTAGTCTTTCCTTGAAATTATAGTGACTTGCTTTTCTCCTTTCTGTATGTCCTTTCTCTATTCTGCTTACCTCATTGTTTTTTTTCCAGGAATTTCTCCAAGCCTCTCTTTCACTGAAAGTCCATCAAGATGAAGGTTCACAATGAGGGGAAATTAACTCCTGGAGTCTTTCAGGAAGAAGTCCAACAAGAAAATGTGTGTAGAGGCAAAGGGAGGGATTGAAACAGGGGGAAGAAAAGGGGAAATCTTTCACTAGAGGAAGGGGAATTCCACTAAAGAATTGGGGAGGAGAGATCTTTTAGGATGGGAGATGGGGACTTCACAATGGATTAAAGTGAAGGGACTCATCCTACCTATCTCCTAAGAATGGGGAATCAGAGGTCCCAGAGGCAGCTGACCCCCAGCAGAGTAGGCCAGTATGGGCCCAGGGAGGAGACTTCATGGCAAATAGTAAAATAAAATTTAAAAGGATAAATTAGTAAGGAATTTGTTACATCACTTTGAATGGGATATGAACAGTAGAAGTAATAACCATAAAGTGGGTGGGTGGATGGTGAAGTGGATAGAGTGCTGGACCTGGAGTGAGGAAGGCTCATGTTTCTGAGTTTAAATCTGGCCTCGGACACTTACTACCTGTGTGACCCTGGGCAAGTCACTTAACCCTGTTTGCCTCAGTTTTCTCATCTGTCAAATGAGCTAAAGAAGGAAATGGCAAACTACTCCAGTATCTTTGCCAGGAAAACCTCCAATGGGGTCATGAAGAGTCAAGCACAACTGAAATGACCCAATAAAAAGGATGAACCAACATTTATATGGCACCTTAAGGTTTTGACATGATGAAATAAACACTGCATTTATTTTATTGGCAGCAGCATGGTATAGTGAGACTGTGCTGAATCTGAAGTCAGAGGATATTAGGTCACATTCTGGCTCTCCTATTTGCTACCTATACAATCTTGAATGAGTCACCTAACTTTTATGTGTCTTGGTTTCCTTATCTACAAGATGAAAGGGTTGGATTACATGATCTCAATTGCCCCGATAGCTCTAAGTCATAGGAATCACAGTCAGATGGCTTCATTTACTTCTCTCTTCCTTCTTTCCCTTTAAGTTCCTGATTCCATAAAAACTGAAGGATCTAAATTGGGTTTGACATGACTTTTTCACTCTTATCACCTGGGAATGAATGACCTAAGGGCTCACAGCTTGCAGGGGAAAGTTCTTAGTTGCAACACTTTTTATCTTAAAGTCAACAAACATCAAACCCTATCACAGGTCAGTAATAAACAATATGGAACCGTAACAGCAATCTCTAGGATTATCGATCCTTCCAGCCACTATGATCTTTGTCCCTTTCAGTGAGTAGGACCCAGGGAAAGGGCTTGCCTGCCCTTTCATCTCTCTGACCTGAGAAAGAGCCAACAAACATGGTTAGCTTTTCCAGTAGACTCCACAGAATGTCATGTTTTCTTTTTGAATAATTAAAAGACCTCTTGTAGCTGAGAGCACGATTTTGTTTCTAGTTCCTCTCAACTGCTTTCTGAGCAGAGAGGATTTGAAAAGGTAAACGTGTGCTCCATGAAGATAAACTGGACAAACTTGTTTTAAAATGACCCTGTGATTTCAGTGAACTGTTAGAAGCTCCGTATGAATCAGCTACAGTCAAAAAAGCTAATGAGATCTTGGCCTGCCATTAATGAAAGGCATGACTGCTAGAAATCACCCTCACTCAAGAAACTTCAGTGACTCCCTCTTGCCCCTAGGATAACATACAAACACCCACATTCAAAGCCCTTAAAGGTGGGCTTACTGCATTTGCTTTCATAAGCTCTGAATTCCAGGACAATTCCCACTCTTCCCAGTACATGAAAGGTCTTAGGTAACATCTCAGTTATGGGAGACCTTGAATAAGTCCCTAAACCTCTTCTTCAGTTATAAAATGAGGGACTTGGGCTAGATGACTTTCTAAAAACCTCTTCTAGCTCTGATTTTTGGGCTGTCTGACCTCAGGGAATTCATTTCCCATTTCTGGAAATATTTTCTCATGCTCCAAAGAGAATGAATTTAATTATCTATAAAGTTCCTTTCAGTTGGATATTTTGTGATTCTGATTATAAGTTGTTTTGGTTTTTGGTTTTTTATTGACAATCAGGGTTAAGTGACTTGCCCCGGGGTCACACAGTTAGTGTCTGAGGTTAGATTTGAATTCAGGTCTCCTTGACTATAAGACTGGTGCTCTATCCACTATGCCCCTGACTATAATGTTTTAAATCTGGATGGAACCTTACATATGGGGTCTACCTTAATTGCCTCAATTTACAGAAGAGAAAACTTTCTTTTCTCAGAGTCCAAGCCCTGCAGGCACCAACACTCCACTGCATTGGTGTGGCTTAATGGAAAGACTTCTAAATTCAGCATCAGAGGAGCTGGGTTCCAATTGAAGTCCGGCCAGTTTCTTCATTTGTAAAATGAGGTTAGACTTTCTCTAAGTTTCCTTCTGGCTCCCATTCTTATGAGTCATCAGAGCTTATTCAGGTCAGTCACTTCTTTGACAAGTGGAATCTGAGATTCCCATCACAGATATTCGTTTGAGTACCTACTTCATTTAAACTTATCATCTTATCACTATTGTATATCTGTATATATTGTATGTCTGAAGTCATGTGCTCCTGCTGCCTCTCCTCCCTTATCCTCTAACCTCTTCTCAACCCCTTTACAAGCTGGCTGTTGACTGATCCCACTGCTAAATCCCACTGCCTCGTCCTTGAATTCTTCTCGTTTGCCCTTCTCTCTCAGAGAGGCCCAGTGACATCATGGGGGATATCTTAACAACTTGTGAACAGGATTTAAGCAAGGCAGAGTTGCCCAAATCTCTTCCAGAGTCATTAAAGTCCAATGACAAGACAAAAGTCAAGATGGCGGGCAGCTTTGACAAAGCTTACCACTCTGTTCTACTAGGTACTTTTTTCTCCCAGGATTTTCTAATTTATCCTTTCCTGATTCTCCTCCTGTATGTCTGAACTGTTCCTTTTCAAGTTCAGTTGCTGGTTGATCATTCACGTTCTGTCTCTTATAAATGGATGATTGTACCCTGGAGGTACACCCAAGCCTCCTCTCTTTTTCCCCCTCTTTATGCGTTTTTCAGTTACCTCACTGGCTCCTTTGATTTTGGTCTGGAATCCATCTATCTAGTCCTTATCTCTGACGAGTTCAAATTCACATCACCAACTACCTTTGGAAATTATTCAGTGGGATATCTCATGGACATTTTGATCACACATCCAAAACAGACTCATTTTTCCATCCTTTGACCTCTCCTAACCACTCCCAACTCCCCTTCCAAACTTCTTTATTTTGTACCATTATCTTTCCACCCAGGTTCCCTAACTTCTTATCCATACCTTCCACAACAAACTTTTATCTCTCCAAATTCAACGACTTAATCTAGCAGCAAACACTTAGACAAACAGACAAAAAAATGAAGCAGATTTAGAGTGGGAATGGACATCAGAGGTCAGCTCACCAAACACCTTCGTTTCACTTTCTGCCTTGTCTCTGTAACTGTATTTCATCCTTCAGGCTGTCAGCAAAGTGCCTTGGCCCAAGTGGGCGAATCTCCGTCTCCTCATTCAAAAAGCCCCATGTCTGTCTCCTCACCTCCGGGATTCAATTAAATCTCTTTTCCTCTCTTTCTACAACCTGGCCTCCTCTCAGTTTTCCATCCTTCTTATACAGTCCTTCCTTCCCATTGCTGAGAAGCTCAACCTGAGTGGCCTTCTCCTTGTGCTAGACACAGGACATTCCCACTCTTTCCCTCTCCTGGTCCTGGAGGTTTCTTGGAATCTCGGATTTCCTTCCTCATTGCCCTCCAGCACCACCTTCTCCTGGAGACCTGTCCTCCCAGAGGCTGGTGAGCTTCCACCCTGACTACAGGCATCCTTGGACTTTCTGGGATCCATCACACGTGTGTGTGTGTACCCCTGCGTCTGCATCTCCCTGCTGGGACCTCAGCTACTCACACAGGTACGTAAAGGTGTGCGTACTGGAATACGTGAATGCTGCGTAACATGCGCCATAAGTTATGTATCACAATGTTACACACACACTTGTCACATCGTGTCTGGTGTATTTCAGCGCTTAATAAATGCCGGGAGCTTGAAAGACTTGCCCAAGGTCACAAAGGCTTAGCGGACCTAAGTTCTCGGACTCTACCTTGGGGATGGGGGGGTGTCTGGAGAGCACCGGGGGTCACCCGGAGACGAGCTGGAGGAGAGTTGGGGGGCCATGGTGGGAGGGTCTAGAGGGGCGCAGAGGGGAGTCAGGTGGGAGGGATCTGCAGGGGAGCACAGGAGGCACGTTTGGGGGGTCTAGAGGGGCGCAGAGGGGAGTCAGGTGGGAGGGGTCTGCAGGGGAGCACAGCAGGCACGTTTGGGGGGCTCTGGAGGGGCGCAGAGGGGAGTCAGGTGGGAGCGGTTTGCAGGGGAGCACAGGAGGCACGTTTGGGGGGTCTAGAGGGGCGCAGAGGGGAGTCAGGCGGGAGGGGTCTGCAGGGGAGCACAGCAGGCACGTTTGGGGGGCTCTGGAGGGGCGCAGAGGGGAGTCAGGTGGGAGGGGTCTGCAGGGGAGCACAGGAGGCACGTTTGGGGGGTCTAGAGGGGCGCAGAGGGGAGTCAGGTGGGAGGGGTCTGCAGGGGAGCACAGGAGGCACGTTTGGGGGGTCTAGAGGGGCGCAG
This sequence comes from Notamacropus eugenii, assembly GCF_028372415.1. Lineage (NCBI taxonomy): Eukaryota > Metazoa > Chordata > Mammalia > Diprotodontia > Macropodidae > Notamacropus > Notamacropus eugenii. The sequence goes on from NC_092878.1 coordinate 160,218,086, forward strand.
AGGGGAGTCAGGCGGGAGGGGTCTGCAGGGGAGCACAGCAGGCACGTTTGGGGGGCTCTGGAGGGGCGCAGAGGGGAGTCAGGTGGGAGGGGTCTGCAGGGGAGCACAGGAGGCACGTTTGGGGGGTCTAGAGGGGCGCAGAGGGGAGTCAGGCGGGAGGGGTCTGCAGGGGAGCACAGCAGGCACGTTTGGGGGGCTCTGGAGGGGCGCAGAGGGGAGTCAGGTGGGAGGGGTCTGCAGGGGAGCACAGGAGGCACGTTTGGGGGGTCTAGAGGGGCGCAGAGGGGAGTCAGGTGGGAGGGGTCTGCAGGGGCTGGGAGGCCCCGTCCTCCCCTTCCCGATCCTTCCTGGGCCAATGGAACAAAGCGGGGCCTGCGGGCCACCACTAGGTGTGAATCCTCAGGGTTTGAGCGGAGCGGGTGGGGGAGGGCGGAGGACCTCCAGAAGGGGCGGGGCCAGAGAAGGGTCTGGGTGAAAGAAAGGATCTCAGGCTGGAGGGGCTAGCTGGGGGCGGGGCCCAGAAATGGGAGGGGCGGGCTCCCGGAAGGGGGCGGGGTTTTAGGGGATGGGAGGAGCCCAGGGGAAGGAGGTGGTGACCATAAGGTGGGACTGGGCGGGGGTCTCAGAGAGGGTAGAAGAGGCGGGGCCAGGCTGCGGACCGGCAGGCAGGGTGTGGTTCCCCCGAGGTGGGAGCAGGAGGAGGAGGAGGAAGAGGAGAAGGAGTGGCTTGGGTGGGGAGAAGAGAAGGGGAGGGGAGGAGATGCGATGGGCCGGACTCGGCTCCTCGGAGGGGCGGGGTCCAGCTGAGGAGAGGCGCGAGGGGCGGGGTCTGGCTGAGGAGAGGAGCAGAGAGGCGAGGCCCGGCTGGGGAGAGGCGCGAGGGGCGGGGTCTGGCTGATAGAGGAGCGGAGAGGCGGGGCCCTGTCGCGTGGGACGCGCTGGGGGCGGGGCCAGGCGCGGCGGCGCGCGCGGGGGCGGGGCCGGGCTCGCGGTCCGGGGCGGCTGGAGGCTGGTAGTCGGAGGCAGGGCGGCGGCGGGACGGAGGCGAGCTTAACCGGGTCGGGCCGGGGACGCGGGCGGAGGCATGGTGGCGGCGGCGGCGGCTGGGAGCTCGGGAGAAGATCGGCGGCGAGGAGGCCGCGGTGTCCGGGCGTGCGCCTGCTGAGGCGGCGGCGATAACCGCCGAAGGAGAGGCCTCCCTCGCGCTCCCCCCGCGGGCCCGCCCGGGCCCTCTCTCCTCCGGCCGGAGCCGGACCCGGGCCCCGCAGCCCGACTCCCTCGGCCGGCGCCCCCGAGCCCGCGGCGGCGGCGGGGCGGGAGCCAGGCGGCCCCCCCGGGCCGGCCCTTTGTGGGGAGCCCCGAGCCCCGGCCGCGGTCCCGCCGCGCTCTTTGTTGTGCCTTCGTCTCCAGTGGAAGATGTAACGGGCCGGCCCCCGCCCCCAGCCCCGGAGCAGGCACGGGCAGAGACCCCGGACGTCCGCGCTGCGCCCCTGCCCGCCGCCATGGGGGTCCCCCGGGGGGCCCTGCCCGTGCCCGGAGCGCCCACGGCCCCGAGCTCGGCGGAGCCCTGAAGCTGTCACTCGTGCCCCCCGAAAGCGCTCGGCGCCCCTGCCTGCGCGGCTCGCAGGATTCACCCGGGGCTCCAGCGGCGGACACCCCGGCTCGGCCCGCACCCACCCGGCAGCGTCGTCTCGGTCCCCGTTCCTGCCCGTTCCAGATGTGCCATGGAGCCCGGTGACCCTCTGAGCCCGGGGAAGAGGGCACCGGGGCGCCGGCCCCGGGCATCTGCCCCTCAGCTCCTGCATTAGACTCATGCACGGTCCGCCGGGCGAGACAAAGGACGGAAATAAAATGAGCCATCTGCCCCGAGCGCTGCCCGGCTGCCCCGCGCCCTGAGAGGCGCCCCGCGGGGAGTCCGCCCCGAGCCCAGCCGCCCCCAGGGTCTCGAGGTCGGCGGGCGGGCTGCCCTGAGCAGCCCTGGCAGAGCCAGCCGCAGGATGGCCCAGACCAGCCTGCTGCAGGGCAAGCAGTTTTACTGTCGCGAGTGGGCCTTCCACAAGCTCCAGCACTGCCTCCAGGAGAAGTCGAACTGCTGCAGCGGCGCCGGCCCCGGCCCGGCCCTCGGGACCCCGGGCACGAGTGCGGGCAAAGCGGCCTGGGGGGTGCTGCTGGTGGGAGGGCCCGGCAGCGGCAAGACGGCGCTGTGCACCGAGCTGCTGTGGCCGAGCTCCCCCGCAAGCTTGCAGAGGGGTCTGCACCGGCAGGCCCTGGCCTTCCACTTCTGCAAAGCCCAGGACTCGGACACCCTGTGCGTCGGGGGCTTCGTCCGGGGGCTGGTGGCCCAGCTGTGCCACAGCGGGCTGATCCAGGGCTACGAGGACAAGCTGCGCGAGCCGGCCGTCCAGAGCCTCCTGCAGCCCGGGGAGTGTGAGAGGAACCCGGCCGAAGCCTTCAAGAGGTGAGGCTTCCCGAGCGCGAGGTGCCCGCGAAGAGTGAGGGCAGGCGGGCGGTACCAGCTGGGTTTTAGCGATAGAGTTACTAACCTTTCAGCTCTCGTTTGCCAGAACGGCGTATTGATGACAGGGCATTTAGTTGTCATGAAGCCGAATAGAACTTAAGGAAGAAGATGGTTTGAATTTATAATTTTCCCCGAGAACTTTTGCTTACAAAGGGTTCTGCGGTGGAGAAGAAAGTAGCCAGACGGAAAGGGATTTTCAGGAAGAGGCCATTTGTTATCCGTTTTAGGTGTCATCCTTTTAAGGAATTGATTTCTCTTTATTGAGAAGGTTGACTCTTGAGAATCTGAAGAAAGGCATTCAGTGTTTGTGTAGTTGGGGCTCTTCTCTATTGCTTAAATGGTAAAGTAAGATCTTTTTAAGTGTCTGCTCCTTTTATTTCATTGTGCCGTGGGTTACCTTATAGTCAGCCAAACTAATTTTTGATCTAACTGTAGTTTAGCCTCAAATGATGAAAGTTTAAATTGTACTTGGTCAAACAAACGTGTTTCTTTTCAGGTGTTTGAAGATAACTTCAGATATTGAATATTTGCAACAAAAGAAAAAAAAGACCTTAAAATTCTATAAAAGTCTGCTCTACCCCTTTTTAACTTAATTTAGAGTAGAACGTTCTTCTTGGAGTTGGTTTGACTTGAGATTCGTTTTATTGGCATCCATTGCTAATTAATTCAGCCAGCATTTTTTACTCACCTATTATGTGGTAGCCACTATGCTAAGTACTAGAGATAGGAAGACCCAACCTCCGCAACCCAGTCCTTACTTTGAAGGAGCTTACTTTCTATGTGTGTACATAGGATAGAAACTGAGTTTTCATTGACAAGGAAACTCCTGGATAAGGAAAGTCCTGCTTCTAATTCATGTGGGCATCTTCTCTGCAACTTAGAGTCCTGGAGCTGCTTAGAGCAGGGGTGTCAAACACAAATGGAAAAGCTCTAAACTGTACATACGGATCCCTGCAGGTCACGTAGTGAGTTCATTTAAAAATATACTTTTGTCTCTGCTTGATTGTATTTTTATTTGTTAAGCATTTCCCAAGTGCAGATTAACCTGGTTTGGGCCACCTTGGGGAGTGCAGAGGGGGGCATGTTTAACACTCTGGAGGACTGAGGGGTTAGGCAGTCACCAGGTAGTCCTTGCCCCAAGGCCAGCTGTCTCTATCCACTGTACCACACTGCCTTACAGAAACCTAAGCACCAACTATACTCAGAGTAGATAAATGGAATGGCCAGGTGGGAGCATGGTGTCAGCATAACCTTCCTGTAAAAGAGCTAGCACCTGATTGTGTGAAGTCTTCCTTTCTTGAAGAAAGACAGGGATTCTACGAGGTAGGAGTGAGTGAACGAATGAATGAACAAGCATTTCAAAGTGCTTTCCACTAATAAAATCCCGTCAGTTTCTGATGTTGAACCATTTGGCAGTGTCAGGGACTTTGGTGGCCAAATCTTTCTTTTCTGGATCTCCATGGAGGATGACTGAGGGCTCTGGGCTGGAAGCTCCAATGTTCCCAAGGCCCTTGGGTTCAGGGCTGTCCCCATCAGGAGACGTGTTTGGTAACAGTGGTGGCGGTGATGGTCTGACTCACCTGGCACATGCTGCCTCCTTTCTCCCCCCTGGGGGCTGCCTTGCTTGGTGAGTGGCAGTTGGCTGGAAGTTGGTGAAGATGGCAAACCCATTTTTCACAGGAGTCATTTACCCAGCTGTGAAAGCTGGCCTGGAAGCAAGACTGGGCCTGGGCTCTGCCCCTCCCAGGGCTCTTGTTGGTAGCAGTTGGTCCTCAGTCATTAGTGGTGGTGATGAGGCAGGTGAGCCATTTCTACCCCCAGTGGAGGCTGTGGTGGCTGGGCTGGAAGCAGGACTGCTGGTTTGGGGAGCACAGCTATTTCCTGGAAGGCTTTTGTGTTCAGGGGCCTGGGCTGCCTCCATCAAGGTTGGTGGCAGCCATAGCAGTGATGGTGTGTGAGAAAGGGGAGAACATTCCAGGCATGCGGGCAGGGGAGTAGCCTTTGTAAAGTAGTGATAATGAAACATGCACAGGCCCCAGAAGATAGGGCATCATGAAGGAGCTTAGATAATAAGGAATTTAGGAAGATTGGCTTAGGCTAGATTGTGAAGGGCTTTAAAATGTCGAATGGGATTTTGTATTTTGTCTGTAGAGCAGCTGGACAGTGGTTTTGGTGGTTGTTGCCCTTCGTCTTCGAAGAGGACCAAAATGACATCACTATGATAACATGAAGTTTCAGTATGTCCGACTGTGGCTGATCAGACCAATACAAGCTCGGAGTGCTGTACCACAGGTTAGGCACTGATACTCTGTGTGAATATTTGGGGTAGATATCCCAAATTTGCATATCCTGCGTTTACTTTGTGCTGGACAGTAGGGACCCACTGGAGCTTCTTGAGGGGGAGAGTGACCTGGTCAGACCCATGCTTTAGGAATACAGTTTGGCAGCTGTGTAGAGAATGGATTAAAGAGAGAAGAGACTTGAGGCAGTCCTCCAAGGGAGACTTGATGAGGCTCTGAACTAGCTATCTTGTCTTGTGGATAGAGAAAGGTGAGAAAGGAAGATATATTGACCATGTTGGGCATACATGCTTGTTAACTAGAACTGATAAAACTTAAATGCTGAATGCCACTGAGTCTTTGGGACTCTAGTTTACTGGAAAGATGATAGCACCTTCAACCGAAACAGATAGAAAGAAGATAGGATTTGGGTTCAAAGGTGAGATCTGTCCATTTGTTGCATTTGAATTGCCTACAGGACATCCAGTGGGAGAGGTCAGAGGATAGTTGGTGAGGTGATACTGGGATATATACATCTGGGAATTGACAAAAGTTGAGACATGAAAGCTAGTAGTTCCCCAAGAGAATGTAGAGAGAGCAGAGAAAAGACCTGAGACAATCCTGGATGTATTTGCCCACACTGGCCGGTGGTGAATGATGATTCACCAAAGGGACCGACAAGACAGGTAGGAGGAAAACTCCTCTGAGGGAGGGAAGATTGTCGGCCTGGTGAGAGCTCAGCAGTGAGAAATACTGAAGAGAAGTCATGGAGCAGGAGGAAAAGGCCCTTGGATCTGGCAACTAAAAGCTAATTGGGAATTTTGGAGAGTACCGAGGTCTGAAGCCATATTACAAGTGAACGAGAGAAGAGGCAGCATTGAGTGTGGCCTGAGAGAATCAAGTGAAGGCTTTTTAAGGATTGGGAATATCTGCATGTATTTGTCCCTGGTAGAAAAGGAGCCATAGGGGAGCCAAGATCGAAAATGAGAGAGGTAAAGGGATCTTCTAAATGAAGTATTGGTTCCTTGCTAACAAGGGCTGCTGGGCAGAGTGGTTCTCTGTGGTCCCTCCCATGTAGTAGTCCTAGAAGTCAGCTTCTAATACTACAGAGGGTAATGAGAACAATAGGCCTTTTTTAACAGTGCTGCTGTAAAGTCTGCAAAGTACTTTACAAAATCTGTATTTGATCCTTACAACAGTCCTGTGGGGTGAGTTCTATTTTATCCCCTTCCCCTTTTTTAGATTAGGAAACCGGACTAATGAACACACAATTAGTAAGCATAAGATGCAGGATTTCAGAGCCAGCTGTCCATACTCCAAATCCAGCGTTTGTTTCACTACACCAAGAAGATTAAGGTTTCAAAAAAGCCTGCATGAACTTTTTCTTGTTATTATTCTGCATTTTTGCCATAAGTACATAGGTCATAGGAGGAAATAACTTGATATGTGTGTGTGTGTGTGTGTATGTATGTATGTGTGGAAGTATAACCTTTGAAGCTAATTATACATATTATAAAGAGAGAACATGTAATAGGAAAGTGCAGGGAGCATGGTTCTGATAGTTCATGGGTCTGAAGTACCCCCAGCTAAGAAAGGAATGGGACAAGCATTCTGGAGGGGTTTGGAGAATGGCCAAGGCCACTTTATGATGGAGTTGTCTAAGAAGTGGCAGAGATCTAGTGTTTTGGAATGACAAATTTATAGGATGGTATCCTGAGATGACAAGAGTTTATTAGGTTTTAGCTGAAGTTGAGTTATGGGTCATTCATTGGGCTACTATAAAGAGAGGGTGTGTGTGTGTGTGTGTGTGTGTGTGTGTGTGTGTGTGTGTGTGTGTGTGTGTGTGTGTGTGTGTGTGATACAGAGAGAGACACGGACACTGAGGGACACAGGAAGAGGAAGAGGAGAGACAGACATTTCTAGGTGCCTCTCTAAGTTCAGGTATGTATCAGTCCATAATAGAGGCAGCCTGGTGGTGGTGGTGTAGTGGATACAGTGCGGGACTAGGATTGGAGTCAGACCTGTGTCAACCCAACTCATATACGTCCTGGCTGTAAGTCCTTACCCTCCAAGTGTCAATATTGACTGCATTGTTAAAACTTACCTCACAAGATTGTTATGAAGTTCATATGAAGTAACACATGTAAAGTACTCCACAAACCTTAGAGAACCTTTATAAATATTAGCTGTTATATAAATCAATTTAATAGGATACTATGGCCCTGAATTTGCAAGATTTAAAACCAGTTAGTTTTAGGCTTTACATCTGTAAAGTAAAGTACACTAAAAGTCAGGGTAGACTTGCTGGCATTAGCTGTTCTTTTGGGTGATGTTTTCTTAGTGTTTATTTCTTAGGTTTTAAGGCAGCTCTAACATCATTGTACAGTTATTTCGATCATTAACGTCTGGTTGATTATATCTTCAAAACACACTTCTTGATGTGGGCATTCAGAGGTTCTATTTTGTATTTTTTCTCCTATATGATTTGTAGTTGCCATCCACTGTCAGAAAAGAGGATGAGCATTTTTTATTGTGTTTGAAACTAGTATCAGTCCTGCTTCCTGCTTGACAGAGGGGGCCAGTCACTTCATAGTCTTCACTTTTCCAGTCAGAGAAAGCCTGGGCTTAGTTCCTGGATAACTTTGTTCTGCACCTCTAGTACCCTACCTTTGTTTCTCATTTAGTCAAATGAAAATTAAAATAGAATATGAGTTCAGTGGGTTCCCTTTCTAATTCTTTTTTTTGAGGAGATGGGAATGTTAATGTTAAGATCATTGTTTGCTGGTATTTGATTCTTACATCACCATAGTATCCCATGTATCCCTGTCCTTCCCATTTTGCCTCCCAGAGCGCCGTCTCATATGACATAGTATATTTCGGAGAAGAAAAGATGGGGGGAAAAGAAGCACAGGCTGTCAATATATTGAGGTGACATGTGTAATATGTAATATTAATATGTAATATGTAATTTCATCTTCTTGAAGGAATAGGTTGGGAGTGTCTTCTCATGTCTCTTCATTTGGATCCCATGTGATCTTTCAAATTTTGTTACATTTACTTTTGATTTTTTTGATATCATTGTTTCCACTTACATTGTTGTAGTCACTGTGTATATTTTTTGCTTGGCTCTTCTGACTTCACTCTGCATCAGTTCATAGAGATCTTTCTGGGCTTCTATGTATTTATTGCACACATTTTTCTTATAGTAGTAATAATCCATTACATTCATATGCCCCAGTTTGTTTAACCATTCCCCAATTGTTGAGTGTCTACTTTGTTTTTAATTTTTAGCTCTAACAAAAAGTGCTCCTATAAATATTTTGGTTTATTTGGGGAGTTTTTTCATGTCATTGACTTCTTTGGAATATAAGCCCAGCAATAGAGTCTTAAGTTCAAAGGGTATGGACATTTTAGTCACTTTATTTGCATGATTCCAAATTGCCTGCTAAAATGGTTGTACCGTTTCATAGTTTCACTACTAACGTATTAATGTAACTATTTTTTCACTATTCATCTAACACAGACTGTTTCCCTTTATTGTCATTTTCAGCAATTTGCAGGGAGTAAGGTGAAACCACTGGGTTCTTTTGATTTGCATTTCTCTTCTCATTAGTGATTTTGAGCATTTTTTTAATGTAGTTCTGAATACTTTAAAGTTCTTTTGAGAACTGCTTGGTAACAGCCTTTGACCATGAATGGCTAATAGTTGTGTAAATGTGTTTATTAATTGTTTTTTATATCTTGGATGCAAAGCCTTATCAGCAAGATTTGTTATAAAGTTTTTTTCCCCTTCATTTATCTTCGTATCATAGGTGTATTAATGTTGTCTATGCAGAGCTTTTCAGTTTCAGTTGACTTTTTCCTTTTTTTTTTTTTTAGGATTTAAATTTATTTATCTTTAGTTTTCCACATTCACTTCCACAAGATTTTGAGTTCCAGATTTTCTCCCCATCTTTCCCCTTCCCACCAGATGGCAGGCACTCCTTCCCCCCAGTCTGCTCTCCCTTTTATCATCCCCCCCCACTTTTTCCCTTCCCCTTTACTTTCTTGAAGTACAAGATAGATTTCTATACCCCACTGGCTGTATATCTTATTTCCCAGTTGCATGTAAAAGCAATTTTTTAACATTTGTTTTTAAAATTTTGAGTTCCAAATTCTCTCCCTTCTTTCCTCCCCACCTACATATAATGGGAGTTAAAAATCTTCCCCACCTATTGATAGGCCCCAGGTGGGACTATTGAGGGAGGCTTGATTGGGGGATGCTTTTTTTTTTTTTTTTGTATGGGGGCCCCTATACCTTTTACTGATTGCTGGAGGCATTGGGTCACCAGAGGAGAGGTCATGCTCTCCAGCTCTGAAAAGAGTATATATACTCCAGGATGAGATTTTGCTTTTGGGTATAGTTTTTGGAAGAAGGTTCATGTGTCAGGAGAGATTCTGGGCAGCTGTTTTAAGAAGCTCCTGGACTTTGAAAACGCAGATGTTTATACTTCTCTCTCTGGTAATGATGTATACATTGCCTATGGTCAGAGAGTTGGAAGCCCTGTCTGTTGGTCCTGCTTATATTTTCTCTGTTTTTATATGTAATTAAAGTAAGATTGCTTACCCCTCTTTTAGAAAAGCTGTTCTAAGAACCTGTGTAGCAGGCCTTCCTGGTTGCCAAGGTGCTTGCACCTTGCTTGCACTTTTACACCATCCCCATTGAGAAGGCAAGTGATTTAATATAGGTTATACTTATGTAGTTATGCAAATCACCTCCATAATAGTCATGTTGTGAAAGACTGTATTTCCCTCCATCCTGTCCCACCCCCCCAATTACTCTACTTTCTCCTTCAACCCTGTCCCTTTTCTAAAGAATTTGCTTCTGACTAGCCCCTCCCCCAGTATGCCTTGCCTTTTATCATCCCCACTTATCCCCTTCTTCCTACTTGCCTGTAGGGTAAAATACCCAACTGAGTATATATGTTATTCCCTCCCTAAGCCAAATCTGATGATGAAAGTAAGGTTCACTCATTTCTTCTCACCTCCCTCCTCTTCCCCTCATTGTGAAGACTTATTCCTTGCCTCTTTTATGTGAGATAATTTACCACATTTTGTCTCCCTTTCCCCTTCTCCCAATGTTTCACCCCTTAATTTTATTTTTTAGATGATCATCCTTTCACATTCAACTTACCCTGTGTATGCACCCTCTGTCTCTCTCTCTCTATCTCTCCCTCCCTCCCTCTGTATCCGTCTATGTTATCTATTTGCTCCAACTACCCTAATACTGAGAAAGGTCTCATAAGTTACAAATATCATTTTTCCATGCAGGAATGTAAACAGTTCAACTTTTAATAAGTCTTTTTTGATTTCTCTTTCCTGTTTACCTTTTTATGCTTCTCTTGTTTCTTGTATTTGAAAGTCACATTTTCTATTCAACTCTGATCTTTTTATCAAGAATGTTTGAAAGTTCTCTATTTTATTGAATATCCATTTTTTTCCACTGAAGGATTATACTCAGTTTTGCTGAATAGGTGATTCTTGGTTTTAATTCTAACTCCTCTGATCTCTGGAATATCATATTCCAAGTCCTTCAATCTCATAATGAAGAAGCTGCTAGATCTTGTGTTACCCTGATTATATTTCTACAATACTTGAATAGTTTCCTTCTGGCTGCTTGCAATATTTTCTCCTTGACTTGGGAACTCTGAAATTTGGCTACAATATTCCTAGGAGTTTTCCTTTTAGGAACTCTTTCAAGAGGTAATTGGTGGGTTCTTTCCATTTCTATTTTACCCTCTGGTTCTTGAATATCAGGGCAGTTTTCCTTAATAATTTCTTGAAAGATGACATCTAGACTCTTTTTTTGATCATGGCTTCCAGAATTTTTAAATTATCACTCCTGGATATATGTTCCAGATCAGTGGTTTTTTCCAATGAGATATTTCTTCTGTTTTTCCATTCTCTTGATTCTGTTTTATAATTTCTTGATTTCTCATGATGTGATTAGCTTCCATTTGCTCCAATCTAATTTTGAAGGAATTATTTTCTTTGGTTAGCTTTTGGACTCCCTTTTCCATTTGGCCAATTCTGCTTTTTAAGACTTTCTTTTCTTCATTGACTTTTTGGACTTTTGCCATTTGAGTTAGTTTTTCTTCAGTATTTTTTGGATCTCCTTTAGCAAGCTATTAATTTGTTTTTCATGGTTTTCTTGCATCACTCTCATTTCTCCTCCCAATTTTTCCTCTACTTCTCTTACTTGATTTTCATATTTTTTTTTGAATCCTCTGTGGCCTTCGACCAATTCACGTTCCTTTTGGAGGCTTTTGGTTTAGGAACTTTCACTCTGCTGTCCTCCTCTGGTTGTATGCCCTGATCTTCCTTGTCACCAAAGTAAGATTCTATAGTCTTAGTTCTTTTACAATGTATGCTCATCTTCCCAGCCAAACATTTGACTTTCTAACTCTTTGTCAAGATAGAATTATACTTCCAGTTGGTTTAGGGATTGGAATGCGTGTACTTTCCCAGGCTTCAGGGATTTTGTATCAGCTGCTTGATCCCTTACCATCTGTGGGCCCAGAGATCTGGAAGCAGCCTCTGTAGTCATTGCAGCCACTGCTGCTGCCTCTGGGCCAACTCTGGCAAGACTGAGCTCTCCTTTTTCACTCAGGTCCCACAGAGTTTTCCCACTGACCTTTTTGGTGTTTGTGGGTTGAGAAGCCTGGAAATCGCCAGAGTTGCCAATGATATCGTCCCCAGGGACCTGTTTTGCCTGTCTGTGAGGTCCACACCATACTGCACTCTGCTCCACTCCCAACCCAGTAGGACAGACCCCTCCTGTTGACTTTCCAGGTTGTCTTGGGTTGTCACTCTGTCGTTTTGTGGGTTCTGTAGCTCTAGAGTTTGTTTATAGTCATTTTTTACAGGTATTTGGAGGGTGCTGGGGGAGTGCTCAGGGAAGTCCCTGCTTTTACTTCGCCATCTTGGCTTTGCCCTTCAGTTTCCATTTTCTTCTGTAAACACAGTATTATGTTCCTTCAATTACTTATATCTTTTTTTTTTTAAGGTGACCCAGTTTACCCTGCCTAGATTTCTTTCTTACTCCTTCTCCTTTCTTCTCACTTAATATTCCCCCTTCCTCTCCTCTCTTCTATCAGTGTGACTGGATCATGGAGGAGAGTAGTGTTTAATAAAACTGGAAATGGAGCAGATTGGGATGGATTTTTTAGGTGTGTGTACTGAGGAGAATGAGTATTCATGTTGGCTGTATTGTACTTGGATGCCTCCTGGACATCTGGTTTGAGATGTCTATTCAACACTGGTGATGTGGAATGAGACCTTGGGAGAAAGAGACAAGACCTTATATGTAGATGAGTCATCTGTGTAGATGATGCTTAAAATCATGAGTGCTTATAAATCTCTGAGTGAGAGAGTGTAGGGTCCAGGACAGAGCACATAGACCCACAGTTGGGATTTGGGACAAAGGTGATAATAGTTCCGAAGGGAACTTGAGACGTAGTGGTCAGTTAGGGACCTACTAAGATTCTCAGTATCACAAAAATCCAGAGTAGGGGAGTCAACACTGAAATATGCTTTTGAGAGATTACAGCAGATTAGAATTGAGAGAAGGCTGAGATTTATCAATTAAGATCATTGATAATTTTTAGGAAAAACAGTTTCAATGAAGTGAACTGTTGTGTTAATGGTGAAAGACACCAGTTTAGAGAAGGATTACTGGGGAATGCATAAGTGTTATGGAATCTTTTTTCTACTTTATTTTCTAGTATTGATTCTTGTCATTTATTACCTTGGAGTGTAGTTATTTGAGCGTAGAAGGAGACAAGGTTCTGGTATTCATTCTTTCTGTGGAAAGAAACAGATTTAAATATAGATTATAACACATTTTTCTTTATTTTACATGGGGATAGTGCTACTTACTTAAAGTAATTTTCTGTAATAATGGGAAAATTTCTTGATCTTAATATTTAAGAAGGGAAATATTAGGCCACTAAGTCGCACTTTTACATTCAGACCAGACTTAATGTGGTGATAATTATTAATTTATTATCTTTTTTATTAACTCTTTAAGCATGAATGTAGTTTTAATCCAGATCACTTGTAGTAGCCATAAAACTATCTCATGGAATTTTCCTCCCCCCCAAAAAAAGAAGATCAAGGAAGCTAAAAATAGAATGAATCTGGAAAATGTGCTACTATCTTTCTCTTGGTTGTGATTTCGTTTAAGGGCAATTTCCCCCCTTGCATTAGCTATGTTGTGCACAAACTGTATACTTAGAATTGCTTTTTACAGTTGTTGTTTACTTGAAAATGTTTATAATGAATATTACCTTTTGTTGCTCCTGAACAGTATCTTCAGTCACATAAACTGCTCCCACTTCTTTTAGCCAATTAACGTATTTATAGCAATAAAAGGTTTTCTTTCCATCCTACTGTGCCTCCTGGTTATCTCCTTGGTTGCTCTAATCAAGTCCCTTGAGGCCATTGTGCTCTTGATCTTTTGCTAATTTAGTTTTTTTCTTTTTTTCATAGTTCTAGAGTTTTAGAATTGTGAGGGCCTTAGAGTTTCTGTAGGCCAGCCTCCTCATTTTATGGTTTTCAGTCCATCCTTCTCTTTGCTTTCTTAGCTGCTCTTCCCGCCTCCAATTTTATGCACCATGAGAAGTTCAGTAATAGATAATAATAGCAATAGTAAGGATAGCTGGCATTTCCATATAGTGCCTACTATTGATCCACATAATAACCCTATTAGTATCCCCATTTTACAGTTGAGAAAACTGAAGCAAATAGAAGTTACACAATTTGCCCAAGGTCACACAGTGTCTGAGATCTGATTGGAATTCGGGTTTCCTTGACTCAGACTGGGCCCAGTACTCTGCGTACTATGGTGCCGCTGATGAGGTGACACCTTCACTCTTATTCTATCTTTCGTAGCTGAGTAACACAAAGGCCAGTGTAAAGGACTGGAAGAGTGCTGGGGAGGGAGAAATTATTTCTGCTAAATTATTTTTCTCTTCACTTCTCTGAACATGCTGTGATTGCTAGCTCAGTTTCATCTAGTGGTCATCAGGTTGTTGGCCCTGTTAGGACTATGGAGAACTCTCCCACCATGCTAGCCCTCAAGGAACGTATGTTTTAGTGAGAAATATTAGACTTGTAGTGCTTAGTAATTAACTCTAGTACAAGGAAGTATAAAAGTAAGTGGCATATAGATAGTATTTTTTTTTTAATTACTGTAGACTTTTGAGGAAGGAGAGAAGTTGCTGCATGCCTCATAGATGTGGTAACCTAGGTCAACTTGGTTCTTGAATGAATGGATGGATGGATGGATGGATGGATATGTGGAAGGATGGATGGATAGATGGATGAATGGATGGATGAAAAAAATGTTAAGGACATCTTATGTTCCAGAAACTGTACTCTAAGCATTGGAAATGTAAAAATAAACCTGACATAGCCACTGCTCTTAGAGATTTTAGATTTTGGTTATTTGTTGTCCTTCATTCTTGAAGTGGACCAAAATGACATCACTATGATAAAGTGAAGTTTCAGTGTGCCCGACTGTGGCTGATCAGACCAGTACGAGCTTGGAATGCTCTATTGGGCACAGATAGTCCATGTGAATATTTGGGGTAGGTACTCCAAATTTGGGCATCCTACGTTTACTTTGTGCTTTGCTCAGAGAGCACAGCACCCTTTCTGATGTGGGCATGCCATGCTAAATGGTCCTATGCCAGTGTATCCATGTCCCACAGTCAAATCCAAACATCACCAACACTGTTTACATTTTAATGGGGGAATATAATACATATTATTGTATTGTATTTTGACCAGGACAGGGAGTTTTCTTGTAGGGAGTCATAGGGATGGCAAATGAGTGGATAGCAAAATAAATCGATGTACTTTTCCAGAAGAAATGATACTGTTGTTATAAACTCTTTGAAAGCAAGGACTTTTGTCTTTTGTTTGTATCTTTATTGTGTAGTAGAGCTGGGGCGTATGATAAGCACTTGCTAAATACCTCTGGACTGACTGACTCTCAGTCCTTGTTAGTTGATTGATAGTGATTAACTTGCATGGATAACTACAGTTTTCAGTTCTGATTGCACATTCTGTTTATGAGACCATTCAGCTCTACTGGGATCAGACATTCATCCAAACAAACATAGGTTTATTTTAAAATAGAGAATTGGTTTTTTGTTGGTGGTGTCCCATTGCTTTTTAAAAAGTATTTTAAAGTAATCCTCCTGTGCTAGTATCACAAAATGAAGTCATATATTGATGTCCCTTGTTTTTGCCACTGCTCTTAGATGCCCAGAGCAGTAATAGAGGATGATTTAATTTGGAAGGCCATATGACATTAGAAGGACGTCCTCTGTTAGATAGCTGCTTCTTAGTAATAAGTTACAAGTACTCTAGTGAGTCTGATCTTAGTGGCTTGGAAATTACCTTCTGCAGGGCACATCACAGCTTGTCCTTTGGGGCTCTTGTCATGTTCTCCCATGTTTATCATATCTGACCCGGGGTGCGTCAGAGGCCGCTGGGGGTGCCGGCTGTCCACCTGCCCTCCCTCCCTCTTGCCTTCTGACCAATCTATCTTCTTTTCCTCTCATAAAATTCTTCAACGACTCCTTACTCCTGTCCTTCATTGTTCCTTGTTTAGTCATGTATGGCTGCCCAACTGAACCCTTCATGCACCTCTTCATTGTGCTTGATGTGGTACTCATCTTTAGTTCTTAAAAGGCAGCTCTGTTCTACATCTTGTTGCCATGTAGCAGCACCAATGAGGAGAGAAGGAAACAATCATTTTTTAAGTCTTGTCAGGCACTGTGCTAGGCACGTCACGAATCTTTTCTCTTTTTTTCATTTGATCCACACAATAACCCAGGCAGGTAGTTGCTCTTATTGTTTCCATTTTACGGTTGAGGAAACTGAAGTACGTAGAGCTTGTGACTTGCCCAGGATCATCTAGCTAGTTAATGATGACGGTAAAATGTTATTATTGGAAAGTTGGGTCTTTGCTTTCATGGGAAGCATAATTTCCTGAAAGTAGTCCAATCCACCCTCCTTATTTTCACCTCTGGGCCTAACTTATTCATCTGTACTCTCTCTCAAATATACATGCTATATAAGAAAGCTGTGTAGGATTTAATTTTAAATTTACATTGAAATCTGGGCAATAGGCATTCTACACCCATCTGGTCTTTCCTGTGTGGATACATGGACCAAACTTCTTTGGTTACATTATGATTAGAGATCTCTTCCTGAAAGCTACACAACATTGTGGATGAAGACAGTGCCCTCTCTGAACAAGAACATCTGGAGTACCCTCAGTTTCCCCAGGTGATTCCTTGTTAACTGGAATGAACTGGATCTCCTCCATCACCACAGTCACCCATAACTCTGGAGAAGAGTGTTCAGTTCCTGGTTTTATGCCTCCTCTAGTATTTATTAGCAGAGACTCATTTGCCAGGGTTATTTCTGTTATTACATTTTCTAAAGAATCCTGAAATTATCTTAATTTGTGGATGGGAGATAGTAATTTGTTTTATAAAAAGAAGGGAAAATATATGGTGTTGAATTAAAACGATTTTATAGAACTCATTTGTAAAATCTTACAAAGAAAAATGCTGAACAGTTGTGAACATAACCCAGAGAGAAGGGGTGGGAGGGTAAAACTAATTTAAAGAAAGCTTTGTAAAACTTCAAACCAAGCAGAGTCATGCCAACAACATTCAAAGATGGAAATGGATCACTACAAACAGAAGAAGAATGGAAAAAATTACCATAAAGTGTTTCAGTTGACTCTTTTCTCCATCAGGGATGGTGATCACCCATCACTTTTGGACCTTAGGTGCCTCTTGAGGAGGTAGAAATGTCACATGGAGAACCAGATGGAAACAAATGCCAGAGAACCAATCTAGAGGTGATAGACTTATGAGGTCCTGGAGACCCATTTACCAAAGACATGGGAAAAAAATCAGATCCTATTGATAGAAAGAAAAAGGGGAGGAAGCATCAATAACTACCAGCCTCTATGTCTACTCCATACAAAATCATGAAAGTTACCTGGGCGTTGTCAAGTGAAGGTGTTTGTAGGCACCAAGGAAGCTTTTATGAGCAATATTTAACAATGGATCACATCTTTACCATCTTATAATTTAATTGAAAGTTGTAGAGAATATAAAATCTCATCGTCCTTTTTGCTTTTTGATTTTAAAAAAACATTTGATTTGGCAGAACAAAATGCTGCTGGGTATTCTCTTTTAAAGTAAGTCATCAAATTGTTTTAAATATATATTTCATGGGATATCATCTTAGGTACAAGAAAAATGTATTAGTCATTTCTTTCAAGGAAGGTTCTTAAGCCTATGTGCCTCTGGGTGTGTGTGTGTGCATGTGTATAAATGCTTTTAAAATTTCATATTAAATCTTGTTTGGAAATGATAGGTATTACAATATATAATTTGTCATTTATTATTAATTTCCATTTTTTTAACTGAATGATATGTTTAAGCCAATAAGTGCACTGGATTAAATTTTCCCGTTTTCCTGTATTTTTATGAAATCAAGTTATTTTTTATTATATAGAAATTTTTGATTTTTGTGATTTCCCTCAAATGTTCTTTTTCCTCAGAATTATTTATGTGTGTGTACGTTTGTGTGTGTGCGCACATACATATACACATATACACATACACATACATATTATATATATGTTAACGAAGAGAATAGATTACAAAAGATAAAATAGATACTTCTAGTTGTATGTTATTGAAAAGTCATTGCACAAACAAAATCATCACAGGCAGGATGAGAAGGGAAAAAGAGCTGGATGTATGTAGGAGTCAGAAAAAGCTGGGTTCAAGTTCCACCCCTACTCAAATTGGTTGTGTGGTCCTTGGAACGACAATTGGCCTCTCAGTACCCAGAATGCTTTCTGACAACATATAAAGGGCAAAAGGTACAGATTGGCATCAGCATTAGTAGAGGAAATTGCTTACCAAGAGTTGAATACACTAATGAAATCATAGGTCTGGTTTAAAAAACAAAATCTGCTTCTTTGCGTATGTTATTTTCCCTTATTAAATTTCTCTATCCTTGAGGACAAAGGTTTGCTGCCTTTGTTTCTCCAGCATATTGCCTGGCAAGTAGTTGGTGTTTAATAAGTGTTTGTTGAATGGTGTTGAATTGAGTTGAATGTTGAAATATTTTCGGACCTGGACCTGAAAGGTGCATAGAAACATGGTGTGTAGGAAAGAACCTCAGAGCTCATCAGGAAAGGCTGGGATCAAATCCTACCTCTCTGGTTACCAGTTTAGTGACTGTGGGCAAGATGTGGCTCCTCATACCCCATTTTCTCATTTGCAAAAAGGTAAGAATGATATTTGTAGAATCTACTCCATAGGGTTGTCATGAGGTCCGAATGACATCATGTGTATATTTGCGGTGTGTTTGTGCCAACCTTGTAGTGACATTTAAATACAAAGTACCAGTACTTCACTCTTCTTTTTTGTTTGTTTTTAATTTTACATTTTTTAAAAAAGTGTACGTAGTGTGACAGATGTTGCTTTTGACATCTCATAACCTTTTTTTTTCTGATCTATACATTTGTCAGTATTTTAAAATGAGTTGACGGGCTTCTAATCCAAAAAAGATCCTGTCAAGCTAGGATTATGGGTTGGATCTGATGAGGTGAAGTTTAATAGAGGTAAATATGCTTGGGTCAAAAGAAATCAAGGTCACAAATAGAAGGGGAGGTGTGGGTAGGCAGCAGTTTTTCTGAAACAGATTAGCGAATTTTAGTGATCTACAGGTGTAGTGTGAATAAACTGTGTGACAGCACAGTCCCGGAGCCCATGAGATCCTGGCATGTATTGAGAGGCATAGTGTACATACCGAATGGGGGAAAGGCTAGGCTCACCGGACCCTGCCCTATCAGGCCACCTCTGGAATATTTGGTTCGGTTTTAAGAGTTGCGTTTTAAGGACATTTTCAGACAAAGGAGTACCAGGGAGAACAACCAAATAGTGATAAGGACCCAAGACTATCCCATGTTGGGGATTGTTGGAAGGAATTAAAATGTTTAGTTTAGACATTAATATTATTCATTGATTTACGTGAGAGGAGAGACCTTTGAGGCTATCTAGACCAACTCACTTATATGTTTAAAAAAATCTTGAAGCTCCTTTATTTCTAGTTAAAAGGAAATATCTAGTTAAAATGAAGCTTTGTTTAGGCTTTTACTGGCTAGCTGTTTCTAGAGTCATTCCCTGGAGGGTCAGCCTTAGGCAGTCACTGGGGCAGTGTTATTTGAGAGTCAGAGGAGGGACAAAGGAAAGTCCTTCGCTTCCATTAATCCCCTTTTCCCCTGAACCTTGAAATTCTACATGTATAGTGTGATACCTTTAGATTAAACGTGCTTCCTCCTCTGGGGTTCTGGGAGGGGCAATATTATTTACAAGTCATTTACATGGAGGTTTGATTACCTAATAATAGTGCTTTTTTCAGGGGGTAGTAGATGTGGACTAGGGTGAAGAAGAGTGAGTAGGGTTCCCAGAAATGGATGAAATGAATCATAGTTCTGGAAACTGAAAGAGATCCTCTAGTCTAGCTCCCTCGTTTTACAGATGAAGAAGCTCAGACCTTCTGTGGTTAAATGTAATGCCCCAAGTCATCAGGCAGCCAAGATGTAGAGTCAGGATTTGAACCCAGAATTCTGACTCCAAATCCAGTACTTCCCATGGCGCACACTGCCACTCCTGTCAAGGAAAAAAGGGCTGACTTGGCCGGTCCCCAGATTTATCAAGGCCTTGCCTCATTTTCAACGCCAGTTAGAATCATTGGATTTTTCCCAGCTGGGTTGAGTAGGTTGAAGACTAACATTTCTGATATTTCCTGTATTTTATCTTGTTAACGAAGAGGTAATTTTTCTTCGGAAGTTTTTGCTTACTCTTTGCTTCTTTACTTTTCACACCTCAAAACCCTAAACAAATTTTAAAAAATATGAACTACCTTTTTTTTTTTTTTTAAAGTCATGCATGGTTGAGCATTTCAGTTCTTTAATGACAATTCGAACTTAATATTGGAAAATTCCAACTCTTTAGAATTACCATTTTGCCAAAGTTTTTAAAAAAAATTGTTAATTTTGTTTTTAAAATTGGCAGATACTAGAGAAATGTAGGTTCCTAAAGCCAAGCTAAATCACCAGGTCCTGGAAAATTGTAGTGTAGAATGGAATATAAATAAATCAGCTGCTCAAATATCAAAACATAGAACTTAATTGAACACTGTTAAGTGAGCACATGGTTCTTGCCAGCAAGACTTATGAACTCTTGATTGCTCAGGGGAAGCATGGTTAACCAAAATACTATAGTGAAACACATGGGGACAGTCTTTACGTATGGCTAGAAAATCATCAGCAGATCCTTTGTGGACCACCTTGGTGATTATTAGTGACCTGCACCGGGGTCCTAAAATGACAGACTCTTTAAAGTAGCTAAAACAGATACACAGTAAAGTTTCAGAAAGTACAAGCAGCTAATTGTCCAAATCCTGGACTGAGACAGGTCTAACAATTTACTTTTCTAGTAGTCCTAGCAAATAAAAATTTCAGTTATTTGTGTTTGGAAAAACAATGAAAATTTTGTCAGTAATGTCTTTGTCCTTTGTATGAAGAATGATTGTGGCTAGTCTTCTCAATTATTTTTGTTCTTCACTAATCTAATTTAATCAAATTGCTCTAATTATATTACTTAAAACTGGACACCAAGCCCCTTGTATTTTTTTCATTTTTCTATTAACACATTAAGTGTCTTAAAAAGGATAGAATTGGTTCCTGGCATTTTGCATTGAAAGGAGCACTGGATTTGGAGTTAAGGGTCTTGGTTTCAAGTTTGTCTTTGCTCCTTCCTGAAAAAAGTTACTTCACTTTTGGAAATGAAGGGTCAGGATTAGAATCATTTTTAAGATTCTTTATATCTCTGAATATATTATCCTTAGAACTGAATATTACATTTCAAATATGCATTAAATTTCAAAAACAAATGTTAATTATGCTCCCAAGCTGACCTTAAGGAAACTTATTTTAAAAATAAAACAAAAACTGCTATTTCATGTGTCATGATCTACCTCTTAATAACATTTTCCAGACATATTTCAACTCTCAGTGCAATTTTTTTGTCTTCGATGAGTAGAGAGAAATTTTAAGCATGATTTTGAGTTAGAAGGAGTTGAAAATATTGATTTGACAACTTTGGAAGATGGGGAATTTGTCATATCTTCTAGTTTAAAGTATCTGGGCATCAGTACTTTTGACTTGTTTCATTTTTTTCCCCTTTCTTTTTTTAATGACCCAATTTCCTGCTCCAGTTAGCTTCCCAAATATTTCCTTTGGTGGGGAAAGAGTGTGTGAAGAATGCTGCTACCTATTTCTAATTGAATTATTTAGAATTCGATGTCGTCAGCCTTTGACTTAAGGGCCAATGATTTGAGCTGTATTGCTTTGATCACCGTTCCTGTGTGGTAGGTACTGTGGCTAACTCATTCTAAATAGAGCCTTGGAAGGATTAAAGATTAGAGCAATTTAAAAGAGTTGTGAACTGTCACAACTAGCTTTGAACATTGTCTAATTAGATTTTCCAAAGTTCATAAGATCATAAATTTAGAGCTCACAGTGATTTCAGGGATCACCTAGTCCAGCCTTCTCATTTTTCAAATGAGGAACCCAGGTACGTAGAGGTTAAAGTGATTTGGCATTCTGTTAATTAATGGTACAGTGTTTCAGGGACCACATCTAGCAACCTTTTAATGCTGCCTTGGTTTCTGTATCGTGTGGGTAACCTGAGGGCTATGCTCAGTGTCTGGTTCAGGGTTAAAATTCTGAAGGAAGGATTTTTTGGTTAGTGGAGCCAAAAGTATGTGCTGATGACTAATCTGAACAAGCTTACTTTGTTAGTTGGTTTATAATTATACTCGTTTGCAAGAAACTTATACTTTCATGAGCTTGAATTTAGAGTTTTTCCTTCTGATTCTTGATACATAAACCTTTCATCCAATTTTGTTAGTCTCTTTAAATATACTAGATACGTAAATGAAATGTGAAGATAAAATATATGAAAATATAAGATAAAACAAGTAATTAAAATGCAAAATTATGATTACTGATGTTAAGCTGCCTTGATGAGTAACATGACACCATTTATATTGAAAAGTGTAAGAAAGAGTTCTGAAACTAGTCTAGAATGACTAGGGGGTGGGGAATTTTTGATTACCAAGTTAATCTGGGAAGATTTTCAGAGGCATTTTAACAGAACAAAATTTGGCATACTATTGTAAGTTTTATGGCACTTTAAAAGGAAAATTGACTTCCTAAGAAAGAGTCATTAAGTGAATTTATTATCTTTAAAAAAAAAACAGTCATGGATGACTTTCTTTTAAAAATTCATCTAATAGGTTTGTAGTTGCCTTTCTGCCTGCTAACTAAAGGGCCAGCTGCACTGGAAGGACATTGGCAGTATTCCTTTATTTAATAGGATTTTGAACAAAGGGGAAAGAGGGATGTATATTTCTATGGGGTCTAGGCCTAAGCTTTTAATGAATATAATAAGAAACCTTAGAATGAAATATTCAGTCATTGCTTATTTTAAAAAAAGAAATTAACAAAGAAAGCAAATGTGAGATACTTTTGCTTGTGGACTTACACAATAAGATAATGCCGCATGCTGCTTCTGCTTGCGTTCATGGTGATAATAACTTTTGTTTAGTCTTTACTAGTGATACATTTTTAACACTCATGCATCGGTATAGCTAGAAACAATATTTTAGAATGTGTATCTACTAAGCATGTCAGAGTTCTTAAATATTACCTTTTAGGATATTGCATCCTTTATTTTTACAAGGGATTCTTAATATACGAAAAAAGAGTGTACCTGATTATTTGAGGATAGAAGCTTCAAACCTGGAAGTACTGATAAAGGTTAGGGTTTTGAGAATCAGAAAGTATTTTCCCAGTATCTAGCAAGTGGTGTACTTCTCTGTCCCTGTCTAGAGAGGTAGGGGCATAGCATCAGTCACCAACCAACAAGCATTAATTATAGGGTTACTAAGTAGTAGGCACTTGTGGTAAATGTATATGTGTGTATGTGTAAATAAATAATAACAAGGAAAATTTTGCTAATTTTTTTCCTCTAGCAGTATTTACGTCTTGCCCATATTTGATGAACATAAAATAATATTTTATGTATATAAAACACATCCCTGAGTGCTTTATCCTGCATAATTTTTGCTTCTTATCTTCCTTTATTCCACATACATAATTAATTGCAGATCTTAGCATTATTATCCCCACTGCCTCTGTCATCTTTCACATAGCCAGCCTATTTTTGGGCCGCATTGCCTCTCTGACTCTTGCCTTAGTCCCCCATGAGTCTCCTTGCCTCCAGTCTCTTCCCATTTCCAGTCTATTCTCCACAGTCATCAACTATGACTTTCTCTTATTCAATAAACTTCATTGGCTTCCTGTTGCCATTAGAATAAATATAAACATATCCTTGACTTTTAAGAAACTTGACAACCTCGTCCCAGCCTCCCTTTCTAGGCTTAATCTAGATTGGCCTCCTTCACACACTGTACGCTATTCAAACTCTCCTTCCTTTTGTTACTCGCACACAACAGTCCATCTTCCATATCTTGATCTTTGCACAAACTCTCCCCCATGTTTGAAATGTACTCATTCCTCACTTCAGTCTTGGAGAATCCTTTGTTTTGTCCAGGCAGCTCAAGCACCTCACCTTCTATGGGGTGAATTTCAGTTTCCCCATCTGCTAATGGGAATTTCCCCCCTCAGTTACCTTGTATTTATTTTACCTATATTTTGCTTACTTTTGTAAGTGCATTTTGACTTCTATTGAATATAAGCTCTAGGAAGGCAAAGGTTGTTTCATTTTTGTCTTTGTATGCTCTGAGGGGACATTTAGTGCCTGGCATGTTATAAAAAATGCTCTTTGATTAATTAAGTCTTGGGTACAATCCTAGATTCAGATACAAAATTCCTTTGGGGGAGTTTAGAAGGATAGAGGAAATCCAGAGTTGTCAGACTTCTCTTGACTTGTGGGTGTCTAGTTTTAACAATTATATTACACTGTATAAAGGTAATTTATGAATTCAGGGATTTATTTATTGCCCTCTGTTGTCTTTGTTTAGAGAATACTACAAATTTGTAGGGAAATCAACACACACCTGTCATCTTTATCCTGAGTATTCTCTAGTGAAGACTTTTACTTTCTAATTTACAGTTTTATTCTCACTTAAACTATTATATGTGATCCACATATTTAGTACTTTAACATAAAATACTTGGAAATTATTTATAGCTCATTAAATTCATTCTTCCTTTCTTCCCCATAGATTCTTCATATCTGGTATCTTTCTGTTCTGTTCTTTCTGTCACGTACTAGCCCCTTACATTGAGATGATGGCATGTTCAGGACAGTGAATGGATTGGTCTGTGTAGAAAAGTGTGTGTTCAGAGAGGTAGAACAGATTAAGTTGTATAAATGGCCTTATCAGACTCTAGAAAACTTTGACTGGCAAGGTGGAAGAGTGTAGAATATAGGCAATGAGAAATTAGTTATTCAAATTGCTAAAGATAATGCCTTGATGTTTTAAGCACAGACTTTTAATACCAGTTGCCAGTTGTGTCATGCTGTGATGGGAAGGGAAGATTGTACATATCTTTTTACTCGGAAGCATTGGTAGGCAGTGTGGGTATAGTGCTGGACTTCTGGTCAAAAAAAACTGAGTTCTGATCTTGCCTCTAACATTTGCTAATTGTGTAGTCTTGGGCAAGTCACTTATCTTCAAACCTTGGCTTCCTTATCTGTAAAATGAGAGTGTTGGCCTCAATGACTCCAGATCTCTTTCCATTCTAATTTTATGTGTGATCCCAAGCACAGACAAGGTCAAGGAGAGAGATGACAACCTAATTATTATATCATCACACCAGGGTTGCTCTGGCATCTATGAAATGTTAAAGAAAACCAGGGAGAGCTTCCATTGTTTAAAATCAATCACCTTTGGCAAGTCTCAAGGAGTATATTAAATGGGAATTACGGTGCATGAGAATGGGTGGTTGTGTTGTGATTTACACCACTGGAAGGCAGGAATACCTGCATCACGGATCCATCGAAGTACAAAACAAAGTTGTAAGCATGACTTCTGCAGACCATTAGTGAATGAGATCAAGGAAGGCTTCAAGGAGACAGTGGCATTTGAGTTGGACAGAATTTCTGCTGGGTAGGGATGGAATAGAATTGAGAAGTAGAATGCTGGCTTGAAGGGAAAGCTAAGGTTAGAAGAAGAAGAAAATAGAAAAACCAGTGTTTCAGTCTGAAAGATTGTTGAATGGTGATATCACAGCCTGAAAATGTGATGTCAGAAGGTAGAGTGAGTTCTGGAGAAAAGATAAACTTGATTTTAGAAATGGAAATTTCTTTTTTTTTTTTTTTAATTTTAATTAATTAATTAATTTAACTTTTAACATTCATTTTCACAGAATTTTTGGGCTCCAAATTTTCTCCCCCCTTGTCCCCTCCCCCCACCCCAAAACACCAAGCATTCCAATTGCCCCCATCACCACTCTGCTCTCTCCTCCACCATTCCTCTCTGCCCTTGTCTCCATCCTCTCCTCTGTCCTGTTGGGCCAAATAACTTTCTATACCCCTTTACCTGTATTTCTTATTTCCTAGCAGCAAGAACAATACTCGACAGTTATTCCTAAAACTTTGAGTTCCAACTTCTTTTCCTCCCTCCCTCCCCACCCCCTCCCTTTGGAAGGCAATCAATTCAATATAGGCCAAATCTGTGTAGTTTTGCAAATGACTTCCATAATAGTCGTGTTGTATAAGACTAACTATATTTCCCTCCATCCTATCCTGCCTCCAATTACTTCTATTCTCTCTTTTGATCCTGTCCCTCCCTGTGAGTATCGACCTCAAATTGCACCCTCCTCCCCATGCCCTCCCTTCCATCGTCCCCCCCACCCTGTTTATCCCCTTATCCCCCATTTTCCTGTATTGTAAGATAGGTTTTCATACCAAAATGAGTGTGCATTTTATTCCTTCCTTTAGTGGAATGTGATGAGAGTAAACTTCATGTTTTTCTCTCACCTCCCCTCTTTTTCCCCAAACTAAAAAAGTCTTTTGCTTGCCTCTTTTATGAGAGATAATTTGCCCCATTCCATTTCTCCCTTTCTCCTCCCATATATTTCTCTCTCACTGCTTGATTTCATTTTTTTTTTTAAGATATGATCCCATCCTATTCAATTTACTCTGCACACTGTCTCTATGTGTGTGTGCGTGTGCATGTGTGTGTGTGTAATCCCACCCAGTACCCAGATACTGAATAGTTTCAAGAGTTACTAATATTGTCCTTCCATGTAGGGATGTAAACAGTTCAACTTTAGTAAGTCCCTTATGACTTCTCTTTGCTGTTTACCTTTTCATGCTTCTCTTCATTCTTGTGTTTGAAAGTCAGATTTTCTTTTTAGCTCTGGTCTTTTCATCAAGAATGCTTGAAAGTCCTCTATTTCATTGAAAGACCAATTTTTCCCCTGAAGTATTATACTCAGTTTTGCTGGGTAGGTGATTCTTGGTTTTAGTCCTAGTTCCTTTGACTTCTGGAATATGATGTTCCACGCCCTTCGATCCCTTAATGTAGAAGCTGCTAGATCCTGTGTTATCCTGATTGTATTTCCACAATACTTGAATTGTTTCTTTCTAACGGCTTGCAATATTTTCTCCTTCACCTGGGAATTCTGGAATTTGGCCACAATATTCCTAGGAGTTTCTCTTTTTGGATCTTTTTCAGGTGGTGATCAGTGGATTCTTTCAATATTTATTTTGCCCTCTGGTTCTAGAATCTCAGGGCAGTTTTCCTTGATAATTTCATGAAAGATGATGTCTAGGCTCTTTTTTTGATCCTGGCTTTCAGGTAGTCCCATAATTTTTAAATTGTCTCTCCTGGATCTATTTTCCAGGTCAGTTGTTTTTCCAATGATATATTTCACATTATCTTCCATTTTTTCATTCTTTTGGTTTTGTTTTGTGATTTCTTGGTTTCTCATAAAGTCATTAGCCTCCATCTGTTCCATTCTAATTTTGAAAGAACTATTTTCTTCAGTGAGCTTTTGAATCTCCTTTTCCATTTGGCTAATTCTGCTTTTGAAAGCATTCTTCTCCTCATTGGCTTCTTGAACCTCCTTTGCCAATTGAGTTAGCCTATTTTTCAGGGTGTTATTTTCCTCAGCATTTTTTTGGGTCTCCTTTAGCAGGGTGCTGATCTGCTGTTCATACTTCGCTTGCATGTCTTTCATTGCTCTTCCCAGTTTTTCCTCCACCTCTCTAACATAATTTTCAAAATTTTCTGAGCTCTTTTTGAGCTTTTCCCAGGTCTGATCCCATTGAGTGGGCTGGGATACAAAAGCCCTAACTTCCGTGTCTTTCCCTGATGGTGAGCACTGCTCTTCCTCATCAGAAAGGAGGGGAGGAGAAACCTGCTCACCAAGAAAGTAACCCTCTGTAGTTTTGGTTTTTTTTCCCTTTTCTGGGCATTTTCCCAGCCAGTGACTTGACCTCTGAATATTCTCCTCACACCCACCTCACTTCCGGATCCTCCCAGCCAGCGCTTGGGGTCTGAGGCTCAAATGCTGCTTCCCAGCCTCAGGGCTTTGGGCGGGGGCAGGGCTGCTATTCAGTGTGAGATCAAGTTCAGCTGCCCCGGGTTGGGGCAGGGCTGCCTCATGGGCTCAGTTCCTTCAGGGGGTTTATGCAGAGACCTTCAACAATGGGTCTGGGCTCCTGCCTGCTTGGGGAGCCCCG
Source organism: Notamacropus eugenii (assembly GCF_028372415.1). NCBI lineage: Eukaryota > Metazoa > Chordata > Mammalia > Diprotodontia > Macropodidae > Notamacropus > Notamacropus eugenii. The sequence continues at coordinate 160,245,757 of NC_092878.1, forward strand.
GTCTGTTCCCACCTCCGCTGGTGCCTCCTAAGGGGGCCTGAGTCATGGGGGCTCCCCACTCCTCTCTTGACCCGCCGAAGAGACCCTCTCACCGACCCTTGTCACCTGTGGGTGGAGGGACCTGCCTGGCTGCTGGAGATTCTGTCCCTGAAGCCTGCTCGGATCTGCTCCTCTCAGCACTGGGCGGCCGCGGCAGGGCTGTGCTCGGCTCCCAGTCCGTGGCGCGAAGAACCTTTTGCGAGAGGTTTTCAGGCTCTCTGGAACAGAAATCTTGTCCGCTCCGCTGTTCTGTGGCTTCTCCTGCTCCTGAATTTATTGGCAGCTCTTTTCTACAGATATTTCATGGGCTGTGGGTTCGGAGGTAGCGTATTTTTCTACTCCGCTGTCTTGGCTCCGCCCCCCTGGAAATGGAAATTTCCACATTGATGCAGATGCCCTAAAGGCAGTTGGATGAATGAAAAATAATTCATTATATACTTTACCATATGACAGGTTCTGTGGACTAAAGATAGAAATTTAAAAATGAGACAGCCTCTGCTCTCAAGGAGTAGACACTCTAATGGGGGAGAGAACACATATAGGAAGGTTCACCCTTAGAGAGGATGGAAGGACTTGGAAGTAAGAGAATATGGCAAGGCCCAGGGATCCTCAAGGTGCATCGACACCTGGGGAAATGGAGAGTTTGGTGCAGATAGTAAAGTCCGGTGATGATGATGATGAACATGGCCAGCCATCATTTATGAGGTACTTTAAGGATACTGTCTCATTTGATCCTCACGACAACTCCGAGGCGGTTGTTTTTAGAGGTGAGGAAAATGAGGAAGGTTAAATGACTTTCCCAGAGTCACAGAGACATTTCAATATCTGAGGCATGAATTGAAGTTTTCTGGACCCTATGCCCATCCTCCCCATTGTGCCATGTAGCTGCCATGGGATCCTCTTCACTGCAAGGTGAAGAGATTTGGTGATTCTCTGCTCATTTAAGCAGTGTGAGCATCTGTATTCACTCTGCAGGCTTCCAGCCTAACACCCTTGAAAAGAGGGCCAGAGGGTCTAAGTGAAATGAAGATTCTGGGTTTTCCCAAGCAGGGGTAGGGATTGGGAGAAGGGGAGTGTTGTTTCCAGGCAGCAGGGGTGAGGGGAGAAAGGGGCATTGGTAGGCACATGGGAGGAGGAGGGGAGAAGAAAGTGCTAGAAACAGGAATTATATATTTCTATCTATCCTAACCTCTATTTTGGTTTTGTACAGTTCTTTACTTTCTAAATTTTCCTACTCTGCATTCATTGAGTTTGATTCCATTTGTTTGGGGCCTTTTTCAATGAACAAGTTGAATTTTAATATTCCATCCCATATAGGCTGGCATATATTGAAGTTTAATGCTGTCTCCAAACTTAGTTTTCACTTTTAGCTGGAGGAAGTGGGCTCTGAAAGTCCAGCAGGTGTTTTGAGTAAGGGCTCTCCTGAATGTCCCCTCCCCTGAATTATTATTACACTAGCTTCCTCATCGACACCTCCACTCCAATCGAGCCTTCACCCAGCTCCCAAAGCAATCTTCCTCCAGCTTCCACAAGTGTGGCTCAGAATCTTCAGGGGCTCCCATTGCCTCAGACTGGCCATTAAAGCTCTTTGCAGTCCAAGTCCAGCCTTATCTCCCATTATTCTCCTTCACACACTCCACTAAGTGCTCCCTATATTGGCTTGCTCTTCCCTGAACTTAACCTTCTGACTTTCCACTTGGACCTAGGCAATATTGTCCATTCTCTAGTGAGTGTTATTTGCCTACCTTCTTTTTCTCCATAATGGTTCAGTTTGAAATCCCACAATAAAGTGTACCAGCATTTGGGGGAGTCTCTGGCACTGTTCTGGTCCTCCCCACCGCATCTCCTCCCTGGAGTTGGCATTCCCTAGACTTTTGGGTCTATTGCCTTAGACTCTTGCCTGATTTTCTCTTGCTCTCTTTTGCAGAAGTTTTCTGCAATTTCTGAGTTGCCTCAGGCATATCCTGCTTTGGAAGTCTTTGGCTTTTAACCTCTCCTCCCTGCTTATTGTCCTGTATGGTCTCCACTCACTACCTGAAAGCTAAGTTTCTTCTTATGCATTCATCCCTGCCCAGTGTTTTATGATCTCCTGGGGATTGTTTATTTTTAGAGAAGATTTGAAACCTCTTGGATTTTCTGCACTTAACATACTCAAACCTCCTGTTGAACTTTCTGAGACTGCTTCCTCCAACTAAAATGATAGCTTATGTGTGGAGACAGCATTAAGCTTCAATAGATGCGAGAACGTGTTTGATATAATATTAAAATTCAAATTGTTCACTGAAAAAGACGCTAAACAAATGGAATCAAACTTAGTGAATTCAGAGTACTGAATTTTAGGAAGTAAAGACTTTCACAAAACCAAAATAGAGAATGACTAGATAGGGAGAAATATATAAATTGCCAATTTTTCAGTTTCCATTGAGCACTGATAAAACCCTGAAAGCACAATTAAAGTGAGGTGGAGAAGAAAATCAGGAAAGGCTCCAGAGAAGAACTATTTATGTGATTGATGGATACACTTCAAAAATCCAGATGGATCATCACAGAGGAAAGGATGCTGAAGGGCAACTTTACAATCATCTTTAAATATACTTGTGTTACAAAAGCTAGCTTACTGGGGGCTGGGAACTGAGTGATTAGAATTGCTGCTGTAAACTACCCTTTAAAGACTTGATATCAAGTGAAGGAAAGTGAGAAATGGCTGTTACCATATCAGGAGAAGACCTTTAAGTTAGAGGTGGTACAGTGGATAGAGCAGAAGTCAGGAGGACCTGAGTTCAAATCTCACCTCAGACACTTGACACTCACTAGCTGTGTGACCTTGGGCAAGTCACTTAACTCCAACTGCCTCATCCTGGGTCATTTCCAGTTATCCTGAAGAGTATCTGGTCACTGGATTCATATGGCTCTGGAGAAGTGAGGCTGGTGACCTGCACAGCCCTCCCTCCTTCGCTCAAAACAAAGTCAAGTGCAAGTCATGTCATTATTTCTCTGCTGGCATGGTCTTCTTCGCCAACAAAGGACAAACACACAGAGAAAGTGCTACTAGGAAGGGTTAATGAGGCAAGATCTCAGAAATGGCAATGAGATGAGTCAATGAAGTATACATTGAACTAAGTGCCTGCAATGGTGCTGGCACTAAGGGGACATAAATAGAAAGGAGAGAGAATCACAGACAGATGAAACGATTAACCTTGGCTAGAAGGAGAATGACAGCCCTCTCCAAAACCTGGAGGAAAGTAATAGGGTGAAGTTAGAGACTTTTTGATTTGGTAAGGGAGGAGAGTTGATGGCATTCACACAGTGTGAAACATCTAATACTAACTGGGTTAGGATGCTTTGCAGTAGACCCTCTTAACCACTGGAATTTCACCTGGTGTGATCAAAGAAGACTGAAAGGGTTCTCTCACATAGGCTAACTTCTTCTTCAAAAGCAATGAAACCATCCTCAGTTGTTGATGTAACTTCCCAGTTTCCCAGTTATAAAAGCCAAGTAAGTGAACAGTCTTGGTTCCTTAAGTTTAATAGAAATCACCACGTCTTTCTTGAGCAGGTGTACCATCATGGTAAATGTGAAGGTCACTGCTTATAGTGCTGCTGTGCCCAACTGAACCTCACTTGTGTCTTGATTGAGGAAGCTTTCATTTGTTAAAGATTATATTGTCTCATGTTCTAATCTTGAACCTTAAATTACTAGATTGCCCTGGGGTCTGGCCCAGGACATTTGTCGTAGACAGTGGGATCAGTTTGGAATGACCTCATGCCTAACCTCATTGAAATGGGAGAAGGTCAGTACTGAGGGAGGGGAGTCACTATGGATTCAGTGGCCTGGTAGTGGGAACACTGGAGTTTCTGGCAATTTGGGGTATATACTCATTGGGACTGGGTGGGGTGCACCTTCCACTGATGGTGGGATTAGTTGGAAGGAGATTGAGGAAGCAGTGGAACAATTTGTATGTACTTAGTCATTACTTTATTAAGTAAAAGAGGACGCTGCTTAGGCCTTGGGGTGTGATATGACCTTCAGCCTAGAGGCCTCACTGAAAACGGGGTGAAATCTGTTGATATAGCATTAAAAGGAAGAGAGCAGAAGCAAGAGTGAGGATGAGAACTGGGGTTCATGAGTCATCTGGACAGTAGGGAAGCTTTGGGTTTGCTTTGTTACTCCCCCCCAAGGGTGAAGTAAATTAAACTAGCATTTATTAAGGGCATGTTGTTTACTATACACTGTGTGAAGTGCAGGGATTGCAAAGAAAGGAAAACAAAACAAAAAGTGTCACCTCTCCAGGAACTCCATGTCTAATATATCCTAGATAAATTGGGGATAATACAGGATGATTCACTTCACTGGGGGGCTCACTGAAGAACATTAGTTTTATTTGAACTGAATCTTGAAAGAAGCCAGAAGGCAAAAAGTGAGGAGGATGAGTTCTGGGCTTGGAAATCAACTAGTGAAGTGGAACAGAACTGGGAAGATGACATGTCCTCTTGTATGTGAGGGATAGGAAAAAAGGCAGGGTCACTAGATCATATGGTATGTGGAGAGGAGTAAAGTGTATGAAGACTGGAAAGGTAGGAAGGGACTAGTTTGTGAAGGGCTTTCAGTGCCTAACAGCATTGTGTATTTGATTCTAGAGGTAACAGGGAGTCACTGGAATTTAATGAGGAGGTGGGGTGATATAATCGATGCATTGGAGCAGGGGAAAATTTGAGGCTGGGAGGCCGATTGGCTTTTGTAATAGTCCAGATATGAAAGCCTGTACCAGTTGTGGCTGGCATTGTGAGGGTAGACACAAGAGTTGAAAGCAAGTTGGATGTATGGAATGAATGTGAGAGGAATGCAGCAGGACACAAAAGTCAGGACCCTGTGTGACTGGGAGGATGGTGGTGCTCTTGACAGTAATAGAGAAATTGGGATGAAGGGAGGGTTTGGGGTATGGAATAATGAGTTCTGTTTTGGACATGTTGGGTTAAAATGCCTATGAGTCATCTAATTTGAGATGTCCAAAAGGCAGTTTGGTGATATGAGACTGTAGTTCAGGAGAGAGGTTAGATTTGTGAATCATATACATAATTAAAGCCATAGGAGCTGATAAAATCACCAAGAGAGATTGTATAGAGGGAGAAGAAAAGAGGGCCTAGGATAGAGGGGGGATACCTGCAGTTAGTGTACTTGTCCAGGGTGAAGATCCAACACAATTGACTGAAGAAAGAGGTGTGGTGGGTTGACTCTGTACTGCTTTCTCCTCTCTCCAACCCCAAATGGTAGATCCATACCCTATGATCAGCCTTTTGGGTGACATGCTCATCTTGTATCATTAGACTTTAACCATGGGCCTCCCTTTTCACACCACCAGAAGGACCTGTTTCTACAGAAATATTCATAGCAGATTTTTTTTTGTGATGGTAAAGAATTGGAAATTGAGAGGATGCCCATCCATTGGGGAATGGCTGAATAAGTTGTGGTATATGATTGCTGGATACTGTTGTACTATAAGAAATGATGAGCAGGATGGTTCCAAAAGAACCTGAGAAGACTTACATGAACTGATGCAAAGTGAAGTGAGTAGAACCTGAGGCACATTATATACAATAACATCAACATTGTAAGGATGATAAACTGTGAAAGATTCAGCTGTTCTGATCAAACAGTGACCGAAGACAGTTCCAAAGGACCCATGACAAAAAAATGCTGTCCATCTCCAGTGAGAACTGATGAACTCTCAGTACAGATTGAAGCATATGCTTTTAACTTTTTTCATTTTATTTTTTGTCTGTGTTTTTTTTTGCAGCACAGCCAATATTGAAATAGATTTTTCATGACTTAATGTGGATAACCAATACCAAATTGCTTGCCTTTTCAAAGAGGGAGTGAGGCAGGATGGAGGGAGATAATTTGGAACTCAAAATTATTTTTTAAAAATGTTAATTTTTTTACATGTAGTTGCAAAATACTTAATGAAATAAAAATATATTTTAATAAAGAACTTAAGTGGTCCAAGGAACTAAGACTCAAACTCTTGGAATAACTTTCTAAGTCATAAAAACCAAATGTATAAGCAGCCAGGGCTTCTCAACCTTAATCCACTTCCATTGCTGGTTTCAGCATACCTTTCTGATCAGGTGTGCCATTATGGCAGATATGGAGTTCCCGTGCCCCAATGAACCAGCGCTGTATCTTTACTAAATCTCGTTTCCTACTATTCTTGAACAAACGTTTTTAAATTAAAGATTTTATGGTTTCTAAGTCTGAATTGAGACTGTTTTGAGCCAGCCCTAGCACAGAACACTTTGATTGTGACAGCTACCCTATTTCACTCTGTTGATGTGTGCAGTGTGTATGTGTGTGTGTGATCGGTGTATGCAGTGGATGAAATCACACAATAATATTTCATTAAAGCAGGGCCTGAGAGAGTTTCTGCTGAGGACTACTTTAGTAAGAGCAGTTCACATCTGTGTAATACTTTGAAGTTTCAAAGATACTTTTCTAATAGCCACGTTATTGCTACTGCAAGTGTCATTGTCCCCCTTTTACAGATGGAGAAAATGAGGCTCTGGAAGATGATGTGAATTTCCCACGGTCAGTAGCAACTGGCACGTGTCTTAGGCAGGATCAACTAGTTCAGCTAGTTCTGTACTTGTTCTTGAACTTAGTTTAAATTGCAGTATGTACTTAAAAGTATTAAAACTGCATTTCTTTTGAAAATTATTTTCTAATTCAGGTTCTTCAAATATAGGATCCTAGGATATTGGTATTGGTAGGGGATATAGTGATCATTTTATCTGTTCTTACTTTGTGGTCTACACTGACTGTCCTATTTGTTATGTTGAATTAGTTGAATTATGTTGTTGAAATGGTTGTTTCTGGAAATATGAAATACTTATTTTTAGCTAGAACACAAATCTTTGTATATTCATTCTTAAAATCTTTATTTTCTTCATTTTATAATTTATTTCATGCTAATAATTACGTAGTACTAACTTTGCATTAATTGAATAAGTATTAACAAAAAATGCTGATAGACCTCATGTCTTTTATAGGTGTGTTCTCCTTCCTCTTTTGGGAATGAAGCCGCCTCAACAGAGTCTGTATCTGCTTGTTGATTCCGTGGATGAAGGTTGTAATATTGCCGAAGGGGAACAGGCTTCAGGCTTATCTGGGACCGTGGCAGAGCTGTTAGCTGGTCACCATGAATTCTTCCCTCCTTGGCTGCTGCTTCTCTGCTCTGCTCGCAAACAGAGTAAGGCTGTTACCAAAATGTTTACAGGTGAGCAAATATGATTTGTAATGATCATATATGTGTTATAATTTCTTAATAATTTGAATTCAAAGTATTAATACTGATTTATTATGTATTTTATTAGTGCCAGATTTATTCTCTTGTACCTGACCTGGCACGTAAGGGCCTCCTTGGCCTCCTAAAGACTATATGAGTAGGACAGAAGCTTTGCTAGATCTTCCCAGGCTAGAGGAGCTTCAAGTTTGTAACCTGGCTAAATTCCTAGAGTTTTCTTACCAGTTTGGCCCCAGGGTAGCATAGTGTAAAGGGAAGAGTACTGAGATAGAAGTCATGATTCGTTTTAATCATCCAACTTAATTACTGACCCTGTGACCTTGAGCAAGTCACTGCCCTGTTCTGGGCCTCTCTTTCCTCATTTATTAAATGAAGAGGTTGGACGAGATCATCTCTCAGGTCCTTTTCAACCACAAATATATATTCTCAAGTAATGAAGTATGAACTTTTCATCCTCAGTAACTTTTGAAGATGATAATAGAGGAGTTTGTGACTGACATTGATGGAGAGACTATGAACACCAGCAAAGTACCCCTTAAAAGTACTAACAATTTTTATATGAACTGAGCACATAGGTACTTACTCATACCTATCCAGAAGTGTTGATGAATGCCTTTTCATAGAAGAAAGTACGTGTTCAAAAATGGTCTGCTATTCAGGGTGGAATCAGCTGTCATTTCTGTCTCATACCAGAGAGACAAGAAGAAGTCAACCAGTATTTGTTGAATGGCTGTTATGGGGGCTAAAAGCATTCATTGTGCTGGCAAGACACAAGAATTCCAAGACAAAAGTGCCTCAGTCTAGTTGGGTATGGAAGGTGGAAACCTGTGAAAAATTCAACAGTTGAAGATTTCAGTAAAACCTTATTAATTCATCTTGCATTCCTTTGGGGATTTTGAGTAGTTAGACTCATCATTAGACTGTGAACTTTCTGAGATCAGGGGCTAGGTTTTGTTCTGTTTTGTTATTTTTTGCTTTTGTTTTGCCTTTTTTTGGTGTCTGAATCACTTAGAATATTATGTGGCATGTAGTAGGCACTTAGGAAATGCTTGTTGACTGGCTATTGAGGGTATGAGTTGTTCATAATATCTTTTGAAGTAGTCAGTCAATAAGTTTTTATTAAGCAACTTCTCTGCAGCAGGCCCCCATCCCCACCCCAATACATACTAAAAGTTGTCTAGGAGAGCTCATGTGCGAAGGGATATAAAGTTTATTCTAGATCAAGGATTCCTGGCCCCGGAGTCTGGTGCCAGAGATTATTCCCTTTTTATGTACATTTTACCTGTTCAGAGTTGAGTGGTACTCTACAAAGATGTTTAAAGCGATGTTAGTAAACAGAAAATAATGGTTTATTATCCCATATTCATTTGCTTGTGACATTCTTACCATTAGTATGTGCTTTTGTTTGTTTCTTTCCAAAAGTGAGCCTTGAATAGATTTGGTATTCTTCTCTTAATCACTAAACCACAGTAGTATCATCATACATTTTATAATTGGATAACAAAATTAGCAGTATTGCTCTCTGACCCAGGTATTCTCTGATTAGATATGGAGAATAATATTTCATTACACCTTTCCAGAACTGTGTGTTGTCTCTCTCTTTTTATTGTTTCCTGGGACTTTCCCTTGTATTTGGTGTAGTGGAAAAAGGCCTATTTTATAATCCAACCATGAGACTGAATTAAAATCACACTTAGGTTACTCACTATTTGTGTGAACTTAGAAAAGACATTTAAACTTTCTGGACTTGGCTCTGCTCTTTGTTAAAGTAAGTAATTGGTCTTTGATCCATCAACAAGGATCTTTAAATGCCTGCTATCTGTATACCAGGCACAGTGCAAGGCTCTGAGTGTGCCAAAAACAAAATAAAGTCATTCTTGTCCTCCAGGATGTTCTGTCAGGGAAACATATACACATATAAGTTATGAATGCAGGATGATGGGAGGGAGACGCACTAGCAGCTAGGGAATCAGGAAAGACTTCATGTTGGAGGTCATGTTTCAGGTAGGTTTTAAAGGAAACTAGGAGTTTATTGGGGTGAGAGATGAGGAGGCGGAGGAATAGGTGCATTGTGGCTTTGGTGCAGTCTGCAAAGGAATAGAAATGGGAGATTGAATGTTGGGTGTAAGGAACAAGCAGAAAGAAGACAAGTTTGACTGAGGTGTTGGCCCTGTGAAAGAGAATAATTTATAATAAGTCAGAAAGGTAAATTGGAGTCAGATTGTGAAGAGCTTTGAATGAACAGAGACAATTGTATTGCCCTGAGGTAGTAAGTAGGTGGCCACTGGAATTTATTGAGCAGACAAGTGACATAGTTATATCTGTACTTCAGGAATATTAATTGGGCAGAGAAGTGACATAGTTAAATCTGTACTTCAGGAATATTAATTGAGCAGACAAGTGACATAGTTATATCTGTACTTCAGGAATATTAATTGGGCAGAGAGAGATTAGGGAACCGTTGCAGTGTCTGTGCGAGAGATAATATGGGTGTGGTTGTGCAAAGGGAGAAAAGGAGACAAATATCAGAGATGTTGTGGATCAAATAAGACTTGATGACTGAAGTAAACATGTGGTGAGGGAAGGTGAGGAATTGGCTGTAACTGAGCTTGCAAGTCTCCAGTATTGGATCTCCATTTTTAAATGTCCACTAGGCAATTGATGAAAAGGGATTGGAGGTCAGTAAAGATCAGCTAGATATACAGAGCTGAGAGACATTGGCCTGGAAAAAAATTGAATCCCTGGAAGCTAAAGAGTTCCCTGAAAGAGACTATAAAGAAAGTGGAGAAAAGGGCCTTAGGATCGACCTTTAGGTTGCACCCACAGTTAGGGTGTGGGACATGAAGGATGACAACAACAATGATGAAGATGATGACGATGATGACAGTGGGGCAGCAAAAGAGACTTGAAAAGTGGTGTCAGATAGATAGGATTCAAGTAAGAAGAAGCTTGAGCCTAGAAGACCAACCTGCAAGCTCTTGCAGTAGTCCAGGTATGAGGGGTTACCAGGGTGTTGGCAGTGTCCAGAGGAGAGATTTTAAGAAAGTAAGATCTATAGGACTTCTCCAGTGATTGGATATACAGAGAGTGAGGAAGTGAAGATGAAGTTTTGATGCTGTGTGACTAGGAGAATGGTGGGATTCTCAACAATAGTTAGGAAGAGAGAAAGGTTTCAGGGGAAAGATAATAATTTCTGTTTTAGATATATTGACTTTAAGATGGCCACTAAGCAGCTGGAGATGCAAGACTGGAGGCCAACAGAGAGGTCAGGGCTGCTTAAGTAGAACTGAGACTCATCAGCCCAGAAATGATTGAATTCATGAGGCCTGATGAGCTCTCCAAGTGAAATAGCACAGAGAGAGAGGAGATGAGAACACCCACCTTTATTAGGCAAGGTTTGCGTGAGGATAAATCAAAGGAAAATGAGCAGTGGCCCGATACGGAGGAGGGAGAAGCAGGATATAAAAATGTAGGGAGAAGAGAACATCAAAGAATTTAGCCCATCAGATTCTGGAGGTGGTCAGGACACTGGAGAATATGAGCATGCAAGAAACATCAAGGCAGACAAATCTGGTGAAACTTAGTGACAGTGACCGTTTTGAAGGCATTGAAGAATTTATTTATGTTTTTTCAAAATATCTGATAGCGGAAAGATACTGAATGATTGGGGAAAAAGCAAAACAAACAAACAAAAAAACAGATGGTATCCTTTCCCAAAAGAACAATAGTAATTACTGACTTTTGGATTACTTTCTCATCCCTGTAAATGTTTTTGTTTCCTTTTCACTTTTGTTAAATTTACTATAAATTTAATAGTAAGCATCTGTTAAGGTTAGTTACTGTTTATTTTTAAGTGTTTCATTGCATCATATATACATATATATATATAAAACAAACTTGACAGTTTGATATAAAGAAAGTGCTTTCTAAAATGGAAAGAACTATATAGTTGTAAGCTGATGGTAGGAAATGAGAGTTGTTTTTCAAATGATCCAAGAATTTTTTGGGATAAAAGAAAATGCATCTGTTCACTGAGCTCCTAGAAAATATCTGTTAGGTAGAAAATATCTGTGTCAAATTAAAAGAAAAAGCACAACTCAGAGCTGGAGGAGAGAGATAGGTTAGTAAAAGTGGTTTATTTGCCTCTCTTGTTTCACTGAGCTGACAGGGATATCATCAATGTAGTCAGTCACCAAGCTTTTGGAGTATGAGCTACTTAAGAACAGAAATTGTCTTGTTTTTTGACTTTGCCTAGGGAATGATGAGCCTGCCTCAGTCAGTAAAACAGGGCAGTTTCATAAAACTTACATGCTGGATCATGAGCATTGGGGTTGGACCTGGGAGTGGCCATTGAACTTCTGTTGTTTGGTTGTTTCACTTATGTCTAACTTTTCATGACCCCAGTTGGGGTTTTCTTGGCAAAGATACTGGAGTGGTTTGCCATTTCCTTCTCCAGCTCATTTTACAGATGAGAAAACTGAGGTATTCAGGGTTGTTAAGTGACTTGCCCCAGAATAACACAGCTCATAAATATCTGAGACTAGATTTGAACTCAGGGAGATGAGTCTTCCTGATTCTAAGCCCAGTGCACCACCTAGCTGTCTTTTTTTGTTGTTTCTTTTTTTATGTTTATTTGTTTATTTTTAGTTTTCAATATTCATTTCCACAAAATTTTGAGTTCCAGATTTTCTCCCCATTTCTCCCCTTCCCCCACCCCATAACGCCTTGCATTCTGATTACCCCTTCCCTCAATATGCCCTCCCTTCTATCGCACCCCTCCTTTCCCTTATTCCCATCTCCTCTATTTTCTTGTAGGGCAAGATAGATTTCTAGAACTCATTACCTGTATTTCTTATTTCCAAGTTGTATGCAAAAACAATTCTCAACATTTGTTCCTAAAACTTTGAGTTCCAGCTTCTCTCCCTTCCTCCCTCCCCACCCATCCCCGCTGAGAAGGCAAGCAATTCAATATAGGCTATATATGTATAATTTTGCAAAAGACTTCCATAATAGTCATGTTGTGAAAGACTATGTTTCCCTCCATCCTATCCTGCCCCCTATTTATTCTATTCTCTGTTTTGGCCTTGTTCCTCCCCAAAAGTGTTTACTTCTAATTATCCCCTCCTCTGATTTGCCCTACCTTCTGTCATCCCCCCACCCCACTTGTCCCCTTCTCCTCTACTTTCCTGTAGTGTAAGTTAGATTTTCATACCAAATTGAGTGTGTTATTCCCCTCCTTAAGCCAAATGTGATGAGAGTAAGCTTTACTTTTTCCCTCTCACCTCCTCCCTTTTCTCCTTCATTGAATAAGCTTATTCTTGCCTCTTTTATGAGAGATAATTTGCCCCATTCCATTTTTCCCTTTCTCCTCCCAATATATTCCTCTTACCCCTTAATTTTATTTTTGTAGATATCATCCCTTCTTATTCAACTCATCCTGTGCTCTCTGTATGTGTGTGTATACATATATATGTATACATGTATATATGTATGTATATATACATACGTGTGTCTGTGTGTGTGTGTGTATAATCCCTCCAACTATCCAAATACTGAGAAAAGTCTCAAGAGTTACAAATCTTATCTTTCCATGTAGGAATGTAAACAATTCAACTTTAGAAAGTCCCTTATGATTTTACTTTCCTGTCTACCTTTTCATGCTTTTCTTGATCCTTGTGTTTGAAAGTTAGATTTTCTATTCAGTACTTGTCTTTTCATCAAGAATGCTTCAAAAGTCCTCTATTTCATTGAATGACCATTTTTTCCCTTAAAGTATTATACTCAGTTTTGCTGAGTAGGTGATTCTTGGTTTTAATCCTAGTTCCTTTGACTTCTGGAATACCATATTCCAGGCCCTTTGATCCCTTAATATAGAAGCTGCTAGATCTTCTGTTATCCTGATTGTATTTCCACAATACTTGAATTGTTTCTTTCTAGCTGGTTGCAATTTTTTCTCCTTGACCTGGGAACTCTGGAATTTGGCTGCAGTATTCCTAGGAGTTTCTCTTTTCGAATCTCTTTCAGGAAGTGATTGATGGATTCTTTCAATATTTATTCTGCCCCCTGGTTCTAGAATATCAGGGTTCCTAGGGTGGCCACTCAGGGCTGAGATTCAGATCAGCCACTCAATTCCCCCAGGGGCTTTAGGTGGAGGGCTCCAAAAATGGACACTGCTACTGCAGTGGCTGCTGCTTGCAATCCAGACCACTGCCCTCCTGGGTGAAGGAGCCCTCCCACTGACCTTTGAAGCTCTCTGTAGTGTTTGTGGGTTGAGTGATCTGGGAACTGCTGCTGTCGCTGGCACCCTAAAGCCTCTTCTGGGTCCTGTCTCTGCTCCGCTGCGCAAGCCATGCTCTGCTCTGCACCCGGTGTGATAGACCTTTCCTGTTGGCCTTCCAGACTGTCTTGGGCTGGAAATCTTTCACTCTGTTGTTTTGTGGCTTCTGCTGCTCTAGAATTTGTTTAGAGTCATTTTTGACAGGTATTTTATGGACTATGTGGGGGTGCTTCTACAGGTCTGTCTTTCTACTTTGCCATCTTAGCTCCACCCACCACCTAGCTGTCTTATTGCATTTCTAGCCTGGGTGAAATTGGGAAATCCAGTCCCTTGTTAGACCTCTGAAGGAAAGGAAAATAGAATAGCAGTAATATGGTAGTAAGACTACATATCTCCTAAGGTCTCTTCTAGCCCTAAATCCATGATCTTTACACACACCCAACATATACGAGGTTAGTGATGAAAGTAAGAAAGCAGAACTTCATATGTTAATGGCACCAATCTGTATTCTCCCATCAAACATTGCTCAGTGTGGTGCAATTTACTTTCTTGCTGTTTGCATTGAGTTTTTATCCAAACTCACCTGTCTAAATACTCCCTCCCAATGAGGCCCTGGTTAGGTTTCCCCTTGTCCATATGGCAAGAAATAAACCTAGCTTTCCTATATATTGCATATTATAGACTTTGATAACAGATTTCCTACCATAAATTTAGTCACCAAAGGCAAATATCTCCCCCATAAGGTTGATTTACATATTTCTGAAACCTCTCTACTTTTATGTAATATTAATACTATCCTAGATATGCATGGCAGTATGATGTATAGAAAGAATACTGGTTTGAGGGTCAGGTTACTTAGTTCTAGATCCTGACCTGCCACTAGTTTTGTAATCTAAGAAAATCCTACTGACTTAAGATCATAGATTGAGAACTGGAAGGAAATACTTTAATACTGTGGATTTGGTATTTGTGGACCAGAGTTCCACTGCCAGCTCTTTCACTGAGTGACCTTGGGCACGGCTTTTAACATCTCTCCATTTTTCTTATCTCTGAAATGAAGGGGTTGGATTAGACTGACTCTAAGTTCCCTCTCAGCTCTAGGTCTTTGACCCTATTATCTTGTCTCACTTGCTGAATTTGCAAAAGTCTTGTTACTGCATGTGTGATGGAGATGTTAATGATACTTGTATTTATGCCACCTGCCTTACTGTGACGTAAGGCAAAATGATACGAAAGTATCTTGAAAGGTTGAGAGGACTAAACAAAGGTTTATTATTGGTGTTTATGCTGTTACTAACTTGAGCTTGCTTTAGAAGTTCATCTTCAGTAAGGATTTATTAAGTTCCTGCCCTTTGCCAGGCTGTGTGCCAGTGACTGTGACTGGAGATACAGAGACAGAAATGGGATAATCCTTCCACTCAAGGAGTGTGCATTATTTGGGGGGTAAGGCGTAAAGTGAATTTAGACAAGTAAATGTGAAATAAATGTTAAGTAAAGAAAAAAGTAATGGTGGGGTGAAAAGGGGGAGGACAGAGAACACTTAACAATCAGGGGAATTAGCTGAGTAAGGCCCTTATGGAGGAGGAGGTGGCATGTGGGCCCCAGCTTCTAAGCTGGGGAAGTGAAGAAGGAAGGCATTTCAGGCATGAGGGACAGTCTGGAGAGAAAGGGATTTGGAGAAAGGAGTGTCCATTATAGAAAATTGTGTGTGTGTGTGTCTGTGTGTGTGTGTACTGGACAGGAGGCATAATCAGTTTGGGGTAGATTATGAAGGGCTTTAAATGTCATAGGATCATTTATTTTATTCTGTGCTTCTATTCTAGAGGCAATAGAGTCATGGATGTTGCTTAAATAGGAAAGCAACATGGTCAGACATGTGCTGTAGGAAAATCAGTTTGGCAACTATATGGGGAGGTCAGAATGAATGCATAGCCGTTTAGTTGAATTGTTGCAGTGATCTATGCAAGAGATGATGTGAATCCAGCCAAGAGTGGTTGTGGAGTAAATGGAGAGGAGGTGCGGGCAAAACGTGCATGTGGAGCTCCCAAAACTTGTCAGCAATTTGGTATGAAGGGTAAAGGGGAAGGAGGAGGCAGAATTGATGTGGAGGTTGTAAACTTGGGTGATCCCCTGACAGAAATGGGGAATATAGGAAGAATGATGGATTAGGGTTAGGGTTAGGGGAGCTTATGATAAGGAGTTCTGATTTGGGTGGACATTCGATTGGAGATGACTGTGGGGTATCTGTGGCATTGTGCAGCAGGCAGGTAGTGGGTTATGCAGAACTGAGCTCAGAGAAGATAAGTAGTATATAGATGAGTAATCCATATGCATAGAAATGATATTTAATTTAAATGATATTTAATCTCATGGTAAGGTAAAAGGAAAAAAAATTTTGAATATAAGATTCACTGGAGATGATATACCATGCTCCTTAACCTGACTTTTTTTTGGGTTACTGACATCTTTTTATTGTTTTTAGTTAAGCTTTTATTTAGTATTCATTAATTGTCTTATAGTTATCCTAAATATATTGAATATGTGCTTTCTTTGTACGTATGAAACTGTGTGCATGTTATGCATGTTTTTTCTCCCTATAGAATATAAGGTTATTGATGGATCTTGAGGTGATTCTTGCAGAAGGTGGGTGTCCCTCAAGTCTCTGTAATGGGCCTTCTCTTCTAGAATTGGCCTTGGAGAACAATGAGTATTCTAACTCCACCACCTTGACCACCATCAGTCAAGGGCAGTGAGTGAAGGTACAGCCAGTAAAAGTGGAAATAATTGATGGAAGGAAGACCCTAGAATTGAGGGAGGTTGGGAAAGGCTTTCCGAGGTGAGAGTTTAACTGAAATTGAGGGAGTGCCCTGAAGGTAAAGGAGGTAGAAATGAGAACATTCTAGCTGTGGGGAATGACCTGGGAAGATGTCCTGAGCTGAAAGATGGAGGATCTTGTTTGTAAAATATCCTGGAGGCCAGTCACTGAATCAAAGAGTATGCGGGGGAGAGAAAGTTAGAAAAAGGTTGCAGAGGTAGGAGGAGGCCAAGGTGTAAAGGACATTAAATGCCAAATAGAGGATTTTCTATTTAATTCTGGAAGTGATAGGGAATCAGTGGAGTTTATTGAGTAGGGTGGACTGATATGGTCAGATCTGCACTGTGGGAAGATCCTTTTAAGACCCGAATCGAGGATGGCCTGGAGAAGGGAAAGACTTGAGGCAGGAAGACCAAACAGCACGGGCTTGAGAGGATGAGGGACCAGGCTGGGGAAGATGGGATGTGTCTACAAGTGCTGTGCTCCCCTTCAATTGCCTTCGTGAAATCAGAAGCAGCAGTTATATAAGCCTATAAAATTCTAGTGCCTAATAACATGGATATTTAAAAAAAAAACAACAAAAAAACAGGTGAGCTGACTTATCAGAGATGCATTCTTTTTTTGGAAATACCTAAATTTTGAAAAAAAATCTCAAGCTTAACAAATACAGAATGAAATGGACATTTCCATTTACATAATAGAATAGATAAATGGTTATTTGTGAAACTACAAATCCCTATCATGTAGAGTTGCTTTTCTTTTAAATTTCAAACATTCAGCCTGTCACTTTCAAATCTGTCCTGTTTGTGATTCTTTCTAGGTTTCTTTGCAGTGTATTTTATGTATTTATTTTTAATTTCGTAGTAAGCCTTTTTTCCATCCCTTTCCTCCTTTTCTCCCTCCCTTCCTTCCTTCCTTCGTTCCTTCCTTCCTTCCCTCTCTCCCTCCCTCACCCCCTACTCTGGCCCTGCATCTCCCCTTCCATTAAAGTAAAAAAAAAAATAAATAAAACCCTTGTAACACACATGTAGATATTTCATATGGGAGAAACACAAGAAAGTTCCATATAAATACAGTAAAAAAAAAAAAAGAAAAAACTAAACAAAGAACTCAACTCCTTCAATCAGCTGGGAAAGGCAAGGCTTTTATTCTTTAAAGAGAAAAAAAATTCTTACATTGGGTGATAGCAAACAGATATCTGGGGGGAGGGGTTAGTGATAATAAGGAACTAAAGATGAGTGGTGGAAGAGTCAGAAGAAGGACAAATTAAAAACCTGAATTAACATTTTCTGCATAAACAGTTGATATTACCTCATGAGCATGGTGGGGGGATGTAAAGGATTGGGTGAGAAGAAGAAAAACTAGCAGATTAGAGGAAGTCATAGAAGCAGTTCTACTCAGGCTGACTTTGAGGGAGAGGGAGAAGTGAGCTTTCAACCCCGAGGATGTGGAACCAGATGGGGAGAACATCGGAAGGCAGGTGTATGACAGAAAGTAGTTAGAGGAATGTTTCATCCTAGGTTGGGGGTAGGGGGGTGGGCTTAGGGTCTGAAAGCACTTTCATAATTATTTTGTGTTGGGACAGGCCCTTACAAGCACCAAAGCAGATGTAAGCCATAGGAACTTGGTAAAACCTTACTTGTCGAATTTGTTTAATTATGTGTTTGGAGGTGAATGTAATCTTCAGGCCCACCTGCTATGGAATGTTTGTGCTCTCATGAAAAGCTATTAATTTGGAGTCTCTTAACAACTGTGCCTAATGAACAATTGCTGATCTTTAACTGCTTGATTTCATGAGCTCCCCAATCACCCTGCTGAGTTGAGGACCTTTGGAGACATCTCAGCAGCACTTCCATTTGGGCCCCCTTCTCCACATTAGAGGGCACAGATTACTTCTTTGATTGGAGATGCTTCTGAAAAAGACAGTTTGGAACTTGGGTGGATTGGCTTCAAGCTGCCCTACTTAGTGATCTAAAAAAATGAGCTCTCAATATTTTTCCTGTCTTCTGGAATTCAGTAAGGATATCCTGGAAGGGCATCTTGTCCATCCCTCTCCTACCCCAGGAATGTCATCTTGTGGCAGAAACACATGGCAGAGATAGACATGTGCTTACATGTAGCCTGAGAGAATAGTTCCAAACTCTAACCTACTGTGGAGGGGGTTGAGGAGTGAGGGATGGGACTTTGAATTCCCTGTGGAGTGTGTCAGTCTGAAATCTAACCTTGTAGGCCGAGAATGGAGATTTCCTGAGCTTCACCTCCTTGTAGGAAATAACCAGTCTCAAGATTTCCCAAGATGGAAAGAGAAAGGGCTTTCCTAATTGACCAGCCTGTTTGGAGAAAGAAGTAGAACACATACAGTTACTTCATTTCATTCTGCCTGGAGAACAAAGCCCTTAGTTACTTGAACAGTATAGGTCTGATAGGAAAGAGGGCATAGCTTGTCCAGCATTTCCCAAAATAGGCTTCTTTTGTGGGTTTTGGGGGAGAGGCAGACTTCAGAGTGGATATTAGCACCTTTGTACAAATCCACCATGGATAACATCTTAAAAAATACTCATAAACAAATGCAAAAAATGAGACTCAGATCCCAGCCACCTTCCTCCTAGCCTTAGCCCTTTGCTCCAGGGCAAAGGCTCTTTTCTCATCTCCTATTCCTCAGAATTCTTACTGCACTGTTTCCTCTCCTCCTATTCCACAGGAAGAATGACTTTTCTCGTTGCCAAGGATATTAGTAGTGTTAGAGTGAGTCTCTCAAAAAGAGGTTTCTGAGAAAGTTTTCTGAGAAAGAGTTTTCTGAGAAAGTTTCCCAGTCCCCTTTCCCAGGGCTATTGGTCCGTCTGCTTACATTTTACAATTTCTGTTTATTGGTGGTTGTGAATCCCCTTTGCTTTTAGTACCTAAGTATTAAAAGTACTTGTAAAATAAAGGCTATTCTGTACCTAATAGGTATGTGCTCCCTTGTGTGCTTATTCTATATGCACTGAAAGGGGCCTCCTCTACCCATATTTGGTGTAAACACAACCTCCCTCCCAAGTATGTCAGGTATTCCTAGAGTAACTCCAAGTAGGAACAAGCCACAGAGAAGTGACCCTGGAGTCTACCTCAGAGTGCCCTGGGGCTTGTCATAGTTGTCATGACCATGTGTGGGTTATTTCTCTCCAGGGCAAGGACTGTTCCGTTTTTTTCTTTCTCTCTCCAGGACGTGGCACTGAATGCTTAATAGATGCTTAATAGTGGGGCTCCCAAGGTTTTGCTTAGGTAGGTGTCTCAGGAAACTTCTGTCTCTCTGTCTCTGTCTCTCTCTCTGTCTCTCATGTTCCCACACACCCATTGAGAAATCAAGCAGAATATCAATTATACTGTGAAGTCATGCAAAATTAGCTGTGGGTAATTATGAACTTGAAACAAAGTTGGGGAATAACTATGTAACAGCTGTTTATGTGGATGGAGGAAGATATCATTGTTTTATTATTGTTATTATTATCATTATGTTTTAAGAAACTGATTCAGAGAAATAAGGGAAGACTTGTGTGGACAGATAACAGAGTGAAGTGAGAACCAGGAGAACCACACACAGTGACTTCAGTGCTGTGAAGGAAGCTGTCACTACAAGGAGGTTAAATGCTGATTCATCCTACTTACCATTCCTGGCCCTACTGAACTGATGATGAAATAAACTTACCTCCTTCCTTTCAGCTGAGAGTGGAAAACTGTCCATGTGTTTTGTAACATACTGGTTTTTGACGAAATATTTTTGGGTTTTTGCTTAAATATTTTTTTTACTTAAATTTCTTTGTCATAAGAAAGTGTTATTGGACAGTAGTTAAGGGAAAATTGACTGTGTTCTAAAAAACAAAAGATAACAATAAACAAAAAGAAAAATCAGTTTATAACAATATGAAAACATTTTTATACAGTGAATACTGGATACTGAAAACATTACTAATTCTAAGTATAGAATGCCAGCTTTTTTTTCCTTTGTAGCACATATTATCTGATAATTTTAGTTAGCCACGTCTCTTACTTACCAGTGTTTTGACCTTAAGGGGAAAAGGTATTCTTTTTTTTTTGTAGACTGTTTAGAAAAAGAGGAATTGGAAATGATATATTTTAAATTTGTTGATTCATAATTTAATAAGACATACTTATTTTAGAATTCCCATGGAGCTATGCTTTCATTAGTGGGCATACTCTTCTATCAGTTTAGATTTTAGTAACAAATATGGAAATTATGTTAATGTAATTAGAGTAAGTTAGATCTTACATGGTTAATTTTGCTCTCTGAAAGTCAAGGATTTTGATTTGATTGTCCAATTAAATATGGTTACTTTAAAGGCAATTAAAATTGATACATTGGGTAAATGAGAAATGTTTTCAAAAATAGCTTCAAATTAGTGAACATTCAAAATTGTTCCAAAAATTGTAATATAATTTATTAGTATAGAAATGCATAGTGTATGGACACAAAGTTTCTATTGGCTTCTCCAATATTTCACCTAAAAATTGGGAATTTCAAAGTCTAGACTTTTTTTTATCTTGAATGTGTTCCTGACAACCCATATGTTGTTGCCTGTTTTAATTCTGCTGTGTGCCTCTCATTTTGTATACTATTTAATACAGAGAATGGATACTGTGCCAAGACCAGGAGCCTATTCCATGCTGGTAAGACAGACTTGCTTAGATAATACATTGTAAAGTAAATGAAAATATTTCAACAGGAATTAGTAATTACTCACCAAAAGCAAGCAACTCTCAGACCAATTTCTGTATTTATAAGAATGCATCGATACTCTTCATTTTCAACTTTTGTCTTGAGTGAAGTTCAGAACTTTCTAACATGGTTTTCTTCATTAATTTAGTTAATTTGCTTTTGTATAGGATTTATATCCCTTTACTAATGCTTCTCTGATACTGTAATAATTATTCAGGCTTGATAAAGTACTCTTTGACACCTCTCTCTCTCTCTCCCTGTCTTTTCTCTAGGCTTTCGAAAAATAAGTCTCGATGATCTTCGGAAGGCTTACATTGTGAAGGATGTTCAACAGTACATTCTCCATCGTTTAGATCAAGAAGAAGCCTTGAGACAGCACCTCACAAAGGAAACTGCAGAAATGTTGAATCAGCTTCATATCAAAAGTAGTGGGTGTTTTCTTTATCTAGAACGAGTTCTAGATGGAGTTGTGGAAAATTTTATTATGCTAAGAGAAATTCGTGATATCCCTGGAACTCTCAATGGACTATACCTCTGGCTCTGTCAAAGACTTTTTGTGAGGAAACAGTTTGCAAAAGTTCAACCTATTCTGAATGTAATTCTTGCAGCATGCCGACCACTAACCATAACAGAATTATATCATGCAGTATGGACCAAAAATATGGCATTGACCATTGAAGATTTCCAGCGCAAATTAGATGTACTCTCAAAAGTTCTTGTTGATGGACTAGGAAACACTAAGATATTGTTTCATTATAGTTTTGCAGAGTGGCTACTGGATGTCAAACATTGCACGCAGAAATATTTATGTAATGCAGCAGAGGGACACAGAATGCTTGCAATGAGTTATACCTGTCAAGCAAAAGATTTAACTCCTTTAGAAGCTCAAGAATTTGCATTACATTTGATTAATTCAAACTTACAGTTAGAGACTTCTGAGTTAGCTCTCTGGATGATATGGAATGGTACACCTGTCAGAGATTCTTTGTCTACTTTAATCCCCAAAGAGCAGGAAGTCCTCCAGTTGTTGGTTAAAGCAGGTGCCCATGTCCACAGTGAAGATGATCGTACATCTTGTATCGTCCGGCAAGCCTTAGAAAGGGAAGATTCTATTCGAACCTTATTAGATAATGGAGCTTCTGTAAACCAGTGTGATTCAAATGGGAGAACTTTGTTGGCTAATGCTGCATATAGTGGCAATCTTGATGTTGTTAATTTACTCATTTCCAGGGGAGCAGATTTGGAGATTGAAGATGCTCATGGACAGACAGCACTGACTCTAGCTGCTCGACAAGGACATACCAAGGTGGTTAACTGTTTGATTGGCTGTGGAGCTAATATTAATCACAATGATCACGATGGCTGGACAGCATTACGATCTGCTGCTTGGGGAGGTCACACTGAGGTCGTTTCTGCGCTTCTTTATGCTGGGGTCAAAGTCGATTGTGCTGATGCTGATAGTCGAACAGCCTTGAGAGCGGCAGCCTGGGGAGGGCATGAAGATATTGTGCTGAACTTACTTCAGCATGGTGCTGAAGTTAACAAAGCTGATAATGAAGGGAGAACTGCTTTGATAGCAGCAGCATACATGGGACACAGAGAGATTGTGGAGCACTTGCTGGACCATGGGGCAGAAGTGAATCATGAGGACGTGGATGGGAGGACTGCTCTGTCTGTGGCTGCACTTTGTGTTCCTGCCAGTAAAGGGCATGCATCAGTTGTTAGTCTTTTAATTGATCGTGGTGCTGAAGTGGATCACTGTGATAAAGATGGCATGACTCCCTTGCTGGTAGCTGCCTATGAAGGACATGTAGATGTTGTTGACTTGCTTCTAGAAGGGGGAGCAGATGTGGATCATACAGATAACAATGGTCGAACACCCCTTTTAGCAGCCGCTTCTATGGGTCATGCTTCAGTAGTAAACACACTTTTATTCTGGGGTGCTGCTATTGATAGCATTGATAGTGAAGGTAGGACAGTTCTCAGCATAGCTTCAGCACAAGGAAATGTTGAGGTGGTACGAACTCTGCTGGACAGAGGCTTAGATGAAAATCACCGAGATGATGCAGGATGGACACCACTGCACATGGCAGCTTTTGAAGGTCACAGGTTAATATGTGAAGCACTTATTGAGCAGGGAGCCAGAACAAATGAAATCGATAATGATGGCCGTATACCTTTCATCTTAGCTTCCCAAGAGGGACATTATGATTGTGTACAGATATTACTGGAAAATAAATCTAACATTGATCAAAGAGGATATGATGGAAGGAATTCCTTGCGGGTTGCTGCTTTAGAAGGCCACAGGGACATCGTTGAACTACTTTTCAGCCATGGAGCTGATGTTGACTACAAAGACGCTGATGGCCGACCCACACTTTACATCTTGGCACTTGAAAACCAGCTTACCATGGCTGAGTACTTTTTAGAAAATGGTGCAAATGTGGAAGCAAGTGATGCAGAAGGGAGGACAGCACTCCATGTTTCCTGCTGGCAGGGCCATTTGGAAATGGTGCGACTTCTGATGACGTACCATGCCGATATTAATGCTGCAGACAATGAAAAGCGTTCTGCTCTGCAGTCTGCAGCCTGGCAGGGCCATGTAAAGGTGGTTCAGGTTTTGATTGAACATGGCGCTGTTGTTGACCACACATGTAACCAAGGTGCCACTGCACTCTGCATTGCTGCTCAGGAAGGACACATTGATGCTGTGCAGGTATTACTAGAACACGGTGCTGACCCAAACCATGCAGATCAATTTGGACGTACTGCTATGCGGGTTGCTGCCAAAAATGGACATTCCCAGATAATTAAATTATTAGAAAAATACGGTGCATCTAGTTTAAATGGTTGCTCACCATCTCCTGTTCATACAATGGAGCAAAAGCCGTTGCAGTCAGTATCCTCAAAAATGCAGTCTTTAACAATAAAATCAAATAGTTCTGGGAGTACTGGTGGAGGAGATATGCAGCCTACATTGCGTAGCTTGTCTAATGGGCCAACTCATGCTTTCAGCTCTCCTTCAGAATCCCCAGATTCCACAGTTGATCGCCAGAAATCATCACTGTCAAATAATTCCCTAAAAAGCTCCAAAAATTCTTCTTTAAGAACTACTTCCTCTACAGCGACTGCTCAGACAGTCCCCATTGATAGCTTCCACAATATGTCCTTTACGGAGCAGATACAGCAGCATTCATTACCACGAAGCCGAAGTAGACAGTCAATTGTTTCCCCATCTTCTACAACACAATCCTTAGGACAGAGTCATAATTCACCAAGTAGTGAGTTTGAGTGGAGTCAAGTAAAGCCCAGTTTGAAATCAACTAAAGCAAATAAGGGGGGGAAATCAGAAAATTCTAGCAAATCTAGTTCTGCTGGGAGAAAACCTAAACTTAGCAATTCTTCACAGCCAAAAGTTTTAGAATATGAAATGACTCAGTTTGATAAAAGGGTACCTGTTGCCAAATCTGGGACTAGTACACCACTTAAGCAGATGCCAACAGATTCACAGTGTAAAATTATGGTTCCTCCAGCTCAGCAGGAAGTTGGGCGAGCTCAGCAGCAGTTTCTAATTCATCAACAAAGTGGTGAACAGAAGAAGAGAAATGGAATAATGACCAATCCAAATTACCACCTACAAAACAATCAGGTTTTCCTTGGTCGGGTTTCGGTCCCACGAACAATACAGGACAGAGGGCATCAGGAAGTTCTGGAAGGCTATCCTTCTGCAGAGACAGAGTTAAGCCTTAAGCAAGCCCTGAAGCTTCAGATTGATGGTTCTGATCCAAGTTTCAACTACAAAAAGGAAACACCCTTATAAAAGGTAAATATCAGTATCAATATGATTGTAAATGAAGAGGGTCTTTGAAAACATTCAGTGGGACCTGTTCTCATCTCTCTTTGGAGAGGACACCTAATGTGTTGTGACAGGGTATATACTTTGACATTTTTGGTTTGAGCTGTAGCATGCAGTTAAATAGCTGTTAGAATAAGTTGGCTCAATGGGGTCATCTATAAGTAGGCTATGAAACAGATAAAGTTATTTTTAAAGATGGAAAAAATGTATACTTTGGCTTTCAGATGCATTCATTACTGCATATTCAAATATTTATAAGCTTAAGCATCCTGGGAAGGCTCTGTGAATTTGAATCTGTGATTTTATCAGCATAGGAAATGTCCCTTTACCCAAGACACATCAGTCCACATCTGTTCTTCATTTTATAGAATCTTTGGGACATCATTCTTGGGGTATTGAGAAGTTAAGCGATTTGCCCAGAGACTTTTAAGCCTTTTTTTGATATTATTTAATTATAAAAAGTCTCTGCTCTCTTAGCTTCAGTGTTGAATATAAGTAATTCAGTGTTGAATGTAAGTAATACCTCTGCCAATATCCTACCGTGAGAAGGCCTCATCGGCATGACAGTTGTAGGGGCCTGAACTTTTTGGCCATAGTGACAAATGCAATCCATTTACTAAATCACAAAGACCTTTCAGCCTGCCTTAGAGATAGGAATATAATATCCACACATGTGAAATTACAGATTCAACACGGTACGATAAATAAAATGCTTATAATTTTCAGCTTTTATTTTTTAAATCTAAAGATATCTACAAAAAATACTATGACAGTTTTCATTACTTTGAGTTTACTTTCTCTCTGTAGAAGTGCATATTTATCAAACTTCTCAAGGAAACGTTCATATATTATTAGATGGATATTTCACTTTTTAAAAGAAGCTTTATATAGTATTTAAAGGCTTTGAATAACTATATGATTCTGTGTATTGTGTAACCAATTTATTAGTTGTCTTACGTACAGCAGTACTTTAAGGAAACCTTATATTTCAAAGAAAAAATGTTTTGACTTTTTAAGTTAAACATAATTTACCAGTCAAAAGGCATTTTGGAGGGTTATGAAAAACACAGAATTTAAGAAGTAACATAATTTATATGACTGAATTCCTAAAAGAATATTCTTAGAAGCAAAAATCTTTTTGAAATACTCTAAAAATATTTTTAAGCCAATTTTCTAACGTAATTGCTATTTTATATTGGTGAAAAGTGACTTTGTTAAGTCTTGATTCATGTATGTACCTTTGGTAGGTTTGTAGAGCTATAATTATTAATATGAAAAAGTAGAATTTTTCAGAGACCACAGCATTTGTTCTAGTTTCTGAAGCACTGATTTTTATATATAAACATTAATTGCAAAGTTTTGTTGTGTTTTTTCTCACATTTTTAGTTTTTTCTGTCTCTTGAAAATGAAGGGTATTAAGGGTATCTTATAAGAATCATCCTTAATCTTGCAGAGGCTGAATAGAATCAGGGAAAAAGCACTGGATCTAGACTGCACACACACGTGTTTGAGTCCTAGGTCTGCTTGCTTCATTATTTGGACAGTTCACTTAATCTCTTGTTATCTCAGTTTTACCATTTGTAAAATTTAAGTCTTTGACTGTGATTTCTAATATCTTTCTTGATGTCCAAATCTCTGATCCTATGAAAGTAAATATACCTTTAAGCACATTAAAAAAAAAAATTCAGTATCACTGTGATATAATTAGGGTACTATTTTATCTCCTACATCTGTGATGAACAGATATTTTTCTAATGCATCTTTCCTAGGAGGTGAATCCAGAGATCAAATAAAAGTGGTATATTCATATTTATTTTGGTGTACTAGGTTTTGAAACATAGATAAATATATAATACTCTGTAGATAAGGGGTGGTTTGCACAGAAACATAGATGTAGGGAAGCAGGAGGCAGATAAGAGATGGCAAGTTGTGTGCACCATAAAGCTGTAAAGGTTACAAGGCACCAGGACCTTGAGTTTCAGGGTAAGGTGATAGATGGTTGGCTGTAAGGAATAGTCAAAGGGCTTTGTGCAGAGAATTGACATGATCAGATCTGTACATATGGAGAGCCACTGCAAAACAATAGAAAGGTGAATTAGAGAGAAAAGAAACTAGAAACAGGCCACTTGGGCAGGTGCAGGGAGCTGGTCATGTACAAGTCCTTTTATGATGGTGAATGCATTGGGAATAGAAAGAAGAAAATTAATTCAAGAGATGTTAGAAGACTGTATGGTGCAGTGGGTGGAGCACTGGTCTTGAGATCTGGTTCAAATACTGCCTGAGACAATTACTGACAGTGTGACCTTGGCAGGTCACCAGATAACTAGATCTGATGATCCCTAGGGATGCCTTGTCATCTTGTGTAAGTCTTCTCCGTGTTCTCCCATGGACCCCTGTAGAGCTTCCTGGAAGACTTTGTCTAACTCTGTTTGATGAAATAAATGCTATTTGCAGCACTTAGACCATTCATCTGTTATTCCTTAGTCTCTCACTTAATGATGGGGCTACTTCCTTTTCTTACCATACATCTGCTTCCTTATATTCCTTGTACCACTTTATAGCACATGAGTCTTTGTTTAAAATATATTGCAGTCTACATGTGCTCACCATGTATCTTTTCATCATTCTTTAGGTCAGTTGTATTCCTAGATTCACACTGGAGACTGTTGTATTCCTAGATGCACAGCTGAGTCATTAATAGCTAGCTAGCATTACTTGGAGAATGTGTTAAAATTATATATGTCTGTGTGTCTGCACATGTGTGCGTATGTATGTATGGCAATTTGGTTTTGGATTATTAGAAGTAATAAATCAGTATTACCAATGTTCTTCCACATGTGCATTCCTGGGCATCCTTGTCCATCTGCAATTCCTGTCCCAAATATATGTTCAGTAGACATACAAGCATGATGCTGTCTGGACAACATATAATTTTCATCCAAGTAGTATTTCCTGTCTGGATTATTTAGCCTGTTCCTTTTGAATCGTGGATCTTATGAACTCATGGTATTTATTATGAAGACCATGTAGTGTTTTGATGCTTGATGAAATCTTATCTGGTTATTCCGTGAATGGAATGAACACTTCATCTCTCAGGTTTGGTTATTCTCTCCGGCTGTTCCCCATCCTTGAAGTGTTCTTCCCTTCTCACGATGACCACTGACCTTCCTTTCTTCTAAGTCCCAGCTAACATCCCACATTCTGCAGGAAGCCACCCTTTACCCATCTTAATTCCAGTATTTTCCTGATTTAATTATTTCCTGTTTATCCTGTGTATAGCTTACATTGCATATATTTGTTGCATATTGTCTCCCCCATTGATGATAAGCTCTTTGAGGGAAAAGGACGATCTTTTGCCTCTTTTTGTATCCCCAATGCTTAGCATAGTACCTGGCACAGAGGAGCTTACTAAAGGCTTATCAGATGATTGCATGAATGTAAGAAGTGCATCTGGAGGACCTCACTACCTGAAAGGAATCTTTTTTTCTCAGTGTCTTACCTAAGAGATAACTGCTTTTTAAAAATGTAAGACATTCTGCCTGACAGTGGCAGATACCTTTGACAAAATAAGGCTCCCTGATGTTTTGCCTCATTTAAGGTTAAAAATTAGAGGGCATTTGAGCAGTTTTCTCTGTGGTTTAATTTGCTAAAGAATCCTGTGTATTCTCATGCATGCCTAAGAGAATATCTTCTTTTGGATAACTTTTTGTTCTGTACATCTTTTAATCAGACAATTGATAAAATGCTGGGCGTGGACTCAGGGAATATAACAGGGATACTTATATTCCTGATTTCATGTCTGGTCTCAGACACTTAACAACTGTGTGACCCTGGGCAAGACACTTCACCATGTTTCCCACAGTTTCCTCATCTGTAAAAATGAGGTGGAGAAAGAAATGGCAACCCACTCCAGGCTCTCTGCCAAGAAAACCCCAAATGAGGTCACGTGTCGGACACGATTGAACGCATCTTAACAACAGCAGTTCATTAAGCACTTATTATGTACCAAACACTGACTGTGGAAGCCATATTTTTATACAGGATAACCTTAATGTATGTATAGCTGGATGGGCTGGTTGTTATTCATGTTTTCTTGAATGCTTTTTGAGGATATTAATGTCATCTGTGACTTTTTCCCCTTTCTGATTTTTGTTTTTTCTTAAACTTTGACCTCTCTCTCTCTTTTTTTTTTTTTTTGACACTTTGACTGCCGTTGCCTCTTGGACATGCTCATCTCTCTGGGTTTTCATGGCATTGCTGTCTCCTGGTTCTCCTGCCTATCTGAACCCTCCTCTCCCAGACTCCTTTGCATGATCATCTTCTGTGTTCTGCCTGCTTTGTATCTATGTACCAAAGGACTCTGTCCTGGGTCCTCTTTTCTTTCTCATTGACCTCATTGCTTTAATGCTGTGCAGCTGTTTCCCAGATCTATAGGTTCAGCCCCCATCTCTCCCTTGAGTGTCAGTCTCACATCATCAGTTGCCTATTGGAAATTTCAAACTGGGTGTGGCAGACACCCAGTACACTCATAATACCTAACACCAAACCAGACTCCCCTATTTCTGCTCATGGCACTGTCATTCTTCCAGAATTGTAACATTGACATTATTCTTGACCCCTCCTTCCACTTGCCCAGTCAGTTGCCAGATCTTACCATTTATATGTCTACAGTAAGTTTTACATGCACCCCCTTTTCTCTACTTAACCCAGCACTACATTCCTTCAGACAGTCATCACTTCTCCTCTAAATTATTGCCACAGCCTCCTGATTGGTCTCTCTGCTTCCAGTCCATCTTCCACACTTTGCCAAATTGATTTTCATTAAGTTCAAGTTTGACCATGTCACTCCATTACTGACTTGATCATTGCTTTCCTATTGCCTCTAAGACCAGTTAACAATTCCTCTGTTGAACTTTGATAACCTTTTACCACCTGCCCCATTCTCTGTGAGAAGCCCAGAAGAGTTGACCTTCTTTGTTTTTCACAGGACGCTCCATCTTTCACCCTCATGCTTTTGTGCTGGCCATCCCCAGTGC
Organism: Notamacropus eugenii; assembly: GCF_028372415.1. Classification (NCBI taxonomy): domain Eukaryota; kingdom Metazoa; phylum Chordata; class Mammalia; order Diprotodontia; family Macropodidae; genus Notamacropus; species Notamacropus eugenii. The sequence goes on from NC_092878.1 coordinate 160,275,792, forward strand.
CTACAACGTGTTCTTTTCTCCCTTCTGCATCAAAGACAATGCGGCTCAAGTACTGTGTGGTCTGTGGAGCCTTTTCTGGTCCCTCTAGCTGATAGTGCCCTACCTTTCAGACTACCTTGTGTTTAATTGGTTTGTATTTATTTGTATTGCTCTTTTTATATCTATGGATACTTACGGATTCATTTATTGTAAGTAAATATTATCCCCCTTTTAGAATATAGTAGGATGGTTTCATTCTTCGTATTCCTAGGGGCTAGCACAGCATCTGGCACACAGCAGATATTTAATAAAAAATTGTTCATTGTATGATTGCTCCTTTTGTTATTCTTTCCTCCCTGTGATATTTTGATAAACATTTCTTCAACTCGTCCAAGATGATAATGCTTTCAGGATGGATTTGCACCCATGAATGTGTTCTGGTCCAGCCACTTGGTCTTCTAAATACTATTTCAGTTTTCTTGGTACAACAGTACATAGTTCTATGCTGTAGCCTGTATGACCTTGACAAATTCCTTGAGTTCCCTGAGGCCAGGTTTTCTCGGTTACATAGTGAGGAGGTTCTTCTCAGACTTTACTTTTGGCTAATGGTCCTACAAGAGGAACGTTGAAGCCTCACTTGTATCAGGATCCAAATGTGAAGATTTGTTGTCATTGATGATGAAAGTCGATCATTATAGAACACAACGGTTTGATTTTCTCTCCTTTGGTTGGCCTCCCACCAGTTCTGGATCTGAATGCCTGGGATGATGTCACTTAGATGGGTCTCTGGGCAAACCTTTTTTTTATGTTTTTGTTTTTTTGTTTCCATTACTCTTCTTGCAACCCTAGGAGGTAATATCACTCATAATCTTCTATTATCTTCCTCTGTAATGTTTTACCAGTTGGGTTATATTCTCATATGATGTTGCCTTTGGCTGCCATTGCTGTTTATTGGGCAAGTAATCAGTTGTTTACTGGTTAAAGTAGCTTCTGGATTCTGGAAACTTGTTCTGAATTTTTGATGAAATTGGTGAGAATGTCAGTTGTTTTGCCTTCTTGAAATTGGTGGAGGATCATTTTACAACATTTCATGAGAGAAAAGCTAGTGAAAGTGTCTTCTTTGCAGGATCATTTTTGGTATTCTACCTCTGATGTGTCAGTGTACTGCAGTGCTCTGACCCGGGCCTCTGTTTCTCACTGAGCTTTCTCTTTTGACCTTAGTACCTTCTGTATGCTCAACTGTTCTTTTGCAGATGAGTCCCAGATCACATCCATCCCTTATCTTACTTCAGAGGACTGTCCCCCATCTCCAATTGTCCATTGGAGATCTCCACATAGATGTCTAATAGGAACAAATTCAACACGTCCAAAACAGAACTCATTATCTTTGCCCCCAAGTCACCCAAAGTTCTTTGTTTCTATCTAGGACATCACCATTTTTTCAGTCATCCAGGTTTGTAGTATAAAACTCATCTTCAATTCTTCTACTTATCCTACCCCACCCTTCATATCCAACCAATTACAAAACACTGTCAGTTCTATCTCTGCAACATTTCTCACATCCTTCTATTTCATCTTTCACATTACAGCCATCTTATTTTAGCCTCTCATCATCTTTCTCCTGAACTTTTGCAGCAGCCACCTTACTGGGTTCCCTCCATCGAATTGAGGAGAGTGAGATAGAGAGTTTTTTAAAAATTTTTTTTTAAATTAATCTATTTGTTTTCAGTTTTCTACAATCACTTCCATAAATCTTAGATTTTCTCCCCCTCCCTGAGGTGGCATGCAGTCTTATATTTTTAAGTGACTTATATAAGGCCAAATAGCAAATAAGTGCTAGATCTGAGAGTCAAACTTTGTTCCTCTTGGTGGAAGAGTGAGCAGAACCTGGGGCTAGGCCCCTCCTTGATATAGAGGTTCTAAGAACTGACCAATTGGAGGAAGGGACCACAGGGACTTTTCCTGCACGTTGTATCTCCCTTCTACAATTCTTTCCCCAACAATAGAATACAAATTGCTTGAAGGTGTTAACTGTTTCATTTGGGCCTTATAGATCCTCAGTGCTTAATGTAGGCCTGTGTTGTCTAAGAAATATTTGTTGAATTAAATTGAAACTCACCAGAAGACAAGCATGTTCTTCAAAGAGACTAAGCCTATGATAGTGTTAATTCTTTTTCGGTATTCCTTCAATTGAATTTTATACCTACCATATATCGTTTTCAACATACGCAGAATATTAGAGATCATGTAATCTATCTTATAGATTAAAAAAAAAAGCTAAGGGCTACAATTTCATTCAGATAGGAAACCAAACCATGTGTTACATGTGTACATGTGTTATATATCTACATATATGTATGTACATACACACATACATACACATACTTTGTTGCATATCTGTGAGCATTTAGGGATGAGAAAAAGAAAAGAACACAAAAAAAGACTTAAAAAAAGAAATTGCCTTTAGTTTCCACCTGACTTAGTTTCTTTTAAAGATGACAGAAAATTAAATGCCATTGAAAAACTTCTCTGAGTGGAAGGAAAAGTTCATGCGCAGCTAGAGGAGCAAAATACATAGTGACTGAGGACATAGAAAAATGTACGTATGGATTGGCAAAGAGGAGAAACTCAGGCATCAGCAGGTGTATTAAAAAGTATGGCCAAGGTCAGCCAGTTTACCAAATGAAAACCTCTTCCCCCTATATGAATGCTTACTAATTGTAATGTGGGAGAAGGGGAGGCAAGATTTTATCAACCTAATTTTGCATTAAGGACAAGAGTTCTGCATATTCAGAGTCTAGAATATAGTTCTTTAAAAAATTACTTTTACCAAGGATATCTTGTTTCCATCACTGTTATACTTTTCCCCCCTTGCTGATTCCAGCTCACTTTTTACTCAGTCTTGAATACTGAAGTACTCTCATACTGTGATTGGAATTCAGGCTGCCCAGTGGGGCTGGTGGAAGTTTTTTGTAACTGGGTGTTCTCTACTTCTAGCAGGAAGTAGTCCTCTCTCCTACTTTAGTATAGTGCTAAGGGAGGTTTAAGAAGGTTTTGAACAGAGTTGAAATCCAATGATAAATTCTTACCACTATTCAGAGAATTCTTCACAAATGTCAGTGTTTCAAGGTGCAAAATATTTATGGACTGAACTGTGGACCTAACATAAGTTTCTGCTTAAGGTCGATTGGCTGACATATAGCCAAGTCAGCAATTATATCTGTTTAGGCCTGTTTTTACTTTCGTGATATTAATAGATATTATGCTTGTATGATATTAAAATATTAATGTACATTTTAAATGCCAAAATTAATTATCTATACCTTTTTCTTTCAAATGTTTGCACTAGTTCCCATTTCTGTGAAACAGAGACATTGGTCATTAGCATGGTCCGTCGGCTGCCTGGGACAAAAGCATATGATGCCTGTTGAACAGCTGGAGAAGTGAAGACTGTGACCTCTGCAGTACAGTTACCTTCATTACTGTAACGTGCCTACATTTTAAGGCTGCCTTCTCAGTGTAATCCTCTGTGCTTCAGAATTTTATTTTGTGTACTTTGTATTCACTACACAGAATAAGCACTTTTTTTCTTAAATGCAGATACATATTGACTGCATTTCCCTGACACAAGCTGAAAAAATTTTGAGTAAACAATTTTGAGTTCAAGAAGATTTGCTATATGTGCATGTGCCACAGTCAAGTGTTCCTTGTATTTATTTTTCTTCTTGTGGCAAAAGAAACTAGACATACAGATCAAATAACATTTGCGTTGTTTTAGTGTATGGTTTATTTCTTGTGTCTTTTTTTTGTTTCAAGAAAAGCAAATATTGCATTATTGGATAAGCCGCCTCATGTCCTCTGTACTTTATTGTTAATTGGATAAAAGCAAGATTACACTTAAAATGCCACAGGTTAGGTAAAGAAAAAGAAAAATTAAATATGAATTTGCCCTGACAGTTCCTCTCCTCTATGTTTAAGGGCATCAGAAAAGCAAACAGATCAGGGTGCTGTTTCATTCATTGGACCACACTTTCACCTTCCTCTGGTCATTCCACCCCTAATGACGTATACCATGCTTCTTACGGAATGAAAGTTCTCAGGGCCAGATCCATGCTTCAGGTGTTGGTATGTAGTGTGCAAGGCATCTGTCTATCAAATGGACACTGCATTTCTTGTTAAATAGGCAGTTCATTGATCACTATCATATTTATTCTTTCCAAAGTAAATGATATTTCCCCACAATCTTAATTCTAAAGTCATGCATCTTGACTGTTTCTGTTGTGTAATTCAGCATGCAACCAAATAGCTTCATAATCATATGTTTTTTGTATTGATTTTTAATTGGTTGAATGAATATTCTTGAGATCATAGTATCGTAATACTATTAGAGCTAGAAGGGACCTTTCTGATTCATTAAGTTCAAGCTGTCCTATTCCAGATGAGGAATCAGGGGCCCTTCGAGGTTAAATGACTTGCTTTAGGTCACACAGCTGGTTTGATGTCTGAGGTAGAATTAAAGCCTACATCTTCCTGACTCCAGGTCCAGGGCTCTGTTTACTAGGCTTTGTTGAGATGAATGTAACATTTGCCATCCTTCATAGATGATACTGCAGAGTGGCTACCATTAGGGCTGTGTGTCAATGCTTTGACTGGTAGTGATGAAACATTTCCATGAACTCTTTTCATTTCTTTGTATATTGCTGAGACAGCTGCCAACATCCCTGTGTGATCATGAAATAAAGGAAAGGTAATCAGACACTGTGAGTTTAAAACCTACAACCTTGGCTCATTGAGTATCAGTACCTTAAGCCCTTCAAGCTAGTGTGTGTATGTATATTTTTTCTAGGTGACGTTTAGCTTATCTAGTTAGAACATGGTCATGGTTATAGCCAGGTGCATGATTTTGATCCTAGTATGGGCTACTTGCCTTGCACAAAGAAATACTTTTTTGACCACGGGCTTTAACCTTTGGCTTTCCATTTGTTGAGATGTGTGCTGTTTTTTGACGGCTGAGCAGACAGGCAAGAGTATAGATGACTTAGCACAAATCCATCACCACTACCATGAAGACAAAGTCCATTTTATTTATAGGAGATCAGCAGGGTCATCTGCATACATGTACATGTGTCATGTTGAATATTCATGACCATGGAAAGGTTTAGTTGATTACTATTTCCATTTGAATCTTATTTCAAAATTAATTTTAAATCAGTGCAGCTCATTTTGTTTAACTTATGACATCAGTTATAAATCTTTAATAATCAGAAATGCAGGATAAGTTTGAAAATTTGTTAAGGTGACATGGCAATATTGATAACTCTAACGTGAATGTTTCAAGTACTGAATATCTTGTCCCTATGGGATATTTATAAAATAAACAAAACTCTTGCAAAATAGCCTTAAGAGTGTTAATGGTTCCTTCAGTAAATATGAACACATCTTAGTATTAGCACAGACTTGACTCACTCCTCAAGCTAAGTACATTTACAATGTTTTAGAAGATGGAGCTCTACTCATTAGGTGTATTTTTCTTTAGAAATAGAACCCTAAAAGCTGCCAGTTTTCTATTAACCTTGAGTTGTTTGGATTCTATTTATTTAATTTTATTGTATTTGTTACAAAAAAAATGCACCTTGTGGCCAAAGGGCAAAGAATATGATTAATTTCACGAAGGCTTGTTTTTCAGAGTTGAATGTTTTTGTATCCATTCTGTTTATACCTGAAACTTGGTAGGAACTTCACAAAGTCAGTAATCTAAAAACAACCAAAAAAGACCTGTTGAAAGGTATGATTTTCCAAAAGTAAATTTTCCTACAGATGTTTTGTGTAAATTCTCTTTTTGCAATAAGATGTGAACTGCTCTGTGAAGGGTGTATATTTGTGTGACTGAATGGCATGGCCACTGGGGCCTTTATTCCACCTTACAAAACAAATGAAAACAGTTGTTCTAGAGTGTTCTGATGTTCTTGAAATTTGAATATTTCAAGCCTTATCTCTGCTGTTGACTTCTCCACCATCCCACTTGTTTGTAATTCATTCCATTCTCTTTAAAAGGTGATTTTGGGGGAAGCTGTAAAGGACTGTATAGAAAACGTTTTAACATCTGTATGCACACAGAGAAAGGTTTGCAAGGAAAACATCAAAACAAAAATAGTAGCAAAGGACGGTAATGATGCCTTTAGTCTTCTCTCTCCCAGGTTCTTACTGAAAGTATTATTGTTAACTCAAAAGATCAAACTATTACTTTTCTCAATATTGTTTCTGCTATGCAAATGTTGTTTGGTTATGTTTAAGGTCCTCCACTCACACTTTTCAGCATATTTTGTTTGCAGATTATTGTTTTTAATTTCTTTTATCCCTGGCTTTGGGTTGTAAATAGCCTATAATGTACATTGAATTTCACATTGTAAAATTTTTATTTTATTCCTTGTATTATATTAAGCAAAATCCTTATGTATATGAAAGTACATAATAAATATATTTGCTTTGCAGTGAACATCTTATTTTTTCTTTTCACATTTTAAGCCAAATTAAGAATAAAGTATGAAATTCTCTACAATGTGTGCTTAAACTGTTATGCATTTTAAGTTCCAGAATAATTGTGATTTTTGAAGCATTTTACCAGTGGGAAAATAGAGACAGAGAAATGGATACTGAAAAACACAACTGAAGCAGGATTCCTGCCTTTCTAATAATTTCTTGAAAGAGCGCTCTTGTTCATTCTGGGCTTTATCAGATCATCTGTATTGCTATTCCAAAGAAGTATGGTCACTTTCAATCCAAAATTTGTATGATCGCTGCTAAGCCATGATGATTTCTGTTCTACATAGTGTTCTTGTTTTTTTATTCTTCATTGAATAAATGTTAAATGCTTTTTATCATATCTTTTATGCCCTTCCCCTCGCTGCTTATAATACACCAACCAATACATAACAGTATTTTTCAGAAGTCACTCTTCTGTATGAAACTGGTAGGATGTTTCCTTTGAGATTTATAATTACAGATTTTCTCATTGTAAATTACTAAGAAATTACTCTCTATGTTTTGAAATCTCATCTTCCTAAAGATCTGTAGCCACATAAGATCGTAGTATTAGAACTAGGATGGATTTTATAAACCACTTAGTTCAAACTATTCATTTTATCTTTTCATTTTGGGGGTATATTTCATTGTTACATCACCTACATTTTCAAACTTATGCCCTTCTTCCTCCAAGAAAATCATCCCTTATTAATTGTTTTCTTTAAAGTTCAGCAAAATTAACAAACACATCATAGAAGACTGACATACGCAGCATTTGATACCAGTAGTGGTCACCTACCTTTAAAAAATAATGCAAGGGAATTCCCTTTTGAAATGTCCTTTTTGAGGAGGGAGGGGGGAGCCAAGATAGCAAAGTAGAGGAAGCACTGAACTGAGCTCCCACAATTCCCTTTCAAACAACTTTGAAATAATGGCTCAAATGCAATTCTGGAGTGGCAGAGCCAACAAAAAGGTCAGGATAAGACATCATTCATACCCAAGACAACTTTTAAGAGGTTTGGAAGGAGAGACCTGTGATACAGGAGGTGGGTGTGGGTGTGAAAGTGCCCCAGGGCCCATGTGGATGAAACACCAGAGGGGAGACGGAGGCAGCAACAGAAGCAGAAGCAGCTTGGGGAACTCTCAAGCCAGAGCCAGGAAGGGGACTTGACAACTGGTCAGAAAAAGATTACAGGAGACCCCTGTGCTGAGACAGAACGTAGGACTGGACACTGTTCAGCATTGCCTTTAACCACTTGAGAGTCACAATTCAAAGGTCAGAGAGCAGGGGCCCCTGAGAAGCAGTATTATTTTGGGTAACAAGGAATCAGGGACCCTGAGGAGCAATATTGCTTCCAGTCTCAAGGGAGCATGGGCATTGACAGAACAGAACAGGAGAGCAGTGACCATACCTCTGCAGCTCACCACCTTGGAAGCAATGAAAACTTCTAAATTCCCAGAACTAGCTCTGAAAACAGTAGCACGAAAAAATCCTGAGGCCTGACACAGTGATCCTTCCCTTCCTGTTCAGAGAACATAGCCCAGTATTAACACAGTTCAAAATCAAGAACTAGTGGAACAATGAGCAAACAAACAAAAAGAACCTAGCCATTAAGAAAAATACTGTGGTGACAGAGAAGATTAAGAAAAATTCAGAAGATAACAAAGTCAAAACTGCCAGTAGCAAAGCCTCAAAGGAAAAAAAAAATGTTAATAGAACATAAACCCAACAAGAATCACTGGAAGAGATTTTAAAAATTTGCATTCAAAATCAGTGATGGAGGAAAAATTAGATAAAGGAGTATTGATTCATAAAGGAAGAAGATTATGAAAAGACAACATTTTACAAAGGAGGAACAAAAAATTCCTTAAAAAAAAAAAAACCTTAAAAAAATTGAACAAATGGAAAAAGAGGTGCAAAACTTCATTGATGAAAATAGCTACTTACAAAGGAGAAATGGCCAAATGGTAAAAGAGGCATAAAATTGCACTGAAGAAAATAACTCTAATGGTAGAATCTAATGATTCCATGAGACATCACAAAATAATAAAACAAAAGTCAAAGGAATGAAAAAATAGAAGAAAATATTAAATATATCATCAGAAAAATAACTGATCTGGAAAACAGATGAGAGATAATTTAAGATTTATTGAACTACCAGAAAGCAGTGATCAACAAAAGAACCCATACATCATATTTCAAGAAGTTACAAAGGAAAGTCACCCTAATATCTCAGTTCTAGAGGGTAAAATAGAAATGGAAAGAATTCACCAATCACCACCTGAAAGAGATCTCCAAATGAAAGGCATTTTATAGCAAAATTCCAGGACTCCCAAGTCAAAGAGAAAATACTTCAAGCAACCAGGAAGAAATCATTCAAATACTACGGAACCCCAGGCAGCATCACACAAGATTTAGGAGCTACCACATTACAAGGAACAGAGGGCTTGGAATGATATTCCAAAAGCAAAAAAAAGAGTGTGGATTACAACCAAAAATAACCTACCCAGCAAAACTGAGCATAATTCTTCAAGGGGAAAGAATGGATGTATAGTGAAATAGAAGATTTTCAAGTATTCTTGATAAAAAGACCAGAACTGAATAGAAAGTTTAACTTTCAAATACAAGAAGAGAAGCAAAAAAATAAAATAAAATAAGAGAGAAATCATAAGGGAGTCAATAAGGTTTACCTGTTTACCTTTCTATAGCGGAAGATGTGTTTCTTCTTAGAACTTTGTCATTATTAGGACTATTAAAATGATTCTACGTAGAGGGTGTGAGGTGAGTCAATTATGTTGAGCTGATATGAAAAAAAATATGGATAGGTGAGAAAGGGATACCTTGAGAGTATAGTTTCATATAAAAGAGGGACACAAGGAAGAGCTTTTACATGGGAGGGGAAATAGTGGGAGGAGACAGGCAGTGCTTGAAATTCACACACACTCAATCAGTAATAGATATCTGTCTTACCCCATAGGGAAACAGGAGAGGAAGAGGGTAGAAGACAGTGGTCAGAAGCAAAACAGACTTTAGAGTAGAAACAGTATAAAAAGAAAGAAAATAATAAGCTGAAGAAAATAGAATGGAGGGAAATGCACAGTTAGTAATCACAAGTGTGAACATAAATGGCATAAGCTCACCCATAAAATGAGGAAGTCAGTAGCAGAATGGATTAGAAACCACAATGCAACAATATGTAGTTTATAAGATACATACTTGCAACAGACATACAAAGTTAAAATAAGGGGCTAGAACAGAATCTATTATGCTTCAGTTGAAGTAAAAAAGGCAAGGGTAGTAATCATCTCAGAGAAAGCAAAAGCAAAAATAGACCTAATTAGAAGGGAGAAGCAGGGAAACAATATCTTGCTAAAAGGAACCATAGACAATAAAGTAATAGCAATACAAAACATTCATGCACCAAATGGCATAGCACCCAAATTTTTTTTTAAAGTAATGATAAGAATTTCAATTTTTAATTTTAATGAACAATTTAGTCAATACTTTTTAATAGATATGAGTATTTCAGATGACAATGATAATACTTTGATTATACAGTACCTTTATCTAAATAAATCTTTGTCTTCATATATAATTAATTTTTCCTTATCTTTCCATTTTAAAAAGGGAAAAGAAATTCATACATAAATATGTATCATAACTTGCCAACATTTCTACAATTAGAACAGAGATCTGGTCTTCCATTAGAACCTGAAAATTAGTTTTACACCTACTTTCAAACTAATTATATAGTTCACTAGGAAGAATTATATAGTTCTTTTAAATAAGTTATTCTTTTTTTGTTTTTTTATTTATTATTTTTTATTTTATTTTTTAATTTTAATTTTTCATTTTTCAACACAGTTTGTAATATATAAAACAATTCAAACTTTTGGTCAGGTGATACTTCTTTTTAAAGCATTTACAATATGGACTGCAAAAGAAATTTTTTTTTTTAAACATTAACCAGCTGAGACACAGATAATATTTAAGTTGCTAATTTCACAAGCTCTTGACCTAATTGTCTCCACAGTATTGCTAAGAATTAAAGGACCCTAACTTATTGTTGTTGATCTAAAGTTCTATGCCTAATAGCTTAATTTTAGACTTAACCTTGGATGTTCCCCTACCACTAATCTATAATTGAATAGATCTGGTATTAAGCTTGCAAACCTTTTGACTATAGGAAATTGCCACGAAGAGTAGGGACATTGCATGGTTACAAGATCTCCCCGACTTCATGTCAGTTCCAGGCAGGATTAGATTATCCACTTGCATTCAGTCAGGCTTAAGGTCTGCCAGGTGTCAGTGGGAAAATTGAGTCAGGAGAATCCTACCTTAGCCCAGGCTGAACAGCTGCTCTCCCACCCTTCATATGAGATCACCATTTGCAGTTCATACCAGCATCTCACCAGCTTACTGACATCATGGGTTGGAGGCTCAGATCGCCTTTCTTGCTTCCCATACCTGGAGTTAGACTCAGAAGAACAGTCACTTAATAGTCCCATAGCATCTAAAAATGTCAAGTTCCGATAACCAGGTTTCAAATATGATTATAATTTTCACTTTGGCTAAGGAACATCTTTTGAGGCAAGTCTTAAGTGGCTTACATGCCTTTCTATACATGTTCTAGTTCCTGATTAAATAGCAATCATAAAATCAAATTTACCATTAAAACCTGAACTTTTCCATCAATGCCAAATTTTACCTGAGGCTACCTTCCTCTAGGAAATTTAGACTGAAATTCTTTTCCTCAGACTAAAGATGTCATTGATTTATTCTCAGTAATTAATTCAGTCAATTGTTTTAATACTAATTGCTTTTACCTCACTTTGTAACATGTCCAATTTTTCTCCCCATCACTCCCCTCCCCCTGCTTCCTAATACCTTGCATTCTGATTACTCCTTCCCTCAATGTACTCTCCCTTCTGTCACACCCCACCCTTCCCTTATATCCATCTTCTCTCTTTTCTTGTAGGGCAAGATAAATTTCTATACCTCATTCCTTGTAGTTCTTATTTCCTGATTGTATGCAATAAAAAATCTTAACATTCGTTTCTAATACTTTGAATTCCAACTTCTTCCCTGCCTCCCTCCTCAGCCCAACTGAGAAAGGAAGCAATTCAGTACGTGCTAAATATGTGTTGTTTTACAAAAGACTTCCATAATAATCATGTTGTGTAGTACTAATTGTATTGCCCTCTGTCTACTCTATTCCCCCTTATTTTTTCCCCTACAATTGACCTTGTCCCTTCTCAAAAGTGTTTATTTCTAGTGACTTCCTTCTCCCATTTGCCCTCCCTTCTAACAATCCCCTCACCCCACGTGTCACCTCTTCTCCTTTCCTGTGATGTGATACAAATTTTCATATCAAATTTAGTGAGCATGTTATTCCATTATTCAGCCACATGTGGAGAGAGTAGCTTTATTTTCCCCCCCTCTCCCCTTCTCCCTTATCTCCTCCATTGAATAAGATTTTTCTTATCTCTTTTATGAGTTATAGCCTGCCCCATTCCATTTCTCCCTTTCTCTTCCCGGAATTTTCCTCCTTCACCCCTTAATTTTATTTTATTTTATTTTATTTTCTTGTGTGAATATCATCTCTTCTGATATAACACACCCAGTACTCTCTATTTATCTATGTTGTATGTGTGTGTGTGTATGTACAATCTCTCCATCTTCCCAAATGCTGAGAAAAGATTCAAGAGTTAAAAATATTTTCTTTCCACGTAGTAATGTAAACAGTTCAGCTTTAGAGAGTCTTCTATGATTTTTCTTTCCTGTTTACCTTTACATGCATCTTTTGATTCTTGTCTTGGGAAGTCAAATTTTTCTATTTAGATCTGGTCTTTTCCTCAACATGAATGATTGAAAGTCATCTATATCATTGAATGACCTTTTTTTTTTTTCCTTTGAAGTGTTATACTCAGATTTTCTGGGTAAGTGATTCTTGGTTTCAATCCTAGTTCCTTTGACTTCTGAAATATCTCATTCCAAGCCCTTCGATTCCTTAATGTTGAAGCTGCCAGATCCTGTGTTATCCTGATTGTATTTCCGCAGTACTCAAATTGTTTCTTTCCAGCTGCTTGCAGTATTTTCTCCTTGATCTGGGAACTCTAAAATTTGGCCACAATATTCCTAGGAGTTTCTCTGTTTGGGTCTTTTTCAGGAAGTGATCAGTGAATTCTTTCAATATTTATTTTGCCCTCTGATTCTAGAACATCAGGGCAGTTTTCCTTGATAATTTCATGGAAGATAATATCTAGGCTTTTTTTTTTCTTTATCATGGCTTCAAGATAGTGCTATAATTTTTAAATTATTTGTCCTGGATCTATTTTCCAGGTCAGTTGTTTTTCCAGTGAGTTGTTTCACATTATCTTCTATTTTTTCAAATTTTTGGTTTTCTTTACTAACTTCTTGGTTTAACTCAGTCATTCGTTTCCCTGAACTCAATTCTCTCTTTCAATGAATTATTTTGTTCAGTGAGCTTTTGAACCTTCTCCTCCATTTGGCTAATTCTCCTTTTTAAACCCTCCTTCTCCTCGTTGGCTTTTTGGACCTCTTTTTCCAATTGAGTTAGCTTCTTTTTAAAGCTGCTATTTTCCTCAGCATTTTTTTGGTTCTCCTTTAGTAAGCTGCTAACTTGTTTTTTATGGTCTTCTATTGCCTGAGCCTAGTTTAAGTTCCTTTGGAGGCAGAGACCTTGATTTCCTCTGACATATGCCTTGTTCTTCCTCATCTGAAAGGATGGGGGGAGACACCTGTTCCCCAAGAAAGTAACCTTCTGTGGTCTTATTTTTTTTTCCCTTTTTTGGGCGTTTTCCCAGCCAGTTACTTGACTTCTGAGTTTCCTCTCCACAACCATCTTGCCTCCAGTTCCACCAAGCCAGCACTTGGGGGCTGAGATTCAAATGAGCTGCTGCAAAACCTGAGGGGCTTTTGGTGGGGGCAGGGCTGCTATTCAGTGTGAGATTAAGTTCAGCTGCTCAGGAGAGGGCAAGGCTGCCACCCAGGGCTCAGTTCCCTCAGGGGGTTTACGAGGAGACCTTCAACAATGGATGTGGGCTACTACCTGCTTTGGGAGCCTTGTCTGCTGTTGCCTCTATTACTGCCACGTGAGGAGGCCTGAGTTATGGAGACACCCTGTTCCCCTCTCAGCCAGCTGAAAAGACCCTCTCACTGACCTTTGGTGCCTGTGCTGCCGCTGGAGATTCTGTCCCTCAAGCCTGCTCAGATCTGCTCCTCTCAGTGCCATGTGGCCAAGGCAGGGCTGGGCTCTGCTCCATGTCCAGTGCATGACAGACCTTTCCTATCGGTCTTTCAGGTCACTCTGGAACAGAAATCTCCTCCACTCTGTTGTTCTGTGGCTTCTGCTGCTCTAGAATTTGTTGAGAGTTCTTATTTACAGGTATTTTATGGGCTGTGGGGTAAGAGCTTAGTGTATGTGTGCCTTTCCACTCCGCCATCTTGGCTCCTCCCCCATAGCACCCAAATTCTTAAAGGAAAAGTTAAACGAATTATAGTAGGAAATAGTAAAACCATGCTCATGAGAGACCTCAACTTTTCTCTCTCAGAGACATAAAATAAAATGAAGTTAAGGAAATGAATTAATGTTAAATATGATAGGATTCCAGGGAAAACTGAATAGGAATAGAAAGGGGTATACCTTTTTACTCAGCTGTACATGGCACCTTCACAAAAATTGACCATGTATCTGGGCATAAAAACTTCACAAACAAGCATAGAAAAGTAGAAATATTAAATGTATCTTTTCCAGACCATAATGCAATAAAATTATGTTTACTAGATGGCAATGGAGAATAGACTAAATATTTATTGGAAACCCAAAGAATGAGTGACTCAAAGAAGAAATAGAAACAATTAATGCTTTTATTAAAGAGAATGAAAGCAATGAGACAAAACACCAAAATATGTAGAATGCAACCAAAGCAATACTTAGGGGAAAATTTGTGTCTCTAAACACATGCATCAATAAAAGAAAGAAGCAGCAGATCAATGAACTGGGCATAAAACTTTAAAAAAATAGAAAAAAAGAACAAATTTAAAATCTCTGGGGCACGAGCTATTCGTGGAGTTATGAACTGGTTTAACCATTCTGGAGAACAATTTGGAACTATGCCAAAGAGCTATAAGACTATGCATCCCTGTTGACCTAATAATACTACTGTTAGGTCTGCATCCCAAAGACAGCAAAGAAAAGGGGAAAGGGACTTATTTGTACAAAAATACTTATAGTAGCTCTTTTTTGTGGTGGCAAAGAATTGGACTTTGAGAGGATGCCCATCAACAGGAATGTTTGAACAAGCTGTGGTATATGATTGTGATGCTGTTGGGGATGGAAGCTCAATTCCATGTGGACAGTCTCGGGCGGGTAAAGGTGGGAACTTCTAAATCTTAGAGTTCTCATGAGGCCCCCCATGAAATACCAGGGAATCGAGGAGTGAGACTGAGCTATGTCGTGTATTTCCGCCTCTTCCCGTGAGAAACGTGATGGGAGGAGCATCCCCACCCTCGAGACTGTGCCGGATCTGGGCACACCTATTGTTATCTAACAGGCACGGTATTCAGGTGCAAACTACGCGGCCGGAGAGCTTAAGTAGGGTCAGGAAAGCCCGAAGGCGCTCTTAGCGTGGAGGGGCCCTGACAAGACAGAAGGCTCCGTTTTTCCTCTCTTCGCTCTCCCCTCCCCCTCTCTCCCCACTTACACTTCTACTTCCAATCTCTTACCGTAAGATCTTTGCCTCCTTGGGAGATTTCTCTCTCCCTCCTACGGAAGAGCCCCCCTGCACATGTAACCAGGACCCTGAATAAAGCCTAACCCTTGTTCGACTCCGGAAAGTCTCTTCTCTCATACGTTTATCCGGTTTGGCCAACCGAAGACCTGGGACAGGTAAGGTAAGACTCGGGTAGCCCTCAGGCCTCTAGGCCTGGCATGATGCAATACTATTGTAGTATAAGAAACAGGATGGTTTCAGCAAAACCTGGGAAGACTTATATGAACTGATGCAAAGGGAAGTGAGCAGAAGCAGGAGAAAAGCAACATCAATAATGTAAGGATGAGCAACTGTAAAAAAAAAAAATTGCTACTGTGATCATTCTAATAATCCAAGACAATTCCAAAGGATCCAGGATGAAAAATGCTATTCACTTCTAGAGAGAAAACTGATTAACTCTGAGTGAAAATTAAAGGATACTTTTAAAAAGTACATTTTTTTTCTTCTTTTGCAATATTGAAATGCATGACTTGATATATATAATCAATATATTGCTTACCTTCTTGGTGGGGGAGGAGTAGGAAGAAAGGACAGAATTGATAACTCAAAATTTAAAAAGATTGATGGTTTAAAACCTTCACATGTAATTGGAAAATATTTAACAAAATAAAAATATGTCAAAAGAACTTTTCTTTTTTTGAGACCTACCTTAGTAATTTCAGTTTCTCAGAATGCAGTTTTGATTGGTTTGCCATTTTTTCCATTTTCATGGTTACATTCATTGTGTATGTATTGTTTTCCTGGTTCTTTTTCATATAAATTCATATACTGTATCTCCCCACATTTCTCTGAATATAAAATATTCATTGTTTTTTACAAAGCAGTAATATTCTCATAGCTAATTAGTTACTCTTAAAGTACCACCATAAATATTTTGGAATAAATGGTATTTTTGTTTTTTCCATTATCTCCTGTGTTGGGATGAGAGGGGCAGGGATAGAAGGATAGGGAAGGAGGAGGAGGCCTGTTGTAAACATTTTAGTTACCTTCTTCTCACAATTCCAAAGTTCTTTCCAGAAAAGTTGAATCATTTTGCAACTCCACCATGGTATATTAGTATGCCTCTCCTTCAACAACCTCTCAATAGGGGCAGTTTTCATTTTTTGTCATCTTTTTCAATTTTCCAGGTCCAAAGGGAAACAAATCTCAGAGTTGTTTCCATTTACATTTCTCTTAGTAGTGATTTAGGTTCTTTTCTTTTTCCCTTAAACAGTACAGGTAGTTTAATAACTTTGGGGGCATAATTCCTGATTGTTCTCTAGAGTGGTTGTTGGACCAGTTCATAATTCTACCAATAATGAATCAGTGTCCTAATTTTTCTACATCCCCTCCAGCATTTGTTGCTTTCCACTTCAATCATTTTAGTCAATCCAGTAGGTGTAAAATGATATCTCAAGGCTGTTTTAATTTGATTGGCAATACTTTTAAATTTCATCTCCCTCATTTTACAGATGAGGAAATTGAGGTCGGTTTGAGATAGGTTTAAGTTCCTTGTGCTAATGTCAGTCCTTCACCTTCAGGCTTGGGCTTTGATACAAAGTCTTCTGTTTCCAAATCCAGGGTCTTTTCATTGTACCATGCTGCCTCTCAGTGTGATATATATCTGCATATATATATATATATATATATATATATATATATATATGCGTATATATATGTACATGCCTATACACATACACACCTATATACACTTATGTATATAATACACATATTTAACATATTCATACATAATATAAATATAGCAATATTCATTAATAAACGATATTATACAATATATTATAAATATAATGAATATATTTATCATATGTAGTTAAATATTTAAAATCATTTCTATAATTAACATAAATTGGTATCACATAGCAGAATTTTAAAATTAATGCTTCCTGGTCAAATAAATTGATACAGGACATATTAACTGTAGGTAGGCCTGAGAATAGCTATCAGTGGGAACTTGACAATGGTTGATGGTTTAACTCCCTTCCACCAACAGTTGGAAGAAATTCAATTGCTAGCAGTAGGATACACATTGAAAAAAAATGAGTCCTATGGCAAGAATTTGATTGAAGTTATACCCAAGACCTTCAGCATGTGTGTATGGGAGCTTCGTCATTTAACACCCAAGTTGTCTTAAGGAATTAGGTGCTATCCTGCCATTAAGTGAATATATTTAAGTGACAGAAAATAGAAGTGAAATCAATTTGCTGACTTCTGAATATAGTGAGCTTCTATTCCTATTGACACAGGACCAATGTGAAACTAGAAAAATAGAACTGCCAAGCTCCAAGACCAGGAGCCTCAGCAGAATGTATTTCTGGGAGTCATAAAGATGATGTGTTTCATTTACGTAATTAGGATAGCAAGAAGGTTGGCACCTTTCTAGATATTGTTAGGAATGTCAGTTTGAACACTGATCCTGCACAATAAATGCATTTGTCAAATACGTTTTTGTAAGTATGATTACCATTTGCACCTGTGCTGCTAACTTAAATCAAGAGGTCAACCTCAGAACTACTGATACTTTGAGTGTCTTATCCTGGATTTTCCACAACAGAAAGAGAATGAATATAATTCAAGCTTTTACATTTCTAGATCACACTGAACAATTTAAAGACTTGGAAAAAAAGCCATTTCTGTAAAAGACAGCCTCCAAAGAATACATTTGTAAGGGGTAGTGTGGTCCCAAGTTAGGCAAAAAGTCTTAAGATTTAACTCCACCTTTAGTCTTCAGAAAAAAATCTTTCCTCCTGTTGACTTATCAAAGAAAATAATTTTAGGCTTGGAGGATAGCCTGAGGAAAAAGGGTCAAGATCAGTCAGTGATCAAAATAACAGGAGCATCCAAAAGTCTATGATAATAACAGCAATAGCCTGACTTTCTGTAGTACATTAAGATTCACAAAGTATTTTTCCAGCAGCTCTGGGAGGTGAGGAGGGCAAGTAGCATCAACTGATTTCATACACAAAGAAACTGATAAGTGAATTGAAGATCACCAAGCTGTTATGGGTCAGGGCCACTACGTGAGCCCAAGTTTCTTAACTTCCAATCTAGCGCTTTCCTTTTTTCTTTCTCTTTTCAAACCATACTAGAGATCGTGATGTATGAACATTTCAGAGAATGAACCAGATGATGTTACACAGGGCTGGTCAGACGAAGAGTTTAAAGTCAGGCAGTAATAGAATTAAAGAAGTGTGACCAGGGCATCTGAGAGGTTATAATAGTTGCTTAGGTCTGAATTCTTGATTAAATTACAGATAGATCTTTTAGATGCTGGGATGGGGTGGAGAAGGGGGTAGGGTGGGGGAGGAGCTGTGGGGAGGGAAGAGTGAATCATCAGAAGCAATTCCAAGTTTCTGTGCTTGGGGCAATGGAATGCCTCCTTCTGTGTTTAGGCAGCCGAATGTGGGGGAATTTTAAAGATGAAGATGAGTTGAGATTTGATTTGAAATGGTGATGAAACAAGTCTACAAAGACTGAGAACAAGGTCAACATTCTTCTCTTCATGACTACTCCTAGCCTTGGCTTTGGACTTCTTGGGCAGTTTTCATTCAATATTAGCTTGTGTAGTCATTACTGCCCTTTGATTTTTCATCTGTGAAATTGCAGGATGGAAAAAAAAAAAACACACTTCATCATTCTACTCAGTTCCCGTAGTTATTAGAACAGAGAATCTAGCCCCATTGTTTTGAAATGTTAAAATCAGCAGTTCTCTACAGGTTAAGTTTTTAAAGAAGAATCTCATGATAGTGGTGGTAGGGAAAAGCAGACATAGTCTCCATTTTTCCAAAGGAATTAAATTCCCCTACATAAGTAGAAGGAATTGTGTCTATGACCATGAAAAGTTCCTTTCCTAGTCTTTGAACCATAGATATCATGGATTCAGGGCTAAACTACTCTACATCACAGATGTGTTGTCAGGGAGTCCTGGTCCATGTCCCAGTGCACAGCGATCTAATTAACTTCTTTGCTGTGGTCTTGGGAATGCCATTTGACTGTTGTCAATGACTGTTGTGCACCTCAATCACTGTTGTGCACCTCAATTTCCTCATCTGTAAAATGGTGCCCTAGATAATTCATGATATGAAGACTGTTTTGTAAACTGTGATTTGCACTCTAAATGTGAAATCATCCTGGTGAGAATGCAAGGCAGCTGGGCTTTGGGGGCTAAACAGAGGTGAGTTTGGGAAAAGAATTATATGATACAGTTATCCCCTTCCACAGCATGACTTTCCCCACTGCGGTTGCACAGTTTTGATATATTACAGGTCGGCATAAGAAATAAAATGAAAATTTTAGGGGAGTTTTGCTGAAACTGCAGACACACAAAAGCCAGAAGACACAGAGCCTATGACCAAACACTTAACCCAAGTTTTACAATAAGGTACTGTAAACACCCCATAAAAGATAAAGAAGAAAAATCAGACTTGTTCTCCAGTATGAAGGGAGGGCCAAAAAATTTTACATGAATTTTCCAAATTGCAGGGGCGCCACACAGTAATGCCCAAGATATGGAAAGAATAACTCTACAATGAACTGGAATACCGTCAATGTCTGGCCTCTTGTACATGTGTATTTCCTCATGAATGATATCCAAGTAGAGGGTACTTGTCAGAATCTGCTCTTATTTTTCTATAATCTAGCATGGTGCAATAATTTCTTTGCTTCTACCTACAGATATTAGGAAAATCAAATCATTGGGATTATTCTCCATTCCAGTAAGTAATACATCAGAAATTTAAGGCTGGGAGGGGAACTGACTTTACATTTGATAGATACCAGTGCCTTATGTGGGTTCACTTCCTCACATGGCTTGGTTCACTTAGTTTCATCCAGATCTGTCCCTATAGCCATCTGCTTGCTTCCTGTGGCTCCTTGCTGCTTATCTCTGGTCTGTTTTTATTTTATTTTTTTGTTAATATCTTACTGCCCTCATCTCTGATAGTTATATATGCAGTCCTAGAAGCTAGGTAAGTCTTGATACCTCCTTGATTGCCTGTTTGATTTCTGAATGGCTGCTTTTTCCTAATCTTGTTCCCTGTCATGTTAAGGGTATTTCTCAATCATTCAATGGGCTCTCCCGGGAATGACTGAACTTGAGTGAAGTGGTGGGTAGGGATGATATTACTACCAGGCTATTTCTGAGGCCACTCTGTGTCTGATGATGAAATAGAGAATCACGGGGTATTTGAAAATTTAATAATCACTTCTTAAGAACTTGTCCGAGCAGGCCCTATCACATTCCTACATGCCATGAACTATTCACTGATGAAAGGAATACTTATATCAATAAGGAAGAAAGGAAACAAGGAAAGAAACAAGCATTTATTAAGTACCTGCTATGTGTCGGGCAAGCATCTTAAAAATATTTTCCTCATTTGATCCTTAAAACTACCCCAGAAGGTAGGTGCTATTATTATTTTAATGTTACAGTTGGAGAAACCAAGACAGAGTTTAAGTGGCTTGTCCAGTGTCATGCAGGTAGAAAGTATCTGAGGCTAGATTTGAACTCTGGACTTCCTGACTCCAAACCCTGCACTAGATCTACTGGGCCACCTCGCTAACAAACCTAGTGAGACGAAAAAGATCTAAGCCGAACCTTGCCCCTTAAAATAAAATGTTCCTTGTAGCCTGGATAGCTACTCAAAATATGTATCCTGCCTGGAAAAATTATTAGCAAACACTTGGAGATTCAAATTCATATTATCACAGTTGACTGCACTGGAAATTCTCATCTGAAGGGTGACTCTTTGACATGTAATTTGCTAGACTCTAGGTGTTCATCTGCCCCTTTATTGATATCTCTTCACTATTCTGTCTCACTTCCCTCCACTCTCCCTCCCTTGTAATTTGGGATTCCATCCCAGGTTTCACAGATCTGATAGTAGAATTTTTATCTTATCTTGCCCAGGACCAGCTCAACATGTCACTTCCTACAAGCTCCCACACCATGCCATACCCTTCCTGTACCTATTTCCAGTTTCCCTTTTAAATATTGTCTTCTTCCCATTAGAATTTAAGGTCAGTGATGATCTTATTTACTTGTATTTATATTCCTAGTGCTTACCTTGGTCAATCTACCTAAAGCACTTAGGATATTGTAGGTGCTTTTAACAAATGCTTATTTCCTTTCTTTCCTTCCTTCCTTCCTTCCTTCCTTCCTTCCTTCCTTCCTTCCTTCCTTCCTTCCTTCCTTCCTTCCTTCCTTCCTTCCTTCCTTCCTTCCTTCCTCCCTTCCTTCCTTCCTTCTTTCCTTCATCTCTTTCCATCTATTTATCTATTATTTTATTATCTATTTCTGTTAGTCTATATTTTTCTTTCATATATCACTATGATCTATGTCTATAGATCTATCATTTTCTATAAACCAATCATTGTTCTATATTTATTGATTTATATCTGTCTATATTATCTATATCAGACTATAACTTTTTATGTCCATCTGTCTATATCTTATCCGTCCCTATAGCTACATATCCATCCATCTATCCATCTATCTATCTATCTGTCTATCTATCTATCTATCTATCTATCTATCTATCTATCTATCTATCTATCTATCTATCTATCTACCTATCTAGACCTGATCATGAATATTTCTATCTGGTTTTACCATGACCTCTGCATAAGCAAATGAATCTGTGGTTTTATCAGGTGATGTTCCCTCCAAAGGTACAGTTTGCACTGCACTGGAAATTCTCAGTCCTCTCAGTCCTGAGTGAGCCTGTTCATGTCCCCCCATAATTTGCCACAGGGTCCTCAGCCAACATTACGTTCTTTTGACATTGAATATACCGAATAATGCTTGCTTATGATTTTAGATAAATGTTTCTACCAATTACAAAAGGAGGCTACCAGTAGAACTCCTAGCCCATGCACCTCACTCTGGCCACATGGCCAGTTTATATTCTTTTTTTCAATTATACATTTGTTGTATCACAACCTTTACTTTGTTATGTCCTCAGAGCTCCTTGTCACCCAGGAAGTCAACAAGCATTTGTTAAGCACGTACTGTATGCCAGACATCTTGTTACGTGTTGCAGCCAACTTTCATCTAAGATATGCCTATTCATTGGCTTCTACACAGAACACATTTAAAATTCTTTAGCGACTCATTTTCCAAGACTCACAGACATATATAACAAACAATAGTATATCGATGCTTAAGAAGCAGAGCTTTGTTTCTGGAAGATGTTTCAGGAGTTTTGAATTTTCTGAAAGCCCTTCATCTTGATTTCTTTCTCTTGAATTCTGGGCCCAACTTGTCCATTTGTACCATCTGTCCCATAACTATATCAGAGAGTTCATGTATGATATACATACATACATGTATATATTTGTGTATATGTGTGGCACACATATATACATACATATATGTGTATATATACACACCCATACATATCACATATACACTCTATAGTTTTGTACATCTATGTGGATGTCATAATGATATGTTCTGGGCAATAAATACTATTTATCTCCTTTTTCCTGTGAGGATGGTCAAGAGTTATAGACATATAAATGGATGGAGAGAGATGAAGGAAGGAAGGAAGGAAGGAAGGAAGGAAGGAAGGAAGGAAGGAAGGAACGAAGTGGTTGCAGATCCCCTCCCAGTGTTACAGGGCTCGATGCAATCTGCATAACATCATCTACAAAAGAGGGCATATGGAGGATCTACCTGGAATAACTTGGGTTCCAGTTGGATATCTTCCATGATAGTGACAATACATTTCACAAGTACATTTCTCCCTCGTGTTGTTATTATTGTTGTTGTTTTATCTTGCCTGCTATTTACCAGAGTGTCATTGGACAATGTGATTTATCTCTGTTATGTCTTTCACGAAATCTTGGATAATATTAATATGTGGAGAGATGACATCATATTGGAAAAGAGTCTGCTGTAAGGTGGCATTTTGCTCTACAGGATCAAGTGTGTGTGTGTGTTTGTGTGTGTGTGTGTGTGTGTGTGTGTGTGTGTGAATTAATGAGCACAGTGTATCTTGTATTCTTTACATACTTCAGCCAATTGTGGGTAGTTAAAGATATGGTCTATGGTGGAATATTGCTTGTGATTGCATGTTTATCCACTATGAATAAATACCTTTGATGTATATGTAGATGATACTTATCAAATTTTATATTGATGGGAAAATAGGCATATGGTTTAGTAATTGATGTTATCTCAATTGCCTTTGTGAGCATTAATAAACTCTGAAATTTTGCTCTTTCCTTCCTTCAGATGCCCTGAGAATTGATTCCTCATTGCTCTCACAATTGCCTCCAGCACAAATCTCTATGCACATTGGCCTAATCCAGTCACTTTTCTCATCTTTATTCTCTGTAGTGCTAGTCTTACCTCATCTGTAAACATATTTGGCATTGCAATGTCAGGATCGAAATGTAGTGGTTCTACCATCCTTGGTGGAAAAAAATATTTGCCATTAAAATATTTGTACATCTATAAAGCACCAGTGCAGGAGTCAGGAGGGAAGATCTGAGTTCAAATCTCACCTCAGACACTTGACACTCACTAGCTGTGTGACCTTGGGCAAGCCACTTAACCCCAATGGCCTCATCCTGGGTCATCTCCAGTTATCCTGATGAATATCTGGTCACTGGTTTCAGATGACTCCGGAGGAGAAGTGAGGCTGGTGACCAGCACAGCCCTCCCTCACTCAAAACAAAGTCAAGTGCAAGTCATGTCATCATTTCTCTGATGGTATGGTCTTCTTCAGCAACAAAGGATGAACATGCACATCTGACTTATTGGTCTCTGATCTTTTCATTTCATCCTTACATGCCCTTAGGTTGAATTTGCTTCCTTATTTGCTTCTTTCTCAAGGTATTCTTTAAAATAGTCTAATCCTCTCCTCCTCTCTGTTTTTTGAGGCAATATAGATCATAATTTTCCACTATCCTTCTCATTAGTATATGTTCATTTAATTTGGAGAATTGTATCAGTTTTTGATAGAATTTCTCTTCATCTTCATCTTCTACAGCAGGCACTGGCTTGTGACCTGCAATTATTTTCATGATTTTTTTTGCAAATATTTATCATGAGCAAGCAATATGAGATCATCAAACTTCTCATGAAATGAAGTATCTTGTTGCCTTTGGGTGTACATTATGCAATTTCTTTATTTCCAGTCCATGGAGAAGCTATGAGAAATCCTTTCATTATGTTCAACTTGATTCTTTCTTCTAATTTTGTTTTTAGCAAGATTATCGAGATTGACAAAATTATTTCCTCTAGTAGTATGCCTACTCACTGGTCATCAGGCAAGGATCTCACATTTAGAGTGTCAAGAGATTCTTAGCATCTTTTGCTGTTCTCCTTTCTCATAATTCCAGTACTATAGAAGGAGTGAACCATATATAGCATTGCTAAATTTTTACATTTTTGCTTTCTTTTGTGAGTTGCTATAGCCAAAGCAACCATCACCAAGTGACCAGGCTGGTGATGAGTCTTTCCATACTTAACTAGACTGCTCCTTGGAAAAACATTCAGTCTGTTGCCATGATTCTACAGAAGCCTTTCTGGGATGGTATAATCTCCCAAAGGAAGGGTTCCAGTGGCATAGCCCAAGGCTACCTCCTTGTGGAAACTAACACTTCAATATCAGGAGTTCTTAACCTGAGGTCTGTGAACTTTTTTTTTTTTAATACTTTGATCCCTGTATTTCAATATAATTGGCTTCTTTTCTAAATATAAACACTTTATTTTATATATTTAAAAGTGTCATTCTGAGAAAGGGTCCATAGCCTTCACAGACTGCCAGAGAGGACCAGGAAAGAGGTCTAGAAAAGCTTAAGAATCCCCACTCTAGATAGAGTCAGAAAATTGAATACATGTGCACAGATGCTTATAAAGACAGATGGCCAATAATTCCCCAGAATGCATATGTTTAATATAAAGTCCATGTCTCCAATATAAAGAGATATGAATATTGGTCCTGTTTTTATGAGACAAAAAAAGCCAAAATAAAACTTATAAGTGGGTTTTGTTCACCAAATAGATCTGAGACATTTTGAAGAACTGAATCTTCTCTCTAAAAAGGAATCAAGACGTTGGTCCAGATTTGGGAAATTCTAGAAATAGAATACTGCCCCTCTGTAATCAGTGTGTGCTGTGTTCCAACATTGGACATAAAAGAGGTTGTCATTGTACAGTTGCCAAGTCAACAACGTCAGTTTTGATCATTTTACTGTCTTCTGCAGGCTTTTAAGGCTCATTTTGAGTAAGTCATTTCCATGTTCCTTTGCCTCTCAGGCAGATTGATTTTCATCAAGAGGTCTATACTGTCTTTAGTGTGGTGCTGGTCTCTGCTTCTCTCTCTCTCTCTCTCTCTCTCTCTCTCTCTCTCTCTCTCTCTCTCTCTCTCTCTCTCTCTCTCTCTCTCTCTCCCCCTCCCTCTCCATCTCCCTCTCCGTCTCCCTCTCCTTCCCTCCTTCTCTCTGTCTCTGTCTCTCTCCCCCCTATTTATTCCCATCTTGGCAGAATTTCTCCCCTGTGATTATAGAGCTTAATAGAGACCAGAACAATGCATCTACTCATTTTGTATCCAAGTTTAAACCTTTTATGTCTGTTGAAAATCATATTGGTTGTAAAGGGAGAGCCAGCTTTAAAGGGAAAGCAAATGCAGTTTTATGATCCTGGATGTGTGAAGAATGCCATTAATGATTTGGAGGCCAGGCAGAGAAACTGGACAAGGGGTGGGTAGGTGGGGCAAATGGAGAGAGAAAAAGCTAAAACTATAATTAACTCCACATTGGAAAGGTATTTCAAGCATTATAAATATCTAAATGATTTGAAGCTATTTTCAGTTTGTATCAGTCAGGAGGACTTGAATGGCTTCCCCTCTCCCCTGTCATTTATCTAGCAGTAGCCATTAAGAATTATTTGCCCTGTCAGTCCCTGGAGTGGCTTCTTTCTTGTGCTATATTAGATCCAGATAAGACCTCCTTCCCTTCCCACCCCCACCTCAAGGCAGATGATGTATGTTATAGCCTGGTTTGCTTTTAACATGTCTCTAAGAACACACTCCCATTTGAGACCCTAACCTCTTGGACAATCCTATCATGCTTGTCTATGATTAGAACACACACCTTTTTGCTTAGGATTGAATTACTTGCTAGTGCTAAAATTGATGGGTTCAGTACCACTGGCTTTTGCTGACTCATGGTACTACCACCCACCTGCATTATGTCACCTTGGATAGTAATCTAATAGGTGACAGACACAGGGGCAGAGTCACTGTACTAATCCTCTATTCCAAATTAGACCAATTACTATGAGGCTGGTCTATAAATGGATGTTGCCTCAGGCAAACTGAGGCCTGGGAAAGACCTTAATTTAGAAAGGTCAAGTCCATCCACCTCATGCTGGGCCATGAAATTGGTGATGCCACCGGACTTCAGTGACTCTGGAGGAGAGTGAGCTTGATGACTTGGCACAGCTCGGACTTAAATTCAGTTCACTCGGAAGTCAAGGCATCACCTTCATAACATCATTGGTCCTCTTTAAGAATGAAAGACAAGGTGAAGAACAGAATAGAAAATTGTAAAGTAATCATGACCTTTTAACACTGTAGAACGAACCAAAGCTGGTATTAATTCCGTGAGACTCATCACCAGTTTGACCATTGGGTAATGGAATTTTTTTCTTGACTGTCACAACTCAAGGAAGATCATCTGCTAAGGCTGAGACAGATTGCAAACTGTGTGTGTGGAGGGATCACCTCCCCTGACAAACTCATGAACTTTGAATATTGATAAATGTTAATTAGGCCATGCACAGATAACTATTTTTCAAATAATTGGAATACACAATAATGTAATCATAGTTAGCATTTATATAGCTCTTTATGATCTGCAAAACAGTTGGCCTATAGTATCACCTGATCCTCACAACAACCCTAGGAGGTAGGAGCTATATGGTCCATTTTAAGAAGTGAGGAAACCGAGGCAGAGAGAATTTAAGTGACTTACCTGAAGGTCACGCAGTGACCTGAGTTTGAGATGAGATTAGAACTCAGGTCTTCCTTACTCCAAGTCTAATATTCTTCATACCACTCAGCTGCCTTAGTAAATATTTACAGTGCTAAATCTGAATTTTTGATGATTTACGAGGTGCTTCAGAATTGTGCTATTTATTATAAAGTTTGACGAATGTAGATATTTTAAAATTTAGGAGTGAACAAAAACTAGCTGATACCTGGATTCCAGGATATACCGTGGAAGAAGAGCTGTGACTAGGGCCTGTCAAAGTGGCAACCATCTAGGAAATAATAACTCATGGGGGTAGAGGGTAAGATGGAGGAAAGGAATGAGAAGTTAGATGTCTTCCTAGCTGCCTATTGGGGGTCATTCTGGTTTGATCTTGGATTACGTTAGGATATAACAAAGTTCTTTTAATGACCCAAGCTTCTGGAAACAGAGGTCCAACTTTTTATGCCAACGCTCATGCGGCTGACTGAGGTGGTATACCGCTTTCTGTGAAGGGTTCAAAATGAGCATCACACAGAAGTAATGGAGAGGTCTGTGGTAGGTGTGAATAGAAAGTAACATGTAGCCCATGAGAAATTCTGAGAAAGAACAGGACTAAAAAGATGTCATTAGGGAAACCAAGGGTGGGAAGAGAAGACAGACAAGCGTGAAAAACAGGAGGACAGGCAGTGTTCCATTGGTATTCTCCAGCATACTGGGTAGACAACCTGTGGGAATTTATGGCAGAACATGGAGGACAAAAGAAACACAGGATGGACAGGCATGGAGGAGTTGTGATCTGCTTCTCAAAAGAAGTAAACAAATTGATGGGATCACAAATCTTTTGAGTATATACTTAATACAGTAATATTTATTTATTATGGACTCAATTCAATAAATATTTATGAAGTGCCGACCACGCGCCAGGCATTGCATTAAGTTCTAGGGATGCAAAAAGGAGCAAAAGACAGTCCCTGCCTTCAAGGAGCTTGAAAGCTAATAGGGGAGGGACAACATGCAAACACATATATGCGAAGCAAGTTATATGCAAGATAAATAGGAAATGATGAACAGAGGGAAGGCACTGGAATTAAGAGAGGCAGGGAAAGGCTTTTCTGTAGGAAGTAGGATTTTAGGTAGGATTTAAGCCTGGAAGGTTGTGTTTGTCCTTTGTTCTCGAAGAGGACCATGACATCAGGGAAATGATGACGGGACTTGCAGTTGACTTTGATTTGAGTGAGAGAGGGCTGTGCAAAGTCACCAGCCTCTTTTTCTCCTCCAGAGTCATCTGTGTCCAGTGGCCAGATATTCATCAGGATAGCCCAGGATGCAATGGGAGACCCTGGCCATTTTAGGCTAAGGTCTTATCAGATTCCCACTTTGAGTGAGATGCACCCATTCAATAAATAGGCTTCTTTAAGTAGTTACTCAAGAGAAATCCCCTTTAATCAAAATAAATAGATCATACTGGGAGGGGAAGATCCTCAGGGTTTCTGGGCAAAAGAGAAAGAGTCAGAATGGAGGAGGGAGAAAATTCCAGGCCTGGGGGGATAATCAGAGAGAATTCTTGGAGCTAAGAAATGGAGGGTCATGTTCAGGGAACGTCCAGGAAGCCAGGGTCGCTGGATCAAAGAATACATATCAAGGAGTAAGGGGCAAGCAGACAGCAAATGTAGGAGGTGGGTAGGTTAGGAAATGCTTTCGGTGCCAGTGAGAGCACTTTGAATTTGCTCCTGGAGGTGATGAGGAGCCATTGGAAGCAGGAGGGTGACATGCTCAGACCTTCCTTTTAGGAAAGTCATGTTAGTGGCTGAACAGAGAATGGACTGGAACAGGGAGAAACTGGGAGCAGGCAGCCTCCCCCTGCACCGCCCCTGCCCCCACCATCCTCCAGCAGCTACCCCAGTTATTCAAGTGTGAGTTGATGAGGGCCTGCACCAGAGTGGAGGCTGTGTCCCCACCAGCGTCTTTGTCATGAGACAGAGGTAATATTTGTTTCTCAAAGGCTATGTTAGTGGAGGGCAAGAAGCTCTGGTGGGAAAGGTTTAGGATAAGTTCATGGACTTTATGTCTGTTATCCAGGAATCAGGTCACCTCAGTGTAGAGAGGCTTCCTACCAGGCTGACCAAAGGAGAGCTGATGACTATTGAGGCCACAACAATTCTTAAGTGATTGAGTCCTTCAGAGATTATACCCATGGGTATGCTGGTAAACATTTAGCAAACAATTCCCCTAGAAAAAATGTAGACACAGGATGCTTAAATTTATTCTGCTTTGCTAACATTTTTGCTGCCACTTTCTTAAGTCTAGACAATCAGCAAAACAATAAATCAAGCCCTGATGTGTGGTATTGGCTGTAAATGTTCCCACTGAAAACTTAATCTGTTCTCCAAAGCTGGTAGGAGCTAGCTCCAGCACACCCCTGATTATGCCCTGTGTGTTGAATGCATGCATTGGGAAAATCATGGATTCCTAAAGCACTGAAAGTAATAATGATGACATCTTCGTGGCACTTTAAGGTTTGTCAAACACGTTCCATACGTTATCTCATTGACAACTTTATGAGGTTGGTTGTTGTCATTTGTGTTGAAGGCAATTACAATAACGTCACTATACTGAGGTCAAGGTACAGTGTGTCTGAGTGGCAGCTGGGTGGTGTAGTGGACAGAACACCAGTGCAGGAATCAGGAGGACTTGAGTTCAAATCTCACCTCAGACACTTGATACTCACTAGCTGTGTGACCTTGGACAAGTGACTTAACTCCAATTGCCTCATTCTGGGTCATCTCCAGTCATCCTGATGAATATCTGGTCACTGGATCCAGATGTCTCTGGAGGAGAAGTGAGGCTGGTGACCTGCACAGCCCTCCCTCACTCAAAACAAAGTCAAGTGCGAGTCATGTCATCATTTCTCTGATGGCATGGTCTTCTTCGGTAATGAAAGGATGAACATACAGTGTGTCTGACCATATATGATAGGGATTTCATGAAAAACTTAGAATAAAGTTGTATTAAATTTGCATATATATAGTATTTTCTATAGATCATAGGATCATGACTTGAGAAGAGACCTTAGAGTCTGCTAAGTCCAATCTTTTGAACCAAGGTCCTGTGATTCCAATTCCAGTGGTCTCTCCTATCCCATGAAACACACTGTATGTAGCCCTTGACTACAAGTAGGATTGGCAGGTACTTCGGGGATGAAAAATATCAAGTATAGGCAGACCCACTGACAGACTTTATCTCAGTTCTTCAAGGACCAGCTCAGCTAAAAGCAGGGAAACTCATCACCAGGAAAACTGGCCAAAGGTGATCAGCTTTGAGAAAATCATCAACCCTCTCTCTTATAAGGAATGAATGTTATGGCAATAGCAGGGTCATTTACAACACTAAAATCGAATATCCTCTGAAGGATTGGAGGTAAGGCCATGGTGGAATTAATGGAAGTAAAATATATTTATGTGGCAATTAAATAAGACCAAAGTAGTTTAGTAGGTGACTCACTCAATGTGCTTAGTTATGTGACATTGCTACGGTAAAAATGGCAATCCCACAGGATCAAAAGCTGCCCAGTTCACTGCTCTTGAGTGAGAATGCCCTCCACTAGGAGCAACCTGACAAATGGACCTCAAGTGAGAGGAAAGCCCAAGGAAGTGTGTTCTGTTCTTGTACAGCTCTGCTTATTTGGAAGGATGCACTTGGTGACTCAGTGGATAGAGCAGTCAGCTTGGAGTCAGGAAGATCCAATACAGCCTCAGACATTTACTAGCTGTGTGACTCTGGGCAAGTCACTCTACCATATTTCCCTTAATTCACTGCAGAAGGAATCTACTTCCTTATTAGAAAGTCTTTTTTTATATCAAAGTTAGACTTCACTCTTCTCAATGTTTATCCATTGCTACCTGGGGCAGCTAGGTGGTGCAGCAGATAGAACACCAGTGCAGGAGTCAGGAGGACCTGAGTTCAAATCTTACCGCAGACACTTGACACTCACTATAGCTGTGTGACCTTGGGCAAGTGACTTAACTCCGAATGCCTCATCCTGGGTCATCTCCAGTCATCCTGATGAATATCTGGTCACTGGATTCAGATGACCCTGGAGGAGAAGTGAGACTGGTGACCTGCACAGCCCTCCTTCACTCAAAACAAAGTCAAGTGCAAGTCATGTCATCATTTCTCTGATGGCATGGTCTTCTTTGGCAATGAAGGACGAACACACATCCATTGCTACTTGTTCAGTCCTGTGGAACCAAATAGAACAAGTCCAAACCATCTTCTATATGATAATTATTTAATGCCTGAATATATCTATCATCACTCTCACCTCCTAACCCTATTCCACTACTCCTGAACAAAGTCATCTGTCTTTCTATCCTAAACACCTCTGATTTCCTTCACAGATCCTCACCTCACAAGCACCTGAGGCTCTTTACTATTCTTGTAGCTCTCATCTAGACCTCTACCTTATCAATGGTGTGGCAAGAATGCTTCTGCTATAAAATACCTGGAAGGACACCTGCCAAAACAAACCCAGGATCTGTATAAACAAAATCATATATTTAAAAAAGTTATACAAATAAAGTCAGATTTAAATAATTGGGAAACATCAATTGTTCATGGAGAGGTAGGGTCAATATAATAAAAAAAAGATAATTTTACCCAACCTCATTTATATATTCAATGCCATCCCAATTAAACTGCCAAAAATTATTTTACTGAATTAAAAAAATAGTAAAACAATTCATTTGGAAGAACAAAAAGTCAAGAATATGAAAGGAAACAATGAAAACATGTAAAGGAAGGTGTTTCAGCAGTATGAGATCTTACACTATATTATAAGGCAGTAATTATCAAACTGACATGGTCCTGGCTAAGAAATAGAAAGGTAGGTCAATGGGGTAGAGTAGACATAGAATTTACAGCATCAAATAAATATATAACCTTGTATTTGGCAAGTGTAAAGACTTAGGATTTGGGGATAAGATTCATTGTTTGGTAAAAGTTGTTGAAGAAAACTGGAAAGCAGTATGGCAGAAACTTGGCATAGACCAATATCTTACACCACTTACTAAGATTTGGCCAAAATGGGTACGTGACCTAGTTATAAAGAGAGACATTACAAGAAAATCAGAAGAACATGGAACACATTACTTATCAAAATTACAGATAGGTGAGCTATTTACAAAATAAGCAAGAGATAGAAAAAGTTAACAGTACCATGGATAATTTTCATTACATTGAATTAAAAGGTTTTTGTACAAATGTAGCCAAGATCAGAAGAAAAGCAGAAAATTGGGGGAAAATTTAATAGACAAGGTCTCATATTTGAATATATAAAGAACTTTGTCCACTCTATAAAAATATGAGTCATTCCACAATTGATAAATTGTCAAAGGATATGAACAGGCAGTTTTCCAATGAAGAAATCAAAACAATATAAAACCCTAACCCTAAATGCTTTAAATCATTATTGATTAAATGTAAATTAAAATGTAAATTGAAACAACCCTGAGATAAATTTTGAAAATGAAATAAAATGTCTGAAAAGAAAAAAAATAACGTGCATCTAGTAGTGTACTTGATTTCTTTGTTGCCTGGGGCACAAAAAGTCTATTTCATGAGGATTCAGCGCCCTTCACACTTGAAAGATGTTTCACTATGGGGTGAATCACAACAGTCTTCTGACCCAATGTATCTTCTTGACCAGAAACACTTCAGTGTGGGGATGGGGTAGGGGAGAGGTTTGTATTTACCTGAACCTGATACCTGCTGTATCCTTGCCTAGTATTCTTTCCATACCATTGGTAAGTGTATACATTACTTCTTAAGGTTAAGTGTTAGACAGTCTGTGAATGTCTCAATAATGTACAATCATCTCAAGCTATGGTACAATCATGAGTTTTATCCCATAAAATCTCAGTTACACCTGTAGGGTCAAAATCTTCCGCCTTCTCTGTAACTATTCTCTATGGTATTTAACTTGGGTGAGATATAGGGATGTGTATACACACACATGCACATACATACATATCTGTGTATAACATCATTCAAGTGAAATGCTGTAAAGTATACATATATGTATATATACATACATGAATATATGTCATCCAAGTTAAATACCATAGAGTACATATAGTATACTCTCATACATTATATTATAAATGCATATATCTTATACATATATACAGTTATTATGCATTCACAAAACACACATATAATGTATACATGTAGTATATATGCAATGTGTTTATATGTATATGTGTATGTGAATATACATGTACATGTAGTCATTTCCTTCCCTATTCATTTTGTTTAAAGCTTTCTCTATCAATTTCACAAGACATCCAGGGAATACATTTTTTTTTTTTTTCAAACAGGGGTTGAGCTTTATTACAGGGTTTTGGTTACAAGTGCAGGGGGTCTTCTTTCTTAGGACGAAGAGGGGGAGATTTCCTAAGAAGGCTAAGCTTAAGGGAATGGAAGTAGAAGTACAAGCGGGGAGAGAGGGGGAGGGGAGAGAGGAAAGAAAAGAAGCGGAGCCCTACTTTTCTCTTTGGCTCCACACTTGCTAAGAGAGCTTTTAGGCTTCCTCAATCCTACTTAATCTTCAGCCACTCAGTTTGCATCTCAATACCGTGCTGTTAGGTAACTAGGTGTGCTCCAATCCGGGACGACCTCGAGGGCAGGGAGACTCCACCCATCAGGTATCTCCGGGGGAGAGGCGGAGATACCCGAGCTAGCCGAGCTAGCTCGGTCTGACCTTCTCGAACCCCCGCTGTTCATGGAGGGCCTCGTAAGACTCTAAGATTTAGAAGTCCCACTTTTACCTGCCCGAGACTGTCCACACGGAATTGAGCTTCCAGTCCCAACATATCCCCTTCTTTGTTATGCGCGGAGCGCACCTGGCTCTAGAGCAAACAGTGGCTGGAGGCTGAGTGGATTAAGGAAGGCCTTTAGCATATGAGTACCTTACAACAAGACTTCATTCACACAGAAATCTGCAGCTAGCACAACTGACAAAGGGAGGCATCAAATAAAACAAAGATGAAACTAAATGGCTGAGTTACAACAGGGGAAGTGCAATCAACTAAAATCCCAAAGCATATTTTAAGAGAAGCAGCTGGTGTAGGCGCCTTACACGTCACCACTCCCTTAATCTTGCAAATGGATCTATACAGGTGGAAAATTGGTCACCTCCTCCCCACCCAAGTGTCCTGGGTTTGTGATATCAAAGTCCTCGTTCAGCTGGCGAAAAAAGGATGCCTAGATTGAAGCTGTCAGCAGCAGTGTCTGCGGTTGTGATGAGGGCTGCTTCCTCTCTGGGCAGCAAGGTTAAAGCTGTCAGCAGCAGGCTCAGGTGGTGTATGATCCTTCTCTGGGGTCTCTGGGCTCTCCGGGGTCTCCGCCTCCTGCGTCTCCGTCGTCTCCGACCTCGGTTCCCACCTACGGATCCTTCTAATGGGAATCCACGCATCACCTTTTCCTGTGGAGACACAAACATACCCTCGACCCCCTATTAGTATCTTAAAATGTCTCATAGCTGGAGTAGTATGTGCGTTTTTTTTTGAGACAGCTGTATCAAGCTCTGATTGTATTAGGCCTCTTGATCTTAGCTCTGATTGTATTAGGCCTCTTAATCTTAGCTCTGATTGTATTAGGCGACCTTTTCCCCTTCTTTGTTTAGCGAGGATCGCCTTCAAGGTAAGATTGATAAGAATGCATACTGGCTCTTTACTTAGGTATAGCTGCAGCCAGGTGCTTACAAATGCTTCATTAACATCTGTAAGGAACCTGACTTTCCCAGATTTTTTCTTTATAACAAACACAGGAGCATTCCAGGGTGCTAATTGCTCCTTAACCAGTATTTGTAATGCCTGGAGTTTTTCTGAAGTCAGAGACCATTGCTCCACCCAAATCGGGGTGTCTGACTTCCAATTCAAGGGTGGGGACTCCAGTACAACAGCAATGGCC
The DNA here is from genome assembly GCF_028372415.1 of Notamacropus eugenii. NCBI lineage: Eukaryota > Metazoa > Chordata > Mammalia > Diprotodontia > Macropodidae > Notamacropus > Notamacropus eugenii. Next base: position 160,311,039 of record NC_092878.1, read on the forward strand.
CTTACTAAAAATTTGATAGCTTCATCCCGAGGCGGCTCATAATGTCCCTGCCCCAGATGTTAAAACTAAGTCCTGGAATCACCAACGGCCATACGGTCCCTTGGCGATCCTCTGCCTCCCACTTTACTGGGTGCATTGTCTCTAAGGTATTTTGGCACCCTCCTATTCCCCACGCTGGTCTCTGGCTTTCTTTGAGCTTCCAGTGCCTTAAGGGAAGGGCAATAGCTATGGGAAGCTGATCCTGGCCCCTCCCTGTACTTATTTCTTTCTGCCCAGGGGTAAGGCAGGCTCTAGCTAAGCTCTTCCAGTCATTAGGAGTCAGAACGAACTGACCGCTGAGAGTTTCAAGCATGGCTATAACAAAGGGTGAATTAGGGCCATGCTTGGTACAAGCCTCTTTAAGAGTCGCCACTCTCTTCCACTCTATAGGTATGTGGCTCCTCCGAACCCCACCGGGGACACTGGGGTCCGCTATTTCTAACACAGGAAATGTCCCTACATCTTCTCCATTCTCTATAGCCTTTCTTATTCCTTTTTCCAAACTGGACTGTGGCCCTGAACTGTCTGACCAATGGAGTAGGTTATAAGGAGGTGCGGTGGGAAGGCACGGCGTATTCTCCCCTGCCTCGCCTTTTCCATCCGCTAGATGGAGCTCCGAATCTATTTTTTCTTTACGCTCCTTAACTTTCCGCTTAACTTTCTGCTTGCCTGGGTCCTCCCCTCCCCTCTCTCTGCTTCCACTCTTATTCCAATCCCGCCCTGGCCTCTCTGGCCCTTCCTTACAAAATTCTCGGAGGTCGTTTAACTCTATTGTGACCCCCGCCTCCCTGCATTCCCTGTGAAGTTTCTCAGCCCAGACCTCCTGTTCCTCTGGCTTTATTACTGGCAATTGATTCCTCATCCCTGCCCTTTTCCCAGGGGTTTGGGAAGCTTCTCTCCCCTTTCTCTCCTTCCGAATCTAGGATTCGAGACTCGCTTCTTTCACAGCCCCTTCCGGGTGTACCCCAAAAGCACCCAGGATTATCTACGCTCCCAGTCCCTGTTCGGGCGCCAACTGCCAAGCCTAGAGGCCTGTATTGGGCTACCCGAGTCTTTCTTACCTGTCCAGGTCTTCGGCTGGCCACGCCGGATGCACGTATGAGAGAAAGGACGTTCCAGAGTCAAACAGGGGTTGAGCTTTATTACAGGGTTTCGGTTACAAGTGCAGGGGGTCTTCTTTCTTAGGACGAAGAGGGGGAGATTTCCTAAGAAGGCTAAGCTTAAGGGAATGGAAGTAGAAGTACAAGCGGGGAGAGAGGGGGAGGGGAGAGAGGAAAGAAAAGAAGCGGAGCCCTACTTTTCTCTTTGGCTCCACACTTGCTAAGAGCCAGGGAATACATTTTTAACACCCTTTGTTCAGTATACTCCATCTCTGGTAAGGAGTCGGTGGTCTCTGTATTTTAAACAATGGAACAGAAATACCAATCCCCTCCTTTTTAGTCAGTTATTCACTTCTGAAGTGACTTTTTTTTCCCCTGGGTCCTTTGCCTTCCATAGTCAATGATCAAGAAAATGCAGAACAGGAGGTGATGTTACCCGCAATAAAGTAAGGAAAACATTTGTTGGAACCCCTTGTTGGATGGCACCTGAAGTCATGGAACAGGTGAGAGGCTATGGCTTCAAGGCTGATATGTGGAGTTTTGGGATAACGGCCATTGAATTGGCGACAGGAGCTGCACCTTATCACAAATATCCTCCTATGAAAGTGTTAATGTTGACATTGCAAAATGATCCTCCCACTTTAGAAACTGGAGTAGAAGACAAAGAAATGATGAAAAAATGTGGCAAGTCCTTTAGAAAATTACTTTCATTATGCCTTCAGAAAGATCCTAATAAAAGGCCCACAGCAGCAGAACTTTTAAAATGCAAATTCTTCCAGAAAGCCAAGAATAGAGAATATCTGATTGAAAAGCTGCTTACAAGGACACCGGATATAGCACAGAGAGCCAAAAAGGTTAGAAAGGTTCCTGGATCCAGTGGTCATCTTCAGAAGACAGAAGACGGAGACTGGGAGTGAGTGGAGTGATGATGAAATGGATGAGAAGAGCGAAGAAGGAAAAGCAGCCTTTTCTCAGGAAAAGTCACGAAGAGTAAAAGAAGAAAATCCAGAGATCACAGTGAATGCCAGCAGTATACCTGAGCAGATACAGTCACTTTCTATACAGGACTCTCAGGGTCAGCCTAATATTAATGAAGAATTTACAGAAACTTCTTGTGCTGTGAATCTTGTTTTAAAATTAAGGAACTCCAGAAAGGAACTTAATGACATACGATTTGAGTTTACTCCAGGAAGAGACACGGCAGATGGCGTTTCTCAGGAGCTGTTCTCTGCAGGCCTGGTTGATGGTCATGACATAGACATAGTTGCTGCGAATTTGCAGAAGATTGTAGATGACCCCAAAGCATCAAAAACATTGACATTTAAGTTGGCTTCTGTCTGTGATGGGACAGAGATACCTGACGAGATGAAGCTGATTGGCTATGCTCAGTTGAGTGTCAGCTGATGCCTGTGGCTGAATGTCATGTTCAGCTCCCCCATCCCGCCCTCATCCCCAGCAAAATCAGAAGATTGTGAAGAAACCTGCTTAGATGAGAAGGGGAAGAAGAATTGAACACAACAGAACACCACCACCACCACCACCACCACCATCATCACTCCACCACCACTCACTGAGTTCTGCATCATGCTCCAGCAGGTCACATCAGAATCAACAAACCCCACAGCCACACAATTGCTGCTAATTTGTTCAAAAGCTATCCAATGTTCTGAGCAACCAATTTGGATGTCCCCAACTGAAACCAATCTGGAAACGCACTCCGGTGGCCCTATTTATTGGTAATAAAAGGAATTTTCTATCAGAAATGTATTTCTTCTTTCATTGTAAAATTTCTGTGATAATATTTTAATTGTACATCTGACAATACTGCCTCTCTTATGTTGTATTTAGAAATTAATATACTTATAAAAATTCAGATTTATTAGCCAAACTTGAATTCTAGTTCTAAAACTGACTGTGAATTTTATTTTTCATGTATTTATGCTTTACACATCTTACCAAAAGGAAAACAATGGTTTGATTATGTTCTACTTACAGTTAATCTCCTGTTATTTAAAGAAAAAAAAGTTTCAGGTATATCTTTGGAGTATTTGTAACTTCTAGTTTTTGAAATGATCTAATTAGGAATTAGGAAGCGTATTATGTTGGTTTGTCTATAAACCAATCCACAATCTGATTGTCTCTAGGGAGTGGGAGGTGCCTTGCAGACATTAATATTAAGAATGTGCCTGAGGCTGCTTTATTCTAGAATAGTCTCAGTTCTAGTAGTTTCATATGCATCCTGTCAAATACATGTGTTTGGCTTAAGTTGTGCTTTCCTGGGGCTTCTACAAACTAGAATACTATATGATGTTGCCACCAAGCTAGACTGCTCACTGACTCTGCCCATCTCTGACTTGGCTTCTTAAGTGATAGGACTTGTTTTTATAAAGATTAAAAACTTGAAAAACAAAAATTAAAAAAAAAAAAAAACAAACCAAGAATCTGAGCTTTACTTGAAATTCTACAGAATACCAAGATGGAGAGAAAATAATAGAAAGGGCTTTGTGCAACGACTAAATTGCTGTTAGGTTTCAAGGATAAATGTTTTTTTTGGCCCAAGTAGCCCTCTGCTTACCCTGTGATATATCTAGATATATATTACAGAACTAGTAAAACTTTAGGATTTTCAAAATTGGAGTATCCTGTCAAGGAGGTAGACTCCTTTGAACTATACCATGACTCTTTTCTAGCTAACCCTAGATATGGCAGCTCTTTAAAATGTACTTTAAAACAGCAAATACATATTACTAAGAAGAGTTATTTATAATTGCCTTGTCATAATTGTTGAAGGTGTTCTAGAGCCATTTGCATACAACCTAATGTAATTTCATTCCATCCTATTGTTTACACGATGATTACTCAAAGATGACTGCAAAGGTGAAAGGAGAATAAAAGTGGATTGCACAAAAAAAAAAGAGAAGAAAATGCAGCTTGTGCTTCTATGGACTGTGTTGTTTGCTCAAGATTTCATAATTATTGGCAATATTTTTTAGGTTCCTTTGGGAAGTACCATCTGTGCCCATGTGAATCACCACAATTGGATAGTTATCATAGCATTTAGATAAGTCTTGGGAATTTCCCTCTTATGTCTTGGATTCATGCCTCAGGAAGACAATAGACTCTCTCTTATTGTCCTCAGGTATCTAATTAGCTGTTTTGGTAGCCCTAAGCAGGGAATCACTAGCTAAGAAAGTCCCACCTTGTGCAAAAAAACTCTTCTCAGTCTGTCTTAATCTTACTCCTCTGGGACTACCCCCAAATTGTCCCGTTTGCATCTTGTTTGTACAAAATTGTTTCTTTGTTGTCTCCCCTACTAGATAGACTACAAGTTCCTTGAGAACCAGAGACTTAATTTTTTTAAATTTAAATTTCATTTCATTTCATTTCATTTTAATTGATTTTTTTTCTCCTCTTTTCTTTGTATCTCTGCACAGTACCATTCCAGGCACAGAGCAGGCACTTAATGAATGCTAGCTGACTGATTAATTGATGAACTACCACTACTTTCTTCTTTTTTTCTGACTCTTACTGGTTGATCTTTTACTTGAGAGCTTTTACATATCATTCTTTCAAGGAAAAACAGCTTCCTCTTTCTTACAACCTCCAGCTTCCTCCTCTGCAGGAAGAGCCTTAAGCCCTACAGACAGTCCTTTTTCTTCCCTTCATCTTCTGAGTAACACTCTCACTCTCTAGCATTAGTAGATATAGTAGGTGTAGTAAGAGTGATACTAGTAGTAGTAGTAGTAGTAGTAGTAGATATAGTAGGTATAGTAGTGGTATAGTATACTACTAGTGGTAGTGGTAGTGGTAGTAGTAGCAATAATAGTAGGTATAGTAGTGATGTTGGTACTTATTCCTCCTCTTTATCTAAGAACACAGGAGCTACTTCTGATATCCATTATCCCTACGTGTCCAGTTGAGTAGCAATCTGTTTTGTCGAGTAGACTGCTAGTATTCTAGATATTCTAGACACCAATAACTAATAGACACTGATACTTCTAGACAACAATAGCCATATATAATGTGAAGTTGAACTCATTCATTTATGTCTTATCTTTTACTGATATTCCTGACTCAAATGGGTCTTTTTAAAAGGTCTTAGATTTTGGTTCATTGGAATTTCTCAGCAAAAATCTTCAATTCCTTTTTGGTTTATAATTACAGAATGGTTAAGAACATTATGGACTAAATTGATCTAGTCATTTCAATCATCAGTGAAAGGCAGTCTGGTGCAGTGGATAAGACGTTGGACAAAATTGCAAAGATATGGGTTCAAATTCTGCCTCAGAATGGCCTCTGGGGTCCCTTCCAGGTAGCTAATACTTAATTTTCAGAATGTAACCACTCAGTCAGAATCATGGTATATTTAGAAACAGACTTGGACAATATGAGAAGGCATAAAAAGACCATCGCCTGCTCTTGTAGAGTGAATGTCCTCATTAATGAGATTATAAGCTCTTTGAAGTAAAAATCGAGGAATGTAACAATCCCTTGCTAATTTTCATAAGTTGTAGCTTAGCTAATTTTATCAGTCTCTTCTCTTTCTTCAAGGGCTAGAGGTATAGACGGTACTCAAGGATGCAGTTCCCATGAGTGATAAAGAAGTAAACATAGCCCAGAGCTGAGAGGAGAGGACAAACACTGCCATTATAGGTCAGCTTACGTTAAAGATTTTGAAAGGTATTCTTGAATTGTCTCTACAAAGTAACTCCTTCTCTGGATAGTTGTGATTCCCTGGAAATTCCCAATAAGGAGATGCGAAGATCATGTAGTCATTGCTGATATGAATACCACAGAGATGAAAATTGAGATTTACTGATACAACTTGGGGGCTGAAAACATCTGAAAAATGTACAGCACCATTGGCTTCCACAAAGCACCCTTCAGCAGAAGGATCCCTACCATGACTTGAAGAAACAGAATTGCTTTTGCAAAACAGACCTCTAACGTTTTCTCATCTATAAAGTGGGGATAATCACAGCACCTACCTCCACGCATTTTAGGGAGGATTCAGTGAGGTAATATTGGCAAAGCGCTTTGCAAGCCTTAAAGAATTATGTAAATTAGCCATTACTGACTCGGGAAATTTGTAGATGCATTTGGTTTATTCTGTGCCAAAGATACTCCTTCCTCACCGCTTCCTTCTAGATCACCTAATTTCCTACAAAACAGAGGTGAGGACTTCTACACGAACCCTTCCTGTTCCCAGTCCCAACCCCAACCCAGTTATTACTTTCTCTCTCTTGAAATTTGCATTTTTCTCTTTGTAGATATGACATATTCCCTAAGTAGAAGAAAAGCACGGTACTTTACATTAAGAGCTTAATAAATGCTTTCTCATTCATTCATTCATTCATTCATTAATTCAGGAATGAGACTTTCACTTTTTTATATACCTAATACCCAATACAGTGCCTTTGCACGTAGTAGGTACTTAATACTTATTGTATTGTTAGTTCTAAGAGTGCCAGGCATTTAATCCCAACCTAGATCTCTTTGATTTCTTCTCTCCTATTCTCCCTTGATCTATCTATTCTTGGTAACATGCTTTATCTAAGATGCCTTTCAGACCATGCCATCAGAGACCATCTCTCTGAAAGCTCCTCCAGCTATATGGGCAGCAAGGCATCCCAGTGGAGGGAGTGCTGGCCCTGGAGTCAGGAAGACTTTAAGTTCAAATCCAACCTCAGACACTTACTGGTGTGTGACCTTGGGCAAGTTTCTTTGCCTCAGTTTCCTTATCTGTAAAATGGGGTAATAATAGCATCTACTTCCCATGGTTATTGTGAGGATCAAATGACATAATGACTGTAAAACATCTTGCAAACCTTATAATGTCATTTATGGCTATTATTACGTTCCCTGTGCTTCTGTTAAAATAATATTCAGAAGACAAAAGGATGGATCAGTCCCAACCTTTTCCTTCAGTTTTGATTTGGTCTCCAAAGTTCCAGTGTTCCTTGGTGGGAAGTGCTCCTTTCCTTGGCATATTTAGTTCCCATTAACATTTTATAGAGGACCTGGATATTCACAGAGGATAGATGCATTATATATGCCAAATTCTGCACACGAAGGTCATTAGAAGACAGAACTTTATCCTGGATAGCACAGTCAACGAAGGGAAGCTCAAGCTAGAGTTTTCTTTAAATTCCTTCCTGCTCCCTGGAGGAAAGCAGCCACACTGGGCATTTAAACGAAATCTGAACTGGCACCGCTCAGTTTTTCCAGCCGTAACAGAGCTCAGTATTTCTCCCTTTTCTGTTAGTGTTTCCAGATTTTTAATCTCTCTTCCCAGAAGAGGTCTTTTTATTTTCTCCCTAGAAAAAAAAGAATGAGTTCTATTTGGAGTTTGCGAAGAAAACTCAGCTGGAGATGGCACCCTTCTCTCTTCCAGCCATAGGCTTGGTTAACCCTGTCAGGCCTGTCAGGCCTTCAGCCATCTGTTTTTCCAGCTCATTACTCTTTCATTGTTGGAAACAACACATTCTGCCCCCATTTGCTGAACAGTTAAGAATAGAAACTCATGAGGGGATTAACATTCATTCTATTGCCCCGCGGGTTCGCATCTCTCACTTGCCCTCAGTTTGGAGAAATGCAACATTGATGCCGGCAGCTGGGAAATGAGAAGAGCAGACATGAAGAAATCGGGGGGGAGTCTGCGAAGAAATGCCTGCAGAAGGAGGCTTGGAGGCAGGGCCGTACACCATGGCAGTCCTTGCCAGCACTGACCTAGGGCTCAGCTAGGACACGGAGCATGCCTATAATTAGCTTAGTGCATGCAAAGAGAACATTCTTTAGAATCTTCCAGCATGAGCTGGTAGCAACTTTCCTTTCAGACTTCACTGTTTTTAACCTCTGTCATGCACTTTCTAGGTATTTGTAGCTCTATGTGTATCTTATTAGACTGGAAGTGCCATGAGGTCAGGCACTGGGTTCCCAAAGATACTGTGTCCCCCAGCATCCAACTGAGTGACTTGCATTTAGTAGGTGATAAGTGAAATATTCGTTACTTACACTTATGTAAATATTTGTTACATGCACTTTGTAGGTGATGAGTAAACATCTGTTGGGTTGTGAAATGAGGGGAAAGAGAATGGCTCTGAAGGACATTTTTCTGTTGGGAAGTTTGAGAAAATTTTTAAAAAATGTCTGGTTGTCATCGCCAGTAATCCTCAAATACTCCATTGAGTCTGTATGAGGACACTGATGTTCCTGTTGCTTCCAGTGAGGCAGATTGTAACTCAAACATGCATGCCCATCTTCTGGGACTCTTGCCTCCCCCCAACAATTTCCTCTGAGGGGGTCCACCTAATATGACTAGGGAGGGGTGTTTCTCCCTTTCTCATAACATCCACATGGTACCAGTGGAAATCAAGAAGCTTTCCCTTTTCCGCTATCCCAGGCCATTCAGAGGCCATGGGGACCTGGAGAGCCCCAGCTACAGTGGGTACCAAAAAAGTTGTTCTCTTCCTAGCCAGGCTTCTCCAAGTCAACCTCCAACTTTCTGCCAATTCTACATTTATCCTTCTGACCAGGCACTGATGGGCCAGCCCTTCCCTATCATCTGCATCCCTTCCATAGCGAACCCCAAATCTGATCTTTAGGACCAATGATGATAAATTTGTCCCCTCCTGTTACTCTCTAAGGGCTCCTAGACTTTTCCATTCACCCTGAAGCTGCAATCTCCTATATTCATTGCCTCTTCGACTGGGCCGTTTCTTGCTATTTGACATGTGAGAAGAGCTTACTATATACTTTTTCCATTTATTTACGTAGTCCATCAATAAACAATACTTAAAACAGTATTAAGTTCCTATTGTACACGAGGCCCTGTGCTAAACTCTAGAGATGCAAAGAAAAGTTAAATACTTCCTGCCCTCCAAGATCTCACAGTCTAATGGGAAGACAGCATGCAGACAATTGTGTATGAATAAACTCTATACGAGATAAATAGGAAATAATCGACAGAGGAAAGACACTGGAAGGAAGAGGGAGTTGGAAAGACATCCTGTCACTGGTGGGATTCTAGCTGAGACTTGACTGATCAGCCAGTGAGATGTCTCTTCCTGAGTTCAAATCCAACTTCAGACACTTACTGGCTCTGTGATCCAGGGCAAGTCATTTAACCCTGTTTGCCTCAGTTTCCTCATCTGTAAAACGAGCTGGAGAAGGAAATGACAAACCTTTCCAGTATCTTTGCCAAGAAAACCCCAAATGGAGTCACAAAGAGTCAAACATGACAAGGTATTGAACAATAAGCCAGCATCAAATTAGCAAAGGTGACAAATAATGCAAGAGTAAATGTTGAAAGGAGTGTGGGAAGGCAGACACACTGATACATTGTTGGTGGAGCTGTGAATCCATACATAAATAAAATAATGGAAGTATCCATGCTCTTTGATTCAAATTCCACTGTTAAGATTTTATTGATAAGAATTAAGTCCTCATATACATCAAAATGTTGAGAACAACACATATTTTTTTTTTTTGTGACAGCAAAGAGTCAGAAATAAAGTAGATTTCTGTCAATTGGGAAAAGATAAACAAATTGTGATATATGAATGTGATAGAGTATTACTGTCATAAATGATATTACAAGATACACTCAGAAATTATGAATATGATAAATGCAGAGAAGTATGGACAAATTTCTACAATCTGATGCAAAACAGACTAAGCAGAACCAAGTAAACAATATATACAGTGATTGCAACAATGTAAATGGAAAGGACAGTCACAAAAAAACAAAACCACAAACAACCATCATGATTCCAAAGAAGTCATATGAAAACCTCTCCTCCCCACCTCTTTGCAGAGCGTGGAGATCCATGGGTAAAGTGCATTGTGTATTTTCAGACTTTTTCAACATTTTGCTTGGGTTTGCTGATTTTTTCTTCTTTTGTATTTTTTTTAACCTCTAGAAATATTATAAGTTATACTGGATGACTTTCTGATATGTGGAGAAAGAGGGATTCTAAGAGAAATTTTAGTGATGAAGAAATACAAAAAGAATTCTAGAGTATAAGAATCTAACCACTTGTCAATACGTTTTTGAATTCTTGTGCAGGGAGTGATGGAAAGGAACACTCAGCACTTACTTTATGTTGAAATCTAAAGTAACGAACAGATTTAGGCTAAACAGATATAGGAATAGATCCCGGACAGAACGTGGAAGACCTTTTCTAAAATCAGTTTTCAATAATTCAAATCGACTTGAATTTAAACAGGTCCTACTAGATGGTGGATACTGTACAAAGGCAAAAATAGCCCCTGCTCAGTCTAATGAGAGAGACAATATATAAACAAATGTGTTTTGTGTAGAAAAAGATTCAGACCCTGAATATGTGCTTTTTATTTCATGCATTTAAAATATTATTCTGAGCAGAGGTCCATCGGCATTGCTAAACTCCTTAAGTAGTCTACAACACACACATACACACACACACACACAGGTTAAGAAACCCAGCACCACAAGGCAGCTAGATGAGGCAGTGGATAGAGCACTGGCCCTGAAGTCATCTGACTTCAGAAACCTACTAGCTGTGTGATTCTGGGCATGCTACTTAGTCCCGTTGCCTAAAACAAAACAAAAACCCCTGCAGTAGAGGATTGCCTAGAGATGCTGTGAGATGAAATGCCTTTCAGCAGGTGGTAGAAATATTATGGCAGAGGGAGGATTTGAATCCAGATCTTTTGATTGGATATTCCTTCCCAATCCCTCTGTATTTGGGACTCTTTTCACATCAGTAAAATGAGGGGGCTACAATAGATAACTGTCAGGTCTCCTCAAGATCTCAGTTCATGCTCTTTTGATTCCAGGAGTTCTTGTGCCTATAATAGCACAAAACTGTGTCCTGAGAAACAAGATCCCAAGTCACATTATTAAGCCTGGCACTGGTGCTTGTGGGCAGAAGCCTTGGTGTGGATGGGAAGGGCAATCTAGCTTCCTCTTTTAACTGATTCTTGCTACTTGAGAGATAAATTCTATTGTCTCTGTGTTTCTGGCAGTATGCTCTCAGTGTGGGGCCCTGAACAAAGCCTAGGTCGCTCTGTCCAAGGTATGGGTTTTCATGCCCTCTAATTGCACCAGAAAGTCCAGGTTAGTGTCAGCCACCTTTTCCACCAACTTGATGTTTCCTAAGAGCAGCTAACATTGTCTAACAATATAAAATATGTGTTTTGGCTGCCTGCAGTTGAAATTGTCAGTGAGACTCAGATTCTATCTGAAAATTTTGTTTGTAAAATTCAGGACAGTGAAAACCAAATTTAATCTATGGATTTCCAAGGATGCTTTGAATTCAATAATTAAAAAAAGAGTAAACTAAAGAGGCAGCTTTAGAACAAGTTGAAAGCCCTTCCTGATTTAAGTAAGCATATTTCATCCAACTCAAAGACAACGCCCCTCCTCCCACCCCAGCACTTCCACTGACCTGAGGCCAGGTTGTAATAGAAGCCAAGAGGCCCTGGAGATCGGAGGCTGGAGCAGCTGGAGGGTGTGTGTGTGTGTAGCTGATCAGGTGGGCAGATGCTCCCCAGGGCCTTTGATGCTCCTAGCAGTTACTGAGAAGTTCAGCCAACTGAACTTTCCAGGGAAGGGTGCTGGGGTCAAAGGGAGTGTAGGACGGTGGGCAGTTCAGATCAAGATGTCCCTAGAAGGGCCGCCCCATGTGTTCTGCCATAGGTTAAGGATTCTGCTTTAAGGGAACGTAGAACACGAAACATATTCGAAGCATGTACATGGCTACAGTTCTCTACTTAAGATTTCAACAACAAAAACTGCTACTGCTGCTGCTACTACTACTACTATCACTACTACCACCATCACCACCACCACCACCACCACCACCACCACCACTACTACTACTACCAGTACTACCACTACTACCACTACCAACACTACTACTACTACTACTACTATTATTACTACTACTTCTACTACTACTACTACTACTACCAGCACCACTGCCACCATTACTATTACTACCACTTTGGTTGTTAAGTCATTCTCATTTGCGCCTGACTCTTCATGACCCCATTTGGAGTTTTCTTGGGAAAGATACTGGAGCATTTCACCATTCCCTTCTCCAGCCCATTTTACAGATGAAGAAGCTGAGGCAACAGGGTGAAGTGATTTTTTTTCTGGGTCACACAGCTAGCATCCTGACTCTTGGTCCATGCAGAGAGATGATGATGATGGTGATGGTGATGGTGATGATGATATTAATTTTACAAAGTACTTTATAAGTGTGTAGGCCCACTCTTAGGGTGTGTAAAGCCCTAGTTATATATATACATATATTTTTTTTGTTTGCCAGGCACCTGTCTAGATAAACAAAGATTTGGGGAGTAATTCATGGTATGTTCCCTAGAAATCACCTCTTCCACAAAAATCATTGAGTAAGTACTACTCTATGCCAACTGAGCAGATGTTAAGTGTTCAAATATGTATGAACTACTGTAATATCCCACTTGGAGGCAGCTAGGTGACTCAGTGGACAGAGCATAGGGCCTGGAGTCAGGAAGACCTGAGTGCATTTCCAACTTCATATACTCACTAGCTATGTGACCCTGGGCAAGTCACTTAACTTCTTTTTGCCTTAACCCAATGAGGAAGGAAATGGGAAACCACTCCAGTATCTTTGTACAGTATGATCCATGGGGTCACCAAGAGTTGGACAAAACTGAATTACTAAGTAACAACAGTGTCCACTCAACTAATAGAGAAATTGAACTTGTTAAGCATGTGGAAATAAGTCCAAATAAAATAATTTGGTTTAAGCTGAAATGAGCCATAATATTCCAGTAGAAACTCATGTAAATGATGATTAAAGCACATAACTTATTTTATGGGAAAAACAGACTTATTTTCCTCTCAAAAATATACAGAATTTTGTCTTTTGTATGAAGTAAAATTTGCTAAAGATGAAACACACTCATATTGCACAATATTTTGATAAATCTGATCATGAAATCAGCTTCAACATTCACCTTTTCATAAGGAATATCGTGATTTAAAACACTGAACGAGACAGAACCAAAATTACTACGTAAAACTGGTTGACTGTTGTAGTCCACTGGACCTCTCAAGTTATAACTGCATGTAGTGTATGACGACAGGACGTGAAAGAATAAATGCCCCCTCCCCCATTGTCCTGGCTCTTTACAACAGGCTCCCTCAGATATTCTAGAAAAAGGGTCTACACATTTCACTTCTCTGCTGGCCCCAGTTCCTCCAATACGCTGTATATATATCCATCGCTTCATTTTCAAAGTCTTTTCGATACCATTTGATAGCTGATACCTGAAGGTAGAACGTGACAACTGTTCCGTTACTACTCACCGAAAATATATATGCAAAGAAAAATTGAAAATGTTGCTCTTCTTTGCAATAAAAAGCTTATCATAAATTAAAACTGTGTTTCAATGGGTTGCATGAGAAAAAAAGGCACTTCAAAGCAGGCCTGGGGAGTAGTACTCATTTTTCATGAAATATCTAATTTCAGAGATGATTCTGTTGCATCTTACACTGAAGTTTAAAACATTTTAAAATAGTACTTGTGTTGGCAGCACAAGTATACCAGAAAATGGAAATAGTGCTACTGTCTTCATATATTGTCTCATTTTATTGAAATCTCAACTAAAATAGCTCTTCTCTTTCTCAAAATTAAAATAATAATCCCTTTTTATTAAATATATAAAATATATTGAAATTATTATTTAAGAAAAATGAAAGGACATAGAATCTATGTTTCAGTTGTTGTTACAACCAATAATATTTTAATATAAAAATTGCCGTGATGATGATCATGATGGTGTACTATCATGGTCGTGATTACACAGCACTGACTTTTCCCGTCTGTCAAAGAAGAAGATTGGACTAGATGCTCTCTTGGGAGGTAACCTGATGGGGTAGATAGCACTGGACTCTGCATCAAGAAGATCTGGATTCACGTTCTACTTTACTGATTTATTAGCAAGTCACCTAAACTCTCTTAGTCTCAGTTTTTTCATCATTAAAATGAGGATGATCACAGCATTTGCCTCCCAGGATTGTTATAAGGAAAAAGTGGGATAATATATATGAATATATAAAGCAATTTGAATAACGCATAAAGATGTTTGCTGTAACTATCATTTAAGATGTCGGATCCCTGTGTTTTGTCCTGCTTTAATGGGACTGACCTCTTCTCCTCATCCTTGCTCCCCAGATGGTATCTGAAGGGAAAGCATCTTTGGGGATGGTTTTGATGTCAGCCAAACTCTGGAGGGCCTGGAGAAGATGGGAGCCAGGCCCATTCAGATCTAAACCCCAAATCAATTGATGGCTTGGCCACGAGGGCCCATAGGACAAAAAGCCCTGCTGCAGTGAGGGAGGTCCGGGGGAGGTGGGAGGTCAAGTTGAAAGTGAGGGATGAAAGGCTCAGGTCACCGAGAGGGAGATTTCTGATAGCAGTTGTAGAGAGCACTAGCAGAACTTGCCAGATGCACCCCTCCAGGGATTATGAAGAAGATAACAGCAAATCCGTCTGGGCCATTTGGGTAAAGGCCACCTGGAAAAGGGGAAATTAACTGGAGAGTCTCCCAGCCACGTAGGCCTCAACAGGACCTACAGTACTGGGGTATTTTTCTTGTCAGTTTTATTAAAAATAAAAAGAATATGTTTTGTTTTATCTTCCAGTAACAGACAGGAACCTTCAAATATACCTATAAGAATAAAAGGAAGACATTACAAGCACAACTATAAGCAGGAGAAACAAAACTCAATCCAAAAAGCAATTTTTGGCCTTCTTTAAAATCATTTATTGGTAACTTTTTTATTTTACAGTCACTTATTTCCAAATATATTTCCCTTCCCACTCTACATGGTGAGCCACCCACAATTTAAGAAAAAAGAAAGAAACCATTTCAGCAAAACAAATGAATGCCTGACTAAATTCTGACACTATATTTATCTTTCCATCCCCATAGTTCCTCATCTCTTCAAGGAGAAGGAAACTCATTTCCTCAACTCTTTTGTGGAACCACACTTAGTCATTATTATTACACAGTACCACCATTCTTTCTTTTCTCATTGTTCTTATATGGTGGTATATAAAAAGAGATTCTACTTACTTCCCTCTGAATTAGTTCATATAAGACTTTCCAATACTTCTCAGAACACTTCATGTGGATCACTTCTTACTGTAAAGTAATATTCCATTATATGCATCTACCATGATTTGTCCAGTCGTTTGACAAATGATGAGCCTACCCTGTGCTTCCAGTTCATTGCTACCACAGAACGTGAGGGTCTGACTATTTTGGTGGCTTCTAGAACCTTTCTGTCTTTGGCCTTCTTGTACTGCATCCCTAGCACTGAGATCTCTGAGTCAACACCAGCAAGTAGTTATTAAAAAATCTATATGCCAGACATTATGATATGTGGAGCCTGAGAAAAATAAAACAGTTCCTGTCCTTGAGGATCTTATATTCCTGGAAAAGAACAACATATACACAAGTCACCATGTTCTGAGGCAAAGTGACTCCTTGCATTCTAACCCTACCCCTAAATTCTAGGCTTCTACAGGCTAGCTGCAAGCATCCCTGGAAATGATAATGGAAATCATCCTTGCTCAAAGGGGAGAGATCATTATAGGTGGAAGTAGATGTGGAAAATAGGGAAGGGACATAGAAACAGACAGAAATTAAGAAAATAAAACAGCACAGCTTTCAGAGAGACAGATCAGAGACTGAGAGAGAAAGAGACAGAGCAATTGAGGGAGACAAAAAAGAGACAGACAGAAACATAGACATGTGGAGAGGGACGTCCGCAGAGATAGACAAATATACTCTAGCAGACTTTTGTCGACATGAGTCTAAGACTGGGTGTCAAAGGAGATTGAGTTCTCTTGCTATTTTAAAGCCCTTAAAAGAGTCCTGGTTTGTATGAATTGAAGCTGAAACGGTGAAATGTTTAATTTGCTCTCCCCTGCAGAGAGCAGGAAATTTACGATAAGATTCTCTGTTACTTAAGCTGTTCATAATTTCTGACTTATGTAGTATTTTTAGAAGCTGGATTACTCTTGTTATAAAATTATCATTGGTCTGCCCAATTTTGACATGTGATTGGTGAATGGGGGAGCTACAATGAGGTAAATTAGTGAAAGGCTCCTGGTATCTGGAGATAAAATGGGACAGAAATCTAAACCCATTATTTTGAAATGCTAAGATTTTCATCTAGCTGGGTGTTCTGAGCTATGAGAAAGAACCTTATGATCTTGATTTTATTAATAACTCATAAGCTCTTTGATACCAGAAAGTGATTACAAAAAACCCATGATTCAGGACCATTGTCCTCGGCAATACAGGAGTTTTGAATAAATAGATTTAGGTGGCATAAGGAATTTTGGTAAAAACAGGATGCTCCCTTTGGAGGTCAAGTTCGCTCCCCTCAATGTCTTTCTTTTCCCCTTTGAAGCTGTACAGTTCCTGGTGAGTGGTTGGAACAGTGGTTGGAACCAAGAGATAGTCTCCTCTCCCTAACTCATTGGAAACTAGCAAAGGCAGGAGTTGGATATGCATGTGCCCACATTCCAAGGCCAGGGGCCATTGAGTAGAGCATGGTGCTTGCATGATACCTTGCCTGAGAGCCCCGCCCCCCCCTCCCCGCCCCTGGTTATAGACTAAGCAAATATATAAAGAAACCAGGTAATTTCATTTGGGCTGTGGATTGGGTGGCGGGAGGGCCTGGAAGGCTAGGAAAAGCTTTCATGTAGGGGGCATTCTGGGGCAGGTGGGGGTTTACTGGATAAGAAGTCAGCCCAGGAGTTGGGACGACCCAAGTTCAAATCCGCCTCATACACTTACTAGCTGTGTGACTCTAGGCAAATCACTTAACCCTGTTTAGATCAGTTTCCCAATCTAGAAAATGAGTCAGAGAAGGAAATGACAAACTACTTTGCCAAGGAAACCCCAAGTGGGTCACAGAGACTCTAACATGACTGAAATGACTCAATGAAAAAAGGTGGAATAGAAAGCAGGATTTCAAGGAAGCTGGGAATTACCATGGTAGGAGTTAAAAAGAGTGAGCATTCCAGACATGGGGAGTACCCTGCACCAGGGCTCAGAAGTGGCAGATGGAATGTTCACTATACTGAGTAACACTTTATATTGCTTTCTAGTGCTTGCTATTTTCTTTTTAGAATCATTTCTCTTGTCTAAAAAGGCCTTGGTGTAATTATTTACAGTCTTCTTAGTCATTATTTTAACTTTTTACAAATGAGATAAAATGATGTTTACCCAAAAAGTCAACTCAGAATTGAATTTTTTTCTTTCCTTTCTGTAATTTAGTTTTCAAGAATTGGGCAACAACTCATTTCCAACAGTTTGTGTTTAGATAAATCCTAATTAATTATCATGCCTGATGTATAGACTAAGCCTGGGCTCAGAAATGGATAGCTAACTATGTGGAAAATACAGTTGGATCAAACCTCTCCCCACGCACCTGGCTGCCTCTTGTGCTGCCAGGATTTTATTCACAAGCATCCTAGTCAATGTGCCTGCATAACCTGTTACAGACATTGCAGTGTGTGCAAGGGCAGTCCGATGCTTCTGCCAACATGGGAGTATTAGTGTTACATGTGAAAGATGATCATCTTTTTGAAAAGTTTCTCTCCTGATGTATAAATGCACTGAATTCAGTTCATAATTTAACACCAACCACAGAGTCTGAAGCATGTTTACCCAAGCCCAAAGAAATCAGCTTCTACATGACTAAACTAAAATCACTGACTTCTGCCACCAGGACTGTCATGGCAACCCTTGCTCAGTTTGGACTGACTTATAGAGAAGGCCATAGAGTTAGAACTGGAAAGTTATTACAGGAATCTAGCACAAATTCACATTTTCCTGATCAGGCTACAAAGACAAGGTCCTACAGGACAATGCGGTGTGTGAAGGCAGGTCTCCTGACTCTTTCCATGGTACTCAATTGACCCATTGCTAGGTCAGTACTACATATATGAGCACATTTTGTGGGTTGATAAATTCTAAAAATAGTCCTATGACTGAGTTGTGTGTTTGTCCTTCGTTGCTGAAGAAGACCATGCCATCAGAGAAATAACAACATGACTTGCACCTGACTTTGTTTTGAGTGAGGAAGGGCTATGCAAGGTGACCAGCCTCACTTCTCCTCCAGAGTCATCAGGATCCAATGACCAAGTATTCAACAGGATGACTGGAGATGGCCCAGCATGCAATGGGAGAACCTGGCCCCTTTAGACTAAGGTCTTTTCAGATTTCACTTTGAGAGACATCCAACCATTCAGGGAATAGGCTTCTTTAGTAGTTACTCAAGGGATAGCCCCTTTAATAAAAAAAATCAAACTGGAAAGGGAAAACCCTCAGGGTCCTGGGCAAAAGAGAAACCTGTTAGTAAAATAAGAAGATAGAATTGGGGTCCTTTCCAGATCTACGTCTTAGGAATTCTGAACCTTGCTCCCATGATTCCTGAAAAACTGAAATGTATTGCTGCTATCTCCTATACCTGACTAAGCTGGAACTACATCCATTGAAATCCTGTCCTTAAGTGAGCACATCCAGAAATATCATGGCCTGAATCTAGTGGTTCCAGGTCAAAGAAAAATACTGAAAGCAGCCACTAGAAGAGGTCAAGTGCCAAGGAATCACACAAGATTATACAGCAATTGCCTTTGTAATGGGTGGGGGTACTATTTGGTTTGGTCCATGTTCACATTTATACAAGAATAGACATCTCCAGCATCTATTTGTCCTGTCCTTTTCTTTTTCATTCTTGCCAGAAGGGAAAAGAGGAGGTTGAGGCAATGGTTGGGTATTCTACTGTTCTCAGAGAGAGAGGATACCATTCAGTATGCTGCCCAGAACTCTTTGGTTTCAAATGCCCAGTGTCAGAGTGGCCTGTCCAGCTTACCTTGGTAGCAAATGCAGTAGCAATGCAGCCTCCACGGCCCAGCCCGGCAGAAGCCAGTGAAGATGCCAACAGACCTGCTTCACCCCACCCAGAAGGAAATTGGCCTATCGCTCTGAGATACCACAGCCTAGAAAGAAAAAGCCCAGCTGGGCCACTTCACCAAAGATACCTCTCTTCAAAAAGAGCCTGAACAGTGGGACAACCTGTCTCTCACTAACATCAGGCCCTGCAGTGAAGAACCTCCAAAGACAGTTGGGTCTTGCAGTTCTGTGGCGAAGTGCTTGGGGCAGCCACCTTTATAATTTAGATTTATACTCATTCTTCTTTATCTCTTCCCTTGGACTGGGACCCAAGGTTTGAATCCTGCCTCTGATACGTACTGATTGCATGACCCTGGATGAGTCAGTTCAACTGCTGGAATTTTCCATTTCCTCAATTTTAAAATGGGACTGATAAAACTCATAGTACCAACATCACAGGGTTGCTAGGAGGTTCAAATGAGATCGTGTGTATAAAGTGCTTTCCAAATTTCCATAAATATCTGAGATGGTCATGAATATGCAATACAAAGCAAGGAGAGCCTGGGAAAAATTTCAGAAATAAAATAATATCTCTTCTTGGTGAGAACTGAAATCTTTCAAAGGCCAGCTTATTCTAATTTGACAAATGCACCTTCAAAGCAAACAGTGACAAGCACCAATTCTACATGGTCTTTGCTCCTGTGGAATTGAGTGGAATAGGTAGAACAGAAAATCTGTGATGTATGACAAAACTGTTATTTATCAGACTTTTCAAAGGGTGTTAGTGTGAAGAAGCAGGATACATACATTGTTGTTATTTTCGGTTGTGCCCGACTCTTTGTTACCCCTTTTGGGGTTTTCTTGGCAAAGATACTAAAGTCATTTGCCATTTCTTCTCTATCTCATTTTTATGGATGAGGAAACTGAGGCAAACAGGACTAAGGGGCTTTCCCAGGGTCACATAGCTAGTAAATGTCTTATTCTGGATTTGAACTCGTCTTCCTGACTCCAGCTTGGCACTTTATTCACTGTGCCACTTAGCTGATCTGATAAATGCATACACACACACACACACACACACAAATGTATATGTATGTATACACAAACACATACAAACATATATGTATACATATACATATACACACATACACACATATATATTCCAGTGACTGTCTATCTATCTATCTATCTATCTATCTATCTATCTATCTATCTATCTATCTATCTATCTATCTATCTATCTATCTATCTATCTATCTGTCTGTCTGTCTGTCTATCTACCTATCATCCACCATGCCTGGAATATTCCCCCTTCTCATTTCTAGCTCTTAGAGGCAAAAAGTGTGCTTAAGAGAGTAAGGTGTAAGAAAACTGGGAAGGTAAGAAAAGTCAGATTATGAAGGGCTTTGAAAACCAAACAGGATTTTGTATTTGATCCTGGGGGTGAGAGAGAAAGTCATGGGAGTCTATTGTATGTGTGTCTCTGTGCATGTGTATATGTGACATGGTGTATGTGTGTATTGTTTGTTTCTCCATGTGCATATGGATATATGTATGTACATGTGCATATATGTATGCATGTTTTTATGTGTATATTTGTTAAAAGAATCTAGGAATTAAATTGCCAAACTGAATCTATTCTTATGTAATTTAATTTCTGAGATTTAAAATTTCGGAAACAGGAGAAGTTTGATAAAATCTCATTACCTACATATTCCTTATGATAATCCCCAAGTAGTATCAGGAGTGTGCTTGTAAAACTTTAACAACTGACTTTCTTGAAAAAAAAAGTACAAATATATACTTTAAAGTTTGATCCGCATTATTAATATTCTCTCTATTACTTTCTTTTATCTGGACAACGGACAGAACAACAAATCAAGCCCTGATTTGTAGCACTGTTTGTTTTTGAAGTATAATACTTACGAGAATGTAATAATTGCCTCTTACGAGCCAATGTAAGCCAGTTACAGCCAACTCTTAATGCAATGCTCCTTGAAAACAGAAATGTCAGACTGATAGACTACTGGGAATTATTTTAAATCCTTTGTTTAATCAATCTTATCTAAAGATCAAAGCATCTAAGTATTGATAATATAAGCTATCCAGTCAAGAACCATTGCCATTCTTTAAATTTGTTTTAAAAAATTCACAAATTTGTTGACAGTTTGATGGAATTTTCCTATGAAATGATTACTGTCCTCCCCACTTTTGTTGTGGAAAAATCCATGCGTTGCCTTTAGATATAGTGAAATACAGTTTATTTTAAAGCTATGTTGCCACTTAGCCCCTTTCTATATTTTTCTATTCACAGCAAATTACTAAAATCCAATAACGAATGCATTATTTAGGCCACACTGATCAATTAATCAAGAAACATGTATTAAGCTCCAGAGTAAGTTCTGGGGATGTAAAGAAAGACAAACCAATCCCTGCCCTCAAAGAGTTTATTTTCTAACTGAAGAAACAATGTATAATTAGTTTCGTACAAGATGCAAAGTAGAGGGGATGAAAGCTTAGACACAATGACTCTGGCAGCTGCGACACTAGGAAAGGCTTCCTCAACAAAAAGCATTTGGACCAGTTCTGGAAGGAAGCCAAGGATTTTAATAATAACAATATTAATACTGACATTTATATATGATCTTTGCAACTATCTGGGAATGTAAGTAGTGTTATTATTCCCATTTTACAGATGAGAAAACTGAAGCAGAGATTAAATGATTGCCGAGTGTAAGTTCCTGAGGCCAGATTTGAACTCATAGTTACCTGACTGGAGTCAGTTAGCATAACTTATGACCTAACTGCCTCTAAAATTCTGAGGTTAGGTGGGAAAACATTCAAGGCATGGAGTACAACCAATGTGAAGCCACAGAGAAGAGCAAGAATGTTGTCTCTGAGGAACAAGGACAGTAGGGCTGGATTGTCGAGTCTATGGAGGCTGCTAAGTGTATGAAAACTGGGAAGGTGGGAATGTGCCAGGTTGTGAAATGCTTTAAATACCAAGCAAAGGATTTCATATTGGATCCTGGAGGCAATATTGAGTATGTGATGAGTAGTTATTGAGTATGTGGGTGACATTAGCAAAATCACCTCAACCATTGTGAGGAGAAGGGATGATAGTGGAGAAGTGAAATAAGCATACCAATTAGAAAGTCATTGTACTTGTCCAAGGTAACGGTGTTAGGGAATTGAACTAGATTGTGGCTGTGATGTGAGTAGAAAGAAGAAGATATGTATTGTCAATGGAAATATACACAAACATGCATCTTCCTCATCAATGCATACACACACACACAAACACACACACACAACATAATGAAAGTAGAAAAAACATGATTTAGAAATTGATTGGATTTATAGAATGAGAGTAAGAGATCAATAATGACACCAAGATTTAACAGGAGAATGGATGCTGATACCCATGTCCTCAAATGTAAAATGAAGCAGTTGGAGTAACTGGTATCCAAGGTCTATTCCAGGTGTAAATCTATGCACCCGTGATCCTTTATGAGATTTTGGAGTTGTCTATTCTATTCATCGATGACAAAGGAAGAGTCTTCAATCTTGTTTTCTTCTAGCCTTCTTTTGAATTCATGCCTCACTTCTCTTTTTCTTAAACCTTTCTTCTTCTCTTGACTTCCTTCCTCACCTCACCTGGACCCCAGCTACCTTGGGAAATTTGGGAAGGTAAAACTGAAGGCAGTCATCCAAAGCATCAGCTCAGTGAGTCCATGTTGACTTAAGTAGAATTCTTAGTCCCAAGAAACCACAATTACCAATAGAGCACAACCAGCACTAATGATAGAGCCTGAATTGAAGGAGACATTGAAAGTAATTTTACAATAGTCTAAACATCAAAAATCTTCTTGTTAGTTATTTGTCAGTTAGATTTCAGCTTTGCCTGTAATAATTCATTGCATATCCTTTCAGGATGTTAATAGCTTCCAATCATCCTTTTGATGCTCTCCACACATGAGTAGAGAAAATAATTGTAAAACACCGACATTCTCCACATAAATAAAATGAAAAGATGGAAGGAAGTCACCAAAAAAAGGTAAGGATAAGTCTTTCCTTGGAGAGATAAATCAAGTAGTTGATGGAGTTGGCAATAAGAAACAGCTTTTCATGAGGCATTTGGTCAGCTCACTGCACAGGACTCATGATGAGTGAAAGCGGAAAAGACCATCCCATCATGAAGATAATTGCAATGTGTGCCAATGTTTATTGCAGAAGATGAGGGGGTAGAGAAAGACTGCAAAAAAATGTCTACAAACCTCCAAATTAACACCAGACATATTATAGTACTTGGTGACTTCAATGCAAAAAGGGGAACGACATGGGGAAGGACAGCAAATACATTAGAAAACATGATTTGGGATTAAGAAATTAAAGGCTAGTGGATTGTGTGACTGCCTCATGAATATTTATATTGATTTAGCATTGGGAATGACCTCAGAGCATCTAGTCAAACCATTTCATTTTGAGATACAGAGAAGTAATTTCCTTCAAGAAGAGAACAAGTAGTCTCTGGCTAAAGTGAACACTGACAAATATGAGGGGAGGATAAGTAAAATGGACTCCATCTTGATAGATAAGAAATAACTGGTTACTGATGAGGGAGTTACTTCAGATCCTGGTGTCAGACCATCCTCCAGCGATGCTATGTGACTATAAAGGAGGCATGGTATATCACAATCTTCAGGGAAGTGCTCAAGGGCAATGAAGAGACTCAAGGTGAGCACATAGAACCTACACAGAAATTGTTAAAAGTTATCAAAGAGGGGAGAACAGGTGGATACCCATCATGGACAGGGAGTGAGAGAGAACAGCTGGACATCCTATGGGTTATGCAGGCACTCTTGTACTGTCTGGAGAGCTAGAACATTTACTACACAGACCAGTGGAGAGTGTAGACAAAAGACCACAGGATATGATGGCTTGGGGTAGTGGTAAGTGGAAAGATGGTGATGTATGCTGTTGTAAATGCATCTGGGAGATGACAGAACCATTCTCATTTTCCATACAATATTTCATTTGATTTTCACAACTCTATGAAATAGATAGTATATGTGTCATTGTCTTCAGGTTCAGGATCAAAACTTGAGGTCTGGGGGATTTTAAGTGACTTGCTCATGGTTACACTTCTGCTAAGTGAAAAATTAATGACTAATTGCATTAAAAGAAAACATTCAGGAATTTGCCCATATTCTGCCAAGTGCTGGATCCTTAGTGATGATTCTGATTCTTCTTCTCCTTATGGAGAATGGCTTTGGGTAAGAGTCTGGGCTTTACTCTCCTCATCTGTATGGTGCTGGTAATGGTATCTTGTAGAGGCATCCTGATAAAATATACTGGATTCAGAATCAAAGAACCAGGATTTGAACCGCACCATTCACAATATGGCACATCAATTAATCTCTCTGAGATTTCTTAAGCTAATGGATGTTTAAGCATCACTAAGACTTTGGAGACACACATATATTATTCAGTTTTGTTAACCTTCACAATAACCCTGTGAAGTAGGTGCTGTTATTATCTCCACACTACAAGTAAGAAAACTGAGGCTGAGAAAGGGTAAAGGGTAAAGGAAAGCTTAAAGGGGTTTTTTTTGTTTTGTTTTGTTTTGCTTTGGTTTTTGTTTGCTTATTTTTATATCCAGTCTCCCTCCAAAACAGGAGAAGCTACTCCTTTAACTCTGAATGCTTCCAGTGGTACTCAACAATAACTGTAGGTCCCAGTGACAGACCCAAGGGAGAAAGAAAGAAAGAAGGAAGGAAAGTGGGCAGAAAATGGAGTAGAAGGAAGAAGGGGAAAGGAGATCAGGAGAAGGACATTTAGTGAGGATTTGAATGTCCTCAATCTTTACCTTTTGTAGCTCTGATGTCCTTGGTGACCTACTTAAATATGACTAGAAAAGCACCTAGGCATTTTCTGCTCACTTCCTATAATTATGACTCAGTGCTTATTAAGTAAAATAATTGAATGAACCCTTTAATCCAATTACATTTATGTTGTCAGTCCATCAGGCAGTAATGTTGTGCAGGCTCACTACTAAAGAGAAATTTTTATGGCAAAAAATATTTTCCAATTAAAGGGGAAGTAAAATGTATAGAGTACTGGGCCTGGAGTCAGGAGGACTCATCATCCTGAGTTCAAAACTTGCCTCGTGTAATGACTACATATGTGACCTTGGCCAAGTCACTTAATCCTGTTTGTTTCAGTTTCCTCATCTGTAAAATGAGCTGGATAAGGAAATAGCATACTACTCCAGCATCTTTGCCAAGAAAACCCCAAATGGGGTCACAAAGAGTCAGACATGACTGAAAATGACTGAACAACAACAAAATCTCAAAAGCAAAAACTTGGTCCAGTATCATTTTAGCAATATGCCACAACTAGTTCCATTGGTCTCATGTGTTCGTCCTTCATTTTAGAAGAGGACCATGACATCAGAGAAGAGATGACATGACTTGCACTTGACTTTGTATTGAGTGAGTGAAGGTTGTGCAAGGTCATCAGCTTCACTTTCTCCTCCTGAGCCATCTGGATCCAGTGGACCAGATATTCATCAGGATGACTGGAGATGGCCCAGGATGCAATGGGAGAATATATTGCTTCCATATGTTAATGGATATGTGCTTTCATTCATGTGGTTGCTCCTTCCAACTGTGAAGACTGCAACTTATCCATGTTAACCCTTCTGTTTTTTTCTATTGTATTTTTACATATTTTGTAAAACATTTCCCAATTATATTTTAGATTATTTTATTTCGTTAAATATCTCCCAATTACATGTAAAAAATTGTAACAATCACTTTTACAAGATTTTCATTTCCAAATACTCTCCCTCCCTTCTGCCCCACTCCCCTACTTGAGAGGGCAAGCAATTTGATATCAATTATACATGTGAAGTCATGCAAAATATATTTCCATATTAGTTATGTTGCAAAAGGAAACACAAACAAAATAAACAATGAGAATAAAGACATGTTTAAAAAGTATGCTTCAGTATGCACCCAGAGTGCCTCAGTTCTCTTTCTGGAGATGGTTAACATTTTTCATCATGCATCCTTTGTTTTTTTAAAATTATTTTATTTTTATAAACTTATTTTTGTTTGTTAAATATTTCCCAATTATATGTAATTTTTTTTAACAATAATTTTAACAAATGAGTTCTAAATTCTCTCCATCACTCCTCCTTCCTTGACAGGGCAAAGCAGTTTGATATCTATTATACATGTGAAGTAATGGAGAACTTATTTCTGCATTAACCATTTTGCAAAAGAAATCACAACACAAAACAATAAAAATACAGAAAAAAATGGAAAGTATGCTTCAATAGGCACCCAGAGTTCATCAGTTCTGTCTCTGGAGGAAGATGGCATTTTCCATCATGGATCCTTTGGAATTGTCTTGAATCATTTTATTGATCTGTGTAGCCAAATCTTTCACATTTGATCATCCTTACAATATTGCCATTAGTGTATGCAATGTTCTCCTGGCTCTGCTCACTTCACTTTGCACCGGTTCAAATAAATCATCCAGGTTTTTCTGAAACAATCCTCCTCATCATTTCTTGCAGCAAAAGAATGTTCTATACTATTTATACACTACAACTGGTTCAGCCATTCCCCTGTTATTATTGGGCATCCCCTAGATTTCCAATTCTTTGCTGCCACAAAAATAGCTGCTATATATATTTTGGTACAAACAGATACTTTTCCCTTTTCTTTTATCTGTTTGGAGTACTAACCTAATAGTGGTATTGATGAACTAAAGAATATGTACAGTTTTTAGCCCTTTGGGTACAATTTTAATTTGTTTTCCAGAATGGTTGGATTCGTTCATAACTTGATCAACATTAATGTTCCAGTTTTCCACATCCCATCTAGCATTGTTTCCCCTTTTCTATCATGTTAGCCAATCTAATAGGTGTGACATGGTATCTAAGAGTTGTTTTCAATTGAATTTCTCTAATCAGTATTGATTTAGAGCATTTTGAATGTAATTATTGAAAGCTTTGATTTCTCCTTCTGAAAACTACCTGTTCATATCCTTTGATCATTTATCAATTGAAAATGACATCTATTTTTATAAATATGGCTCAGTTCACTATAAATTTAAGACATGGGTCATTTTTCAGAGAAACTTGCTCTAAATCCACCTACCCCCCAGTTTCCTGTCTACTTTCTAATTTTGGCTGCATTAATTTTGTTTTTGCCAAAAAATAGTAATTTAGTATAACCAAAGTAATTTATTTTGCTTCTTATACTTTTTTTTTTTACTTTTCATTCAGTCATAAACTACTCCCTTATGCAAAAATTTGACCAATAAAACAATCCATGCTCCCCTAATTTGCTTATGGCCCTTTATGTCTATCATGTACCCATTTTGACCTTATTTTGATATGTGGTGTGAGATATTGGTATGCCCCTAGTTCCTACCAAATTGCCTTCCAGTATTCCCAGTAATTTCTGTCAAATGTTGAATTCTTACCCCCAAAGCTTGGATCTTTGGTTTATCAAACACTAAATAACTATGGTTATACTACTTAGTGTTTTGTACTTAATCTATTCCACTGATCCACCACTTCATTTTTTTAGCCAGTACCAGACTGCTTTCATGATTATCACTTTGTAATATAGTTTGAAATCTAGAACAGCTAGGCCTCCTTAATTGACATGTTTTAATTGATTTCCCCTCATTCTTGATCTTTTGTTCTTCCAGATGACTTATATTTTCTGCTTCTAAAAGATAATTCTTTGCTCGTCTGTTTGGTAGGGCATGGAACAAATACGTTACCAGGTAGAATTGCAATTTTTATTATATTGACTCAGCATACCCATGAACGATTAATATTCCTCCAATTGTTTACTTCTGTCTTTATTTGTATGAAAAAGTATTTTTTTAATTGTGTTTATATAATCCCTGGGTTTGTCTTACCAGGTAGTCTCTCAGGTATTTGTTAGTCTGCAATTACTTTAAGTGAAATTTCTCTGTCTCTTGCTACTGGGCTTTGTTGGTAGTATATAGGAATGCTGATGATTTGTGCAGGTTTAATTTTAATCCTGAAACTTTTCTGAAATTGTTAATTGTTTCAAATAGCTTTTTAATTGATTCTCCAGGGTTTTTTAAGTATACCATAACATCTGCCAAAAGGAATAGTTTTGTTTCCTCATTGCATATTCTAATTTCTTCTATTTCCTTTTCTTGTCTTGCTAAAACTACCTTTTGTAATTTAATATTGAATAATACTGGTGATAACTGAAATCCTTGCTTCTCCACTGATCTTATTGGGCAGGTTTCAATTTTATCCTCATTACAAATAATTCCCTCTCTTGGTTTTAGGTAGATACTCCTCATCATTTTAAGAAAGGCTTTATTGATTTATAATGGGAATGGTGCTTGTATTTTGTCAAAAGCGTTTTCTGCATCTATTAATATAATCATTTGATTTTTATTGATTTTGTTGTTGATATGGTCAATTATGCTGACAGTTTTTTAAATATTTTATTAGCCCTGTATTTCTAGTATATATTCCAGATGGTCAGAGTATGTAATCTTTACTGCAATTGACTTGTGAGTATTTTATTTAGTTATTTTGTGCAATGATATTCATTAAGGAAATTGGTGTATAATATTCTTTCTCTCTTTTTGATCTCCCTCTTTTAAGTATCAAAATGATATTTGTTTCATAAAGGAATTTGGTAGCACTCCTTTTTTTACCTATTTTTTCAAATAGTTTACAGAGTTTTGGGATTAATGGTTCCTTAAATGTTTATTAGCATTCATTTGTAAATCTATCTGGTCCTGGGGATTTTTAATCAGGGAGGTTATTTATGGTTTATTCAATTTCTTTTTTTTCTAAGATAGGGTTATTTAAGTATTCTATTTCATATTCTGTTATTCTGAACAGTTATATTTTTGTAAATATTTCTCCATTTCCCTTAATTGTTAGTTTTACTGATATATTAACAAAATAACCATTAATAATTATTTTAAATTCATCTTCATTAGTGGCACATTCACCCTTTTCATTTGTGATATTAGTAATTTGGTTTTCTTCTTTTTTTTATTAAATCAAATTGACCAGTAGTTTATCTATGTTATTTTACTTTTTATAAAAGCAAGTTGTAATTTTGTTTATTAGTTCAGGGTTGTTTAGTTTACTCTTGATTTTGTCAATCTCTTCCTTTATTTTCAGGATTTCAATTTAGGTTTAAATTGGAGATTTTTACTTTGGTCTTTTTTCTAGTTTTTTTTTTTTTTTAGTTGCTTGCCCAATTTACTGATCTACTCTTTCTCTCTTTTATTGATGCAAATATTTCAGGATATAAATTTTCTCCTAAGTATTGCTTTGCCTGCATCCTGCAAATATGGTAATGTTGTCTCATTGTTGTCATTTTCCTTAATGAAATTATTGTTTCTATGTTTTTTGCTTCGATCCATTCATTCTTTAGAATTCAATTATTTAAATTCAAATGAACTTTTAATCTGTGCTTCCATGATCCTTTACAAAATGCAATTTATTGCATTGTGGTTTTGCTTTTTGGAATTTGGTTTTGAGGTTTTTATACCCTAATGCATGGTCAGTTTTTGCGAAGGTGTCATGTGCAGTTGAGAAAAAAGTGTATTTCTTTCTATTTCCATTTAGTTTTCCCCAGAGGCCTCTCATAAGTAACTTTTCTAAAATTCCATTCATTTCTTTGACTGCTTTCTCATTTATTTTATGGATAAATTTATCTAGCTCTGAGAGGGAAAAGTTTGGATACCCCAATAGTATGGTTTTACTGTCTATTTTCTCCTGTAATCTATTTGTTTTCCTTTAAGAATTTAAATGCTATGTCATTTTGTGCATATGTGCTTAGTATTGATATTCTTCATTGTCTATGGTTCCTTTTAGCAAGATGTAGTTTCCCTGCTTCTCCCTTTTAATTAGGTTTATGCTTGCTTTCTCTTTGCCTGAGATCATGATTGCCACTCTTACTTTTTTTTAACTTTAGTTGAAGTTTAATAGATTCTGCCCCAGCTCCTAATTTTAGCACTGTATGTGTCTCTGTTTCATGTGTGTCTCTTGCAAATAACATATTGTTGAATTTTGGCATCTAATCCATTCTGCTATTGATTTCTTTTTTGTGGGTAAGTTCATCTCATTTACATTCACAGTTATAATTGCTAACTGTGCTTTTACCTTCATTGTATTTTCTTCTATTAATCCTTCTCTCTCTCTCTTTATATCCTGTCCCTCTTTTAAAGTCTATTTTGCTTCTAATCATTGCCTTCTTTTATCTGCCTTCCCCTCTTTCTCTTACTCTTTTTCCCCTTGTACTTCCCTCTTAGGTAAGATAGATTTCTATTACTACTTGAATGTGTGAGTGTGTGCTTGTGTATGTGTGTATGGATGGAATGAATGTAGATATGAGTGAGATTCAAGCTTTGCCTTCCCATTTTCAACATATCCCATCTAGTTCTTCCTTGGGCACCTTTTTATGTGAAATATTTTTCTCTGTTATTCTTCCCCCTTCCCTCTTCTCCTGGATCATCTCTCTTTCTCATCACCCCATATTTTTTTTACATCATCCCAACATAATTGACTTATTCCCACACCCTCCTTCTACATAGTATTCTTTTTATAGCTTTAATAATGATAACATTCTTAAAAGATATTTGTATCATTTCCTCCTATAGAAAAGAAAATAGTTTACCCCTATTTTGTCCTTTATGATTCCTCTTTCATATTTAGAATTTTATGCTTCTCTTGAGTCTTTTAATTGAAAGTCAAAATTTCTATTCAGTGCTATTGAGTTTTTTCATCAGGAATTCTTCAAGCTCCTCTATTGTTTCCCCTTGAAGAACTATACTCAGTTTTACTGGGTAAGTTATCTTTTGGTTGTAATCTCAGCTCTTTCATGTTCTGGAAGA
This sequence comes from Notamacropus eugenii, assembly GCF_028372415.1. Lineage (NCBI taxonomy): Eukaryota > Metazoa > Chordata > Mammalia > Diprotodontia > Macropodidae > Notamacropus > Notamacropus eugenii. The sequence continues at coordinate 160,342,052 of NC_092878.1, forward strand.
TCATAGCTCAAGCTCTCCACTCCTTTAACATGGTAGCTCTCAAATTTTGTTTCATGCTGACTGTGACTCCATGATATTTGAATGACTTTGTTCTGGCTACTTGAAATACGTTTTCTTTGACTTGGAAACTCTAGGATTTGGCTGTGATATTCCTGGGAGTTTTCATTTTAGGATCTTTTCATGTGGTGATCAGTGAATTCTTTCAATTTCTATTTTACCCTCTAATTCATGGATTGTATTTCACATTTTCTTCTATTTTTTTATCTTTTAAATTTTGTTTTATTATGTCTTGATATCTCATGTAGTCATTAGTTTGCCTGATTCTAATTTTTAAGAAATTATTTTCTTCAGTGAAGTTTTGTACCTCTTTTTTTTCCATTTGGTCAATTGTGTTTTTAAGGTATTTTTTCTCCAGTATTTTTATGCCTTGTTTACCAAGCCATTAATTGTCTTTTCACAATTTTATTTCTTTACCAAATTTTCCCTCTACTACTCTTACTTAAGTTTTAAATTTTTCTTAAAGTTTTACTAGGAATTCTTGTTGGGCTTGTATCAAATCACATTTTTTTTTTTTGCGGGGGGGGGTGTTTGGGGGGTTTGTTTATAGTTGTTTTTATTTCCTTGTTTCCAACCTGGGCTGGTTTGACCTTCCTTAAGCATGTTGCTAATCTCCCTTCTCAGTGACTCTCTATATTGGTGCTAATCTTACTGTGGACACCAGATCAGCTTAGCCAACTGTAGCTCAGAACTCCTGAGCTCAAGAAATCCACCAGCCTCAGCTGTCCACAGTAGTAGGAGTTATGGATCTGTGGCACCTCACTCAATAAACTCATCCTGTGTAGACTCACTCAAAATATTCTGGATTCAGCATCATTGATGGACAGGGCCATAGAGATGGTACCTACTTTTTTCTGTTCCCACAGGATTTTGGTTTCTCTATTTAGAAAGCTTCTCATTCCATGTAGTTTGGAGACAGAGTTTTCAGTGTAGTGACATCCATTAAAAACATTGTTCTTGAATTTGGATGAGTCAATGTTATATCTAGATAAATATGGAAGACAGTTTTGTCTGTGATAATACTTCAAGTACGCTATGGTTTGTTTCCTGAATTCAAAAGGGTATTTTGGGGGTTTGTATTTGTAATATGGGGTTTTGTTATCTCTAAGTCATGATGGAGAGTGTGCTTCTGGTGACTTACTCTGGATGTGTCATTGCATCTCAGGCAATGTCTGTGAAGATCTGCTCTCCTGAGGCAGGGCCACACCAGAAAGTTCAGGGGACTATGCTGCTTTTGACCATTTAGGATTCTTGTGTTCACTGTTTCTCTTCTGAAATCTTCTTACCTCTGTTTAACTCTTTCTAATTCAGAATTGTCTTTTGGCCCATTCCTTACTGTCCCAGATCCCTCAGATCAATTTCCCCCTAACGTGGTCCAGAACGCCATTTTACAACATTATATCCCCTAGCTGAGGCACATCTCTCCAACCCTCCATTTCCTTATATGTGAAATAGCTTGAGAGACCCTGCAGCATAAGATAGACTCTTCTGTTCTGTTCACACTTGTAATGGCTATCCTGGCAACACTTCTGAGAAACGTGGGGAGTTTTTTTTTGTCACCCAGTAGTGGATGTATCATAATGAGGACTCTTTCTCCAATCCTGTGACAAATGTCCTCTTTGTGTTCTGCCCACTCCTTGTTGTTGTTCAGTTATTTCAGTCATGTCCAACTCTTTGTGCCTCATTTGGGATCTTGGCATCTTAGCAAAGATACCAAGTGATTTGTCGTTTCCTTCTCCAGCTCATTTTACAGATGAAGAAAACCTTGAAGACAGGGTTAAGGAATTTTCCCAGGATAACACTAATAGTAAGTGTCTGAGACCAGGTTTAAAGTCAAGAAGATGAGTCTACCTTGTTCTAGGCCTGGCACTCTATCCATTGTGCCACTTTGCTGACTAGCTACTCTATAGCAAATAAAGGCTGGTCTCTGTATCCATCAGACCTGTACATCAGGAGCCCCTCTATTCCTTGGCATGATTACATTGTTCTATGACACTTACTTGGGCATCAGCTTCGACTTGCCTGAGCTGGTGCCCACAGAAGTGAGAGGAGCACGTAATACACAGTCAAAATCATTTGCGTTCACTCCCACTGGAGAGCATCTGAGAATCTCATTGTCCTTACTTTTCTTCCAACAACTTCCAGATGACTAGCAGCATGCTGTACATATGAGATGTACTCCAGTCCAACAGAGCAGGGGTTCCTTTGACTACCCATGCCATGCTTATATCAGCTCTTTCATTACCCACAAATTTCATTTATCTGGATTAAAAGACTTGAACTCATTTGAAGCAGCCTTCCCTCTCTCCCCCACCATAATAGATAGACCTATCTTGGAATCAATCTCCCTTATGAGTATTTCAGTACTGTCCTTCCTACTCTGAAGTTCATTCTACTTGATAGAAAAGATAAATGTAATTTAGCAACATTCTTTGATTTAGTGAAACATTTTCTGATTTAGTGAAAAGTACAATTCTTGGTACAAAATATTAGTTGGAATTTTACTCATATTGTGATGGTAGATGTGGAAAGCCCCATCCCAATTAGTGTACTCACTGATGATCCAGACAATTAGATCTACCAGTCAATTCAATAAAAATCTAATTTAAGAGCTGAAAAATTTTTCATCAATTTGAGAAGAATGAAGTACTTTGATTATTAGACAAAGACAGATGGTATCACCTAGGAAATATCTTGTGATTGATTGAGAGGATAAGGCATTTCTTAGTCTATTTTTTTAAAACAGTCAGCCAGTTTGGAGTCTCACAGTCTAGTGTCTTGTGGTCTAATAGTGAGCAAATTGTAAGGAAGAGTCCCTCTTTCCTTCCCTCTCCCTCCTTTCCTCCCTTCCTCCTTCTCTCTCTCTCTCTCTCTCTCTCTCTCTCTGCCTCTGTCTGTCTGTCTGTCTCTCTCTCTCCCTCCTCCTCCTCTTTTTTTCTCCTCCTTCTTCCCCTCAGCAGCCATGTGAATCCAGGAGATCCAGAAGTTCCATAAGGATTATCATTGGTGGCAGTTTAAGGGAATAAGACCCCTTGTGGCAGACAGATGTACTGACTGTAAACTCAGAGGCAATGAACCTCAGGTCCGTAAAAGAGTTACTCCTCAGGGAAGTTTCATGAGGACTCTTGGATATCCCTCAATCAGTAATTGTGATTTATCCCTTTGCCACAATTATTATTCTCTGCACCTGGGTCCCACTACCTCTAGTATGCACTTACTTTCCCAGGGACCTGGTGTGTACATGGATAGGTTGGAGGTGGGCAATTTTTTTTTGTACCAACTGTTCTTAGTCTGTCTAAATAGTAAGGAATCATTCTACAAATTAATTGAGGCTATTAGTTGGTGATCCCTGGAAAGCACACTGATGAGAGCTCATGAATAATGATACTAGAAACCCTGTTTCTAGAGGATCCCAGGAGAACATAGAGGGGAGTAGGCCCCTAGGATGCTGGCTTGCCAATTTAATGAGGAAAAGTTGAGGAAAAGGCCCCAGTGTGGATGGCACAATCGAACCACAGATTTAGAAGTATAAGGGATTTTAGAAGCCTCCTTTAACACTTCTTACTTTATAATTGAGGAAAATGAGGCCCAAAGGGGTTCAGTGACTTGTCCAAGGTTGTCTCTGTTTCTGTCTTTACATCTCTCTCTGTTTCTGTCTCTTTACGTATCTATAGTTAATCATCTATATCTCTATCATCTTTATATTGATATCTGTATCTATATCTGTATCCTTATCTCTATATATTATATCTATCTTTTAAATAAGTAAAACTATGTAGCTATGTCTTTATAGATAATACATTTACACATATTTCATAAAATAGATATGATATATTTATGCATCTATAACGACATTAACAACAGCAACAATAAGTAGCAAAACAGGTGTTTGAATTCAGATTCTCTCCCTCCAACAAACACAGTTGCAGACCTGGAGTGCCCAGGGAAGTCTCTTTACAAGGTCTTCGGAATTTTAAAGGGCCAAGTGATTGGGGATAAACTCTAAGAAGGAGGAGCAAAGCAGCATGGGACACTACAATATGGTGGACCACATACTGCCCTTGGAATCAGTACATCTGAGGCTGAGATCAGCTCTACCCTTTGGAGGCCTCAGTTTCCTCATTTGTGAAATCAAAGTCCAGTGTGTTTATTAAACTGTGGGTCATGAGGGTCATGCACTGTAGGAGTCACAAGTGGAAAAAGTTTAAGAAGCCCTGGAGACAATCTCTAGTCTTGATCTATGATTCTAACAGTAAGACAATATATTTGGGGAGACATAATTTAACTTATCCTTAACAGATGATGGGCATTGAGCTATCAAGTATGATTTAGGAAATGGGTCATATCTGGAGATTTTCCCCCTTGGTGCCACTATGCTTTTGGGACTGGATGAATCACAAGTCTGTCTGCATTTGTCCATTCCTTTGTTCTAGAGTTCTATATAAAGAAGGCACAAGTAGATTATTAAGGATTGAAGACCTGTTTTAAGACCCATATATCAATACATTCCTGGCTTTATTGTTTAATATTCATGTTTCTCAAGAAAGAACATCTGACTTCTTATCCTTAATTGGTTCTGAACTTTTGAAAGCAAACATTAAAATAGTGAGAATATCTTTGTTGAAAGGATATCATGATATTCAGCATATTTGTGTTCAGCATCAGAAGCTGCAAAGAGGGTCAGCCTAGATGCATTTTCCAGATTAAACTGTTGTAAAGTTAAGGGAAAAAAAAATAATTCTATTATCCTAATTAGAAGAGAAAAGAAAACCTTTTATTTCTTTAGAAAACCATTTCTCTATTCATACTTGGACATTTCTCAATCAGTAAAAAGGGCTTCCAAGAGAAAGGAATCTATGTCCTTTAAATACCAACCTCAAATGTTACCTCCTCCACACATCCTTCTGGGATTTTAACAATCACTAACTATCTTAAGTGACCTTTGTAACTTTCTAATACTCTTATTAACTGATTCAACAAGCAATTCTTTTTAAAGTTTGTATGGTATTTTATTTTTTCCCTATTACACACCAAGACAGTTCTTATCATACATTTTTACAAGATTTCGAGTTCCAAATTTTTCTCCTTCCCTTCCTCCACTCTTCTGAAAATGGTAGGCAGTTTGATATAGGTTCTGCATGTGCTTTCATGTAAAACATATTTCCATAGTAGTCACATCTGTGAAAGAATAAACAGATTAAAAGGGAAAAAAAGCCAAAAGGAAAGAACAAAGCAAGTGAAAAAAGTATTCATTCAGCCTCTATCCATTCTTTATCTGGATGTAGACAGCACTTTCCTTGGTCAGTTCATTTTACTTGTGTTGCTGAGAACAATGGAGTCCTTTATAACTGATCCTTATACAATGTTTCTGATACTGTATACAATGTTTCCCTGGTTCTGTTCATTTCACTTTGCATTGGTTCATACAAGTCTTTCCAGGTTTTTCTGAAATCTGCCTGCTCATCATTTCTTATCACACAATAGCATTCCATTACATTCACATACCACAGCTCAACAAGGAATTCGTAAGCATTTATTATCTGATTGACACTGTGTTAAGTGCTGGGGATATAGAGATAAAAAAATCAATATCCAAAGCCATTTAGGAACTCTGGGAAATGACTTGGAAGCAGAAAAAATAAATCCAAAGAAAATACAGAGTTATTTCATTGAAGGAGAGCACTAACATCTATTAAAGTAGGATGGGAAGCAAGGAAATCAGGAATAAACATATAAAGGTAGTATCTCTTGAGCTGAGCTTGGAAGGAAACTAGGGACTGTAGCATTATACAGCATGGTTAGCATTGACTGGTAAAGTACAGGGAACTTGATTAAAATGTAATCAGGAAATTTATAACAAACTCAATAAAAATAAAACAGAACAAAGATAATGTGAATATATGATTTTCTAAATCAATAAATCATTGCAGATCCTTAGGTAGGGTTCCATTACCATCTAACTGCTTCATATGCCACCTAAAAGCTTTGAGAAGGCAGAGTTTGTTTCTGCTAAATTGTTCCTACCCCAGTATATAGCAAGGTGTTGTTGAATGTCTACCTTTCTTCAGGGGCCAGCTTAGGTGCCATGGCCACCATTAAAACATACCCAACCCTTCCCTTCCCCATATCCTTCTTTACTGTGAGTAATGTCTGCCTACATAGAACTCTCAACTTTTAACTACTTCCCAAGGTTATAAGAATCAAATGAGATAATGCTTGTTAAAAGCTTAGCAGAGTGCCTGGCTCATAGTAGGTGCTTCATAAATGCCCATTCCCTTCTGCTTTGCCAGGCAGATTGTAAACTTCTTGTAGATAGTTATTTATTAAACAATTGAACTGTAATCTTGCAAAGTTTTAATTTTTATTTACAGGTCAAAGCTATTCAATAAGTCTGGAGACTGCCAATTTTGTTTGCTTAGTGAATTAAGCTTCTGAGTTATCTGAGATCATTCACCTAACTGTTAATTAAAGCTCATAATTAAATATCCAGATAAAGAGGAAGCAAATGTTTTAAATCTGCTGATTTTTTGTGAAAGCCCTACAGTTGACTTTTCTCCCCACTCTTTACATGATGTTGCAGATTTAGGCTAGAGGGCATAAAAGCCACATTACTTTTAAATTACTCCAGCTATTATAACTGGTAACTATAATTACTGGCAAATACTATGTAATAAAAAATGGAAATGAGTCACAATTTTTGCCTTTAAATCAGGATTCAGGGAATACATTAATTTCTCAAGAAAGGCAGGAGGGCAAGGGGCTCAGTAGCAGAAGGGGACCAGTCAAGATATCTCTGAGTGGGGGTACAACTCTGTTATTTCAATGTCATGTTGCAGAGTCTATGGTATTGAAATTTATAGAGAACCCAACAAGTTGTACTATCTAGCAAAAGTGCCATGCACTCAAAGCTTTTTTTAAAAAGATGTATCCCAGTATAGCAAATACACTTGGAAAGACTTGGTTCATATCCTGTGTCTGATACTAGCTTGGTGACCTTGGGAAAGCCAAGTAAACTTCTCCAACCTTCAATTTTCCTCATCTGCAAATTGTGTTAATAAGAGGTAACACCTACCTCACAGGACTGTTGCCAAGCAAGTAGAAAGATATGTGATGAACTTGCAAACCTTAAGGCACCATATAAAACATGTACAAGTTATCATTAAGATAACACCACCATTGTCAATGACTTTGTGAAATTATCATGGCTCTGATGCTTGTGAACCAGGTAAAGTCACTTGACCTCTCTGGCCTTAGTCTCCTCATCTGTAAAATGGGAAAGTTCATTTAGAAGGCTTCTAAGGTCACTTGTAGGTATCAGTCTATGTTCCTGGGACTTTATGGTCCATCTTATTCCACTTAAAGCAGAGGTTTTTAACCTTTGCTGTGTCATGGACCCCTTTAATAGCCTGGAGGGCTCTATACCCTTCTTGGAATTATGCTTTTAAAGAATTGAAGGAAATTCTAGATTTCAGTTAGAGGCTAGTAGAAATAACAGTATATATATTTTTTCCATCCAAGTTCAGGGATCCTCTGAAATCTATCTTAATTCAGATTAAGAAATAATGTTAGGAACTCCTTGCTTAAAGGAATGCCACTCAATTTCCCACAGTCACTACATAAGTGATTTTGAATTTCTTCTTGCAAAAGTTGATGTAGTGCAAATGGGGAATGGGATAGGTTGCCTCCTTGGAACACAAGATTGAACTGGCACCAACTCAGGTTGCTGAGGAGAAGGATCTGAGAGCCTTGTCAGCAGTAAGCAGCAAATGGTCAGATGAGAAAGAAGGAGGGGATGGATTCACAGAGGAGCTCAAGCCAAGGTAAGCAGGGTGGGAACTGGAGCTGGGCCAGGCTTGGAGCAGGTAGAACAGGTCTCTGGGGCCTGGTTAGAAGGATTGGCGGATGATTATGCCTCAGGGCACACAGAGACAGTAGTAAGAAGAGGAAGTCCAAGTTAATTTGAGAAGTTCAAAGGCTAGGGCATGATGCAGATGAGGTAAGAGAGGCCAGGAGTGCCAGTAGAGCTGCCCTCTGAGGAATTGCTAGGGATAACTCTGCCCCACAAAGTGCCAGTCTGTCTTATTGTTACCAAGGGATGAATCGAGGAGCAGGGGTTCTTGCAGCTGCATAGTTACAGTCTCTAAGATTTAGTTTATTCTAGTGAAGGAGTGGGGAGATCATCCAGCAGCGTGGTATAATGAAGAGAGTCCTGGATCTGAGCCAGCTTGCCCAGCTTCGCTGCCATGTAGTTCCATGTGATCTCGGGCAAATCACTTAAAGTCTTTGGCATTCTTTCTTCATCTCTAAAATGAGAGGGTTGGACCTAGAACTTTCTGAGTCATATTATCATAGGATCCTAGACCTAGAGATGGAAGGAAACTCAGAAGGCATTTAATCTAACTGCCTTATCTTTTACATGAGGAAACTGGGGCCCAGAGAGGGTGTGGCCAAAGTCATACCATATGTGTATGCATGTATATATACATACACACACATATATACATACATATACATAAATATATACATGTATGTGTGTGTGTATATATATATAAAATCTTAATTAGATAAATACAGATCAATATATCAAGATGTATCTTGATCAGATAAATATATAGCTAAACAAGGACATGATTTTTTTTTGCCAGGTTTTATTGTTGTTATTCAGTTGATTCAGTTGTGTCCAACCCTTCACGACCCCCTGCCCATAGGGCTTTCTTGGCAGAGATACTGGAGTAATTTGCCATTTCCTTCTCTAGCTCATTTTGCAGATGAGGAAACTGAGGCAAACAGAGTGAAGTGACTTACCCAGGATCACACAACTAGTAAGTATCTAAGGGCAAATTTGAACTCAAGTCTTCCTGACTCCAGGCCTTCTCTATCCACTATACCACCTAGATGTTCTGCTCCTCCAGTGGATTAAGGTAAATAAAGGTTAAGTGATTTGCCCAAGGTCACTTGAGTTTGAGGTCAGATTTAAAGTCATGTGTACCTCTACCGGTTACAAATATATTAAATTAATTCTACATGTACCAGTTTAGGTGCCACATAAATTGGGGTATACTAGTAAATTTAACAACCAGTTCAACCAAAAAAAGTACCATGATTTACTTTCAAGTTCAATCTGCAGTTTTACCATATTCTTTATCCTTTCTTAAGGCTAGACAATCAGCAAAATAATAAGTCAATCTTTGATTTGTAGTTTCTGCTGATTTCTGACATAAATGATACTCTGAATGTTTAAAAATTGGCAGTTGCAAAGTGGTTTGAGATGGCTCCAGCACACCAAATAAATCATATGCTAAGAAGCTTTATCAAGATGAATATCCATATACAACTGTTTGACCCCACTTGGCATTGAGAAGCTTAAAATCTGATCTGATTCAAATTCAATGAGATTCTTATCAGGAGATCACCAGATCATCCATGGTTCTAGGCCTGGCACATAATAATTCCAGACAATTCACAGGTTCAGTAGAATGAGCTGTGCAACCTTGGCAACTACTCTGCGGCTGCTTGTAAGATGAAAGGGCTGCACTGGACAACCTTTGGGATCCATCTCAGTTTGACATTGAGGATCCTACGACTATTTGTCTTTGGAGAGTTATGGAGCCCAATTCCGTCATTCTACAGATGAAGAAATAAATCATGTATGAATAGGAGTGAGAGAGTAGTGAGCTGTCCAAGTAACCAAGAGGGTCAGGTCAGGAGTCAGAGAACTCAGAGAGGTCCTCAAACTGGGACATCCTTGGATGTGCCTATGGCCTTCTTCCATGTCCAAGTCACACAGTGTAGCCCTTTCTCCCCTTAATGTAGACAACTGCATGTATTATCTAAAGACAACCATGCAATGGTAGAAATGGATCTTTTTTAAAAATTTTATTAATTTTGTTTATTTTCAGTGTTCTACAATCACTACCATATAACCTAGACTTTTTTTCCTCTACCTCCCCTGTCCCTCTGCAAGATGGCATACAATTTTATATAGGTTCTACACATACATTCCTGTTAAATACATTTTCACTATATTCATGCTATGTAGAAGAATTAAAATGAATTGGAGAAATCATATAACAAACCAAAACATAATACACACACACAAAAAATGATCTGCTACATTTTGCATTTGAATTCCTTAGTTCTTTCTCTGGATGTTGGAGGCATTTTGCCTTAAAAGATCATTGGGAATTTTTTTAAGTCCTTGCATTGCAATGAAGTTCCAAGTCTACCAGAAGAAACTCTTGCACACTGTGGTCATTGCTGTACACAAAGTTCTCCTGGTTCTGCTCCTTTCACTCAGCATCAGATCATATACATCTTTCCATGCCTCTCTGAAGTCTTCCTGTTCATCATTTCTTATAGCACAATAGTATTCCATTACATTCATATACCATAATTTATTCAGTCCATTCCTCAATTGATGGGCATCTCCTTGATGTCCAATTTTTGGCCACCACAAAGAGTGCTGCTATAAATACTTTTGTACATGTGTGACCCGTCCCTATTTTTATGATCTCGTGGAGATACAGTCCTAAAAGTGATATTGCTGAGTCAAAGGGTATGCATATTTTTGTAGCCCCCTGGGCATAGCTGCAAATTGCTCTCCAGAATGGTTGGATCAGCTCACAGCTCCAATAACAATGAATTAGTGCTCTAATTCTCCCACATCCTCTCCAACATTTATCATCTTCCTGTTCTCTCATGTTAGCCAATCTGATAGGTATGATGTAGTACCTCAGAGTTGTTTTGATTTGCATCTCTCTAATCAATAGTGATTTAGATCATTTTTTCTTATGTTTATAAATATCTTTAATTTCTTCCTCTGAAAACTGCCTATTCATATCCTTTGACCATTTATCAATTGGGAAATGACTTGTATTCTTGTACATTTGACTCAGTTCTCTATATATTTTAGGAATGAGACCTTTATGACAGACATTAGCTGCAAAAATTCTTTCCCAGTTTTCTGCATCCCTCTGAATCTTGGAAACGTTGGATTTGGTTGTGCAAAACCTTTTCAGTTTAATGTAGTCAAAATCATCCATCTTGTACTTCATAATACTTTCTATCTCTTCTTTAGTCAGAAATTCTTCCCTTCATAAATCTGATAAATACACTATTCCTTGCTCCACCAATTTGTCCATAGTATCAATCTTTGTACCTAGATCATGTACCCATTCAGACTTTATTCTTGTGTGTGGTGTCAGGCATTGGTCTATGCCTAGTTTCCACCACACTTTTATCCAGTTTTCCCAGCAATTTATGTCAAACAGTGAGTTCTCCTCTCAGAAGTTGAGGTCTTTGGGTTTATCAAACACTGTATTGCTATATTCATTGCCTACTGTGTCTTAAGTATCTAGCATATTCCACTTGTCTACCCTTCTGTTTCTTAGCCAGTACAAAGTGGTTTTGAGAATTGCTGCTGTATAATACAGTTTGAGTAGGCCTCCTTCCCTGGCATTTCTTTTCATTAGTTCCCTTGCTATTCTTGACCTTTTTTCTTCTAGATGAATTTTAATATTATTTTTTTTTCCAGCTCTATAAAATAATTATCAAATAGTTTGATTGGTATGGCACCAAATAAGTAAATTAATTTAGGTAGAATTGTCACTTTTGTTATATTTGCTCAGCCTACCCATGAGCAACTGATGTTTTTCCACTTACTTAGATCTGACTTTAATTGTACGAAAAATGTCTTGTAATTATGTTCATATAGTCCCGTGATTTGTTTTGGCAGGTAGACTCCCAAATATTTTATAGTGTCTATCCTAGCTTTAAATGGGATTTCTCTTCCTACCTCTTGGCCTTGGGCTTTGTTAGTAATATATAGGAATGCAGAAGATTTGTGTGGGTTTATTTTGTAACCTACAACTTTGCCAAAGTTGTTTATTATTTCAAGTAGTTTTTTGCTTGAGTCTCTGAGATTCTCTAAGTATATCATCATATCATCTGCAAAGAGTGAGAACTTAGTTAGAAACAGATCTTTATGGAGAAAAACAAAGATTGAGAGTAAGAGACAAATAGGTTATTAAAATAAAACTTTCAGATACATGGAATTTGAATATATAACTATCTCACCTGTGAGATGTGGGGGTGGTTGTCAGTAGGATGTTTTTCTGTTATATTAAAATTGCACAGAATTATTGGAAGTTTGGGAGCTCTCTTTCTCTTCCCCTCCTCTCTATCTCTCTGTCTCACTCTGCCTCTCATTCTTTCTCTTTCTGACTCTGTCTCTCTCACACATACACACTCCCAGACAGATATACACATACACACACACATGCACCCATCACACACACACACATATACAAAATGCACATAAAGTTATAGGAAGGTACATGTACAGTATACTGTATATGTACACGTGTGTGTATCCTATACGTATACATGCATGTACTTGTATATGTATACCTAATATGTCTGTATACACATACAGACACACTCACAGAGTAGGGAAAGTCCAGGAGCAGGGAGGAATCGTTAGGTGTTGGTCAACCAGACTATACTATAGTCCCTCGGAATCAGAGTTTCATTTCACTCTATAATAGCCTAAGGAAGGTGGCAGGAGCAGTGAAGGGGGAAGACAATTTGCTCCACCCCCTAGCTCCCCTTTCTGACTGTAGATTGAGAGGCCAAAGTTTAGAAGTGTTGTTTCTTTTAGTGGGATTTTGAATTTCTTCTTATAGATGAGAAACTATTAAAACCAGACGATGATGAGGTCTGTGCCAGTTGTACTATTTAATAATACATGCAGGGAGACTGGAAAGAATGGAGGGCAAACCTAGAAGGGAAGACCTAAATTACTGAGGTTTTTGCGAACTCAGTTTGGATTTTGCCAGTGCAAACTGAAGGGGAATTTGGAGTCACATAATTAATAGTGATGAGAATTTATTAATTTGCTTCAGTTATTGCCCAGAAAGAAAAAGAATTACCCTTAGGGGCTACACCTAGGGAATCTGCTGGGAAAGCCCCAGAGGTGGGTGAGTGAGCTGAGCTGGTGTAGCCCCAGAGGAGTTGAGCTGGGCAGCTACATTTTCTTCTCTCCAGGGAAGATCCTTTGCACTGGAGTTTGTAAGAAATACCTTATCTTGGAGGGTGGATGTGTTGTGGAAAGAGAGGTGAGATTGAGAACCCCAAGCATGCTCAGACAAGGCCTTATGCTCAGGGGTGATGGACATCTCAGACTGCCTTGATTTCCAGCTCCACCTGGTGGTTTTATTTGCATCCAGCACATCTCCAGAGTAGACTTCAAGTCTTTTGATGGCTAGGACTTGGTCAGTTTTCCCCTTTGAATCCCTAGAATTAGCACAGTGCTACATACGTCATGAGCACTTAATACCTAGTTGTGGTATTTATTTGACTTTTTATCTCCAGGCCCTCTCTGACTTCCCCTCCATCTCATTCCTCTCAAGAATTATGGGAGGATAGCTAAGTTGGCTAACTTCTCAGGAACAAGGCAGAATAGTAACCAGGATAGTAACCATTTTGGAAAAAAAAACCCAAAGTTTCCTATGTACAATTAAATCAGGATAAGACAAGGATCTAGAGTCATTACAGTAAATGTATATATTAATATAGTAAGCTTGTCTAAAATTTGAGTGCAGCATGTGAGACCTCTGAGGTAATGCTTCAGCCCAGTCAACTTAAGTCAACTCCTAATCAGAGGGCCTGCTTTCAATGTTTGGCTCCATGTTTTGGCAGCTCTGGAGAACTGGGAAAATACTTCAAAAGAGAGCCTGAAGGATGGTTTACAAGTTGGGAAATATGATCACTAAGTTAAGATGAAAGTAATTGGATCTACTTAACCTGCAGGAGGGAGGACCAAAGTCGTGACCTTTTTTCTCTTTCAACATGGCATCCTGGTTCTGTCCTGCCTCTTATCACCATTGACCTATGACTTTTCTTATCCTAGTTTCAGAGTATATAGTTTTCTTACTTGTCTGGCAAGTGGTCTTGGTTTGGTCCATGTTTTATATGTTGACGTCTCTGGTTATCCTGGTTTTTGCTGCCAGTGGACTCTCTGATAATTTGACTTCTGGTCACAGCTGCCTGAACTCTTGCCTTATACAGTAGGGCTTAGGAAAATGGCTAAGTTTCACTGAATACCAAGATGATGACTAGAGACAAGGGAATCATTTATCCTGGAAAGTCTTTAGGATTTTCATCTTCTCTATCTTTCTACCATTAACACACTGGAACCCAGTAATTCATTGGCATGAATTGTGATAATATAATATCAAGCAGCTGCTATGAGCAGTCTAATAAACTTAGATGTAGCGTAGTGGACAGAGAGGTGACTTCACCAGGAATTAGGCACATGGGTTTTGGTTCTGACTTCATTGCTAGCTTATGAGTAATTTTGGATCATTCCGCTTTGCAGTTCTGGGTCTCTTGTCTCAACTGTAAGAAGGAACCAAGATGGTCTCTCATTATCTCTTCTGGCTTTAATAGTCTTTGGACTTGTGGTGCAGAAACACATTTGTATATGGGAGAAGGTGTGGGAAATGTGAGACCTGATGGAGTGTTGCCATATGAGAAGACAGAAACAGCAGAGTCACAGAATCTTTAAAGTTAGAAGTTCCTTTGGAAGTTTTATAATATTAATCCCTGCCCACTCCCCCCCACTGAAAACCATTACTTGTGCCATATGGTGGTGGGAAGAGGGGAAGGAAAGATGATGGCAAAAGAATGGAAAAGCTAGGCAGGGCAGTGCACTGTGGGAACTTGGTATGTCCTGAGACTACTGTAGTCCCTGTTGTGACCTGACTGGGACCATGAAATGATCATGAACTCGGAGCATCATTGAATGAGATAGCACCTCCAATCAATGGGATGTCACTTCTCCTAAGAATAAACAAATGAATTAAAGGACATGTGTTAAGTGCTTTCTATGTGCCAGGTCCTATGTAAAGTAGTCAGCGCACAAATACAATCAAGTAAGAAAGTCCCTCACCTCAAAAGTGCACATTCTAAGAATGGAAGATGATGGGTGGAGAAGTATGGCCAGGCCTGGGTGTTTGGGAGGGGGTAGATGAACAGAATGGTGATTCAGGTGTTAGAACAATCAGTTGACATGCCCTTACCAAGAACAGTTGTGTTGATTGAATTTCTCTTCTTTGAGCTAAGGATGGCATGATTTGGCATGACATGGAATCAGGCAATCAGCCAATGAGTAAATATTAAATACCTAATGTGTACAAGACATTATAAGCACTTGGGATACAAAGAAAGGTAAAAAATAGTCCCCACTCCCAAAATACTCATAGTCTAAGATGGAAAAAATATATAATATACACATACACATATACATACATACCAACATATATATATACACATATGTGTACATATATCCATCTCTCTATGTGTGTGTGTGTGTGGAGAGAGAGAGAGAGAGAGAGAGAGAGAGAGAGAGAGACAGAGAGACAGAGAGACAGAGAGAGACAGAGAGACAGAGAGAGAGAGAGAGAGACAGAGAGAGAGAGAGAAGAAGAAGAAGAAGAAGAAGGAGAAGAAGAAGAAGAAGAAGAAGAAGAAGAAGAAGAAGAAGTGACATGGTACCTTAAGATGGGGGGATAGAAGGTAGAATCCTCAGTAAACCAAGCCCAGGGTCATAGAGAAAAAGAAGGGGTGACAAAGAGTTACAGGGTAGTCTTATTCAAAACTGTCCTGGTGACCTGCTTGGCAACAGACTGAGTGAATGGACCTTTCACCCCAAAAAGACAATTCACAAGGAAACAAAGAAGATATTCTAACAGTGCACCAATGCTTTGGTGGTGATGGTGCTGCTGCCCATAAAGTTGGGAACCAAGGACACAAGTACACATGACATGGACTAAGTATGGGAGTGCTTTTGTTACGTGACATTCCTATATCATAATATGACTGGAAATAGATCTTCCCAGTGACAGGTGAGGGCTTCAGAACGCTTTTTGTCAAGAGCACCTTCTAATCCAAGTTACATACCCACACATTCTATCTACTAGATACTGGTATTTATACACTATTTTAAGGTTTAACCAAATGTTTCACACAGCTAACTCATTGAACTCTGACCACAACTCTGTGAGGTTGGTCTTATTATTATCATCCTCATTTGACAGATGAGGAAACTGAGTTGAAGAGAGGCAAAGTGACTTACCCAGGGTCACTCAGCTAGTAAGAGTCTGAGGTGGGATTTTAACTCAACTCCTCTTGACTTCAAGTTCAACTGTAGCAAGTCACTTCCTCCTTAATCCTAAATGGAATATAATGCATTGACATAGAAGAACTATTAAAAATTCAGAGGGAAAAATTGGAGAACCTACCATTTTCATTTGACACAAACCCCAGAAATCAAACCGAATCATGTGGATAGGGGGACTAGCTAATGAGTTCTGGGAGCACGCACATTTGGGGAACCTGTGATGCTTTCAAAGAGAAAATGGATATGTTTACATTATAATTTCATAAAGTCCTTTTTTGAGTTAGCAACATAAACCCAACTAGCAGATCAACAGATCAAAGCAGAATAATTTGGCATTTGCCATAGCCATCATGAATACATATAATCTCCTGCAATACTTGTTGTTGTTCACTTGTTTCAGTCATGTCTGACTCTTCATGACCCCTTTTGAAGTTTTCTTGGCAGAGATGCTGGAGTGGTTTGCCATGTCATTCTCCAGTTCATTTTACAGATGAGGAAAGTGAGACACACAGGGTTAAGTGACTTGCCCAGTGTCACACAGCCAGTAAATGTCTGAGGATAAATTTAAATTCAGATTTTCCTGACTCCAGACCTTGTGCTCTATCCATTGCGCCACTTAACTGCCCAAATAATATTTAGAGCACATAGAAACACTTCAGGTTCTTCACAAAACAGCATGTGTTCTAGGGTTTGCCATAGTTCAAATAAATCATTAATCCTCTATTATATATCAGGTACTGTGCTATATCCTGGAGATATAAGTACAAAGACTAAAACAATCCCTGTTGGCAATGAGCTTACATTCTAATGTAAGGAAACAAACACACACAGCATAAATATGAAGTGAATAAATACATAATATGTAATATTCATATGCACAAAGTAGTTAGATGCAAGTTCATTTGTGAGGGTGCTAGCATTTGGTGGGAACAGAAAGGCTTCATGCAGAAGATGATGTCCTAACTCATCTTAAAAGAAGAGGCCTCCACGAAGTGGAGATAAGGAGTGAGAATAAAGACATGGAGATGGGGGATGGAGGCTCATAAATGAGGAGTACAGAGAAGACCAGTTTAGTTGGATTGCAGAATACAGGAAGATGAGTAATGTCCACTGAGGCTGTAAGGGGCCGGATTGTATAGGAGTTTATATCATATCCTAGAGGCCACTGGGGTTGGTTTAGAAGGAGAGTCATATGGTCAGTTACATTTAAAGCAAATTAACTTTGGCAGCAATGCATGGAATGAGTGAGAATCATTGGAAAGACAGGAAACCAAATAGGAGGCTGTTGAACTAAATTAGGTGAGAGGGGATGAGAGCCTCAGCTGAAGTGGTTATTCTGTAAGTAGGAAGTCAAATGTGGATGGAGAAATGGCAAGATTTAGAAACTGAATGGATATGAGGGGTGAAGGAAAATAAGGTGCCTGAGATAAGGCTGAAATGATGAATATGAGACACTGAAAGGATGGTAGTGACTTTACCAGAAATGAGAAAGTTAGGATGAAAGATGAGTGAAATTTTACGTATGCTGAGTTTAAGATGTCTCTGGGATATCTAGTTTAAAATATCCAATAGGCAACTAATTTGCTACAAGACTAAAGCTTGCAGGAGAAAATGGGACTGGATACATGCATCTGATACTAATTTGCATATAAATTATAGGAGCTGATAAATTACAAAGTATGTGTCTGTGTGAAACAGAGACACACAGAGACAGAGACATAGAGGGAGAGAAAAAGGAGAGACAAAGAGACATAGAGATGGTGAGAAAGAGGGAGACAGAGAGAGGGAGAGAGAGAGAGAGAGGGAGAGAGAGAGAGGGAGAGGGAGAGAGGGAGAGAAAGAGAGAAAGGAAGAGGGAGAGAGAAGGAGAGAGAGAGAGAGGGAGAGAGGTGCAAGAATAGCTATAATATGGGAAGAATTCTTGACTAAACAAGGGATAGAGAAGATCACAGGAGACACAATGAACAACCCCAGTGTGGGAGGTGTGAGAGATTATAAATGAATGTTAATTGGAAAAAAAAACATTTGTTGACTTGACTTGAATATTAATGGGGCATTTGCCTATCTAGAGGTTATCCCTCATTCTTACCCCATGACTTGGTACATAGTGGGTATTAATGACAATAATAATTAATAATTTGAATTGAATTGGATAGTCTTTCTTTATATTATAGTGTGGTATGATGAGTTAGGAGGGCACTGTGGCATTTTTTCCAAGCTAGGAGAATTGGTGCCGGGCTCCTTCTCCAACCGGGAAGGTGTTTTCTTATCTGTAGTCAGTGATAAGTGTGAATATGAGCTATGCCCATAGCAAGGCTTTGGGGAAGCAATAGGAAACTGTTGAATTCTAGGTGAGGGTTTGCTACTTATTATACATGACTTTGGGCAGTCACTAACCTCTCTGGGCTCCATTTTTGCATCTATAAAATGAGGGAATTGGATGTGGTTTGCTCTGAGATTCATTCCAGTTCTCTGTCTCTGATCGTGAATTCCGTGATGCTAGAGGAAAGAACAGATCTTGTGATCAAAGAGCACAAGGAGCAAGGCGCTTTTGCAGACTTTTCCTAATTCCCCTAACCATGGGTCTGATCTAGTTAGAGTGTTCACTGTGTATCAAAGCCCTGGGCATGGCTTTTCTCTGCCACTGAAAATTGGCTCCAGCTGTAGAGCTGCATGGGCTGCTCTGTCATTTCCTCATTACTGGTAAGGGCTTCATAGTTTCTCATTATCATATTTAGAGAGATGGGCTGGGCAGAGTTTGAAGCAACAGGGATCTTTTGGATGGGTGTGTCCTGTGAGGCCTCCCAGGAGTCATTTAAAAGATTTTTCAAGATGCTGAATATTTTTATTGGCCAGATCTGTAAACAGTGAGAGGCACTGGTGACTGAGAACATTTTATAGCAAATAAGTTTGCTATAAAGTACTTTCTTTTAATTTCTTTTTATTAGTATGAATTTGAGAAACATCAACACTGGAAAACGTTTCCGTATACCAAATATAGAAAAAGAAGACTGCATGTGAGGTCATGAATATCCACTCCATATAGCATATTTTCAGATAAATTCAAATTTAACATGAGAGTTTCAATAGTTCCTGACTGGTGGCCACTTTGGAAATGCCTTGTGCTTTTAGATTTATTTTTAAAATTATCCATCTACAGTGTTTTCTTCTTTTCTTTTTCTTTCTTAAGATTGTTATCAAAAACCCATCTCTCTGGTTTCTTACCCCTCCCTCCTAAAAAGCCCCTCCCTCAGTATAAACACACCCTTGAGTTTTCTCTATTTCTAGTCTATTCCCTCTCTGCCAAGATGAGGGAAGGATTCTTTCATCATGGGTGTTCTGGAGTTGTGAACAGCCCTTGTATTTCTCACAGTTTCTAATTCTTTCCTAACTTTTCTCCTTTACAATATTGTAGTAATCGTATAGATTGTTTTCCTGCTTCTGCACATTTGATTCCTCAATTCCCAGGTTTCTTTGCATGTGTTTTTATTTTTCTATTATTTCTGTATGACATAATAATATTCTATCACCTTCATATACCAAAATTTGACCAGTCATTCCTCAATTGATGGACACACCTACTTTGTTTCTAGTTCTTTGCTACAACAAAGTATTGCTACGTATAGATAATTAGATCATTCTCCTCTTTCTTTGATCTCTCTGTTGCAAGACTAGTAGTGATATTGCTGGGTCAAAGGATATGTTGGATTATAATTCCAAACTGCATTCAACAATGTTCGAACTATCCTGTTGTATGAAACCCTACTGCACTGATGTGACTGAACTTCTTCAACTTTCAACAACTGCCATTTTCCTCTTCTAAATATCATTTGGACAATCTGATGGCTATAAAGTGGAAACTCAGAATTGTTTTAATTTCTGTTTACCTTATTATTAGTGATTTGAAGCATTTCTTATATGGTTATTGATAATCTGGATTTCTTTCCTTGAGAATCACCTTTTCATATCCTTTGACCATTTATAATAAAAACAATAATTTGTTTTATTATATTTTAAATTATATTTTATAGACATCTCTGATTATTTTAGTACATAGTCATCACTATATCAATATTTTATTATGATGGCTCTTATTGACATAGCACTTTAAGGCTTTCAAAATGCTTTACAAATATCTCATTTTAGCCTTACAACAAGCCTAGAAGATAGGTTATTTGTATAATCCTTTCTTTATAGATGAGGAAACTGAGGTAAAGGTTAAGTGATTTGTCCATGGTAACTTACAAAGCTAGTAAATAACTGAGAACATATTTGAACACAGGTCTTCTTGATATCAGCTTCATTAATCTATACACTGCACAACTTAGTTGCCTTGATCTACTGATATATAGCTCTTCCTTTATATTTGTATCAATTTCCTATGTATCATAGATATCAGACTAGAGTTAGAGAAAGTTGCAGAGAAGGTTTTCACCAATTAGTTATTTCCCTTTTAATTCCAACCAAATTTATTTTGTGTAAAGACTTTGAAGTTCTCCATAATCAAAATTGTCCATTTTTATCTCCTGTGATCTTCCCTGTCCCTTATTTAGTTAAGAATTCTTCCAGTATACATAGGTATCTTTGTACCCAATCTGTTCCCTTGATTAACTTTTCTATGTTTAATTATTATCAAATAATTGTGATGCCTAATGCATTGTAGTTTATATCAAGATCTCTTGCCAGAAGATTCCTTTCCTTCTCAATCATTTTCCTTATTCCTTTTGAGATTCTTGACCTTTCTTCCTTCAAATAGTTCTGTAAAGTGACCTTTAAATCATTTTGTTGGTATGAGATTGAAAGTGTAAATTAGTTTAAGTGGCATTATTGAAGCTTATCTTCATTTCCATAAAGAATATTTTGTACCTGTATTCATATAATTGCTGTAATATTTTGTAGCTGGACTCCCAGATGTTTCATACCTGTGATAATTATTTTCAATGGATTTTCTTTATCTTTTTCTGCTGGGATTTGTTTACAATATTGTTCAGTCATTTCAGTTGTGTCTGATTCTTTGTGACCTCATTTGGAGTTTCTTGACAAAAGTACTGGAGTAGTTTGTCATTTCCTTCTCCAGCTCATTTTATAGATGAGGAAGCTGAGGCAAACAGGGTGAAGTGACTTGTCCAAGATCACAGCTGGTAAGAGTCTGAGGCCAGATTTGAACTCAGGAAGATGAGTCCTTCTGACTCTAGGCCAGGCCCTCTATCCTCTGCACTTCCTAGCTGCCTCACTGATAATATAAAGAAAGGCCAATGATTTTGGTGGATTTATTTTATCTTATTATTTTAGTGAAGTTATTGTCTAAATCATTTAGTTGATTTTCTAGGGTTACTCTGCAAAGGGGTTAATTTTGTTTCCTCTTTGTTCCCTCCATTTCTTTTCTTGCATTGTTTCTATAGCTAACATTTCTAGAACTATATCAAATAATGGTGTTGATGATGACTAATATTGCTTTACTTAGTGGAAAGGTCTCTAACATTTCTCTATTATGCAGAATTCAAACTCTTGGTTTAAGATAGATAGTATTTGCCATATGAAGAAAAGGTTTACTTCTTCTTATGCTTTTAAATATATTTTAAAACAAAAATCAGCATTGAATTTTGTCCAAAGCACTTCTTGGTAGTTATAGATATTATTATATGATTTCTCATTTTTTAAATTAATGTGCTCTATTATGTTTAAAATTTTCCCAATATTAAACCACCCCTCCATTCCTGGAATAAACACAATTTAGTTTTGCATATGATCTTTTAAAATATGTTGTGCTTCTTTGCTGGGGTGTGGAGGGTTAAGGGGAGACTAGCACCTCAGGTGTTAGGGATTGTTAAGCCCTTTTCAGGGCTGCTCATTTACCTTTGGTGTTCAATCAATCACCCAACTCTCACCTGTGACTGCAAGAAGCTGTAGTGTCAGCATGGCCACACCCCAGTGAAACCATCTTGACAACCAGGCTGAACCAGGTTGATAGTAGCAGGCTTCAGAACTGTGAGTTCTGGGGGCATCCACCCCAAGCATGTGAAAATCAAAAGGTGGAATCAATGGATGGGAACAATTTTTTCCACTGGTCATGAAGGTTGATAAAGCAGATGCTGTGGAGTTCTTAGAGCATGGTCAGACATCAAAGACAACAAAATCATCAACTACATCCTGGGCCACGGCCAGTTGTCCTGACTTTTGTCCTGGCACTGGACTTCGATGACTCTGGAAGAGAGAGTGAGGCTAATGACTTTGTGCAACTCTGTCTCACTTAAAAGCCAATTCATTTGCAAGTCACAACATCACCCTGTGATGTCATTGATCTTTGAAAATAGACAAACAACAGCTTTTCTGCTAATGATTTTATTTAATATTTTTGTGCTAATATTCTTTAGACACATTAGTTTGTAGCATTCTTTCTTTGTCTTATTGCTTTGATGTGGGTATCAGAACCCTATTTGTCTCCAAGAAGGAAATTTGGTTGGATTCTATATTTCCCTAGTTTTGCAAACAATTTATGTAATATCAAAATTATTTGCTCTTTGAACATTTAATAAAATCCACTAGTAAATGCATCTGGTTCTACTTTTGGTTTGTTATTTCTTTGTTTACTTCACTTTGGAATTCCTTTGTTACTTGTTAAATTTCTTTTCCTGAGAATGGGTTATTTAAGATCTTCATTTCTTATTCTGTTAACCTGGATATTTTGTATTTTTTTAAATCATCAATTTAATTTACATTATTAGTTTTATTAGTATATAATTGTGCAAAATAGTTTCTAATAGTTTTATTTATTTTCTTTTTGTTGTGAATTTTGATTTTTTACAATGGCAGTTTGGTTCCCCTCCATCTTTATTAGCTCATCTAGCAATTTATATAGTAATTAGATTTTTGCCAGCTCCTAATTTTACTGATCAAATAAATGGTTTTATTTGAAATTTTATTTCTTTTTTGATTTTCAAAATTTTATTTTTGTGATTGTCTTTTAAAAGATTTATTGCTTTACCAACTTTTAATTTTTCCTTCTGATTCATTCTTCATTGATATGTTTCTTTTATTGTTGAAATATTTAAAAATATAAATTTTCCTTTAAGGATAGCTTTGACTGCGTCAAAGGGGTTTGCCACACTTTTTCATTTTTTTCATTTTCTTTAATGATATTTTCTATTTTTCCATGATTCATATTCTTTAACTCACCATTTCTTTAGGATTAAATGATTTAGTTTCTCTTTAAGTGTGAATTCTTTCTTCCTTGGCCTTTTGCTGAATGTAATTTTTATTGCAATATGCTCAAAACCATATATCTGATATTTCTACTTTTCCATATAACCCTACTCCCAACCAGGCTTGCAGTGGTTTCCCAAAGGACAACCATGTTGTCAAATAAACATGATTCCTAACTGGCAAAGAGACCTCTAGGCCCACAATACTGCATAAATAATGAGATATCTCAGAGAAAGAATGAGTTCTAATAAGACAGAGAAGAGAAGCAAGACTTTTGAGTGGTGAATGGGAGATCCTCCTAGAGCCACAGACATGTGGAGGTTTCCCCTCACTCGTTATGTCCCTTGATTTTCAGAGCCTGTACTGCTAGGGACAGAAAAGAACATATTTCCTGGTGAGATCATTCTCTCCTCAGTTGAACTGAGATTTATCTCACTCCCAAAGAGCTCATGTACTCTAATTTGTAGAACTTTCCTAATTTCTATTTGTTTGCGTGCATGGGTTTGTTCACTATCCAAAATGTGTGTGTGTACCAGATATTTGGTTGGAGGGAACTAAATTGGTGAGAGCAGACCAGCTGTTATCCTACCCTTTAGACTAGCAGGAAAGTAACTTTTATTCTGAGTTACTAAAAGTTAGAAGACAACTGGTTGGCAAAGGGGATTAGAGGACTAGCCTTAGAGTTATAAAAACTTGAGTTCACATCCTGTCTGACATTAGCTATATGACCCTGGGCAAGTCATTTAATCCCTCATCTCCATTTTCCTCATCTATAAAGTAGGAATAATAATAGTGTCTACGTCACGGTATTGTTGTAAGGAGTAAAGGAGGTATCATATGTTATATGCTTTGCTAACCTTCAAAAGTACATACATGCTAACTAGTGTTATTATGAGAGTATTATGCCCCTCTAGACTATCAATATTTGAAGCATGGAGAATAGACATAACTCTAGCCCAATAAACCTTTTGAAAATACAAAACCATAGGAATGGTCACCTGGCTACAATTGTCTAGGATTCTACCAGCCCCTTTCCTGCTAAGCTACTAGTCATGGAGTTAAGTCCCTCTTCCTAGTCTCCACAAAGGGGAAAATTAGAGTCTTATTTTCGAGACATGGGATGGAGCTTTCCAGATTCAAGATATTTGCCTATGCATACCGCATGTGGGCCCACCATTTCATATTATACTGTCTATGAATGTGTCCATCTATTTTATGTGGTTTGGGAGAATAAGTTAAGAATCTGGCTTCCTCTATACTTATTTATAAAGATTTTATCTCCTAGCAAAAAGTGTGACCTTAAGGCTGTGTGCTGCCCACAACATTCCCAAATGTGTCCTGAGACAGATTAAAATGTAATTCCTATCTAATTTTAATGCGCTGATGTGTTAATAAAAAAAGAAATATATAAACGTGTGGTTTTCTAAGTCAATATAAAGCTCCCTCTACAGATCCTTATATATTATTTAGTAGTCCTGTTTTTATTTGCATTTGATACCACTGCCCTAGCATATGCTCAAACTTTAGAGGTGTCATAGAGACCTAAGAGATATATATACTTCTTTAAATTCCCATTCAGTAGCAATCATCTAGTAATACAGTGCTATCCTATATAATTTTTCTAAACTCCTATTAAAGTTTTTAACTTATTCATCTTTTTGTTATATTGGTCTGGATCTGAAAAATGAAATTGAGGTCCCCAATTACTATAGTTTTCCCATCTATTTCTGACTATAGTGTAATGAACTCATTCCTTCTAGTTTTCAGATGCTATGCCATTTGGTAAATATTCATTTGTTATTAATATTTTTACATTATTTATAAGATCTTTAAGTACAAGGTAGGTTCTGTTTCTCTCTTTTAATCTGTTTTAGTTACTTCCTTGTCTGGGGTCAGCATTTTACGCTTACTGCTTCATTGAAATCATCTTAAGCCTGATAAATTCACATCCAACTCCTCAGTTTAACTGTGTAAATTATTGTTTTTAGTGTGTTTTTTGTAGGTAACAAACATGTTGCTTGGTTCTGCTTTCTAATTCATTCTGTTACCTTCCTCTGCTTTATGAATGGCTTTGTCGTTTTCACATTCCCTGTTAAGATTGGTAATTATATATCTGTCTCCATCATAACTCTTAAATTTTCCTCTTTTCACCAGGCCCAGATCTTTTGTCAAAGAAGAAAGTGAAAAAAGAAGGAATCCCATTTTAAAAAAAAGTAATCTATAATTTGTTATTCTATTTCTACTTCTGCCATTCTGTGTCATTATTAGACCTTTTCTCAGACTTTTAAAAAATATTTTCTCTCTCTTAATTCTCCTTTAAAGATCAACTCTCTGAAGTTGTCTTCTTATCTCTCTTCTTTGGGGCCAAGTTTGTTCTTTATTTTTGCAGCATTACTCTGTTACTTTTTGAAATTGTCCTCTTTTTTTGCATTAATGTAGAGTTTTCTCTCCTCTCTGGCTTGAATCATAGCCTCATGGTACCCCTATGAGATAACAATTCACCAAATATTCCCTATGAAATAAACAGTCTTGACTTAATTATTCTTTAGTCTTTGATAAGCAGCACATTTTTCATTTTTGTAAGGCAGTAACTGAGGCTAGTTATTTGAAAAGATTGGAGAACCTGGTAGAAGAAGGAGAAAAACCAAGAAAGGTATTAAAAAAACCAACATAGATTTGTTGGAGCTGTTTGAAGAAACCAGCAGCTGGAGCAGTCAGCTGATAGGAAGAATCTGACTGCTAATTCCTGGTTGGCTAAAAAAACAGCAACAACAAGAACAAAAAAAAACCCCTGAAGTTACAGCTGTTGCCCTTCAGTTCAATAGATGGGACTTAAAAAAAGCAAATCCTCTCAGAAGTGACTGTTTATCTTTGCTGCTTCCAAAGTCTTTCTTTGAGAGGGAAAAGCAAAAGGGGAGAGAGGTTATGTGTCTGCTCTGTTTTATAAGATAAGATGCTGAGATTTAATTGGACCATGCAGAATCCTGGTGAATGAAAACCTATCTGGGGTCATTTGCCTTGCTGAGAGAGTTAACTTGAACTCTTTGATATAGCTCTGTTGGGATTGGGCAATGCAGAATCAACTTGAGTAAAGAGCTAGCTGAGATGGTCACATCGTGGTCAGTGAAGATCTGGCCAGAAATTGCCAGGATGATGAGCTTCCTAATTTTCTGGCTTAATGGGAGTTAGCTAATTCAGCAAGGTAAAACTTTTAAGTTTCATACCTCTTTTAGCCCTCTTTTACTGGTATGTTCAAAAATAAAAGATTTTCACAGCAATTAAGCAGTTATCAGAGGAGTGGCTTTGTGTGTCACAGATTTTCCTGAACAGTGGCATCAAAGCTTGAAGTTCAGAATTGTGTTACCCTACGTACATTGTTTTCCTCTCCCATGTGATTCCTTGTCATGTTTCCATCAATCCCATCCTCCCCACCTAGAACCTGAGTGAGTTAATGGGAGAGTATAACCCAGGTTTATGTGTATATTTTAATGTGTTTCTTAGTACTGAATTTATTTTAATGAGTTCTTCTGACATTATCATTATTTATTTTATTTTATTGCTAATGTTTAATGAACATTATGTGTCATCATTGTGAGTGTTTGTTTTTTTGTAAATGGAAATGCATTGGTGAGGGCTCAAGAGATGAACAGGTCCTGAGAGAATTTGAGTATAACTTCATGGTGGCGGTTCATTTCTAAGAGCCCAGACTCATCATTATGAGAGATGGTTGGAGTCCACTAGCCTAGAGAGTGAGAAAGTGTCCAAATAGCCATGTAAGAGATGTGAGTAGCTGATTTGTGGATGGACACTCCCCACATTCTCATTACAGTTTCAAAGGACCTGATGATTCTAAGAGACCAGAGCTAAGGAATGGGCATATTCCAAGTATGCCAATAGTCTGTGTAAAGATAGAGACGTGACCAAAGGAAAACAAAGTCCAGGAAATCTTCAGAAATAATTCTGCATATGATCCAAATACAATTATTTACATGTATACATATACACATGTAAGCCGTATATGCTTGCATACAAAAATACATTACTGTGATTCAGCATTTTTCAATCATGTCTGACTCTTCATGATCCCATTTGGCATTTTCCTGGCAAAGATGCTGGAGTGATTGGTCATTTCCTTCAACTCATTTTACTGATAAGGAAACTGAGGCAAATAGGGTTAAGTGGCTTGCCTAGAGTCATACAGCTAATAAGTCTCTGAGATGAGATTTGAACTCACTAAGAGGAGTCTTCTTGACTCCAAGTTTGGCACAGTGTGTGTATGTATGTATACATGCATGTATGTGTAAATACACACGCATATAAGCAACACCCATGCACATGTGTATATATGTATATGATTATATATATACACACACACGGTATATGTGTGTATCTTATATGTACATTCTCTCCCAGTACAATGGAAGCCAGGTTGATTAAAAAATGGAGTCCATGAAATGGAGCAATGTACATTCAGTCCAGAGAAGTCAACAGAAGCCATATTGTGTAAGGCCTTGAATAAACAAGGTAATGCATAATACTAATAAACAATAATCAAGAAAAGCCGAACATCAGCAGGAAAGTATCTTTCTAGTAATTAATTGCAGATTGCTAAAGCAGCAGATGGTGATAGATTGCAAACATTGTGAGTGCCACACGGCTCCTGCGATTTCAATTGAAACAGTACTCCTGTAGCAAAGGGTAATGGAGCCAAAAGTTGAAAGTTTCTTTTATGCAGAGAAAATCTGCAGAATGGATTCTTGGGTTTAGAGATAGAAATATCTAGACATCTGCCATCCCAAGTGTCAGACACATGTTTAGGCTCCTTCTATTCAGTTCATAAATGATACAGTAAAACCATGGAAGGAGAGGCTAAGTGAAATGCAAGCCCTCTTCCTGATTATACCGCACATACAAAAATGCCTCATCTTCTTTCCTAACCCCAAACTATGACCAGAGTTCCAACGATACAAACTCACGATGCTGAAAATGCCTCCTTGGCTTGGCTGAGTTTTTTTATCCATCTGTTTTCCTCTTCTCTTTTTCCTCACAGTAATTCCAAGTTGGCTGGGACCTGGAAGTTCCCCAAATCATCTTGCAACAAGGATATATATTTTTATAAGCATTTTTGGCTGTGTTATGATAAGAACAGGCCTATAAATAAAAAAACAAGGTTTTAATTGTTTTTGTGTTTGTATAAAGTGAACCAAAATATCAGCACTTCTGTACTTTTTTTTTTTTTCTGGGCCTTAGCCTTTGGGAAGAAAAATATTTATAAGAAGGCTAAATTCAAGAAAAACATAAATTACTCTGAGGACTGAGAGTTGCCTTAACATATGGGTCATATGGGTAATTCATTTACAAATGTTTAATTTTTTATCCAGTAGCTCATCATTTTGTTTCTTCAAATTGTTTGGTTTTCAGAATAATATTATCAGTGGGAGATCATCTTGCTTTCCAAAAAATATTATTTAATCAATCATGTATGGAACTGGAGAAAGTCTGCCAAAGTGGGTTCAGATCTGACACTGCGGTCAGGAGTACCTGGGTTTAAGTCTCGTCTCTGATATTTATAGGTGATATTTATATATAAATATGATAAATATCTCTGATATTTATAGCTCAAGCAGCTTTGTAGAGCTGTAGGTTAGAGATCAGTCACCTATAATTTGACTTATTAGAGAGTTTCCACACCAGAATCCCTTACACACCTGCAATCGTAGATCCAAAATATACTAAGAATTATTATTGGAGTTTTATATGGACTAGGAGAGAGCTGCCTAGTATAGCGTCCCAAGGGATTTGGCCTTTACATTGTCCTGCTCGAAAATTTAAGACAATTCTTCTTATTCTTATTGTTATATATTCCTTCCACCATGCCCACTATGCCCCTGAGGTAGCAGAAGGTATATCACTTAATTTAAAACAATCAAAAATAAATATGTGGAATGACATCTAGAAAACAGAAGTACATCAGAATGTCTGTATTCTCTGAACCAGAAATTGAAAATAAAATAAGTAAAGTTAAAGTAAAATAAGGCATCAGAATAATGCAAAGAATAAGGCAAATTAATATTAATCTACTTTACAGAAGGATGAGTAGAAAAGAAATTAGCTACTCCAATATCCAAAGTTTTTGACTTGGAGAAAATAGAAAGCAAGACCTAATGTGAAAGTCATGTGCTTAGAGAAGAGGGCCCCTTGCCTTTTCCCAATGCCATCGCTTGTGAATAGGTGCCCTGCCCCAAACTGCATGCCTCAGAGTTTAACTGACAGATAAGAGAGATGACCACTTTTTGCTAGACTGTCTTGTGACATTATAAACTTCCCCAACTCAGTGTTAAGACAGAATTCCCTCACAGTTTTGCTAAACTTTAAACTCATTATCTTTTCTCTTAAACAGAAGTGAGTATAACTTCTTGAAGTCAAGACAACTCATTTTCTTAAGTTCAAATCTTGCCTCAGATGGCTCCTACCTGTACGACCCCAGGCAAGTCCCTTAACCCTGTTTTCCTCCATTTTTCATCCATAAAATGAGCTGGAGAAGGAAATGGTTACCCAATCCAGTATCTTTATCAAGAAAACCCAAAGAGTCAGACATGACTAAAAAGGACTGAATAACAAATATTATGGGAGACTGCGTTGTTTGTGATGGTTATGACAAAATCACTTCCAAATTAGAGAGGGAGACAAACCAATGCATCTTATCACTCATGGGATGTGCATGGACAATATAAAGTTATAGGGAGCCACTAAAAATATAATAAACACTCTCTCCATCTTGTAAACTTTTTCTCCAGTGACAGAAAATGTCATTTGGACTGTATGAGTGTCAAATTCTTAATACACAATGCAAAGGAAAGATAGAAATTGAAGGCTGCTCCAAGTTTGAATCCAGAGGTCAAGCTGAATTCAGTGGGGTGAAGATAATATTTAAAAAATACTGTTTTAATTTTTTTAAATTATTTTTTAAGAAAGAGACATCTAGCATAAAATTGTTATGGAGAAAGTTTGTGGCAATGAATGTTAAGAGACTTATTGGCATCCTTAAATCAAACTTCATCGGAAAGAGCATGTTTAAAGCATTTTACTTTTAGGCAACATAGTCTTAAACAAATAAACAAACATCTTTTAGAATTGGAAAAAGGTACCTCAACCAGTTTGGAATGGATCCTAAAAAAAATAAAAACAAAACATATAGGCTAAATGAAAGAACCCATACACTAAGGTAGTTATTTCACCCAAATAGAGGGAGGGGATGGGTAGACATTCTCAAAATATGTGATAAAGATGTTTAAAATAATACAGAAAATTTTTTTTGAAACAGATATTATTTTGCTAATCAGTTGTAAAGGCTGATAATAACTACACTCCATAAATGGTTTTACCTTTAGATAGAAGTTAGGAAATGGGTAAGATTCATGAATGGAATCAGAAGTCCTTCCCAGGTAGACGGAGTAGTAGATAGAACACGGGACGTGGATTCAGGAAGACCTGAGTTTGAATCTAGAATTGGACACTTAAAAACTACATGAGCCACATCAAGTCATTTAACTGCCTGGAGCTTGCTTCCATGTCTATAAAATGAAAACACCTACCTTATTGTGAGGTATAAATGAATTAACATATGTAATAACAATAACAACATTATTATTTCTAGAACTAGGATTTACATGGTGTTTCAAGGTTCACAAAGTACTTTGCATTGATCACTCTTGATCCTCATAATAATCCTGAAACACAAATGTTACTCTTATGCCTATTTTGTAGATGGGGAAATTGAAGCTGAGAGGGGTTTTTAAAGTGCTGTATGTATTTCAACTATTATTACTGCTGCTTGTTGGTAGGCCAACAAATAATTGATTTGTTTACAGAGTAGAGGAGTTTATGATGGTAATTAAGACCAAATTATCCTCATCCAAAGTTCTAGATGGGTTGTCCTTACAAAGCCTGGATTTAGTAATCAACGCACATCATCATCACCACCGCTATCACCATCATTACCATCGTCTTCACTAGCATTTTTATGGTTGGTTGTTGTCCTTTGTGTTTGAACAGGACCAAAATGACATTACTATGTCAGAGTCAAGGTACAGTGTGTCTGACTGTGGCTGATTGGGCCAGTACAAGCTCAGAAGGCTCTACCAGGCACAAGCAGTCCATATGAACATTTGGAATAGAGATGTCTCTACATTTGTACATCTCATGTTTCTTTTGAGCTACTGCAATTCTGCTTTGCTCATAGAGCACAGTGCCTTCTTTGAAGTGGCCACACTGTGTTGGGCAGTCCTGTCCCAGTGTTTCCCAATTGATCCCAAAGTTCTTCAGAGAGACCTGCAAAGTGTCCTTTTATCACTCTTGACCTTCTGAGTGCTTTCCTTGTATGAGTTCTCTGTAAAATAG
The DNA here is from genome assembly GCF_028372415.1 of Notamacropus eugenii. NCBI lineage: Eukaryota > Metazoa > Chordata > Mammalia > Diprotodontia > Macropodidae > Notamacropus > Notamacropus eugenii. The sequence continues at coordinate 160,373,892 of NC_092878.1, forward strand.
TCTTTTTAAGCAACTTTTTAAGCATTCAAACACAGCCAACTCATCAGAGTGGCTCTTTCTGCAGGAGACTTTGAAGGCTTGTCAGTTCAGTTCAAGAAAGGACCTCAGTGTCTAGTACCACATCTTTCCAGGTTATCTTCAGAATCTTCTTAAGACAATTGAAATGGAAGTGATTCAATTTCCTGGCATGGTGCTGGTACACTGTCCAGGTTCTACAGACATACAATTGGTTGAGGACAACAGCTCTGTAGACCTGCATTGACAGGCAGCCTAATACCTCTTCTTTCCTGCCTTTTCCTTTGGAGCCTCCCAGGCAGTGAACTAACTCTGGCAATGTGTGCATCAACTTCACCATCTATGTGTACATCCCAGAAAAGCACACTGCCAAGGAAAGTGAACTTATCCACAGCATTCCAATTTTCTCCATTTGCTGTAACCGATGGTTCCCCATATGGATGAGGTGCTGTTGGCAGATGGAGAACCTCTATATCTTTGGTGTTTATTGTCAGGCAAAAATTAACACAAATGGCAGAGAATAGATCTTTACTTTGTTGCATCTCAGCTTTTTTATAGTGCTTTAAGAAATAGTAGAAACTTTATGCTACAAAAATATCTACTGAATACCTAGCATGATTTGACCTGGATCCTAGAGTTATACACTGGAATTGCTAGCTTTCTTTCATAAAGTAACATATAAATCCCCATACTAAATTTTTTTAATGTTCTTGAAGACTTAGTCAATAAACTACATAGGAACTAGACTATAACAACAGATAGAGCTAGTGATTACAATTGCCTCTTTATAACACTGGTCCGTTAAAAATAATAAGAACAAAGTTTTCAATAAATGTCATGTCCAATGCTTATATTCCCCAAACGACATGGGGAAAATAAAAACAAAAACAAACAAAACAAAACAGAAATCTTACAAATTATGAAAACATAGCCAATGCAACCAGTGTCTGTGGAGACAGGTAGAAATACATATTGTCCACATCAAAGCTGTCCTGAGGATGCTCTCAGAGAGCCGGCATCTCCATAGTTTTGTGCAATTACAAATAGTGGTCACTCCAACCATTCCCTCCTCTCCCCCCACGTTCATAGAACATTAAAATATAGCAGGATGATATCAGGGTAGTGATTTACCTCAGAGCTATTTCTGTCCAAACTACATAAAAATGGAAGATGAAGAATTAAATAACAAGAATATCTCATGGGAAGTGATTTTTAATGTCTCATCGGAAGTTCACCATGAACTCTTTGAGGCAGTAGCTATAGGTAGTTAGTGTAACCGTTTAACAGATGACTAGAGGGATGAAAAACATTAATCCATTATTTGCTTTGTGCTGCACTGTGCTAAGTACTCTAGATACAAAAAGAAAGTCAGCCTCTTCTCTAATGGAGTGTATATTCTAATGGGGTGAGGGGAGAGACACACATGTAGAGGAGTGGTGGCCAGTGAAGGGGGTTTGTACTGATAAGTCACAGTAATAGTGAACACTGGGGGTGCTAATTTGGTTATCTGACCAAGTCAAAAAGTTGGAAAGTATGAGGGGAAGGAGAATTATGGAGAAATGGTGACAGGAAAGATGGCTGGGATAAAACATGGTTGGGTTTGGGCTGGATAGATTATAGTTTCATAAATTTCTAGCTGGAAGTGAACAATTCACCTTATTTGGAGGTATCTGAATGCCAGAGACATTAAATAATCTTGCCCAGGAAAGGGGTGAGGGAGTGAACAGAGCTGTGCTTTGGTCGAGCCCAATTAAGTATAAGAAACCCAAAGCTGAATAGCTACTACTTCAGTGGATGAAGGCGATGAGTCACAAGAAAGACAAAGGTAAAGATGTAGAATGAGAGAAAAGAAAAAGAGGACTCCAAGATGAGCCAGTCTGAAACTGCAGAAAATGAAATGAGTTGGTGTGCGTGTGTGTGAGTGTGATGAATCAAACTTGAATAAATGAGGGGATTAGTTAAAGGGCTGGAGGGGAGGGGCTGGATTCTGAAAGGCTACCCTAGCCTCAATTCCTCATCATTCCCATTGATCTGTATTCTTTCCTTTGAGAACCAAGGAACTCCAAGGAGTGACTCCTGCTTTCTTTCTTCTTTCCCTAGAAATGACTGTCTATGTTCTCAAGCACCTTCTGAAATTTGAGGGGCCCCCATCATTACTGCCTCTCTATCTTGAACTTTCATGCATGCCCCTTCCAGAGCCCAGGACCATGGGCACAAGCACCCACTGGATGACCCATGGAGCTGGAGGACAGCTGGTACCCAGAGTGTTTCCTAGGACCTTGTGATTATCTCTGATTTAAGTCAAAGTCAGGATCCTTTGATGTGGCTCCAGGGCTGCCCAAGCGTTCTTATGCCTGGCGCAGAGAGATCTGTTGTTTTGGCTCTGATTGATCCTTTCCTTTGGAGGGATATTCCATTGATTCCTTGGCCCTCCCTTGTTGTTTAGTTCTGCACCCTGTTCCTTCAAGCTAAATCCTGATAACTACATGTTAACATGGAGGTAGCTTCGTCTTTAATGAGTCTCACCCTTCAAGCCACACCTGTCTTTTTATTTATTTATTTTCACCTAGAGAGAATATCTGAATCTTAATGCCTTTGCTTTGAGAATCAGATTTAGATCTGGAGCAGCCCCTGGAGGCCATGGAGTGTAATCCACTCATTTTATAGAGGAGGAAACTTATGTCTAGGGAGGTTAAGTAACTTGGCAAGGATCACCCAAGTAATGAGCTAGTCGAGGTGGCCTTGGCATCCATCTCCTAAGACCCCATATCATATACACTACTCCGCACCATGCCACTTAGATTCTTACATGACACCATGTCAGAAACTCAGAGATAACAATAAGAACATTTATATAGCACTCAAACATTTATAAAGCAGTGTATATACACACACACACACACACACACACACACATATATATATATACATGTGCATACATACACACACACATATTATATATAGAATATATATATGAAACACCTCATTTGATTCTCATAACAACCTTGTTCCATGAGCGTTATTTTTCTCCCTATAGACATTCTAAATGAGACATAAAGAAATTAAGTGACTTGTCCTGGGTCACACAGCTAATGAATGATTCAATCTCAGATTTTTCTGACTTGAAGTCCAGTATTCTATCCACTATGCCACCAAACTGGAAAGGCTTCTAGTATGATCCTAGCAATAACCCTGTGTTTTCTAAGTGTTCATTTAACTAAGGAAGGAGAGATTCACCACCAGTAGGCTGGCTACTTGGCAACAAATGATTTGACCCTGGCAAAATATGAAACAAATGAAAATACAAAATTGCCCTCAATCTTGTGAGCCCCCGTCTGTCTCCTGGTCACGAGGTGGTGGAAAAGGAAACATAGTACGCTAAGAATCATACAAGTATTAGACTGTCTATAAATTTTATTGTGACTATTTGTACTGTATATGTATGTCTTTGCTGAATGATCTGTGAGAGGAAGAACTAAGTCCCATGCGTCTTAGCATTCTTGCCTCAAAGAGTCTGAACATAGCATAAGCATGGGGAAATCCAAGTGAAAGAACAATGTCTATTGCTCAATTATGATATATGTATATATATATATATATAACCACATATATAGATTTAGAAGATACCACAAATGTCATATAGTATAAAATTTTTAAATAAGAAATAGAGATGAGGAAACTGAGGCCCAGGGAAATTTGCAATGTGCAGGTTTACTTCATGCCCTCTCTCTCAATTCTTAGCCGTCTCCAAGGGAGATCTACCACATCTTTGCTCCAGAGAAACATGATACCTCCTAGACCACAATACTTCTAGTCACTTTCTTTGATCTTCTCAATTATGATGACCTATTTTCTAATTCTTGGACCCTCTTTCCTTTTCAAGGTTTGGGTCAATGGCACTTAAGTCTAAGACTTCTGGAGTTTGGGGAATGTTGGGAAGAACCACCTGCCAATAAGAAGCTCCTTGGCTAAATATATCATATGTGAAATATATGTGTATTAATATAACATGACATGACATGACAGAACATAATATATAATATAACTGCATAATATAACATAATATATGTATGTATATATGTGTATATATACATAATATAACATAACATATGTATGTATATATGTGTATATATATATATGTAATATATACACAATCTGTGTAGTACCTATTCTCTGTCCCTCTCTCCCTGACTACATTGCCAGTCAGACTTCCAGAGGGGTAACCTAAGGGAATAGAAGTACCTCTTTTCTTTGGCTATTAACTGAGCTCTCACTGGCTGTATTCTCCTTTATTGTTAGGGACCAGAGACTAACATTTCATCTAACCACTTAAAATCAATTGGCTTTTACAAAGGGATATTCATATGTCATGTATAATAATACCAAATGTATTTCTATGCCTTGTTCCCCCAACACCTTATTCCCTAAGCCACCTCAATCTCTAGGGAAGGGAGACTTATCTTAGTCTCTATAGAGCACTGGTTAAAATTCAGGTTCAGATGAAGCATGACTTCTAGATAAATCTTCATTTAAGCTTCTGTTGGATTGGGTCTAAAAAGTCACTTCCAGCTTCTCAAGGGATTGATTCTGGGTTGGCTTCTTTGTCTGGGGCCCTCAAGCACTCACAGTATCCTTATGATGACCTTGGACTCATTAGATTATGAGGCTCTTCTCCCTTCATCTAAGACAGAAAATAACCAATGGATAAAAAAAAATATTATTATAAAAATTGTGAATTTGAATGCAATAAGCATGTCCATAAAGTGGAAGAGTGTAACAGAATAGATTAAAAATCAGAATCCAACAATATTTCATGTATAAGAAATATACTTGAAGTATAAGGATTCACAGAATTAAGCTAAAAAGGTGGAAAAAAACATATTATGCTTCAGGTCTACTTAGAAAATCAGAGGTAGCACTCATTATTTCAGTTAAGGTAAAACAAAAAACACAAAATCATGTGAAAAACAAATATCAAAATATTTGATCAAAAATCAAAATCAACAGAGAAAAATATATTTGTCAAACTATAACACCAATTTGTATTAAAAATACTAAAAACACAGGAATTAATAGAAATTTCCTTAATCTTGAAAATAGTATATATCTAAAACAAAGATCCAATATTATATATATTACAGGAAGTTCATGAGGCTTTCCAAATAAAATCAAGGACAAATCAAGAATGCCTATTTTCCCAAGTGCTATTAGCTGAAATCTGAGAAATGTAGCACTTGACTATGGCAATGAGTAAAAAAATCATACATTGTGAGAATAAGCATAGGCAAAGATGAAACATTTTTATCACATTTTTGTAGATGAGTGATCGTCTATATAGAGATGCCACCTTCAGCAAAGTAACAAGATATAAAATGAGACTCTCATAAACCATCAGCTTTTCTGTATTAGCAATAAAGGCAAGCAGAAAGTGATAAAAAGAGAAATCACACTCAAAATAATTACAGAATGCGTAAATATTTGGAAGTCCACCTACCAAGACACACATAGGCATCCTATGACTTACTATTATAAGACACTCTTATAAAAACAAACATACATAACTGGAGATAGCTCATGACTTAGACCATGACAAGGTGATAAAATAATACAATATGATTTAAATTTATTTATTATTTAAATTTAAATTCATACCGATGAGCTTATCAAAGGACTGCTTTATAGAGCTTGATAAAATTATATCAAAATTCATTTGGGCAAAAAAAGTTTAAGGAATTTTTTAAAAATGAAAAGATAAAGTGGGGATGGAAAAGCCTCAGCAATATCAGATATAATATAATAAAAATGATAATTTTACCTAAATTAATTTACTTATTCAGTGCCATACCAACCAAACTACCAGAAAATTATTTTCTAGAGCTAGAAACAGTAATATCAAAATTAATCTGGAAAAACAAAAGGTCCAGAATATCAAGGGAAATAATGTAAAGAAATGCTAGGGAAGGTGGCCTAGTTCTAACAGATCTCAAATTGTATTATAAAGCAGCAGTTATCAAAACCACTTGGTACTGGCTACGAAGTAGAGGTGTAGACCAGTGGAATAGGTTAGGTACACAAGAAACAGTAGTCCATGATTATAGCAGTCTACTGTTTTATAAACCCAAGGACCCCAGCTTCTAGGATAAGAACTCACTGTTGAACAAAAACTGCTGGGAAAAATGGATAATGGTGTGGCAGAACATAGACCAATGCCCAACACTATACACAAGAATAAAGTCCAAATGGGTGCATGATCTGGGTATACAGTATCTTACTCTCCAGTTAGGGGAGTAAGAAATAGTGTAGTTGTCAGTTTTATAGAGAATGGAGAAATTTATGACCAAACAAGAGATAGAGAACATTACGAAGTGCAAAACAGATAATTTTGATAATGTCAAATTGAAAAGTTTTTGCACAAATAAACCCAATGCAACTAAGATTAGGAGGGAAGCAGAAAACTGGGAAAGAATTTTTACAACTCGTGTCTGTGATAAAGGTGTCATTTTTAAAATTAGAGAGTTGAGTCAAATTTATGAGAATACAAGTCTTTCTCCAACTGATAAATGGTCAAAGGATATGAACAGGCAATTTTCAGAGGAAGAAATTAAAGATATCTATAGGCATATGAAAAAATGCTTTAAATCACTATTAGTTAGAAAGATGTAAATCAAAACAACTCTGAGGTACCATATTACACCTATCAGATTGGGTAAACAGGAAAATGATTCATGATGAAGAAGATGTGGGAGAGTTGGAACACTAATTCATTGTTGGTAGAATTGTGAGCTGATCCAACCATTCTGGAGAGCAATTTGGAACTATGCTCAAAGGGCTACAAAATGTGCGTACCCTTTGATCCAGCAATACTGTTTCTAGGGTTGTATCCCAAAGAGATCATAAAAATGGGAAAAAATCCCACAAAAATATTTATAGCACCTCTTTTTGTGGTGGCCAAGAACTGGAAATCAAGGGAATGCCCATCAATTGGGGAGTGGCTGAATAAGTTATATGAATGTAATGGAATAAGAAATGATGAGCAATCAGACTTCAGAAAAACCTAGAAAGATTTATATGAACTCATGCTGAGTGAAATGAGCAGAATCAGGAGAATATTATACACAGTAACAGTCACAGTGTGCAAGGACTGTTTCTGGTAGACTTAGCCCTTCACAGCAGTACAATTACCTAAAATTTTTCCAGAGGATTTTTGAGGCAAAATGCCATCCACATTCAGAGAACAGACTGTGGAATTGGGAACATAGAATGAAGCAGACTATTTTCTCTTTTGTTACGTTTTGTTTTGTTTTGGTTTTTCTCATGGTTTCTCTCATTCATTTTAATTCTTCTATGCAACATGACTAATGTGAAAATGTGTTTAATAGGAATGTGTGTGTAGAACCCATATAAGATGGCAAGCAATCTTGGGGAGGGAGGGGGAGAAAATTTAAAATTTATGGAAGTGATTGTTGAAAACTGAAAACAAATTAATTAAATTAAAAAGGAAATAAAAACAGAATGAAGTTGGGGCTGCTAAGTGGTACACTGAATAGAGCACAGGCTTTGGAGTCAACAGAATCTGAGCTCTAATCCAGCCTTAGACACTTACTAGCTGTGTAACCCTGGAAAAGCCACTTAGCCCCAATTGCTTCCAAAGAACAACTACAAGAAAAAGAATTCAAACACATTAAAAAAAGTTTATTCCCTAATGGATAAATGGTCGAGGAACAGGTATTCCTCAAGGAAAACAAGCTATTGACAACCATATGAAAATTACTACTAATAAGAAAAATACAAATTAAAACAACTCTGAGTTTCCATGTATACATATTTGATTGGCAGGTATGACAAAAAATTAAAAATGGCAATTGATGGAGGGGTTGTGGAAGCACAGACACACCAATACTCTGTTGGTAGAGCTATGAAATGACCCTTGTTTGAAATTTTAAAAAAAGTTTATAAATATATACCCAGTAACACCACTACTAAACTATTACCTCAAAGATATTAAAGATTAAAGACCTATTCATGCAAAAATATTTATGGTAGCCATTTGCGTATCAAGTAAAGAACTAGAAAATAAGGGCATGATCATCAATTATGAAGGCTGAAAATTTATAGCAGATGAACGCAGATTAATGGTATTACTCTGTAAGACTCATTGAAAGGGATGGCATCTGAAATCATGACAATGACATAAGAAACATGAGAAGGCTTATGTGAATTGATGCAGATTGAAATGCCCAGAGCTAGGAAAAAGGTTTGGATAGTGACTGTGATATCGTGAAAAACAGCAACACTAAGTGAACAGTTGTGATTGTAAAGGACCAATGATGAACTGAGCTGTTTGATTTCTGAAGAGAAGTGATGAACATGAGATGCAGAATGAAATACCTGTCTTCATTCATGACTGAGGAGTGGATTTGTTTGGTTTGATGAGGCTCATTTGACACATGAGATGCTATTTAAATTTAATTAGGATAAGGGTTCTGGGAAAAATCAGGAGAGAGTGGTAGTATTTTTGAAAACATACAGAAAAGAAGATAGAGACAGGTTTGGAGTCATTCACAATTATAAAATCAATTTTGAAACTTATGCTTTGAATTTTTGCCTGCTTTTGAAAAGAGAGGTCGACTATTACAGTAGAAATTTGAATTTTCATATGCAAACTCCTTTCTTTTCATTATTTGCAGGAATAGTCATTTTAATTGGTATATGTTGAGTACAAATTAATAAAATTAAAAAAATTAAAATAGAAAATACAAATAGCAGGATTTGGAGAGGTTCTAATAACTAGGTGGGACCATCGCATTGGAGATAACATGAGTTGAACCTTTAAAATGAAGTAATCTAAGAGACAGGTAAGGAGAGTATTCATTCCACAAATAGCCTGTGGAAAAGCAAAGAGACAGCAGACGAAATACTGAGTCTCTGAAACAACTGCTGGATGATTTTGGCTGAAAATCAAATACGTAGTTTCCTAACCTAGATGTTACTCTCAACTCCCTCTCTGTTACCCCTTATATCTAATCAGTTGTCAGGTTCTGTGTTGTTTCTACCTTTGTGATATCTCTCAAGCAGTCTCCCCTTCTCTCCTCTGACATGATGGTTAACCTAGTGTAAGCTCTTACTACCATACACACGTAAGCTCTTACAACAGGGTGCAGGTAGACCTCCCTGTCTCAAGTCTCTCTTTTAAAGTCCAACTTCCATTCAGCTATCAAGGTGATCTGCTTAAATTATAGGTCTGGCCATATAACCTCTATCCAATAAACTCCAGTGGTTTCCTATTACCTCCAGGATCAAATATAAACTCCTATTTAGGGGTTAAAGCCCTTTGTCATCTGTCCTCCCTCATCTTTCCAGTCTTCTCCCTCCTTCTACCATCCTTTTCTCCATCCCATCACCTACTCTGTGATTTGTTGACTCTGGCCTTCTTGCCATCTGCTTCCTCCAGGCATATCCCCTGCCTGTATCCCATGACTGGAGGTCTCTGCCTCTTCATCTTTGTCTCTAAGTTTGCTTCAAGTCCCAGCTAAGTTCTCATCTTCTAGCATCAGACCCCCAAATGATACTGCTTTCCCTCTGTGGATTACTTGCAATCTATCCTCTATAGGTCTTGCTTGTATATTATTGCTTTATGTTGTCTCCCCAAATAGACCAAGCTCCTTGAAAACAGGAACCGTCTTTTGTCTGTCTTGGCATCCTCAGACCTTAATATTATTTCAGTGCTTAGCACAACTCTTGGCACAAAGTAAGGGCTTAATGATTGTGTAGTGACTGACTGGTATAGTTCCTGGCACATAGTAGGTACTTAATAAATGTTTGTTGACTGACTGAAAGTACAGTGGGAGAAGTGGGTGTGATATGAAATGTCTGTAAATGAAGTTTCCAGAGAGTCAGATTTAGAGTCAAAATAAGGGAGAATATCTTTATGATTATAATAGTTCAATACTGGAATAAATTGCTTCTAATTTAGTAATAATAATAGTAGTGTTAATAACAACTAAAATTGTATTTATCTATTTATTTTTAATTTATGGAATAAAACATTTTCATAACACAGTATAGTAAAAATGAAATGACGAATCTATTATGTGCAACAAAGGAAAACAACTGATATTCTATTGTTGTTCTCCAATTGTTTCTGCTGTGTCTGACTCTTTGTGACCCCAGTTGGGGTTTTCTTGGAAAAGATACTGAAGTGGTTTTCCATTTCCTTCTTCAGCTCATTTTACAGATGAGGAAACTGATGCAAATACAGTTAAGTGACATGCCCAGGAACACATAGTTAATAAATATCTGAGGCCAGATTTGAACTCATGTCTTCCTTACTGCAGGCACACCACTCTATCCACTGTAACAGGCAGTTGTCTCTATAAGGTTAACTGCTAAAAGTTACATTTGCTTTATTTATGTAACCTCCTTTGATTTTTTTCTTTTAACTTTTATAAAGTAATATTTTATTTAGACCCTTGTTTAGGAAAAGCAAAAAGATCTGTCTTATTTTGGCATTCATACAAATGTCATAAACTAAAGCTTGATATTTATTTTAATATGTAAATTTTACAAGGAGAAAAATATCAAAATACTGGTTGGTTATAGATAGTTGAAGGTGAAAGTGAATTAAACAAACTAAATTTCTTTTTAGAATATAGTTCTTTAAAAAGAAACATACCAATTAATTATTTAAAAATCACCACCTCACAATGATATAAACAAAGACCTAGTGATTGCATTGGCACTACTCTCTACTCACTACTCTCATTCAGTGTAGACATACAATAGCACAGACAGAACAAAACTTAGACCTTGCAAAGCCTCCATCTCTTTGCTACAGGCATTTTCTCAGATTGACTCCCAGACCTGGAGCATTCTCCCTCCTCATCTCCACCTAGCAACTTCCCTGGCTTCTATTAAGTCCCAACTAAGATCCCACCTTCTAGAGGAAGCCTTCCCCAACTCCTCTTAATTCCAGTGCCTTCCTATGTTATTATCCTCTATTTATCCTCTATATGTATATAGCATGTTTGTGTGTATTTGTTTGCTTGTTGTCTCATCCACAAGACTGTGAGTTCCTTGAAGTCAGGGAGTGCCTGACACATAGTAGGCACTTAATAAATGTTTATCGACTGACTGATTGCAGGCTTGTAGGAACTATACACAATGGGAAAGCTTTAAGTGGCCATGTGGATTACTCTACCATTCTGATACTGATCTATAGAACAAGAATCGCATCCATAAGTACTGGCTGAGCTAAACTTGCTGGTAGCTGTGATATATCAAATACACTCTCCCCCAGAAATCATGCAGTACATAAGAATCAAGACTAAAGCCTAATACATCCAATAATTCAGGACTAATAAATACATAAATGTAAGGAGACTTTAGTACAAATTGGGGCAAATTGTCCTTTCTGAGTGTCTGAAGACATGTTATTGATGAAGTCAAGGTTGTTGGGCTCAACTCATCTAGGAAAAGGTCAAGAAATTTCTATACTTGACTCAACTCTTTAAATGATGGAGTATGTTCCTTTCCTAGGCTTTCAATCAGTTCAGAATTAACATCACTCCTCGAAATGAAGCTTACAGTCTCTGAGGTACTTTCCAGCACTTGGGATTAGTTGTGGATTTGCACTCCAGGTGAAAAGGAGAATTCATAGTCTTTGTTCAATTTATCAGGAAGGTCCTCATGGAAGAGGATTTTATCAGGATTCTAGAAATATGATTTACCAGGAAAACTGTGACTTGGCAAGTTTTACATTATATTCCTCGACCACCAGAGTCTACAGGAAGGGTAAATCTATTTAGAGAATAATACAATGGGCAATAGTTTCAGCATTTTTCAAATTCCCAAGGCTGAACAAAAATGTTTGTAATTATAACTAAAAGTTCTTTTATGGAAACTAACAAAAATCTGGAGAAGTGGCCCCCAGGTGAGAGGAATATTATTTTTCCTTCATTCTCAAAGAAGACCAATGACATCATGTGGGTGATGTCTTGGCTTGCCCATGAGTTGGATTTCTGTGAGTAAGTACTGTGAAAAGTCATCAGTCTTTTTCTCTCCTCTACTCATCATAGTCCAGAGACAAGGCAAAATCAAAACAACTGGTGATGGCCCCGCCAGTTAAGAAGTCTTTGAACATGAATAGCATCTTGATTTTCTATAAGTGAGGCAATTGTACTAACTAAAACCCCTGCCAAGGAGCCCATCACCTCCTAGACAGTTAAACATCGAAGCAAATTTCACCTGGATTTCTAGCAATGATAGATGTTCCCATAAGGCTCACCAAGAGAAAAAAAAAAGAATTCTGCAGAGTGACATTGATCAATATTAAATAATAGTAGGATAGGTTAGGGATTGAGATTGAATTTAATTTCATTAGACTGGGAACCCCTAAGTGAGAAAACTCCTACTAAAGCAGGTTACTTCCTTGTCTGTAATTTTTAGTCTTTAGAGAGTTGCCTAGAGCATCACAAAGTTAAATAACTTTCCATGAGTCACATAGCCCTCATATATCAAAGGTAGGACTTGAACACAGCTCTTCCTGGCAGGTACTCAATCCACTATGCAATGACGCCCCCCATTATGAGGGAAAAGAAAAATGCATAGAAAAGAAAACATAAACAGGAACATGATGGCAGTCATCCCCCATCTAACCCCTAAAGGGAATTTTGCTCTCCTTTTCAAGTCATTCCAAACCTTTCTCCTATTTCCAGTGCCATATGCACAGAGTAGCTTCTTATGTATAGCACAAGTTACTACTCACCAATCCGGTGGCATCTCTCCAGTTTTCCATGATCTTTCAAATCTTACCTTTTGCTTGTCACCAATCTCATCTGCCAGTTCTTTTAGTACCCAAGGATGCAGTACATCTGGGTCAGGTGACATAAATTCATCACTGTCAGCTAGGGTCTCCCTTACTATCTCTTTACTTTCTTGTGCATCAGTTCCCTATTTATCATTTTTGCTCTGCAAATTGTTAAGATTGTTTTATTTTGCAGGGGAAAAATAAAATGAAAATTGAGCTAATACCAGTAGCTATCATTTTATGTAATATTTTAAGGTTTGCAAAACACTTTAAAAATATTATCTCATTTGATCCTCATAAGAACCTTTGGAGGTAGGTGCTATTATCCTCATGCTACAGCTGAGGAAACTGAGGCAGGGAGATGTTAAATGAGTTGTCCAGGGTCACACAGTTATTAAATGTCTGGGAGTGGATTTGAACTCAGACTTCCTCACTTCATCTAGTTTTCTTGTCATCTAAAAACTCTACTTTCTCTCTTGTCAGTTATTAATTTTCCATTCACCTCAAACAAAGCTCCTTTTCCTCCTTTGATTCTCCTTTTTCTCCCAAAATAGCTTTTAAAACTGTTGTGCTTCCCTCACTAGACTCAGCCCTTCCTGAGGTTTAGCATTCCTAATGTGATTTGTGCAGGATTGTACTAATCTATTTCAATTTTCAAAGGTCCCCTGTCCATGCTTCCATCTTCTATATATTTAATTTTGAAATCTATACTAGTTGCTTAGTTTCCTGTGCATTTACACTGTTCTTTTTAGACAATTCATCCCCGTATTGGGATTATTTCCCACTGAGTCTTTAAAATGTTATTCTGCAACATCTTTCATTTCTCCTGTCTCTCATTCCTCTGGATCATTTTAGTATATGGTGTTCTACCTATGTTTCCTCTGAATCAGTTAAAATATGCTTTCTTAGATCTAAGGTACATATCAGACTATGCCCAGATCACCTCTCCTCTGTCACAAGCTCTAGGACAGAATGGTCACTTCCCTCAAATGTTCCCAGAGTTGCTTCCCTGTTAGTGAGAATCAGATGCAGAATGTAATTTTTTTCTTGTTGGTTTACCACCTTTTGAAGGATGGAAATTATCCCTATAGTAAGTCAGATGGCTATTAGGAACTTTGCTTTTGTTGGGGGTGGGATGGAGAGGGAGAGAGAGAGAGAGAGAGAGAGAGAGGGAGAGGGAGAGGGAGAGGGAGAGGGAGAGGGAGAGGGAGAGGGAGAGGGAGTGGTAGAGGGACAGGGAGAGGGACAGGGAGAGGAAGTGGGAAAGGGACAGGGAGAGGGAGAGAGGGAGAGAGGGAGAGAGATACACACACGGAGACAGAGAGGGACAGACACAGAGACATGTAAAGAGAGGCACAGAGACATACATACACACAGAGAAACAGAGAGAGACACAGAGAGACGCAGAGACACACACACAGATATACACACAGAGACAGAGAAGGACAGACACAGATATGCAAAGAGAGACACAGAGATATAGACACATGCAGAGAAACAGAGAGAGACACAGAAAGACAGAGACAGAAACAGAGAGACAGAGACAGACAGAGACAGACAGACAGAGACAGAGAAGGAGAGAGAAAGTTCTAGCAGATGTCGTGGGCAGCTGAGATCTCCTGTCACTGCTATGTCATTCCTGTATAGTAGGCATGTGTGAACTGTTTCCCAAACTCCTCATCTATTTATTTTTATTTTTGTCTAGGTGGTTTATAGCATACACTAATTACATAATCACTTCTGATTCTGTTTTTGCCTTCACCAAAATATTCCCTTGAATCATTTTACCCTCTGGTTTCTGGACTTCCTCATATGAGTATATACAATAGCGATTTCTTATTAAACAATGTACATTAAGCGTGTTTCTTAATATATAGTGCTACCCTAGCCTCTTTCCCTCCTTACATCTGATCTTTTTTTTCCCCAACTAAAGTGGCAGAACCACCAAGACACATCCCAGTCAGAAGCTGCTTCTCACCAAGTTTCAGGTCAAATTTTTCATGAAGTCAAACGAGGTCAAGGAAGTATAGGTACTTGGAGCCACAAGTTTTACCATTGTCTCTCATCTTGAATTTTTGTCCACTGTGATTTTCTGGGTGTCTCCGTGGCTATTCATGTTCCTTTGTTACGGCTACTCTCTGTTGTATCTAACTTGGGAGATACACATACACACATATGCATTTCATCCCTTTTTCATCTTCACAGTGCAGATGTATATCTACCAGCCTTTGCTAGCTTTTCTTCATCTCCAGGCTGAAATCTGCCAACCCTGAATTGCAAGCTGGGATTCAAAAGTTCAAATTCCATTCTCAGACACCAATTTCTTAGCCAGCTGTTCACTTCCCAAATTAATTTGCCTTCAAGGAGCAACAGTGTAGAAAACACCACCTGGACTGCTTTGTCTTCAGTTTTTCATTCAAGACTTTATAATCCTTGATAATACTTTTTAGGTTCTTTCTGATAATATCTGTCATTTGTGCCCATGAGAATCACCAGAAATGGATAATTGTCACCATTTTGATAAGTCTTAAGAAGCTGTGTGTCTTGAGTCACGTATGTCCCCAGGAAAACAACAAAACTATTGTTATCAGGTCAAGGGTAGCTGACTCAGTCATTCAGTGCTTAGTCACCCAGAGAAAGTGCTAGATAAGTACTAGTTGACTGATGTACTCAGCACTCCTCTTAAGGGAATCATCTACTACTACTAACCACTCTTTTCTTCTTTTGCCCTGTACTGGTTGGTTTCCCATCCAAGAGTTTCTGTGCCTCCTCTGTATAATTCCTGGGAGGACACACATCTTTTTTTTTCTTTTCTGAACATCCAATACTTTTCTCATCAGCAAGACCTTCAAATCTGTTTTTTTTTTAAGCTCCAAGTATGCAGCTTTCCTTTTCTTGATCTTTCAACTCCTTGTTTCACTTCCCTTCTCCATCACTGCAGGGGTCAAGTCTTCCCTCCTTCAGGGAATCAGATCTCTTTCAAAGCAGGTAATTCTACCTAAACACAAGCATCTATTTAAATACTCCTTGTCACTTGTGAAACAGACAATATTGTAGGTAGTTATACTTGTTTACATTGAGAAACAATCACTCCTGAAGTTCTCTGAAGTGTAGGAATATGGAGATTGCAAAAAATAGAATTCTTGCTAGAAAATCTCTCCTACTTGGAGAGCAAATATGCCAAAGAACTGGATAAACCAATAATTTCAAAGCATTTAAAAATCCTCCAACTCCCTTTTTTTTTCTCCTGCAGTGTAAGTTAGATTTATCAGTGACTTCCAGAGAATTCTGAAAACTTTTAAGTACTCTGAGCAAGTCATGTGATTGGCAAGGAGTGGAGTAGTTGTTTTTCTGCATCTAATTCCACTGTAGTAACCTCAAAAGCAAGGATGATATCTAAATCTAGGAAAATTAAATCTGAATATTCATGATAAGAAGGCATTGCCCAAAGTACAAGTCTCATGAAATAACATGAGGGAACTGAAATATGTATAGCCCAGTGTGCCAAGTCAGTTAATTCTTTGCACTAGGCACAGACAATATGAACAATCTCCAAGTCTTGTATTTTAGTGTGTGGCACTTGTGCCTTATTCCTCTATGACAATGACAATCTGAATTTGACTCAACCACAATCATTGGAACATATTGATTTCGCCCATCCACGTGAAGGGAGGATGATACAACTATATGTATGAGAGGATAAAGAGAGGAAAAAGAGTGATGAGCATAAAACAGCAGTGAAAGAGAGCAGAAGTCCCATGGATTTTCTGTACCCCAGGAAAAGGGGAATAAAAACCCAGGTGGGATGGGTTCTATCTCTGTGATCCTTATTCTAAGGAGTGAATCAGCCAGGTGCTCATCCTCTCCCCTTCCATAATAATGAGACTGAGGACTCCTAGCCTTAGGAGCCTGTATAATTATAGATGGGAGAAGGGCCAAAGAGTGAGGAAGGACGCCAAAGATAAGCTACTGGAAATATAAGACAAAGACCAAAATGGAAAAACCCAAAAGAAAAAAAAAAACTGGATATAAACCCAGTTCTCAAACAGATAAACTGACAGTAATACTCATTAAAAAATAGATGGAAAAATGAGTACAAAGTTTTTTTAAAATGCCAAGAAGTCAACAAGAAGTCAAATTTAGTAGTGTTTACTGAATGCTAGGCACTATGCTAAGTGCGAAGTACTGGAATTTGGTTCCATCTGGACATTTTCAAGGCAAGACATTGCATTGTAATTTTCACACAAGTTCCTGAATGCATACATGAGCTTGACTAGGAGAAGGGAGCACTTTTTATCCATCTGAGCTCACTGAATTCCAGAGAAACATGTAGGCTTCATGCACATCCGTTTGCATTGGTTTAAAAGTAAGGAAATGTCCAAGTAAACATTACCAGGAATGATCCTTGTAATTCAACAAAGTTCTGAACACAATTGGTATGTATTACATAATCATTCATCTGTTTTTTTCACTGTAGGATCTCCATTCAGGTCTAATTTCTTAATTCCCACTTAAATTGACAGGCAAGATCTCCAAAGCATATCTGACTATGTCCTCTGTTAGAGGTCTTCAGGTAACCCTGAGGGTCTGAGAGATTTTTTTTTTTTTTTGTGCCATTGTGCACAGGCCCCCACCTATGTGCTCCTCACTCCTTATCAGGCAGAATGAACTAGCTTTTAGAAATGGTATTTCCTAAGTAAGTATGGCAGGGATAGTTAGTACAAAAACAATCTTCTCAAAAGCTAGGGCCCACTCTCCCACGAATACACAGAGGCTCAGTGGGGAGAGTGAGCACAAACTCAAAGTACAACGACGGCGAGTTACACAACTAGAGAATGTTTGTGGGCAAAGGGGAAACTCACAATTCCTGGTCACTGGAAGTTCTTTCTTGACTCTACAGCTGATATGCTTTTCTGGAGAATGAAATGAGATAGCTGTTAGTTACTTTGTAACTATATAACACTATTTACTTTGTAAATAGTGTTATGTAATTGCTACTTTGTAGCTATCACTACTTCGATTTGCTCTTGGTATGGAGAGGGTACTGTGCTAGGCACCGGGGAAATAGAAATAAAGTTAAAAGAGTTTCTGCCTTCAGTAAGCTTTTGTTCTACTGGAGGAATTCAAATTCAAAGTTGTTTGTTTCTTTTTAAACCAGTTCAATCTCGGGCTGTACCACAAGAGGCATTGCTTTCACCAGTATGTAGTCCATAGGACCACTATGCCATTCTCTCATTAGACTATATCTGATGTAGACAGGCACTTGGTGGTGTATTCTAGTGGTGCTTTTTCTAATGGCCTAATAAAAAAAAATATTCCAATACTCCCCCCTCTTCAGTCACTACGTGAGTCACTATGTTATCTTATCCCAATTACAAACTGCGGTAACTGTTAGAGGTAGTCCTGACTCAGGCTGGTACCTGGTCACTTCATGTTTGTTACCGGAATGAAAGGAGACACTCATATCTCATTCAGCAGTTCGCAAAAGGAACTTTACTAGTCATAATACAGAAAAGTTTGTCAGTAAGAATATTTCTTCACTTAGTTTGGAGAGATACAACTCCCCAGTCCCATTATCTAGTGGTGGGGCAGGGAGTGGTGACTTATTTGTCTTGGGATATCCTCCAAGTCTGGAGGCTCCTGGTCCCATGGTGGTGGGCCCAAGGAGACACTTCTATATGGCTAGAGGCTATTAGCAAGCTGGAAGAAGGGTAGCTCCCTAGTCAATCCAGCCCTGGAATAGCTATGTAGTCTTACAGAAACCAGCCTAACTTGCATGGAGGGAGAGTCTGGACTTTGCTCCCATTACAATAGAGGTTGTGATTTCACAGGTGGAGTAAGTCCTGGGGGCAGCTATTCCCTTTCCCATCAGAGGCTAAAACCTCCTTAATTTAAAGTCTTAGAGAGTTACCTGAATTATGAAGAGGTTGAGTAACTTGCCCACTATCATGCAGCCAATACATTTTAGGAGCAAGGCTTGAAACCAGGCATTCTTGACTTTAAGGACCATTCTCTATCCACTATATCCCACTGCCATTCATAAAAGAGAATGTAGGCACCATATTCTCTTTTCAAACAAAATCTTGAGGCTAAGCCTAGGAGATCAGAGGGATCTGACACAAGTATTATATGATGTCCAAAATAGCAGTTAGGAAGCAAAGTCGGAGGAGGCAGAGTCATCCGATTTCAGAATGAGGGGCACCAGCCAAGAGGCCAAGCAGGCTGGCCAGATGTGCACCAGCCGAGCCAGGCACCAGGGTCTCTGGGAAACATTTAGAAACCCTGTGAAAATGGAAACAATGGCTGGTGGTTTCATTAAGCAGGACCAAACACATGGGCTCAAGGGAATATAACTACATTTTCTGATTTTTTTTTTTTAATTCCATATAGTTAAGTGAAGCCCTTTTCTGTTTCTCTGTAGAGATAGAGTTTTACTCCAATCTTTCAGTGACATCTAGGGCTGTGTGTACAAAGGTCCTCCTTTGTCCTTACCCCTAATCTGGTCTGCTCACTCAGAGCTGACACTCTCAGAATGGAATGAAAATCAATTTATCTTTATCTGGAGAAAAAAAACCATTCTCAAAATAAAGATATCAGATAAATAAGATTTCAAGGTAATTGATACCAGTTGACTAGACATTGGTGAGGTTGAGATGGAGAGAGGAGAGTGAAGATAAGATATATTAATTCCGTTCCAATGCAGCAGCAAATTCTGTCCAGGCAGGTCATTTTTTAAGTGGGTCATTGAGCCAGACAGAGCTCCAACTACTCAGGATTATATTAGTCTCAGGATAGCAGCTCCCTTCTCTAGTAATTGGCTAGCTGCCCATGATGATGCACATTCATCCTCTCCTGGGGCCCTCTCTTCTCCTCAGGGCTCATGAGTACCTTTCCAGCTGTGTACCTAGTTCCACTCCTGGAAAAGAAATGGAACATCCTGCCCAGAGCCCTGGGGATTCCAGGTTCCAATGGTAACAGTCAGAACATGCTTCTCAAAAGGTGAGGGTGGGGGCCATTCCAGAGTCTTGTTTTCAGGGGAAGATGGATGGGAGGCGTATTTCATAAACTGAGAGAGATTAGGGGCATACCAGTGTGTGGGGTGCTACTCCATAGGCCTAAGTGATTATGGGTCTCAGGCAGGGAGAGACTCTTCCTGAGTTCCAAACTCCCATCTACCTTGTCTGCACTCTTCTTTCCCTCTGCCCCAAGCAGAACAAGGGAAGCCCAAGCTAGACTAGACTGTGAATCAGGGTAAGACCCATGCTAAATTAAGGTCTTCAAAAATAACTAAGAATATTCAATCACATTGCTCTCACTAAAATAAATTTTAATTAACAGTGAGAAAAAATATACTTTTTGTAATGTTAATAAATAAAATATTTTGAATTCATCTTTATATCAATTTGAGAAGTGTCTGTAATGGACATAGTGTTGTGCTTCTTTTCTTACAGGTCTCACTGAACCTTCTTAGTCTCCTTTGCCATATGATTGGATCATACTTCATGCCTCAGAAGCCATCTTATCGAGCCTCATGATTTTATGGATGAGAATATTGAGGCTTAGGGGATCAAATGATTTACCTAAAGTCACACAGATATTAAGTATTAGAGATCTCATTTGAACTTGAGTCTTCCTACTGCACAGCCAGTATTCTTGGCACTGTGGAATATTGATTCTTACCTCCTATGCTTGGATGATCAACACAGAAACTTTAACTTGCTCCATTTTTTTTCTGATACAGGCTGATTTTCCCTTCTTTAGGAAGTCTACTGGTCCTCCAGCTCCTGGGGGTTGACCACTTTGGTGCAAAATTTAGTGCAGACACCAGGTCAGCTGTAGCCCTACCATAGCTCAGAACTCTTGAGCTCGAGATCCAACAATCTTAGTCTTGTCAGTGGCAGGAATCATAGGTAATGCTGGAGTCAGCTTCTGCCGACTCATAAGAGTTGGCTAAATTGTGCGAACTCATTGGTTAAATTTTCATTGTGAATATTTACAGTTCAGAAACTGGCAAAAGCTGAAAATCAAGGCTTAGTTATTGTTTTGGTTACCCAGATTGATTTAAGTAAGGGAGGACTGTGCAAAGTCACCAGCCGCACTCTCTCCTCCTGAGCCATCTGGGTCCCCTGGCAGGACATATATCAGGATGATTTTTGGAAATGGCTCCAGATGCAGTGGGAGAACTTGGTATTTTTAAGTTACTATCTTTCCCAGACTTCAGTTTGACTGAAGCAATGCCCATTCAGTGATTAAGGCTCGGTAAGAAATTAGGCAAAAAATGACCTCTTTTATCTAGTTTAAAAAATGTCAGTCCAGGAGGGGAAGATCCTTAGCGTTTCTGGCCAAAAGAGAAACAATTGCTATTTACATTCCCTCTGAACCAATCAGGGCCCAAACAATGAAAAAAAATTATGATTATAGCTTTGTAGTATAGCTTAGTATCTGGTACTATCAGGTCTCCTTCCTTTGTATTTTTTTCCATTCATTACTTTGATATTCATGATCTTTTGATTAATTTTGCTGTTATTTTTCTAGTTCTATAAAGTAATTATTTGGTAGTTTGTTGGCATGGCACTGAATAAGTAAATTAATTTACTTAGTAATGTCATTTTTATTAGGTTGACTCTGCCCACTCATGAGCAATGGATAGCCAATTATTCAGAGCTGTCTTTATTTTTGTGAAGTTTTGTTACTGTGTTCATATTGTTCCAGTGTGTGTCTTGACGTGTTGGTGTCCTGTCGTTTTTCAATCATGTCTCATTCTTTGTGATCCTACTTAGGGTTTTCTTGGCAAAGATACTATAGTGGTTTGCCATTTTCTTCTCCAGCTCATTTTACAGATGAGAAAACTGAGGCAAATAGGGTTAAGTAACTTGCCCAGGGTCACACAGTAAAGAAGTGATGGGGTCACATTTGAACTCAGAAAAATGAGTCTTCTTGACTCCAGGCCCAGAACACTATCCACTACACCACCACCTAGATGCCTCTAAAATTTAGCCTGTCCAAAATTTTATAATGTTGATAATCATTTTAAATGGAATTTCACTTTTTATTTCTTTCTGCTGTTTTTTGTTGGTAACATACAGAAAGACCATCAGGTTTTCATTGATTTATTTTGTATTCTGTGGCTTTGCTAAAGTTGTTTTTAGTAGTTTTTTAGTTGATTCTCTAGGGTTTTCTATGTGTCCTTTTATATCATCAGCAGAAAGTGATAGTTTTGTTTCCTTTTTACCTATGCTTATTCCTTTAATTTCTTTTTCTTGTCTTATTGCTATAGCTAGTATTACTAATACAATATTGAATAACTTTGTTTTACTCCTGATCTTATTGAAAAGGCTTCTAGATTATCTTCATTAAAGATAATGCTTGATCATGGTTTTGATAAATACAATTCATTTTTTGAAAGATCAATTTATTTTTATTCTTTCTAGTGATTTTTAAAAAAAACAGAAATGAGTATTATAGTTTATCAAAAGCTTTTTCGGAATGTTTGTGCTTAGTTTTGTATATGACTTATATTTATGCATCTGTGACCATGGTTATCTCCTCAATGGAATGTAAACCCCTTAAGAGAAAAGACTGTTTGATTTGTATTCTCATTTCTACTTACATAGAACAGTGCTTGGCAGGTATTTAATAAATTCTAGTGTGCTTATTGATCTCTCCTTTTTAATTTTTATAGTTGTGTTTTCAACCCTTCTCTTCTTGATCAAACTGGTTAATATGTTTTACCAACTGGTCTTTTAAAATATTAGCTCCTCATTTTAATTATTAGTTTAATTTTTAAAATATTAAATTTAACATATCTTCTTATTTGAGGTTTTGCTACATTGTGCTAGTTTTTATAATATTAATTTAAGTGCAAATCTAAATTCGTTTTCTCTTTTTTGTGCTTATTAATATAAATATTTAGGAATGCAAATTTGCTTATAATCACTGCTTTGGCTAGATTCCATACATTTTAATACGTTGCATTTATGCAGTCATAGTATTTGTTATAACCTGCCATTTATTCTTTATTTTTATTTTAACCCATGGATTATTCAATGTAGGTTTTTTTTTCTTCTAAGTTTCTATATACCCTACATCTTTTGGTTGGATTTTCTTTACTGATTTTTTTTTTGGTTGTTGAATTAGTTCACAAAGAGGCAGTATATACAATGACAATTGTAAAGCTAGTCTTGAAGTCAGGAAGATAGGTTCAAATCTTTCCTTTGACACTGGCTGTGAGAGCAATTCACCTAATTTTTCTGAGCCTAGGAGTACACTAAATAAGCATTATATTTGTAAAACTTGTCACAATTGTCTGTGGACATGAGATCCTTCTTCAAGCACTATGCATAAATGTAGCACACATGGTTTATACTTCTTGGAATTTTTTATAACTTTTGTGAATAGTTCATGCACATTTGGGAGAAATGTATATTCCCTATTATTTTCATTTGCTTCTCTTTGTGTATCTATCAAATCTAATTTTTTCAGCATTCTGTTGAAGTCTATTAACTTCTTTAACCTTTTACTTCATTTATCAAATTCATTTGCTGACATGTTGGGATTTCCTAGGAACATGTTTGTAATCTATTTCTTTTTACAACTCACATCAAAAAAAAAAATTATACATTTACTTGCCCTGTCATTTGTGTGCAAGTGTTTAATAATGATATTCTTCCATTTTCAAATGTACCTTCAATCATCATAAAATTTCCTTGTTTATCTCTTGAATTCAGTTTTGTTAGCTATTATCCTTGGATCTCTGTAGTTATTTGAAATTATTTTCTGGAGTTATTTGAAGTATGGTCAAATTTTAGTCCATCCTATGTTGTTTCCAAGTCTTCCATCTTTCTTTCTCCCTTTCTCTCCTTCCCTTCTCTCTTTCCCTTTCTTTCCCTTTTTCTCTCTTCCTTGCTACCCCCCACCCAATTTACCTATGATGTACTGATTATACCTAGCTCTTATACTGGAAAAGCAAAATTCAAACTAATGTCAAAACATCTTCATGAACTAATAGTGAAAATCCCCCAGTTTCAATTTAATAGATGCAAACTATGACAAGCTATATAGGGAGGCAGTAACACAGACCATCTCATTCACTGCTGTAGCAACTATTTTTTGTCCTAGGATACAACACCTGAAGCCTTATCTAAATGGTTTCTTCAACTCAACTCTCTTAAACAATTGTAAAAGTATTTGGTCATCTCTTCTTGTCTTCTGTTCTTGAACAGGAAATGTCTTCTCATCCTTTTACCAGATTGTCAGCTGTATGGCAAAGATTCCCTGAGAAACCTCTTTTATCTTCCCAAGGCTGATACCCTCTCTCTTGTGAAATGCTTTATTAATCTATCCTAAATTTCTGCAGAATACTGCTGGTTGGATGCATACTTCAGTGTAGCTGGAAAGTAAAAAAAAAAAAAGTAATTGAATGCATGAATAAATCAATAGAGGAGTTAATTTGTATCCTAGGACACTAAAATTATCAGTGAGCATGCTAACAGTTTTCTTTGGTTTCACTTTGGACTCCTATCTTTGAATACAGTTATTTGGCCCTTGCTGGTGGGTATGACTCTTCCCAAAATAATTTCTGAATATCATCCATTCTTCCACCCACCCATCCATCTATCTATGCCTCTACTCATCTGTTCACCCATCCATCCATCCATCCATCCATCCATCCATCCATCCATCCATCCATCCATCTATCTATCTATCTATCTATCTATCTATCTATCTATCTATCTATCTATCTATCTATCTATCTATCTATCTATCTATCTATCTACCTTTCTGTCTCTTAACATATATCTGTGTATATACACATGTGGTGTATGCATGTGTGTGTGTGTATACCTTCAGGCATGTTTCCTTTTGGCAGTATATTGCTCATTTGTAGTTTTTTTCATGCACTTAACCATTTTTTGTTGGGGAATTCAATCTATCTATACTCAAGGCTATCATTGTTACATCTGATTTATCTTCTGCTGCTCTTTCTTAAAATTATTGTTTTTGTTAGAATGGAATACAATTCTCTTTATTTCACTGGAAAAGATCCTTTCATAACCTCAACACACCTACACACCCACATACCCACATGCACACCCATACCTGCACACTTTTAATATTTTATGTTCTTAGCTCTCCAAATTTTGCAAAACACCCAACTCTACCTATTTTTAAAATTGTCACCTTATTTAAGTTTTGTTCATGTATTGTCACCTCTTCCCCATCCCATCCTTTCACTGTCAGTTGTTTGTTCATTTTTCTTAGCCTACTTCTAAAGCACACAATTATCTCATTATATATCTGCCTTCTTTTGTTACACTCTCATTTCTTCTTTTATCGTTCAGTAATATGATTGTGATTTTTTATTAGTTATAAAATATCCATCGATTAAATTAATTTAGTGATCTAAATCTCTGATATTTTGGTTTTCTGTTTTCTCTTTTGTCTTTCCTTCATACAATACTTAAATGCATATTAATTTTTAAAGTACCCTCTTTTGTCTTCTAAAGGAAGTCATAGCTCTTCTGAGATACTGATTTTAGGATGTAGACTTACATCTCTTCACTTTTGGTATATCTTGTTGTAGGTACTTATGTTTTCTTTTGTTTTGTGGATAAATCTCAGGGAATTTGAATGAAGGTTTTTGTTTTTGTTTTTGGTTATGTGATATCTTTCTTTTTGGCTGCTTACAAAATCACCACCTTACAAATATAGTATTCAAGATTCATGATATCTCTGGGTAAATAGACTGACTGTCTTTCTAGAAGGCACTCATTTTTAATCAGTAAGCAGGAAGGATGATAATAATAAGACCCAGATGGCTAAAACTGATTTTTGAACTCTTTTGAGGGAGGCTGTTTTGAGGTACCTAGCTGTGTATCAGATTAAGTTCAGGAATTGTGTTCAAGATCTGAATTTAAATCTCCCCTCAGATATTTACTAGCTGTATGACCTTAGGTAAGTTATTGGATTTCTTCCTGCCTCATTTTCCTCATCTGTAAATTTAGAAAGATAGCTAGTCTATAAGCAATCAGTCCAGAGTTCTGGACTCAATAGCAACAAATGTTCTCACAGAACATGGTCATCTGTTTCCACTGCAGCTGCAGGTGGGAACTAACAAGGGTGACAAAACTACTTGTGGAGTTCATTGTTAACCCATCACATGTTCCCATTCATGGGAACAATAATGAATGGGAGTCATTGGTGAGATAAATAGAAAGATAAGACCAGCCTAATGGAAGAAAAAGAAAAGAAGGAAGGACTTTCAGACATCTTGTACTGGATAACCAGTAGACATCTTAAATTATGCATGTCCAAAATGTAACTCATTATCTTGCCTCCTAAACCTTGCTCTCCTCTTTTCTTGCCTGTTACTGAAGAAAACATAGCCATCCTCCCTGACCTGTGGGCTCTCAACCCAAGAGTTATTCTTGACTCCTCACTATCATCCTCACATCCACTTTGTTGCTAAGGCCTGTAGATTTTATTTAGCAACATATCCCTAATATATCCCCTTTTTTCATCTGATACTGCCAGCATCACCACAAACCTGGATGGCTGCAATAGTTTACTGGTGGATCTGCAAGCTTCAGGTCTCTCTTCACTAGAATCCATTTATCACTCAGCTACTAAAATATTTTTCCTAAAGTGGCAATCTGAACATGTTACTCCTCTGATTCAATAATCTCCAGGGGCTGCCTATCACCCTGAGGATCAATACAAAATTCTCTGTTGTTCAGTTTACTAACTTAGCTCCCTCTCAGTTTTCATTGTTTTTATACCTTCCTCCCCACCATGTACTCTTTGATCAATGGATGCTAGCCTCATGGATCTTGCAGTGACAAGACATTCGTTCTCTTGGCTTTGGGCATTTTCTCATGCTATGTCCCATACCAAGAAAGTCCCCCTTTTCATCTTTACCTAATGGTTTTTCTGGTTTTTTTAAGGTCCAATTAAAATCCCACCATCTTCAGGCAGCCTTTCCTAATCTCTCTTAATTCTAGTGTTTTCCCACTGATGATTATTTCTTATTTATTTGTTCATAGCTTTTTGAATATATTTGTTTCTTTGTTTTCTCCCCCATTATGTTGTGAGCTGTCTGAGGGCAGGAACTGTTTCTTGCCTGTTTTTCTATCCCTAGAACTTAGAACAGTGCATGGTAGATAGTTAACACTTACTAAATGTTTTTGAGTTGATTAACCCATGTGTAGGTTGGACTGTTTGGCTGCTGAAGTCCCTTCCAACTTTCAAATGATTCTACTATTGGAGAAGCATGGTCCAATTGCTTATCTAAATGAATAGATGTAGTTCATGGATGGTATGGAGAGATACAGGCAGCGAGGTAATGCAGTGGATGGAATACTGGACCAGGAGTCAGGAAGACTCACCTTCAAGTATGACTTCAGACACTTACTAGAGGTGTGACCCTGGAAAAGTCACTGAACTCTGTTTGCCTCCTTTTCTGTAAAATGAGTTGGAGAAGGAAATGGAAAACCATTCCAGTATTTTTCCCAAGAAAACACTATAAGGGGTCATGAAGAATTGGATATGACTGAAAAAAACTGAACAGTAATAATGACTAGTGGAGAGATATGGTTTGAGATGTGGTATACCTCTGCCAAGAGGAGAGCAGAGGGCTGTGCTTACACCACCAGCAGCCTAGCTGGAGGGAAAGAGAGAGACAGGCCCCAAGAGCACCACAAGCCTGAGTGCTTTGTTTTCTAGACTCCAAGAAGGTTATTGGGCTGGAAGTATAGATGTCTGTACTCCTTGAATATCTCCAGTCTGAGGGCATTATTCTGAGTTCTGAAGGAGAGTCCTTTTCTTGATTCCTCTTAAAGAGTAGGGTGAACCTTATCTTACACTCATCAGTTTAGGTCTTTCTCACCAAATGCTGGATACACAAAAGAAAAGTAGCAAAAACTGAATCATTTAAACAAGATAGGTGACAGAAATAAAAATACTTCTACAGATTATAATATACCTGAAAACACATAAAATTAAATAAGCTTGACTTCTAGTTCATGTGACCAACAAGATAGAGGACTAGCAAGTTTATCTGATCCCCATGACCCCTCAAACTTTGCCAAAACAGAAATTCCGTGCCAAAAATGAAGCAACTTGAGCTGTCTCCATGATTTAAGACACTTAGAACCCAAAAGAAGGTGGGGGAAGAAACATGAACTGATGCCTATCTTGAGCTCATACAGCATCCTCTCCCCAAATGCCCACCCTGCTACTGCAGCAAAGCTGCACTAGATGCCCCAAGGAACGGACTCATGGGCTTGCACCAAAACCCAATCTTGTTCCTCATCTCCCCTCCTTCTTTCCAGTGTCTTGAAAATGTAGGCACCAAACTGCAGAAATTTGCCAAGGCCCCCAAATCCAGTGCTCTGGCATCCAAAATCTGATGAGACAGAGGACCTTGTGATATTTGAGAAAAACATGCGGAAACATAGCGTGCTGTTATCGAGTGGTTTAAAACAGAGATGAGAATTATGAGAGCAGAATTTATGGTCTGTCCACCAAAAATCATGGACAAAAGAGAAAAACTTAAATCTGAGATAACAAGTGTTTCTAAAGAAACAAAAGAGAAAATAATCAATTGAAAATGAAAATAAATGAAAGTGAAGGACAGGCAAGAAGAAGAGAAGCAAAAATCAATACCATTTCAAGGAAATATGCTCTCTATCCAAGGAAACTATATACATCTAAAAAACGATACTGAAGACAATCTAAAGACCATGAATCTCCCCCCAAAAATCAGAAGTCAAAAAACATGAACACCAAATATAAGAAATGCTTCAAGAAGCCTGCCCCAAACGTTTGAACACAAAAAACTAAACACAAATGTAAAGAATTCATAGATTGCCTCCAGGAAATAAAGCAAAGCAAAACAAGGCTGCAAATTCTAGACATATAGTGGTTAAATTCTGCAAATGGCTATGAAAATGTCCTTCAAATATAAAGGAAAGGGAATTCAAATAGAGAAAGGGAATCCAGATAGCACAAGATGGTTCTGCACCCATCAGAAAATGTATGAGAAAATAGAACATTGTGCTCTGAAGAAGAATGAATCTCAAGATGTAGCAAAGGGTGACCAATTCAGCAAATCTGAGCTTAGTCATAAAGGGGAAAAAATGGGCATTCAGTAATAAAGAGGCATTTTAGAAACATCCTTAGAAAGCAATCCAGATCTGAAGAGATTATTTGTTTCTCAAACACCCCACACAACAAAAATACAGTAGGAGTGAATGAATGCAATAATCGGGTACTGCAGTGGAGAGACAAGTTTGAAACTCCTTTTCAGATGTAAACAAAATGTCTGAAACAAAGGCAGGAGTCAAGTGGAGGCCACGGGGAGAGGTAGGCCTGGGGGCATTATGGATAGAACTTTACAGTATTTGGCATACTGGTGAATCCTTTTGTTTTTGTTTTTGTTTTTTGGTGGAGGGGGCTACATTATGAAATGGGAGGGTGCATAAAAGGGTGGAGGAGAGCAGGGAGACAGAGAGGAGTGTGTGACATGTCTGGGTCAAATTAAGGGCTAACAATGAAGGGAAAGTGACCCTTCTGTTCTCTCAGGAAGAGAACAGCCTGTAGAAAAAGTGAATAAGCATGAGGGAATTAATACTGAAAATGGGGAGGAGTGGAAGAGGGAGGCCTTGTTTTGGTGGTGGGAGAGGATTATAACAATCAATACTCCTATGGTTGAAAAGCAATGTTTTGTGAAAGGAGATGAGGAGCTGTATTAGCAAGGACCCTGGCATACACAGGAGGACCTGCTGTACAGGTTCTTAGATCTGCTTTTCTAAAAGGAAAGCAACTTTTGAGGGGTCAACAATCTACTTTAATCAAGTACATATGTCATTCATTTAGTTTGGGGAAAAAGTAAGCACCCTGCACTTCAGAGAAAACACAAACAGAAATTACAAGCAGAAATTGCAAATAGAAAGACAAACAGACAGGGCTTCCAACTGTCTGACCATAAACAATACATACATCATTACTAGAGAGAAGGACCAACATCTGGTTTCTCAGAGCTGGGGAGAGCGGGGCACTCCTTAGCAGCTACCTAGAGTCTCATCTGGCACACAAACGTTTTTCTGAAAAATGAGCCCCAAAGCAAACCTCACCTCAGAGTATATATGCTCTTTTCAGGGTTGGAGGGCAGGACCCAGTGACCCAGTGCCTCTGAAGTCTATTAATGGGCAGGGAAGATCTTTAACTCTTCCCCCCATCCACCATTAACCTTACACGAACATTACAAGAACCTTGTGCTAGGTATTTTCTGGCAGACTGGGTGCTTGTTCTTCCTCAGGAGAGGGGAAATGGGAGCTTCTGGGGGCCAACTGGCAGCTGGAAGAGTGGGAGGAAATGGATTCAGGGTGGAGACTTTGACAGAAATGAGGAAAGAAGGTCATCAGAGCAAGGTTAGAGATCAGTGATGAATTACATCATCAAGGGTATGGGGGGAGGGGAAGAAATTCCATTGTGATGCACTATTAAAGGAAATGGTGCTGTTCTGGGGGTGAGGACAATAGAAAAGGGGAATCTGTGGGGCAAGCTCTATGAGGCAGTGGTAGAAATGGCCTGAAGTTGGGAGTCTAAAATGGCTATCTCAGAAGTTTCGATTCTATAAAAAATAGAGAGGGACTAGGCAATTATATAGGTCATGAGCCAGAGAAGGAAGGTCTAGAGTGGAAAGAGAGGATAGATAATTAAGAAAGTGAGAGAAATCCTTTGCTGAAAAGGAATGCAAAAGATGCAATTAAAAAAAAAAACATCTACTCAATAAATTATTTGAAAGGGAGGAGAAAGGGCAATGTAAGTGAATAATAGAAAAAAAAGAGGGGAAGAAAAAACTACTTGAATAAAATCAGGAAAGAAAAATGAATTAATAAACAAAAGGGTAAAAAAATCAGTGGGGGAAGAGATTTAGGGGTTAGAGGAAGTGATCATATAGAAAAAAGGGCCACATTAAAAGAATAAGATTAAATTAAAATAACTGGAGACATAGTACTGGGTTTAAAGCAAAAGTTAAGAATTATAACTGAAAAATATTAAGGAAAATGGAGAAAAATATAAACCTTACTTTCATAACTTTATACTTGAATGGATCATGCAATTGAATATAACGAAATAGTGTGACAAACTGGATTAAAACAACCTTAAACCTGTTGCACATGAGAAACACATTTAAAAAAACAAAATATACACAAAATATAAGTGAGGAAACAGAAAAAATACTATACACCAAATGAATCCTCTATTTGGCAAGGCAAATGCAAGCATTTAAAAAATAAAAAAGGATAAACAAGGAAAATATACTATGCTGAAAAAAACCTTTAGACAACAAAATAATATCAGTAATAAAATTATGTGCTCCAAATGCTTCAGCATCCAAATTCATAAAAGAAATTTTATCAGAGATACAAGAAAACATAGACAGTAACACAATAGAGATAGGAGACTTCAATATCCCTCTCTGGGTTTTGGATAAATCTAACTGAAAGATAAATAAAAGGGAAAATATGGAACTGAACACATTCCTGGAGAAATGAGAGCTAAAAGACTTATGGCATCTTTTAAATGAACTGCAAAAGAATAAACCTACTTTTAGCAACACATAGAACTTTTACAAAAACTGACCATGTGTTATGGCATGGTAAAATAGTAAACAAGCAAAGTGAAATCACAACAAAACTAGAAGAAAAAAATGATCAGAACACGTCATGCACAGCTATATGTTACTTTGCTGAGACCACAAAAGAAATAGAGGAATACTTTAAGAAGTGTAATCATACTTCACAAATTATTTTCAAAATTTGAGAAAGAAGGCAACCTATCAGAATCTTTTTATGAGATATAGTCCTACTACTTAAACCAGAAAAAACTCTAAGCCAACATTATTGAAGGGTATTTACTCAAGTTGTCAAATAAAATTCTGTCAGACTATAGCAATTTCTCCAAGAAATTTTTCATTATGATCAAGTTCGATTAATATCAGGGCTGCAAAGATGGTTCAACATTGGCAAAATAATCAAAATCACATTATTAACTCAATAGATGCAAAAAAGAACTTTGACAAAATATAGCACTCACGCTAAAAATCCTACAAAGAATAGGCATAGAAAGATCTTTTTAATATCAGAAGAAGCATCTATCTAAAACTGAAAGCAAACATCCTAGATAATGTGGATACTTTAGATTCTTTTCTAATAAATACAGAAGTGATGCAAGGACACTCACTCTCTCTTCAAAGTTCTGGAATTGCTTGCAACAATGATATGAGAAGAAAAAGAAATTGAAAGTGTAAAGTAAAGAGGATATAAAATTATTTCTATTTGCTAATGATAAGATTATATATTTAGAAAATTCTAGGGGATCAGCAAAGTTTCTAATTGAGACAATTAATGGGTTCAGCAAAATTGCAGGCTATAAAATAAGTTCTCAAAAATCAACAGCATACTTACATAATAATACAACCCAAGAAACAAAAATAGAAAAAGACATTCCATTACACATAATTAAAAATAGAAAAATATCTGAGGATTGAAGTATGGAAGTACACAAAAGACGCACATAGATTCACTTACAAAATGCTCCTTAAAGAAATAACGAACAACCTAAATTACTGGAGGAATATTTGGTGCTCATGGCTAAGTCATGACAATATAACAAAAATGATAATACTACCAAAGTTCATTTGTGTAAATTGATATTTATGCTACTACCAATGAAATTGCCAATAGGGGTGCTTCATAAAATAAAACAAATGCATTTGTAAAAATAAAAGATCTAGAACAGGAAGGAAAATTATGAAAAGAATTGGGCATAATGAGATAATTAACTTCTAATCTTCAAACTATATTATAAAGCAACAATAATTAAAGTCACTTATTATTGGTTAAAAAAATAGATCAATAGAAGAAACTATTCAAGGGCAAATTAAAAAAAAAAACAATGGAACTCAGTAACTCAGTGTTTAATAAAGTCAGACCATAGATTATATGGGGAAAAGAATCCCTATTTGATAAAAATTTCTGTGAAAATTGGAAATCAGTCTGGCACAAAATAACTGGTGACCTTCAGGCCGCATATGGCTCTCTAGGTTCTCAAGCATGCCTCTTTGACCGAATCCAAACTCCACAGAACAAATCCCCTTAATAAAAGAGATTTGTTCTGTAAAACTTGGACTCAGTCAAATGACCATATCCAAGAACCTAGATGACCTCATGTGGCCTGGAGGATGCAGGTTCCACACTCCTGGCTTAGATCAACATCTGACACCATCTTCTACAAGACATTCTAAAAGGATGTGACCTTAATATAAAAAGTCATACTATTAAAAAAAAATCAGAAGAGAAGCAAATCATGTCCCTTTCATAGCTATGGGTAAGAGATATATTCTTAAATAAACTAAAGAAGAGGCAAATACAAAAAGAGAAAACAGATAATTTTGCTTACATGAAACTTCAAAGCTTCTGGACAGATAACAGTATCCCTAGAATAAGAAGAGAATCTTTGAAGAAGAAGCTTCACCCGCATATCACTTGCTTCTCTCTCCATGTCTTTCCCAAAATGTGTCTTGCAGTCATTCACTAAATCCCAGTGTTATGTAGCTTTCAGCATTCCCTCATCAGTTCAGAGTTGTCTTCCTGCACATTCCTATCCACAACAATAACAACAAATGTCCCAGGCTTGGTTGGAAGCCAGGTTATGCTTGGATACTGTTATACTGTCAGCAACAGGAAGAGGAGGAGAACAGGTTTCTTTTGCTATCACAAACCAACAGAAAGAAGAGAGGAGATAAGAGGCAGGAGACCCAGGAAGGCAGCTAGCATTTGGGGGGTGGTGTTGGTTACAACTGTACTAATGAATTCAGAAACTGAATGAGTCCAATGGACAACCAATAATATAGAAACTGTTGAAGGATACTGATTCATGCTGATGGCTCCTATCCACTAAGGTTTGCGCAGCAAAATTTTCAAGGATTGATCTTCCTTTCCTCCTCTTTCTTTTATCCCCACTTTATCCCTCCTCCATAAGTATGGTCAGATAGATCATAAAATCTACTTCAGATTATTCTCTAAGTATGAGAACACATGAGGGGTACCTGGTGGGGAGGAGGTACAGAAAAGGACATTAAAGAGAGGATTTCATCTATTTCATATTTTCCCATTATGTCTTATAGAGCAATAAACTTGGCTATGTCAATTGGAATAGCTATGACTGCTATAAGCCATTATTATCCTTTTTTACATCATTTAATGAATTTTTAGGTTCCTTACTCCATTTTTAATTGTTCTGATCGCCGTTATTCTGCTATATCCCTTAACCAAGAGAAACAAATAAACAGAAATAAAGCTTCCATTCATAATTTTGACCCAGTGGCCAAAGTGGTGAATGGAGCTTCTGGAATTCAAAGGTTTCTTGCTTCTAGATAATGCCCCTGGCTAAGTCAAGCCCCCCTACTTTCCTTCTTCCCAGACTTGGACTTGAAGACAATAGTGAATAAAATTGGAAGGAAGTTGTAGGGGACTGAGCAGATTAGAAATTAAATTAGAAGTTTACAGAAAATCAGGAAGGAAGCAGCTATAAACCACGTCTGTGGTGAAACCTTTTTCTAAAGTTGTGTCTGTAGAGTGGTGGCAATAAGCAAAGGAATTGAAATTCCAAAGTCCTCTGGTTTCTTGTTCATCGAAGGCCAATTAACCAGTTTAAGAGATTAAAGAAAAATCAACTGCTGCCTTGACCATTTGTCTGTTGTTGGGGGGTGTGCAATAGAGTCTAAGGCAAAGAAATATAGGATACAAAGTTGGGAGAACCCATTCTCCCACCAATCCCAGATGAAGAAATGGAAATGGACTTGTTCAAGATCACATGAGTAATGAGTAGGAGAACCAGAATTCTTTTCCACATCTTCCCAATCTGATGCATTTATTTTCTCATGCTGCATTCAGAGATACCATTCCTTTGTTAAGTAGACCTTTGTCTTCTACTGTATGGTTTCTTTTCAGACTTCTGTGTGCTAGGATCATAAGAAATTACAGTTGGAGATGATGAATAGATATCCTTATATACCCAAGTTTACATGGGTTGTCCTTAATTCAGAACTTGATCTCTCTGTTTATCTTTTAATGTCCTTCACCATCTAGCCATAATCTATCTTTCCAACATTATTGTACATTACTACCTCTCCTACACCCTAAGAGTCAGATAATCTGACCTTCTCTTTTTCCTCACTCAGAACCCTCCATCACTTGTCTCTGTCTTTATAGTAGCTGTATCCCTTGTATGTTGTGCATTCTCTTCTGCCTCAGAGTCCTTTTCTTTCTTTAAGACTTAGCTCAAGCACCACCTTCTGAAGGAACTCTTTCCTGATCCTCTGAAATGTTTTTGCCTTTGAGTTATCTTGGGTGTTAGGGCACTCTCTACAGATGGAAATATGAAATGAACCCTTATTTGGCAGAGATTCTAGAGTGAACTTGCACTGGCTGGCTCCATAGAGGGTTTTCAGAGCTGGGACAGTGGTGAGGGGACCCAAGAGAACTGTAGCAAAGGAACCATAGAGGTAACCTTATTATATGTTTAAAAGGGATAGCAAGTTGGACATAATAAATTTGCAATTTCATGTGCAATCATCTTTTTATTATGCTATCTTATGGAAATGCTTGTTTTATTCCATGAATTAAAAAAATTAAAAATAAGACTAAAAATGTTCATGGGGACTATGAATTTTTGATAACAGTTTCATGCTTAATATTTTAAAAGGGAAGAAATGTTAATATTGAGAACTTCTCACAGAATTACATTTCAGGCTTTGCAGGACACCAGAGTAAACACTATGCCTACAAACTACAGAGACTGAACTGAAAGAACTCAGAAGAGCATATTGGTGACATGCCTATTAGGAATTATTTTATATAGCACAAAACAATTGAGCGATAATAGTGTTAGGAAGGGATTGGAGTTGAGATGTGAGCAGGGGAAGGCTTTGTATAAAGGACAATCTACAGTGATACATATAGCAGTCCAAATGTGGTGCACTTGGGGAAGTCCTACCCATTGGGCTCTGGGTGAAGAGAACCATGGTGATGGGACAATAGGGGTGGTCACATGGGACTGGGCTAAGTTGTGAGGGTAGGCCACATTGCACAGGCTGGTGGGAGAACATGAAAATGTCCTGGGGAGAAAGATTTTGTTCCCCTTTTCCTACCCTAAGATAGTCCCATGAAAGTGATCTAAGACAATGTCCCAATGACCCACCCTAGTTATGGCTCTTGCTATAGAAAAGAGCAAGGAGAAAGAAGGATATCTGCAAAAGGAAGGGAGAAGAAAAAAAAAAACAACTAGGGGCTTTATGTGATGTTAGTAACTCTTAGGAGAAGCATGTGGTTACAAGGCTTTGCAAGTTGCACATGCTCTGACTTCAGTTGTTGCTTTGCCGACATGGACAGCTCCCATGCTTTTCTAAGCTTCTAAGACTTTCAGCTATACAGGGGTATAAAATATCTTACAGCACAGCATAAAGCAAAGGGAAGAGTTTTGCTTTCAGAATCAAAAGGTCTGAGTTACAATCCAATTCTTAATGCTCAGGCTGTTAAATTCTTTAAAATAAAGACTGCTTTCCCCACCTTGTTTGTACCCCCAGTGTGTGGCACGAAGTAGGCACTTATGAAATGCTTTTTGGTTTTGACTACAATTGTGAGATCTTGCAAAAATAACCTTACCTTCTTGGGACTCAGTTTCCTCATCTGTAAAATGAGAGTTGAACTTGAAGACTTCTGAAATACCTTTCAGCTTTAGATCTCTAAGTCTGTATAAATGTGACTTGCTGTTTACTTCACCATTGTTTTCTTGCTGGTATTTGACTCTGGCCCTGGAACCATGTATGCATCAAAATGTAAGGGCTTGGGTTATTCAGGCTTCTTTAAAGTATATGTCAGAAGATGCCTGGAGCAAAAGCTGAACTTGTCTGAGCTCTCTTCCAAATATTTGTAAAAATGACTCTAAACAAATTCTAGTGTAGCAGAACCCACAAAATGGCAGAGTGAAACAAATGTTCAGCCCCAGACAATCTCATAGGCTTATGGGAAATCACACCTGGCTGGGAGCAGAGCACAGTGCAGCCTGGGCCATGTGCAGACACACAGGGGTCAGAGAAAGCCTCAGGACATTGAATCACACACAGCTGGGGTGGTTTCTAGATTTCTCAACCCCAAAATGCCAAAGACAATTTAGAAGGTCAGTGGGAGGAATCTCTTAGACCTGGGGGAGTGAGCAGTCCCCTCTGCCCCAGCACTGGGGCAGCTGGAGTAGAGGACAGGTGGAAGCAGAGGTGAAGGCAGGGGCAGGGTGGGGGTGGGAATGGGGGCTGCTGCTTCCAGAACTCCAGTCCCAAAAACAGTGTGGGATTCAGAGCAGCTGATCAAAAGAGGATTACAGGGATCGCTTTGCTGGCGCTGAGGCAAAATTCTCTTGCTTTGACCTCTTAGATCTGGATTGAAGTCCTGGGGGGAGACCCTGCGGTGAGGAGTGCTGGTGTGGGGAAGCTTGTGGCAGCAGTGGAGAGGGAATCCTCCTCACAGTTACAAGGCATAAAAGAGTGTTTGTTGTGACTCACAGACCAGAGCATTGACCAGGAGAGGAGCAGACATCTTTCCTTTGATCATACAACCTTGGAAGAAATGAAAATTTATAGTTCCCTAGAAATACCTCTGAAAACACCTGCAAACCCCCTGAAGTTTAGGAAAGCACACTCTCTACTCTGGAAACAAGTCCTACCTTAACAAAGAGTTGAAAAGTCAAGTAACTGGCTGGGGAAATGACCAGAGGAAAAACCTCAGACTATAGAATCTTTGGTGACAAGGAAGATCAAAGCATACAACCAGAAAAAGGCAAAAAAGATAAAGCTCCTACATCCAAAGCCTCCAATATATACATACACACATGCATACATACATACATACACACATGCACACACACATATATATATATGTATATATGAATTAGCCTCAAGCCATGGAACAGCTCCAAAAAGATTTTGAAAATCAAGAAGAGAAGTAGAGGAAAAATTGGGAAGAGAAATGAGAGAGATGCAAGAAAATCATGAAGAATGAGTTTTAGCTTGCTAAAAGAGATCTAAAAATGTTGACCAAAATAACACCTTAAATAATAGACTGACCCAAATGGCAAAAGAAGTCCAAAAAGACAATGAGGAGAAGATTGCCTTAAAAAACAGAATTAGTCAATTGGAGGTCTAAAAGCTCACTGAAGAAAATAATTCCTTAAAGATTAGAATGGAGAAAATGGAAGCTAATGACTCTATGAGAAATCAAGAAATTATAAAACATAACCAAAAGAATGAAAAAAAGAAGACAATGTGAAATATCTCATTGGAAAAGCCACTGACCAGGAAAACAGATCCAGGAGAGAGAATTTTAAAAATTGTTGGACAACTTGAAAGCCATGATCAAAGAAAGAGTCCAGACATAATCTTTCAAGAAATTATCAAGGAAAAGTGTCCTGATATTCTAGAACCAGAGGGTAAAATAGAAATGGAAAGAATTCACTGATCACATCCTGAAAGACACCCCAAAATGAAAACTCCTAGGAATGTTGTAACCAAATTCCAGAGTTCCCAGATCAAGGAGAAAATATTGCAAGCAGCCAGAAAGAAATAATTCAAGTGTTGTGGAAACACAATCAGGATAACACAAGCTTCTACATTAAGGGATTGGAGGGCTTGGAATATATTATTCCAGAAGTCAAAGGAGCTAGGATTAAAACCAAGAACCAGCTATCCAGCAAAAATGAGTAAAATACTTCAGGGAAAAAATAGACATTCAACGAAATCGAGAACTTTCAAGCACTCTTGATGGAAAGACCAGAGCTGAATAGAAAATTCAACTTTCAAATATGGTACTCAAGAGAAGTATGAAAAGATCAACAGCAAATGTAAATCATAAGGGACTTATTGAAGTTGAACTGTTTATATTCCTACATGAAAAATAATATTTGTAACTCATGAGACCTTTCTCAGTACTAGGGTAGCTGGAGGGAATATGCATACATATGAACACATATATGTATGTATGTTTATATGTGTGTATGTATGCATTTATACATATATATCTATATATACACATACATACATATACACACATGTGTGTGTTTATGTGTGTAGACAGAGGGCATATCTGTTGAATATGACAGAATGATACCTGAAAAATGAAATTAAGGGATGAGAGAGAGGAATGTACTGGGAGAAGGAGAAAGGGAGTTGTAGAATGGGATACATTATCTCACTTAAAAGAGACAAGAAAAAGTCTTTATAGTGGAGGGGAAGAGGGGAGAAGTGAAAAGGAAAGAGTGAATCTTACTCTCATCTGATTCAGCTAAAGGAGGGAATAAGATATACAATCAGTTGGGTATGGAAATCTATCTTACCCTACAACAAAGTAGGTTGGAAAGAGGATGGGGGGGGGGAATGATAGAAGGGAGGGCAAACGGGAGGAGGGGGTAATCAGATGCAAACACTTTTGAGGTGGGACAGAGTCAAAGCAGAGAATAGAATAGATGGTGGAGTGGGATAGGATGGAGGGAAATATAGTTAGCCTTTCACAACTTAACTATTATGGAAGTGTTTTGCATGACTACACATGTATAACCTATATAGAATTGCTTGCCTTCTCAATGAGGGTGGGTGGGGAGGGAGGAAGGGAAAGAATGGGGAACTCAAAGTTTTAAAAATGAATATTAAAAATTGCTTTTACGTGTAACTGAGAAATAAGATAAACAGGCAATGGGGTGTAGAAATCTATCTTGCTCTGTATGAAAATTGAAGGGAAGGGGATATGAGAAGGGGTGATGGTGATAGAAGGAAGGGAAGATTGGGAGAAGGTATAATCAGAATGCATGCCATCTTGGGGTAGGTGGAGGGGAGAGATGGGGAGAAAATTTTGAACTCAAAATTGTGTGGAAGTGAATGTTGGAAACTAAAGAATCAATTAAAAAAAGAAG
This sequence comes from Notamacropus eugenii, assembly GCF_028372415.1. Classification (NCBI taxonomy): domain Eukaryota; kingdom Metazoa; phylum Chordata; class Mammalia; order Diprotodontia; family Macropodidae; genus Notamacropus; species Notamacropus eugenii. Next base: position 160,413,736 of record NC_092878.1, read on the forward strand.
CTAAAAAAGACTACTGGCAAAATTGAATGGGCAGGGCCTGACTGACTAAAAGAACAGGTGCATGCAGCATAAACCCACAGTGGGTACAAAGCCCTCCCTACTTTCACCTTTGACTGAAATGTGACTGCAGCATGAAGATATGTGTTCTACTCTATACTCATAGCATTATACTTTTATCTAGGGTCAGGGACACAGCTTTAAGAAGTAGCTGAATCTTTAACTCATTATTGCCAAAAAGAGCAGTTAACATGAAAGAATACTAAAATGAAAATCTTGGCAGTCATTTCCCAACCCATAAATGGGCAATGGGAAATAGCCCCATCCAACAAGTCAGATAGTTTAGCTACTGGGGACTGTGTTCTGTAGCTAACTCATTGTGGCAGGCCCATCTAATGCCATCTTCCTCAAATTCAGCCATTCCACAGGGACCAGATGGAAGGACTTTAGATTTAAGAAGGTTAATTGGTAACACATGTCTCTGAAGCTTTTGAAGTCAAAATTGCTGTTTCCACATACATAAGTCCAAAGTCTCCAATGAGTACACATCTATGTACAAAGGTAGTCTGTCCTAGTGGAAAGAGTAGTGAAGTCAGAAGACCAGGGTTTGAATCCTGGTCCCAACAGCCCTTAGTTGTGGGCCTGTTGGCACATGACTCTTGGCTACACTTACATCACAGAATTTAGACTGAGAAGAGGTTTTGGAAGTGATCAAATCCAACTCTTCCATTTTACAGATGAGGAAAATTTTACAGAGAACCAGAATAGCCTTCTCAAGGCCACATTTTGAGTAAATGACAAAGGATAAATGAGTCATATCATACCGAAGGTACTGTAGAGAAAGGAAAAAAAACAACTCATCAAAATTATGGCAGCAGAAGATTCTGATGGGGAAATGGAATTCAAAACCCCAAAAGCTAGGCTAAAGACACAGGTTAGAATTTCTTGATCGGAATACCATTTAACCAATCAGTAAGACTGAATAATGAATGTTAGGAAACAGTTCAATCGAAATAAAAATTTAAGAGGAGAAGAGGAAAAGTTTTAATCACAGACATGGGTGAAATCTTGGTCACCTAGATACTTTAAATGGTTAAAAACGAAGGTGCACTATTTCAGAAGCTCATTTTGTCTTCCCTTCATTCCTGTCTTGTTATATGATTTGACTCTTCTGCATGGACAGTGAATTGGGAGTTCAGCCTTGATACCAAGGTGCCATGTTTCCTGCTGCCCTGAAAAGAGGCACCTGAATTACATTAGGTTTTCCTCCTCTATGGGGATGTTATCAAATAGTCATGGCCCCCAAAAATTCCTTTCTTGTATTTTGTTATAAACAAACACAAGATGCCTAACTCCTTTCCTGCACTTCTTTCTCCTCTCTCTTTCGTTCTATCCTCATCACCATTCTCTTCTACTGGTTCACCTCCTTTTCCCTCTTCTTCCTCTTCCTATCCTCCCTCTTCCTTCCCCCACTTGTTTCCTTTTTCTCCAGAACTCATACTTTGGTTTCCTGGTTGGTTAGGTGTTGTCCTTCATTTTCGAAGAAGAGCAAACTGAATCACCATGATAAAGTGAAGTTTCGGTGTGTCTGACTGTGGCTGATCAGACTGATACGAGCTCAGAATGCTCAACCACAGGTTGAGCACAGATAGTCCATGTGAATATTTGAGGTGGATACTCCAAATTTTCACTGTTTCAATTCTGCTTTGCTCATAGAGCCCAGCACCCTTTGATTTCCTAGACTGGTCACAGAACCCCATTTAGATATTTGACATTTGTGGTTGCTGTATGATAAGCAGGCAGGGATTGACTATAAATGAAAGGGTTAGCTCTTTCTCCCCTTCTCCTACAGAGCTAAGAAATGTCAAAGAAAAAAATGTTAGACAAGTCATTAAAATGCACCCACAAGCACACAGAGTCACCATTCCTGGGTAAGTGGATATCACAGAATTGCCAATGTGGTGCTTTGCCCAGTGCTGACACTCAATAAATGCTCACTTACTTATTGTCAATGACATGAAAAAAGTATTCTTTGAGCATGGAAAATTTCCCCTAGAAGTATACTATGGAAGTATACTCAAGAATCGAGGATTTTTATGAGAGGGAGAGGAGACAGAGACAGAAACAAAAACAGAGACAGAGACACAAAGAGACATGGAGAGAGAGGAGAGACTGAAACAGAGAGAAACATTGACAGGAGAGAGAGAGAGAGAGAGAGAGAGAGAGAGAGAGAGAGAGAGAGAGAGAGAGAGAGAGAGAGAGAGAGAGAATTAACCAGTCCACAAACACGCCCTATGCTAAATGCCAGAGAGAAGACAATCAACTGTTCCCTGTTTGATGATTGAAAGATGCTGAATTGTTTCATGCTCTTGTCTTAGAGGGCCTTGTCCACTACACAGAGTTTCTGGCGATATATCTCAAGAGCATACCAACTGACCCTGAATGGTCTTTTCTACGCATGTGTTATTGCTCTGAGTAAGGGCATATGAACTATGTGAGCATCCAAACTATATAGCTCATAGAATTAGAAGGAACCTTAGACACCATTTATCCCACACTTTCCTATTGCTGATGTGCAACTGAGACCAAGAGAGGTTAAATTATTTGCCCCAGATTACGCAGGAAGAGGATAATAAAGCTGGGATTCAAATCCAAGGCCTCTCATTACAAATCCAACGGTCTTTGTACAACCTTGTACAAAAACAAGGTTTTTGCAGAAACAAAAGAGTTAATACAAAAGTTTATTAATACTGTTTCCTATGCGAATGAGCACATGCTTGTACATGTACACAAACACATACACACACACACACAGAGTGAGATTTGATCTGTTATCAATAAGGGTGGGAGGTCATTGCATAGTCCCCAGGGAGAGGGATGTGCTGAATATGGTGCTGACAAACCATTATCTGTACAATTAAGGTTAATTTTGTTCCTTCGAAGAGTAGACAATATTTGCAGCCCATTGGGTACTAAAGCTGAGTGTGTGTGTGTGTGTGTGTGTGTGTGTGTGTGTGCGTGTGCGCACGTGTGTAAGGTTATTAAAAAGCCAGTCACGTTCTCTTTCAATAATCCTGTCTGCTTCTAGGACTAATTTCAGAAGTGTATCAGGCTTCCCCTGGTAGCTCTCTCAGAATTACTTGCTAAGTTTGCTCTGATCATGACATTATTAAATTGCTTTACTCATACTCTATCCTCAAAGAGGTGGGTTTTTTATGATTTATCTGTAAACTGGAATTGAAGTCTGGTGTAGGATGCCCTGTACATATTAAGAAATATAGTTAAAAGAAAAAAAGAAACATTCTTCCAGCCAGTCGATGTTAAATAGGACTATTGTAATTATGACCAGTTTAAGTTTCTACGCTGATGTTTATAAAGTTTTTAATATACGTTAGGTGGTCCCTCTTTCTGATTTGAATATTTTGACTGGTAGAAAGAGGCCAGAATTGTGATGATTATTAGAAAAACACAGAAAAAATATAACACTGAGAAAAGATATCATTCGGTAAGGTTGACTTAAGTATCTATTGTGGAAGATATAATTTGAATATGATTGAAATGAGACCCTTGAAGTTGAGAACTAGGAAACCTCAGTATTTAGAACTGTTTAGTGACTACGGGACAAATGTATTTTGCTGACTGTTCTCTGGTGGAATCATGAGCTAGAAGTGAGTCATTTCAAACAAGATGTCAGTAATGACTAAGTGATTGGATGGAGGACTTTTTTAGAAGAATATTTTATTTCTATGCAATTTAGCAGCTAGCCAAATGCAAATTCTGTATGATAAATACTTCATCAAAGGTACTACCTTTCTTAAATTGCTTGACAACTGCAACATAGGACTTCAAACTCAAAAGAAATGTATAGAAATGCTTCACATATCCAGTTATCAGAAGGAAATGAATTGTTCTAGTTGAAGCTCATTATTTAAATTACCAATTAAAAATAACTATTTAAGATGGAAATTCTTCTGAAATTATATCACATAGGTCTCTGACTTCTTGTATTTGTTTTCTCTTCAAGTATTATTTTTAAATATTTTTATTTCATTTTTTAAATCTGCATTTTCAGTTCCAAACTCCCTCCCTCCTCTTACCCCTCCCACACCTATTGAAAAGGCAAGAAATATTATATATATATGTGTGTGTGTATGTGTGTACATATATATATGAATATAGAGTCATGCAAAAAGATATTTCCATAATTGCCATGTTGTGAGGAAAAAAAACATAAAAATACAGTGAAAAATGCTTCAATCTGTGCTGAGAGTTCATCAGTTCTTTCTCTGGAGGTGGATAGCTTTTTTTATAATGAGTCCTTCGGAATTATTGTGGATCATTTTATTGATCAGAGTAGCTAAATCATTCACAATTGATTATTGTTACAATACTGCTGTAATTGTGTTAAATTTTTACCTAATTCTGCTTACTTCACTTTTCCTCAGTTCATAAATAATTTTCCTAGATTTTTCTGAAACCCTCCCCTTTGCTATTTTTTTAATAACACAATAGTATCCCATTCCAATCATGTGCCAAAACGTGTTGAACCTTTTTCCAATTGATGGGTATCCTGAGTTTCCAATTCTTTGCCACCACCAAAGGAACTGTTATGAATATTTGTGTACATATATGCTTTTGCTTTTTTCTTTAATCTCTTTAGGATACAGATCTAGTAATGGCATTTCTGCATCAAAGGGTATGTACAGTTTTCTCACCCTTTGGGAACAGTTCCAAATTATTTTCCGAAATGATTGGGCCAGTTAACTACTTCACTACTGCATTAGTATATGTAATTTTTTTTTTGGTCATGTCAGCCAATCTGACGAGTGTGAGGTGGCACCTCAGAGTTGTTTTATTTTGGATTTCTCTAGTTATTAGTGATTTAGAGTATTTTTAATATGATTATCGATATCCTGTAACCCTCACTATTTCTTGTTTGATCATGAGCTCTTCCTTCATCCACAGATCTGACAGATATTTTTCCCCATGTTCTTCTAGTTTGCTTATGATATCACTCTATATTTAAATCATGTGCCCATTTTGAGCTTATCTTTGTATATAATGTGATAGTTTCTGCCATCCTGCTTTCTAATTTTCTCAACAGTTTTTTTTTTCTTGGTCAAACTATTCTTGCCCCAATAGCTTGGATGTTGGGTTTTACCAAATACTAGTGTGTTATCAAACATGTACTGAGGTCATTTACTTCTGCATATGTTGTACCAAATTAATTCTATTGGTCCATCATTTTCTTTATTCTCCTGTCCCTGCCTTCTTAAACAGAATATACTCAGCCCATAATAATTCAAGCCGATCATGATGAATGTCAGTTTTTATTACACTATGCTGAGCTCAGGGATAGCACCTGGGACATTATTAAAGTAGGTAGTGTGGGACATGGTCATTCTTGTGGAGAGGGAGCAGGACTTGAAGTCAGGAAGACCTAAGTTCATATCTTGTCTCTGACACTTAACTAACTGTGTGACCTTAGTATCTTAAACTCTATTTGCCTTAATTGCCTCATTTGTTTAAAAAAAATTGTGCAAAAAAAAAAAATCTCTCTCTCTCTTTTTAGCATCCATATTACAGGGTTGTTGTGAGGACCAAATGAAATATATGTAAAATACTTAAAAGTACTACATAAATCCTGGTTATTATTATTATTTTAACTTTCTCTATTGGCTTTATATAGCATCTGTGTGTTATGCTTTATCATTGCTTCTTGCTGCTATCAAAGTTCCTACCATCTCTTCCTTTACAAAGTCATTAATACTATATTCCAAATAAGCAAATGGGTGCTGAGTGATGATATAAGGGACTTTCCAATGAATAAAGGACATAGACCTATTTTGGCTGCCCACAGGCCTCCTTTTGATTTGCTGCCAGCTTTTTCGTGGTATTCCAGATAGTAGAAGGGGCCACATAGGCAAAATCAGAACTAGAGAAATATTACGGTCTCCCCACCATCCAAGCCATTTTAGACTGAGTGGATTGTTGAGTAGCATGCAGAAATAACCTCACTGTGTAGATTGTTGATTTGTTGTTGTTGTTATTCAGCTGTTTCAGTTGTGTCTGACTCTTTGTGACCCCATTTGGGATTTTCTTTGCAAAGATATTGGAACAGTTTCTCATTTCCTTCTCCAACTCATTTTACAGATGAGGAAACTGAGACAAACAGGGTTAAGTGACTTGCCCAGGGTCACATAGATCATAAATATCTGAGTTCCTGACTCCATATCTGTCACCCTAGCTGTCCCATAATACAAATAGAGGCATCATTAGGGAATTCATTAAACTGATATTCTTTGAGTTCATAATATTGAGTTGGTGTTTCGGGTGCCTTATGTTTTGGGGAACTGGTTTCTCTTTATGAGAAGCATTAGTATGAGCAGGTGGTATTGGGTAACAGGAATAGGTGTATGTAGGGGAATCAAGACAGGGACAGGGGTTGGACCTTCTGCCGCAGCTGCTACCCTAAAAGAAATCACTGTAGCTGTAGGAGTGGGATTAGATTCTTGCCAGCACTGAAGGGGCTGCTGCTTTGGGTTTTATCACTATGACCATGACAGAGGTCTGCTTGTCAGTTCTGTATGCTTTGAGAGTAGTGTCATCATAGAAGATTTTGCCTGCAAACATCAACTTTTGGTCTGCTACTAGGAAATCACCCCTTTATGAATTGCTTTTCCTCTTCCTGTGCCTTGACTATCTCTTCAGAGTCCATGGTAATCTTGACAGTTTGCTACTGAAAGCTGTACAGAAGACTCTATCTTCATGGTGTCCCAGTACCAAGATGCCAGGGCTGCCGGGGCCTCTGCAGGCCTCTCCAGCCAGCTAAAAGGCACTCAAATGTGACTTATGGAAATGATCACATTCATCCTGCAGGGAAGCCTCTCCATTAGGCCTGGGCCTCAGCTTTCCTCTTGAGTCACAAGGCTGCAGGGGAGCCTGTCCTCAAAAGCTCTGATGGATCATAGAGGCAATGAACTATTTCACCAAGTTCTGGTTGACACTTTCATGACTCAATATTCCCCTTTTTACATGTGAAGAAGGGAGGAGAAGGGTCATGAGGCAGAGACTTTGTACTTCATTGTGGTTCTTGTCCTCTCTAGGGAAGACTGCACAGATCTGTAGAGACTGAACTTCTCTTCATTTTGGGTTGGTCTTTCTAGGATCTTGTCAGTTTTCATCACCAAACTTTCAGGGACGTCCCATTCTCCATAAACTCTTAGACTCAACATTCAAAGCCTTTCCAATACTTTAATGTTTGTAGAGTGTTTCATAAATTTTATCTCATCTGTTTCTCATAACATACCTTGGAGGTAGGTGCTGTCATTATGCATCTTTTTAAAAAGATGAAACTGAGACAGACAGAGGTTAAATGATTTTCAAGGGCCACGTAGTCAAGAAATATCTAAGGCCATATCTGAACTCAGGTCTTCCTGACTCTTAGCCCAGTGCTCTATCCACTACCTCACCTCTCTGCCCATCTAACACCAGAATCCCATCTACCTGTCCTGTCTCATCTTACATGACTCTTCTTCATAGTTTCTACATTCCAGTTAAACTAAACCATCCACCATCTCTCCTTTCATTGACCACCTTCTTGTCTTGCTGTGCCTCTGCCCTCATGATTCTTTCTTTAAAAATTATTTTATTTGTTTTCAGTGTTCTACAATCATTTCCATATATTTTAGATTTTTCCCCTCCCTCCTCCTCCTTCCCCCCACCTCCTCACTCCCTCCCTGAGATGGTATACAATTTTGTATAGGTTCTACACATACATTCCTATGAAATACATTTTTACCTTAGTCATGTTGCATAGAAGGATAAAAATGAATGGGAGAAATCATAAAACAAAACAAAACATAATACAAAAGAAAATGGTCTGCTTCATTCTGTGATCAAATTCCATAGTTCTTTCTCTGGATGTGGGAGGCATTTTGCCTTGAGACCACTGGGAATTTTTTAAGTCCTTGCATTTCAATGAAGTACTAAATCTACCAGAAAAATTCCTCTCATCCTGTGGTTGTTGCTGTGTACAAAGTTCTCCTGGTTCTGCTCCTTTCACTCAGCATCAGTTCATATAAGTCTTTCCAGGCCTCTCTGAAGTCTTCCTATTCATCAGTTGTTATAGCACAATAGAATTCCATTGCATTCATATACCACGATTTATTCAGCCATTCCCTAATTGTTGGGTATCCCTTTGATTTCCAGTTTTTGGCCACCACAAAGAGAGATGCTATAAATATTTTTGTACATGTGGGACCCTTTCCCATTTTTATGTTTTCTTGGGGATACAGTCCTACAAGCGGTATTGCTGAGTCAAAGGGTATGCACATTTTTGTAGCCCATTGGGCATAGTTCCAAATTGCTTTCCAGAATGATTGGATCAGCTCACAGCTCCACCAACAATGAATTAGTGTTCCAACTCTCCCATATCTTCTCCAACATTTATCATCTTCCTGTTTTGTCCTGTTAGCCACTCTGATAGATGTGATGTGGTACCTCAGAGTCGTTTTGATTTTCATCTCTCTAATCAATAGTGATTTGGAGCATTTTTTCATGCGACTACAGATAGCTTTAATTTCTTCCTCTGAAAACTGGCTGTTCATATCCTTTGACCATTTATCAATTGGGGAATGACTTGTATTCTTGTACATTTGACTCAATTCTATATATATTTTAGAAATGAGGCCTTTATCACAGACACTAGTTGCAAAAATTCTTTCTCAGTTTTCTGCTTCCCTCCTATTCTTAGTTGCATTGGGTTTGGTTGTGTAAAAACATTAAGGTTTAATGTAAACAAAATCATCCATTTTGCACTTCATGTTTTCTATCTCTTGTTTAGTCAAAAATTTTTCCATTCTCCATAAATTTGATAAATACACTATTCCTTGGTCCACTAGTCTGTTTATAGCATCAATCTTTATACCTAGAGAGTGTACCCATTTGGACTTTATTCTTGTGTGCAGTGTCAGGCATTGGACAGTTTCGGACACACTGTTATCCAGTTTTCCCAGCAATTGTTATCCTAGAATCTGGGGTCCTTGAGTTTATCAAAGAGTAGATTGCTAGTCATTGATTACTGTGTCTTGAGTAACTAACCTATTCCACTGGTCTCCCCCTCTGTTTCTTAGCCAATACCAAATGGTTTTGATGCCCTCATGGTTCTTGATGCCCAGACTCTGCTCCTCCATGGCTGTCCCACTGCCACTGAAATCCTTACCTTCTTTTAAGGTCCAACTCAGATTTCTCCTCCTCCATGAAGCCCTCCCTGACCACCTCCACCCACTTCATCTCAGCTGAAATGATTTGCATTTATTTCACTCTTTCCTGTATCATACTTACCTCCCTCCACCCTGCATCTCTCATACACAAAAGTCTTTCAGAGAATTATTTTCAGTTTTAGTTTTTGTCATAACTTTCATTTGTGCATCTCAGTACCTATCACAGAATCTTGCTAATAGGTGAGTAATGCACATTGGCTGAAGTTTTGAATAATATGTTGGATTTTTTTTTTTGTGATCATGACATATCATGCCTGCAGCACCTGTTGTAGGCATGTGAAAGACTTTTAGAGAGTGTTATTACTGCATCTTGTGACCTTGTTGGCATTTCTTTGAAAGCAAGTTGTATTACCAGTTTGCCCGTGACAAACTGAGGACTAGAAGCAAGGATCTGTGTCTTTAAAAGCTTGGTGACATCTCTAGTGACTCTAATTCATTTCAGAAAAGGGAAACTGTTTTTAAAACAAGTTTCATTTATACTTTATTAGTAATATTACTGTTATTTATGGATATGATTTGATGCCACCTACCCCTCTCTACATATACTCATCCCACACCTCCACACACATAACCCACTCTCCCACCAACCCCACCATCAAAGTACCAAAGGAAAGCAATAAAGCAGAACCAATTGAAAAGTATTGGGTATATAATAGTGTATAATTGAGTGTGGGGTAGCTGAGTGGCACAGTAGGTAGAGTGCTGGAGTAGATAGACAGCCTTCAGTCAAGAACACTCATCTTCCTAAGTTCAAATCCAACCTCAGATACTTACTAGGTATATAACTCTGGGCAAGTCACTTTATCTTTTCTGCCTCAGTTTCCTCATCTGTTAAATGAGCTGGAGAGGAAATAGCATATTACTCCAGTATCATTGCCAAGAAAACCCCCAAATGGGATCATGGAGAATCAGATGTGACTGAAGTGACTACAACAGTAATATTTGGTGTTGGAGTAGATGTCTGTTGAAATCCCTCTAACTTTCAAAATATGTGATTTGTGACCTATACATAATGTTCTCTACCTAGGATTGGAGGAAACTGGTGGTGCAGTGGATGGATAGAGTGTTGGTCCTGGAATAAAAAAAAAAAAACAAACTTGAGTTCAAATCCAGTCTCAGATACTGACTGTGTGAACTCTGGTGAATCATTTCATCTCTATTGGCCTCAGTTTCCTCAGATGCAAAATAGGGATAATAATAGTATCTCTCTTGTAAGGGTGTTTGAAGATCAAATGAGATCATGTTTTTAAAAATGCTTAGCACAGTATCTCACACATAGTAGGTACTTAACAAATATCTATTTCTATCTCTTTCTCTCTCCTTTCAAAGTGATGGTCCATTATCTGAACTAGGCAGGGTTCAGCTTCCTTTTGTTGATTGTTTCATTCCATTATAGTGGTATTTAAATATATTTCTCCTGTTTGTCCTTTCTTCCCTTTGCTTTGCTTTATACAAGGCATCCCATGTTTCTCTAAATTCCTCATATTCATAGTTACTTACTGCACTCATCTCTTGCCTTTGCATGACACTCATACATCACAATTTGTTCAATCATTCCCTAATTAATTGGTACCCATTGCGTTTCCAGTTCTTTGTGACGATAGAAAATGCTACTATGACTATTTTGTTATGTGAAAGGTCTTTCTCTCTGCTGAGACAAGATATAACATCAGGATTCCCTGAGCAAATAATTCTGTGTTCATTATTGATGAATTCAGGCCTTCTGGCTGTCTGGGAGAATGGACTGGCTTTATTGTAGTGCCAGTGGTAGATCCTTGCCCAAAATGATTCACACTTTTTAATTCCAAGATTGTCCCTTTGAGCATGGAGATAAATATTACCAGTGAGGGGCCATCTGGCTGGCCCTAAGCCAATCGAGTTCCTTGAACTGCCCTTTCATGCTATAGAGGCCAGGGAAAGCAAACATTCTGTGAGTCTCAACTCCAAATGACCTTCTCCCATGGTCATTTCCGCCTGTTTTGTTGCTCAATGTTATCATTTTAGATGAACTTCTGGGATGTTGTGGGCTTCTTTCTCCTTGCAGCCCTCCCAAATGTTTCTTTATCTATCCCTCATAACAAGTTTACATTCCTTGTCTTCATGTGGTGCCTATTAGCAGAAGACAGTAAGGAATGCCAAATATCTCTCTCTATAAAATATCCCCAGCCTTCAAGTATCAGGGAAAAATTAAACAAGCTAACAGGCAATCTCCCAGCAATAACACAGCTTTAACAAATACATGATATATTTATAGCACCTCTATGGAACAAAGGAAACCAAGCGTTTCCTCTGGGTATGACTTCTCTTAGTGTCTGTCTCAGTTAATCTGGTTACAGACCTCATTGTACTGAGATGTCTGGGGTGCAACATGGAGCATGGGATCTCCAGCTAATGCATTTTCACCTTCAGGTATCTCCTCACATCCAAGAAAGAGGCTTAATAGTCAACAATACTCTAGTAGCTTTAGAATATTGGTTTTTAATACTAATATATTGGGGCTTTGGAACTTTAAACCTAGTGATTGACAAATAATATCATAGCAGATAGAGAGCTGTTTTTGGAGTCAGGAAGAACTGGGTTCGATTCCCATCTTTAATATTTAGCAGCCGTGTGCTCATGGATAAATTGCTTGACCTCTCTAAGACTCAAGTTTCTCTCTTAGAGGGTCATCAATACTGATGAATCATTTCCCTGTAGCCTCTTTCAGCCCTAGAATTCAAAGTTCTGTAACATGAAATATTTAATCAGTATAATTACTGCAGAGAATTGTTATTTACTTTCAAAACTAATCAATTAGACTGAAACACTATATAATGCTCTGGAAGGGAAAAACAAATCATCATTAACCAGGAAAAATTCATAGATCTCATGGTGGGATATCAGGCATTAAAATTATACAAGGGTAGATGAACTGAATTACCAACCGGTTTCCAAGAATTCACCTAGTTCCATGCTAATATACCAAAAATCAAATAAAAAAATAAGTGCATATTCTAGGGAGACTCATTCTGGGTCTCCTTTTATCTTTGTCTCCTCCATGTCTTCTTCCACTTTTCTTTGAAAGATTTGCATCCATTTACTCTCACTGTCATGGAATCAGAGAATTTCAAAGTTGGAAGGGAACTTAGGAAACATCACTTGCAAGCTAGACCTGACTTAGAAACATCTGTATGATATATCCAACAATTGGTCATTCAACTCTGTGTGATCACCTGCAGAGAAGGAGAAGCCATTACCTCCTGAGTGCCAGAGCAATAGCTCATGAGCCTCAGTATGTCTCTCTTCCACTTGTACACATTAACCTCATATCTGAATCCTGATTCCAGTGCAGTCAAAAAGTCATTGAGCATTTTTGACTGTCAGATCACACTTTGATATATTTCCTCTTTCACATTAGAATTCTTCAAATAAATGAAGACAGCCATAATGCTTTGCCCAGATCTTTTCTTCTCCACTTATATATCCCCCAGTTGCTTCAACTTCTCCTCCTATGCCAGAATCTTGAGGTCATTTTCCATCCTGATTGTCCTTTCCTGGATACATCAATGTCCTTCATCAATACATGGTGCCAGGAACTATTCCAAATGAGTGATGACCAAGACAAGGCATATCAGAACTATCTTTGAGTCCTCGGACTAGATCTCAGAAATTATCTAGGTCAATTCCATCCCTTAATTTTTCAGATGATGAATGAAGGCCAGAGGAATAAATTGACTCATCTGATGTCACTCAGATAGTATCAAATTCATGACTTGAGCCTAAGTCCTTTGCCTCCAAATAAAGTAATATGACCACTGCATCATGTCATCTTGTCCTCAATATTATACTTCTTTCAGTGCAGCCTAAGATAATATTAGTATTGTTGGTTGTCACATCACACTCTTGGTTCATACTGAAATTGCAAAACACTAAACTCTACCCCAACCTTTCTCAGATGAATTTTTTTGTCTGACCATGTCTTCTTCATCTTGTGTTTGTGAGGTTGAATTTGTATGCACTTTGAAATTCTTCCCTTCATCCTTGAATCATCTCCAACAAATGCCCTTTTCCAATAATCATTAATTCTCCAAATTCCCAAGACAAGGAATAATAATGTAACTTGTAATTTTGGCACTGCTTCTTCCTTCAAGGGCATAATGACTGGGATGATTTCTTAGTGTATATGGTGTCATCACCTCCCAAATCTATAACTTTGGAATTCTTTTATCTGATTACATTCTCCTGACTCCTATCTCTCTCTATGCTTTCCTCCTCCTAAACCCGCTCTCTGTGCTCACCCCAACCTCAAGTCACTCCACTCCTCTCTGCTTTCCTAGGATATTGAAGCTATTCTGGGCTCATGTTTCCTCCTTCAAAAGCTTGGCTAGTTCAGTTTTACATTGTTCCCTATCTTCCAGTCCTTTTCTCCTTCAGACTTCTGTTCTGTAACTATCCACTACCGCTAGATTCCACCTTCTTTTTGGATACTATTGAAAAGTTCTGGAGGAAGCCACACAACTATGTTAAGTGGGTATATCAAAAGTGCGTGCTAGCCAATGTCAACTGAACCCTTATTGAGGGACATCAGCCCTTATAATATTTGCTGATCACCTTTTTATCGCTATCCCCACTGTCTAAAACTTCTTTCATGCCATCTTCTCCACAAGCATCTTCCTTCTTCTGAGGAAAGGAACTTGTCTCATGCTTTTGTGACAAAATTAATCCCACCATTTGGAGCTTTCTCCACTTTCAAATTCCATTTTTCAGATCACTTTAGCATCAACTACCAATCTCAGGTCATTTGGGCCAATGGTGGAGGATAAGGTGGTCTTTCTTCTCCCCAGTGTTAGTGTCTCTACATGTGTCCTTGATCATATCCTCTAATGTCTACTCCAGGAGCTAACTTTTCAGTCATACTTACTGGTTTCCCATTTTTTATTCTACCTATTTATTGGATCTTTTTCTGCTGTCTATAAACACAGTTGTATCTCCCTATCCTTAAAAAACAAAAATAAATTAAAACCCTTCATTTAACCTTGCCATTCCCTGAAGTTGTTACACTCTATCTTTACTCCATTTCAAAGCTATTTCCTAGAAAAAGCTGCTCAAATGAATTTTCTTTATTTTATCACCATTCATATACTTCTCAGTTCTTTTCTATTCACCTCCCTTTTCTACCATTTTACTGAAATTTGTTGTTCAGTCATTTTTTTCAGTTGTATCTAACTCTTTGTGACCCCATTTGGGGTTTTCTTTGCAAAGTCACTAGAGTGGTTAGCCATTTGCTTCTCCAGCTCATTTTACAGATGAGGAAACCTCAGTTTCCTCAAAACAGGGTTAAGTGACTTGAATAGGTTACACAGCTAGTGTCTGAGGCCAGATTTGAACTCAGGAAGATGAGTCTTCCTGATTCTAGGCACAGTGCTCTATCCACTGTACCACTTAGCAACCCTGTATCACCTGCCTGAAATTGTTTATTCCTAAATCCATTTGTCTTTTTCACTTTTATCTCATTTGACTACTCTATAACACTGGATGCTATTGAACACCTGTTCCTTCTGGGCACTCTCTCTTCCTTGAGTTTTGATGACTCTGTTTTCTTTTGGTTCTCTTTTTACTTGTCTTTTTTGATCCTTCTCAAGTAGAGAAGGAAATGGAGGTAAGGTATCTTAGGATTAGAGATATAGAATTTGAAGAGATCTCAGAGATAAAGTCTAACCCCCTAATTTTGCAAATTAGGAAACTGAGGAACCAAGATGTTAAGTGACTTACCCAGTCATATATGTAATATCTCAGCCAGGATTCAAACCCAAGTCCTCCAATCCTAAGTCCAATGTTCTAACCATAATGTTGAGTAGGGAGTGGAAAGACAATTTCACATCTCTCTCCTTTTATCCAGGATATTCTCATTTATTGATGTTCTCCCTCCTCATCTCCTCCTCTTAAAATACTCAGCTCCCTTCAAGACTCAGATCAAGTGTCTCCTTCAAGAGGCCTGTTTTGACTTCTCCACTTACTCATGTCTTGCCCCCCAAAAGCACTTCATATTTATTTTGTCTACACTTTGCTTTTCCTTTGCAATGGACATGTTGCATCCTCTCAGTGGAACATTACCACCTTGAAAGAAGGGAATCTCTCTTTTTTATATTTGTCCTCCCAGTGCCTAGCACTGTGCTTGGCACAAAGTAGGTTCTGATGGAAGAGTCTCTGAATCTTCACTCACTGCTGCTATTGCAGTGTACCTACCAGTTCCCTATGGATTCCCTTCTCTATTGTGTCATTCACACTATTTTCCTCACAGAGCCTTACCACATCTTATAGTGTAGATGGGTGAAGGGATTTTGTCCTGCAAAGGTGGGAGACAACAAAGTCAGACTACAAAGTCCAGACCTGGAACTGTTTTTGACTACGTTTTTGCTCAATTTTGAATCTAATAGGGGATTTCCTTCTTTAATTTCATTCCCAAATGATTACTACTCATCCCCTCCTTGAACATTCCCTCTCTGACTCCTAACCCAGAGTTCAATTCAATATTCTCTACTGTTTTGTCTTCAGGCAAAGACATTTATGTACATGTGGTACTGAAGTCACCTAGGATCATCAAGCAATGCGATACAAGTCAAGTCAGGAACCCTAATAGTGGTTAATATTCCAGAGTGTTAGAAAGAAAACTTGTTACTTCTGTACTCTCTGACAAGTCTGTTAATATTATAATGTGGGTTATTCTTCTTCCCCTCCATGGTGTATACTCGGAGTTGCCTTTATTTTGCTTGGGAGGGAAAAAAGACTAAAAGTTAAGCAACTTGCCTGGAATCATACAGCTAGTAAGTATCTGAGCCTAGATTTGAACTCAAGTCTTTCCTGATTCCAGGTGCAGCAGTCTATCCACTGTACCAGCTAGTCACTAAAAGTAAACAACTAGAAGGAGAAGAGCTCTAAGGAAAAAAACTCATGCTAAAAATAGGAAACAATGTGATTAACATCACCATTATAGTATAGAGCATAGGTGTTAGTTTAAATAAGATATGAGGCGGAGACATAGAGATTGAATGAATCTCAGAGATAATCTAGTCCAGTATCCCAGTTTACAGTTGAGAAAACTGAGGTTTAGGGACATTAAGTGACTTTTCCCAGGTTACAAAAGGAATGAATATCATGGATGGTATTTGAACTCAGGCCCTGTGAGGACAGAATCAGACCCCTTTCCACTCCACTGCACCATGTTCCCTCTCCAAGATTAAATAGCTCCATTGGATTGATGGAAAGAGGATCTAAGGGTGTGCTGGAGCCAACTATTAATGGCTTGAGAGAGTTCATTGTTAAATTTTCCGTGTCAGCATTTGTATCTTGAAAATTGACTAGTACTACAAATCAGGGCTTGATTTACTGTTTTGTTAATTTCTAGACTTAAAAAAAGTGATGGTTAAAAATGCTAGTAAGCAGATTAAATTGAAAATTGTGCCAGGTCTAGGGAGAGCTGCTCGTTAAATATTCAGCATAACTCTGATCATGATCCACCTGGGTTATCTCTGGACTCCTGAAAAGGGTGGAAGGCTGGAAGCTGAAAGAATAAGAAGACAGGAAGAATAAACCTGTTTATTCAGTCTCTTCAATTATTAAAATAAAAAAAATTGGCCAGAAATGGTAGCCAGGGGTTGACTTAAGTACAGTATCCATTAATATTTGTAACCAAGCTTTCGGCCACACAACATCCCATCAATTTACTTAGATCTATGTCTTTACTTATGCATTCCCCCAACTAGAAAAAGGCCTTAGAGAGATGATAGCATAAACACTGTAAATATTCTTGATAGCTCAGAATTTTAAGAATGTTCTTTCCTTAGAGAATGCCCTGCTAAATCATAGGCTCAGCTCTTTTATAGATAGAAAAGCTTTGTGTTCATGAGTTAAAGCAAAAAAATGGTCTTAAAAAACCACACAGCCCCTGTACCAACCAGCATCTCCATCTCGTTGTGAGACAGATCACTTCTTTTAGTGCACTAGGGAACCCCCAGTGGCACCATCATCCGTATAAGTGGGTACTGTGGCATCTAACAGACTCCTAGGTGGGCGGAGAGATTCAATCTTTACATTTTAGAAATTGAAAAAAGTACAAGCTCATTTAACATTATGCAAATTTGGCTTTTTCTTTGTCTCTCCTGCTCTAGGACTAAATGTTCTCTTTGTGATTCAGTAAATTACATAGAATAAATATATTTCTAAACACTCCTTCCAAAAAGACTTGGACTGACTATGATTTAAGGCCTGAAAGGCCTTGGGAATTGTATTTTTATCTCAATTTGGAAAGAGAAGAACCCAAGTCAAAACCAGGACTGGTGAAGGGAGAATTTCCCCTACAGCGGGAGTTTTTAAGTTCTCTTGAGAGAGAGGGGAGACACAGAGACGAGAGAGATGCTGGGGCTTTCCCTGGACAGTGAGCAGTATCCCAAGCAAGGCAGTAACATCAGTGATTTCCCTCCTCAAACCCTCAACTTTGAGGAGACTTTTGGGGCAAAAGCCAAAGAGATGAACCCTAAGGTAGAAGGTTGTTTTAGCAATGGTGCTTACTCAAGTGATTGGAGAACTGGAGGAAAAAAACATTATAGAGATTTGAGCTTTCTTATCTGCAATGTTCTCAGTCTTAGGTCTGAGGAGTGGAATGGATGGAGTTATCAATGCTGCTGTGGTTATACTGTGGCTCATTGTCCAACTGAAGACCCAAATTCTCCCTGTCACTGTTTCTGTCTCTCTGTATCCATCTCTTTCCATTTCTGTGTCTGTCTCTGTTTCTGTCTTTCTGTCCCCATCTGTCTATCTCTTTCTGTTTCTTTTTCTCAGTCTCTTATTGCCTGTTTTTTTTTCTGTTGTTATCTTTGTCTCCATCTCTCTTGCTCTATCTCTGTGTCTCTGTTTCTGTCTCTATCTCTCTAATTCTGTCTCTTTGTATTTTTATTTCTCTTTTTGTCTCTGCCTCTGTCTTTTAGTCTCTGTCTGTCTCATTCTCTTTCTTTCTCTTTCCTTAAAACTCCCACTATAAGGGAAAAAATTCTGTCTTCCAATCTTGATCTTATACTTACTTCCCCTATTTCTGAACTGGGAAAGAAACATCATCCCCAGTGTCTAGAGTGACTTAGGCCTCTTCACAAGGTAACCAAACCACACCTTTCCAGAAGGTCAATGAATTGCTTTCTGAAGGCTCAAGAAGTTCTTAATTACTTGTCTACTATCTGCCCTGCTTGCTGTCAAATCCAAGAATCTTCACCAAGGTTATAGACCACTTTGACTGAGTTCTCATTGTGCCAACAGAAGTCAAGTGAAAAAGATGATGAATCACTGGGGGGTGTATGTGACATTTAGCATCTGGTCTGACTCTTTTTTTTCACTGAGTTGGCAGGTGGTTTCCATAATCACAGATGCACAGTTATTATCATCATTTCCATAAACTTCTTTTTCTCTACTCCATATCTCCAAATTCCTTGACATCAGCACCCATTATTGTTTTTCCTTTAGTCTGTTACTAAGGGTGCCCTGTCCCATCCCTCCTGTGTTTTCCTTCAGATTGCTTTCATAGTTTTTCCCTTTATCTCACTCATCTTCAATCTTTTCATATCTATTGGTGCATTTTCTGCTGCCTTCCAACATAACCCTGTTACCTTTCTCTGTAAGAAAAAACATCCATTTTGGCTCCATGTCTGTTCAAGATGCCCATGATTACAATTTTCCTACATTTCTACAAACTCTTATGGGGAAAATTATCTACACTCATTGTCTGTACTTCCTCATCTCTCAGTCATTTCTCAAATGTTGGGAATCTGGTTTCCAAACTCGTCATTCAATGGAAATGCTATTCTTCAGTTCTATCAGTGATTTTTTAAAATGTCAGACTTGGTGACATTTTCTCAGTTTCCATCCTTCTCAACATTTCTACAGCATTTGCCTCTGCTGATGACCTCTTTCTCCTTCTGAGTAATTTCGTGTGTGTGTGTGTGTGTGTGTGTGTGTGTGTGTGTATGTGTGTGTGTGTGTGTGGTGCTGCTTTCTCTTGGTTCACCTTCTACCTGGCTGGCCACTTCTTATTTGCCTTCTCTACACATTCTTCCCTTAATTGTGAGTATGCTCAATGGTTTCTCCTGGATCCCCTTCTAATCTTATCCCTAGTCCTAATACCAATATCTTCTTGTCTGGTGTTGTCAATGATGTACACTCTCTCTCTGTGGGCTTATCATCTCCCATTGGTTCAGTTATCATTTCTATGTAGACAATTCTCAGATTTATAAACCCATCTCTAATCTCTCCCCTTAGGTATAATAACATTACGTGTTGCCCAGTTTGAAGTGCATTTCTAAGTGATCATGTCCAAAAGAGAATTCACCAGATTTTCCCTTGAAGACATCTTTTTTTCCCACTTCTATTCTGACACCTTTCTTTCAGTCACACAGGTTTGCAAACTTGGCCAGCCCAATCCAGTCAAATCTCATAGATCCCATTTCCACAGTATTTCTCACAACCATCCTCTTCTCTGTATTCAAATAAAATGTCAGTTCATGTCCTATAGTCTCTATACTATTTCAATAGCTTCAAAATCAGTGTCCTTATTTCAAGTCTCTCTCCTCCCTATTCTACCATCCACATAACTATCAAAGTGATCTTCCTAAAGTAGAGATCTGTACTCAATAAACTTCAATGACTCCCCATTCTAGGAAAAAATGCCAACTCTGCTAGCATTTAAATGTTTCATGCTTTGGATCCACCTTTCCATTCTAGGTCTAATATGGACGTAGGAATATGCTTCAGCCAAATTGAACTTTTTCTTCTTTCCTGCACTTTATATTCTGTATCCACACCTTTGAATAGCCCATTGCCCATTCTTAGAATGCCCTAAGACTATAGCTACATGACAGCATCAGATCAACTGTTTTTTGATTAAAATAACATATTGGTCTAATGCTTCCTTATAGCTAAGAAGTGACCTAGGAACTCAAATGGTATGACAGGAGGAATCAAACCCTGGCAGTGCCTATCAAGGTGAAAACATTTCCAGTACAGGGACAGTAATGACCTCTATTTTCATCATCTGAAGACCAGCCTAGTTGGCTCAGAGATCATCAGCAAGTTAGCCTACAAGAGAGGGATTTTTCAGTCACAGAAACTCTCAAAGACAATAGAATAAAATATATCACAAACTCTTAACATTGTCAAGGGCCTAACAGGCACTTTTGAAGTTCCTACTAAGTGTCATGCCATGTCCTAGGTTTGAAGGATAACGAATCACAGTTAAATATGCATCTTGTCCTAAAGAAAATTCCATTCCACTATATTTGGAGGAGTACTGACAAAATTATGGATTTTGAAATATTAAAATATTGGTCAGTATATCATTCTCTTATTTTAGGGGCATGTCCTCCCTTGGAAATAACCTTCCACTATAATTGCTGTATCACTGGAGAAAATCTAAACTTTTGCAAGTTCAAAGAATCATTTGGCCATCAAACAGTTATTGAGAAGTCAATTTAAAACCACCTAAAAGCAACATTTAGATGCCTCCTACATCTGAACCAAGACTCTTTCCATATGATACCAATTCGTAAAGCTCTGCCTTCCTTCTTCTACCTTACTGTCTTTTTCCCTTTTTCCATTTTATACTTCTTAGGAGTCTAAAGAAAACTTAAATTTAGAAATATTTGGCCTGAATAACAAAAGGGATCTTGAAGTTGAAAACTTTCTTACTGAAAGTATACATGAGGTGCCTAAGTCATGAAGCTTCCCAAGTTTTTGACTCATTGGCAATTTTTTTTGGTGGAGTGGGGGTGGGGTTGAGCTAAAACTTGATGGTGAGTAGGTTTGATTTTTGAAACCTCAGAATCCAAATGGGTTTGGCATTTTTTCCTCCCTGGCATCTACCCATGTCATTAAATCCAAGCTCAACAACTATTTTTGACATGAAACTTTTGTGATGCCCACAAGTAGCATTTATACATGGTATGGTTATGTCAGCATGACCTTAAAGAACATTTCGATGAAATTTTATACAAGCACAATTGGTGTATGTGGGCATTTGGAGGTATGGCATGCCTTTCTGTGTGTGTGTGTGTGTGTGTGTGTGTGTGTGTGTGCATGTGTATCAAAAATTGGATCGATCCCAAGGAAGCTTATTAAAGAAAATACCTAACAATCACAACTCCCTTTTATAAATAACGTTTAAAAACATTTATTGGACAAAAGTCCCCAAATTATATAAATTACGTTTCCAAAGGTTATTTATAAATCCTTACATATATCTAATTTAGGGATCAGTAAAGTATAGCCCAAGGACCAAAATAATTTTTAGTTCTGTAGGCCATACAAAAACTGGTTGGAGTTTGCTGACCTTTGATCTAACCCAATCCAACACAAGAAACATTTGCTAGATGATTTCTACGTGCAGAGCAAGACACAATGAACAGGAGTGGGTAGAGAGCTGGGCCTGGGATTCTTGGGTTCTAATTCAGTCTCTGATACACACTGGCACACTACCCCAAACAAATCACTGAGCCCTTCAGGACCCCAGATATCTATTCGAAACCATAAGCTATACAACAGTAGCTGATACAGGACATGTCCTCATCAGGAACACTCTTTGACAGTGAAGTCACAGGACCACCAAAAGTCACATTCAAGGCTCTATGCTGGGCAATGATGATAAAAAGACAAAAACAATCAAAAACTACCTCCTTCTTTCAAGACATTCATGAAATTTACATGTTATATGGCATTGAAATTTCCTTGTTACATATAGTGGAAATTTACATGTTATATGTAGTCAAAGCTTACACATGGCATGTAACTTACATGTCACATATAAGGAAAAAGTCCATGTCAAAGTGAAATTAGCATAACACATGAAATTTAAATTTACATGTTACACACAGTGGACACATGTTATATGCAAAAGACATGCATGAAGATCATAAGATTCCTTCCCTTCCCTTCCTTCCCTTCCCTTCCCTTCCCTACCCTTCCCTTCCTTCCCTTCCCTTCCTTTCTCTTTCCCAAAATCTTAAATTTATTGCACTCTGAAGCCCATTCATTGGACCACACTAGACATCTGCCTAAGGGCTCTCTTCTGGACCCTCCTGGTTTCAGAGTGATTATCAATAGTAATTGTTGCTGTTTCTCTCTTAGCCTGATGCCTTCATTTTTCTTTGCCTCATTAAAAAGGCCATCCCCAGGCTTCTTCTTTTGTACCTCTTCCTGTGATGTAATTTACCGTTTTCTGCCTCCTCCTTTTCACATCTCCTGTTACAATCCCTTCACATTCTTAAATCACATTTTTATCATTACACCATTTACTTTATACCTGCTCCTTTTATCTATGTATATTCCTTTTGTATATCATGATGAATATACAATTCTCAAGATCAATAACTATCATCTTCCCTTATATGGTGTAAACAGTATGCCCATATTAAATTACAAGCTATTTTTCCCTGTTTACCTTTCCATGCCTCTCTTGAGACTTTTCTTTGAAGATCGAATTTTCTATTGAGTTCTGGTTTTTTCATCAGTAAGGTCTGGAAATTCCTTATTTCATTGAATGTCCATCACTTTGCCTGAAATATTATGCTCAACTTTGCTGAGTATTTGATGCTTGGTTGTAGTCCCAGCTCCTTTGCCTTACAGAATATCATATTCCAAATCCTTCATTTTTTTAATGTAGAAGCTGCAAGGTCCCATGTAATCCTGATTGTAGCTCCACAATATTTGAAAGGTTTCTTTCTGGCTGGCAATGTTATTTTCTTCTTCACTTGATATTTCTGGAATTTGGCAACGATATTCCTTGGTGTTTTTAGTTTGGGATCCCTTTTGGGAGGTGAATGGTGGATTCTTTCTATGACTATTTTGTCCTCTAGATATAGGACTTCTGGGCAGTTTTCCCTGATGATTTCTGGGAAGATGTTGTCCAGGCTCTTTTTCTCATCATGGCTTTCTGTTAGATCAATAATTCTTAGATTTTCTCTCCTGGATCTATTTTCCAGTTCAGTTATTTCTCCAATTAAATATTTTAAATTTTCTTCTATCTTTTCATTCTTTTGATTCTGTTTGACTGATTCTTGATGTCTCATAGAATCATTATCTTCTACTTGCTCAATTCTAAATTTTATCAAATTGTTTTCTTCAGTTAACTTTTGCATCTCCTTTTCCATCTGTCCAATTCTTCCTTTTAAGAAGTTATTTTCTCCAGTTAGTTTTTGTACTTCCCTTTTCATCTGTCCAATTTTCCTTTTTAAGGAGCTGTTCTCTTCAGTGAATTCTTTTTTCATCTTTTTAAAATCATTGACCATTTTTTCTTCTGTTTCTCTAATTTGGCTTTAAAAACCCTTCTTCAGCTCTTCCAAGAGTGCTGTTTGTGATTATGACCAGTTCATATTCCCTTCTGAAGTTTAAGATGGGAATAAAGTCTCAATGCTGACCTCTTTGGTATTTGTGTTTTGGTCCTTGCCCCCATAAAAAGATTCTATGGTCTTTTATTTTCTGCTTTGCTTCTTACTCATGATGATGATGATCACCCTTTTCCTGGCTTTTAAAGTAGATTTATGCTTCTAGGGCACAAGAGACTCTATCCCACAGTTTTTGTACCTTGAACTTGAGTCTTTGTGTGTTATGGTCTTTGGTTCTTTCAGCTAGAAGCTAAAATGCTGCAGCTTCCCTAGTGCTGAGCTGACTGGTGTGAGAAAGCAGAGGCCATTTGAAGTCTTTCTGGGTTTCCCAGGCATTGTCCTGGAGTTAGCTGTGTTAGGTGTGGGGGAGGGGGTAGTCTGGCTACAAGTCTCCTCTGCTGACCTAGAGCATAGGCAAGCTCAGTGTTTGGTAATCTCATCTGTGCCAGTGTCTTCCCAATTCCCTTGGGCTGCTGAGGCATGCCTGGGGTCCTGGTGTTGGCGGTTGCAGTCTTTACCCCCATGGGGCTCAGCATCTCCTCCCAGTTTGCTGAGCTGGAGCTGTCTGGGACAACTCTGGTCCTGCACTGTCCCCTTCAGCCACAGCAAGAGGGACCTTCCTTAGTGATTTTCCTAGCCTTACATGCTTAGAGACTGTTTGCCCCTTCTGCTGATCCCACTGCCCTAAGATTTTTTTTGTGGAAATATTTTATGAATCCTTCAAGGTCAACAAGGGGAGAAGGAGAGAATGTACTGATCACTCCACCACCTTGGCTCCCAGAAGTTCAAGTAGGTGACTTACAGACACTTAATCTGTGGGCTGATAGTCTCAGGAGCAGCTGCTGCAGATACCTGAGGCTCCATGACTCTCAATCGCTTGGTTCTGATGGACTCTCATCCTGGATTGGTATGCCCAAGATTCTACAGTGAATGCCAGGGGCTTCCTGCTTGGCCCTGCCATGGTGAGGACACACCAGCACACTGTGCTCTGTGTGCTCCTCCAGCCCCTTTCAGTGGATCCTTTCTGGCAACCTTCCAATTTTCCTGGGCTGTAAATCTGCCACAGTCTGCCTCCTATTGGATTCTGCCATTCCAAAATTCAGTCAGATTCTCTTTTAGAGGTATCTGAAGGAGTTTGTCTGAGAGCTTAGGTGAGTAGTTGCTCTCACTCAGCCATCTTGGCTCCCCCCTCCCCCTTCTTCTTAAACAGGCCTATTCAATGAATGGGTGTTACCTCACCCTGAGTACCTGAATAGATCTTGGCCTAAAGGTCCCAAGGTCTCCCAGTGCATCCTGGGTCATCTGCAGTCATCCTGATGAATATGTGGTCACTGGATTCAGATGGCTCTGGAGGAGAAGTGAGGCTGGTGACCCACACAGCCCTCCCTCACTCAAAACAAAGTCAAGTGCAAGTCATGTCATCATCTCTCTGAAGACATGCTCTTTGTCAGCAATGAAGGGTGAACACAACAATTAGAATCACAAGACTTGGGACTGGGAAGGATCTCAGAGATCATCTAGGAAAATCCCCTCATTTTTCAGAAGGAGACACAGAGAGCCAGAGAGGCCAGGGAACATGCTGAAGAACATGCAGCTCGTAAGGGCCATGTTCAAGATTCAAACCAACTTCCCCCAAGGCTATTTCCCTAACTCTTCTTATTATGTTGTGTTGCTGCTTCTGAGCAATTGAGACAGTTGGAGGATTGAACAAGATGAGCTCTAATGGAGTCTGAGGGTGTCAGAAGGGAGGGCAGAAATTCCAAGAGAAACTAAGGGGCTGGGGCAGGGGAGGGACCCATGCCCTTGGTCACCACAGGGATACTCAGAAAAAATGAAAATGGAAGGAGTGGATCCACCCATATAAGGGTCAGGGCCAACAGGAGCAAGGAGGTAGATCTCCTTTTCAGACAAATACTTCCAATCCCAATTATATTAGCATTCTACCTGGCATATGGTATATGCTTAAGGGATATTTACTGAATTGAATTAATTGTAAGGTGTGAAGATAGCATGAAAATTTTGGACATCTGAGGGGTTATCATAAAGATATCAGTGTCAAGGGAGTAGGACTCAGAAATGAAAGTCTATGGAAGCTGATGGTAAATTCAGAATCTTCTCAGATTTTCTGTGCTTGATCTTTAGCATCACTGTGTATAAATAACTTTAAAAAAATAAACTTGGCTCTTCCCCTTCTATTGTGCTTTAATATTTATTTTTCTTGGCAAGACATCAACATAACAGGATGATAGATGTTATTGATAGGTCAAGTGACTGGCTCAAAAATCATTAGATTTTTCTTAAATAGTAATTGATAATTTTCTACGGGGCTGGCATTTTCTAAAA
Source organism: Notamacropus eugenii (assembly GCF_028372415.1). Taxonomy (NCBI): domain Eukaryota; kingdom Metazoa; phylum Chordata; class Mammalia; order Diprotodontia; family Macropodidae; genus Notamacropus; species Notamacropus eugenii. The sequence continues at coordinate 160,439,756 of NC_092878.1, forward strand.
TCAAGCCATGCCTAACTAATATAAAGATTTGAAACTGAGATCATTCAATTTAATTCAATAAGCATTCATTAAGCACCTACTGTGTGTAAAGTACCGTGTGAGAGGATATAAAAGCAAGAAAAAAATGAAAAAGTCCTGTTCTTAAGGAGCTGACAATTTTCTAGGGCAGGGGTGGGGAACCTGTGGCCTTCAGGCCATGTCTGGCCTTCTAGGTCCTTAAGTGCAGCCTTTTGACTGAATCCAAATTTTAAATCTTTTTGTAAAATTTGGATTCAGTCAAAAGGCTATATTTAAGGACCTGTAAAATTTGAATTCAGTTGAAAGGCTGCAGTTAATGACCTAGGTCACATGTGGCCTATACCCTTATACTAGGGGATATGACACGTAAACAGTTATAGAAATAGAAGATCCCTCAAGAAAAGATAAACCATTTAAAGACAGAGACATCAGAATATAATTTCATGCCTATGAAAGGGCCAACCTAAAATGAGTCTTGAAGGAAGCTGAGTAGTAAAAGAGATATAGAGGAGGAGGGGCCACATTTTAGGCATGGGACACAGCCTTTGTAAGGGAACAGAGGTGAGAACCGTAAGGTGGAATTTAGGGAATCACACTAAAGCATTCTAACTTCCAGGCTATTATGAAGAATTATTTTGATTATTGTTGTTTATTTAACTTTTAGAAGGAAGAGAAATGCCCTAGTCAGTTGACCCTGTAGAGGAAATCAGAGCAGAAACTTCTGAACTAGTACTTGGACAGAGTAGCCTCACTCCATTTCCTCACCTTGGCTGGTTGTCTGGAGACTTGTAGTTATGAAAATGCAAACACTTTATTGTTTGACTCTTCTGAAAGTAGGCTCACAGTTTCTCTTTGGGGACCATTGTCTCTTTCTATTTTGGTCCTGTATTTAGATCATAAACAGTGTTTTAGTGGATTGACCTCATTGGTAGATTTTATTTATTCTCCAAAATTAAGGATTCTTCTATTTTCATTAAACATATATAAAATGTTATGGCCAAACAAATTTTTCTTTTCCTTGATCTCCCAGAAGAGGGACATCTCTTCCCTAGCAAAGATTTACTAGTCATGACTACTTTGTTTATGATATAACAATAGCCATTGTATCTTTGATTTCCATGTTAGCACCATCAAAGTCTTTTTAAATTCATTTAATTCTATTCAACAAATAATTACTAAGCATGTAAAAAGCACTGTACTGAGCAGTGGGGGCACAAAATGAGAGACAACACACATTTGGGTCAGACAACATTTACCTTTGAAGCCTGGAAGTTATCTTCCACACTCCTGTTCCCTTCGCATCTAAAGATGATCAGGTGCCAAGTCTTGTAAATGCTGTCTCCACATTATCTCTCCTTTTCTCTCCACTCACACAGCCAACATCTTCATATTCTTTCAGGAATGTTGCCATATCCTCTTAAATTGTCTTGCAGCTTCTAGTTTGTCTTTTAAGCAATCTATCTTCCATTCAGGTGCCAAAATAATTGGTCTATAGAGCATGTCTGGACATAACCCTAGGATAAAAATGAAAGCTACTCAGACTGGAGTTTAAGGTCTTTTATATTTTTTCTCCAACTGCAGCTATGTGACACAGGGGATAGAGGGCTGGGCCTGGGGCCAGGAAGACTTGAGTTCAAATCTGGACTAAGATATTTAACAGTTGTATGACCCTGGGAAAGTCTCTTAACTTGTATTTGCCTTGGTTTCTTCAACTGTAAAATGAGACAAGTAACACTTATTTTATGAGGCTGTTGTGAAATATCTTACAGATGAGATATTTGTAAAACTGCTTACCACCATGCCTGGCATATAGTAGGCACTAGACCAATCCTTATTTCCAGCATTTAGCCCAGTGCCCCACACATAGTAGGTGCTAGATAAATTCTTATTTTTAGCCCTTAGTGTAGTGCATGGCACTTAATAAATGATCGTTGGCTGATTGAACAGCTTGTGAAATAGGTATTATCATTTTCTTTTTACTCATAAGGAAAATGGGGCTGAGTTAAGTCACTTGCTCATGATCACCCAGCTAGATAGTTGCAGGATTCAAATTCAGACCTTTCACTCCAAGTCCAAAATTCTATCTGCTGTATCATCTAGATTTGCCATTATTATCTGTTTACCTGTGGCTAAGTCACCTGTCATCTCTATACCTCAGTGTCTTCATCTGTAAAATGGGGGGATGGGTTGGTTAGAAAACCTTGAAGTCTCCTTTTAGTTATAAATCCATTGCTGATGGTATAGTGTAGGAGTTCTTGATCATTTTTGAATTAAGGATCCCCTTGGCAGTCTGACCTGTAGGGACCCCTTTTCAGAATCACATTTTTGAATACCTATAATAAGATATAGAGGATTAAAAAAGAAAACAATTACATTCAAATGCAATTATCAAAATATTCTCAGACTCCAGATTGAGAACATCTGATCCAGAGCTTCAACTAGTCAACTAAACATTCTCCCTCCCAGGGGTCAAATGGTCCCTCTGAGTTGATCTGGTAATGTTAATTCTGTAGTCACAGAATTAGGTCTCCAACCCTCTGGACTTCCTGGAAGTATCTTTAAAGGGGAAAAAAAAATGATGTGCAATTTTATTACAAACTTTGTTTAATAAAGTAATTTAAATTAAAACACTTTTCATTTTATTGTACTGTTTTTGAAAGCAAGTCAGGAAAAATATGTATCTGTGTCAAATCTAGGCATCTTCCATGTCTTCTAGCAGCAGGAAGCTCTTGGCTGCCATTCCTCTCCTTAGGGCCCCTTGAAGTCACTGGAGGTTTTCCTGTTCATTCTTCCCTGGAGAGCAAACCCCTTTGAAGGCTGGTCTGAGGCCTCTGCACAGTTTATTCAGCCTGAGGCCTCATGTTACTCAAGTTATACTTCTCTGCCTTTTAGTCTTATCTGGGGCTGGAGGATTTGTGTCCTGATTGATCCAAGTATTGTCACCAGAGATCCCCATGTTATGTGACCTTTCCCAGTTTAGGGGCAGAGATAATTCTTCTCATCCTCCCTAAATGCTGTGGAACCTGGGGTATTTCCTCTCCTCAACAATCCATATTTTCAGAGATCATTTAGAGAAGCAGAAGCAGATGTTGATGTTAATATTGAGTAGGCAAAGTAAAATAATCCATGAACGTTCTTTCTGAGGTTTGGAGAGGGGAGAGTATCCTATATCTTACTAACTTGATTTCTGGGCAGCTAGGTTATGTGGGAAGTAGAGTGAGGAAGACTTATTTTCCTGAGTTCAAATTTGGCCTCAGACACTTACCAGCTGTGTGACCCTGGGCAAGTCATTTAACCCTTTTGGCCTTGGTTTCCTCATCTGTAAAATGATCTGGAGGGAAAAAAGGTAAATCGTTCCAGTATCTTTGCCAAGAAAATCTCCAATTGGGTCACAAAGAGTCAGATACAACTAAACAACACGAATAACCTGATATCTGAGAACCTCTATGATTTAGGTTTTTCTTTTTAAACAAAACTTATCACATAGAACAGGGATTGAATTTGTTGTACTTGGCCCCAGAGGAGAGAACAAAGACTGGGGAAGGGTAGAGATGGAGACTGTAGGGAGGAGTAGCTGCCAAAGGACCAATTCAGCTAAGTCATGATTGACAATTTTAGCATGGAGGAAAGGAATTGAGTTGAACAGGGAAGTGGAGGGTAGAGGATGCCAGGACATTTCAAGGTCACGTTGAGGACTGTGGCAGGAAATAGAAGAACAAAGATGCATAGGGAAAGGGGAAGGGGAAAAAATGGCATCAGTAGCTTCCCGTTTTATCTAATTCTTCTTGTTAACTAGGTACTAAGGTCACTTGTACTACATTGCAGAAGGAGCAGGAGAGCTGTCTTTATCTCTAAATTTTATCAAACTGGAAGACTGACAATTTTATTAAACTGCCTCATCCTAGTCATAGCTCTGAATCTTAGATATAAAGCGAAAATATTAAAATTAAAACAAAACAAAACAAAACTATGAACTCTAGAGAGGATGTCTAGGTATATTCCCCAGGTTGGATATAATAGCAAATGACTGCAGTGAAGAATGCAGCTGAGACAGTCCCTGGATCATACGAGAAAAAAATCCAAGAAAGTAGCCAGCAGTAAAATTCATGGACTCAAATGTCTATATTGTATTCAAATTGCTGAAATTTGGACAATACATAAGAGAGATGGGAGGTAATTTAAGAAGGCAGATTGAGATTAGGGGCAATGAAATCCTTTACTAGAGCAGACTCTGGATGGGTATACTTTATATTTAAAAAATACAGTTCCAAGGATGGAAGAATCTACAAAGGGGAAATCTATTCTAGATCTAATTGATTGTATGTTTGTCCTTCATTGCCGAAGAAGACCATGCCATCAGAGAAATGATGACATGACTTGCACTTGACTTTGTTTTGAGTGAGGGAGGGCTGTGCAGGTCACCAGCCTCACTTCTTCTCCAGAGCCATCTGAATCCAGTGACCAGATATTCATCAGGATGCCCGGAGATGACCCAGGATGAGGCAATTGGGGTTAAGTGACTTGCCCAAGGTCGCACAGCTAGTGAGTGTCAAGTGTCTGAGATAAGATTTGAACTCAGGTACTCCTGACTCCTACACTGGTGCTCTATCCACTGCACCACCTAGCTACCCCAAATCTAATTGATATTAATGGAGAGAAATTGGTTGCTGGAGTGGAAATAATAGGAACCTTGGTGGGGGAAGGGAGTAGTGACCACTCTCTCCTGGAATTTAAGATAGAAAAGAAGAGGACCTAGCTACACTTTGACATGTACATAAGATTCTCAGAAAACAGATTTCAAAATGTTCAAAGTAAACATATATTATTACCATGTGTAAAAATTCTACAGAGGAAATTATTCTAGAGGGAAGATGGGTCCAAGGCATGGAATTCCGAAGACACAAAGTGAAACAATTAGAGAGAGGAGGAAAATTGAGATTTGTCTGAAGAAATCAATGTGATTGTCCTGAGAACCTACCAGCTAACTTTAAATCTAAAAAGAAAGGGAAAGATGAAAGCAAGACTAGGTAAGGCACAGCTCAGAATGAGTAGAGACTGGGGAAGGAAGCTATAGACAACAAAGAGGAATTTTTAGTTATGAGTTTGAATTATAAAATAGTTAATAGCTAATATAGAGAAAAAAGGAATCAAAGGCAAGAAGACTGACTTTGGGGTGGATGGGATGGTAATAACAGACAACAGAGAGAATGCAGAGCTGCTTAGGTTTTAATTTTGCTTCTGTTTTCTCTGCCAAGTAAAATTACTTTTTTAATGGAAATGAGAAAATTCAAATTACTACCAGGGAATTGAATCCTAAGAGAGAGTTCTTAGTGTCCTAAGTGAATTCAAGTCACTTAGATGATGAGCTAAGATACTGAAAGAACTGGACAATGTGATTTCTCGGTCACTGCCAGTGATATTTAAAAGGGAGATGTAACACAAGGTGGGAGAAGGCAAATATCCCAATTTTCATTAAAAGGGGTGCAATGAGGAGAAGGTAACAGATTCTGTAAACTATAGGCCAGTGAGGTTGGCAGATACCTGGGAAAATTTTCAAATGGATTATTCAAAAAGATGAAGTGTGATGAACATCTAGAAAGTCAAGCAAGGAGAACTCAGAGAATTTCTCAGTTGTTTTCAGTTTTCTCCTATCTGTTGATGTTTTTAACTTCTGTTCTTGGTTTGAAATTTTGTATTTGGACCAATCTCCTCTGGTACTCTTAGAAGGATGGGATAGGTCTGATTTGGACCAGTCCCATTTGTAGTCTGGATAGTGCCACCACCGCTGCTGTCAATCTAGAGGACAGACCTGGCATTCAGTCTCATCTTCTGCCTCAATTTCTGGCTTCTATTACAGTCTCCTGTGGTTCCATGATGAGTTAAAGTTTCACCTTTTTCTCTTTCTTTTTGCACAATCTTGAACTGGGAGTTGGTTCTATCTCTGCTGTGCCCCTATCAGGCATCATTTGAATGTTGGAAATGATGGTGGTCTCAGCTTCTGCACTGATAGGCCAGAGATATCTTTAGGCACCCAATTTTTCTTCCCTTTAAAAAAGTAATATTTTACTTTTCCCTTCAATTATATGTAAAATCCAGAGCATGGCTTTATTTTGTCCTTTAGCTGTAGTTTTGTGGGCAAATTCTTCAAGAAGCATGCTGCTAAGGAAATTGATTCCAAGTAGCTATCACACAAATCTGGAACTGAGGAATGCTCAAATTTGGGATGGCCCATGAGGGATCCTCCAAAGCTAGAAACATCAAACATTTCTCAGAATTACTAGTCTTGGCCCTATGGGAAAATAAGGAAATAAAAGGCAGATAATGACCAACAGGTAATTGAGACCCAATCTTAGGTCGCCATATGCTTCTGCTATAAGCTATCATTGGTGTGGAGGAATGGAGGTGGAGGGTGGTAGGGAAAGAAATTTCCTTTCCCCTCCCCTTCCCCTTCCTGGAAGTTCAAGGGGAGAAAGTCCTGGAACAGAGTCTCTAAAGAGATTACTTGACCTCAGATTTTCTATAAATCAGAGAGAGAAAGGTTAATCCCAGAGTCCTTCTTTCTTGACCTCTGTCCACCAGTTATCAGAAGGCAGTCATTACCATGGAGGGGGTGGGGCAATCAGAAAAGCATAAAGCATCCACATCTTTCAGTATATGCCCAGCTCTATGGGAGGTGCACTAGTCTAAAAGGATTCCATACCTTGTAAACTGATTAAATAGATGGAGGGACCCACAAAATCAAAGCATGCCTATCAGAAAGCTCTGTACACAGGAGACACTTAATGTGTGTTTCTTTGTTTCATTTGATAATTTAATGCCATTATTATATTAAAAAAACAGAGCGTCCCCATATTTTAAAAGTTATAAATGGGATAGGGGATATCCTAAAGATGTATGATTTCTTGGGTACAGGGAGTTTTCTGTTGAAGAGTTCTTTCTTCCAGTGTGAGTCAGGAGGTTCTCCACAATTGGTAGTCTTAGAGGCTATCCATACAGAGTCCAGGACACTGAGAGATGCTTGCTCAGGGTCACACAGTCAGCATGGATCAGTTTTGTCTTTGAGGGAAGCTTATGGTCCACTATGTCATGATGTTTCTAGGCAGCTACATGGACACCACCTTGACATGAGACTGATGATGGTAACACTGTATTTATGGTGAAATGGAATGTAATCCTTGTATGAGTGACAATGATTTTGGTATAAAGGTTTGGGTTTCAGGAAGTGTAGTTTCATATAGTGAAGTGTACTGAAATAGATCTTTCTTTTGGATTAGGGAAGTGTTTGAGAGGAGAAAATGACACACCTTCCAGAGGATTTGGCTCTATTTACATCTCTCTAAAACTTGAACTTAACTCATGTTTAGGAGATGAGAATAAACAAGAAAAAACTGTTGATCTTCTGTCTGAAGCCTCTGAACTTAGCAGTGTAGAATTGTTTTTTAAGCTTAACAACATAAGAAATAGTTTATTGAATTCTAGCCTAAGGATTAGTCAAGCCTGAGTGGTCTCTAAGAGCTCAATTATGTCACCATTAGTCTTACTGTCCCCTCCTACCCTGATCTTGGATGATACACCGTCATTTTCTCTAAGTTTCACAGGCAATGGTTTTCTATTTGCACTGAAATGAGTCCCTCTGCTCTTATTATACTGGAATATGCTCTTAGGACAGGGGTGGGGAACCTACCATCTCAAGGTCACATGTGGTCCTCTAGGTCCTCAAGTATGGCCCTTTTTGGATTCAGGTGAATGGATGCACTTGAGGAACTAGAAGGCCACATGTGGACTTGAGGCCACAGGATCCCCACCCCTGTGACCTTGGACTTCGGTGTTAATCATCACCCTGAACTGATTGAACACCTGTGTTTAGGAGTAATGCAGGAACTGCTAATTGATCCAGAAGTATGCCTGTTTGTCCTGTTTCATACATGCCTTTTTAATTGACATAAGAAAACTTTATCTCCCATCTTCTGAGACAAGGCCAAACATACATCATTAATCATTTTGAAAATATTTACTCTGTTATTCTAAATAATGTAAATCAAAATTCAAATATGAAAAGATTGTATATAAAACCATAAAGTCCATATTTATAATTTGCTTGAAAATGTTTAAATGAATTTAAACAAGGAGTCTTCCATACATATCACCATCTTGTGAAATTCTTTATTTTGAAACAAAAGATATAGCTCAGTTCAGTGGTCCTCTGTTTAGTATTAGTTTCTGGGGATGGCTAGGTGGTTGTGCAGTGGATAGAGTGCCAGACCTGGAATCAGGAAGACTCATCTTACCAAATTCAAATCTGGCTTCAGACACTTACATTGTGTGATCCTGGGCAAATCACTTAACCCTGCTTGTCTCAGTGTCCTCATCTGTAAAATGAGCTGGAGAAGGAAATGGCAAACCACTCCAGTATCTCTTCCAAGAAAACCCCAGAAGGGGCCATGGAGGGTCAGACACAACTAAACAAGAAGCAGCATACTGTGTATACCTGGAGAAGGCTGACAAAAACAATGACTATACAACAGCAATAACAACAAGCAGCTAGGGATTGGACTTGGGATGTCACTGGAGTTCATACAGAACTCCTAAGTAAGGAAACTCCCTCTACCAGTGCAACATAGAAACTTTCTGCAGCTTTGGAATCTAGAGCACTGACTAGAGCAGGGTTGAAAAATCTAGCTTGTAGCCTTGACAATTCTAGTGTGGTCCAAATCAGATTAAAAGGAAATGGAAAAATATTTAACAAAATAAAGAAAAATGCAATACAACACAATGTTAATTTGTGGTTTTCTAGGTCAATGTGCAGCCTTCAGAGATTGTTTCTATTTGAGTGTGACACCATTGGTCTAGACCAGGGGTGGGGATGCTGTGGCCACAGCTTCCCCACCCCTGATCTAGAGAGCATTGAGAGTTGAAGTGACTTACACAGTCAGTGGGTGGGACTTGAACCTAGGTTCTCCTGGATTCAATATCAGTTCTCCAAAGCAGTCACACATAAATTTTTATTAAGAATTTACCATGTGCCAAGAACTGTGCTACACATTTTGGATACAAAGAAAAGAAAAAGACAAGAAATCAAGAAGTTCACTGTCTAATAGGAAAACAACCTTGAAAAGACAAGCTATGAGAAAAAGTGAAGAGTTGAGAACACTTAAAACACAAAGCATGGAGAATTACATTGAACAAAGATGCTCACCACTGTAATGGGAGATGTCTAAGAAATCTCTCTTCTCTATAGATGATGAGGTTCTCTTTTTGTGCCTATGTGCAGGGTGTGTGTGTGTGTGTGTGTGTGTGTGTGTGTGTGTGCACGTGCGCGTGTGTGTTTGTGTGTGCGTGTTTTCAGTGCCTAATGCATAATTGGCACTCAATAAATGTTGGGTTGACTTGATTTAATCTCTCAAGGCTCTGACAGGTCTCTAAGTCTCCTCTCATTTCTCTTTTCAATTGTCTTAGACTATAAATGGTAGAGAAGGTATTAGGCTGCATTGGTAGAGAAAGTTTCTTTATTAGATAATCTTCATTGCAATGGAAGTACAGATCCTTTGTCTATCCCTTTCCCTTTTCCACTTTGTGTAAGCCATTATATTAGGCACTGGGAATACAAAGTGAATTAAAGGAATAATGAAATAGTCCCTATGGTCAGTTTACAAAGGGGAATCTTCACATAAACATATAAATAAATACAAAGTAATTTCAGGTGGAGGAGTACAAATAACTGGCTATCAGAAAATGTCCTGTATAGGAGATGAAAGCTACACTAGGCATTGAATCCAAGAATCAAAGGGCACAGAGAATGGGAAAGTCAGAATGTCCTGCATAGGTAGGCTACCTTGAAGAAGACCAGCTTAGTTGGAACTATTTCAAGACCATCTTATGGAAGAAAGAGTTAACCTACTTAGTCTCACATGTAAGAATAAGGAACAATTCATTGACAGAGAGGCATCAATCAAGAACTTACTGTGTGCAGATACTGTGCTGGTCACTGGGGACAAAGAGGCAAGACATGAAATAGTACTTGGCTCGAAGAATTTACAGAATTGCAAAGGGAAATATGCCAATGGTCAGTACTGCTCCAAAGTGAAATGCTTTAGGAGGCAATGGGTTTCCTCTCCTTTTAGGTCTTCCATAGAAATTGAACGACCAGTTGGGGCATATGTGATCCCTATGGGTTGGATTAGATGGCCTCCAAGATCTTTCCCTACTCTCTGATTCAACGACTGTAGCTCTTGCTTTTTATTTGACCAGTCTTTTGACCTTGAACAAATCACTTCCCCTCTCATGGCTCTTTGCAAATTGACAGGTATCTTTATCAGAAAAAGTTGAGCTTATCTCTCCTCCTCTTCTGAATTTCTGTATGTTTTCAAGTTTCTTTAAGTAAATGAATATATTTGATTCCTTTCACTGGATACGTTGAGTCTCAGTGTCATGAATTATAATATCAGTTACTGATATGTAGCAGATCAGACATGGGTTGGTAAGATGAGATAATGCTGTGTAGAACATTTTGCGAACTTCAAAGCATCGCATAATTGTCAGCTGTCATCATTGTCATCATCACTATGAAGCAACTTAGTGAACATAATGCATAACACACTGGCCTTGGAAACAGGGGCACTGGTGGTCAGATTCTGCCTTTGACACCGACTGATCTAGGGCCCAGAGCTTCTTAAAACTTTTTCCACCGCTGACCCTTTTTTGCATTTAGGTGGCCTTCCTTGGTGTGAAGTGACCTGAGGGCGTGAGTTGACCAAAGTGCACATGGTTTGTGTTGAGAACCAAGGCTTCAGTGAAATTGCTTGGTGAAACACCAGCAAATGTTGCCAGAAACATCTAGAGTTCATTATGAATTTGGTTTTTAATTAAATTTTGGTCACTGTGCATTCAGAAACTTTTTATTGTTGCCAAATTTTCCATGACATTGTATGGGGTCACAAGCCACAATTTAAGAAATGCTGATCCAAGCAAATCACTTCAGCTATTAGTCTTCAAAACAAATCTGTTACACTGTAAGTTGTAGAGAAGGTCCTACCATGCATTGACAGAGGGACTTTCATTATCCAGGTGCTCTCTGTATCACTGAAGTCCAGTCATTAACTTGATCACTGTCATTTCATTATTGTATGTGAGGTTATGCTAAATACCCACTGGTCATGGAACAGACCCTAGAGCTTAGAATAAATGCCTGATGACATCTTTTTTTCTTGTGACATTATTTGTTTTCTTGATTCCCCTAAGAGTTAAATTCTGGAAAAAAATCTGTTTAATGGATGGTTCTTGGAAGATGTGTTCTGATTAACTGAGGTTAACCAGACAGACCGAGTTAAGGCGCCAAGGGACAAAGTCAGAGACAGGAGTATCACAGGGTCAGGAAAGGAGAAGGATGCTTTACTGCAGATGTGACCTTTTCAAAAATACATCGCCTTCTCCCCCACCCTTGCACATCCACACAGATGTGTAGAAAACACCCTCAAACCAGCATAAATGCAATAACTACCATCTGGGTCTTTTTTGGTCAGAGGTTAAATGAAGAGAGCTCTCAGATTGCTCCCATCACTAGATAATTGGAACAGTTCATTTTTCATTCTGGTAGTAACCCCTAGATCCTGGGTTTAGAAATTTGAAATTAAAGCTGCTCCTCTGGCTATACTGCCCACTTCTTGCTGTGCAGGGCAGTCATGCTGAGCACAGGAAGACATCTCTGACAAGTAGAAAAGTTCCTTTCATGCAGAGCTTTCACCCCATCCATACTGAGATGGAACCTCCACAGAGCCTTTTTTTCTTTTCTTTTTCACCAAAAGGATAAGGATGCTGCTTGGCCACCCATGAAGGATGGAGAAATGGCATCTTCAAAGGGAGAGTACAGGGAAATGAGCTATTTGGGGGTGGGGAGCAGATCAATCTTTATAAGTAAAAGAGCTTCTAAAAAACTATTAACAAGACATACATAGGTGTGTAAAGTGTGTGTGTATCTGGATGCCTTTGTTTTTTCCATTGGTCTTTTCTTTTTATACAGACTAGGGGAGAGACAGCCTAGCATAGCATGAGGTGTAGAAAATGGGCCATGAATCCAAGAAGATCTAGGTTCAAGTTCCATTTCTCTCATACTGGCTCTAGAACCATGGACAACCTACAAGTCAGTGATCTAAGAAACAAAAAATGAATGAGGCAAAAAGAAATAAAATCACAAGTACTTATAATTACAGCCAATGCACAAATAATAAATACATCTCAATACATATTTGAATCTATGTTATATTTTCCCACAAATGCATTCAGTATCTAGGGAAATGGGGAGGAAAGACGTGCTACACATTTACAGAATTCTCTTGAGGATGCATGTGAATTAAATAAAAGTATGTTAGGTAACTCACAATTCTGAAACTAGAAACCTCAGCATTCTCTTTCATCTCAGGAACAATCCATTAAAAGTTTCTTGATGAATATAGCTTTTGTTTAACAGATAAGCTGAGTTGATCTATGCTATGCTTGGTTAACACTTCACCGGGCACAACTTAGATACAAACTATTCAATTTGCTGGATGACTTCTCTGATTCTCTCATTTCAAGCTGTTTCTTTGCTTAGTTGAATTTATTTCTCAACAGGAATGAATAGACAGTAAACAGAGAGAGTTCTGGTCTTTCTTGAACAGTTCTGAAATTTATCCTTTCACTTTTATCTTACTTTTTCTGGGAGATTTTTCAAATCAAAGTCCACTGCAAGTCATGTCATCATCTTGATGTCATGGTCCTCTTTGAGAACAAAGGACAAACACAACTTTTCTGGGATCATATTCTAGGTTTTCTATGCAAATAGCTTATTCTAACTTCAGGTTGTATCTCATCTTCTATCGAAGATCAGGTAAATTTGTCCCATTACATTAGACTGTTCTGTTAGTCCCAAGAGGCAATTAGGTTATTTTCAATAACAAAAACAAACCAAAAAACTTTTAGTCTAACTTGCATGTAGATGGGCTGAGGACATTACCAATAACAATGTATGGCTATAAGGAATAAATAGATATAGATATACACATACATATGTGCATATATGTATACATGTATATGTATATATGGAAAGCTGAGTGCTACAGAATGGATACTTTTGAATTGTAAAGCTGGAGAAGATTTTCAAGAGTCACTCAGACAGCAAGCACTTACTGGTAAGATCCTTAAGATCTTGGAGAATAACTTCCACCACTTACATGACTTCAGGGTTATACCTGGCAGCCTTAGACTTGACCAGGCAAGAAGCCTGGTATATGTAGCACTAAACTAGGAAAAGGAGCAGCTGGTAGCTCAATGGATAGAGTACCAACACTGGAGTCAAGAAGACCTGAGTTCATATTTAACCTCAGACATTTACTAGCTGCATGGCTTTTGGAAAGGCACTAAATCCTATTTGCCTCAGTTTCCTCATCAGTAAAACAAGCTGAGAAGAAAATGACAAACCACCCCAGCATCTTTGCCAAGAAAACTCCAAATGGGGTCATGAAGAGCTGAACATGACTGAAAAAATGAATAAACCACAACAGAAAAACTAGAGAAAAAAGTTGAAAAAACTAAAATAAAAAGAAAGCAAAACCAAACAATGCAATGACCTCCCAAGGAGGAGTAACATAATATGGGAGAAATTTCAAACTATGGCATCTGCTTTGGAAGGACCAATTTTTAGATCTCTATGATGTGGATCATGTGGTAGGTGATGTCCAAGCTTGGAAGCATGTTAAATAAGAAATGATCATGAACAAACATGAAAACAGAGAGAAGAGAACCTCAATGAAGGTGATTACTCTTCCTGCACAGTCACCAATCCTTCTGGCAGGTCAAGTAGAACTGCCTTGTTCTATTTCTCACCATTCCTGTGTTGACCAGCCAAGGCATTCCTCTTCACAAAAGCCCAAGGAGTGGGGGAATACTGAATCATTACATCATTAGAAGCCTTAAAGGAAATTGTCCCTTCTTCCCTGGTGGCTAGGTAGATACTTTGCTCTCCTCTTTATTTCTAGAAAGGAAGCCACCTCCTCCAAATTCCACCCCTTGTTCCACTAAACCCTCCCTAAAGAGGAATTTTTGATGGAGGAAAGTGAAGAGGGATTAAGAAGTCTCTTGATGAGGATAAAAGAGGAGCATATAAAAGCTGGCTTGAAGCTTAACATCAAAAAAAAACTAAGATCTTGGCAACTGGACCCATCACTTCCTGGCAACACAGAGGGAAAAGAAATGGAAGCAATGTCAGGCTTTATGTTCTTGGGCTCAAAAATCGCTGCAGACAGTGACTGCAGCCATGAATTTAAAAAACACTCACTGCTTGGAAGGAAAGCTATGGCAAATCTGAACAGCATACTAAAATGCAGAGACATCACCTTGCCAACAAAGGTCTATACAATCAAAGCTATTTTTTTTTCCAATAGCAATATGTGGCTATAAGGAATAAATATAGATATACACTTATACACATACTTATGTACAGACACACATATGTGTGTATACATAAGTATATACATATGTATACATATATATATACATATATATATACATATATATATACATATATATATATATACGTGTATATATATATATATATATATATATATATATATATATATATATATATATATATATATATATATATATATATATATATATATATATATATATATATATGGAAAGTTGAGTGCTGCAGAATGAACACTTTTGAATTGTGAAGCTGGAGAAGATTTTCAAGAGTCCCTCAGACAGCAAGGAAATTAAATCAGTCAATGTTAACAGAATTTAATTCAAATCATTCACTAGATGGTCAAACACTTAAGCTTAAATACCCTGGCCACACAATGAGAACACAGAATTCATTTGAAAAGGCCCCAGTGTTAAGGAAAGATTGAAGACAAAAGGAGAAGGGGATGACAGAGGATGAGATTGATAGATAATGTCAAGGAAACAATGAACAGAGACTTGGACAGACTGTGGAACATAGTGGAAGATAGAAAGGTGTCATATGGTCCATGGAGTCTTGAAGAGTCAGACACAACTGAATGAACAACAACAGTAAAGGACTTATTTTATTGGCAGCAATATTGAGAGCCCACTTATGTCTAGATTATGGCAAGAACGGGGCTACTGTAGGCTTGCCTTCTTCATTGGAAAACCATTCTGTGCCCAGTGAACCCCTTCCCACTCAATACGTTGGGTTTCTGAAGGCATATGTTTCTTCCTGGTGTGGACCCCATCTGACTTTCCATTTGCTTCTTATAGTCACTGCTGCCCTTGCAACCATCTGTTTCACCAATTTGTTGCCAATAAGGGCATTGGTAATCTCTAACGAACTCTCCTTCCTTTTGTGATTATAGCCCACTGATCACTATAGTGCTCACTCTGCCTAGGTCTGTCTCTGCCCTCGACACTGCCTCTGGGCTGTGCCTGCCACCAGCACCCACTTCCATTGCTGTTGGAAGCTGCTCCATTATCTGCTTTGTCAGGGTCAACTGCTACCCTTCTGGGCTGGTATTTGACAACTATTGTAGGCACTATCATCACCACACTACCCATGAAAACAGGACAGCTGTCCTAATTAGGATCTGAACACTTCTGTCCTCTGTCAGGTCAAACATTACCTAGTTATTCTAGGTCCTAACTCTGACCCCTCCATGCTGGAGCAAATGTTGCTGTAAGCCTGTGTAGACAATGCTGGGAATGAACTCTCTCCATTCTCGTGAAGCACAGACTGCCACATTCCTGGATTATTCACCATGACTGACTCCAAAGTCATCAACCACCATGTACAGTGTCTTAAGAAACCCCAAGGAATACTGAATGTTCCCATCAGGGCTTGAATTTCTCTTCCATCAGTGGTCATTCTGTACTCTGCAGGAAATTTTTGTTGCCAATTTCACCAGTAGGGATCAAGGAAGCACCAATAATTCAAACTTGTTAAGCCGCCATCAAGGTTAGTGATATCCAGCTCAGGATCACCTGCCTTTGCCATGTGATCATTTCTGCCAGTGTGGGACAATGCCCCTATGGCCTAGGACTCTTCAGGGCCACCTCCAGAAAAGTCCCAGCAGGCGATGGAGTTACTGGTCATAATACTTGAGTGAGCGTATAAGCTGTCTCTCTTTTTAAACTTTTAAAATCTGATGCAGCAATCCTGTCTGCAGCAAATTAACTAAGGAACAATTGGTGCATTTGTCCACATCCTCAATTCCATAAAGTACTCTGGGTTCCTGGAGGGAAACTAGCATTGTTCTTCCAAATATCTCTCAGCAAATCCATACGGCACAGATCCCAATTGCTTCCCAAATGCCACATAAAAAGACACAAGCAGTTTTGGTTTTGAAACAGTTCTTTAGACTACCTCAAAATTCCAGGTGAGATAGAAAAGGCCCGGCCCAGACCCCAGAGCTAGGCCTTCTTACTAATGGGCCTAGAGATCATCGCTCTTCAATGTAAGAAACTATCCAAATTCAACCACCAATCATTCAAAGCAATATTTCTCAGTGTACAATTATTAATGACATGAGCATATTCTCACTAGTCTTTCATTGATTCTTGGCTAGAAACAGTTTTCTTTTTGATCTCTGGGAAGTGAGGTATAATTGATGGTAAATGATCCCCATCTCTAAAAGAATCACCAAAAACAAACAAACAAATCCAGGCTTATCTTCCTATGCACCATCCATCATGTCCTTTTATAAAATCATCTGATCTTGAATAGACAATTCAGTTGTTCTGGCCTGGGTCTGATTTAGGCAAATCTCCTGATGGCTTTTAAGTTTGACATTGGAATGAAATGAGTTACCTGTAGGTCATTCAGCAATTAATAAAAGGAGTTTTACTTAGCCTCCATCTTATACTAGTCCAAAGACTCACTGTCCTCTTGATAGAAACCTCTTGGTTTATACTACATAAGCATATGCACTAAGGTTATTGTGAGCTGATCCAGCTGAGGAAATCTCTCCTGCCTCTAACTTGCCCATGGTGGTCTACAAGCCAAGCGTTAGAGAGAACCTGGGGCTCCTCAGGAGTGTTTTGTACCCACGGAACAAAGAAATGTGTCCAAGCCTTTATTTCTCCAAACCAACTAAATCTCAAGGATAGATTTAATACTTTTTAAGGAAAAGCTAGGTGAATTATACTTGGGTTTGGGTTGAGGGCAGAGGATTAGGATACTATTCCCAACAAAATTTTCCTTATTTCCAGGAACAGAGGTTCAGATGTTATGTACAGGTTAACTATCCCAATCTCATGCAAAAGTTCATCTCAGGGAAAATATCTTTAAAGCAAGTGTTGTCCTTCTCTCTGTTCTTCCTAATGTAGATGATACCTGTGCATAACACAGTATGAACTGTTAGTCTACATTCTTGCTTCTATGTCTCCTTGATATGTCACCCCTATGTTGCATGTGTGGGTTGGAGGTTGTGGTGGTCCTTGTGATTTCTCTAGTTTTCATATACTTCTGATATATGGTTTCATCAGATAGACCTGGACATACTTCATTTTCCACATTTTGTGGAACAGAACCTGTAATTAAGAGGGGAAAAGTATGAAAAAAAAATAAGAAAGTAGACTTCCCTATTAACTGGCAACCCTAAATAGAATTTTGCCTTAGATCCTTTCTTTCTCTGTTGACCCCGAGTTAATATTCCATTTCCTTCACCCAAGAGTGAGAGGAATGAAAGGATATATTTTGAAAGCTCTTCCCATGGGCTCATGCCCTCATTTCTTTTTTTATGGTTGCTCCCAGACCATAGTGCAAGCCAGGAGAGGAGTAAACTCCTTTCCATTAATTGTGCCACCTTGGAGGAACTGAAAACTTACAGGTCCCCAGAGTATGCCCTCTTCTTGACAAAGGACTCAGAAGTCAAGTAACTGGCTGAGAAAATACAGAAGAAAGGGAAAAAATAAGACTATGGAAGGCTGCTTTCTTGGTGAACAGATATTCTCTTCCATTATTTCTAATGAGGAAGAACAATGCATACTGTCAGAGGAAGTCAAGGCCTCAGCATCCAAACCCACCAAAATAAATATGCAGTAGTCTCAGGCCATGGAAGAGCTCAAAAAAGATTTTGAAAATCAAGTAAGAGAGGTAGAGGAAAAATTGGGAAAAGAAATGAGAGTGATGCAAGAAAATCATGAAAAGTGAGGCAACAGCTTACAAAAGGAGACCCAAAAATTGCTGAAGAAAATCACACTTTTTAAATTAAGCTAGCTCAATTGACAAAGGAGATCCAAAAAGCCAATGAGGAGAAGAATGCTTTAAAAAGCAGAATTAGTCAAATGGAAAAGGAAGTTCAAAAGCTCAATGAAGTTCTATAAAAATTAGAATGGAACAGATGGAAGCTCATGACTTTATGAGAAACCAAGAAATTACAAAACAAAACCAAAAGAATGAAAAAATAGAAGATAATGTGAAATATCTCATTGGATAAGCAACTGACCTGGAAAATAGATCCAGGAGAAACAATTTAAAAATTATGGGACTACCTAAAAGCCATGATCAAAGAAAGAGCCTAGACATCATCTTTCATGAAATTATCAAGGAAAACTTCCCTGATATTCTAGAACCAGAGGGAAAAATAAATAGTGAAAGAATCTACCAATCACCCTCTGAAAGAGATCTGAAAAGAGAAACTCCTAGGAATATTGTAGCCAAATTCCAGAGTTCCCAGATCAAGGAGAAAATAATGCAAGCAGCTACAAAGAAATAATTAGAGTATTGTAGAAATACAATTAAGATAACACAATATCTAGCAGCTACTATATTAAGGGATGGAAGGGCTTGGAATATGTTATTTCAGAAGTCAAAAGAACTAGGATGTAAACCAAGAATTACCTACCCAGCAAAACTGAATGTAATACTTCAGGAGAAAAAATGGTCATTCAATGAAAAAGAGGACTTTCAAGCATTCTTGATGAAAGACCAGAACTGAATAGAAAATTTGACTTTCAAACACAAGAATCAAGTGAAGCATGAAAAGGTAAACAGGAAAGAGACATCCTAAGGGACTTACTAAATTTGAACTGTTTATATTCCTACATGGAAAGATCATATTTGTAACTCTTGAAACTTTTCTTTGGGTAATTGGAGAGATTATACACACACATATACATATACATACATATATGCAAGTGCATATATAAGTATACAGAGGGCATAGGATGAATTAAATGGGAAGGGATGATATCTAAAAAAATAAAATTAAGGTGTGAGAGATGAATATCTTGGGAAGAGAAAGGGAGAAATGGAATGGGGCAAATTATCTCTCATAAAAGAGGAAAGAAATAGCTTTTTCAATGGAAGGAAAAAGGGAGAAGGTGAGAGGGAAAAAGGGAACCTTACTCTCATCACATTTGGCTTAAGAAGGAAATAACATGCTCACTCAATTTAGCATTAAAATTTATTGTACACTACAGGAAAGTAGGGGAGAAGGGGATAAGTGGAGTGAGGGGGATGATAGAAGGGAGGACAAAGGAGAGAAGGGAGTAATTGAAAGTAAACAATTTTGGGGAAGGACAAGGTCAAAAGAGAGAATAGAGTAAATGGGGGCAGGATAGGATGGAGGGAAATATAGTTAGTTTTACACAACATGACTATTATGGAATCCTTTTGCAAAACTATACATATATAGCCTCTATTGAATTACTTGCCTTCTCAGTGGGGATGGGTGGGGATGGAGGAAGGGAGAAAAATTGGAACTCAAAGTTTTAGGAATGAATGTTGAGAATTGTTTTTGCATACACCTGGGAAATAAGAAATACAGGTAATGGAGTGTAGAAATCTATCTTGCATTACAAGAAAAGAGAGAAGATAGGGATAAGGGAAGGGATAGGTGTGATAGAAGGGAGGGGATATTGAGGGAAAGGGTAATCAGAATGCAAGGTGTTATGAGCTGGGGGAGGGGAAAGATGGGGAGAATATTTGGAACTCAAAATTTTGTGGAAATGATTGTTGAAAACTAAATCTAAATAACTATTTAAAAAAAGAAAAGAAAAAGCCTTTTCTTACCTCTTATATGAGAACTAGTTTGCCCCATTCAATTTATCCCTTTCTCCTCCAAATATGTCCCTCTCTCACCCCTTAATTTTACTCTTTTAGATATCACATCTTCTTATTCAACTCATCCTGTTCTGTCTCTCTCTCTCTCTCTCTCTCTCTCTCTCTCTCTCTCTCTCTCTCTCTCTCTCTCTCTCTCTTTCTCTCTCTCTCTTCTGTGTATATATATATATATACATATATGTATGTATGTATGTACGTATTTGTATAATCCCTCCAACTACCCCAATACTGAGAAAAGTTTCAAGAGTTATAAATATTATCTTTCCATGTAGGAATGTAAACAGTTCAACTTTAGTTAAGTCCCTTAGGATTTTTCTTTTCTGTTTACCTTTTCATGCCTCCCTTGACTCTGGTGTTTGAAGGTGAAACTTTCTATTCAACTCTGGTCTTTTCATCAAGAATGCTTGAAAGTTCTCTATTTCTTTGAATGATCATTTTCCCCCTGAAGTGTTATACTGAATTTTGCTGAGTAGGTGATTCTAGGTTTTAATCCTAATTTCTTCGATTTCTGGAATATTGTATACTAACCCTTCTAACTCTTAATGCAGAAGCTGCTACATATTGTGTTATCTTGATTGTATTTCCACAATACTCAAATTGCTTCTTTGCAGCCATTTGTAACATTTTCTCCTTGATCTGGGAACTCTGAAGTTTGGCTACATTTTTCTTAGGAGTTTCTCTTTTCAGATCTCTTTCAGGAGGTGATTGGTGGATTCGTTCAATATTTATTTTACCGTCTGTTTCTAGAATATCAGGGCAGTTTTCCTTGATAATGTCATGAAAGATGATGTCTAGGCTCTTTTTTTGATCATGGATTTCAGATAGTCTCAAAATTTTTAAATTGTCTCTGCTGGATCTATTTTCCTAGTCGTTGTTTTTCCAGTGAGATATTTCACATTGTCTTCTATTTTTTTCATTCTTTTGGTTTTGTTTTTTAAGTTCTTGGTTTCTCATAAAATCATTAGCTCCCATCAACTCCATTCTAATTTTTAAAGAACCATTTTCTTCAGTGAGCTTTTGAACCTCCTTTTCCATTTGGCTAATTTTGCTTTTGAAGCATTTTTCTCCTCATTGCCTTTTTGGGTTCTTTTGCTATTTGAGTTAGTCTATTTTAAAGTTGTTATTTTCTTCAGCATTTTTTGGGCCTCCTTTAGCAAGATGTTGACTCACTTTTCATGATTTTCTTGCATCATTCTCATTTCTCCTCCCAATTTTTCCTCCATCTCTCTTACTTGATTTTCAAAATCCTTTTTGAGCTCTTCCATGGCCTGAGACTATTATATATTTATTTTGGAGGTTTTGTATGTAGAAACCTTGACTTTTATGTCTTCTTCTGATGGTATTCATTGTTCTTCCTCATCACAAAGGATGGAAGAAAATACTATTCATCAAGAAAATAACCTTCTATAGTCTTATTTTTTCCCCCTTTTTTGAGCATTTTCCCAGTCAGTTACTTGAATTTTGAGTCTTTTGTCAAGAGGAGGATATACTCTGGGGACCTGCAAGTTCTCAGTTCCTCCAAGGTGGCACAATCAAAAGAGAGGAGTTCACTCCGCTCCTGGCATGCACTGTGGTCTGGGAACTACTGCAACTTTTCTGGCCAGGATCTGCAAGTGGAATTCCCTTTCTAGAGCCTCCACCAACTCCACCACGACAGTAGTCTTCTTCACCCCAGGACAACCACTCAGGGCTGAGTCCCAGATGAGCAGCTCAATTCCCCCAGGATCTTTAGGCCAAGTGCTCCAAAATTGAATGCTGCTGCTGCTGCTGACACCGTTGCCTGGGACTAGAGCTAGGGGAGGACCCTGCTCCCTTCTCCCCTAGGTGAAAAAGTTTTCTCACTGACCTTTGAAACTGTCTTTGGAGTTTGTGAGTTAAGTGATCTGGGAACTGCAGCTGCTATTGGGGATTCCACTCCCGAGGCCTGCTCTAGTCCTGTTCCTGCTGGTGCCATGTGACCAAGGCTGGGCTGGCCTCTGGTCTGCACACCATGTGATAGACCTTTCTTGTCGGCCTTTCAGGCTACCTTGAGCTGGAAATCTCTTTCACTCTGTCGTTTTGTGGCTTCTGCTGCTCTAGAATTTGTTTAGAGTCTTTTTTTAATAGGTGTTTTATGTTCTGTAGGAGAAGAGCTAGAATAGGTACATCTTTCTAGTCCACCATCTTGGCTCTGCCGTCCCTCTTTGAAATTTCTATACATTGTCCCTATTCCTTCCCCCTGGGGTCAGAATAAGTCTGATCCCTCTTCTTCAAGAAAACCGTTTGGATACTTGAAGACTCTTCTCAGGTTCCTTCAGCATCCTTTCTTCTCTAGGTTAAAATGCCTAGTTACTTCTCCTGAGCTTCATATGACATGGATTCAAGTCCTTTTCAATCAGTCAGTCAATCAACATTTATTGAGCACCTTAGCTTGAAAAGGCCGAGGTTTCCCGTTGCAGGCTGGGCCAGTTTCAGTCATCCTGCTTTGTATCTGGTCACTGGGCCCAAATGACTCTGGAGGAGCAAGTGAAGCTGATGACTTTGCATAGCCCTCCCTCACTTAAATCTAATTCACTTGCATGTTATGGCCTCACCTCCCTGTTGTCATAATCCTCTCTCTTTGAGAACAGAGGACAAACAGCAGCACCAGGCACCAGTTATGTACCAGATATTCTGTTAAGCATGGGGCATGCAAAGAAAGGGAAAAGGCAGCTTTCGGTCTCAAGGAGCTTATGACCTAATGGGGAACTTACCCTGGCTGCCCTTGTTTGAATTCTTTCCAGTTCATTAATGCCCATTTAAAGATTCACATCCACAACTGAGCACAAATTCTGCAAGTCATGCTCATATGCCATGACCTTGAATCCTTTTGCCATCTTGCTCATGATTGGTATACACAGAGTGTGAGCTGAATACCTTGCCCATGCATGACTATGACTGGATATCCTCTATCTTCACCCATATCTGAATACAATCTTCTAGATATGGTCAGACCAGGGCCAAGGACAGCACTACTATCCTCTCCCTAGTCCTGGACACTATATCTCTCTTAATTAAACTTGCCTTTGCATGATTCTCTTGACTACTGTTATTACATTGGTGACTTATACTATGCTTTTGATCCACCAAAATCCAGATCCATTTTCCTATTGTCTAGCCCTGTCTCCACTATCTTGCTTGACCTGCAATCTGTAACATTCAAATATCCTGGGAGAATTTCTCATGGCCATGCTTTCTCTGTTCCTTTCTTTACCTTGGTTCCAACTTCTCTTCTGTGAACATCTGGAGAGTACAGGCACTCATGACTCTCTTCAGAAGGCTGTTATTGATGGCCAGTCCTACTTCAGTATGTGCTCTTTTCTGGACAGAGCTGTTACCATCTGCAGACGCTAAATGAGCCAGCTTTTGAACTTTGTTTTTTTCTGATTCCCACTCAGCTGGCTGTCTTAATGAGCAATGTATGTAAAATCAATTGGAATAGTTACACAATTGATTCCATTTTCCCATGAAGCAGGCTGCAAACACCTGATTAATCTTTTGTCAAAGTGGTAGGTTTTGTTTTGTTTTGTTTTGTTTGGGATCTAGGGCCTACCACAATGCTGGGAAACCAGAGGCTTTACCCAGTGAATTTCCTCTATTCAGCTTTATGAAGGGGGCTCAAAACAGGACAGTGCTCAGGCCCCTTGGCTACATCAGTGACAACCATCGACTTCAATGAATGTAGCACATTTCTATATGGAGCATGAGCCAATACATCCATTTTCTTCCTTCTTGCTTTCCTTCCTCTGTGACCAATGAGATTAAGAACCCATCAATGAGAAGTGATTTTTACTGATGCCCATAGCAAAATCGGGATGTGGAAAAAGCCCCAGTACTAAAACCAGAAACCCATCCCATTGTGCCCAACCTAATGGAATCTTGCAGTCTGAGTTTCCTCTGTGCAAACTTTGGTCTATTTTCTAATGAGTCTTTGGGAACAATGTCTGCTTTCTGCACATTGCCAACTCTGCATGCTTTCATAGACAATGCTTGCATTTTGGAATGCCTTCCTCTTCTCATCATACAAGTCAATTGTCGACTTAGAGCTATAAGGGAGTTTAGAATCAGTCAAGGTGAAGTTTCTCATTTTATACTTGAGAGAGGTTACACAACAATATCGACAGCTAGAAAGTGACTAAATCAGAATTTGATCTCAAGACCTCCGACTCTATACTAGGCATCTTTCCCTATCCAACAGTGTAAAACTGGCATGTTTGGGTTTTGACTTAAGAAGCTTTGGACCTCTAGATCTGCATGGCACCTGGTTTTCTGTGTATTTTTGGAGGTGTTTGAATAATCTGAATTTTTCAACTGTTTACAAGACAGGACCTCCAAGTATTATCAAGAAACTGCTTTGCGGCTGATGAACAAGACAGTGCAAATAGAAAAAAGGACTTTGGAAGAAGCCAGCTGCATGCATCTGCTCATGAACATGGTGTCCTGGCCCAGAGCTGGGAAATGTGGAGGTTTTTCAGGAAATGTGGGTTCCTGGTCTTGGAACACACATTGCTGGCATCAGTAGCTGAGCAAAGACTTTGCAAATTCCCATGAGAGGAACATGCTAGTTCTGAGACAAAGAGGGAAAACAGCTGAAAATCAAGGGATAACCTTCTTTTTAATTATTATTTTTCAGGAAAAAAGTTAAGGACTGGATAAGAGTAAAAAATGAAACTAATATTTACTCAATAATTATTAAGATTTTATTTTATTCTAAGAGTAAAATAGTACTAAATTGAGCAGTTTATTTCCTAAATAAACATGGCTCCATATGTGACTTGGTGCAGAGACTGCTGGAATCAGAGTCAAGGAGACCTGGGTGTGAATGCCTTGTCTGCCAATTACTACACGGGCAGCCATGGGCAAACCACTTTGCTACCACTGATTCTTAGTTTCTTTGTCTAAAAATGAGAATGATATTGGCTATGGTAGTGGCTTCATACAGTTATTATGGGGCTTTAATGATTATGGATATAAAATACTTTGTAAACTTTAAGATGATCTATAGATACCTGCTATTTCTATATGAGCAGTAGATTCAGAAACATAAAAAACATAATTGAAGACACACAGAAACATAGAATAAGTCCTCGAGGGGAATTCAGAGGTTTTCTAGCTCAATATTCTGATTTTATAGATGAGGAAACTGAGATTCATGGAGGGTAAGTGAATTGTACAGGCTCATATGGATTGTAAGCGTCTGAGGTAAGATTTGAACTCAAGTTCTTTGACTCCAGAGATAGTGGTCATTCTACTGGTATGATCAAAGTAAGAAGATTTGGGTTCAGATCTCATTGCTGATACTCATGACTTCTGTGACCTTGAGAAAGTCTTTGCACAGTAGTTTGTGACAATGAGTCCTGTGCCCAAAATACACTATATCATATAGAAGACAAATTTCCTCCTCTGTCTCACTGGGGCATGAGAGTGACCCTGGGCTCTCAAAGTTTCTATTGGACAAGTGTCAGGTTCTTTGTTGTTCAGTCATTTCAGTCATGTCTGACTCTACTTGACCCCATTTGGAGTTTTCCTGACAGATATCCTGGAGTGGTTTGCCATTTCCCTCTCCAGATCACTTTACAGATCAGAAAACTGAGGGAAACAGGGTTAGGTAACTTGCAAAGGGTCCCACATCTGAAGCTGGATTTGAGTCTTCCTGACTTAAGGTCCAGAATTCTATTCGTTGTGCTATCAAGATGAACAGGTTCTACCAGGCTTGAAATGATTCAAGTTTAATCCCAGGAAACATTTGGTTCTGGCCATTTACTGAGGATCCATCTAGCTAAGAACGGGGAGGTTCCAGTGGAAGACTGGACACTAGCAATGAATTATAGATCCTGACAAGCAATGAATCAAAAATCAAATGCAAAGTGGTGTTCAGTTCTGTGCAGTCATCAGTGAAGACTATGCCAAGAGAGCTCATTTGTATTGGATCTTGTAACTTTCTGGAAGAAGATGGGGTTTGGGAAGGATCTGAAGAAAGGGAAAATAATATAGGACCTGTATTAGGGTCCTAGGATTTCAGGTTGAAAGGGAACCTCAAGATTATCTAATCCAACTCCCTAACTTTACAGATGAGGAAACTGACTCAGACAGAGGCTGATCCTAGAATCAGAGATTTAGAATTGGAAGGGATATTAGAAGCCATCTGTTTCAGCGGTCTCATTTTACAGATGAGGAAACTGAGGGTGAAAGAGTTGAAGCAACTTGTCCAAGACTATCTAGCTGATGAGTGTCTGACACAACATTTGAATTCAGATCCACCTTATTAGGTTTAGCCCTGGATGTCTGCCTTAAACAGTACTGTCCCCACCCCAGAACAGTCAATTGAAGACAAACCTAATATTCATCCCAGTTATCCATGTAATGAACTAGCTGTTACCAGTATCTGATGTCATTATGCTCTCATTCACAGCAGCTGATTGTTCTCCTTGGGCATTTTAGAGCTATAATTATAACCACTTTGGACCGAAATTTTCAATAATACCTCCCTCTCCCTCTTCTCTCTCTCTCTCCTTTCTCTCTCTCTCTCCCTCTCCCTCTTCTCTCTGTCTTTGTCTCTCTCTCTCTCTGTCTTTGTCTCTCTCTCTCTCTCTCTCTCTCTCTCTCTCTCTCTCTCTCTCTCTCTCTCTCTCTCTCTCTCTCTGAAGAGGCAGATTTCAAATTTCCTGAACCATTACAGTACCGTTTCAGTCGCTATATTTCTGGGTTGTGGATGAGGCCAGACCTGAAAGGAATGAGGTTCTGTCAGACAGCTAGCTAATCCCAAAGGTCACATAGGTCGGATTTCTCACCTAATGAGAGAAATTCTGGTGATGGCATAATATAACATGCAAACCACAATGAAAATGTACAGCTGTTGCTTCTTCATCCCTAAAATCCAAATGTTCTTTTATTCATAAAACATGAAGCATCCAAATGCTTTTGTCTTGCGGTCCCAGACTTTTTTTTTGCAGAAACCGAATTTGAGAACTAAAAAAAATGTATCTTCATTGTGTTCCCACGATTACATATCCCTTCCTGTTTGTCTGTAGCTAATTGTGAAATCTTTCTCTTTCCATTTGATGAGGAGATGTCTTGGAATCAGACTAAGTCTAAATATGCATAGAATGGGCTTTTGGCCATACTGTCAAAATACTCGGCTTCAGATTGTGGAAACCTCTGAAGGTCCCAGGACATTCCTCATGTAGAGACTTAAGTGCCAAGTTAAGGCAATGAAAAGATTTTGGTTTCCCCTCATATACCTGGGATGAGTTCTATCCCTTTTAAACATTTTTGTTCTGATTGTCTCTAAAATACAGTGGCATGTAGCCAGCTTTATCTGGCTTACTTTGATTCCCATTCTTTTTCAGACAAGGAGGTTGTTTTTGCTTTTATTTTTATTTCTTTGGGGGGGGGAGGTTAATCATTTATGTCATTAAGGGAATATTTGACATTTTAAGACACAGTTAACCCCCTCGGTGGGGGAGCACCTTCCCCTTCCTTTCCTGATCATTCACTTGGCTTCCCTCCTTTCTAGTCTAGTTCACTGTGGGAACTCCTGCCTGCCTTTCTCTCTGCACAGCTTGTTGATATCTGGGGAAAAAGAAAGACCTTTTGGGCTAATTTGTGAATCTGTGTCTGTTGTGGTGGGAGTGGGGGAGAGTGACAGTTGTGAGTACAGCCTTTAGAGCATACCTAATGTGTAAAAGTAAAAAGAATGGATTGGCTGAGCCAGATTAGCTCTCTGAGTAGAAGAGAGGGGAAAGCTATCTGTCACTGGATTCCCAGCAAGAGAAGTTGAGAGGCAGACAAAAAGGCTTCCCACCTGGCCATGCTGTGAGCTGGCTGCCAGGAGATAGGAATTAGAACCCTGAGGCAGAAATGCACCAGATGGTTCCTGACCACCACTGATTTTAACAGTAAAGCAAGAAGGAAAGGGACCACTGGGTTTTGACCAACAAAGGCAGAGACCTCCATCTTCAGGGGGTGTTGTCACAAGCTTGGTCTTTCAGTCTGGGCAGGCAGGCCCAGAATTAATCAATTCCCCAACAAGGGCTTCTACCATCATGCTGGACCAGGGCCAATTGGAAAGCAAAGCCAAACCCACAGTGCTGAATATCTCCCTTTGTTTTCCATTTTTGCATTCAATTTGTCTTCCCTGGAGAGAGGCACAGTTAGATAAACCGATAGTCATGGTAGGAAAGTGCTCAGGGTTTCCCAAGGTTCACGCATAGGTAGGGGGCCCAGAAGGTAAGCAGATTTGTAGTGCTTTGCAGGGAAAGCCAAATTGGCTTCCATTTGTCAAAGGCTTGGAGCAGAAAGTCTTCAGCTGCTGCCAATACCTACAACAAGGATGCTGGCCCTTTGCCCCATGGAGGCTAGACTGTAGGTAGCAGATAAAACAGAGACCTAGAGCATCAAGTCAAGTCAACAGACATCTATGAAACCCCTACTATGTTATACTATTAGGTCATACAGATACAAGCAGAAAGATAATACTTTGCTCTCAAAGAATTTATAATCTAATGCAGGAGATAATACATAAAAGTAAGCTGGAAAGGCAAAGACTGAGGTGATACCAGGTCATGTAGAGAAACTCTGAAGCACAGCCTGGAGAGGAATGAAGACATAGTTGGCCAGGGTATCCTGAATGGAACCATTCCTGAAAAGGACTCCCAAACCCAAGGGATCTGTAGTTCTTCCCAGTTTGGGAAAAGAGGAAACTACCATGCCATCCCTCAAATGGAGAGAGACCCAGGGGTGAATGCTTGACTATGGAAGTCGTAGGGGATGTGAGAAAGATGTAGAGATAAGAAGGGAGAGGTTGTAGTCACCTCATGGTGGGGGCACGAGACTGAAGCAGAAGCTGGCTAATGTTTTCTTCTATGACAGGCTATGACAGGTGACATCCATATCTATTGACAATGCAAGGAATGTGCATTTAAATTTAAATGCGTGTGACTGAGGGTGTTATAACCCTCACCTGGAAGAAGGATTTCAGAGGGAAACAGGCCCGTGGAGCGAGGAATACTGACCATACCCTAAGTTGCCCCAGTCTTTCTTGTTTCTCTCAAATTTATTCAATTAAAGAATTCATTTTCCATATTTGTATAATTTTATTTGTATCAATTTTATAATAAATTTTATTAATTTATATTATTTCTTATAAGAACCTGAGGTCAACCCCATCCTTGTGTTGCTGGGCATCCCTTTGATTGTAACACAGAGGCATGAAGGGAGCCACACTTTGTTTCCTGTAGAGAAAGATTTTTGTGGTGAGCTTGAAGCTCCTCTCCCCAGACCATGGAAGCACAGCCCATTTGGTTACTACCCTTCTAAGCTCAGAATTACCATGAAGTCAGGCTCTGGGGTATAACTTGGACTCATAGTCTTGAGTCCAGGTTATATTAAAGGGAGAAGGGAAGGAATGTGCATTTATATAGAGCCTACTGTGTACCATGAACTATGTTAAATATTTTTTTACAAATCTCATTTGATCCTCATCACAACCTTACATGATAGGTAGTATTATTTTCTCCATTTTACAATTGAGGAAACTGAGGCAGACAGGAGATAAGTTCCTTGCCAACGATCACACAGCTAATAAGTGTCTGAGGTCATATTTGAACTTGGGTCTTCCTAGAGGCAGTGAGGTGGTTCAGTGGACCTGGAATCAGGAAGTCAGTCAGGAAGACCCGAGTTCAAATCTGACCTCAGACAGCTATTAGCTGTGTGACCTAGTCAAGTCACTTAAATCTACTTGCCTCAGTTTCTTCATCTGTAAAATGAAGTGGAGAAGGAAATAACAAATAATTTTAGTATCTTTGCTAAGAAAACCCCAAATGGGATCACAGAGACTTGGACATGACTGAAAAATGACTGAATGTCTGAACAAAAATCACCTGAGTTAAATTAGATATTATGGAGATGGAAAGGATAAGCCATGGAGGGAGGGCACAAGTCATAGTTTCTGTTTTGTCTTTGGAAAAGTGGAGAAGGATCCAGGAGAACAGTTTCTAACCTGATTTGGCTTTGGAGAACCAGGGAAGATGTTCTTCTTACAATACATCACCTGATGTAAAGCAGGGCAAGAGTCTGGTGTTGGTAGTCAATGGAGCTCCTAGGTCTTAGGGGGAAGTTCAAGGAGATGTACCTAGACAGATTTCCTCTAGGCTGGATTTCCTCAATCAGGCCTTATTCTATGACTAAAGAGAACATGCACAGAAGTCTCTTTTTGGCATAAGAGTACTCCTAGGTGGGTTTTTGTTCTACTTGTGTCTTCTGTGCTTGAATCTCTATTGCACTGCTTGTCTGTCTGGGGAAGTCTTGTGCATCAGAATGTGTTGTGAACAGCCTTGGACACAGAAGGTCGACTCGTATATACTGTAAGCTTGGCGATGATGCTTGTACTCCTGGTGACATTTTTCTGAGCCTTTCCATATTCTGTGGGTCACTCCTGTGTGGGTGTTGGTATTGGAAACTGATAGAGTGAGCTTGTACATTGTATGTTTATGTTCCCATGGAGGTGCTGCCATGGGGCTCAACATGTGGATAAAGGTAGGTTTTAATGAGAGATCTACTAGGGTGGGACAGCTAGGGTTTAAGTGCAGGAGCAGTTATCTAGGGGCATTTTGCTTTGTTTTTGCTTTTACAGAGGGTGCTGCTTTCTGTCCTCACTTTTCCAGAAACCATGGTTCTGAATCTCTTGCATCTCTACTCTACTACTAGCTAGGTCCTTAACAGTTTTCTTTTTCCTGCTGTTGTTTCTGTTAGAGGTGTCTCAGTGGGAGAGGGCAGGGATGCAAGCTGTGAGTAAAGAGGTGTGAATAAAGGTGTGAGGTAAAGGTGAGTAAAGAGGTGAGTAATAGGGTAAGTAGAGAGGATTTCAGACCAGTAGAGGATCTATGGAATGAGGGGAAGGTGGGGATGGGCCACCTTCTATTTTGGGACAACTGTCCCTGGAAGACAAAGCCACTGTGCAGATACAGGATGTCAGGGTTTTTCTTCTACCTGGGCAGCATCAGTTAATAGATTTCCTCTGTATCCCCCAAGCTCCAGCAGCCATGGAGGATATGGAAGGCCTCTGTACAAGGGAAGACCAATCATTGTTCCCAGAGGGTTGAGACCTCAAGCCCCCTGTGACATCCTCTCCCATTTCCCTGTCAATCGAAGCTCTGGCCACATACTTTCCTGGAAAAAAATGAGGCAACTTTCCCCTGCTTCTCTCTTCTCCTCTTCTCATCTCATATGCCTAGGATATCAGTCCCTCATTTTTCTTCTACCATTTCTAATAAAGGGATGGCCCTTTCACTTAGCAAGGCCCACTCCCTCTGTACACTTTTTACTTACATTTCTTTCTATACTCTTTATTAGATTGCCGTGGTCATCCCTATTCTTTCTTCAGTCTCTGTTCTTTCTTCATTAACCTATCTCTTCCCTGCTATCAAGGGAAGGGGGAGGTAAACAAACTTTTATATAGACCTACTATGTTCTAGACACCATGCTAAGGGTTTTACAAATATTATCTCATTTGAGATTCATGTTGTTCAATCATGTCCAACTCTTCTTGACCCCATTTCAGATTTTCTTGTCTAAGATACTGGAATGGTTTGCCATTGCCTGCTCCTGCTCATTTTACACATGTGAAACTGAGACAAACAGGGTTAAGTGACTTGCCCAGGGTCACACAGCTAGTAAGTGTCTGAGGATAGATTTGAATTCAGGAAGATGAGTCTTCCTTGTTCCAAGCCCAGTGCTCTATCCACTGAGTCATCTAACTCCTGTCACCCTGTAAGGTGGGTGCTTACTATGATCTCCATTTTACAGTGGAATAAACTGAGGCAGACAGAGATGAAGCAATTTGCCCATGGCCACATATCTAGTCTGTGTCTGAGGTCACATTAGAACTCAGATATTTCTGACTCCAGAGCCAGACTTCTATTCACTGCCCTACCTGGTTGCCTCTAACAACAGACATGCCCCTATCTCCCTTAAAAAGAAAATCCTCCCTAGAATCTACCATCCCATCTAACTTCTCATCTTGTGTTTTGTTCTATTGTAAGCTACCACGGAAATGGTTGGGAAGAAGAGGAGAGAGAAACCTTCTCCCATCCCTGCTGGTCCTCTGGGGGAGGTACAAAGATCACAATCCTAAAACCTGTTTCCTGCTCATGTTTCTGCACTGTACAGAGTTGGAAAGCTGGATTTTTAAAAGCTAATTATGGACATCACCACTCTTCAACTAGCCAATGGCAGCTGCATCTTGAGAATCAAGGTTCATCTCCACAATGTGTAAAGCATATATGGATTTTATATATATATATATATATATATATATATATATATATATATATATATATATATATATATATATATATATATATATATATATATATATATATATATATATATATATATATATATATATATATATATATATATATATATATATATACATACATATGTGTATGTATGTATGTATACATGTCTTGCTACTTAGTTTACAAACCTCATTATCTGCTCGTCCTTTCTCTGATCATACCCCAGGCTGGGTCTTGTTCAGGGACCATCTCATCTCCTCATGCTCTCCCCTCAGTTAAGTATTTGCTATCTCCAGAAAATCATTTTGTTTGCTTTGGGGTATAGTTAGGTATATTTGAATTTAGATGAACCTTTTATAATGTGGAAAGACTTGGCTAGAGGAATTAAGCTTGACTAGATGTCATCCTCCCCCCACCCTGCCCTTTACCTTTAGGTGAAAAATCAAACTGTCCTGGGTAAAAATTCATTAGGGTTCCTACAGCATACAGGGAATCCAATAATTTTTTTCCAAATGTTTCTCCCACATGCAAGACATTCAAGAGTTTTCCAAGGATTCCTGCAACATATTGGGAATCCAATATTTTCCAATAGTTCCTACAACAGATAAGGGCATTTTAAGCGGGAGTTCAAACTTACCTATCACTAGGACAAGTGGGCTAATTTAAAAAGAAATCAAACACTCAAAAAAGGCACCAAAGAGATGTGAGTTTCTCTGATGTGGATTGAACACATGGATTGTTTACTCAGGGTTTTTAGGCCAAGAGACAAATTATATTCTGTGAAACTCCAATCCAGAAGGATCTCAGACAATCTGACTGGATTTATGCCACAATAAGGCAAGCACTATGTTCAGAAGTAGGGAGAAAACAATAACATGGATGAGCTTCCTCAATCAGCTTGAGGTAAATTACTAGGTATTCTAGAGATGCCACATCTGCCCTGCTAATATCATCTCCCATATTTGCAATGGGCATAATAATTGAACAGGCATCAATACATAAGCTTGAAACTACAAATGTCACCTCGAAGAAACAGAATTAAATTGTAAAGAAAATATATCAGAAGGCAGTTCATTTATAATCTTAAAGGAAGAAAAACTTCCTTTTTTTTCAAAACCAAGTCCTGCAAAATCTGGGTTACAAAAAGGAGAGTCATAGATGAAGAGATTCTCTAGTAGGACCCTGCAAATATCTAGGGAGACCCATACATTTCCTAGAAAGCCCTAAGGTGTAGTATCTACTATTTGGTACCGATAGGTTTGTAGCTTGGATGATCAGGGGAATGGAAGGCTACTCTTTCCACACGTACAAGCTTCATCTCATCCCTTTGCCTCAAAGTTAATCCTTTCCCATTTTAACCGTATTTAAACTAAGAACATTTTTTCAAACTGCAAAATTCTTCAGTTCCAGAAAGCTGCTAGAAAATATGTTTGACATTCCCTTTTCTTATTTGTTTGTTAGTTTTCCTCTAGCTACTATTAACAAAATCAGTTTGGCATTTGGGCTCCTAAGAGGAGAGGACATTTTCTTTCAAAAGTAAACAAAAGCAAGCAGAACAAAGAAATCTGGGAGTAGTGAAGTAGAAGTAAGTGAAAAATGCATCCAGAAACTGAAAGAAGCATATCATGAGTGCCATGTTTTCGTGTCACTTCGCAGCCCCTGAGTAGAATTGTTTTGTGAATAAAAACATATATGTGAAAACGAGTGAGTGTATGTGTCTCAGAATGCAGAAGACAACGTTGCGCTGACTAAAACTGGCTATATAAATAATTTCCTCTTGCCCCGCTCCCCAGCAGATCTGAACAATGGACAGCAAAAAAGGAAATTATGTCAGTTTTCTGTTGATAAAAATCAGTTTACACAGAGGAAACAGTAAAATACAATTTAGATAAAAACAAAAGCTACCACAGCCCTGAATGGTCAGACTTCTGAAAGTTTATCTTTACCACTTGGAATAGAAGTGATTTTACAATAAAATTGTATTATACAAAAACTTAGACCTGCAAAGACTTCTACATATGTGTACGTATACACATATATACATACACAAACATACATGTGTATATGTGTGTGAGTACACACACACACACACACACACACCTAAATTTAGTCTAATTCAATCCAGTAACCATTATTTCAGAAATATTATGTGAAGTGTACTCTCTCCTCACGTCCGCTGCAGAGAATCCCTAATTTCCTTGAAAGTACAGCTTAGGAGCCCCCTTCTCCAGGAGGCCTTCCATGATCGCTCTCTCCACTTGCTAGTATTCTCTTTCTCTTTGACATTTTATTTATGTTGAATATTTTTCTGTGCCCACAGGATATTTCAAGCTTCCCGAGAGCAGGAATGGTTTTAGTTTTGTCTAATATCTAACTTGCAACTAACATAGTGTTTGCTTATCAGGTTCCAATAAATATTCGGTGAACTGAATCATAGGTACTCTGTTAGACACTAAACACTCTCTTCTTTTCTTTCTTGGTGATTCTCTGAGCTGTGGATACTCCTTTCACTCCTGCAGGTTGCAACCCATCCACTCTTTGTCTTAGGATAATTTTTATCCATGCTCCTGGGTGTCATAGTGGATAGAGCACTGGGCTTGGAGTCAGGCAGATCTCAGATTCAGCTTGATCTCAGACATTTCATAGTATTTGACCCTTACTTAGCAAGTCATTTAATCTGTCTGTCTCAGTTTTATCAACTCTAAAATGGAGAGAAAAATAAAGATTACTTGAGATATTTGTAAGGTACTTAGGACAGTACTTAGTACATAGTAGGTACTTAGTAAATATTTGGCTTCCTCCTTTTTTCCTTCTTTTCTTCTTTCTTTCTCTACTTTCCCCTTTTTCTCCATCTCCTTCCCTTCCCTCCCTCCTCCCTCCCTCCCTCCCTTCCTTCCTCTCACAAAACTCAGTCATAGAGGATCTCATCAATTTTAAAGACTTGCATTCTGTTTCCTTTTATATTTTCTGTATCCCAGTACAGCATTTAGGGGTATAAATATGCAAAAATATTGAAATGTCATCCCATAAAGACAATTAGGACAGCCAGGAATACAAACAGAAAGAAAATGTGAACACATGGTTTGAGACAGATGGAGCTTACAGTTTAAAGTATGTATAATTGTTTCTGATTAGAATGCTTAACTATTATTTTAGGATTCACTGACATTCACTGACAACCAGATTAAGAAATGTAATATTACCAAGTCCGTTATTTATGTGGTTAGAAGGTACTTGATGAGGTATTTTGATTCAGTGTTAACTGTGATTTAAGGGGAAGGAAGCAAATTTGTTGAATGTTCTGTGTAACATCCTTGAAAGGAATAGTTAATAGAATTGCTGTCACTATGAAATAAAGGTTTGTCAACTACTGAAAAAAGGAAATGTAACGTTTCAGAAGGATTTATGAAATGGACGTAACAAGAGCTATTGATGACTAATTCTCCCATGAAAACACACAGTGTAAATTGACTAGATATCCAGACTAATGAGACACCCAAAAGTGGCCAAAAGAAAATATGGAGAGACTTCTTGAAATATAATTAAAATATTTTAAATTCACGTTTTAGAAAATTCTGAGAATTACATTCTGAACCAAGATATTAATCATATTGTCAAAGTGCTGTTTGAAGTCAAAAAGACTTTAGAGGCATAGCATTTTATACCTAGAAGAAAGTATATTGTCTAATTCTCTCCTTTTTCAGATTAGGAAACAGAGGCACAGAAAGTTACCATGGTTTCCAAGTGGACAATTTAGGAGTTACTTGGCAAATGAATCCATTGATTTATTTAAATTGTTTTTATTTCAATTTAAATAAATGTGTCAGAAATAATAATGACACCGAAAGTTTAACATAGTTTCTGGCTTAGATTTCAAAAATTTCCAATCTAATTTGCAGAGTTTCTGGTGCAGGGACTTTTGCGTAAAATGCTATTTCTCTGAGCAATATTTGCTCTCCTTGCACTAGGAATAATTGTTAATTCCTAATCTACAAAGTTACCTTTAACTTATAATTTACAATTCACTGTGAGACTCTGAGCAAGTCATTTACCTTCCCTGAACTTGTTTCCTTATCTAAAAATGAGTGCTGGATCACTGGTAGTGTCTACCACCCAGGACTTTTATGTGAATCAATTGAAATTATGTGTACAAAACACTTTGTAAACCTTCAAGGATCATATAAATGAAATCTATTGAAGAATATGTGGCACATAGTGTAATGACAATTATAATTTTGCCTATTTATTTATATATTATTATAAATTTACCTGTCTATTCAATGTCATAACAAATTATCAAAAATTATTTTATAGATCTAGAAAAAAAATAATAAAATTCATCCCGAAGAACATAAACTCAAAAATATCAAAGGTATCAATAAAATAGCTGAACCAGGTCTCAAATTGTATTATAAAGTGGTAATTATCAAAACAGTCTGGTTCATAGAATCACAGAATTTGAGAGTGAGAAGGAATCTTAGGAGTATCTAGTCTAGCCGATACACTAAAGGAATACGTACTGTAAAGTACCCAACATGAGATCATTTATGTTCAGATTGAAGAACTACAAGGAAATAAAAGCCACTATGTCTCTAAGAAGTCCATTTTCTCTTGCACAACTAATTGTTAGGAATTTTTTTTCCCTCTCATATCAAGACTAACTTAGATGCTTTATAACATCCTACTGTTGCTCCTGATTCAGACCTCTGGAGTCCAGCAGAATAAGTCTAATTTATCCTTCATACATTGTGGTTCAGTCTTGTCTGACTGTTTCTGACCCCGTATTTCTGTACCTATATGCAATACTTTGCATTTATGCTGATTTTTAAATTTAATTCAGCACAGTTCTCTTGCCTGTCAATATCCAAGTGGATTCTGACTTATCATTCACTTTCAGCTTCATGTCATATTCACATTGGACTTAGCACAAGTGTTGTATTAGCATAAAAATACTTGATCAAAATTTTTGTTAGAATATAGGAATATTAATCTATTGCAATCACTTGATCTTATAGTTTAACAATCCTGTCAAAAATAAAATGATCTTACTTCAGTATGACTTTTATCAAGCCACGCAGGCTCTTTAGAATCCCTCCTTCCTTATCTAGACGTTTGCCAACTGTCTCTTCAATGTTCCTTTTTAGAATTTTCCCAAGAATCAAAGTCAAACTCACTGACATTTAGTTTGCAGATTCTGTCCTTTTCCTTTTTGAAAACTGGAGTATTTTTTCTACCTCTCCCCTTTCCAGTCATGTGGTACCTCTCTTATTCTCCACAATCTTTCAAATGTTGTTGACAGTTGTTAAGCAATCCTATCTAGCTCTTCTTTTATAATCTGATGATAAAGTTGATTTGGGCAAAGTGTCTTGAATTCATTAAGGGAAATTAGTTGTCCTCTGATTCTATACTTATTTATCATGGAGATAGCCACCTGCTAGTCATTTTTGTTTTCTCATTTTCAGTGTAAAAAGCATTCTCCTTTGCAAATGGAAACAAAGTAAGAACTGTGTTAGATTGTAGCCTCCTAGAGGGAAGGCATTGTGCCTCATTTTGTAACTTCAGAGCTTAGTATAGTGCTTGGTGCATAGTAGGAACTTGTTACATGTCAAATGATTGGTTGAACTGAGCAGCTCTGCCTTCTCTCAAATGACGGTGATCAATCCCATGTAACTGAAGCAAATGTCTTGTCCTTGCTTTCATCCTTCCTTTTCTCCTAAGCAATCAGTCTGTGGGTATTTGCTAAGCTGTGTTTTTTGGCAGAGAGGGAAAACCATCAGGTATGTGGGTCATTGCAGTCCTTCACACAACCAGATAGTGCCTCTGTGCCAGGTTTGTGATGTCATCTCTCTTGTCTTTCCATCCAAGATGTCTAGTGGATATTCCAATGACATGATTACTTTTATGACATTCACGGAAATCAAGAGATGCTTTTCCATTCTAAAGGAATATGCTTTCTTAATATGACCTGCTCCTTCCCATCCCCTACTGTCTATGACCTACCCTGTTGATCTTGAATAAATGGAATCACTCTATAATCCAAGGTGTGATGGGATCAGCTTGAACTGGTTCAGGAGAACCAATTGTTAAATTTCCAGAGTGAGCATTTATACCTCACAAATTGGCAAATGGCCCAAATTTGAGCTTGATTTATTGTATTGGTTTTCATCCAGACTTAAGAAAGTACAGAGAAAATGTTAATGAAGCAGATGAAAATAAAATGTGTATCATGTATGTGAGTATATGTGGGCCTTATTGTTCAGTCAATTCAGTTATTTCTGACTCTTCGTGACTCCATTTGGGGTTTTCTTGGCAAAGACACTGTAGTAGTGGACCATTTCCTTCTCCAGCTCATTTTACAGATGAGGAAACTGAAGCAAACATGGTTTAGTGATTTGCCCAGGGTGCCTTATCTAGTATGTGTCTGAGACGAGATTTGAACTCAGGAAAATGGGTGTTCCTGACTTCAGGTCTGTTACTCTGTCCACCGCAATACCTTGCTGCCCCATATATGTAGGCACATAATACACACACACATACATACATGCATATGCATATATCTACATACCCATATTTTTGTATGTATGTATATATAGTTTGGAAAGCTCGTTGTTAAACATTTACTATCAATCTAGAACTATGTATGGTCTAGCAATGAGTTTCACTGTTCTAATTCTCAAAGATATCTATGAGACACTTTTATTCCTCATCTAATACATTATTTTCTTGTAATATTTGGAGAGGATTTTTGTTTTTCTGATATAATCCATGAATACTTCATATGAAATATGAGAAAATGTAATTGGTCAATATTGGGAAAAGTCACTGGTATTCCCATCTTGTGCATACATATCTACAAATCAACATAAAATACTTTCCGATTTAAAACAAAAGTGTGTGATCATGTTTGCCCTGGAAAGAGAACTGGAAAAAGCTTTATAAATTATTCCGATGAAATTTTGCAGCCACTTTTTCTGAATCCTCTCCCTGTCTTGTCACTTTCCTACTATGCAGAGAAGCTAGAGTTCCTCTCACCTCTCAGTTTTGCTTCTTTGGTCATCCATCTTGTTGATGTGCAAATTTTCTGTTTCTTATTCCATCTAAACTTAATTTATTCTTTTATGTTGAAATTCTATGGATCATATAGATGACCAGAAATTTTCCACATTCTCCTTTGTTTTTTTTTTCTTTCTCCTCTGGTGATCTTGTGTTCTAAGCCTCTGTAGTGCAGTTTCTGATGGATGTCCATTTGTTTATTTTGCCCTTTGGGGTGCTTTTATTTCTGTATCATCTTAACCTTTTGACTTTCGTTTTCCACTGCCAATGAAGGGAATCTATAATTTCTGACATTTTTCCCCGAATTCCTTTCCATGTGTTTCCATTGGTAGCTACTTGGTTTCAATC
The DNA here is from genome assembly GCF_028372415.1 of Notamacropus eugenii. Lineage (NCBI taxonomy): Eukaryota > Metazoa > Chordata > Mammalia > Diprotodontia > Macropodidae > Notamacropus > Notamacropus eugenii. Next base: position 160,479,548 of record NC_092878.1, read on the forward strand.
CTTATGTCATCTAACCGAGGCTTGTGGATGAAATTATTAGTATTATTATTTTTGTAATTTCCCTGCAGTATTTGGACTTTGACAAGAAGTAGGTCACCAGAGATATTCTTTGGTCCTTTGTCATTTCACAAAACCACAGAGTTAGGAGATTTGACATTCTAATCTCTTGTAACTACTGGCAAACCCTGTTTCCAGCAGCAGCTCCCTCTCTGTGAGAATGTGCCACATGGTTTGTTCCCTGGTGACTCTTTGCTCTTGTAGTCTCAATAAAAGGCTCAAAGCAAAGCTAGGAGTGAGGACAGAATTTCCCTGCAACACCTGCCTGTAATATAGGGGTAATGACATCTTCTCCAGCTCATTCACTTTGACTTTGTAAATGGGACATTACTAGCAAAAGCAGGAAGTGAAATCTATGCCTGGCATTAGTCCATGTCACCTTAAAGAAACTTATGATTTGCAAGCTAAAGTCAGGCTCATGTGAGTGGAAATTAACCTGATCCAAACACAAGCCAATGAATGGCTGCTGGAATCAATGTTAGGATATGCTCTGAGAGCCAATTCTAGGGAACCTGGGATGCTCAGCTTTTCTCCATTCAGTCCCAGAGGGTATTTTTATTGTGTGATGGATTCCTGAGAAGGAAGATATTTAGGATGACATGAGAGTGCAGAAGTGACTGATGCTTTCTATCAATAGAGATTTACACTTATGGATTTGGATTCTGCATATTCATCATACATTTTTTCCAACACATGAGAGTAGGACCAAAAATTCACTGAGAATGCTGCACCACTTCAGGATCTGGCCCTCACTCTATAGCTAGAGTTTCTCTCCTTCTCTCCCTCCCTTCCTCTCTCCCTCCTTCTCTCTTCTCTCTCTCTCCCTCCCTCTCTCTCTTTCTCTCTCTCTCTCTCTCTCTCTCTCTCTCTTTCTCTCTCTCTCTCTCTCTCTCTCTCTCTCTCTCTCTCTCTCTCTCTCTCTCTCTCTTTCTCTCTCCTTCCTTTCTTCCCTTTCTTTGCCTACCTCCTTGACCCCTTTGGCAGTCTGACGAAGCTTATAAATCCCTGAAATAAAATGTTTAGAATTACAAAGGGATTCAACTCTATTTTAAAATTATCCAAACATTTTTGAGAAGTTCTCAGACCCCAGGTTAAGAATCTTTACTCTAAAGTAAGATTTTGCATGTTAATGAGAAAATACCTAAAAGCTCCTCTTGGTTCAGTGCAAAGCTATGGAGGTACCTGGCAGTGGACTCAGAAGGGTTCAATACTTGCTTTAATTAGGTAGCTATCTGGGGTTTTAATGGGAGCTTTTCAAACTACTAGAGCAGAGACAGAGAAAATGAGCCCCATTAACTCTGCAAAATCAAGCTAAAGGTGACACAGATGGACCATAAAGCAATCCAGAACTACAAGTGGGTGGTCAAAGGAATTGTGGAAATGGAGTCCCTGTGGAGGAAAACCCCAACAGTGCAAAATGGAAGCTGCTTTCTCGCACAATGAACTGTTGAAATAGCAAGTGTGGTGCAGCCAGCTTCAAACAACAAGTCTTAGAATGAGCATCCTTATGTTTTATCTTCATGGGATAGTATGCTGGGGAGGGATATTCTTTCTTCTCTCACTTTAGATTAGGGGTTCTTAACCTTCTGGGTATGAGTGTGTGGGGATCTCTTAGTCAGTCTTGTGAAACAGATGGAACCTTCCCAGAATAATATCTTGAATGCATAAAGTAAAAAGTATAGGGTTGGAGAGAATACCAAAGGTTAGTGAAAACAAAGATGTTTCAATTGCTTCCTATTCTTTGTGACCCCATTTGGGGCTTTCTTGGCAAAAATACTGAAGTGGTTTGTCATTTCCTTCTCCAGGTTGTTTTCCATATGAAGAAACTGGGGCAAACAGGGTTAAGTGACTTGCTAATTAGTATCTGAGGCTAGATTTGAACTCACGAGGATGAGTCTTTCTGGTTCCAAGCCCAATTTTCTATCCGTGGCTCTACCTAGCTGCCCCATTCCTCTGAATTCATTGACCTCCCAAATTACACATGGCCAAAGACCCCAGGCTAAGAAGTTTTGATTTAGAAGGTAAGGATTCCAGGGTTAAATATGTGTTAGTCTTATCTCTCTACAGGTTTTGAAATAAGTCTTTTTAATTTTTTTCAAACATTGTTCATAATAATGTAATGGTAGAGTTAGAGGTATTCCATGTTCCCTCTCTTGATGTGACTAATTTTAAAATAAGTTTCCATTTGAATATGAATGGAGGATTTTGCCGCATCCCTGTTTTGGGTCTTATTTTACCCCCATCTTTGTGCAAGGATAATCAAAAGACAAGTAGAGGTTGCCTTGCATCAGACCAAAAGGCCAATGACGGATTTGTAGACTAGGAAATCTTTGCCTCCTTTCCCATATAGCCACAAGATGTCCCCCAGACTGATAGTTAGCCAGTTGTGAACCAAGTGTGGTTACACGTTTTCTGCATATGTTCTTGTGGGAAAGAGTCCTTTTCAGAAGCCTATTTGCCCCATACAGACTTCTTGTGGATTTTTTGTGTGTTTGTTTGTTTGTTTTGTGCCAAGACATACTTCTGTCTGCTTTGGCTTATAACTGTGGATGAAATGAAGCCTTTTTATTGACTTGTATGGTGTTCGAAACAATGGGTTTTCTTTCCAAGACACTTTTGGTGGCTATAAAAAAAAAAAAAACGATCCTATTACAGGGAGATGAGGAGTAACTGCTGATCTCTCTCTTTTTTCCTCTGGTTTCCATTCTGGTGCCAGATTTGAGAAAAGTGAAATTTCCCTTAAGTCTCTACCAAGAGGCTCAGGAAAGATTTTGGGCATGGACTCCACAGTCTTTTCAAGGCTTGGACTTCCCATTTGTGTTACTTTTTTCAGGTCAGTAAAAACATTCATTTATTTATTCTGTTTCTGTTCCAGGGCCAGCTGACCCAAATTCTATCCACTTCTTTCTGTGCTCACAAGACCTTAGGATCCCATAAGAGAGAATCTGTTTCATTACTTCTATTAATTATTGTGGGAGGATTGATATGCTTAAATGTGCATCTACCCTAAGAGAATCAAGTGTTTCTTTTATGTTGGTAAGCAGATGTAGGCTTTCCAGTGAGAATGGGATGGGCAGTTCTATCTTTCTGAACTTTCTGGCCATCTCTGTTATGTGGTCTCCAATTGGTCTATCTTTAACACTTTTCTACCAGAATCTTGTACTCTGCCCTTGGAAACACTCAGGAGCCTAATAGGCCAATTTTGTTCTCATTTTACTGGGATCCAAATTCTCCACCCTTCTAATCATTTCTGTGCCATGCCGCACACTGAACCTCCTGTCTTCCCCCAGCTTTCCTCATGTGTTCCTTTCCCTCATCAGTATGTATGTTCCTTGAGGGTAAGAACTACCTTATTGGCTATAAAGTTGATCTCCAGCATTGACCATAGTGCCTACCACATAGTAAGTGCTCAATAAATGATTTATCCATTCATCCATCTATCCCTCCTCCCATCTTTCCATCCATCCATCTGTCCATCTTCTCTCTGTCTCTGTCTGTCTGTCTGTCTGTCTGTCTCTCTCTCTCCCTGTCTTCTCAAGGATATTCTCTTCTCTAAGCTCAGGTAAATCTCCCCACCCCCCATAGTAGGGATGGAAAAGACTAGGGCTGGGCCCCAAACCCCACAGGTATGACTGCTAAGTAATAGCCCCTCCTTGTCTTTCCAGTGTGTCTTTGAAGGGGATGGGATGTTTAAGCCAGTCCCATTAAGAGGAATCTAGCATCTGAGTGATTTGTTCTCTCAAGGTTTGGCTGCTATGACAGCTCACTTAAGGAACAAAAGAGCGGATTTTAATTTTAATTTGTTTTGCTGAATATGTGAGCCTGTGTCTGCAGCTAAGAAAATGTTTCCCTTCTTTTCTGAATGTGTGAGTGTGTGTATGTGTGAATCTGGAAAGTGTTTCTTTTGTTTTATCTGTGTCTGTTTATATAGGATGAAGAGGCCCTTAATTGAACTGGAGCCCTAGCTGAACAAAGCATCTTTCTTATCTTGGCTCCCTGACTATGGAGGAAAAAGGTTTCCCTTTATCAATCTGGTTATGTCTTTGCTGGAGAACAGGAGAAAAAAGAAGGGTGTGGGTGGGTGAAAAGTATGGTCTTTGCATCTGCTTATGTTGATGTAGCTTGTAAAAATCAATTAATTTAGGAGTGAATGTTCTTCAGTTAGAAGGTTTTCTAGGCTTTCCAAACTTCATGGTTTTAATGCTCAGTTTTGAAAAGCTCAATCACCTTTTCATTTTGAATTTGGTGGATTGGAATAAAACAAGTAGGAAACAGGATTCAGAGGGAAGGGAAGGGGTCCCTCCCACTCTTCTGAGATGTCAGACCAAAGAGTTAGAATTGTTGCATATCACCCCACTTGTTCCACAAAGAGAAAATCACTCCATGCAAATTAAAGCACTGAGGTCATGTTTAAAAACACGGTATTATACGTATTGAGCTTCTGAATGGGTTGACTATGGACTGTGAAATTGGCAAGGACACAAAGGGGATGAAATTTGCGCTCAATCCTTCTGTCATTTCATCATTTCAGAGGTGGACATGATAAAAGAGTTTCACCAATTACCTCCCATGAGCTAGATATGTATTGATTGATTTATTGTTTCCTCAGGATAAGAAAATATCTTTCTTTGAAATAGAATGATGGAGTGCTTTAATTGTAAAAGAAGTTGCTCTAAAACAGAAGACAATGCCCTTCATTTTGCCATGTTCAGATGTTTACTAGAAGCAAGTTAATGTCCTTTTCTGTCCCTCATTTTGATGAAGCAATAGTTTATAAATTTTCATTTGAATTAATCTAGTGTGACCATGTTATATTTTATCAACACAAAAAATAATGCATTTTCTGTCCATGTGTTCATATTTTGTGTTCCTCGAGGTTATTAGGCATTTCTCTCATTTTGATAAGTTAATATTTATTGACTAAGGCCTTTCTGGATTCATTGTTATTTTGCTATTAATTTACAATGGTTTAGCTTCTGGATCAAATCATTACAGTCTACGGATACAATATCTTTCCATGAGCCCTTTCCCATTTTTCATTTTCAGTAACTTGTTTAAATAATTCCAGAATAAATCCTCTGAATTGTGTGCCTTGTATTTTTATCATTATTATGATTTCTTCATCGCCATTACAAAATGTAATCTTAGCTTGGTTGAGTGGATGATCTCTGAACAGACAATTGATATGGCAGCCATTTCAGGAACTTCCTTTGACTCTAAACTTCCCACAACTACAGAAATATATATATTTTTTAATGAGGTAACTAGATGACAGAGTAGATAAAACACTGGACTTGGAGTGAGAAAGATCTGTGTTTGTGTTCACATTCATTCTCAAGCACTTATCTGTATGACCCTGGTTACTTAATCCCTTTCTGCCTCAGTTTCCTCACCTGCAAAATGGAGATAAACTTATCTCCCAGGGTTTTTGTAATCATAAAATGACATAATATTTGCCAGCCTCCTCAGGTAAGAAAATCCTGGTTTCAGTCAATTTCATAAGGAGTGAATGTTCTTCAGTTAGAAGCTATTTAGAATGAGTGCCCTATGGCTTCCATTTACTGCTGGGTCAACAGTGTTCCCTGAGAGAGGACTGAAAGGAGCTAGGTCTGGTGCTTTCCATCTACCTCAAAGCAACAACTTCCATTTGAGTCAGCAGAAGGCAACCTGTACTTCCTGCTACCAGTCCATTCTCCCAACTGGGATGTGGAGACCCTCCAGTGAAAAGAGGAACAATCTACTCTCTGACTGCAGTCTTCTGAGGAGAAGAAACATGGTTGGGAACAAGATATCTTCCTTCTGCTGAGCATGTTCCACCTCCATCTCCAGTTGAGTCCTTTCCCCAATGAATCTCTAGCTTTTGGAAGAAAGCACAGTTGTGAAGTGGGGCCTCCCATCTGACCATCTGAATGTGTGCCTCCCATCTCATTTGATACTTTCCTCCAACCTTCATTGGGAAGAGGATGGTGTCCTCCAATTAATGATGAACAGATTCATATCTGGTCATATTTTCACATACCAGTGACTTTGAGTCCTTATAAATCTTCATCCAAACATCATTCCCATCCTGTACCATCGGATTCCTCATTTCCATCCTCCTAGCTTCCAAACTCCAAAGTTTCAACCAAATACCACCGAAATCTTTCACTGTGTCCTATGGAATACCCGTTTCATAGGCAACAAACTTCATGTCATCTCTTTTTAATTTAAAAGATATACATATATATATATGTACATATGTGTATATACATACAGACACACACATATAAATACACACACATATATATCCTCAGTTACATATTAAAACAACTTTTAACATTTTTAATAAGGTTTGAATTCCAAGTTCTATCCTTGACCTACCCCCTCCCTAGGATGGTAAATAATCAGATATAGGTTACATATGTGAAATCATGTAAAACATTTCTATATTGGCCATTTTGTACAAGAAAACTCACATAAAAGAAAAGACTGAAGGAAAATGAAAAATAGCACACTTCTGTTTGTATTTAAACAATGTCAGTTCTTACTTTAGAGGTCCATAGTATGATTCATCATTAGTCCTTTGGGATTCTCTTGAATGATTCCATTGCTGAGAATAGCTAAGTCATTCACAGTTCTCCATCATACAATATTGCTGTTATTTTCCTCTTTTGTTCCTTCCATCTACCACCTATTACTGAAAACTAGCTTCCCTCTGATGACATAGCCTCCCCAGACAACCATTCTGGTACTAGTCCACCTTCCTCATAACTGCTCTGTTCATTAACTTCTTCACTTCCCATGAGCTACTGCTCCTCTCCAACTCTGCCATATACAGAGGTGATTATAACCCTAATCTTGACCACATCACCACTCTCAAATGTACATCCTCCATGTTCAAGAAATGAAATCCTGTTATTATTATTATTAAAAACCTATTGGTTTTTCATCTCTCTCTTCCTTCCTTTACCAAACCCTAATAATCCTCTGCACCATGACCTTGATCCCTCAATTCTCTGCCCTACCATCAATAGACATGTTAAACCCAATACATCCAAAAATGAACTTATCTTTCTCCCTAAACCTACTCCCACCCCATCTCCTACCTTCCCTACTACTGGAAAGGTCAACACCATTCTCTTGATCAGTTGGGTCAGAGAGAGTGAGAAAATGGTGATAGAGAAAAGACCACTGGATTTGTCAACTAAGAATCATTGGCAACTTTGGAGAGAGAAGTTTTGATGGGATGATATATTGTAAGGTGACAAGAAGATCGTGAAAGGACAGAACATGAAGGTATCATTTGTAGATGGGCTTTTTAAGAAAATTAGCTACAAAGGACAGACTAGATACAGGATGATAGTTAGGAGAGATTCATGTATCAGGTAAAGGTTTTTTAGGAGTCCTCCTCACCTCCTTTTTATCACCTCTCTTCTCCCTCTATATCCAATCTAGTGCCAAGGCCTGCTGATTTCACTTTTGTCACATTTCTCAAAGATGCTGCCTCCCTCACATAATGTCAGTCAACTAGTCAGCAAACTCCAGCGACTCTGTCCCCTCCAGGATGCAACACAAAACACTCTGCTTATTATTCAAAGCCCTTCATGACCTTGCCTCTTTTTACCTTTCCAGTCCATTCACACTTTACTCCCCAATATGTACTTTTTGATCTGTTGAGAACAGCCTCCTGGCTATTCCACAAACAAAACACTCCATCTCTTGACTCCGAACATTTTCTCTGGCTCTTTCCAATGCTTGAGATGCTCTCCCTCTTCCACTCTGCCTACTGGACTCCCTGGTTTCCTTTAGGTCTACCTAAAATCATATTTTTAATAAGGAACCTTCCAAAAAAACCTCTTACTTCTAGTTTTTTCTCTCTATAAATAATTTCTTTTCTATCCATTGTGAAATTTGCTTTGTATATATTTCTTTCCATATGGTCTCCCTCATTAGATTGTTTTAGCACAGCGCCTGACACATAGCAGGTACTCAATAAATGTTTATTTATTTGTAAATTGCTTTACAAATCTTTAATTAAAATATAAATACTAGTTGCTATTGTTGTTGTTTAAAAAAATATTTTCCCAATATTGTTATCTGATAGTGAGACCTGAAATGCAATGGAATCTGAAAAATTAAAGATGAACATCTCACAGTGGACAATGGTGGGTGTAAGCAGGTTTCAACATTGAGCCAATGAGGAATAGCAAAGAATAGGAGTAAGGGATGCCCTAATGGAATTATATGACTAGAAGAAAAATGGGTTAGTCAAGGGATATCTAAAACCAGTGCTTCATTGGCACCATTACATGTTGAGATGAAGCAACAAAAACCTGATGCACCTGTGAGGAACTTTGGGGAGGACATAGACAAGAATTGCCCAGAATGAGCAGGAAACATTTTGATTTGTATCCCTTAAGGGATCTCCCAAATCACTGAGAGTATTCAATCAATTGAGTATTTGAGAATGTCCTGCAGAAGTACACAATGCAGTATTTCTAATGTGTTCAAAGACATTTATTTTTGAAAAAGCTTTTTTAGTTTCAATTTTCCCTATAAGAATGAAAAACTACCAAGATGTTAGAAAGATTTGAAAAATATTAATTAATATGCTTAATTTTAGAATTGGAGAGTGTTCAGTTTTAATGTTACACCTCTCTGAGTCTGCGCTAATATTAGAAAATGCAATTCTTATATAAATCAATGAGACAGGAGACTTTAGAACATTGGTATGGTAAAAAATCCAACACCTTGCTAAAGGAGATCCAAAAAAATGCTGAAGAAAATAACACCTTGAAAAATAGGCTAATTCAATTGGCAAAAGAGGTCCAAAAAGCCAATGAGGAGAAGAATGCTTTAAAAAGCAGAATTAGCCAAATGGAAAAGGAGGTTCAAAAGCTCACTGAAGAAAATAGTTCTTTCAAAATTAGAATGGAACAGATGGAGGCTAATGACTTTATGAGAAACCAGGAAATCACAAAACAAAACCAAAAGAATGAAAAAATGGGAGATAATGTGAAATATCTCATTGGAAAAACAACTGACCTGGAAAATAGATCCAGGAGAGACAATTTAAAAATTATGGGCCTACCTGAAAGCCATGATCAAAAAAAGAGCCTAGACATCATCTTTCATGAAATTATCAAGGAAAACTGCCCTGATATTCTAGAAGCAGAGGGCAAAATAAATATTGAAAAAATCCACCTGTCACCTCCTGAAAGAAACGCAAACAAAGAAACTCCTAGGAATATTGTGGTCAAATTACAGAGTTCTCAGATCAAGAAGAAAATACTGCAAGCAGCTGGAAAGAAACAATTTGAGTACTGTGGAAATACAATAAGGATAACACAGGATCTGGCAGCTTCAACATTAAGGCATCAAAGGGCTTGGAGTGGGATATCTCAGAAGTCAAAGGAACTGGGATTGAAACCAAGAATCACCTACCCAGCAAATATGAATATAATACTTCAAGGGAGAAAAATGGTCATTCAGTGATATAGATGACTTTCAAGAATTCATGTTGAGGAAAATACCAGGTCTGTATTTAAAAATTTCACTTCCCAAGACAAGAATCAAGAGAAGCGTGAAAAGGTAAACAGAAAAGAAAAATCATAAAAGACTCTCTAAAGCTGAACTGTTTACATTACTACATGGAAACAAAATATTTTTAACTCTTGAATCTTTTCTCAGTATTTGGGTAGTTGGAGATATTGTACTCACACACACACATACACATAGATAGAGAGTACAGGGTGTGTTATATCAGAAGAGATGATAACCACATACACGCACAAAAAAAATAAAATAAAAATTAAGGGGTTAAGGAGACAAATTCTGGGAAGAGAAAGGGAGTAATGGAATGGGGCAGGCTATGACTCATAAAAGAGATAAGAAAAATCTTATTCAATGGAGGAGATAAGTGAGAAGGGGAGGGGGAGAAAATAAAGCTACTGTCCCCACGTGTGGCTGAAGGAGGGAATAACATGCTCACTAAATTTGATATGAAAATTTATATACATCACAGGAAAGTAGGAGAGGAGGCAACTAGTGGAGTGAGGGGAATGTTAGAAATGAGGGAAAATGGGAGAAGGGAATCACTACAAATAAGCACTTTTGAGAAGGGACAAGGTCAATTGTAGAGGGGATAAATAAGGGGGGATAGGGTCGGTCAGAGGGCAATATAATTAGTATTGCACAACATGATTATTATGGAAGTCTTCTGCAAAACAACACATATTTAGTCTGTATTGAATTGCTTGCCTTCTCAGTAGGGCTGGGGAGGGAGTGGAGGAGGGAGAGAAGTTGGAATTCAAAGTATTAGAAATGAATGTTGAGAATTTTTATTGCATATAATAGGGAAATAAGAACTACAGGGATAGGGGTATGAAAATTTATCTTGCCCTGCAAGAAAAGAGAGAAGATGGGGATAGGAGAGGGGTGGGATGTGATGGAGGGGAGGGTACATTCAGGGAAGGAGTAATCAGAATGCAAGGTATTAGGAAGTGGGCGGAGGGGAGTGATGAGGAGAAAAATTGGACATGTTACAAAGTGAGGTAAAAGCAATTGGTATTAAAATAATAGACTGAATTAATTACTGAGAATAAATCAATGACATCTTTAGTTTGGAGAGAAGACTTTCAGTCTAAATTTCCAAGAGGAAGGTAACCTTGGGTAAAATTTGGCATTGATGTGAAAGTCAAGGTTTTAATAGTAAATTTGATTTTATGACTGCCATTTAATCAGGTACTAGAACATGTATAGAAAGGCATGTAAGCCACTTAAGACTTGCCTCAAAAGATGTTCCTTAGCCAAAGTGAAATTATAATCATATTTGAAACCTGGTTATTGGACCTTGCCATTTTTAGATGCTATGGGACTATTAAGTGACTGTTCTTCTGAGTCTAACTCCAGGTATGGGAAGCAAGAAAGGCGATCTGAGCCTCCAATCCATGATGCCAGTAAGCTGATGAGATGCTGGTATGAACTGCATAGGTGATCTCAAGGGAAGGGTGGGAGAGGGGCTGTTCAGCATGGGCTGAGGTGGGATTCTCCTGACTCAGTTTCCCCACTGACACCTCGCAGACGTTAAGCCTGACTGAATGCAAGTGGATAATCTAATCCTGCCTGGAGTTGACATGAAGTTGGGGAGATATTGTATCCCTGCAATGTCCCTACTCATGGTGGCAATTTCCTATAGTCAAAAGGTTTGTAAGCTTAATACCAGATCTATTCAATTATAGATTATGGATAGGGGAACATCTGAGGTTGTCTAAAATTAAGCTATTAGGCATGGGACTTTAGACCAACAACATTAGGTTAGGGTCCTTTAATTCTTAGTAATACTGTGGAGACAATTAGGTCAAGAGCTTGTGAAGTTAGCAACTTAAATACTATCTGTGTCTCAGTTGTTTAATGTTTAAAAAAAATTCTTTTGTGGTCCATATTGTAAATGCTTTAAAAAGATGACCAAAAGTTTAGATTGCTTTATCTGTTCTAAACTGTGTTAAAAATTTAAAAAAAGATATTCCTGAGAATTTTCATCTTTGGATCTATTTCAAGAGGTTTTTATCAGTGTATTTTTTCTATTTCTAATTTACCTTCTGAATTGCATTGCTCTCATTTCTCTTCCCTATTTTTCCTCACTTCTCTTACTGGATTTTCAAAATTTCTTTTGAGCTCTTCCATGGCCTGATATCATTGCAAATTTATCTTGAAGGTTTTGGATGAAGAAGCCTTGACTTTGATGTCTTCCTCTAATGGTAGGCTTTGTTCTTCCTCATTTGAAAGGATGGGGGGAAATACCTGTTCACCAAGAAAGTAACTTTCTATAGTCTGTTTTTTTTCCCCTTTTTGAGCATTTTCCAGGTAGTTACTTGACTTTTGTGTCCTTTGTTAAGTGGAGAGTATACTTTAGGGACCTGTAAGTTCTCAGTTTCTCCTAGGTGGCACAATAAAGGGAGAGGTATTTACTCCTCTCCTAGCCTGAGTTCTGGTCTGGGAGCAACCAAAAACACTCCTGCTCAGGATTTGTGGGTAGGTAGGTTTCTGTTTCCACAACTTCCTCCAACTCCAAGATGCCAGGCCAGTGCTCCTCCTCACCCCAGGGCTGCAACTCAGGGCTGAGATTCAGATCAGTCACTTGGTTCCCCCAGGTTCTTTAGGCTGAAGTCTCTCAAAATGGATGCTGCAGTTGCCTCGGGCCAGGGCTAGGGCAGGACCCTGACCACTTCTCACCCAGGTGAAAGAACTTTCTCACTGACCTTTGAAACTGTCTCTGGCATTTGTGGGTTGAGGAATCTGGGAAGTGCAGCTGCTCCCTGTGATTGTACCAGAAGCCTGATGCGGTCCTATCCCTGCCACACCTGCTTGGGCAAGGCTAGGCTGTGCTCTGTGGGCTGTGCTTCGCTCTGAGCCCAATGTGATAGACCTTTCCTGTGAGCCTTCCAGGCTGCCTTGGGCTGGAAATCTCTTTCACTCTGTAGGTTTGTGGCTTCTGCTGATCTATAATTTGTTTACAGTCATTTTTACAGGTATTTTCTGGTCTTTGGGGGGAGAGCTACAGCAGGCATGTCCTTCTACTCCACCATCTTGGCTCTACTCCCTTATTGATGTTTTTTTTAAAGCTTTATATTCATTTCTAAATATATTTTTTCTCTAAACAAGTTTTCCCTTATAAGAAAGAGCAAAGGAGAACATAAAAGTTCAGCAAAACCCCAAATCACATCCACCATGTCTGATATCTTAGCAATCCATAGTTCTTCTGGTATCACTAGATGGTATAGTGGATAGAGTGCTTGACTTAGAAATAATTAAATTCAGGAAGATCTGAGTTCAAATCTGGCCTCAGAGACTTACTAGCAGTGTGACCCTGGGCAAATCATTTTATCCTGTTTGCCTCAGTTTTGTCATCTATAAAATGAGATTGAGAAGAAAATGGCAAACCACTACAGTATCTTTGCCAAAAAAAGTCCAAACTGGGGTCTTAAGTGTTTGGCATAGCTAATCAACAATAAAATAAAATAAATTAAGTTCAACAAGACCAAAACATACATCAACCATGTCTGACATCTTGGTAACCCCATCGTCATTCATAGCTAGGTGGCTTAGTGGATAGAGTGCTAGAGCTGGAGTCAGGAACACTTACATTCTAATCTGGCCTGAATACACTTATTAGGTGTATGACCCTAGGCAAGTCATTTAACCTCTCTTTCCCTTATTCCACTGGAGAAGGATAACAAACTACTCCAGAATCTTTGTCAAGAAAATACTAGGGACAGTATTGGCATTCTATGTTGCAGATGAGTGGTACAGTAGATAAAGTTCTGGGCCTGAAGTTAGGCAGATTCTTCCTGAGTGCATATCTGGCCTTAGACACTTGTAAGCTATGTAACCCTGGAAAGTCACTTAATCCTGTTTGCTTCAGTTTCCTCATTGGTAAAATGATATGTAGACGGAAATGGCAAATCACTCAATATGTTTGCCAAGAAAACCCCAAATAAGGTCATGAAGAGTTGAACATGAATGAAAAATGACTGAACATAAAAAAGTCCTTCATCTCTTCAAGGATAGATATATTTCACAACGTTGCTCAGGGGTTAAGCTTGGATATTAACATTGTACATATTGCTTTCTTGGTTCTACATATTTCATTCTGTATCCATTCATATAATTCTTTTGATATTTCTTTAATTTTTTGTGTTCATCATTTTATTCCTGTGTTCCTTTCTCTTATTGACACTTAATGAGCCCAAGGTTCTTTCAGAGACTTGTTTAAATGTTGAATTCCAACCCTTCCCTCTTCACCCCCAAAGCACTGTTGGCTCTGATTAATAACCTTTAGAAGGTGCTTCACCAAAGTAGACAGTTTGCACCCTGCATACCTGTATTCCAAATGATACTAAAGGTTTTAAATCAAAATGTTCCCACATGTCTGTTCCCTGACACCCAAATTCTGGTCCTCTCCTACATCCTCCATTAAATGTATGTTCTTTGCTATATTTGTGGGGGGGAGGGTTGAAAAGAATTACTCACAAGCTTGCTTATTGGCAGTCCTGTAGGTGATGACTAATTGCTGTTCAAATAACTAATTAGGATAAACTTTTAGAGTCAGAAGTAGATAAAGAAAAAATTCCTCTGAAGCAATGAAGATAGACTAACCATTTAAAATTTATTGCAATGTTCCAGAATTTCTTGAATCATAAAATAAATATTATGTAGAAGAATCTCATGAATAACAACTTCTGTTATTACTAATACAAAGAATAATTACTTAGAAGAGAGAATTTGAAGATGCCATATAATGTTAATATTTTTCTAAAGGATTGAGAGATAAAATTGCTTTATATGGAAAATAAATAACGACAATCTTTGCCTTGAATCAGTAGCATCTTAGTATTAGAACTATGAAAACTGGTAAATCTGCAATGTGTAATTGAATTGTGTCATTATAAATCTGAAAGTTTAATCATTTGCCTGAGTTGCAAAGAAATAACAAAAATTTCCAAAAGATTAAAATATCTTTCCCTCTCCTGCCCCATCTCCTTCCTAAGCCTGACCTGATGATAGCAAATCGAGAATTATTGTTAAATAAAAAAATATGTCAGCTACAGCCAATACTTAGGGCAGCTTGATGGTATAGTGCATAGAATGCCATGCCTAGAATCAGGAAGATTCATCTTCCTGAGTTCAAATCTGGCCTCAGATACTTACTAGCTATGTGATTGTGGCTAAGTCACTAAACCCTGTTTGCCTCAGTTTCTTCATCTATAAAATGATCTGGAGAAGGAACGGTCAAACCACTCTATTATCTTCACCAAAAAACCAAAGCCACTCAAAGGAAACCTATATTTATTTAAGTACTTTAAAGAACTTGACTAGCTTTGGTTAAAAGAATGCTCTCTCAGATACTCCCAACTAGGTTTTTTTACCCTAGGGTTAAGCACAACAAATTTTACCTTAAGAAAGTAGCAAGTTTGCCTGTAGGTGAGAGGTTGAGAGGATAATATAATCCCCAAAGTACACTAGCCTAAAGCTGAATTCTGAGGAAACCATAGAGAGAAGGGGAGGAAGGGAAGCAGGGTTTGGGAGAGAGGAGCCCAACCTAGCCTGCCACCTTAAAGATTCCTAATTTAGCTCATTATAATTCCATACAGAAACCTGTGGTTTCAGTAATGCTGAAGGAGTAGAGGTACCTTTGGTGGTCTCTGATTCCAGCACCCTGGAGAGATTCCCTGATTACCCTTCCCTAATTTTAGATGTAGGGTTTGCTCCTCAGCCTGTCAGTCATACAGTCATAGAATCAGAGCCAGCTAATGGGTGTAGTGGATGGAATACTGGATTTAGAATCGGGAAGATTCAGCTTGAATTATATCTCCTACACTTCGTTGTAGTGAAACACTTGATGAATCAGTCTTAACATCCATCAGTCTCAATTTCCCCTTCTGTAAAATAGGGATAATAACACTTATTTCACAGAACCTTACCTTGATGTGAAGATCTAACTAGATAATATGTGTAAAAGTGTTTTGCAAACCTTTAAGTGACATTTAAATGCTAGCTATCATGATAATCACAGATTTTGATAGGCAAGGGACTTTAGAGCTTCAGTAGGCCAAACTCCTTCAATTTACAAATGAGGAAATTGAGGGATAGCGTTATTAAGCCCAAGATCACAGAGGTGCCAAGCAAGTGGTAGGTTTGGGATTCTAAGTCTGGTCCTCTGACTGCAAATCTAATACCCTTTCCACTCCCATACTGCTTCTTTAGCCTCTGAACAGCAGGGATTAAATCCATGAAGGGAAATGTCACCCTCTTCTGATTGCTTCTTTTTCTTTCTGGCAATATACTCCTCTATTCCCTTTCCCATGTTTGGTAATCGTGTCTCCCAGATGTCCAGACTTTGTGCTTAGTACCCTTCGCTTTTTGGTCATTAACATGAATCAGCATAGCCCCTGCTCCTGTCCCTAGGAGTAAAGTCATCTTCACAAAGATTGGGTTCCATTGCTATAGATGAAATGTAAGACAAGACCTAGAGCAAGATCCCTGCCATAGATACCCTAGGATCACCCAGGATGAACAGACATGGATGAGTTTTGCTTATAGAGAGATGACTCTCTGAGATAAATCACAGCTTCACTGAAATACCAAAATATTTGGAGCCATGTCTCACGATTCTCCCAGCTACACCATAGACCAGCTGTGTCACATAGGGTAATCATCTCTAGGTCAGAGTCTCCTCTACTTCAAAATGAGGGGATCTGAGTAGCAGATCTCTAAGGTTCCTCCCACTGCTAAACAAGTTTGGAGTTATAAATTCAAATAACTGTAGAGACCTCTTCCCCTCTCCCCTACAACTATTTCCAATCATGTGCCATTCTTTTTCCCAACCTTATTTACAGATCCTGCAGGCTTTTGTGAATGATATCCCAGTGAGGACTCCAGTTTTGCTCAAACATATTCAGGATCATTTAAAATATTTACACATATATGTGTTTTCTCAACAAAGCTCTGGTTTTTTCAGAATTGAACCCAACAAGCTGGTGTTTTTTTTTCCCTTCTAATACTCATCTTGCCCCCCTTTCAGGGGCCACAGAACATTCCACTGTGCTTGGGTTGATCTTGGTGTGCTGATGTCATTGCAGCTGCAGAACAGCTGTGGGAGGGACTTCTAGAGGCATCATCAAATGCAGACATGGCTGATTGAAAACTTGTGACAAAATTCAAGTCTCATTAACAAGCTTCACTGGATTTGATCTCTACTTCTTTGAATTCCCAGTTTCCTTGAAGGATCTGCTCACATGGCACCTCCTGCAGGAAGACTTTCTTCATTCCCATAATTGTTAAGGTTTTTTGGCCCCTCAAATTACTTTGTATTTATTTAGTTGTGTTCTTGTTCCATGCCAGAATAGAATGTAAACCCATGACATAAGAAAATGTTTCATCTTTTTTTTTTCTTTTTGTCCCTAGTCCTTAACATACCAGGAACATAGCAGGTGCTTAATAATTTAAAATTGACTTGAATTGACATTTTGGGTTCTTAATGTGGATGACAGCAATGCATGATAATGCACAGTAACACCAATCAAGTTGAATTAATTAGATTTCCATTCTCTAATTTTATTTGAACTGTGCATTCAAATGTTGCACTCAGAGAAGCTAGTCTACCACAAAGGTGTGAAAAAGACCAAATTAGATCAAGGGTCAACCACAGTGAGCCAAGTGGAAGTTTGTTGGACTCTGTCTAGGATCATGCTAGTGCTGAGAGTATAAGGATAGTATATACAAAAAAAAAATGCTGGAAGTTCAGGAAACAGGATGGACCCAACAAATGGTCAATTCCCTGTAACCATCTATATTTTGGCTTCCTACCCTATTGTTTACTGTTTGTCTTTGAATCCCTTTACTATCCATTAGCCTTCTCATTTATCTCAGGCCATTTTCCCCCTACCATACCTTTCCAGTTCTAACTTCTTGTTTTCCCCCTAAAGCACCTGAGAGAGGTCATAATAGTGGTGTTGCTGAAATATGATTCTAGGGCTATTATTTAAAATAACTATTATGAAATAATTAAATTTTAATAATTAAATTATTATTATTTAAAATAATCTAGGACATGATGAAATGACATATTTCAGAAAATCCTGGAAAGACTTGTACAAACTGATGCAAAGTGAAATGAGAAGAACCAGGAAAACTTTGTACACAGTATCAGCAATGTTGTGTGATGATCACCTGAATGACTTGGCTCTTCTCAGCAATACAATGATCCAAGATAAGTACAAAGGATTCAAGAAGGAAAATGCTATCCATTTTCTATATAAAGAACTTTTCTATATAATTTCTATATAATTTGAATTCAAATTGAAGCATATTTTTTTTCCATTTACTTTATTTTTTCTTGTAGGTTTTTATGTTTCTTCTTTCATAACTGACTAAAATGGATTTTTTTTACGTTTGCACATTAATAAACTATATCAAACTGCCTACCATTTTCAGGAGATGGGAGGGAAGAGAGAAAAATTGGAACTCAAAACCTTGTAAAAATGAATGCTAAAATTTTTCTTGACATGTAACTGGAGAAACATACTATTAAAAATAAAATAGTCTAAGACACCTGAGTAAAACATATAATACTTTGAAAGAAATGATCTAGTGGCTGCTTGCATATCTCATTTCTTGCTTTAAGTCCTGTCATGGTTTCAGAAATATTTCTATGAAAGATTAAAATTTTTTTAAAAGTAGTCCAAAAGTTATTCAAACATCAGCTTTATATTTTTGTTAAGATGATTAGGGGAAAAAAGTTCTAAGACCTACCTAAGAGTTATTTGATTTTGTACCCAATATAGTAATGAATAATGCAATAAGTAAAAGCATCTTTCCTGATGGACATTAAAAAAAAAAAACTTCATTGGTTATGGAATTGGATATTGCTAGGGTTGGAAGCTCAATTCCATGTGGACAGTCTCGGGCGGGTAAAGGTGGGAACTTCTAAATCTTAGAGTTCTCACGAGACCCCCCAGGAAACGGCTGGGAATCAAGGTGAACCGAGCTATCTCGTGTATTTCCGCCTCTTCCCGTGAGAAACGTGATGGGAGAGAGCTCTCCCCACCCTCGAGATAGTCCCGGATGTGGGCACACTATTGTTATCTAACAGCACGGTATTCAGATGCAAACTATGCTGCTGGAGAGTTTAGGTAGGATCAGGAAAGCCTGAAAGTTCTCTTGGGCGGAGGGGCGCGGAGCCTCTCTCCTCTCTCCCCTCCCCCTCTCTCCCTGCTTATACTTCTACTTCCAATCTCTTATTGTAAGATCTTTGCCTCCTTGGGAGATCTTTCTCTTTCCCTCCTAAGGAAGAATTCCCCTGCACTTGTAACCAGAACCCTGTAATAAAGCTCAACCCTTGTTCGACTCTGGAATGTCCTTTCTCTCGTACAAGCATCCGGTTTGGCCAATGGAAGACCTCGGGATAGAGGTAAGGGAAGACTCGGGTAGCCCTCAGGCCTCTAGGCCTGGCAGGATATTACCTACTGGAACTGGAGGAAGAGTAACAAAGCCAATTAAAATTCTCATTTCACTTGAAACAAGATAAGGTTAAATAATGACTTTTAGAAAATTAAAAAGCAAACGAGCAATAAATATAGTCAAGTGACAAAGACTCATCTTTTCAATACTCAGAAATATTTGTCTAAGTCAAAGAATACCAGAGTTTCTGGATAATTGAATGGCGGTGTAAAGGCATGCAGTGAGCACAAGTAGGCTGCAACAAATCACAAGTGAAAAATTGTACATGAGAATAAATCTGTAATGTCCAGGAGGTCTGTGGTGTAGTGATGGGAGGCATAAGAAAAAGAAAGTCCATGATCTCCAATAATAATGGCTCAATGTAAAAGGGTCTAAAGAGTGGTTTTCATAGTATTTAGTTTCAGGACTTTTTCAAACACTTAAAAATTATTGATAAACACCTGTGTTAAATTGTATCTTGTTCTGCTCCCCTGACCACCACCTCTCAACTTCTATTTAGTATGGTAAATTTAGAAGTAATAAGTATAAAGTAGCAATAACAAGGAATAAAATTGCAAAGGGGAATCCAGAAGTCATGTACAGACCATCCTGAAGATCAAAGGAGGATAATTTGCAAACTGTCTCATATATTAACCAAAATCAGATCCTGATGACATGTGCTAAAACAGAGGAAGTCATCTAGGTTCTGTTGCCCTTATATGGATATGGATATAAATCTCAGTTAAGTTCTAGACATTCACAGTAAGACTACCAGGGCAAATGGTGTTAATAATTTTGAGATGAGATGGATATGTTAACTTCAAAGCTTTACTAACAATATTGGGAGAATTTGGACTTGTTAATGAACTTAGCCCAATATGGTCTAGATAAGCATTAGTCTGTTCCCCATGAAAAGATTACAAAAATGAGACCTCAGAATCCTGCCCCCAGAGCGCTATTGCACTATTGGGTCCATGCTATCCTGAGTGATCCCAATGGTAATTCATGGTTACGAGTTATTACTCTCTGTGACTTTCCCCATACGCCATTCTCTTTGTCTTGCTGAATGCCTTCCTCCACCATACCCGTGGTATCTATCTCTATACTCCTTCTTTTTGTAATTCATCTCTGTATGTTCTGTTCCATTTGTCCCTGCACCCTCTGGGCCTTATTAAAACATGATTGAAGTATCACTCCCACCACCATAGTGTTCTTTCCTGGTAAGTACCCAAAGAACTGGGTGTGCCTGCCCCTCTTTCATAATTCCAAAAATTAATTAGCAATTCAATCTCCCCATACACACAAAAGAACTTTGTCTATGTGCGTTTTATCTGATAATATTTACTATATTAGCTAATACATATACACACTGGTAGTTCCACTTAATAAAATATTCACCCTAAGATTTTTTTTCTAATTTGTATGATGCAGTTGCAATATAAAACCAAAAATGTCTTTTCATATTATACACTTCATATTTCAGTGCTTTTTCTTCTAAGTCACTTGTCATAGTCAGATGCCAGAAAACTGATATGTGTATAGAATATGAAATTCAACACAATTTACTTTCCAACATGAATTCTGATGAGACAATCGTTGAATTCACTCTGTTATGAAAGTTTGAATTGCCAGTGAAACATGTCAAAAGTGAGTTTTTGTAGCTAAATAAATAGCAGCATGTGTTTTATCTTCAACCTAAATATCATGAGACCCAAGTTAGAAAAGAAAGACACTCTATAAAAGAACACATAAGGTTGGTATGCTGCCCTGTTTCCCCAAGGCAGAGACTCACATGACTATCTAAAGAGTATGCAGAAAATACATGCAAAATAGCATGATCGAAAGTTAATTAAAAACAAAGAAGGTTCTCTTTCTGAAATTCATGATCAGTATAGCAGAGTGTATGGAAAATTTGAACAATCGATGTCTTTGGGGCTGAAGGTGGACATGATGCTCTCTCTGTCAGCGTACAACAGCCAGCAGTTATGAAGTATGCAACGTTAAATAAAGCAAGATATTGCTTTTGGTTTTGCTTTTACAAAATAGCAAAGCTATTTGATTCAACATAAATCAATAACATGAAAAATATCTTTTATCACAAGAGAAGCTCAACCCATGACTTTTTGTCCATGGGTTGTGCATGATGCTTCCAGGTCTAAGTTGAGAACCTGTCATTTCCACAGCTGCAGAACACCAAGTTTCCACATCTGTCCACCCAGACTCCATAGCAACTTCTTGTGCCAGGGGACACAGGGAATCTTTGTTTCTGACTAGCTGATGATTTTTGCCTTAAAGTCTTAATCTCTGTGAATTGGACAAACTGCCCACCACCTCTTGTTTTAAAAACATCACCCTTAATTACTTTACTTTCAATTTTCTCATTGGAGGATAGTTCTTGGTGAGTTGGCACTTAGCTAGTGCCTTTTCATTTACATAAGTCACTGTAATGGCATGGGGGACATGTGGCTGCATGATTCTTTCAGTTTACACATTAGGAAAAAGTTTATGATCTACCCGTCTATCCCCTGCAGAGTGCGATCATCTATGTTAATGATGAATTGGTGGTGCATTAAATATCAGGGATGGAGAAATTGATCTTTGAGAAAATTTTCTCAACCTTGCTCCTATAATGGTCCCTCTGGTTTATCATTCTTTTGTTTGATAACAATAGCCTTGAGTTGCTTCAGTTTTTCATCTTTAACAGAGTTTATTCTGCATCTCTAGCTGCTTGGCAGTTATGGCATGTTCATATTCTTTCTCCTAATTTCATGGTAGTCTCTGTCACCATGCCTTGCACCTTTTTTTAAATTTTTTAAAATATATTTATTTAACTGTTAACATTCATTTTCACAAAATTGTGGGTTCCAAATTTTCTCCCCATTTCTCCCCTCCCCCCACCCCAAAATGCTGAGCATTCTAATTGCCCCTATCACCAATCTGCCCTCCCTTCTAACATCCTTCCCTTCCCTTCTCCCCATCTTCTCTTTTGTCCTGTAGGGCAGGATAAATTTCTATACTCCATTACCTGTATTTCTTAAGCCTCTTTTTAAAGCTGTTATTTTCCTCAGCATCTCCCCATCTTTTCTTTTATCCTGTAGGGCCAGTCTGTGTTTGTAAAAAACAATTGGTTCTGGGTGACGGAGTCAAGATGGCAGAATAACAGCATGGACTTACTAGCACCCTCCACCCCCAACCCAGCCAAATACCTGTGAAAAATGACTCTAAACCAATTCTGGAGCTGTAGAACCCATAGAATGATAGAGTGAAGCAAATCTCCAACCCGAGACAGCCTGAAAAGTCTATTGGAAGGATCTATTGGGCAAGATTGAGAACAGAGTGCAGTCCAGTGTAGATAGGACCTCACCGGGCCTTGAGGGACTGAATCTCTGGTACCTATGGCAGTTTCTAGACTTCATGACCCCAAAACGCTGAGGACAAATTGGAAGGTCAATGGAAAAGACCTGTGGGGCCAGTGTTAGAGAACAGAGTAGTCCAACCCTAGCCCCAGGGCTGTAGAAGGGCTGGAGGAGCCCACAGAGGAGGATCCTGAGGCAGCAGCAGCAGGGGCAGGGACAATACCAGCAGCAGTGACTTTTCTGGAGTGCCAGGCCCATAGATTGTGGGAGGATTGAGCAGCTGACAGTACATCCCCCAGCCCCACTAGAAGCAGAGAATTACCTTCAGAAAGAGCTCAAAAGTCAAATAAATAGCTGGGAAAACGAGCAAAAATCAGAAAAAGGATCAGATTGTAGAATCTTACTTTGGTGACAAGGAAGACCAAAGTATGCAAACAGAAGAAAACAAAGTCAAAGCTCCTATATCCAAAGCCTCCAAGAAAAATATGAATTGATCTCAGGCCATGGAAGAGCTCAAAAATCAAGTAAGAGAATTAGAGCAAACACTGGGAAGAGAAATGAGAGAGATGCAAGAAAATCATGAAAAATGAGTCAACTGTTGCTAAAGGAGACCCCCCAAAATGCTGAAGAAAATATCAATTTAAAAAATAAACTAACTGAAATGCAAAGAAGATCGAAAAAGCCAATGAGGGAAAGAGTGCCCTAAAAAGCAGAATTGGCCAGATGGAAAAGGAGATTCAAAAACTCACTGAAGAAAATAATTCTTAAAGATTAGAATGAAGCACATGGGAGCTAATGAATTTATGAAAAATCAAGATATTACAAAACAAAGCCAAAGGAATGAAAAAATAGCAATGTGAAATATTTCATTGGAAAAAGAATTGACCTGGAAAATAGATCCAGGAGAGACAATTTAAAAATTAGTGGACTTTCTGAAAGCCATGATCAAAAAAAGAGCCTAGACATCATCTTTCAAAAATCATTAAGGAAAACTGCCTTGATATTATAGAAGCAGAGGGTAAAATAGATATTGAAAGAATTTACCTATCAAGTCCTGAAAGAGGGGGCGGAGCCAAGATGGCGGAGTAGAAAGACGCACATACACATAGCTCCAAACCCACAACCCACAGAACGGCTACACGGGAGTAACTCACGGCGAATTCTGCACCCAGAGGCCACGGAATATTGGAGCGAGGGAGATTTCTGTTCCGGAGGGACCTGCAAACCTCTCACGGGGGGTCCTTCGGGCTGTGGACTGGGCACCGGGACTGGGAGCTGAGGGCAGCCCTGCCGAGGCCACGGCACTGAGAGGAAAAGATCCAAGCGGGCTTCGGGGACGGGATCTCCAGTGGCCGCGCGGGTCCCTCCACCCACAGAGGGACCTGCAAACCTCTCGCAAAAGGTCCGTCGCACTGCAGATGAGGAGCCCAGCCCAGCCCAGACCTGCTGCGGCCACGGCACCAAGAGAAACAGACCCGAGCAGGCTTCAGGGACGGGATCTCCAGCGGCCACACAAGTCCTTCCACCCACAGGTGACGGGGGTCGGTGAGGGAGTCTCTTTGGCGGGTCGAGAGGGGAGTGGGGTGCCCCCATGATTCGGGCCCCCCCGGGAGGTAGAAGCTGAGAGGCGGCTGCAGACAGGGGCTCCCCAAGCGGGCAGGAGCCTGAATCCATTGTGGAAGGTCTGTGCATAAACCCCCTGAGGGAACTGAGCCTGAGAGGCGGCCCTGCCCCAACCTGACCACCTGAACATAATCTCACACTGAATAGCAGCCCTGCCCCTGCCAAAAGCCCTAAGGCTGGAAGCAGCATTTGAATCTCAGTCCCCAAACACTGGCTGGGAGGATCAGGAGGCAAGGTGGGTGTGAGGAGAATATTCAGAGGACAAGTCACTGGCAGGGAAAATGCCCAGAAAAGGGAAAAGAAATAAGACTATTGAAGGCTACTTTCTTGGAGAACAGGCATTTCCTCCCTTCCTTTCTGATGAGGAAGAACAATGCTTACCATCAGGCAAAGACACAGAAATCAAGGCTTCTGTGTCCCAGCCCACCCAATGGGCTCAGGCCATCGAAGAGCTCAAAAAGAATTTTGGAACTCAAGTTAGAGAGGTGGAGGAAAAACTGGGAAGAGAAATGAGAGAGATGAAAGTCCTGAAAGAGCTCCCAAGAAGAATACTCCTGTATTGTAACCAAATTCCAGAGCTCCCAGGTCAAGGAGAAAATACTGCAAGCAGCCAGAAAGAAACGATTCAAGTATTGTGGAGATACAATCAGGATAATACAAGATCTAGAAGCTTCTGCATTAAGGGATCTCAGGGCTTGGAATATGATATTCCAGAGGTCAAAGGAGCTAGGATTAAAACCAAGAATCACTTACCCAGCAAAACTGAGTATAATACTTCAGGAGGGAAATGGTTATTCAATGAAATAGAGGACTTTCAAGCACTCAAGAGGATGAGTGGGGAGGGAGAAAGGGAGAAGAGTTGGAACTCAAAGTATTAAAAATGAATGTTAAAAATTGTTTTTACATGCAACCGGGGAATAAGATATACAGTCAGTGAGGTATAGAAATCTATCTTGCCCTACAAGAAAATAGAAGGAATGGGGATAAGAGAAGGAAGGGATGTGATAGAAGGGAGGGCAGATTGGGGCAAGTGGTAATCAGAATACTAGGTATCATCCTGGACTCCTTACTCTCACTCTCACTGTATTAATTCTTCACAATATTTGATGTATATGCCCCTTTCTCTCCTCATAAAGTCAATACCCTTGTGCAGGCTCTAATCACCTCACACCTGTACTATTGCAATAGACTTTTGATTGGTCTCCCTAGTTTAAGACTCTAGTTCAAATTGCACTCAGCTGTCAAAATTATATCCTTAAAGATTACAAAACTTATATGTTCTAGGTACTGTGTTAGATACTAGGGGAAAAAAAATCATGACATCATGGAGTTTACTTTCTACATGGCGCAGGCTTTCCCTTCATCACCTCATACCCAGATTATTGAAATGGCCCAAGATTGGTCTGTCTGCCACAAGTCTCTCCCCACTCCAATTCATCCTTCATTCAATAGTCCAAATAATCTTCCTAACTCACAGGTAGGACAATGTCACTCCCCTCTCCCCATATGTATGCATTCAATAAATTTCAATGTATCCACATTACCTATAAGATCAAATGCAATAGTCCCCTCTTAGATTTTCAAAGTCTTTCCATTCTGGTCCTTTCTAGTCTTCTCATGCTTTGCTCTTCTCTGCATATTGATCTACTTGTTGCTCCTCCTTGTAAGTCTCCATATCCTATCTCTTGGACTTTGTACTAACTGTCCACCATGCCTGGGATACTCTTTTTCCTGGCTTTCTTTAAGACTCAGCTGAAATTTTGCCTTCACGAGGTCGTTCCTAGTCACCTCTCTGACTAGGGTGATTCCTCACTTCCAATTAATATTGAATATATCTACTATGTACATCATTGTTTGCAAGTTGTCTGTCCCATTAGAATGGGACCTCTTGAGGGCAGGGGCTACATTTTTGCTTTTCCCTGTATCCCAGGCACTTATCAGTGAGTGGCACATAGTTAGTGCTTAATCAATGCTTGTGGTGTTATCATCTTCATAAGCATCATCGTCATAATCCAGAAATGCTAGAAGTCATGCCAGTGAGATTTGAGCAAAAAAATATCATTTCCACTTCTGTTATTTGCTATGTAATTCTAGAAAATCGAGCTTTAAAACTAAAGCAAGAAAAGAAATGGAAGGAATAGGGAAAGCAGAAATAAAATGGTCACTTTTTGCAGATCATATGACATTCTACTTAGAGAACCAGAGAGATTCAACTAAAATTATTTGAAAAAAATGAATAATTTCATTAAACTAGTACAATATTAAATAAACTCACACAAATCATCTTAATTTTTGGATATTACCCCTCAAACACAGCATCAGACAGAAAACTAAATTCCATGGAAAATAATTATAAAACGTATAATGTATTTGGGAGTCCATCTACAAAGAAACATATAGTGGTTATATATAATATATAGCTGTGGCTATGTATTTTTTTACAGAAATAAAGACAAATCTCAATAATTGGATAAATTAATTACTTATGATTGGACAATGCTAGCATAAAAATGACAATGCTACCTATGTTTTTATTAAATGCCATAACAAACTACCAAATGATTACTTCATAAAGATAGTACAAATAATGAAATTCATCTAGTGGAACAGAAAGTCAAGAATCTCATGGGAAATAATAAATAAATGGGACAAGCAAAGAGACCTTGCATTAGCAACTCTCAAACTGTAGTATAAAACACTAATAATGGAAACAATCTGGTACTGGTGGAAACGTAGAAAAATTAGTCAGTGGAACATTGTGTCATCTTCAGCTATATGTCCAATATAATTTCCCATCTTCCTTGGTACTAGACAGAGAAAGTACTTCCTATGGAAGTCCTCAAGTAACAAACTTTGGATGTCTTTGCCAAGGCCTTTGTAAATTTCTCTGCATCCACTGAAACAGATGTTGGCACATCCATTGCAGTTGTTTTCCTAGTATTTTTCTGATAGTCTTTTTTGTTTATGCTCATAAAATGAGATGATTATTTCTCTTGAAATAATGTTTATTCTTTCCTATGTTCATTCAATGAAACCAGCTCCACCAACCCATAGGATCATAAATTTAGAGTTAGAAGGGATTCAGAGGCCATTGAGTCTAACACCTTATTTACAGATGCAGAAATGGAGCCTCTGAGAAGCCCTAGCTACAAAACTAAGTGTATGAGCCATGAACTGAACAGAGGTCATTCCAACTCCAACTTCAGCTCTCTATCAGCTGCCCCACCTGCCTATGTCAATTCCTTTGTCTAGTTCTGCACCAAGAACCTGAGGCACCCTTCTATTGCACAAGAACTAGAACTCTTCTGGTTTATGGATATTGTTCTATCCTTTTTTAATATGACAAATTAATGGAGACTAGGCAAAGATCTCACACTGAAGAAATCCAGTGGGTAGCGTGTTGGGCAAAGATCTGAGCTTGGTTATTGATCAGCTGTGTGATATTGATGAAGTTATCATATTCTGTGTAATTTCCTCAACTATAAAATGAAGAAAATAATAGCACTTACCTCAAAGCGTTGTTATGAAGATCAAATGAGATTACGTATCTAGAGTACTTTATATATTCTGAAGTACAACACACATCAGCTCCTTTGAGATCTTTCAGTTAATATGAGATGCAGTGTGGAATAAGGGTTAGAGAGGTGGCCTTGGCATAAAAACAAGACTTGGATTCAAAGCCTACCCCTAACACACTAGCAGTGTGATCTCAGCCTAGTTATTTAGCATCTCACTGCTCTAGGACAATGGTGTAAAATTCAAAAACCAACAGGTCCACCCAACCATACATAAAGATCCTTGCTGGCCACATGTTGACTTAGAAAACTACATATTCATATCATCTATGTTCTATTATTTTTTAAAATCTATTTTGTTAAATATTTCCCAATTACATTTTAATTTGGTTCAACAGCACTCAGGAATGTTGTGAACCACAAGCCATCATGTTTGATACCTCTGCTCTTGGAAACTTTCTAAGACTTTGAATTTTCAAGAAATTTTCAACTTGCATTCATTCTGAGAAGGACTTTTCTCATCCAGGAGTTCTTTAAACTATTCAAATCTCAGGGTCATTCCCTAACACTAGTCCTATGATCCTATATTTGAAAGGGATATAATAAAGATAGTTCCTATGATTTTATTGGCACAGGGAAATAGTTAGTTTTGATGTATGTCTTGAAAAGTTATTTACTTATGAAAATTTATCTAAGTTCTGAAAAGTGTAATTTTTAGCATCTTTTATACTTTTAAAGCCTCTTTACTACCATCCCTATCAAAAAGAGTGAACCAGAGAGGATCAAAGACCATTGTATATTCTTCTTTTCCCCATGTATTTCCATAGACAAAATATTTGTCCCCTCTCAGGCAACTGACAAATGCTGTACCTCTCTGTTTTTAGATAGATTGATTCCCACACAACAATCTCTGTCTATAGCTGGGACAAGACTCAAAGCCTTTTTACCCTGATAGAATCTATTAGTTTATTCACTTCTAGACCAGCCTCTATATTACATTGAGGCCTTGGAGAAAGTCTTTGTGTGCTTTGACAACAGTTAAAAGAAAGGATGGAGGCTCACAAATACTCATTTTTTTTGAAGTAAACTATTTGTCAGGATAATTGCCTTTCAGGAAGAAAAGGTAAAAAAGACCAGGAAATTTCATGATTGAAGTAGATTTCATGAAGGAAGGAGTTTTACTCTATGTTTTGCCTTAGGCATTAGCTGGGGGAAATGAGGCATGAAGATAGAGATTAGAATGCCTAGATAAGTAAAAACAAAATACACCTCAAAGGGGAAAGTGGAGTAAAGAGGGTCACAAAAATAAGCCGAGGCTTTGCGCATGGTTGGCACTGGAAAAA
This sequence comes from Notamacropus eugenii, assembly GCF_028372415.1. Lineage (NCBI taxonomy): Eukaryota > Metazoa > Chordata > Mammalia > Diprotodontia > Macropodidae > Notamacropus > Notamacropus eugenii. Next base: position 160,508,420 of record NC_092878.1, read on the forward strand.
TAAACACTGCACAATGAAGTTAGAAGTGCTTAGCTCCCCACTGGGGTCAGGAAGGAAGAGCTGCTGGAGTTCACGGTAACTGAGACAAACACATCCTTGAACGTCCTTCATGTCTCCAATCCCCATAAGAGAGCAGTTGTCTGAGAGTCAAGTTGGGCTGCAGTGTTGACAACTGATCATTGAGAAAAGGATTTTATGACAAATATATTATACTGAGAACCTTATTGGAAGAATCAAAATACTGAGAGCAATATTTGGGGAAAAATTCAAGATTCCCTCCACCTCATCTCTCTCATAACTTGCAGTCTACTTAGATGAGTGTAATCTATGAGTTCAATGGAGTGGTGTTGTACTGTAACTGTAACCCATGGATCAAAGCCCATTTGCATAAGACTCTTCCCATTAGTAGAGATTGATCCTGTCATGCTCCGTGTCTACATGAAGGGTGGAGTTAGCAAGAGTTTGAGAGAAGAGAAATGTTAATCTCGCTTTCAGCTTTGGGAAGATTGTCTTCAATCTCTGAAGACAGAAAATGACTCTGGGAAAGAGTCAACATGATTGAAGTGCTGCTTCCTCTATGTCAGCTTCTTCCTGGAGATCCCCTCTCTTTTTGGAGCTACTCCTGATGAGGATCTGGAACCATATGTCTTCTTTCTTGGCATTAGAAGTTTATAGACTAATAGCTCTCCTCTCAAGCTCTTGTCCACCTGTGTGCCTCAGGCAGGCATGGGGCGTTGGATAATCAGTCTCCCCTATGCACATGAGCTTTGAGTTCTGGGTTAGGTAAGAAATGATCAAAATGAGAAATCCAGAGAAACATGGGGGTGGGAAAGGAAAGAGAATAAATCATTACATGCCACCTATTATCTGGAATGCACTATGCTAAGGCCTTTTCTTTTTTAAAAAGTACTATTTCATTTGATCTTTACAACAACCCTGCAAAGTAAGTGTTATTATTATTATTCCCATTTTACAACTGAGGAAACTGAGCAAATAGAGGTTAAGTGACTTGCCACTGGTTACATTGCTAGACAGTGTCAGAGGCAGGATCTGAACTTAATTTTGAACATTCAGACTCCAGAGAACTTAAGGGTCAGAGAATGAAAGGTATAGCATTACAAGCATGGGGGACAGCTAATAATTAGAGGCCAGCTTGTCTTGTATAAGGAAACATAAGTAGGACAGGATGAAAGAATGTTAGAATGAGTGGAAAGGAGTGATTTGTTAAAAGAAAGCTAAGAAGGGTAAGGTTATAACGATCTCTAAATGTCAAACAAATATTTGATCCTGGAGGTAATAGGCAGCCTTTATTTTTTATTAGGTAGTTAAACGGTGCAGTGGATAGAGTGGTAGCCCTGGAGTCAGGAGGATCTGAGTTCAAATCTGGTCTCAGACACTTAACTAGTTGTGTGACCTTGGGCGAATCAATTCTCTCTGTTTGCCTCAGTTTCATCATCGGTAAAATGAGCTAGAGATGAAAATGGAAAATCACTTCAGTATCTCTGCTAAAAACAAAATGAAAACAAATGAGGTCATGAAGAGTAGGACATGACTGAAACAATTCAATAAAGAGACTTTATTGACTGCGTGTAGGCAGTGGTGAAAAAGTCAGATCTATGCTTTATAAAAATTTCTTTGGTCATTGGATGTAAGACAGGTTGGAGTCGGGAAAGACTGAGGCAGGCAGACCAACTTGAAGTACAGACTGACTCCACAGGAGAGCGGATAAGGACCTTGATGGCTAAGGAGGATAACCTGACGGTATTACCCTGCACAAAAACTGGGAATACTCAGCATGTAATTAAACTGTGAAGAGGATGCTTATGTAGCACGTAAATGATTAATTTGGTGATTAATCTGTCATTGTAGATCTCTTTGAAACCTTTATTAATCTCAGAGGTACCCCTGAGAAGCCATGTTTTAGATGAATCTTACCAGGAAGACGAGTCCAGGTCTCTCAATGAAAGCAATGCAGTCAGTACTTTCGTTTTCAAATTGTTGAATTGGTGTCTATATTTCAATCTTGGATAAACCTGGCACTGGTTTGATGATTATTGCTATGGTTTTGAGGTTATGCATGATTATAGACAGCTGTGGGTCCAGAAAAGTAACCTCATTTTAAAAGAAGTACAAATTCAGTATAGTTTTTATATAGCCCCACTATTAGATGTCTTGCAGATACTTTCTGAAAATGCTATTATGACGTATGTGGCTCACCAAATTATATGTGGCAAAGTTACCCATGGAAATGCCTTAGCTTACATTTTATCCAAAACTCCAGACTTTTAACTCTGTCTGGTCAAATAAATAGCTATTACTTTTTCTTTTTCCTTTTACCCTTGCCCCTTTTCCCAGTCCCTCTTTTTTTAAAATTAAATTTATTTATTATTAATTTTTAGCATTCAGTTCCATAAAATTTTGAGTTCCAAATTTTCTCTGCCTCTCTTTCTCCCTGCCCCTCCAATATGGTCTGTAATTACATATAGGGTCTACGTATACATTCATATTACACCTGTTCTCACGTTAGTCATGTTGTAAAGAAGAATTAGAACCAATGGAAGAAACCACAAGAAAGAAGAAACACACCAACGAGAAACAGATAGACAGAGAGAGACAGAGACAGAGACAGAGAGACAGAGAGAGAGAGAGAGAGAGAGAGAGAGAGAGAGAGAGAGAGAGAGAGGACTCAAATAATATACTTTGATCTGCATGTTGCTTTTCTGTATGTGGACAGCATTTTCCATCATGAGTCTTTTGGAGTTATCTTAGATCCTTACATTGCTAAGAAGATCTAAGCACAATGTTGCTGTTACCATGTACAATGTTCTCCTGATTCTGATCACTTCAATGTGCTGAACTGATGTTCATATAAGTCTTTCCAAGTTTTTCTGAAGTCTTCCTGCTCATAATTTCTCATAGCACAATAGTATTTCATTTCATTCATATTTCACAGTTTGTTTAGCCATTCCCCAAATGATGGGTATTCCCTTAATTTTAATTCTTTGTCACTACAAAAAGCTGCTATAAATATATTTGTACATGTGGGTCCTTTTCCGATTTTTATGATCTCTTTGGGCTATAGTCCTAGAAGTGATATTACTGGGTCAAAGAGTATGCACATTTTTTACAGCCCTTTGAGAATAGTTCCAAATTGCTCTGGATCAGTTCTCAACTCCACCAACAATGGATTAGTGTTCCAATTTTCCCACATTTCCAACATTTATCATTTTCCTGTTTTGTCAGTCTGATAGGTATGATGCAGTACTTCAGAGTTGTTTTCTTATACATCTCTCTAATCAATAGTGATTTAGAGTACTTTTTCATATGGCTATAAAAAGCTTTATTTTCTTCATCAGAAAAATTCCTGCTCATATCTTTTGACCATTTGCCAGTTGGAGAATGACTTGTATTCCTATAAATTTGAATCAGTTCTCTACATATTTTAGAAATGACGCCTTTATCAGAGACACTGGTGGTAAAAATTCTTTCCCAGTTTTCTGCGTCCCTCCTAACCTTGCTTGCATTTCCTTTGTTTGTACAAAAACTTTCAATTGAATGTAATCAAAATTATCCAGTTTGCATTTCAAAATGTTGTCTTATCTCTTGTTTGGTCATAAATTCTTCCATTCTCCATAAATCTGAAATATAAACATTTCCTTACTCTCCCAATTTGCATACAGTATCAGCCTTTATATCTGAATGATGTACTCATTTTGACTATTTTGATATACAATATAAGATATTGGTCTATCCCAGTTCCTCTTTTCAAAGTAACTCTGACTTAATTCATGGTTAAGAGTTTTTTTTCAATCATGAATCATTTTTAGTCCTCTCCAATTCTTTGTGACCCCATTTAGAGTTTCCTCGATGAAGATACTAGAGTGGTTTGCTACTTCCTTCTCCAGCTCATTTAGAGATGAAGAAACTGAGGCAAGCAGACATGACTTGTCCAAGGTCACACAGGTAGTAAGTGTCTAAGGCTGGATTGAATTCATGAAGATGAGTCTTCCTGATTCTAAGCCCACTGCTCTATTCACTCTGCCACTTAGCCCCATAACTAACAAAAACAACAATAAATAAGAGTTCTACTCAATTGTGATAGACTTGTACCTTCAGAACTATCTCCAGAGGGACACATGATCCCTAGCTTATCAATAAGCTTCTGGATACTCTGAATGCCACAACACACCCAGGTTTACCCAGAATTGGCCCAGAATATTCACACCAGTTCTTGCTCATACCTAAAACATGTCAAGTTCCTAAATCACTCCTAGGACAAAGCCATACCTGTGGCTCCAAGAAGTTGTAGCATGCATAGTGACCACACCCTGGTAGAACCCATCTTGGCAGATGGGCTAACCCAGGTTAAGGGTAATCAATGAGCCTCAAACCCTCTGGTGAGCTAGAGGTGAATTTACTCAAAGCACGTGAAGACTTCCCCTGGCCAAATGGGCAGATGCGAAGCATTTGTTCCAGTGGTCATGAGGGCAGATGAAGCAAGAACTATGGATGCTTAGAACACGTGTAGATATCAAAGACACCAATGGCATCCTCTTCATTCCAGGCCATTGACAGTTGTCATGACTTATCTTTCCACTGGACTTCAATGACTCTGGAAGAGAGAGTGAGGGTGATGACTTTGTGTAACTCTGCCTCACTCAAATCTAATTCACATATAAATCAAGACATGGAATCATGATGTTACTGGTCCTCTTTGAAAACAAAGGACAATCAACACTGCTGCCCTTACAGGGGATAGGATGACAAGGGCAAAAGCAAGAGGTGAGCACAGAATGGCTGATTTAACTGTCCCATGCTATTGGGAACCCTGATGCTGAAATGTCTGTGCTACTGTTTCTCATCATGTTTTGACTCTCTTGTGCTGAGTCGATATATACTATTCTGCATGTCTTGTTTCTTTTTTTATACATTGCCATATGAGCTCAAGAGAAACTGATTTTCAAAGATTCTATTCAGTACATTCAAATGTGTCCTTAGAGAAAAGGAAAAGTGGCTAAGTCAGAAGGAATCATCAGTCAGAAACACAGAGAGAAGAAAAGTCTTGTAAAATGGCTGAGTGATAGCTGGGGACTCAAATGAATGAATGAAAATATATTCAAAGCATAGTACAGATGTAATTTGGATTCCACTCAAGAAGGGGGTGGTTTTGTGGTTGACAGCCGGTGCTGCTAAGTGCTGCTGTGTTTGTGAGTGCACACAACTCCTGATTAAGATAATGCTGAGGGGGCATGCACACCTACATAATGGACTTGCTTTGGTTGGCTCTTCTATTCTTGGGAGGCACATAAGGACAGAAGATGGAGAGCAAGAGAAAGAGACAGGATACAGAGACAGGCAGAAAGAAGAGAAGGAGAGAGGAGAGGAAGAGGGAAGAGAGGAAAAAGAAGATGGGAGAAGAGTGCAGAGGAGAGAAGAAAGCCAGAGACAGAGAAACAGAAACAGAGACACAGAGAAACAGACAGAGAGAAAGAGAGAGAGAGAGAAGAGACAGAGAGATAAACTTTGAATGGAGGATTGGAGCTAAGCTGTATATATAATGTATGAGTAATCATTCTCATTTTCTCTCTCTATTACACACACACACACACACACACACACACACACACACACACACACACACACACATTTTGTGTTTGTCCTTCATTCTTGAAGAGGACCATGACATCAAGATGATGACAGGACTTGCAATTGATTTTGATTTGAGTGAGGGAGGGTTGTGCAAGGTCACCAACCTCACTTTCTTCTCCTGTGCCATCTGGATCCGTTGGCCTGATATTCATCAGGACAGCTGGAGATGGCCCAGGATAAAATGTGAGACCCTGGACCTTTCAGGCTAAGATCTTATAGCATTCTCACTTTGTGTGAGATACACCCATTCAATGAATAGACTTCTTTAGTAGCTGCTCAAGGGATGACCCCTTTAATAATAAAAAAATAAAAAATCAAACTGGGAGGAGAAGACCCTCAGGGTTCCTGGGTAAAAGAGTAATTGGATAATTGTTTATTATAGTTGAAGAACCCATTTACTCTTATGTATTCATTGGTATATTCTAACCTACAGCACTTCATTTCCTGTTTACTACTTCTCATTACTTATGTAATGCAATTTAAAGATCTTCCCTGGCCCACTAAAAGGCCTCAGGTGAAGCCCATTAAGAGAGGCTTGTTTTGTAGGAAGGCCCACACCTTTTTTTAATTATTGAGGCACTGGGTCAAGAGGGTCTGATGCCCTCCAGGTCGGAAAAGTATATATATGCTCAGAGGCGAGGTTTTGCTCTGAGGATTTCTTTGGAAGAAGGTTCCTGTTCCAGGTGAGGTTCTGGGTAGCTGAGCCCCACTGCTCCCCCTTGGAAACCCAAATGTTGGGGCTTCTCTCTCTGGTAACTGTGTATGTGTATAAGGCTCAGACATTTGGAGTTGCCTGTTGACCTCTGATGTATGCATTCTTTATGGTCTTTATTTCTCTGCTTGTATTTTCTTAGTTGGTGAATATAATTAAAGAAGATTGTCAACCCCTCAAAAGTTGCTTTCCTTTCAGAAAAGCAGATCTAAGAACCTGTACAGGAGGCCCTCCTGTGTATGCTCGGGTGCTTGCTGCCACAACTCACTATCGACTATTTTTGATGGACTTTGGTTGGAAGTAGCTATTCTAGCTAGTTTAAGCTATAGGATATCTAGGCCTTAGATTATATTGATCTCCATGCAAGGTAGAACTATATTTAGAATTATTCCCCTTGCTTCTCTGCCCAATGAATCTAGGTAAAACTTGAACCTTGAGAAAGCAGTTTTAAGTGATGGGAAGAGGTTTGGTAAATGGAACTTGGGGGAAAAGAAACCTTCTGAGGCAATTATTGTCTTTACTGTGCTTTCTTGAGCAAAGAAAATGGTCTCATCATTCCCACTCATCCATACTTCCCGAATGATTAAATAGAGGCTGATCTCCAAAGGAAACATCACAGCCAAGGGAATGAGTGAAAGGAAATTAGGAAAGAGGGGCTCCACCCGCATAAAGGGGAGCTCAAGTGAGAGGAAACTGATTGGTCTTTCCTTTTCAGTCATAAAAAATCTCCCCTCCCCTTTCCCAATCTACACAAGAACACATTTTCTTCTCTGACAGAATGTAAGTTTCTAGATATTCCAGTATATTCAGTATGTATCTAGGAGATACATTTTGTGATCATAGTTTTAGAACTGGAAGAGACTTCTGAAAATGCTGAGAATAAGCCATTCGTTTTTGCATGAGGAAACTGAGATCCAGAGGAATTAAATTACCTAGAGTTACATTTCCACTCAGTTTCTGAGGCAGGATTCAAAGCCAGGTCTTTCTGATTTCAGGTCCGATGTTGTTTCTTCCTTTAGACTGAGCATAGGAACTACTTTATGTTTCTCTTGCCTTCCCTGGCCTTCACCACAGCTCCTGGTATGTGGTAAGTTTTTAATAAGGACACAGCTAGGTGGCACATTGGATAGAATGTTGAATCTGGAATCAGGAAGACCTGAGTTCAAATCTAGCCTTAGTCACATACTACCTGTGTGCCCCTGAGCAAGGCGCATTAGGCTGCCTCAGTTTCTTCCATTGTAAAATGGGGATAATGATAACACCTAACTGTTGTGAGGATCAAATGAAGTGATGTTTTAAAGCACTCAGCAAAGTACCTGGCACGTAGTAGGTGCTTAAGAAATTCTTGTTCCTTCCCTTCCCTGTTCCTAATAAATACTTATGGCTTTGTTGACTTGACTTGACTTGATTATATATTCACCATGATGCCTCAGCAATACATTACAGTAAATCTCAATTTCACTATGAATCCTTAAATCTGCAGAAATGAGAATATATTCATGGAATAATTTTCTTATAAGAATCAACCATTTTTTAATTACTGTGTACACTAGAGTTTAAATGATCCCTTACTCCTAAGTGTGTGGGAGGGGTGTTTGGAGTCCATTGGACCCAGCTAGGAGGCCTCTGATTCCAGGTCACCTTCAAAGCCCCACTCAACTCATGTATACCAAGAGCAAAACTATTTTTATATGAGGGGAAAAGCATAAGGAATTAGTTGCTTTAAATTTCACTTTGTCAGCTCAGAAGAATTTTTGAACTGTCTTATCCATGAGACAAATCGGAAAGTCTACCAGGGCAAAAGAGGCAGGTAGCCAAGGGTAGTGCATAAATCACTGCATCTGAGTTCCAGTTCTGTCTTAGATACTTTACTAGTTCTGTGACCCTTTCAGTTTCTCTCACACTCAGTTTACTTACCTATAGAATACAGATGATAATACCACCTACCTCATACAGCTGTTGTAAGTACCAGATGAGCTAACATATGTAACATGCTTTGCAAAACTTCAAATTCTGTATACTTATTAGCTATTATTTTTACCCCCCACCACAAGGACCCTTTCTAAACAACTGTTCAGTCATTTCAGTCATGGACAATTCCTCATGGCCCCATTTTGACTTGCCTGGGGTCACATAGCTAGTAAGTGTCTGACGCCAGATATGAACTCGGGTCTTCCTCCCTCCAGGCCATGCCCTCTATCCACTCTACCATCTATCTGCCCCTCTCTAAACATACAGATAGACTTCTTTTCTTTTTTACACAAAAATGATGACTTTTAAAATATTGTTCATTTGGGGGGATATTTGGGGTATGTCTGATACTTTCAGTTACTAGCTAGTATTTGGAATGAATTCATTTCTTCTCTTGTAAGGAAGAAGAAGCCATTACAGTTACTACAAGGCTTTTAAAGTCATTTAATTGCACATTTGGTGTTCTTTCCTGTCTAGCAGTAATGATAGAAAGACTTATTTTATAGAACAAACTGTTAGAGCAAAAAAGTGTAAGATTAACAGACTCCATAATACCCTCACTATTCACATCATCCTGAGTTTCCAGGGCTATAGAATGGCAGAATGGAATTCTTAAGAATAATACGGTTATGTTTTGTACAAAGACTGAACTTGATTGGTCTGACCCTCTTCCTGTTGCTTTTATATGCCTCGATAACACTGCGAACAAAAGATGTGGCTAGCACTGTTTGAGATTCTGATCACACCCTCTATACGAATGCCAGCTAGATCTCTAGTCACCAGGTACCAAAGAGATCTCTAATTATAAGGTGAGACCAAACCAACTTACAGTAAATTGCTGATGATATGCCCTATACTTGCTTATCAACAAGTATCATACTGTTACCTGCATTGAGATAGCCCATAACAACCTTCACCTGGGAGACTCCCAGTTCCAGAGACCCACCAATGTGAAAATATATATAGAAAATTTCACTGAAAAAGGGCTATTACAGGTTTTGATCATCACAATTGCAAACCTTATTATGTTTATGATTTTTAAAATCCCTTTTCCTAGTTCCCTTACTATGCTAACCATGGAGTAAAATAAATTTCCTCTGAACCTCTAAGGATAAGGCCAGATGAATGCATCTGCCTCACTTTCCCAGCCAGTGGTAGATGAAAACTGAGTGTTTGGGGGTTTTTTCTATTTCCTTCACTAGTAGCAAAGGGTTTGTGTTTCAGTTTCACTAGACTGAAAGAGGAATATGAACTGTCAAATTTCTCTGCCTAACCTCTCTCCCAGTGTGAGCTGAGGTCTTGCTTCCAGAAAGGATGAACTTGGATTCTTTTACTTATTTTTAAAATTTCTTTTTCTTCTGAACTTGATCATCATCAGCATGAACATTTCCATGTACAAAGGATTGAAAATGAGGATTTGTGTAAGTAACTATGCATGGATGTAACTTAAAAAATTTTTTGTAAGAATGTAACAAATTTAACAAGGAAAAATCCACATTGTTCTATGTCTGTCACTTTCTGATAACCCTTTTTCTTTCATTTCTGTAATTTTAAATGTTGCATTGATGCTCTTTTCTATCTTTTCTTTTTTTTGATCACTAACAGTATACTTCTTTCCCCTACCACAAAAATACTCTTAAGCAAAAGAAGTTTTGTTTTGTACTTTTTGTGTCTGAGCCTATCTCATGCTGCACCTCTAATCCACTACCTTTCTGCCAAAATGGAGGAAGCATGATTCATTAGCAGTCTTCTAGAGCCAAGCTGATCATCATATTCTTCAGGATCTTGAAATCTTCCCAAATCGCTGCCCTTTATTGTATCGTGGTCAATGTGTCCAGTGTTCCTCTCCCTCTTCCTTTCAACTGTGATGCTTTTACCAAAACACTGGGTACCACATACCACATTTCCAGCTCCCACCAAGCATCTTCTTTTCCCAGTCTACATATTCCCAGCTCTTTCAGCTGATCCTCAGATGGCATGAGCTTGAGAAACCTCATAATGCTGACTGTCTTGCTTTGAATTCCCTACAGGTTGCTAAAACCCTTCTTCAAATACTGTGCCTGGAACTGAAGCCAGTACTTCAGATCTGACCTGGTCAAGACAGAAACCTTCTACATTCTGGACACTGTCATTCTTAACATAGGCACAGTAGATTTGTTTGACTTCTGTGTCATATTTCTGGATGGAATATGACCCTCTTGTATTCCTCCAAACCCTCCTACGTGAGAGATCAGAGGATCTCTTGTGTAACTGTGCTTAATAACCTGATTTATCTGTAGTTAATTTCATATTAATGCAAATGACCTGAAAATCTGTCCAATCCTAATCTTTCTTCCCAGCTCTGTATAGCTAATTGCCTACAGAACCTTAATGTCCCATTGACTTCTCAAACTCAACATGTGCAAAAGAGAAGTCAGATCTTTATCCCCTAAAGTAAACTAATCCTTCCAACAAATTGTCTTATATCTACTGAGAACACCACCATCTTTTAGCTACCCAGGTTTGCAATTTCAGAGTCATCCTAAGTCATCGTTCTTCCTCATCCCTACACATCCGTTCATTTTGATCTTCAATGAATCTCTCCAATCTGCCACCTTCTCTATCCTTACAAGATGAGTTTCCTAGTCTAGGTTTTCATCACCACTTGCCTCCATTGTTGAAATCCTTCACTCCCTGACCTCAGTTATTTAGCTTTTCAATTCATCCTCTACTGAGCTGCTGAACTAAAAAGACTAGAGCACAGGTTTGATCATATCACACTTTTATTTCATTTTATTATTTTATTAGTGACCTTCTGCTACCACTATAATAAGATGCAAACTCTTAAAGTTGGCACTTGAAGCCTGTCAATTTGGTTCTTTTCAGGTTTCTTCAAGATGACTCCCCTTCGCATATTTAACATTTCAACCAACTTAGCCAAATTATGGTTCCCCAAATTCAGTACTCTGCCTCCTGCCTCCTTAGCCTATCCTCCATGTTTAGAATATGCTCTATCCTAAGCTTCTTCACTTACAACCCTTAACTTCTTTTAAGGCTAAACTCAAGGACCACTGCCTTTGGGAAAACTTTCATGATATCCCTATTTTTAGGGATCTCTTCTTCCTCACAATTATATTCATCTATTCAAATATTGAACCCTACTCCTTACACCACAAACTCCATGAGGGCAAAGACTTTTCATTTTGTCTTCCTATCCCCAGTACTTTGAGAAATACAAATTGATGAATTGAATCTTATCAGTTTTAATCGATTATTCTAGCTTGCTCATCTACTTTTGGATCCTGATTCTGTCATCCATTGTCTTAATGATACTTTATGTCATTTTTCATACTTTTTACAAGCATGCAACCTGTACCTCCATCCAAGCTAAGACAGAGCAGTCACAAAGACAGACCCCTTGAATACTGCGTTGGAGATGCATCATTCTCTCAAAGTTGACCACCAAAATGGTCACTTATCCCACATCTCTGTAATCTTTCCAAAGTGCTAAAAAGAGTGACTTTGTCAAACATTTTTTTCTAAAATTTAGTAAAGCTAAGTCCATACCATGGTCTAGTAATTCTGAGGGGAAAACCAGAAAGAGATTTACCTTTTATGCCCTTTTCTTGATGGAGTCATTTTCGCTGTCTGTGATTACTGTTTTCCTTTCTAGAAGTTCATAAACCATCCCTTTTTAAAGTGTTGTAGAATTTTGTTCAAATGACCAATTTTTATTTCGTAACCTCTATTTCTTTCTTTTTTTCTTTTTTCTTGTTTTGGATTGAGACATTATCCCCTACCAGATCTCTAGTCCCTTACACTGGCCTTCCATGATATTTCCAGGGTCACTGACAGTGACCGAGCAATTCCATTGTCCAGTTCATTTGGTCCTCTGGGCACAGGCATACAGAGAGTATGGCCTAGAGATATTGTAGCACTCCCTGGGCATAGATTTTCACTGAACCTCCCCCCTGATATCTATGATCCTGGTAGATAGTTCATCTGGACCTTAAAGCTCATTAAGGACAGGTGGCTGTCTCACAACTTTTCTCCTAGCTATCTTGTATGTGTTCTCTATTAACTGTTTTCATTCATCTCCTTTCTATTTCACAAAGATCATTATTAATAACAGAGGAAAAATAAAAGCCAAATTAAAGTTCCTCCATTCTCTTTTCATTGCTGAATTGACATTATTTTATTCTTTTTCTTAATATAGCTAAAGAGAAAACCCCTCCTTTGCTGTCCTATACAGTTTGTACTAAATTTATGCTTGCTTTTCTAACTTCTTTGGTTGATTTTGCTTCGATAGAATTTGACTAAGATTTCCTTACACTTTTAAAATTCTCATATACACCTGATAGTAATTTCCTCTTGAACACCAGGGGACACATTCTTCAACTGCAGTTCAGTCCTGGAGTTGAATTTTAGGTCAGGTCAAGGGGAGAATCTTTGATCTGAAATCCAACTGGTTTCATTTTCTCTGGCTTAGTTTTCAGTGCCTCTTCAACAGCAGGGATATGATAGAATTATCAGATAATTTCTCTGGGTTAGGCACTGAAGGCTGGATGGTCTAGTAGGCCAAATCTGACACAGGTGAGTCTGGAAGTTCTGATGTGAGATTGTAAGAAAATGAGCCACTCATGGAACATTTAGTCATTAATAAAAGGAGATCTACTTCGCCATAGTATGGAAAGGTATCCAGCACACTCAGCTGGTAGACAGTACTGGGAGACACAACCCCACTTTGTTTCCATGAAAAAATACTGATCAGTGGGGCAGGCTGCTGCCACCCACCTAGACATGTACATCTGACAAATCTGAAGAACACTGATCCCACATGCCCTAATTTCAGAGCATCTTGGCTAGCATGAACTGATGCAAATTGAAGAATAGTTTATGCAAAGATCATTGAAGCATCTTTTAAAAATCCACAGAACAGAACAAGGAATAATTTAGAGGGAAACATCTGAGTTGAGTGACTTTGAAAGTATCCTGTTTAATTATTATGAACTTTCATGGAAAAAAAAAAACAAGCTGTACTTAAAAGAGAGTCATGGCTTCACATATCCTCTTTTACTGTTCTACTTTTTTCTAAGAAAATGATCTGTTTTTCTCTTGATATTCATTAAATTCAAAATAAAAAAGAATTGAGGAACAATGATTTTAATAGATATCACCACCTCAAATATTCATGATTCTTAATCTACACAGAACAAAAAATTTGGACATTGTCAAAGAGATTAAAACCAGAAGTAAAAAGGATGAGGCACATGCCATCCCTGTTAGCCTGCGTATCGCTGAAATGAACTGAGGATGCTTCCAGTGAACACACAGAGAATTAGTTTCCATCCTCATTCTTTTAGTCTGGCACGTGGGAATTATTTTGTGTCTTTGTGCAGTAGTCTGGAGAATATTTAATGTCCTTGAAAAATAGCATAATAGAGAATTGTCCTAGTGTTATTTCTGTCTGAACCCAAGGGAAGGGAAGGCATCTGGCTCAACCCCTTCATTTTACAGTTGAAAAACAAAAATGAGACCCAGGGATACTGAATGATTTGTCTGGCACTACAAAGGTAGTAAGCATCAGAGGCGGAGTTGGAACACAGGGTTTCTGAACGCATAGCCAGTGCTGTGCGATCAACTTTAAGAAAATTTGTTCTGTATTTAAGGTAAAATTCCCACCTGATTTCCCATCTTTTAGTTCCTCAGAAGGCATTTAATGGTTCCATTCTGCCCCCATTGACTTCCTGAGATTTAAAAACAAAACGAAACACTGCATCACTCCCAGTTCAAGTTAGTGATTCAAGGGCTCTGTTCTCTATTTGTAACCATCCTGCCCTATGCCTTTCTTCCCCTCAATGTACCTTGGACTCACTAAGAAGTTCTAATCATCAGAAAGCAAGATGCACCCTGGGCTGGGATGCTCATTAGGATTTAATAGGCCTTATTTAACATCAGAAAAAGTCACATCCTAGTGATTCCCACTCAAACCAGATGATGCTTTTTAATGATACTTTTCTTTTTTCTCAGAAGAGAAAGACAGAAATCTCAAGGCAATTTCAAGGGCTGTAACTAACTATGGGTACAGCTTTTGATCCTTGTGTACTTATATGCCAGGAGACTCACAGACAAGAGGAATTAATGGAACAGTGGGGAATGTGTGCCAGCCTGGATTATGAGAAGGTCATAATTAACAGTCCTGACTAAGAGACCAGCGGGCAGAACTTTTGATCTTTACTAATGCCACAAGAATAGGAGTATAAATCAACTTTCAGAAGAGAACTCCAGAGGCCTCAAGGATTGTGAATGTTCAAATGATTTTGTACAGCCTCTGTAGAGGACCATCCTCGGGTAGCCACTTAGAATAACCAATGAGGCAGAAAGTTAAGAGGAAACTAAAGATGTTACAGACTAGACAAAGAGGGCCAGTATCTACACTGTATATGCTCACACTGCTCAACTTGCTCATGCCTTAACACACAAGTAGGGGACTCTGTGGGATTGATGTGTGGATTTGGATTCAACTTTTCTGGGCCTCATTCTCCTCATGGATGAAAGAAGGAGGATTAAACTAGATAACCTATGGGGCTCTTGGAAGTTTTAAATCAATGACCCTCTGATCAATTTTGAATGAACAGGGGCATATTTTCCTGTTCCATGTCGCTTGGCATCAGTGCATATTATAATATACTTCCATGAATCTCAGAATTAGGGACCTATAATTTTGTCTGTGTGGGTATAATTTAGTAGGTAATAGTCTTGAGTTTTTGTGGCCAAAAAATCCATAGTCCTAAGTCTGACCTTATGAGGATGCTTTTCTAAACCTAGGTAGGCAGGTCTTGAGAAAATACATACTTATTGAACTATACGTGTAGTTTATCAGTGGATTCAACACAAAATCTTAATAGCTACTGTAGATAGAACCTGATGGAGATATGGAGGCAATTCAGAGACCTCCATATCTGTCTGGTCCTTTCAAAACATCCCACCTCTCAAGAGGACACAGGCAGCAACCTTCTTCCCTGCTAGCCTGTTCTGACCACCCTGCCCATGAGGTGTACTCCTCATCAATACATGGCCCCAAGGAGCAAGTTCCATGCTGAGATGTCAAGGCAGAACTAGGGAGACCCTGAGGCTGTGAGTTCTGAACTTCTAATCATCTGCCACATGCTGCTCTGCCTGTTGTGTATTCCTTTCACCCTCCCTTCTGTTTCTCTTTCCAAACCCTCAAAACAGAACCAACTCCTTCCTAGCACCTGTTTATCTTATTAACTTAATTAATAGCTTTGAAGACATTAAAAATTTTAAGGGACACTTGTTTAGTTTTTTCCTCTCTCTCAGAACAGTAGGATGAAATCATCACATAGCAATTGCTCAATTAAATTTGCCTTTTTATATTTCTTTTAATTCTTCTACTTATATTTCAAAATTCCTACTATTCTGTCCTTTTCATCAAAAATATTTAGAAATCTTCTACTCCATTAAAGATACATTTCCCCCCTACCCTGCAGGAATATACTGATCTTATATGTAAGCCTTTGGGAATATTATATTTGAAGAACTCTCATTTCTGATAAATTCAAGGTCTTTTGTGATCCCAACTGTGATTCCTTGAAATAGTTTGAACTGCTTCCTTCTGAGTTTTTCCTTCCTTCCTTCCTTCCTTCCTTCCTTCCTTCCTTCCTTCCTTCCTTCCTTCCTTCCTTCCTTCCTTCCTTCCTCCTTTCCTTCCTTCCTTCCTTCCTTCCTTCCTTCCTTCCTTCCTTCCTTCCTTCCTTCCTTCCTTCCTTCCCTCATTCCCTTCCTCCCTCCCTCCCTCCCTTCTTTCCTTTCTATCTAGTACTTTATATTTGTATTAATTTTTAGAAAGTTATTGGTGGATTATTTTTTATCATTACTTTGTCCTTGGGTTTTTGACAGAGCTGAGCAGCTTTCATTGATGATATCTTAAAATAATACTGTTCAGGTTTTCTTTTGTTTTAATCAAGGTTTTCCGAGAGTCTAATGATTTTAAATTATCTCACCTTGAAATCTTTTCCATGTCAGATGCTTTTTGATATCAGACATCTTACAGTTTCTTCAATTTTTTAGTGTAAGTTTTCCTAGTTTTCTCTGTAGCCATCCCTTTCAACATTTCTTATGATGAAATAATACGATTCATATGCCATGATTTATTCAGCCTTTTCTGAAATAATGAACATCCTCTTTGTAGTTATTTGCTACAAGAGTTTAGTGACTTCTTGGGCATAGTTCCAAATTGCTTTCCATAATGATAGGACCAATGTAGTTTCACCAACCATGCATTAATATATCCCCAAGAATTGTCATTTTCATTTTCAGTCATGCTTGCTAAACTGATGGGTGTGAGGGTAGAAATTCAAAGTTATTTTGATTTGCATTTCTCTAATGAATAGTGATCAGGAACATGTTTTTCATGTGGTTGTGAATCATTTTAATTCCTTCTTTCAAAAAAATTTTTTCTATAATTTTGGACTATTTATCTAGTGGGGTAATGACTGTCAGATGCTAAGTTTTTATGGATGAGTGCTATGTATCATTAAAGATAATGTACCTAGGGATGTTCTTTGCCATGAGAAGTTTTCTTACATGGAGAAAAGATCATGGGATGATAGAATTTAAAGTTAGAGAAGACCTTAGAGATCATTTATTTGAGAGCTTTTGTTTTTACATGTTAAGAAACTGAGTCATGGCTAGGTTATGTAAGTTACCCAAGGTCAAATAGGTAATAAGTTACAGATCTGGGATTCAAACTCAGAATTTTCGTAATAAGTCCAAATGATTTTTTTTTCTTTTTAAAAATGTTACTTTATTCTGAGCTTAAGAAATAAAACAAGCATTGCCATAACACAATAGACTAGGGGAAAAAAGGATAGTTGTACATGAAACTGTAAACTGATTATTTCCAGCTTATTATTCTTTTTAAACATATAATAAAGTTATCATGTAATTTTCTGTTTTCCCTTTTTTCCTCCCCCCCACCATAGTGATGGCTACCATTAGACACAAATGTGTATGTAGAAATACAAAACCATCCTATACTTATTTTTATTCATAAGTGTTTCTCTGGATACACATGATATCTTCCTTCATATGTCCTTTGTAGTTAATCTGGGTACTTATAACAGTCAAAATGACTTATTCACTCAAAGTTGTTCTTAAAACAATATTGCTGTTACTGTATACAATATCTCTTGGTTCACTTCATTTCACTCTTCATTATTTCATGCAAGTCTATCCATGTTTTTCTAAGGTAATTGAGCTCATCATTCTTTTTTGTAACACAGTAGTATTTCATCACAATCATGCACCATAATTTGTTCAGCTATTTCCCAAATGACATTTTGACATTATTGGAGAAATATTACATGAAATGAACAAATGATTTAATGTGTTTTGATTTGAGTATCTCTTCAAGTGGGGGAGACAGACAGACAGACAGAGACAGAAAGCACATTTCACCTTAATTATTTGATTATGTGCCAGGTATAAGTACTAAGTATTATGCATACAAATAGAAGGAATCAAGGCAGCTTCTGCTTTCAAGGACTTCATGGACACTTGGAGCCCCTTAAGATAAGGTTAAGGCTCACCTATCAGAGCTGAGTTCTATTTAGAAGAGATAATGATGGTTTAAAATGCCAACTTCAGAGTTTATGAAGCATAATTTAAGGCAATTTTACATGAAGAGTTTTTGATTTGCTTCTATTATGAATAAGCTACTACTTGCAGAGACATTTCATGGGTTGCTGCTGGTGAGTTGTTTCAGTGAGTTTTGGACTCATCATGACCTTATTGGGGTTTTCTTGGCAAAGATACTAGAATGGTTTGTCCTTTCCTTCTTCAGGTCATGTTATATATGAGAAAACAAAAGCAAGCAAGGTTAAGTGACTTGCCCAAGGTCACATAGCTAGTAAGTGTCTGAGGTCAGATTTGAACTCAGAAAGCTGAATCTTCCTGATGTCAGGCACAGCACTCTATCCACTCTTACACCTAGCACTCCTTTAATGGGTGGCCATGAACAAATAATTCATCACTTAGGGTCCAGACTTCTAGTCTTAAGCTCCTTCATACTTAGCTAGGATGCTTTGTGGACAGTAGTGAGTGTTCATTTTTGGAAAGATTCGCACTACAGAAGTTCTCAGAGCAGGACTAGACAGTGAGTTCAGGACTACAAATGAGTTCAGACCTATACCCATACATGGAATATCTAGACCAGGGAGATAACACATAGATTGAAGTTTTGAATCAATCCATCAATCAACAAAGATTTATTGAGTGCTTTTTATGTGGAAACCACTAAACTATGTTTCAGGGGCACAGAGATTTAAAAGAAAATAGTCTAGTCTATAGTCTTTAAACTCTAAAAGGGAGAATTATGTGTGTGTGCGCACGCACACACATGCGCAAAATATATACAAAATAAACACGAAAAATTCGAAGGACAGCATAAGGCACCAGCTTGGGACTGGGATTTGGGGGGGTGTCCCAAATGAGCTAAGCTTCCTTTAACTAGAAAATTCAAAAGGCTGCAGAGGAGTGGGGAGGGGGAAAGCATGCATTCCAGCTGCAGGAGACATTGAGTACAAAGGCATGGATATGAGGTCAGAGGTGTTGTGTGTATGTGTGTGTGTGTGTATGTATGGGTAATGTCATAGATAAAGGACAGTAGGTCTGTTCTGGCTGAAACATAAGCACGTGAAAGAGGCAATACATCTGAGAAGGAAAGCTGGCGTCTTAACTGTAAATGGCTCAGATGAAAATCAGAGGAGTTTGCATTTCATCACAGGGACGACAGAAAGGCAGTGGAGTTTATTGAGCAGGGCACTGAAACAGGCAGACATACTTTAGGAGCACCCATTTGGCAGTTGTGTGGAGGACCAGTTGGAGAGACTGGGAGCAGGGAGATAAATTAGAAGTGAAGAGAATGTAAAATACGGTGATGACAGTGTGCGTCAAGAGAAGGGGAGAAATACAAAATATTTTGTGAGTATAGAGGTAACAGACCCTGGCACTTGATCAGCTATCGGAGGAGCAAGAGGAAGGAGAGGAGGGTAACATGAGGTTAGGAATTTGGGAGACTAGAAGGTTTCAGGAATCCCCAAATAGACACAGAAAAGTGGGGAAGAGAAATAGGTCTGGCAAGATGAAAGGTAATAACTTTGGGTTTGGACACATCGAATTTGAGATATGTATGAAATATTTATTCTGAAATGTGAACTAGGTAGTTCACAATGTGTGACTGGAGCTGAAGAGAAAGACCAGGACTGAGTATATAGGTGTGGGAGTCATCTGCAGAAATTGGTAGTTAAACTCATTAAAAGTGGGTAAGTCAGAATGACTAATGTGGAAATGTTTTGTATGATTGAGCATGTATAAGCCCTATCAGATTACTTCCCATCTTGGGGAGGGGAGAAGGAAGGGAGGAATACAATTTAGAGTTCAAAGCTTAAACACTATAAGTTGTTTTAGCATATAATTAAGGGAAATATTATTAAAAAGTGGGTGCCACACATTGGATGCAAAGGTGGACTCAGAATTTAGACAAAATACACTTTCTTTCCTTAGGGAGCTTACTGTGCAGAAGGATAAATCACAGGGATATCTCTAATACAAAATAGTACATAGTAGGTATATTACAGGGGGGCAGAAAAAACCTACCGTGTGATGACTGCCATAACAATAACCAGAAAGCTGAGTAAAAGAAAATACAATGCCATGGGGCAGAAACCTTTTAAAATCATCTAGTCCAACACTACTACTATTATCATTATTATTAACTATGTGGTTAGTAACTATATTATTTATCATATTAACCACTATTATTAGCCATATTAACCATGATTAACATGTTAACCATTATTGATGATAGTCATTATCATTAACTAATATAATTAACCATATTTCATTGGTTGTGAGCAGCCCCATGAATGAATTCCTCTGTCATTACAGATCAACTTCTTATGTCCAAGAGAAAGCCTTAGGGAGTTGCCTAGCACTGTGAATGGTTAAGTGACTTGGCCAGAGTCACATAGCTTATATAAAGGAGAAGGAGCACTTGGATCTAGGTCTTTCTGCCAAGGCCATCTCCATATACACCATGATGTGATGCCCTTCCTTAATAGATGAGAAAGCGGGAGCCAGGGACAGGGCATCTCTTACAGAAATTTACACATAACAAAATACAGTACTGGAATTCAAGCTGAATTCTTCCTTCTCCAAATCCAAGTCTCTAGCTGCGGTACTATGGTCTTCCCTTCTAACCCCACTTATCCCCACCATAAAAGGGGTATATTTTATATTTTGTGATTCAAGTCAAAGTGTCTCTGTCCTTTCTGTGGCTCCTTCTGTAAAATCATGATTTTCATGATATAATGTATGGATAATTCCTGTATATGGATCTGTTCTGGAAAACAAATCCATTTATTCATGTCATTTTTCTACTTGAACAATTTGCATATGGGTCACATTTATAATGTAATTGATACCATCAAGAGGAGTTGTCATGCTCCTATGTCTTAAATAGCAAATGGTGGAGATCAGGCTTCTCTTCTGGTGCTATTTAGGCATACTGTACTGACCTTTCTCCTTCTTCCCTTTTATGGAGAAATAGTGGTTAAATATTATATGTAATCCCTCTGCTCTCACCAACTGTCAGGTCTGGAATATGTATAATTTGAGAGATCAAATTCTAGTCTCCTTATCTTGGATTCCTAAAAGAGTCCCAATGGCCTGAATTTACTGTTTTCTTAAAGCCATTTCACCTTCAGAATCCTCGAATTGCAGTTTACTGAGTTGATCAGAATTGCACATGACAGAATTTTCCAAGTGTTGAACAATTCAGGTTTCACTGGATATTTTCCATCACCAATCTGATTTATTTAACATAGCTTTGAGTGAAGACAAAATATGGCAATGATTTACTCTGACATTTCATTCTTCTCAGAAAAAAAATCAGATTTTCCATGTACAGATAACTCCACAGAAAGAGAACGTTGGAAGATTCCTTAATTGGCACCTTAAGATCTGTGAAATCTCTTAAATAACTCCACAGCTGATCATCACAACATCTTTATGAGGAAGGTGTTATTAACATCCCCATTTATTAGATAAGAAAAATGAGGCTGAGAGAAATTAAGTGATTTACCTAGGGTCACCTGGCCAGTAAGTACCTTAGGCAACATTAGAACTTAGGCCTATTAGGATTTCAAGACTGGTTAATACTAACTGCCTCACTCTGATGTTCAGTAATTTCTGGTGGTTGTCATTTAGCTGTGCTTTGGCACAAGAGTTTGATATTAAAAAGAATCAAGAAGTCATGTTACCGAGCAGGCATATTTTTCACGAACTCCCAGCACTTGAAAATCACTTTGAATCATTTCCACCTCCAAATTCATCTGTGCTAATTTTGAAATTCATATGTCAGAGGGCTCTAGTTTCAGGGAATTCTATTGAAGCCTCTTCATGATGGGGAAGCATGCAGAGAGTGATGGAGATACAGAGAGCTCATGGGTTAATTATTTCTGTTGTGGCTTTGTTTATTTGGAATAAATGAAAGTGAATCTTCCTCAGATTATGGAGGCAGGCAGCCTGCCCTGTGGACACCGAACCAGCTGCCACTACCCATTGCCTTGTGCTAGAATTTGCTTAGGTCAGCCCTGAGGATTCTGAGCTAGAGAAAATGTGCTACATCTCAATCTCTGAGCTCAAGGAAAATTTCCTCTTTTGAAAAAGTCTTAGTTATGCTATACAGCTGCATATTTTACGGGTTCATGGGATTTTAGCTGGGTGGGACCTGAGTTTAAATTTTGCTTTGAATACTTACAAATAGTGTAACCCTAGCACATTGCATTATCTCTCTTAGCCTTGCATCCCTCATCTGTAAAGTGTGTGTGATGTGTGTGTGTGTGTGTGTGTGTGTGTGTCCCTTGAAATGGTGAGTGGCATATTTCAAATTTGTAATGCATAGTTCCATTAGGTTGGAACAATGACAGTATTTTATATGACAATAACTTTGAATGAGATGAGTTCAAGAACATGCGATCATCTCCTCTCTCTCTCTCTCTCTCTCTCTCTCTCTCTCTCTCTCTCTCTCTCTCTCTTCTCTCAACTCTGATTTAAATTCAGGTTTTGCCATTTATTAGCTGTAGCATTTTGGCCATGTCATTTAACATCTCTGGGACTTGTCTTCCTCATCTCACGAGTGAATGTCTGGAGGTGGGGAGGGCTGGACTGCCACACCTCAGGTACCTTGCAGCCCTCTCCTACAGTCTTGTGATTAGTGTAAATCAGAGTGGTCAGGAGGGTTTCTGGAGGAGGCAGGACCAGAGAGGCAGCATGATGCCATGAATAGGGCACTTGTCTTGGTGCTGGGAAGACCTGGTTTCCAATCCCACCTTACACACTTACTTGAGGGGCAAACCTGGGAAAGTCACTTGTGTTCTCTGTCTCCTTTTTCTCATCTATAAAATGAAGCATTTGAACTTAATGGCTTCTCTGGTCACTTTCTACTCTGGATCTATGATCCTTTCACTTGAACTGAAGAATAGGTAGATCCCAGAAAAGTAAAAAGCAGGGAGAATGAGGGGCATTCCACCTGAGGAGAGCGGATTGAGTGAAAATGTTGAATTAAGTTTCTCTTGTTGATAGGATTGAGGATGCCATCCTGGTTAGAGTGAAACAAGGGATAGAAGGTTGGAGAAGGGTGGGTTTACACTACAGGAGAGCCCAACTGCCGTGTTGAGCAGAGTATATCATGCCCCATAGTGAGGAGCACCTGCATATTTCTTTGTGTGAAAGAACAGCCCTTAAGACGTTTTCCTTATACTGGCATGGAGAGCAGCATATTGCAAGTCATCAAAATTTTGCGTCTCCCCACTGTATCCACTTCAGTGCTATCAACACAGTGTTCCTTATACTTTCATTTAAAACTCCATTTTGACTCTGAGGCATAGGGTTGAATTAGAAACCTGGGGTCCATTCCAAGTCTGTCAGTCTATGATTTTCAAATTCTCTGCTTCCCACATGGGTCTTGGTCAGTAGCTCTTCAGCATGGCCAAACCAAGAACTCATCTTTGCCCAGAATTTGGAGGAAGTCCTTAATCTTCAATGACTGCCCCCCAATCAGGGACAGTGTAACAGTATGTTCTGAGAGATACCAAGGTTATGACCTCAATGGCATATGAAAACAAGGATGGGAGAGGAGGACATGAGTTATCTAGGTTTAAAAGGTGACAGATGACAGAGCATGTGGTGAGATATTTTCCAAGGTTCTACAGTTTGAATTATTTGTCATAACTTTTGATTTAACAACTGTGTGGCAGCCTTTACAATAACTTATCTGGGGCATGCCTAGACAAGAAGAATCACCAGTTAGTGAGCCTTTTCCCCTTTGCCTTCCTTTTGCCTTTCCCTCAACCCTCAGTTGCCCATGGAACTACTGGGCAGGAATTGACGTCAGTGAGGTGGCCCTTTCCTGTTGCCTCCTCTTTTCTTCTCTTCAAACCCTAGACCACCCAGCACCCACAGAGTGCTCATGCAGGAAAAGCGATAGAGCTATTCATACCATTTAGATGACCTTTGTATCACCTGCTACCATCCTTCTGTGGTATGGAGAACCACCAAGCCTTCCTTACCATATACCCTGTGAGTCTTTGAGTTATCCTTCTAGTATCTCTTTAAGAACCTCTGCCTTGACTGCTGCCTGACCTGCAACCTAAGGATCCTTCAACCTTTCCATCTGCCTCACCATTGCCTCCTTAGGATTTCCATGCTTCTCTATCCATCTTGTGGCTAAACTCTTTTATAAGTCTTGTTTACCCAATTTATAGTGGGAGCCCATCTCACTTTTTATTTGCATCTTTAACACTTTGAAGAGTCCTTGGCATTTAGTAAAGCCATTCATTTATTCACTCATCCATTCATTTAATCTCAAACTCATGGTGAAACAGAAGGACATTTTTCAAACCATGAATAATGTCTAGGTAATGCAATAAGACCATGAATCACGCAATAATATGGTCTCCAAGAAATTCCGATTAGGAGTGACTCAAAGGCTAGTGGGAAGCACAGGTAGCATACTAATATCAGTGAAGTTGCCTACAGTAACTGGTATAAAAGATATTTCTAGAAACTGAATGTTTGGCAGTGAAGATATGCATAATAACCAGAAAAACAAAAGTCTTAATTGATGAGCTTAAGCCCACAGAATATGAAATGACCAGAGGAAGGTCTCTAAAGTTGTGTATATAGGAGTATGTTGGAGCTAGCTCAAAACTCCTTAGTCAAGAGCTAATTACCGAACTTTCAGTGAGAGTATTTACATCTGAGACATTGACAAATGATCTGAATTAGGGTTTGGTTTGTTCTTTTGTGGATGTCTTATCTTTAAAAACTAAGGGAGAAAATGTTAATAATGCAGATTAAATTTACAAGTGTATTGTCCATATTTGGGGGGAGCTGATTGTTAAACATTCATCAGCACATTGCATATAACTCTTATGTGAAGGATACTTTGGGGGACACAGGGGGATCATGAGCAGGATTCACTCAGGGTGAGAGGGTCCAGATAGTCTGTGATCTGCATAACTAGTTGGAATGCTTACCTTAGCAAGATCAGAAATTAAATCACTGGACTAAAACTCTCCCAGTAGTTCTATGAAGGAATTATTAGATATATCAATAATCTCATTTTATAGTTGATAAAACTGTGGTTCAGAATAGTTACATGACCAGTTGAAGGTTATAAAACTAAGGTACTTAACTCCAATCCAGTGTTCTTTCTCATATGGTCAATGCTGCTGCTGCTGCTCATACTAATGATAAGGATGGTGTCACAGGTACATTTGACTTCAAAGTTTACAGCATGCTTTCTTCCCTATGGCCTTTCCATTTCTCTATTTCTCTATATAGCCCTGAGGCTAGTTTTTGTTAGATCCTCTTTTCTAGAGTCACCACTGGATCTCAGACCTCCAGGATGCGCCTCAATATAAGTCTAGGGGTTGGCTGCATGATTCATGCCCAGACAGTCGATAAACATTTGCTTTAGTGAATGACTGACTGCCTCTGGGCCCCCTTCCTTCTTCTGATTGGAGAGGGAAGAACGTAAATAGTGGAGAGCTCCTCAGAAGTCTGATGAGCCACCAGTTGCCTCTAGTCCAGAAGCATTCATCTGAATGAGAAATTGTGAGAGGGCTTCACCATCTAGACGAGCATCAGAGAGAACACTGGGTCTAGAGTCAGAAAGACAAGTTCAAATCTGTCCTCTGACCTCTATGTGAATCTGGGCAAATCATCTAGCCTCAGTTTCCTCAGTTATAAAATGGGGATAATATTAGTAACTGCCTGTTAGGGATGTTGTGAAGATCAAACATGATTTTATACACACACACATACATATATACATGCATATATGAATATATAGCATATTTTATATTATATATTTATATGTGTATACATGTATATATGTGTGTATATATTTATTACATACGTAAGTGCATGTATATGTATGTAGACATAAGTCTATATATGTGTGTATGTATATATGTATGTATAGTTAAAGTGTTTCGCACAGTGCCTGACACATGGTAAGTGTTTTATAAATATGTATTCCCATCATGCCCTTGAGGTAGTTCTCTTTCCCCCTCCCCTGCTGGCTTTTCAGCTTCTATACGTTGTCTTTCCCCATTAGATGGTGAGCTCCTTGAGGGTAAGGACTACTTTTTACCATTCTTTGTATCCTCAGTATTTATCACAGTACCTGGTATATAACAGGTGCTTAGTGCTTCATAAATCTTTATTTACAGACTGTAGGGGTGCGGGGGAACCTTCAGTCTCAAGGCCACATGTGATTTTCTTATTCCTCAAGTGTGGGCCCCAGTCAAAGGACTACACTTGAGGACCTAGAGGACCACATGTGCCCTCGAGGCTGCAGGTTCCCCGCCCCTGGACTAAGGACACTTCACTGCATGAGCCCAGCTCTAAGCTCTTGTGGGATCTAGGTTCTGTGGTTCATTCTTTCAGAGAGGAGTCTGATATTCGTCTTATGGACAGAAAGAAGCCCCTTTCAAATAACTGTCAAATAACTGTCTCTGAGGCTGATGTCCATTCCCTCCTGAGGAGAGGGATTTCACGTTCCCCTAGGGATGACAATGGTATTTTCTGGGATAGTTTAAGTCCTAGCTTTAAAAGTCCCCATCATATAGAGATTTTGGATACTATTATAGCACCTTGAAGAAATCAGACTCTTGAGACTGACAGTTAACCGCTATCTTTGAGGGAACCTTTGTTGTTTATGAAGGACCAATTACAAAAATTGCCATGGCCAAAATAGTCTGTGAGAGACTGGCTCTTGATTTTACTTAGATTGTTAGTGAGGGATGAAAATAGTTAACTGTCCATGGGAGAAGGAAGTGCTATAAGCACTTCGAGAAAATGAAAATACTTCATTCCTGAGGGCAACTGACAGTTAACTGCTCCTAGGGAGAGAGTGGCAGCTAACTGCCTTTGGAGAAAGATTCAACAGAGAAGACATTCTGAAGAACATTCCTGAGGGACACTACAGCTGCCACCCTAAGGCAAATTCAACTATGTACTCTGAGGAGAGATGAACTGGCATATTTGTGTAAAATGCCATTCTGAGAGAAAGTCAGTTAAAACTACATTCTGAACAGAATTGAACTGTTGAATTGATTGAGGTTCCAATCTTATGGAGCAGTTGGCATCTGCCCATGGATGAGAGGAATTCTAGTCAGCAACTCCTTTCTCCAGCTTTTTAAGAGTCTAGAAGTAGCTCTTCTTGTGATTTCCCTCATAGCTAATATACTGTTTAAATATTTATCTATCTTTGTATTATTTGTTACTGTTAATAATAACATCGATAGTAAAAATAATTTTTGTCAAAACTGATGAGTTTGGGATTTGAGAATGAATTAACTCTGGGAATAGAATATGGGCAAAATGTTTCTCCCCCACCCTCCCCCCCAAAAATATTTGATAGTGACTAACAGAAGTAGTTAAATGCACAGTGAAAGAGATTCTACATGGCAAATAATTTCTCAGGAATATCCAGGTAATATTTACTAGATTGTCTTTGAACCCAGTAAGGAGGAGAAAACAATTATAGGGCAACATGACCATAGCTGACCCAGAGGAGGAGATTCTGTGTGTCTTCCAGGGCTTCAAGAGGTAATGTTCACATCCTGAAATACACATTCTCAGACACCCAAACTATTCCTATCTTTGGGGTTCTGTTCCTGGGGCTGCTACATATGGGTTAACAAAAACCTGCAGTGGAACATAGGGATATTCATTCTTTCTGTGCTTTCTAAATGGTATCCTTCCTGAAAATACTAGAGAAGTTTCTGGACCCTGGATTCCAGCTTACCTCAAACTTTTGTGCTACTGCGATTCCCTACAGTTGAATGTCTGGTCTCTGTACCAGCAATTGTCGGCAGTAATATGAAACTCTTTTGTTTTCCAGTTGGCATCTAAGAGATGCAAACTGACCCCTAGTGGAAATAATTAACTCTCCTAAACTCTAGGCTCCAGTTTATTTCTGTTACTTCTTTTATAGCTTTTGAACTAACTCTGAGGTAGGGAGGAGCACTCAAGTTCTGGATACAGTTTAGATAGAGCATTCTCAGAGGCAATAATCATTTTATCTTAATTGAGCATCTCCGAATTATATAATAATCAAGGATACATGATGGAAAATTGGGCCCAAGAGCAGGGGGTGTTACTAGATTTCCTCCCCTTGGGGCTTCATGTCTTTCCCATTGTAGTATTTTAAAACCTTGTTTGTTTTCCTGATTTTTTTCCCTCCTTCAACTTTGTTTTTCTATTCTTCTTTTTTTTTTGGTCAGTCATTCAGTTCACCTGGTTAAATTCTTATTATGTCCACTGCCTTGTTATTTTTCTGATTCTATTTCCCTATATAGCGATCAGTTGTCAGTGGTGGTTGCAGCAAGGACTGGCCAAAGCCAACTCCAAATAGAATGCCCTTTGGTTTAGGTGACTCACAGAGGAATGGGTGGTTCTAAGACACAACACACTGTGGCCCATGTTGACATGGGTTCCATGCTTTTGTGTAGGCCATCTCTATGCCCAGAGTGCCCTTCTTCATCTCCTCTGCTTGGATCCTCCTAGTGCCCTTCAAGACTCAGCCCTGATGCCACTTCCTACAGGAAGTCTTTGCTGATTCTCCCACTCAATGCACTTCCTCCTTCCAAAATTGATTCTTATACATTTTATATTGACTTGTATGTCATGTGTTTGTGCACTCAGGAAATGGCAGTCTTGTTGAACCCTTGCCTGTCTTCCCAGTCCCTTAAGGTAGCTGTTGCCATCTGCTAACTGCTTGCTGATTTGAAATAGATTATTGGAAGTAAATTGCTACTAAAGAGTTTCAGCTGCTCAGGTACTAAAATTTCATTTCTGTGCTAAAGATCAGAGTTGTTTAGTCTCTTGCCACTCTGTTCTTCCTCCTCCCCACCCTGAACTATAGCTAAAAGAGAAAAAAAAGGATTCCATGGTCAGAAGAACTTCATCTGGACACTCAAAATAAGATCTAATCATAGATTAAACTCAGCTAGGAATAAACCAAATAGGAATGGAAATTGACAAAGATGTAATACACTTTCCCTTATTTTCCCTTCATTGATGACTTTTTTCTCATTATATGTCATATTAAGAGACTGCTAGGTGGCACAGTAGCTAGTGGTGGATCTGAAGAAGTAGTGAACTGAGAAGACTTGAGTTCAAATCCTGCCTCAGGCACTTACTAGCTGTGTGTCTGAGCAAGTCACTTAACCTCTATCATCCTCAGTTTCCTCCTGTATTAAAGGGGATAATAATAGCACCTACCTTTCAGGGTTGTTGTAGGGACCAAGTAATATTTATAAAGCATTTTGTAAACCTTAAAATGCGATGTAAAAGCTAGTGATTATTGTTAGCTGAGGAGTGAATAAAAGATAATTTTGTCAAATGCTAAATATATAGTCACTGGCCCATTGTAGGTATTTAAGAAGTCCTTCCTTTTTTCTTCCTTTCCTTCCTCCCTCCCTCTTTCCCTTTCCTTCCTTCCTTCCCTTCTTTCCTTCCTTCCTTCTTCTTATAATCATCATCATCATCACCATCATCATCACCTTAATTGTTTCTGACAATCCAGTGACATCTCATTATATTAATATGCTGCAACTTGTTTAGGAATACTCCCATTGATGCGCATTTCTTTGTTTCCAGTTCTTGGCTATCATTAAAACTGCTGGCACTGCATATTTTGGTGCACACAGGACTTTTCTGTCTTAGGGGGCATGGCATATATCTAACAGTGAAATTTCTAGGTCAAAAAATACGGGCATTGTTGTAAATTTAAAAAAATACATTTCCAAATTATTTTCCAGAGTAGTTGAACAAATTCACTTTCATTATCTTCTTTAAAAGTTATAGAAAACATTGTCACTGGAAATGAGGAATTGAAAAAAATAATAAATCACCTCTATTTTTTTGAACTATCCTGCTGCTGTTCAGTGCAGGAAATATGGGCCTTCTTTCTCTCAATAATCTGTGCATTTGGTACACAATATACACTTGACTTCATGTGGTCCTGGCACCAGACGAGGCGCACAGCACAAAGCCAAGTTTCAGATCCAAGTAAAACTGGAAAACTATAAGTTGTGTCTCCCAACAGCAGGAGCACATCATGAATTCAGTTGGGTTTAATTGCATGCTGTAGTGACTGTATCAGTTACCATAGCAACTAGCCACAACAGCAGTAAATGAATCTGTTTAGGAGCTTTAACCAAATAAGCACCAGGATGGTATTGGAGAAAAACGTGTCCTAACGCACATATATATATATATATATATACTTCATTCAAACAGTTGTGCTTCAAACAGCTACCAGCCTTCTAGACTTCCAGATACAAGTATCTTGGGTTGAAAAGTCTACGTTTGGGAGTTGGCAGCTCACTGCACTGGTGAGTTTCATGAGGAAAAATGCTGCCTTAACAGGTTGTAGAACAAGGAACCCTGCCTGACTCACAATGTCTAGATGAATGAACACAAGATAATCCCCTGTATATGCTTAGCCATCTTCTGTGGCTGAGCAAATTATACCATTATTGGCCCAGGTGTGCTGGCCTTTTAAAAGTGAGATTGTCCTAATCGCCAGCAAAGAGCTGAGAGTGGGGGATCCGGATCAATGACTTCACAGTTTTTATGGAGTGTCTACTGAACCGCAACCACCAGGCAGAGGTTCTTAGCCTGGGGCCCATAAACTTGTTTCCAAAAAAAGATTTTGATTAATTTATTCCAGTATCTACAATTTTACATAGTTTATTTTCTGCATTTTAAAGCATTACTCTGAGAAGGGCTTTCTCAGGCTTCACCAGACTGCCAGAGCAGTTCAATAGACAAAAAAATAAAAATAAAAAAAAAGAAGCCTAGTGCTTAGGAAAAACTTCAGTGTCTACAGCTGTTATAGACATCAGATGTTATTCAGTTTTATTCCCTGGCTTTATAGATGAAGAAAATAAGGCCCATCAAAGTTAAATGAATAATTCAAGGACACACTTTTTAAGATCACAGATTTCAAAAGAAGGAGCCTTAAAAGTCACTGAATCTGGCTTTTTAATTCTACAGATTAGAAAACTGGAGTGAAAAGGGATTAAATGACCTGTCCAGGATCACACAGTAAATAAATGTCTGAAGCCAGATTAAAATCCAGGTCCTCTTACATCCATGTTCAACCCTTAATCCGCTGTGCTATTTACCTCTTAGGTAGTTGGTAATAAAGATTCAAACCAAGGTCTTCTGACTCCAACTTCATCGAGTTTTCCATTACACTACATTCCCAAGGCAAGTTTAGGGATTTCTGACACTTATTTCCATTCATTATTCATTTAATTTGGAACACTTGGCATCTAGAGAGAAAAATTTGGGCATGGAACTTCAGTAAATATTACCTTTAGGGATTAAGAAGGAGGCCATTGCAGCATCACTGGACTTGAGAATACTCAAAACTCTTAAACTATGCCTCAATTTCCTCATCTATAAAACAAATGACTTGAACTCAATGGTTTCTAAATTTGATCATATTTAGCTTCACTGTCAAGCCAAAATTTTCAGTTAGGCCTTTTCACTAGGAGATAATATGACAGATCACTTTTCTTCCCTTCTTCATCGAAGCAGACCAAACTGTGGCACCATGGTTCTGTGTGGTCTATTCCAAGAGATGAAGCAGTCATACGTCAAACTCTGACCACTGGGCCGAACTTTAACAAAGAAGGTTGTTCAGGTGTATAGTCACAGAGTTAGTACTAGAATGCACTTTAAAAGTCATCTTGTCCAATTCTCACAGTTTATAAGGAAGAAGGTGAGGACCTGAAGACCTACAGAGGCTGAGAGACTTAAGTAGGGTCACCAAGCTAGTAAGAGCCATTACTGGGATTATGACACAAGTCCTGTGACTCCAAATTCAGAATCCTTTCTAATTCAAGTCACTGCCTATCCAAGGTGATCTCTTAATAGAAAAAAGCAAGCAGTGATGCCAATGCTTTGCTTTGGTATGAGGGTTGTTCCGAATTTTAAACAAAAAAATATGCAGAAGTAAAAAGAGAACAAATGCAGCCATAACTTGATCAAAATTAATTCATCTCAATTAATTCAACAAGCATTTATTAAATACCTTTTATTGACTGGGGATTGCGCTATATACAGGAAATAAGAAGAAAAATAAAACATCACCTAAAGGAGCCTATATTTATGTTTATTTAGAAGGAGAGGGACCGTGAAAACAGGAAAAACATAAGAACAATCTACAGAGTAATGAAATAATTACTAAATCTGCAAGATTATGAGCTGAAAGTTGAAACTGGCTTTATTTAACTGGGAACTATTGAACTGAGCCTTGAAAGAAGCTAGGGATTCCAAGGGAGAGAGGCGGAGAGAGCACATTGAGTACCGCTTATACAAAGGCATGAAAATGGGGAAAATGGGGGCATGAAATATCCAGTCTGGTTACGCTGTCAGGTGCGTACAGGAAAGTAATATCTGATAAACCCAGTAAAAGGTCTGGAGACAGATTTTGAGGGGCTTGAAAAGGCAATGAGCAAAGTTTGTATTTTATCCTTCAAGTAATAGTCAACAATGAGAGCTTTTTAACACTCCAAGAAGCTGTAGCATGCACCGTGACCATAATGTGGTAAAACTCTCTTGGCAAACAGGTTAGACCAGGTTGAGGGTAACCAACAGGCAGGCCTGACACCCATCAATGAGTTGAGGGGGCTTCCCAAGCATGTGAAGACTTCCCCTGGCAAAATAGGCAGATGAGAACAATTTTTTCCATCGGCCAGGAACATAGCTGATGCAAATTCGGTGGAGTGCTTGGAGTCTGGTCAGACATCAAAGACACCGACGTCATCCACTGCATCTGGGGCCATTGCCAATCATCTTGACTTTTGCCTTGACAGTGGATTTTGATGACTCAGAAAGAAACAGTGAGGCAACTCTGCTTCACTTAAATCCAATTTACGTGCAAGTCAAGACATCACCCTGTGATGTCACTGATCTTCTTTGAAAAGGAAGGATTAACAACAAAAACAATAGCATGATTATACCTTTACTTATGATTATCTACGAGAAAGATGGATTGGTGAGAGGGAGAAACTATAGACAAGAAGGTACATTTGGAACCATTGTAATGGTCGAAGGTAGAAGAGAAGAGGTCCAAATTTAGGGAGACAGTCACATGAGTGGAGAGAAGGGGACAAAGTATATAATGATGTAGAGGTAGAAACAAAGTTATAGACATTTGTTAAGCCACTTTTATGTGTCAGATGTTGTGTTAATTCAATTCAAAAACCATTTATTAAGCACCTCCTGTGTTCCAGGTGCTGTGAGAAGCACTGCATATACAAGGAAGAGAAAGAGACTGAGTCTGGTCTCAAGGAGCATCAGGAAAGACTTTTTGTAGAAGGTGAGATTTTGGTTAGGATCTGAAGAAATTAGAACATGGCGTATCATGAGTAAATATTGTATCAAAGAGTACATAGAGGAGAATAAGATGTAAGAAAACTAGAAAGTGAGGCAGGTTATTTTCGCTTAAGGCTGTTTTATTGAAATAAGCCAGATACAGAATTTATGAGTTGATATATAATTGGAGAAGAAGTTTAAAAGGAGTGAAAAGTCAACGATAACTTTGAAGATATAAGCCTGAGTGACTGGAAGGATGGTGGTGCCTTCAAGAGAAACAAGAAAGTTAAGAGGTGAGGGTTTGAGGGAAAATAAAAATGAGTTCTATTTGGGACATGTTGTGTTTGAGACACTTGTGAGAACATCCATTGGAAATATCCAATAGTCACTGGGTGAAATGGGACTGGAGATCAGGAGAGAGACTAAAGCTGTATCTATAGATGTAGGAGTGATTCACATAAAGATAATGATTAGCCCCATGGGCGATTGTAAGTCATCCAGAAAACTTAGAGAGAGATGGCAAAAGGGTCCAGGATAGATCCTTGAGGTACAACCTCAGGGTGCATGGCAAGTGTGATGATCCAGCAAAGGGCACTAGTTATTAGACAGGAGAACCAGGAGCAGGCAGAGTCCAGAAAACCCAGACAGTGAAGGGTATCCCAGAAGAATGAGAGGGCAAATACTGAAGAAAGATGAGAAATTAGAAAATA
This sequence comes from Notamacropus eugenii, assembly GCF_028372415.1. Lineage (NCBI taxonomy): Eukaryota > Metazoa > Chordata > Mammalia > Diprotodontia > Macropodidae > Notamacropus > Notamacropus eugenii. Next base: position 160,542,431 of record NC_092878.1, read on the forward strand.
ACGTTATCTTGGAAAGAGCAGTGTCAGTTGATGAGGTGAGAAATCAGATTACTGCGGGGAGTGCAGACAGTATCTTCTAGGAGTTTGACTCAGAAAGAGAATAGAAGTATAGTGGGGTAGTTGAAGGTAATGACAGGTAGTCCAGTGATAGTATGTAAAAGATAAGAAGGTTTAGCTAAGTTTGTAGGTAATAGGGAAGAAGGCTATGTAGCAAATTTATAGGATATGTAGGATACATATGTGTGTGTGTATACATATATATGTATAAGAGCATGGTGTTAAGGGGATGAGATTAAAGGCACAGGTAGAGGAAAAAAGAAGGGCCATTCCTTTAACAGACTAGAGCAGAGGAGGAAAGGATGGGAAGAGGATATCCAGGAGTTTTTAGATATAAAGAAGCACAAAAGAAGCAATTCACACCCCACAACTATTTTCTCAGTAAAGTCTGAGACAAAATTCTTTCAAGAGAGGAAGGTATAGGGATTACCGGCGCCTTGAGCAGAGGATAAAAACTGGTTTGCAATAGGTACCCAATAGGATAGAATGTAACATACAGCCAATTAGAGAAGAGTAAAGCCTTGTAACAGCTGGGAACCTCAGAGCTTAGATACTGTAACTTTAGAGGGGATCTACTTAACGTTGCTTGGTGACTTCCTCTTGTACTGTTTGGTGGCATATGAACTGAACCAGAGGAGACAGGTGAGGGCAATCTATGATTAGAGCTTGTCCAGTCATCAGATACAAAAGGACAAGAAGGGAGGCATTAGTGAGGAGAGGACAACATGCCACTGAGCTGGTTAACTGTAGGATCAAGCTTGGGAAGGAAAGAAACCAAGGTCAGAAGGGGGCTGTTGGTCCAAGATACAGCTGCAGATTGAAAGTAGTAGAGTTCATGGGGAGGTTGAGGGAGGCACAAAGAAAGGTGGAATAATAGGTTATGTTCAGAGGGAGGAATTGCAGAGAGCTCAAGAGATGACCATGGGAATGAAATTCCTGTGAGTGATTTTAAAGAATAAGGGTGTGTTCATCCCATGTGAGGCTGAAAAAGGAGAGGAAAAAAAGTGAGTCATTTCAGGAAACAAAGTGATTCATTTCAAATGAACCTCTTGTTATCTTCATGTGGGCCCTCTTGGAGGAGCCATTTTGGGGTATAAAATTCAATGTTTCCAGACCTTATTCCTAAATGAGCCATAATTCAAATTTTAAGGACATTAATTCTAGTCTCCATTGGTCTAAATGGTAAGTTTAAAGGGTTTGAAATGTGTTCATTTGTATATTATATATGTGGCTGGATTCACTTTCTGTATACATATACATGTGTATGTATATATGTATGCATACATACACACATATATACATACACATAAACATATATGTATGTGTGTATGAATACACACATTTAATTTCATCGTTCCATATGCTGTGGTTTAACAAGGACATTGATAAGCTACAGTATCTAGAGAAGGACAATCAAGATGGTGACAGGTCGAATAGTCCAGAACGTGCGGCTCCTCCATTATAGCTCAGAAATACCATGAGAACTGGCAATCATCATTGCCATTATGTCATAAATATAGTATTAAAACCAACAGGCTGCAACAGTTTTAGTTGACATCAGTAAAAAATAGAAATAGAATAACCTTTAGAAGCACAGCTGGAGAGATCAGGCATTTTACACTAGGCAGTTGTGTGCAGAAAACAAGAGTTGCATGAGAAATCTTGATAGGCCAGGGGGGAGGGGGTGTTGATTGGACTTTTTTTTACTTACTTGCCTTTTTACTTAGCCCTTCTTGTTATTGTAAGTTACTAAGAGGTAGCCAAGATTTGAATTCAAAAGAACTGGGATCCAATTGTGTATCTGCTACCTAGTAGACAGTTATGTTCTAGACAGGACCAATGTTATGGAGAATTGATAATAGGGGATCTGTGTAGATGAAATAACCATGGAAGACGGTATGATTCCACGTTAAATGATTCAGAAATAGGAATGAGGCAAAGACAATTAGCATGACTTCTGTGCAAAGAGGACATGCAGATTCAAGAAATGTTACTGTTTTTTAAACTGAGTTTGTCATCTCTTTGACAGTCACCTTTCCACCATGGGGAAATTTCCATTCTGGTGCCCACAGCCGTGATGGCTGACTTCCTGATCTGGATCACAATTTTATGCTCATGTAATTCCTGACTCAACCTACTCTCTGGACTTCTGTACCTCCTCTAAGGCCACCTTGTGACTGCAAGAGACCCCTGCCATTGGCTGGCTTTTTGTGTTATTCTCTTCTATTAGAATAAAAACTCCTTGAAGGCAGGGGCTGTCTTGTTTGCTTGCATTTATCTTCCCAGTGCCTGAAGGTTTTCAGATATCGCTTTGAGTGGACTTAGAAAAATAGATATGATATTTTTCCTTCCTTGATCGTTATATGGTCTGGAACTCTTCCTGTAGTTATTAATGGGGAGGTGGACCATTCTACACCTGATCCCTCTGCCATCTTAGGTGGAATTACATATAATAAATTCTTTTGATTTTTATAATACAATTTTATTGATGTCATTTTTCCAAATAACTATAGTTTCCCCCAGTATCCTTTCACTTCCTCTCTCAGAAAGTCATTCCATACAACAAATAATAACTTAAATAGGAAAATGTCAGTATAATTGATTAACACACAAAAATCTGAAAATATGTTCAATGTATAACACTTATGGACCTCCTTCTGCTTCTGCGAATGTTTGAGGTGGAAGTTTGTTCATATCTCTCATTTCTGAGTCAGTTTTTATAATTTTGACACATTTTTGACACACTTTTCACTTATTAATAGTTGCTCCTTCCATTTACATTGTTGTGGTTGTAGATTCTTTTCTTGACTCTGCTTACTTCTTTCTGTATCAGTTCATGTATGTCTTTGCATGCTTCTATGTATTCATCACATTTATGATTTATTTCCTAACAGTAATATTGTATTATAGTCACATATCACATTTTGTTTGTCATTTCCCAATTAATGAATATTGACTTCATTTACAATTCTTTGCTATCATACACATATGCAAAATGCTGCTATATTTTGTATACATGGGGCTTTCTTCCTATGGCCTCTTTGTGGTCAAACCCAGTAGTGGAATCTTTGGGTCAGAGATCATTGAATCACTTTATTTGTATAATTTCAAATCACTTTCCAAAATAGCTATACTAATTCTTAGCTCCATCAAAATGTATTAGTGTGCCTGCCTTCCCACATTCCCTCCAAAACTGATTATTCCCAGCTTTGGGCAGCTTTGTCAATTTACAGGGTGTGAGGTGAAACCTCAGTATTGTTTCAATGCACATTTTAATGTTTTGAAGCATTTGCCTTCTGTTGCTTTCCTCTTCCCACCCCAAATTTACTCCAGAAAGTCACTGACTATAATTCTTGTCTTAGACTAGAATCTTATCACTCAGCTGATTGTTCTCTACAAAGGTTCCAGTCATCCCTTCATCACCAAGTCTAATGGCCTTTTCTCAATCCTAATACTTCTTGATTTCTCCGGAGTATTTTATACCATTGGCCACCCACTCTTCCTGTACACTATCACCTCTTAAGGCTTTGTGACATTACTCTCTTCTGTTCTCCTCCTACCTGTTTGACCACTTCTCATGCTTCTGTCTTGATTCTTTATTAACTTCATCTTCCCAAACTGTGGGCATCACCTCAGGTTCCGTCCTGCATCCTTTTTTCTTCTCTGTCTGTACTCTGGTCCTTAGTGATCTCATTAACTCAGACAGATTCAATTAATATTTCTTTGCAAATGACTCCCGAATCAATGCTATATATCTAGTCTCTTCTCTGTCTCTGTCCCAAGCTCCAGTCCCCACCATCATCAATTGCTTATTAGACAACTCAAACCATATGTCCCATAGGAATCTCAAATGCAACATGTACAAGACAGAATGTTTTATCTCTTATCCCTAAACCCACCTCTCTTACTAACTTCCCAATTTCTGTTAAGAAGAGTACCTTCATCCTTTAAATCATCAAGGTTTGCCATCCTGGTGTCATCTTTAACTTTCATTTATGTTACATATCCAATCATTTGCTAAATCATATTCTCTATTTTTACAAATATATTGCCTCTTCAAGCAATGATTTAGAACCTCACTGCTTTTTGCCGGAACTATTTCAATGACTTCCTAATTGTTCTCCCTCTCTCATGTCTCCCTCAGATCCAATCCATCCTTCATAGAGCTGCTAAAGAGATTTCCTTAAAACTCAGGTGTGACTATATCATTGTAATGACTACAAGTGGTCATGACATTTTTTATCTAGGGACATTTGGTCTAGAAAATGACAGGGTTTTTTCTGCTTTTTTTTCCTTTCCCTTTGTAGGACTTGGACTGAAACAAAATATATTCAAAGTTTTTGACATTTGTGAGCTTTCCCTGAGGCTGCCATATGAAAGTCATTGGGATGGGGCAAACTGACATGATTTGCTCTTAAGTAAGAGTAAATTTCCACCAACTGGAAATATTATAAGAAAAATCAATTTTTTTTCGTGTTTGAAGTTATGTTAGAATGGTAAAGAATAACAAAAGAAACAATTTTTCATTAAAAGAAATAAGAATTCATAGACCCTTTTTCCATAGGACGACTTTATCAACATGTTTGAATTCTGGCCAAACCCTAAACCTTCATGGCACAGCAATACAGGTTAAATGCTCACAGGAAATTCTTCTAAAATTCAAAGATTTTCATAGCTTCCCATTGTCAAAGATAAGGCAAAGTTAAGAGAGGTCATGTGATATAATAGATCAACAAATCATGCAATAATATTGTGGGTGGAAGGATTTCTGAAATCACCCAAGAAAACCTGTACTGAGCAAGACTCTCAACAAGCCATTATCCAGCTGCAGATGAATCAATAATCATTTATTACATCTTTACTATATTTCATGAAAGTGCTAGGCAAAGGGGAATACCTGAAATAAGTCTTTACCCTTGAGGATCTTAGAGAAGGGAAACAATATAACCATAAACAGAATAACTAAGAAAGCTTGGAGGTAAGGTCCTAGAGGAGTCTTCATGTAGCCAGAGATTCTGAAGGTGAGCCATCAAGGAAATGAAAAATTCTTAGAGTCTAAGGAAAGTAGAGAGTACGTCCTGGGTAGAGGGGACAGGCAATTCAACGATACAGAGATGGGAAATGAGTTCTCATGTCAGCAACAGAGAGAAAGCCAGTTTAGTTGTAACAGTGAGTTTGTGTGTGTCAAGAAGTATTTCTTAGGCACCTACTCTATACCAGGTGTTGTGTTAAGAACTAGAGATAAGAAGAAAAGCAAAAAAAACAAAACAACAATAAAACAGTCTCTCCTCTCATATCAATCACAGTCTAATAAAAGACAGCATGCAAATAGTTATACACAAATTATACATACATAGATATAGTGTTATATATATATACATACACATATATATATATACATACATACATACATACATATATATAGTGTGTGTGTGTGTGTGTGTGTGTTGAGATAATCAAGAGAAAGGAGGGCAGCTAGGTAGGATAGTGGATAAAATACTGAACCTGGATTTAAAAATCTGAGTTCAATACTGTCTCAGTGACTTGCTCTCTCTGTGACCCTGAACATATTACTTAAACTCTCTGCATCACTTTCCTTATCTGTAAAATGGATATAATAATAGTACCTATCACCTAAGAGTGTTGTGAGGATCAAATGAGACAATATTAATTTAACTCTTGTTGTCAATTACATTATAATATTATATTGTTGTATATTTTAGTAATTATATACTCATGAAGTATGAATTATTGATAACTAAATTATTCTGTGTAATATATTATTTTCTAATGTTATATTAATTATATATAATTAATTATATAATTATTGATTATAATAATTAATTTGTAACAAGGCTAGAATAGTGATTTAGAGCTAATTTATGACAGATTCTAAAAGATAGAGGGGTTTCAATTTTATTCTATGAGAATGGCAAGATAATTCAATTTAGTGGAGTCAATTTAAGTGGAGTCAATATCATGGTCACACGTGAGCTTTAAGAAAATCACTCCATTTTCTGTGTAGAGGATGCATTGGAGAGGGGAGAAACATGAGGTGGGGAGACTTGATAGAAAACTATTGCAATAGACCATGGAGGTGGTAGTGACAGAATGAGCTAGAGTAGTAAGTGTGTGAATAGGGAGAAGGTAATAGATGTACAAGGTGATCAGAAGTAAAAATACCAATATTTGACAACTGATAGTATGTGTGGGGTGAGGGAGAGTGAGGAGTCGAGGATGACTCAAGTTGGTAAGTTGTTAATAGAGAAGTTTAGAAGAGAGATGGAATTGCGGGGGGAGAGGTGTTTCATATTTGAAATATCCATGGGACTCTGAAATTTCTCTTTTTAGTTTTTTATTTTTGACTTAAACGCTAAAACTTAAATGCAGAATAAGAAAGAAAAAAAGAAACATTTTAAACCAACATAAAATAAGAAAAGAAAAAAATGTCATGTTCAGAGCTGAATGTAAGAGATGATTCAAAATATATAGCAATAAATGTCCATTTCAAGAAAACCTATGAAATAAATACAAGTTGTGTTGAAAGCTGTTCATCTTTTTTTTTTGCTTCCTTGTAAGTTTTTTTTTGTTGTTTTTCTCTGTTGACTTTTTATTTTGTTATTTTTTGACTCTGAAATATCTTTACCTGCTCATGAGCTTTATCATTCCATGTTTCCCTGTGCCTTACAAAACTTAGCCCTGGTCTTCACCTTCAACGTTACTCCTCAGTTCTTTCCCACACCATCACTGCTATATTGTCTATATTATCCTACTTTCCCCAACTGACTTCTTGGTGAGCTAGTTCAACTCTATTATCCTCTGCTCTTGAGCTGCTAGAACCTTGATCCCATTCCTGATCATGTCCTGGCAAGCTCCTATCTTGGTTTTCTCCCATGCTCCCATCATCTACTACTACAAGTCTTCACATGTTCAGGGTAGAGATCACCTAACTCACTGATTGGTTGGAGGCCTGTCAGTTACACTCAACCTGGTTTAACCCATCTACCAAGATGATTTTTTTAATTAATTTATTTAACTTTTAACATTCATTTTCACAAAATTTTGGGTTCCAAATTTTCTCCACATTTCTCCCCTCCCCCACCCCAAAACACCAAGCATTCTAATTGCCCCTATCACCAATCTGCCCTCTCTTCTATCATTCCTCCCTTCCCTTGTCCCCATCTTCTCTTTTGTCCTGTAGGGCCAGATAACTTTCTATACCCCTTTACCTGTATTTCTTATTTCCTAGTAGCAAGAACAGTACTCGACAGTTGTTCCTAATACTTTGAGTTCCAAATTCTCTTCATCCTTCCCTCCCAACCCATTCCCTTTGGAAGGCAAGCAATTCAATATAGGCTAAATCTGTGTAGTTTTGCAAATGACTTCCATAATAGTTGTGGTGTGTAAGACTAATTGTATTTCCCTCCATCCTATCCTGCCCCCCATTGCTTCTATTCTCTCTTTTGATCCTGTCCCTCCCCAAGAGTGTTGACTTCAAATTGCTCCCTCCTTCCATTGCCCTACCTTCCATCATCCGCCCCACCCTACTTATCCCCTTATCCCCCACTTTCCTGTATTGTAAGATAGGTTTTCATACCAAAATGAGTGTGCATTTTATTCCTTCCTTTAGTGGAATGTGATGAGAGTAAACTTCATGTTTTTCTCTCACCTCCCTTCTTTTTCCCTCCACTAAAAAGTCTTTTGCTTGCCTCTTTTATGAGAGAAAATTTGCCCCATTCCATTTCTCCCTTTCTCCTCCCAATATATTTTTCTCTCACAGCTTAATTTCATTTTTTAAAGATATGATCCCATCCTATTCAATTCACTCTGTGCTGTGTGTGTGTGTGTGTGTGTGTGTGTGTGTGTGTGTGTGTAATCCGATGCGGTACCCAGATACTGAAAAGTTTCAAGAGTTACAAATATTTTCTTTCCATGTAGGAATGTAAACAGTTCAACTTCAGTAAGTCCCTTATGACTTCTCTTTACTGTTTACCTTTTCATGCTTCTCTTCATTCTTGTGTTTGAAAGTCAAATTTTCTTTTCAGCTCTGATCTTTTCATCAAGAATGCTTGAAAGTCCCCAATTTCATTGAAAGACCATTTTTCCCCTGAAGTATTATACTCAGTTTTGCTGGGTAGGTGATTCTTGGTTTTAGTCCTAGTTCCTTTGACTTCTGGAATATCCTATTCCACGCTCTTTGGTGCCTTAATGTAGAAGCTGCTAGATCTTGTGTTATCCTGATTGTATTTCCACAGTACTTGAATTGTTTCTTTCTAGCTGCTTGCAATATTTTCTCCTTGACCAGGGAACTCTGGAATTTGGCCACAATGTTCCTAGGAGTTTCTCTTTTTGGATCTCTTTCAGGCTGTGATCTGTGGATTCCTTGAATACTGATTTTGCCCTCTGGTTCTAGAATCTCAGGGCAGTTTTCCTTGATAATTTCATGAAAGATGATGTCTAGGCTCTTTTTTTGATCATGGTTTTCAGGCAGTCCCATAATTTTTAAATTGTCTCTCCTAGATCTATTTTCCAGGTCAATTGTTTTTCCAATGCGATATTTCACATTATCTTCCATTTTTTCATTCTTTTGGTTTTGTTTTGTGATTTCTTGGTTTCTCATAAAGTCATTAGCCCCCATCTGTTCCATTCTAATTTTGAAAGAACTATTTTCTTCAGTGAGCTTTTGAACCTCCTTTTCCATTTGGCTAATTCTGCTCTTTAAAGCATTCTTCTCCTCATTGGCTTTTTGAACCTCTTTTGCCAATTGAGTTAGCCATTTTTCAAGGCGTTATTTTCTTCCACATATTTTTTGGGTCTCCTTTACCAAGGTGTTGACCTGCTTTTCATGCTTTTCTTGCACCTCTCTCATTTCTCTTCCCAGTTTTTCCTCCACCTCTCTAACTTGATTTTCAAAATCCTTTTTGAGCTCTTCCATGGCCTGAGCCCATGGTATATTTATTTTGGATGTGTGGGATACAGAAGCCTTGACTTCTGTGTCTCTCCCTGATGGTAAGCATTGTTCTTCCTCATCAGAAAGGATGTTCACCTAGAAAGTAACCTTCTATGGTCTTATTTTTTTTTCCCTTTTCTGGGCATTTTCCCAGCCAGTGACTTGACTTCTGAGTTTTCTTTCCACCCCCACCTCGCCTCCACATCCGCCCAGCCAGCACTTGGGGTCTGAGATTCAAATACAACTTCCCAGCCTCAGGGCTTTGGGCAGGGGCAGGGCTGCTATTCAGTGTGAGATTAAGTTCAGGTGATCAGGTGGGGGCAGGGCCACCACACGGGACTCAGTTCCCTCAGGGGGTTTATGCAGAGACCTTCAACAATGGATGCGAGCTCCTGCCTGCTTTGGGAAGCCCTTTCTGCTGCTGCCCCCGCTGCTTCCTCCTGAGGGGGCCTGAGCCACGAGGACACCCCACTTCCCTGCTGGCCATGCAAAAACACTCTCTCACAGACCCTTGTCACCTGTGGGTGGAGGGACCTGCGCAGCTGCCAGAGATTCTGTCCCTGAAGCCTGCTGGGATCTGCTCCTCTTGGTGCCATGTGGCCAAGGCAGGGCTGTGCTGTGCTCCGCATCTGGTGTGCTACGGACCTTTTGCATCAGGTTTTCAGGTCTCTCTGGAACAGAAATCTCATCCTCTCCATTGTTCTGTGGCTTCTGCTGCTCCTGAATTTGTTGGGAGTTCTTCTTTACAGATATTTTATGGACTGTGTGTTCGAGCTAGCATATGTGTGTCTTTCTACTCTGCCATCTTGGCTCCTCCCTACCAAGATGATTTTACCAAGATGTTGCCACTAGGCATGCCATAGCTTCTTGTAGACACAGGTGAGGTTGGGTGAAGGTGGACATCAAAGCTGGCTAAGCAGTCCTGAAAAGGGCTTGGCAAGCCCTCCCACTAGAAGTACTAGTCCTCTCCGAGCATTGCATCTAACCCAGGTCATTCCTTATGTAATTAGGTCTAGACTTATACCCATATAACATGAAAAGCTCAAACTAGATAGACAAACTGATTATTATACCATTAAAAATGAGAAGAGAACTTGGTCAAGTACCTTTCATAGCTAGGGTGAAAGTTCTTCACTAACTAGGTGATCTCAAAGTAAGTTGCAAATTTTAATATTAAACTGAAAAGCTTTTTCATGAATAAAAGCCAACATAATAAGGACCAGAAAGGATGGTATTACCTGGGTAAAATATTTTAATCAAACATTTCTGATCAATGTTTGTTTTCCAAAGTATATAGGGAAGTAACTCATAAATGAGGCAGAGCCATTCCCCCAATGCATATGTAGTCAAAGATAATGAAAACAAAATAGTTCTCCAAAGAAAGATTGAATACCATTAAAAAATATAGACATGAAGAATTGCTCCAAAGATAAGAAATAAGAAGAATTCAAATGCCACCAATTCTGAGGTTTCATCTCACACCCAGGAAATTGACAAAGATGGAAAAAAATATGAGAATATTTGGTGCTAAAGGGATTATGACAAGATAAATATACTAGCATCTTCTTGGTTGAATTGAAAATTGGTCCAATAATTCTGGAATGAATTGAGCATAATGCTAAATGCAAGAAAAAAATCCATACCTAGTGTTCCAGAGATCCATTTGCTCAGCATATGTTCCATATAGGTGAAACATACAAATGTCATATATACTACAACATATTGATAGTCAAAATTTTTTGTGACATGGAGAAACTCAAAGAACAATTAACTCACATCAGTGGGGAATAACTCAATTAATTATGGTCCATAAACAGAGGCAATAGGGTGTATTGGCTAGAATGTTACCTTGAAAGCTGAAAGGATATGGATTCAAGTCCCAGCTCTCACATACTTGTTATGTGACCCATGGCCAGTATCTTAGCTTCTCAGAGCTTAAGTTGCACAGAAGGTCTCAACTTTTATTGGTAGACAGAGTTTAATCTTTGAGAAGCCATTATGGCATCATTATTATGAACTTAAGTTATTATTGTTTTGCTAAAACATAAAAGGACCAGTTAATCATCCTTTCCAGTTAAAAGAATGACAGAAAAGGTAGAGCTTACTGCATAAACAAAGATCAGCAGACACAGGAAAACAAGCTTCCATACTTCAAAGTCTGGGAGTCATTGGCTTGAAAGGCAAAAAAAAAAAGTGTCATCCTTTGAACATCAACCACAAAGGCATGTAACTACATCTCTTTACCTGCACGTGAGTTACAGACTTTTGCCTTCAACTGAAAATCATACGATATAGAGAGTCAGTTATAGTTTAGTGGAGCAAGGTCTGACGTTTAAGTCTAATGATTTGGAATTAAATTTGGATTCTACTAAATCCCCACAATTCCTTTCAATTAAATTCAACAAGCATTAAACAACCACTTTGGGGCAGCTAGGTAGGACAGTGGATAAAATGCAGCGCTTGAAGTCAAGCAGACTCACCTTCATGAGTTCAAACTCAGTCTCAGCCACTTACTAGCTGTGTGACCTTCAACAAGTCATGTAACCCTGCTTACCTCAGTTCTTCTTATGTAAAATGAGCTGAAGAAGGATGTGGCAAACTACTCCAATATCTATGGCAAGAACAGCCCAAATGGAGTCACAAAGAGTCAGACAAGACTCAAATGACTTCACAGTACCGCCAAATGTTCTAGCCACTCTTTCTGACAAGAATAAAATTATTTCTGCCCTCAAGAAGTTTTCATTCTGCTGGGAACAGCATGTGTACAGAAGCATGTATACAGACAACATGTATACAGATATGTATACATTTTTTTTTGCTTCAAAGTGCATATAAAAGTTACATTTGCACCGGAATGTAGTCTAAGTATGAAAGTGTTGTCTAAAAAATACACATACCTTAATTCAACATAGTTTATTGTTAAAAAATGCTAACCATCACTGAAGTTTTCAGTGAGTTGTAATCTTTTTGCTGGTGGAGGGTCTTACCTCGATGTTGATGGCTGCTGACTGATTGGGGTGCTAGATTGCCGAAAGTTGAGGTGGCTGTGACAATTTCTTAAAACAAAACAATGGAGTTTGCCATTTGTTGGTTCTTCCTTTCAATTGAACACTTAGAAGTTATGAATTGACCTAATTTCAATATTGTTTTGTCTCAGGGAATAGGGATCCTGGAGGAGAGGGAAAGAGATGGAACAGGCTGTCAACAGTGCAATCGGAACACACAAAGTATGTACTGATTAAGTTTACCATCTAATATAGGCAATGGTTGTATTGCATCTGGGTATTTCTCACAATGTTTCAAACTGCCACTGTGAACTAAAATAATCAGTCTTGACTTTTCTGAGAAGCAATTCAGACAATCAGAAAGAGGGTAGATAACTTTGCCATTCAGGATAGAATTTCAGAGATGCCCAGAAGGTATTTCTGTTTCCTAGAGTTTTTCTATGGTGATGGAGGTGGGAGCACAGCACCATGAGATCGTAGATTTAGAAGTGGGAGGGATGTTTGAGGGTGCTGAATTCAATGCCCTCATTTTACAAAAGAGGAAAATGTCATAGAAAGGTGAAATGGTCAGGGTCATGCACCTTATTGGCAGGTTTTCCTGACTCAAAGGATAGTGCCCCCTTTCCTATGCCATGCTACCTCTCAAAATTCAAGCAGTAGAATATTTCCTGTGGCAAGAGAAGACCTAGATTCAAATCCCACCTCAAACAATTAGTACCTGTGTGACCTTGGACAAGTTACTACTTCTCTGAGCTTGTTTTCTCAACTGTTGGACTAGATAATCTCAATGTCCCTTCTGTCTCTAATTCTATGATTTTATTTTCTTTCCAGAAACAAAAGCTCTTTCTCCCACACCAAGATTTTTCATTTTAGATTCTCATTATTTCAGTGATGGCCAGGAATAACTATGTTCACTTTGTGACAGAAAATATATACAACACACTCATTTTCCCCTAATGATTTATTAAAATCTTAACATGAGCAATAAAGGAAACACTCACACACACACACACACACACACACACACATATCAAATCCCTAACGGTTCAGCAAAGCCTAAGATATCCAAAAATTTTCCTAGACCATTCCAAGTGAAGGTTATATTTCTGGCAAGACAGTCCAAACACCTGGTCTACTGAGTGGAAGAAGAACTCCGATGCTGGAAACTCGGTTTCAAATTTGGTCTCAGGAATCCTTGAGAGAATGAATCCCATTGGAACATCTTTGGGAACTTCCTGTTACTATTACTCCAAGCCCACCATAATTTAAAGTCATTCAACAAGGCACTAACTTCATTATTCAGTATTCACTAGGGGCTGCCCACTGTTTGTATGAAGCTTGAGGACACAAATGTTCCTAATAAGATTTTTCAATGTAGCAAATGTAGACAGATGGATCTAGTTAGAGGAAAGATACTTCTTTTGTTTCAGCCCTGAATTCAAAAAACTGTAGCACAAATGTTACCTACTGTGTACCTACAAAAACTAATGTTATATATAACATATGACAATACAACACGATAAAATGCAATGTGATAATATACAACACACACCATGACATAACATAAAAAAAAGAATGCTAATGTGAAGGAGGGAAGAAGAAGAAATGGAGAAATGAAGACCCTTCCAGGACTTATCTTGTCAGAAAATCAATATGACAAAAAGAATCTGTATTTGTAGATGTTTCAAATTGCTTTATGTATATGTACACACACATATTTGTTTTTGTGTGTGAATGAAGACCATGACATCAGAGAAATGGTGACATGACTTGCACTTGACTTTGTTCTGACTGCAGGAGGGCTGTGCAAGGTCCCCAACCTCACTTTCTTCTCCTGAGCCATCTGGGTCCAGTGACCAGATATTTATCAGGATAATTGGAGATGACCCGGGATGCAATGGGAGACCTTGGCCTTTCTAGATTGGCCTTTTAAGGTACTCACTTAGATGGAGGTAATGCCCATTGAGTGAATAAGCCTTTTTAAGAAGTAGTCAGGGAATTGCCCTTTTGATGAACAAAATGAACCAAAAAAAATAACTAAATCAACAGACACTGTTACTAGTGATCATCACTCTAAGCCAGCTATTAAGTGGAAGTTGTATGTGAGAGAGGAAGAAGGAGGAGGAGGAGGAGGAGAAGACAAAGGCTAGAAATTGAGTTTAGGTATGGTTAATTTGGGGAAATTTAAGGAGAGAGTAAGGAAGAGAAGTATCATGACTGAAAGGGAGACTCAAACTGAAGAACATAAGAAAACATAAGAAAATGGAGATGTACTCAAGCACAAAGACCTAATGAGAAAAAAGAACTATGAAAGAGTAAAAGTGAATGAGAATAACTGAGTAGTTCAGACACCAAAGATGGTGGATACTAAGAGCTGAGAAATTGAAGATGCAGAAAGCCTAGAGCTGAAGGAGTTGAATGAAAGATTCAATATGAAGGATAAGAATTCAAGACAGGATCAAACAGAAAGATGCAATGAGCTGATATGTCTTTCAGTTTAACCCCTTCTTTTTGAAAGTCTTTTACACACATTATTTCATTTGTGCCTCACAGAAGCACTGCGGGACATGAAGAGACAAGATACTATGTGATAAAAGTTAGAAATTCTAAAAAGATCTTGTAATCTCTAATGTTTTGCTGAATCTAGTAATACAAAATGGAATCTAAATAAATGATGTCATATTTAGCTTCTAAAAAAGGACTTCATAAGAATATGATGCATGTGAAGTGACCATATAGCAGTTTATTTGAAAAAGAAAATGGAATTTTAGGGGAATTTCTGGTTGAGTATAAGTTAATAGTGAGCGATACCATAACCAAAAACTAAATGAAACTATATTAACTAGATGTGATCTAGGGCTTGATTAAGGAAAGCATAGGTACAAGAGATGAAGAGATGACAGTCCCTCTGTGCTCTGCCCTGGTCAAACCACAGACAGAGTACTGATTTTGGTTTGGCAGCTCATTTTAGGAAGATCATTGACAAAATTGGGAACACCAAAA
Source organism: Notamacropus eugenii (assembly GCF_028372415.1). NCBI lineage: Eukaryota > Metazoa > Chordata > Mammalia > Diprotodontia > Macropodidae > Notamacropus > Notamacropus eugenii. The sequence goes on from NC_092878.1 coordinate 160,557,446, forward strand.
GGAAAGTAATCAGAATATTCCTCAAATGTGTTCTATGCGGTGAGGAGTTGAAGGTCCTATAAATATTTAACCTGGAAAAGAAAACTACAGGATCATATGATTGTTGTCTCTTAGAATTCAAAGGACTCTAACTTGAAAGAGGAATGATATTTACTCCACCCTCAGAGAGAAGAAATGGGAAAATTTGGCAGTTGAAAGAAACAAATTTACATTTAAGTTTGGGGATGTGCAGGGGTTTGTTGTATAGGAGACAAGAAAAACAAACGCATGAAAACTTTCTAACAATGAGAACTAAGTAAAAATGAAAAATGCCTTGGGAGTTCTCCATCTTGGTGGGTTCTCCATCAATGAAGTTCTTCAAGAAAAGGTTGAATGGTCCGTTTTGTGGATATGTTTATTTTTATTTTTTCCCAAAATTATTAATTTATTTGTTTTCAGTTTTCAACGTTCACTTCCATAAGTTTTAAATTTTCTCCCCATCCCTCCTCCTTCCCTCCCCAAAAAGACGTGCAGTTTTATGTATGCTGTACACATACATTCCTATTAAACACATTTTGACATTAGTCTTGTTTCATAGAAGAATTACAGTGAATAGGATAAACCATGAGGAAAAACATAACATAACAAAAGAGAAAATAGTCTGCTTCATTCTATATTCTGACTTCATACCTCTTTCTCTTGATGTGGATAGGATTTTGCATCATGAGTTCTTTGGAGATGTTTTAGGTCCTTGCATTGCTGTGAAGGGCTAAGTCCATCAAAATTAGTCCTCACACACTGTGACTTACTTTGTATAAGGTTCTCCTTGTTCTGCATGCTTCACTCAACGTAAGTTCATATAAGTATTTCTAGGTTTTTCTGTAGTTGGCCTGTTCTTCATTTCTTTTAGCGTGATAATATTCCTTTACATTCATATACCACAATTTATTCAGCCATTCCCCAATTGATTCCCCAAATCAGCCCCCTGATTTCCAGTTCTTGGCCACAACAGAAGGTGCTGCTATAAATATTTTTTGTATCTGTGGATTCATTTCCCATCTTTATGATCTCTTTGGAATCATAAATCCCTAGGAACATTATTACTTGGTCAAAGGGTATGCACATTTTTGTAGCCCTTCTGACATAGTTCCAAATTGCTCTCCAGAATGGTTGGATCAGCTCACAGCTTCATCAACAATGAATTAGTGTTCCAACTCCCCACATCTTCTGCAACATTTATCATTTTCCTGTTTTGTCATGTTAACCAATTAGATAGGTGTGATGTGGTACCTCAGAGTTGTTTTGATTTGTATCTCTCTAAACAACAGTGATTCAGAGCATTTTTTTCATATGACTATAGTTAATTTTAATTTCTTCCTCTGAAAACTGCCTGTTCATATCCTTTGACTATTTATCAATGGGAGAATGACTTGTATTCTTGCAAATTTGACTCAGTTCTCTATATATTTTAGAAATGAGGCCTTTATCATAGACGCTAGTTGTAAAACTTCTTTCCCATTTTTCAGCTTCCCTCCTAATCTTGGTTGCATTGGTTTTGTTTGTGCAGAAACTTTTCAATTTAATGTGACTAAAATTACCATTTTGCACTTCATAATATTCTCTATCCCTTGTTTGGTCACAAACCTCTCCATTGTCCATAAATCTGATAAATAAACTATGCATTGCTACCCTAATTTGTTTACAGTGTCAACATTTATACCTAGCTCACATACCCATTTGGACTTTATTCTTGTGTACAGTCTATGCCCAGTTTCCACTACACTATTTTCTGGTTTTCCTAGCAGTTTTTGTCAAACTGTGTTTTTATCCCAGAAACTGGGGTCCCTGGGTTTATCAAATAGTAGACTGCTATAGTCATTGACTACTGTCTCTTGTGGACCTAATCTATTCCACTGGAAAACACCTCTGTTTCTTAGCCAGTTCCAAGTGGTTTTGATAATATCTGTTTTATAACACAATTTAAGATCTATTATGGCTTGGTTGGGGGTATATTGTAGAGAACATTATTTTCACCTATGAGACTAACTAAATGGTCACTGATGTTCCCTCCAACTAGAAAATTCTCTAATTCTAATTCCTGTAAGAGTCCTCCTCCCTCCTCATCCACACTGCATCCCAACTTGATGTGGATGGAGGGGTGTGCTAGGTTAAATGACAGCATTTACTTTATCAAAATAGTTGGGATAAAAGGCTAGTCTTATTTCTATTCTAAATGATTCTGACAAGTCAAATTGGAATTCTTCTGGTTGATATTAATGATCAAGAATGTAATTTTTTAGTGTGAATATTGCTTCAACTGGTTCACAGGTCAAGGTTCCAAGACTTGAGTGCCTTTAGACTCTAAAGTTCAGAGATTTGGGCCCAGGATGGGAGTTTAATGAATGAATGATTAGCCTTACTGGAGTGTAGGCTTTCTTACATTAGCTAGACTGGCCTTCACAACATTAATTATCATTGATTCATCTCAGGACATATTTTAAGGAAGAAAAGCTTTATACAAGTAAACTCACAGGAGCCCTTCACATTAGAAAAAAAAAAAATAGATTTTTTTTTCCTAAATGTTGATGATGAATCAATTGAAAGAAACAATACACACATTTCTTCACTTATTAAAAGCAGGAAAATGGACATACTTAAGCATTTATGTGTACATATGTATATATATACATATATATGCACACATACTATAATACATATAATATGCTATATACTATAGCATATATATTATATAATAATATAGAAATGTTTTGTGCGGGTTCACATGTATAATCTATGTCATATTGTTTACCTTCTCAAGGAGTAGGGGAGGGGTGGAAGGGAAGGAGAGAATTTGCAATTCAAAATTTAAAAGACAGCTAAGAATTTTAAATGTAATTGGGAAATATTTAACAAAATAATTTTTTTTAAGTTGCAGGTTGAATTCGTTATATACTAAAAAGAAATATATAATAGAGATTTGCAGCTATAAGGACACATCCTTTTTCCAGTTTAACTTTGTATATGGAATCACAAATTTTAATATTTATTAGGTTCAGAATTTTGAGAAATAAGATAAATCAATAAAAAAAAAACTTTTAAGAAGTGATTTTTACCAATGGTATATTTTCCCTCCCTCTACCTGAGTCAATCAAAGCTCTTAAGAACCTTTACTGAGAGTTTGATTAGCTGCTGATTCCCCCCCCCCAAAAAAATCATCATCTGGTACCCAGTGTCATAGGAGAATAGGTCTCAGAGATGGAAAAAAAAATGGCTAGAGATTTAGAATGTGGGCGTCATTTTTCTAGATGAGGAAATGGAGGTCCTAAGAGATTAAATTATTTCTTCTAATATCATACATACATAAAAAAAAAAACAGAAAACAGCAACTGAAACTGGATTTTTTCATTACAGCATGTCTACCTTTCCTTTGCTGATAATAGGTCTCTATATAATCGGAATATAGTTATGTTCATCCCCCTAAGCCATTGGGACAATACCTAAAACCATATGTTGGATGCTATGAGGGGGCATAGGATGAAGCAAAGAAGAGTTTTAGTTTTGAAATCCAAGTAAGCTCATAAAGGACTGCTAGGTGGCAAAGTGGTTAGAGTACCTCATCTTTGGGAGGTAAAATCAGGCCTCAGACACTTAGTAGCTGTGTGACCCTGGGAAAGTCACTTAACCCTGTTTTCATGAGTTCCTCACCTGTCAAATGAGCTGTGGAAGGAAATGGCAAAAACTTCTGTGTCTTCACTACGAAAGCCCCAAATGGGGTCACAAAGAGTTGGACGTGACTGAAGCCACTCAATAATAGCATCAACTGTTAAGCTAACTTCCTTAAAATTTTTGCAGGTAGCTGGAACAGTGGGTAGAGCTGGTCTGGAATCAGGCAGACCTGAGTTCAAATTCAGCCTCAGTGCTAGATGTGTGATCCCCAGCAAGTCACTTAATCTTGATTGCCTCAGTTTCCTATAAAGTGAGCTGGAGAGGTAAATGGCAAACCCCTCACCATCTTTTCAAAATTTCCCAAATAGGATCATGTATCATCAGACATGAGTAAAACAACTGAATATCCACAACAAAAACATAATAAAGTGATTTGGAAATTAATGTCTATTTCACAGCAACAGTGAAAGAAAAAAATCCTGGAAACAAAAGTGAAAAATCTTCACTTGAAAATTGACTACTTGTAAACAAAAGTCTAACATTGACAATGGAAGGTCTTGTCTGTGTTAACTGAAAAAAAAATCATCTTGAATTGAACAAGAGACCTTTGAATAATACTTTAGATTGAATTTTAGTTTTAAAGCTACTGAATTCCTCAGGCCATTGCGGCCATCTGTAATAGATTTCATTCAGGCAAAGAAAGATCAAAAAAGAAACTGACATTTAGCAGTTTAACATCTGACCTTTTCTAGTCACTGTTCAAAATAGTCAGAGCCCTGCATAAGTAGATCTTGAGTATGAGAGAAGCTAGAGAGGAAATGGTCATGATTCTGAGGATTAAAATGCATACCACTTGTAGTTGTTCAATTTCTCATTCAGTTCCTAATGGTAAGTCACCATTCCCACCTGAGATCAATTTTATTTTTGAGTTGACTAGGTATACTAAGTCAGAGTTGAAAAATCACCTCAATGAATCTCAATAGCTTGTAGTTTCTTCTGGCTCAAGACTTCTAGCCTCAGACAGACATATTTTTTTTTTAAGTTTGGTTCTGTGACTATGTCCTTTAGACCTTGAAGGCTGTGCATTATTTTCCCCAACGAACACTAACCCCTACTATCTACATCTTTTAAAATTTAGTTGCCTTGGGTTTCAGCTTTATAAGTTCAACTGCCATGAAGACATCAGAAATAGGAGTCTATAAATTTCCTCTGGAGAGAGAGAGGCTTGAGTATTTAAAATAGTTAATAAAACTAACCAAAAACCTATGTTACACCACTGGTGATTTCTATAAAAATTCTGGGCATGCACCCAGGGTTCAAAACCCCCTTTTACAAAGCACCTTGTCATGTCATAGCTAGATTACAGATCAAGTCTTAACCCCTGAGTCTGCCGTGATATATATCTACTGAACTTAGACACCCAAGATTTTCCAGGATAGTACAGAGTTAATAAAACAAAGTGCACTTTTAGTGAGACTTTACCCAAAAATTGCATCTATTTTTCAGCCCATATATTGTATTTTTTGGCTAAGAAAAATTTACTGGTCATCACATGTGTAGTGTATCTTTACAGTAATAATGGATGTGATGGGGATAGTAAAATTTCTCATTCCACCCCTCCCCAGTGCATAGTAATACCCCAAGCATCTATGCCCACCCCAGATGTTTCCACAAGCATTGCTAGTTAATTTGAATAACCCCTCCTGACTTCCTAAGGGAATTTCAGGGAACTGGGAGGTAACTGGGAAGAGAGTGTTCTGTGGAATATCTAGATTGTTGAGGTGGGAAGTTCTGATGAGGGCAGATGGCAAAAGACCCAGATGTGGAAGATGAGAGAATATCAGCTGTGATACACCATAATAAACCAACCCAAGAACTAGGGAGAGATGAACTTGTAAGTGGAGAATTCCTCTACACTTCTGGGCAAAAGCTTATGTGTAATGCCTAAAATCTGCAGTAGGAAAGAATTCTCTTCAACAGCAAATGTTTATTGGATGTGTATTATGCACAAGGCACTCTGTGCCCAATCTGGAATTTGTGGAAGACCTTAAATACATATTTAAGATGTTTGCATTTTTTCTTTGTGGTCAGCTCTCTCTTTAACAGCTACAGGCTTATTTTCTTCATTGCTATCCTGCTTTGTTTGGGTAGAAATTCTGTGTCAATTTCCTGCTATTTTTTGCTTCTCTTACAACAGGCTGTCCTTTATTACTGCATATTTGTATTCTTCTGTTTCGTTAGAGAATCTTACCGCCACAGATTCAGTTTGTCTGTTTTGTCAGTTTAAAAGAAAATCCTCATCTCTAAAATAAAAGGAATGAAATCAGATCATCTCTGTGCTTTGACATCTAGATGGACCCATTATCTCAGCAAAGAGAGTATTCCCTCCCATGTTGCAGAAAACAATCGAGCCACAACTTCTCACCACATACTTGACACAGTGTATATCATATAGGAGATACTTAATATTATTGATTGGTTTTGTCCATGTCCTCCCACCATTTCCCCCACAGGGGTCTACACAGTATTCTGTGTACCTTCCTTTAAATCTCTTGATATTACCAGTGAAATATATGGACTACTTACTAATTATGCTTTCTTCTTGTTTCATTCTCTATGCCCACATCCTCCCTAATATTTTCTTGTAATACATTGATCTGAGATATGGATTCAAAGGACACTGTATTCATTCTGGCTCTTTCCGTTACAGATTGTGTAACTCTGAGGAGGTTGCAAAACTCCCTGGACATTAGAGTCCTGGTGTGCACAGTGATTAAGTTGAATTAAATAAAATGTAAGATCACCCAGCTTCAATTCTGGGATGTTATCATCCTTCAGGATGCCACCTCTTAATGTCACTTCTAGAATCTAGGAGATCACTAAGGTCCTTTGATATTTCTAAAGCTTAATAAAATTATATTGATGTCTAAATGTACCCAGAACTGGCTGAATGGCACATTTAAAACAGATTCATGACAAGACCAAACACACACACACATACACACACACACACACACACACACACACACACACACACACACACACACACTGAACTACTAACTTCTAGCAAATATATTTGATGATGTTCCTGTTTCTCTAAGAGTTTCCCGACAAACATTTTTAAAAACAGATATTGAATTCCTAGGCCTTTGCCCATTGGTAGCTCATCTGATTCAATTCAAACAAAGCTTCCATTTAGCCCTTTTTTCTTTGGTATAAGACTCCAAAGTTATTGATTGTGTTTGTCTCAGGAAGTCAGTTCAAATTAGGGCTAATTTCCTGAAATAGACTGGTATTCCTGCTGGCCATAAAGACACATTCTCTACATACTTCTGTAGAAAGATAAATGAGGATTGAAGGGGAAAAAACCCCTTTGTTTCTTAAAATAGTTTGCAGTATCTAAGGAATTGTAGCATATCAGTCTAATGAATGGTTCTAACAGCTACTGCACAGTGATTAACCAGTTAGAAAATACTCCTTTTGTACTTAAGCTTAAGGGATGTTTAGGACCACTGTTGGAAAACATGGGCTCCATCTAGTGGTACCTCCCCCTGGAACTCGAAGTGGAAACTGACAAAGGAAGGCGTGATGGGATTCACATCTACTTTTCAATTTCAGAGGCATAACTTCTATTTACATGCTTAAATAACTCTCCTCACGGCACCTGATTTGCAAAGAATTTTACATTAATCATTTCATTGATTTTTTTACAGGAATGCATTGAAATAGAGGCTAATATTATTTCCATTCCACAGATGCGGAAACTGAGGTTCTAACAAGCTAAGTAAGTTGTCCAGGGTTGCACAGTAACTATGCATGGTAAGATTGAGGTCCAGATATTCCAGATTTGAAATATATGTTAAACTTAATGTTGATAAGAAGTATGTAGAGAATGTTTTTATACATGCATATGTATATATTATCTATGCATGTGTGTGTATGCATATATATATATTATATATATGCATACACACACACGCTTGCCTACAAACATAAAACTGCAAATATTTGTGTCTCATGGTAGCCATCTCTAGGATTGGGTAGGGGGGAAGGCTCAATACATGCTTACTGACAACTTCTCTGGGTGCTGAGTGTTCACTGTGTACAAGATACTGTGCTTAACAATTCAGATTTCTAAAGTACTTTGTGGTTTGCAGATTGAGAGGTATATACATAAGTACATGTGTGCATGTATATGTAGACATATGTGTGTTATTTGGTTGTCTTAGTCACATATATTTGGGTTTAATGGTAGTCATTTTTCAGGTGAGAGGATGAGGGAAAAAAAGGGGAAAAAAGGAAATTACATGATAACTTTATTACACCTTTCAAAGGAATAGCAAGTTGTATATAATAGATCTGCAGTTTCATGTACAATCATCTCTTTTTCCCTCTATTTTACCATGTTATGGGAATGCTTATTTTATTTCTTAAGTTCAGAATAAAATTAAAAAATAGAGTCGATATTGTGCATTAATGAGGGTATATTTTCAACCTGGGCAGCAACTTTGTCCAGCACCTATGGCACAGGGTGGTTGTGAGAGTCACCTGGGATAACACAAGATGCGTACTTTGTAAATTTTAAAGCGCCATATAAGTGTGAGCCATAATACCATTCCAAAGACAAATTATGTTGATGAACTATCCAAGTCTCTTGTATCCTTTCATTCCTAGAATCTGGCTCAGGATAGCCATTAGTGCAGCACCTAGAGATATAAGAAAAGATGCAATATAAGGAGTCAGCTGCCATCTCATTTCTTGATCTAACTTTCAGAGCAGACCCAATTCTCCTCTGACTCTCCGGCATGCTTCCCAGCTCAGTTTGCCTCTTGAAAGTAGACTGTTCCTCCTGAACTTTCTTCTTTCCTCCATTAAAATTTAATTAAATAGGTGTTTTTTTAAGCCAAATGCAGATTTCTCCATGTGTACTGTCCATTCTATCCTTGGAAACATTTCCCTATCATTTGCTTTTCTCCTCTTCATTGACATTGGCTGTTTTCCCAAAGGACTTCATTCTAATCATTTGTACCTTGTTCCAGGCTAAGGATTCAGCGCTGGACATCTAAGAATTCAGTCCCCACCTTGGCCACAAGTTCCCCAGGCTGTTTGGCTCTTCTTTCTTTTCCACATGATGTGAAGATTTAGTTTCTTTCCATGTTCTCCTGCATTTGTCATACTCTAATTCTGTCAATGCTACACTGCTTGGAACCCTCTTGGAGCACCTAGCCTAGAAACTGCCTGATGTGAGTCTAACTTCCAGCATACTTTGCATCTTACTTCAATACTTTAAGGGCTTCTGAGTAGGGGAGACTGTGCTGGGCTTGGAGTCAGGAAGGAATTTGACTTCTGCCTTGCATTTGACTACATCTATGACCCTAGGAAATCACTTAATCTCTCTGAGATTATTCTCATCTCTAAAATGGGTATGTTACTAATACAATACCTGGTATATTTTCCTCACGTCGTTGCTAAATGAAAAAATGAATACATAATAAATGCACAAATATACACTCAAGTATCTTTATGCATGTGTATGCATATATACAATGCATATGCAATGTAGGTATGTGTATATGTATAAGTATACTGTGTATGTGTGTATATATACACATTATGCATATGCCCATTATGTGTTACTGCATGTGTACGTATATGTATCAAATGTATATATGTGTGTTTATTTCAATTCCAATCTAAAGAAATGCATATGTATATATATATACCAATATATACATGCATATATATATATATGCATGCATACATGTGCATGTACATGGTCCAAGCCCAGATTCCCTTAGATGGAGGCACCAATGTGGGAGAGATGAGGACCCGCTTCAGCTAGAAAGCATCCTGCATTTCCATATTGTTGTTGGTTATCCAACGCTCTTCAAAGAGGACCATGACATCAGGGAGATGATGCCATGATATGCAAGTGAATTGGGTCTAAGTGAGGCAGGGCTGTGCAAAGTCACCAACCTCACTTTCTCCTCTGGAGCCATCTGGGTGCAGTGACCAGATATCGATCTGGACAGCTGGGATGGCCCTAGCAGACAGGGACAGTCTCCTTCCAGCATTCTCCAGGAGTGAGGTCTCATTGCTTCATAATAGAAGCATTGTACGCTGATTGGAGGGGACAGGGCCACTTTGCCCTTCCCCTTAGGCTCTGTGACACCAAGAAATGCACTCAGGTTCTGATGTTGTTTCCTTTTTCCTTTTCAGATCTGGGCACAGAGATCAGATTCCCAAGAGCCGGGAGCTGAGGCCATGGAACATTCAAAGTGTGATTCCAGGCCAGACTTTGCTGCCAGGCCAGCAAGGAAGTCTTGAAAAGCCAGAGTCTCAGGACACAGCCCCTATAACAGGTGAATCTTTGGGTGTGAAATTTGATGGGACTAATGATATGAAGAGACAGGGCTAAACTGGGAAATCGAATTCCTCTTGCGTACCCAGAGACTCTGGGGCACAGGGGAGGATTTTGCCCCCCAGGTGTTGGGGATGAGGACATTATATTTGCTTTTGCCGTAGCTTTGAAGTAAAAGCTAATCTGACTAAGCGATTGAATGGAATTGGAATTCTGGGGATCCCTAAAATTGGGGAGATATGGTCAATGGAGTCTTGAGCCAATGACATAAACTAGATACCCCCAAGCCCATCTCAGTTCCCAGGGGATCCTGAAGAAGGAGTGGAATGTAATATGCCTAGTCTTCAGCAGTAGGGAACAAAATAATCGCTGTTACATACATACATGCATACAAAGATACATATACATACACAGACACATGCATTCATCCACAAGTACATACACATACACAGATATACCTCCATATATGTGGCACAGTGGGTAAAATTCTGGGGCCTGGAGTCAGGAAGACTCATCTTCCTTCATTAAATCTGGCCTCAGACACTTACCAGCTGGGCAAATTACTTGTTCCTCTTTGCCTCAGTTTCCTTACCTGTAAAATGAGCTGGAGAAGGAAATAATCATCCCAGGATCTTTGCGAAGAAAACCCTGAATGAAGTCGCATAGAGTTGGACATGACTAAGACAACCAAACAACAACACACATATATCTACTTATACATACATGCATACATACATATACATATCACTTTGCAAACCACAAAGCACTTTAGATATCTGAATTGTTTAGCACAGTATCTTGCACGCAGTGAACACTCAATACACACTTACTCACAACTGCTCTGGGCCTCAGTATCTTCATCTTATTGGATGGCCTCTGAGGACCCTCCCAAGCCTATGATCCTATTGACCATTAGAGGGGGTCCAGAGGGGCAAGGCTCTGTGTTCTAACCTTCCCTTTATTTCATGAGTTTCTTCATTCGAATAGTAGGTGCTAACGTCCACAGACAGGGATAAGTGCATCCCCCACAGCAGTAGGGAAAGTATATTTCTGTAACCAAAGATCAGAATTAAATCCAGTTTAAAAATTGGAAATAAAAACGGAAATCTTTTTTGGTAGTACTTAATGATTAAAACCACTAGATGGCGCAGCAGTCCTCTTGTTCTGGTCAGTAGCCAGTGAAATGCCAGAAGGTTGGGCAAGGGATTGGTACAGTTTAGTTGAGACTCAGGAGTTCGGTTTATTTTTTCATTTTTACTTAATGTATACACGAGGGAACTCTCTTTGAACCTGTGGAGCAGTCTTACACATGACATCTTGTCATGAGCACCAACGCTTGTAAGCTCTAATGTTTGAACGAGAGTGGAATACGTTTAACACATACAAGCAGTCATTTAAAAGTAAATTAAAATACTAAATAAAAAGGAATTGGCTAATAATGCAAATAAAAATTTTAAACAGATGTGACTGTGATTTTTTATAATTGTAAAGATAGCCATGTGACATATTTCAAAGAAGATGAATAGAAAACTGAAATCTCAGAGGGACTGGCTTTTTTTGACAATACATAAGCACATTGTGATCTTTCAAAAATGATTTATTGTTCTGACTAAAATGAATTTTGTGGTCTTCAGGAAGGGATGGAATGCATGTGGGACGATAATATGTTCTGGTTCACATTTCTTTGGACTACTCTGCATATATCGTTTATTTGCTGGGTTATTACTCTGCTGTCTCCCACATTAGAATAGGCTCCTTGAGGGGGCAGGGACAGCTTTTCCTCCCCTCTTTGATTTCTCAGAGTTTAGCACAATATTTGCTATACAAAAAGAGCTTAATAGATGCCTGTTTTCCAACTGCTTGGATGATCAGAAACATGTAAAGACTCCTCAAATTAAAATACAAAAGAGGATTTTCACAGATTAAGAACAAAATTCATAAGCCCAGAACAGGTTGGAATGTTCATTTGTATATTTCTCTAACCCCTGAGATGGTCAAGATAATTGTAGTAAAGAATGGGGTCATGTGGGGTGTTCAGGAGGATGAGTACCTCTGGTTAGAGCCTTTTTCAGGGCTGCTCATCTACCTTTGTTATCTACCTGGCACCCAGCTTTCACCTGATGCTCCAAGAGTCTGTAACAAGCATAGTGGCCACACTCCAGTAAGCCATCCTAGCAGATGGATTAACCGGGTTGAGGGTAACCAACAGACCTCAAAACCACTGGTGAGTTAGGGGCTGTCTACCTTAAGCATGTGAAGACATTCTCCCACTGGAATGAGTGAATTAGAACAATCTGTTCCAAAGGCCATGAAGGCAGCTGGAGCAAGCATTGTAGAGCACTTTGAGTTTGATCAGACCTTGAAGATGCCAGGGTTATCCACTGCATCCCAGGCTATCACCAGTCATCCTGACTTTTGCTTTGTCAATGGCCTTTGATGACTCTGAAGAGAGAGTGAAGTTGACAACTTTGTGCAACTGTGACTCACTTAAATCCAGTTCATGCATGAGTCAAGACATTAGCCCCATGATGCCATTGGTCTTCTTCAAAAAACAAAGGACAGCAACAGGAAAGCCATTCAAACTGCTGTGACAGGGCAGTGTTGTGGAAAGAATGATGGATGTAGAATCTGTGGACCTCAGTTCACATCCTGGCTTGGTCGAGTGTTAGCCATGTGACTTGATGTAACTCACTTGACCTCTGCAGGTTTTAGTTTTCTGTGAAATGAGGTGGTGGGATTGAATCACCTCTAAAGTTTCTTCTGTCCCTTTGCCTATGATTCTATAAAATATCATTGGAAGCAATGTCAGTGATTAGTTAAATACCTTTTGCAGATTTGAAAGAGGAAACAAACTTCAATTAAATAATCAAATAGCCTAAAATATTCACTGTCTACGAGAGGCTCTGCTTATCCTAGCTTTCAATGAAGACATGGAGATAACAATAAATTAGTATGAGAAGAAGATTATTCTATAATGGTTTCATATATTGAGGCAGCGAGAGTTAGGAAAATCTGAGGTCAAATCCCACCTTGGATACTTTCTAGTTGGGGGACCTTGGACAATTCATTTAATCTCTCTGCCTCAGTTCCCTCAACTGTAAAATGTGGATAAGAATAGCACTTAACCAACCAGAGTTGTTATGAGGAAAGAATTAACAATATTTTTAAAATCCTATATGAATGTTAGCTTTTATTTTTGTAGAAATAAGTCAAACTGCCCATTCTCTCTCATAAATTAAAAAAAGCGAAGAAGATGACATCAAAATGCAACTCACAACCTTTGATTTTATAACGACAAAGACAAGTGCTTCAGAGAGTGCTTTGGTGAGCAGTCTTCATGCTTTTTAGAAGATTCTGACTCTGAAAGAGGCAGCTACGTGTTGTGGTGGATATAACAGCAGACCTGAAGTCAGTAAGACTATCTTCCTGCATTCAAATTGGACCTCAGACAGTTACTAGCCATGCGACACTGGACAGATCACTTAACCCTCTTTGGTGCAGTTCCTCATCAAAAGCAGCAGGAGAAGGAAACCTCTTCAGGTCTCTGCCAAGAAAGCCCCATATGGGGTCACAAAGAGTCAGACACAACTCTAAAATGCTGAGATTGCCAAAGCTTGTAATACAGTACAATCTCCTGGAGAGGAAAAGGGTAGAGACTGACCTAGAGAATTATAATAGCCATTAAAAATAGCTAATATTCACATAGGATTTTACTTTTTTTAATCCTATAGTGATTATCATTTCACAGATGAAGAACCTGAGGTTGCCTTACCCAAAGCCACAGAGCCAATAAGCTTCAGAAGGATAATTTGAACTCAGGTCTTTATGACTGCTAGCTATGTGACCCTGGGAAAGTCATTTAACTCTGCTTGCCTCAGTTTCCTCATATGTAAAATGAGCTGGAGAAGGAAATGGCAAACCACTCTAGTATCTTTGCCAAGAAAACCCCAAATGGGGTCATGAAGAGACAGACACAACTGAAATGACTGAACATGTCCTTTGAGTCACAAATAAAGCAAAAGCCTCTCATCCCTTCATGACTTCTTGCTATTTCCAAAATACAGACATGCTTTGGATCATAAGAGTCATGGAAATACATTTGTGCTCTCATCCCAGGATACTATAACAACAGATTAAAACACACAAATCAAATAGCAAACTTTAAATCAGGGCAGAATAGCAAAGCAAATCACAAGGAGAAATCCTTTTATGTAACAGGAAACACAGTCTCCCCAAGAGTGCCATACCACTGATTGGAGGGGGAATTATCCTGGGACCAATTGGGATACTAGGACTACATGGCAGTTGCTGCATGTCTTCACTTCAAACTCCCATAAACCAGCTATTTCTCTTTGTTGCTCTTTACCTTTAGAACTGTTTCTGGGCTTCTCCTCCTGCCCTGAGCTGTTGATACCAAAGGCTCCTGATTCCCCTCTTGCTGAGCTACTGCCATTGGATGGAACTCACTTCAATCATACAGTTACTTTGACCTTGGTAGAAGTGGTATCACTCATCTAAGAGAGTATCCAGCATTGCAAACTAAATGACACATTAGAGAAATAAACAGCAGAAGAAATAAATGTATCCTCCTAGAGTTGTTTTAGGTAGAGGATCACTCTATGAGGAAGTTCATCAATCAGACTTATCTGGTATGAGGACTCGCAGGGCTCCTTCAGCCCCGAAGCTCAAACTTGTTCTGCTTTTTATCATCAGCACTCTGGGCTTATGTGACTCATGCGGGCTCAGACAATGCTTGATGACCATAACAATGCAACACTTCTAGCAGAAAAGTTGGGAAAGAATTCAATTCATTAAAATTACACACACACACGCACAAACACATATACATAACACACACATATGTACACACATATTGTGTACCCAAATATGTGTGTGTGTATATATATCCATACATACATACATATATGTGTGCATTTGTGTATACAGTCCACAGCTGTCAATAACAGGTGTGCTTCCAGAGAAAAGTAATTGACAAAATATAGGGCACTTGTACCATACTATCAGATTAATACCAGAGTGCTCCTAGACCTACCAGTCAGTCAATCAACATTTATTAAGTGCTCACTGTCTCTTAGTCATTATGTTAAGCACTGGGGATGTCAAAAGGGCAAAAGACATAGGCCTTGCATTCAAAAAGCTCACAATGTAATGGGGTAGGCAACATGGCAGAAAAACTCTGTAAAAAAGCTATATGCAGCATTAGTGGGAAAGAACTTACAGAGGGAAGGCATTAGAATTAAGAGAGGGTAGGGCCAGATTTTTTGTAATATGCGGGATTTTAATTAGGATTCGTAAGAAGGTAGGAAGCCACAAGGTATATATGAAGAGTCAGGATTTTCCCGGCATAGAAAATGTCTGGGCTGGAGAGATCCAGTGTCTGCTTCAAGGAACAGTAGATGGACCAGTGCCCCTGGAGTGAAGAGTATGTGTGTGTGTGTGTGATGGAGGGGTGGGGATTATAAGGTATAAGAATACTGGGAAGGTGTGGAGGGGTGCAGGTTGTAAAGGGCTTCAAGCACCAAACAGAGGATTATATATTTGATCCTAGAAGAGAAAGAACCCCTGGAATTTATTGAGTGGGGTGACATAGTTGGACTTGTATCCTAGGAAAAACACTTAAAGAGTTAAATGAAGGATGAAATGGGGGGAGCTGAGAATTGTGGTAGGCAGATCTTTTCCTATTGCAATAGCAGGAGACTATCACAAAAGTCAGAGCATGAGAGAATAGGTGTACCACCAGGGTGGTGGCAGTTTCAAAGGAAAGAAAGGGACACGTGAGAGATGCTGCAAATTAAAAGTCAACAAATCTTGGCAGCAGATTGGATACTGAGAAAAAATGGGTAGTCAAGGTTGACACTTGGGTTGTGAGTCTGGGGCCTGGGAGAATGGTCATGCACTCAATAGTAATAGAGAGTTTGGAAGGGAGAGAGTTTAAGGGGAAGGTAATGAGTTCAGTTTTGGACACGTTAAGATTAAGATGCCCATGGGACAACTAGTTTGAGATGGGTAATAGACAGCTGTAAGTGTAAGATTGGAAGGCAGTTGAGAGGTTAGGACTAGGCAAGTAGATTAGAGTATCAACAACATAGAATAAAATAATTGAATCCATAGAACCTAATGACAACAAGGGGCAGTCCGGTGGCAAAATGGATAGAGTGCTGGCCCTGGAGTCAAGAGGACCTGAGTTCAAATCGAACCTCAGACACGTCCTAGCTGTATGACTCCTGGGAAAGTCATTTAATCCTGTTTACCTGACTTTCCTCATCTGTAAAATGAGCTGGAGAAGGAAATGGCTACCACTCGAGTATCGTTGTCAAGAAAACCCCACATAGGATCATGGATAGTTGGGCATGACTAAAACAACTCAACAACAACAAAATTAGGTCACCAAGTGAAATAACATAGAAGGAAAAGAAAGAGGGCTCCTCTGGGACAGTCATGGTTAGTGAACACGACTAGGCTAAAGATGAAGCAAAGAAGACTGAGAAAGCATGGTCAGATAGGTAGGGGGAGAATGTGGAGACAGTAGAGTCCTGAAAACCTAGAGAAACCTGAGAAAACCTGAAAACCTGAGAGTATCAAGGAGAAGAGGCAGCACAATGGTGTCAAAGACTGCAGAGAAGTCAAAGAGAAGAGGGTCAAGAAAAGGCCTTTAGACTTGGCACTTAAGAGACCACTGAGAACTTTGGAGGGAGTCGTTACAGTTGAGTCATGCAGTCAGAATCCAGACTAGAGGAGGTCCTTATTGCAGATGACCTTCACAAGGAGTTTTTCTATAAAAAGCAGGAAAGATATGAGGTAATAGCTACAGGGGATGAACTGATCAAGTGAGGGCTTGATTTTTACCACTAAAGAACATCTTCAGAAATCGGTTATTTCTGAAAAGTTCAAGTTTGATTTTATTTTTAGAGCATTATTATTTATTCTTTTCCCACTTATCCTACTCAGATGACTTTAATTTATTCTCAATTGCCATAATTTCTTTTCAATTAACTGTTCGGCACATCCACTTTAGTCTTTATAGCTGACATGAAGGCTGCCATGCACAGGGAAGGTCAAGTTCCCTAATTATGTCTAATTTTATTCAGTGAAGAGCCTTCTTGGCAGACTGTCTTTGTCTGGGGCTCTGATGATTTTTGAAAGGAGGAAACAAGAACATAAAAGATTAAACCCACTTTGAAGGAGTTTTGAAAATGATATCAATTTTCTATTTCTACCATCTTAAGTTTTAGCTTTTCCTGGCTACAAATATGTAGGCACACATTCATGAGATCATTAGATTTAGAACTGAGATTGACCTTAAGGGACTTTTAATTTAGTCTCCTCTTTTTATAGTTAAGGAAACTAAAGCTCATTGAAATTGTTACCTACTCAGAGTTGAAATAAAGCTGACGTTACTTGATGCTCAGAGGACTTGGAATCAGGAAGACATGAGTTTGAATCCCACCTCATATACTCACTGGCTGTGTGATCCAGGCTCAGATTCTTCATCTTTAACTTAAAAATTATAATAATATCCTCCTTAAAGGGTTCTCATGAGGATCAAGCAGGATAATAAATAAAAAGCTCCAGTGTGTTAAAAATGGCATAATAGATTTGAAGTCAGGAAGGGTCTGGCATTGTATCCTATCTATGACATACATCTTGTGATCCTCAACCACTTAAACTCTCTGGATCTCAGTTATCTCATTTATAAAAAGGGGAATGACAATAACACCTACCTAACAGAATTTGGGGCTTTGATGAAATACTCTGGTGGGCTTATTTCATTGGAGTTCTTCAAGGTGAGATTAGATGAAGACTTGCTGGGAATGTTTCAGATAGATAAATAGACAGACAGACAGATAGACAGATATAGATATGGATATAATGTTTGTATATGGAATATTTCTGGGAATACATATATACATTATATCTATATAACACATGTATACACGCACACATGCTTATGAGTATAGGTAGAAGTAGAAGGCATCTGAGGTCCCTGCCACCTCTAAAATTTAATGTGTTTCTGTGAATTTATGTAATGTAATATTGACATGTTAGTTATATTGTGCTATAACCGATGCATGCTAAACAGAAAACATTTGTATATTGATATATGCTATATAATAATACAGTGCATTGTATATGTAAAATAGTATATCCATCATTGATCTATATTATTTTGACTCCAAAAGCATTCCTAGACTTAGAAAGATAGACTTCTCTATCCAATTTCCTATTTTTCCATTCTCAATTTATCTCCTTTTGTATTAATGAAATCTATTGCTAGAAATGACAGAAGTAGGAAATAGGAGACAAAGAAAGGTGACGTTTATTCTTTTCAGTCATATTCAACTCTTTGTGATCTCATTTGGGATTTCCTTGGCAAAGATACTGGGATCATTTCACAGATAAGAAACTTGAGGAAAAAGGGCTAAATGACTTGCCCAGAATTGCATAGCTAATAAGTATCTGAAGTCAGATTTTAACTCAAGAGAAAAAAATGAAAGCTTGACAGTTTCTTTTAGTTTTTAGCTAATCTATGATTTTATCTTTTTTCTGTCTCTAAACATCAGCAAGAAAACTAATTTCTCTGAAAATTATCCAATTACTGGGACGCCATCTATCCTTTGTTTTCTCTTACTAGCAAGTGTCCTTCACCAAACCACCAAAAAGCAAACAAAACAAAACACCTCTGCACGACAGTTTAGCTCAAAATTAATGCTCATATGTCTGACTAAATTTTACTTCATTGAGAGAGAATCTAGGGTTACAAATGACCGACATTTGACTTATCACATGGAATTAACAAATTATTCATTAAATGCCTACCTTATGTTCAAGGCACTGTTCTGGGCTCTGGGACTACATTGACAAGAACTAAGTAGCGCACTTAGAGCTTATGTTCTACTGGGGGAATATGACGTATAATGGAAATAATACTGTTATCTGTTATCAACTTATCTTGATTAGATTTGTTTAAAATGTTACTGTATTTTCTAGATCCTGTCATCATTTTGATTATTTTTCTTGTCTTACTATTCATTGCCACTTCCCTTCTTAAGTAGAAGAGGATATTTAGAAGAAATGGAGGAAAATCTAAGTGGAAAGTTTCAATAGTGTTGTAGAGTCCGAGAAAAAGAGAATGATAGAAACAGAACATGAACATATCAACAGAGCAATAAATTTTAAAAGCATATCCAAAGGCAACAAAGTGAAAAGAATACTTGAGTTTTCTGCAAGCCAAAGAAATTCATGGTGAGGACAGATCAAAGTAAATAATTTGAAAATTATTGTACTGATGAAAAATACAATGGTGCCACAAACTTAATTCCCCTTTTCAGGAAATGATAAGAGAATTTTCTGGGAGTACAAGAAAGAAATGGAAAGATGTAAATGGATAGAATCCAAAGTATGTCATTAGATAGAAACCTCGGTTTCTTGTACAGATATATAGTTAGTTCTAGAGTTTCATTATCAATCAAAACTTTTGAAAGAAGTTATATGGTTCCTATATGAAGGGAAATGAAATGTATTTACAGAAGACAAAAGATTAATAGTTATTAATTACAGCAATTAATCAAAGGAAATTAGGAAATATTTCACTTAAAATTGAAGGAAATAGGCTTGTACCCAAAATAACTCATCTTTCAAATCTAAGGATATTCCTTGATGAGTAAAACTGGTCCTTCAATGTTTTTTGTTTTAATGGAGAAGACAGCATACAAAAAAGCTAAATGATATAATAGATAAATTTATATATGTATACATACATATAAGTGTGTATATACATACATATATAAATAGAGACAGACAAGGCTGTTTGTCCGTTTTCTGAAGATGACCAGTGGCACCATGGGTAATTATCTTCACTCATGTGAATTAGATTTAAGTGAGGGAGAGTTGAGCAAAATCTTCAGCCTCACTCTGTCTTCCAGAGTCATCAAAGTCCAGTGACAAAATGAAAGTCAAGACAACTGGCAATGGCCCAGGATGCAGGAGGTGTCTCTGATGTCTGACCTAGTTTTGAGCACTTCCCAGTTCTTTTACTTCCACCATCTTCATTGTAATTGGAACAAATTATTCTCATCTATCCATTCCTCTGGGGAACTCTTCACATGCTTGAAGTAGACAGCTCCCTAATCTTAGCTCCCCTCAACCTGGTTTATTCCATCTGCCAAGATGGTTTCCCAGGGTGGGGCTACTGTGCATGTTAGAGCTTCTTAGAACCACAGGTATGTGGAGCTAGATATATGGGTGTATATACATATATACATAAACAAAGACAGGCAGACTTAGAATGGGAGAGGCAGGTAGTGACAGAGACAGGAGACAGGAAAACATAGAGAAACTCTAAGAAAGGCAGAAGTGATAGGAGAGAAGGAAATAAAATGTAGGGAGATGAAAGACCTATGAAGAAGATCCCTTTGCGGTAAATCTTAAAAGAAACCAGAGAAGCCAGTATTTAGGAGTGAGGAGAGTATGCTGTATTCAGGTCGTGCTGACTTTTTAGAGCCAGTTGTTAAATTTTTAGTGTATTTATAATGCATTACAAAGCAGGGTTTATTTATTATTTTATTGATTATGTTAACTTCCTAAAGTAATTGCAAAATGTTAATATTGTAGATTAAACTTAAAAGTGTATCATTCTATATATGTGTGTGTATATCTATATATCTATATCTATCTATATCTATATCTATCTATATCTATATCTATATTGTGAGAGCCAAGTAAGCCTTAACCAAGACCTCTTGGAATGTCTCACTTTTACTTATTTTGCAGTTCAGAATAATCAAATTGTAGAAGCTCAAGTCAAGAGAACAAACATTTATTAAGTAATTACTATGTTCCAGGCATTGTGTCAAGTACTGGGGATACCAAAGAAGGCAAAACCCATCCCTTTCCTCAAGGCACCCATGGTCTTGTGGAGGAGATAACATTCAAACAACAACTATACAGGATAAGTTGAAGATTGGTTGTTTTCCTTCATTTTCAAAGAGGACCAAAATGACATCACCATGATAAAGTGAAGTTCCAGCGTGTCTAACTGTGGCTGATCAGACCAATATGAGCTCGGAATGCTCTACCGCAGGTTGGGCACAAATAGTCCTTATGAATATTTGGGGTGGATATCCCACATTTGTGCATCCTTCATTTACTTTGTGGTGTCTCAATTCTGATTTGCTCAAAGAGCACAGCACCCTTTCTGATGCAGGAATGCTGTGCTGAGCACTCCTGTGCCAGCCAGTGTCTCCCATGTTGCACAATCAAATCCAAAGCTCTTGAGAGAGACCTTGAGAGTGTTCTTGTATTGCTTCTTTTGACCGCCATGTGATCACCTGACTCATGTCTCGGAGTGGAGGCGTTAACATTAAGGAGGATCAGAAAGAGATACTTGTAGAAAGTAGAATTTTACTTGAGATGCAAAAGTAACCAGGAAATGAAGGTGAGGATGGAGGGAAGCAGGAGTTAGGAATCTGTGTAAGAAACAGGCAGTTGACTAGAGTCACTGCACTGCCAAATATGTGTTGGAAAAAAACAAAAAGTACTGGAAGGGCAGGAAGGGGTTATGGACACTTTAAAAATCAGAGTTTGTATTTTTGGTCCTGGAGATAATCTGAAAACATTGAAATTTATTGAACATGGAGAGTGACATGGTCAGACCTGTATTTTAGGAAGATCAGTTTGACAGCTGAGTGGAGGTTGGACCAAATTGGGGAGAGACTTGAGGCAAGAAGACCAACCAAAAGGGCAGGCATGACATGAAAAGAGCCTGCATCAAGGTAGAAGTAGACAGCTCCCTAACAGGAGCTCAGGTTCAGAGGAAAAGGAGGGCATAAATGAGAGAGTTTGTGAAGTAGAATTGTTAGCACTTAGCAACTGAGTGTATCTGGGGGATGAAAGGGAGTGAAGAATTGAAAATGCCATCCAGTTTGTGAGTCTGGGTAATAAGGAGGATGGTGGCACCCTCACCAGTGCCCACTAGGGAAGGTGGGAGGAGGTTAGGATTAGATAATGACCTGAGTTTTAGATGAGTGGAGTTCAATATGTCTATAGGAAATGGAGTATGAGATGTCCAATAGGCACTGGGAGATGTAAGACTAGGGTTTGGAAGAAAGATTAGACCTGGATAAATATATGTGAGAATCATCTGCCCAGAGATGCTTGTAGTGGGAAGGGCCCTTGGAGTCCAACCATTTCAAATCTACCTTGGAATAAGAATTCTCTTCATGTCACACAAGCTCTTTTAAAATAATGTACAGCTAAATCATGAGGAATTTGCTATCGACTGAAGTAGACAATTGTACTTTGGAACAGCTACAAGTCCAATTTTTCCCCCTTAAGTTGTGTACTAATCTGTCTTACTAAAACATCCAACCACTGATTGGAGTGATGTCTTATGATACCAAGTAGATATATATGATCCCTCTTTACTCTTCCTGAGAAAAAACACATTCCCTCCCCATCTCACAGTCTTTTCTCTAGAATAAATGCCCTTCTTCCTTTAACCTATTCTCACATGATGGGTCTTCCAGTCCCCTTATCCCCAGGGTTGCCCTCTGTACCTTGCCCCCATTCTATCAGCGCTTTTCCTATAATGAGCTAAGTGGAACCAAATTGAAAATTCCTGACATGGTCTGGCCAAGGTAATATTGTAACTAATAATATTTTCATCTGAGCAAAAAAAAAGTTGAAGAGAAATGGCATCATATAGAACAGGGATGGGGAACTTGTAGCTTCCAGTTCACACATGCCCTTCTGGGCCCTTGGGTGTGACTTTTTGACTGAGTCCAAGTTTTACAAAACAAATCCTTTTATGAAGAGGACTTGTTCTGTGAAGTTTAGATTCAGTAAAAGGGCTACACTTGAGGACCTAGAAGGCCACATGTGGCCTTGCGGTTGCAGGTTCCTCACCCCTGCATAGACAGTATTGGTTTACTGTGGTCCATGGGGTCTTCACTCAGACATAACTGAGTGAGCAGCAAGAACAAATGTATCTAGTAAGTGTCTGAGATGGCGTTGGAGTACATGCCCTCTCGGACTCCCTGTGTAACTCTATCCACCAGACAACACTGCCTGCATAGATCACAGATGGGTCTAATAATATCACAGTGTACGAGATCAGTATCCACCCTTTTGCCATCCTGAAATTTCTTCTCTCAGCCTCTCCTTCCCTATCTGTGCAATTTTGGGATTGGAGTCATTGATCTTCACTTCTCTTCTAGCTCTAGATCCTATACTCTTTCCACTTTACAAGAACATAAAAAACACAATAACAACACTGATGATAAGCATCGAAGTCAGGACCCAGGTTTGCTGAAGGCACATTTGGCGATAAGTCTACTATACTCCATGTCACCTTTCCCCATACATCATGGTGGTCAAGAAATGGTAGCCTCATCACATCCCAGAATTTAAAGCTTCAAGGAACTTCAGAGCTTACTTTCTATGGATGAGAAAGTGAGGCTCAGTAGGCTGCTTGTTTACACACAGACAGTGAATATCTGAGCTGGAATTTCAGCCCATAACAAGTGATTCCAAATGAAGTGCTCTTTCCATTGTCACAAATACACACAAATGTGTTTAATTTCCTTCTTTCTAACAGATTCTAGGTCTCACAGGAAGTTGATAGAGTTACTATTCCAAAAACATTTTTACATTTCTCCATGACATTTTAGCAAATATTTATAAAGTACTTTATGGAATTATGGTAGGCACAGAAGACACAAAGGACATTCTTTTTTTTTGAGCTTCTATTCCATTTTATAAATAGCATAGTGTTTTTTTGTGTCCAACTATCTTACGGCTCAGTTAAGCCTTTCCTTCTTGAATTCTTGTGTTTACACACTGTTGGCATCATGGGTCACTAACAAAAAAGCTCTGACTTTACAGAAATCAATGCTGTGAGTAGTCAGACTGGCAGCTCTATCTCGGAAAAGTTGAGAAAGAAATTAGTTAGACTCAAGACAATGGCCTCCCCTTTCATTTAAGTTAATCTTTCTAAAGGAGGTAGAACTATCTCTGTGTTAATTCAGTCCCATTTTTAATAGGTTTAGTGGTTTGGGGCAGGGGGAAATTGTCTAAAAGAGATATTTACTTAATTATGATGATGGATTTAAAACTATTAAGTATCATTACATAATCTCAATTACGTGTTACGAACTTAGCAAGGAACCTTAGCTACTATAAACCCTATTAAAATCCTCAGTACACACACACACACACACACACACACACACACACACACACACGCACGCACGCACACACACATACACAGAAACATACATCAACATACACACATACTATAGAGAATAGCTCAACTGCAGGAATCCTACATTTGCTAATATTATTAAGTTTTAAGTTTGTGTTTAGTTTATCACTGAATGGAATTCAAAGTTACTGTAGTCTTTCCTATACAAGATGTACAGAAAGAGAAAGGAATAAAGCTCCTAGAGTATTTTTCCCCAGTACCCTGTTGGTTTCTGGGTCACCTTATTGGAGAGCTTTGTAATGAAGAGTGGTTGTTAATTATCTGATTATTAAAGTATAGGAAGGAAGGACAAAAGGAAGGAAAGAAGGAAGGAAAATTATTGTAGCAGGAAATATGAGTTGATTGGTACAAGCAATTCTGAATGTGGGCATTAGCGAACATACTAAAATGATTATTTTATTATCTTACTGCCTAAGAGCTTATAAGTCGTGAGTATTCTGCTGATCTTTTCTAGTCACCATAGCCCTCCTACTCCCCCCCAGCAGAGTTGCCTGGAGTTACTTTGAATCTGCTCCACCTTTATAACTATGATTTCCTAATAGGATGGAGGGACAGGAGATGCCAAGACCTTCCCTACACACACCCAATCAGTGGTTTGGAAAAACTAACTACACATCACAAATCAGTTCTTTCTCCTGAAAAGTTTATACTTCATGGATAGAGCCTGGAAGACAGATGAGCTTATGCAACATAAGCAGAATGACATCTCCAAAGCGTGGGGCATGTGCCAACCTGACTTGGCTATGGTTTGTCTCCTCTACATCAGACCAAGGGGGATTCTCACATACTCAGAGCATCTCAATGCTGAGTGATGGGAATGTATGATCTTGGAGCTGGACAAAGGAAGCTAGAAGAGTTCTCATCATGAATGCCTCCTGTAGGGAACATCTTGGAGATATGAATTTTTGAGCCACAGCCCAGTGAAGTAGTTTCCTTTCCAAACCACCCCCAGATTCAAACTTGCCCAGGTGTGTGTTTTAGTTACAACAGACACTGGTGTTGAAAGAGTCCTTATGATTTAGTGAGTGGAAAATAAATACTTTAAACTGCCTTCCCAGGAGAAAGCCACTTGGCTAGGACAAGATTTAACTGATTTGGATAGAGATATGTGCCATGAGGAAAGCCGCCTTTTTTGTTTTTGTCTTTTGCGTCCTTATCATTTAGCACAGAGTCTTAAACCTAGTAGTCACAAAATATTTTAGGATGGAGTTGGGGAGAGTTGTCACCATAATTATTTAGAATAGATCGTCCTTCATAACTCATAAGATAACTTTTGGGAACTTTAACTCTAAAATCTCCAATTGCTAATTTCTTTTTAGGTTTAAAAAGAATCAGATCTAAAGTTCAAGATTTCTGACTCTCAACCCCATTTTCTTCATGCTATATCACACTTTCTTATTACAAAATATTATCATCTGGCTTATTCTCCATCCCAACAGAGACTCATTTTATAGATGCTGATTCTATATGGCATCTTCACATCTTCCCCATTTCAATATCCTCCCTTTTCCCACCCAGTACATCAAGCAAACGTCTATGTTCTCTGAAAATCAAGATAGCCAAAATCTTCCTAGATTTTAGCGTGGAGGTGAGGTATTCCATTAACTACTGCAATTAACTCATCTTTCATCTATGGAAGTTGTCTAAAGGCTATAAATAGAAAGATGCTTTTATACATCATTGGGCAATAGAGAAGACTTCCTGAAGTGTCTTTCAGAAGTAAGAGGATTTAAATTAATGATAATAAGAATTAGAACAAAACTGCTCAAAGCCCAAATCCCAAGGATGCATTCATGTAATGTTAGGAAGTAGAGAGGGTGAGGCAATGGCAAAGTTCAGGATGCCAGCCAGGGGAGGTTCACTAGGGATTTCATTTTCCTTGAGATGAGTTTTGTAACTGTGAAGGGCTGGCAGGCACATTGAAACATTAGCCAATTTAGTTCTAATGATGCCAGTGATTGGATCAGAAGCTCGGTCAGTATGATGAAACTGCTCCTCTGAACCTAAGATATATATGGGCAGTGGAGCAGGGGGAAGTGAGATAGTGTAGTGGACAGAGTATAAGCCTGAGGGTCAAGAAGACCTAGGATTCAATCCAACCTCTTACCCATAGTGGTTGTGTGATGTAAGTCAACTTAACTTTTCAGTGCCCAGACAACTTTCTCTAAAATCAGAAGTTGCACAGGAAGTATAAATCTGCAATGGTAGAAAAAGTTAATCACTCAGAGTTCTTGATATTAATAAAACCACATATTCTGCTTTTAAAAAATTGCCATATGCTGGCAGAATGGTACTATTTGGCACCGTCATGATGCTCCCTTTGATATGGAAGACAATGGAGTTATCCATCTTCATATTCTGTTACTTCACTAGCGTGGTAACAGAACAAAAAGAAAATCAATATATGTACTGAAAATGCTTCAACACAGATGATGGGGGCCAGGGAAGTGGCCAAACCACGCATTCACATGAAACGGACTAATGACAGATATGGTAAGGCTAGAAACACGTATTAATAGCTTAAGAAAAAGGCTGCATGCTGGGGTTTTTTTGTCAATGATATCTTCAGCTCCAGATTACCTAACAATGTATTAATGTTAAGTTCAGGGAAATTGTATGAAATCACCTTATACCTTAACCCAAGTCAGATTGAAAGAGACTAGGAATGGATGAATTACTTGAATCTGAAGAGAGAAAACCTGAAGAACCTTAAGGCACTGACAATCTACACTCATTCAATTATTTAATGCAGTTCTAAAATGTTACCAAGAGCAATAAAATAAGATGAGAAACAGAGGTATAAGAGGAGATAAATACCCCCATTTTGTGGTAATATGAGAGGATGCTTGGAAAACAGTAGGGAATCAGCAAAGGTATCAGTCAAAACAATAGTTTCAGCAAATTTGCGGGATTTATTTTAACCCTGAAAAAAAATCTACACTCAGAACAAACTTTAGATATTTTACCTTATAATGAAACAGACGAATGAATAATTGTCTTTAATTATTTTGAAAAGAGGAAATGAATATACTTAGACTGGAATTTTTAAAGTGTTTTTCAAGTTTCATGACACAAATTAAACTAACAGATAAGCTTTGCCAAGATAGAGTAATTTAATAGCTAGTATCTTATCTATAATCATCATGACCTAATGTAATCTAGCACAATATTTGACAGAGGGAGTAAAACAACCTCATGACCAATATACATATACACATCGTGAATTGTATTGCTATGGCTCTTGCTATTATAAGGGCCAAAGGAGGAAAGGAGGAGTTATCCAGTAATATTCTTAAAATCAGGCTTCAAAAATTATAGAATGACAGATTTAACAGCTAATAATAAGAACAAGCATTTCTGGAGTATTTTGGGGTGTGCAAAGAACTTTATAAAATTAATTCATTTAATCCTTATAAAAACCCTGGGAGGTCAGTGTTAGCATTAACTCATTTAACAGTTGAAGAAACTGAGGCAAATAAAGTGACTTGTCTAATGTCACACAGTTAGTAAGTATCTCAGAGAATGTTTGAACCTAGTTCTTCCTGATTTCAGGTCCATTGTGCTATCTACCTTACCATGTAGCTAGTTAGACCTGGAAACACCATTAGATGCCATCAAGTTCAGCACCTGCCTTTTTCAAATGAGAAAAGTGAAGCACAGAGTGAATTATCCAAAGTCACATATGTGAGTTCCTTTAACTGCACTTCTTTATGCTGCCTCCTCTATTAAAAATAGAATGTTTTTATTTTATTTTTTCTCAACATAAAATTATTAGAAATGATTTTGACATTCTTTTAAAAATATTTTTTGAGTTTTAAATTCTCTCCCCGCTCCCATCTCCTTGAGAAGGCGAACATATTGGCATAGATTATACATGTATAGTCATAACAATATTTCCACATTACTCATGTTGCAAAAAAGAGCACAGACCAAAAAAACAAAAACAAAAAGAGAAAGAGAAAAAAATAAAGTTTGTTTAAGCATGCTTCAATTTGTATTCAGACTCCATCAGTTCTTGCTATGGAGGTGGATAGCATTTTTCATTATAAATCTTTAGGAATTTTCTTGTTTCACCATACTGCTGAGAACAGATAAGCCATTCATAACTAATCATCTAACAATATTACTGTTATTGTGTACAGTGATCTCCTGGCTCTGTTCACTGCACTTTCCATCAAGTCATATGTCTTCCCAGGTGTTTCTGAAACCATCCTAGTCCTCATTTCTTATAGCACAACCATATACCACTTCTTGTTCAACCATTACCAAATTGTCATACATCCCTTCAATTTCCAATTATTTGTCACCCCAAAAAGAATTTCTATAAATATTTTTGTACACATAGAACCTTTTCCCTTTTCTTTGATCTCTTTGGATTATAGACTTAGTAGAGGTATTGCTGGATCAAAGGTTATGCACAGTTTTATAGCCTAGTTCATAGTTCAAAACTGTTCTTCAAAATGGTTGGATTAGTTCACAACTCCACCAAAAGGGTATCAGTGTCCCAATTTTCCCACATCCATTTCAACATTTGTCATTTTTTTCTGTCATATTAGCCAATCTGATAGGTAGGAAGTGGTACTCCAGAATTATTTTAATTTGCTTCTTTTTAAATCAATAGTGATTTAAGCATTTTTAATATGACTATAGATAGCTTTTAGTTTTTCTTCAGAAAATTGCCTGTTCACATTCTTTGACCATTTTTCAAATGGAGAACAGTTCATATTCTTATAAATTTAACTTGTTTCTTTATACACTTGAGAAATGATACCTTTATCATAAAATTGCTTCAATTTTCCCCCTGGTTTTCTGCTTTCCTTCTAATCTTGGCTGCATTGATTTTGTTAGTGCGCGATTTTAAATTTAACATAATTAAAATTATCCGTTGTGCATTCCATGAAGTTTTCTATCTCTTGTTTGATCATACATCCTTTCCTTATCCATAAATCTGTTTTAACAGGTAAAGTATTCCCTGCTCTTTTATTTTTATATCACCCTTTATTTCTACGTACTCCTTTGGACTCTATATTACCTCTTAATAATAATAGCTAATATTTATATGCCCTTTTAAAGTTTTCTAGTATATATTTTACATACATATTTATATATTATATGTATACATAATCTCATTTGACTCTCACAGCCATCCTATAAAGTAAGTGATTTAGTCCTATTTAACAGGTTAGAAAATTGGCCCTCAAGCTAACTGATTTGCCCAGGATCTCATAGTTAGTATGCATATGAGAGCGATAGAGTTCAAATTTTCCTGATTCCAATATGGCACTTTCTCTGCTATTCCACCTAACTGCCTACCATCATGGTAGAAGGAGTTAGAAAAAATTACTGAACACTTGAATGAAGACATTAGAAGATTGCATTTATATTTAGCCTGTACACGCCACACACAACTTGAATATCATGTGTCCTGGTTAAAGGAAATAATAAATAAATACATAGAAAACAATCTAAAAATTTTTTAAAAACTCAGAAATTCCTGATGACCTAAATCAGTACTTTGGAGTGAAAACCTAAAGGTGATTTAAGGAATCAAAACATTACAAAGAACAAAATAAAGAATTCTCCATCAGTCAAAAACTATACTAAAGAGAATCGAAGAATAAAGCAATTAGATGAGAGGGAAACTCTAATGAACTAGGATTTGGAAAATTTCTGGTCATCACTGTGGTCAAACAAGCCCAATGAAAAGAAAGAAAAAGAATTAGAATGTCATCGCCATAATGAACAACCAAACCATAGCTTCAAGAAAGCCGAATGAAACTCTAGCATGTATGCAAAATAGAAAAAGTGTCATTGATTGTTGGCTTAAATGCCACAACCCGACTCATGAATTACCTGCAAAAAACAGAAACTGCCTTATGTAGCCTAGTTTTTATTTCTGGATAAGAAATGTTGAGGGGCAGCTAGGTAGTGCAGTGAATACAGCACTGGCCCTAGAGTCAGAAGGATAAGAGTTCAAATCCAGTCTCAGACACTTGACACTAGCCATGTGACCTTTTGCAAGTCATTTAACCCCAATCACCTTGCCTTCCCCTCTCCAAAAAGCAAAATGAAAACAAAAAATAAATAAATGCTAAAAAGGCATGAGAATGAAATGATTGCTGGTTTGAGAATCTTGAAGACAATGCAAGGATTGGAATCTAGGTTTCATAAATTTTTTTTTGTATCATTGGTGAAAGCTCACATGAAGAGGGTTGCCATCTTCTTCTTGTAATTCAAAATCTTCCAAAACTGGCATTAATTCTTTTCTCTCTAGGGTACAACTGAGTGATTCATTTAGACCTGAATATGTCTTATTCATCTTGTGTGAATGAGCAAATTAAGTGTTTCCTAACACACAAGATAGAAAGGCAGATTAGGAGGCATTTGTATTCATTCAACACCTTCACCTATAAATTCAACAAACACCTATAGGGAAAATGACTCTATGCTAATTGCTGGGAGAGACATAAAGCAAGACTGTGACCTAGTCCTGGGATACCTAATCCAAGAGGATTTGGCATTGATCACATCATAGGGAACTGATAAACATCCTAGTTCCTGTGGTCTTGTGCTTGGCCTCAGATGAGTTTTTTGAGTGGAGTAGCCATCATGAGAAGTTTCAAAAGAAGTCTCACAGTAGACAGGTAGATAAGAACAGTAGACAAGAACCAGAGAACTGGACCAGGCTACATGAATGTGGCACAGAGTGAGTGGTGAAGAGCCAGGAATTGTAGAGGTGTTCAGATCATGAGTTCTTGATGGGTATTGTTGATCCTGGTACAAGTCTGGTACACCATTTTTTTTTCTTTTTAAATTAATTTATTTGTTTTCAGTTTTTAATAATCACTTCCATAAGTTTTAAGTTTTCTCCCCCTCCTTCTACCCTCTGTCCCCAAGATGACATGCAATCTTATATGGGCCCTACATGTACATTCTTATTAAACATATTTTCACATTAGTCATGTTGCATAGAAGAATTAAAATAAATGGGAGAAATCATGAGAAAAACTCCAAAAAAACCAAAACATAACACAAGAGAAAATAGTCTCCTTCATTCTGTGTTCCAGTTCCATAGTTCTTTCTCTGGATGTGGATGGCATTTTGCTTCAAGAGTCCTTTGGGAATGTTTTAGGTCCTTGCATTGCTGTGAAGGGCTTAGTCTGTCACAAACAGTTCTCACACACTGTGGCTGTTACTGTGTATACTGTTCTCCTGGTACTGCTCATTTCACTCAGCATCAGTTCATATAAGTCTTTCCGGGTTTATCTGATTTTTATCATTTCTGATAGCACAATAGCATTCCACTACATTCATGTAACACGACTTGTTCAGACATTCCTCAATTGATGAGCATTTCCTCAATTTCCAGTTCTTGGCCAGCACAAAAAAAAAAAAAAAAGCAGCTATAAATATGTTTGTGCATGGGGGACCTTTTCGCATTTGTGTGATCTCTTTGGGATACAGCCCTAGAAGATTTATGACTGGGTCAAAGGGTATGCATATTTTTGTAGCCCTTTGGGCATAGTTCCAAATTGTTCTCCAGAATGGCTGGATCACCTAGCTCCATCAGCAATGAATTAGTATTCCAACTCCCCCATATCTTCTCCAACATTTATCATCTTCCTGTTTTGTCATGTTAGTCAATCTGATAGGTGTGATATGGTATCTCATAGTTGTTTTGGTTTGAATCTCTCTAATCAATAGTGATTTAGAGCATTTTTTCATACGACTATAGATAGCTTTAATTTCTTCCTCTGAAAAATGCCTGTTCATGTCCTTTTACCATTTATCAATTGGGAAATGATTCGTATTCTTGTAAATTTGACTCAGTTCTCTAAACATTTTAGAAATGAGGCCTTTATCACAGATACTAGGTATAAAAATTCTTTTCCAGTTTTGTGCTTTCCTCCTAATCTTGGTTGCAAAAGCTTTGTTTGTGCAAAAGCTTTTCAATTTAATGTAATCAAAATTATCCATTTTGTACTTCATAATGTTCTCTATCTGTTATTTGGTCATAAATTTATCCATTCTCCATAAATCTGACAAATACACTATCCCTTGCTCCCCTATTTTTTTTTTGTAGTATCAGCCTTTATACCCATACCATGTACCCGTTTGGACCTTATTCTTGTGTATGGTGTCAGGCATTTGGTAGACCAGAGTTTTACACCCTCTGGCATTCCATTTCATTTTAGGGAATGTTTAAGTTTTCCTGTTTTCCAAACAATCCACTCAATTCCCATTTTAAATTTTTCCTTCCTAGCTATTTCAATTTTTATTTTCCTATTTAATTTATGCTTATGTTATTTCACTCCTCCACACAAGTGATCCAGTTATGGTGTGGAAGTCTCTCTGGGCTCCGGAAGCCTGTAAAAATGAAATACAATCCATAGCAGGTTCTATCTGCAGGAAACTTTCAATATGATCCCAGGACCAGCCTAGCTCATCCCGGGGAGATCCATCAATAGTCAACTGGCCACATAATAATGGAACAATTTTTGTCAATGGTAATCCATGAAAGAAAGGGGAAAATGTCCTCAGTGATGTTCATCCCATTTCTACTTCCAAAGCAATGGTGATGGAGTGGAACATCACAGTTTTTAGACTAAAGATATATTTTAATTTCACTATTGGTAGTATAAATGTGAGAT
Organism: Notamacropus eugenii; assembly: GCF_028372415.1. Lineage (NCBI taxonomy): Eukaryota > Metazoa > Chordata > Mammalia > Diprotodontia > Macropodidae > Notamacropus > Notamacropus eugenii. Next base: position 160,590,384 of record NC_092878.1, read on the forward strand.
CCTTGTCCAAAGACAAATGAATGAACATACCAAAAGATGAGTTAAATAATATTGATTTGACATTCTTGCTATTAAAAGTTATAATAACAAAGAAGAAAGTAGCAGCTAAATGGAAAGATAACTCAGGCACCATTTGAAGAGGCAAAGAAGGGAGTTGTTGGACTAAGTTTCATCCTATGCCCTAAAATCAAAATACATATTGTTTCACTGGACATTTAATCACCAAGTGTTCATGTCTTAATGAAAAATATTTTTAAGAGTGCTACAAAAATCAGTTCACCTTATTTGTCAACATCAGTTGCCAAGGATGATATAGTAAAGATTTCCTATGAAGACTTTAATAAGACTTTCCAAACTAAATCGATATACATTCTTTCTGATACTTAGTGAATTCAATTCAAAGGTAACAAAAGATGAAGATGGAGAAAAATATTTGGGAATTACAGTTCAGTCAAAAGAAAAGAAAAAAGTCAAATACTTGGAGATTTTAAAGAAGCCCTGTGCCTCTACATGACCAACCCTTTCTCCAGCAAAAAGTTTCGTAGTCATTTGATTGAGTTAGCACCAAATAACATCACACATGCACACACACGCACGCACCCACGCATGCACGCATGCACGCACACCCCACAAGTGAAATTGATTAGATTTTTAGCATACAACAAAAGACATTATGAATGTGGGAGTTATCTCTATCTTAACTGTCTATGGAGTTGACTACTGACTCATTAGAACTATGACGAGAATTTATAGCAAAAAAGAATAAGAATAGTAGTGACAAAAGGATTAATAAAATTTAGCCCAGAATTGTTTAAACAATATGTTGATTTTTCTTTTTTTGAAAAATGGGGAATGGACAACCAAAATGACATTGCCAGTAACTAGAACATACAACACTAAGATATTATTTAAATAACATACAATAGTAACATATAATATTAATATATTATTTAAATCAGCACTTGATAATTGAAAATGACATTAAAATTTTAAAAGAAATAAAATTTTACAAACTTCAATAAAATTAAAATTAATTTATTTTTTTTTCTTTTTTTCTTCATTTTCTTTCTTTCTTTATTTAACTTTTAACATTCATTTTCACAAAATTTTGCGTTCCAAATTTTCTCCCCTTTTGTCCCCTCCCCCCACACCAAAACACCGAGCATTCTAATTGCTCCTATCACCAATCTGCCTTCTCTTCTATCATCCCTCTCTGCCCTTGTCTCCATCTTCTCTTTTGTCCTGTAGGGACAAATAACTTTCTATACCCCTTTACCTGTATTTCTTATTTCCTAGTGGCAAGAACAGTACTCGACAGCTGTTCCTAAAACTTTGAGTTCCAACTTCTCTTCCTCCCTCGCTCTCTACCCCTTCCCTTTGGAAGGCAAGCAATTCAATATAGGCCATATCTGTGTAGTTTTGCAAATGACTTCCATAATAGTCATGTTGTATAAGACTAACTATATTTCCTTCCATCCTATCCTGTCCCCCATTCCTTCTATTCTCTCTTTCGATCCTGTCCCTCCCCATGAGTGTTGACCTCAAATTGCTCCCTCCTCCCCATGCCCTCCCTTCCATCATCCCCCCCCCACCCTGCTTATCCCCTTATCCCCCACTTTCCTGTATGGTAAGATAGGTTTTCATACCAAAATGAGTGTGCATTTTATTCCTTCCTTTAGTGGAATGTGATGAGAGCAAACTTCATGTTTTTCTCTCACCTCACCTCTTTATCCCTCCACACCGCTTGCCTCTTTTATGAGAGATAATTTGCCCCATTCCATTTCTCCCTTTCTCCTCCCAATATATTTCTCTTTCACTGCTTGATTTCATTTTTTTAAGATATGACCCCATCCTCTTCAATTCACTCTGTGCACTCTGTCTCTACGTGTGTGTGCGTGTGCATGTGCATGTGTGTGTGTGTATTCCCACCCAGTACCTAGATACTGAATAGTTTCAAGAGTTACAAATATTGTCTTTCCATGTAGGAATGTAAACAGTTCAACTTTTGTAAGTCCCTTATGACTTCTCTTTGCTGTTTACCTTTTCATGCTTCTCTTCATTCTTGCGTTTGAAAGTCAAATTTTCTTTTCAGCTCTGGTCTTTTCATCAAGAATGCTTGAAAGTCCTCTATTTCATTGAAAGACCAATTTTTCCCCTGAAGTATTATACTCAGTTTTGCTGGGTAGGTGATTCTTGGTTTTAGTCCTAGTTCCTTTGACTTCTGGAATATCCTATTCCACGCCCTTTGATCCCTTAATGTAGAAGCTGCTAGATCTTGTGTTATCCTGATTGTATTTCCACAATACTTGAATTGTTTCTTTCTAGCTGCTTGCAATATTTTCTCCTTGACCTGGGAACTCTGGAATTTGGCCACAATGTTCCTAGGATATTCTCTTTTTGGATCTCTTTCAGGCGGTGATTGGTGGATTCCTTGAATACTGATTTTGCCCTCTGGTTCTAGAATCTCAGGGCAGTTTTCCTTGATAATTTCATGAAAGATGATGTCTAGGCTCTTTTTTTGATCATGGCTTTCAGGTAGTCCCATAATTTTTAAATTGTCTCTCCTGGATCTATTTTTCAGGTCAGTTGTTTTTCCAATGAGATATTTCACATTATCTTCCATTTTTTCATTCTTTTGGTTTTCTTTTGTGATTTCTTGGTTTCTCATAAAGTCATTGGTGTCCATCTGTTCCATTCTAATTTTGAAAGAACTATTTTCTTCAGTGAGCTTTTGAACCTCCTTTTCCATTTGGCTAATTCTGCTTTTGAAAGCATTCTTCTCCTCATTGGCTTCTTGAACCTCTTTTGGCCATTGAGTTAGCCTATTTTTCAAGGTGTTATTTTCTTCAGCATTTTTTGGGGTCTCTTTTTAAATTAAAATTTAAAAAGAAATATGAAATGGGCAACAGAAATGACATCACAAGTGATTATAATAATTTCATCCAGATGTGAAAACAATATAAATTAATTACCATAACAAGAAGACCAAATGAGTCAAATCTTAATAAGCAAACCTTTGACTTATTTACCAAATGGAGAGTTACCTGGCCAAAACAACACTGTGCTGGAAAATAAATGCATATGTAAAATTGCACAAAGAACTATGATGGATGGTTTTGAGCAATATTCTCTCACGTGCCTTCTTCAGTATCCTTTCCAAATTGGCGTTATGATATTTGAGCTTGCCTTCTGGCCTAAAGACTTCTATCTCATTTCTTTCAATCAACTTTTCCCAGGGCAAGTAGAAGATAACAATATTTCTTTCAGACAGAACACATTCTTGAATTCATCAATCCTGCTGGGGACAGGTATGAAACAGAAGGAAAGAGAGTTCAAATCTGACCATAGCCTCACATTATGTGACCACAGTGGCCTCAGTGTCCTCCTCTATGAAATGAAATGATAATAGTAATCACCTTCCATGGTTGTTGTGAGGGTCAAATAAGACACATATGTAAAGGTTTTTGCAACCTTTAAACCCCTGTATCAATCACAGCTTTTATTTTTGAGACAGGACAACTGTAATTAATTAGAGAAATGAGATCAAAAGAGATTCTACAATTAGTGTTCCCATTTCCTAACACAGTGCCTAGAATATTGTATGTTTCATTCATTTATTCATTCATTCACTCAACCAGCCCATTCTTCTGAGATCAGAGAGAACACAATAAAGGTGCATTTTCTAGTGAGAGAGTTATAGCCATGGTAAGTCTCAGCAATTGAGAGTGGATAATACTTTATGCAATTGCGATGGTGAATGAGTCAACAAAGGAAGAATTAGAGGATCAACTTGGCCTTTTAGTGATATTAATCAAAACTGACAATAAAGTAAAACTCCTTGAGGGAAAGGGCAGTGACTTTTTTTTTTTAATCCAGTGTCTAATAAAATGCCCTGCACATAACGGTTGCCTAATAAATTTCTATTCAATGGATGTTACATAGAATTTATTCATGGTGGATCAAATTAACACAGAGTTATTACTTTCTCCCACAGGCAGTGACCATTCACAAGCAGAAAATATTCTTGCTTGAGGTGTATCTGGAATAGCAATTAGGAGGTAAAAGTAGTGAAATATTAAGGGGGTAGAGATTATTATTTTCAAAGCTGAAAACTAAGTTATTTTTTATCAAAATTAAGTAGTGGCAGAAATACTTAAGAAGAGTAGAAAATTTAAAAAATCAGATTGTTTTGCTTATATCTGAATGTGAGTGTTTGTGAGATTCTGGAAATTTCCAAAATTTCCAGAGAGCTGATTGTGAAATTCTGTCTTAGGAGAATCAATAGATCTGTCTGCTTGTCTTTTCCCACTAACAAGAAGGAATAGATTACAAGCTCTTTGAGGGTAGGCATTATCTTTTGCCTTTCATTGTTTCCCCAGAGCTTAGCATGATGCCTAGAACATAGCTGAAGCTTAATAAATGTTTACTGACCAAGTCCTTTTTCGCTCCATTCCATGGACTATATCACTGCTCATTATGGTAACGCAAGTACATAAATATTGACTCTCTCTTCCTTTGTAAACTTACTGTCTTTATAGAGAAAGGACAACTAAATGTTTGGATTAAACAAGTCGCTTTCCAGTTCTCACTAAATATCAGACTGCGTATGAGGTTAAGAAAAACGTGATTCTGGTGATAATATCCGCAAAGCAGTTAAATAACAGAATGTAGCCTTTCCAACAAGAAGGTGAAAGTAAGATCTGAGGATGGATATTTGAGAGTTGATTTGGTTATCATATCCTGTCATGGCTAATGATATAAAGCAAAGGGAAACTTTTCCGGCCAGGAAGCTATGCCTCTGCCAAGAAAACAAAGCTAACTATAGCTGTGTCATCAACAGCTGGAAAGATAACAATTCTATCCATTCCAACAGTGTCGCAATGAGTTGATTGTTCATACCTCCCCTCCCCCCACCCAGTTACAAATTGACATTAGCCATACCATTATGGATAATGCTAACATTAGCTGGTGTTTGACTTTGGTCCTGACATTTCTCTGGATGCTATTCTAGTACTGGCACATGAAATATATCTCAACTGTGATTAAATAAATACAAATTTTGTGCCTGGAAAATTTTATTCCAGAAGTAATGTTACCAGGATCTCCGTGGTCAGTTTTTAAAAAGCATCTATTGCTTGAATAAACAACCAACCTAAACTCATTCTCTTAATTCTGAAAATGGCCTGTGAATGTAAAATTCTCAGGAGGAAATAATCATAGCCTTCCATCCTCCTTTCCCTTTCTCTTCTACCTCTCTGTCTCTCTGTCAGTCTGTCTTTGTCTATCCATTATATATATGTAACCTGTATTTATACATTTTATATATGCATATATATGCAACCAAGATTACACACACACACACACATACACATACACACACAAGTATACATACATATGGAGAGACAGAAACACAGATACAGAGGGATATAAAAAAACACACAAAGATTAATATGTATATAAATATATAAAAAAAAACTTGGTTCACCCTCGTAACAGCCCTGCGTTTATTAGCTCCATTTATAAATGATGAAAATGAAGTTGAGAAAGAATATGGGACTTAGCCAGTGCCATCTCGTAAGTATTGAAGACGAGATTTAACTCAGAGTCTTTCCAACTTTGAGTGCAATGTTCTACCCACCCCCTAAGTGTTCCTAAATGTCCAATTAGGAACTGATAGAAAATGATTAATCTATGGCTATACATTAAAGCAATATGTACTGAGAAAAGAAAAATGGAACAGATAGACATTTGCACGTCATGTTTTACAGGGCTTGACAGCTTTGCAGTTTCATGATGAAATGAAAAGTATAGAAGAATAAGATAAAGATATTTATATATGTACATCCACAACAGGGATGTATGTACATTTATATATGTACATCCACATGTCAACAGGGTGTGCAGAAAATCTTAATGTATCCACAAGGTTAAAGTCTCCTTTCCTCATGAAGTTATTTAGTCTTATAAAGCTATTTTAACTCTGATAGCTTAAAACTTCCCTTAGACTTTTGGAATACCCTGTATCTACACATATAAGGGGGTTCCCATGCTCTTCAATCTGTATAAATGTAACTACCAAGATATTAGGCTGCCCCAATACTTTTATCAGATAAGAAAGTCTCTTTGATTGAGATACAGAATCAATCAATTAACTAAAATATTTGATTGGATTAAAGAATCAACCAATAAAAGGTGCAAATTAGGTTTGGATTGAATTAAAGTACATAATATAGACCAGAGGTATTCTGTGATTGGTCAAACAGAAGCAGTAATACCTTTAGGATCTTGGATAAAATGGCAACCCAGTTCAGAATCTAGCATTCTATGAGAAGGACAGTCTAATAGCAGAATAGCTCTGTCTAACTCCCAAGATGGAATCTTTTGGGGAACAAAGAGAGTTTTGGATCCCTCTTTTACGCTCTCCCCTCCTCCTAATCAAAGGTTAATCTTAGCAACTTTGAAATGTCAGATGGTTTGTACTTCCCCTTAACTGGATTGGGACAGCACTGTTTTCGGAACAGTAGTGACTAATATCTGTGGTTAGATTAGGAACTAAGAAAACAGACATAAGAAGGAATGGCAGCTTTAAGACAATATAGGGGCATTATCCCTTGGGGCCCAGCAGAGAGCTACACATAGGATGGAGAACTTATGTGTTCGTCCTTTGTTGCCGAAGGAGACCATGCCATCAGTGAAATAATGACATGCTTTGCACTTGATTTTGTTTTGAGTGAGGGAGAACTGTGCAGGTCACCAGGCTCACTTCTCTACCAGAGTCATCTGAATCCAGTGACTAGATATTCATCAGGATGACTGAAGATGACCCAGGATGAGGCAATTGGGGTTAGGTGACTTGCCCAAGGTCACACAACTAGTGAGTGTCAAGTGTCTGAGGTGAGATTTGAACTCAGGTCCTCCTAACTCCTGCACTGGTGCTCTATCCACTGCACCACCTAGCTACTCATTAGAGAACTTATATGAGAAAGGGAAAAGAGCTTTCCCATTCAATATAGGCTTAAGATACACCTTTATCTGAATAAGCCAGGCAAATCAAACCACCACCTCCACCACCCCACCCTTTGACCACCACTTCTCCTTAGAACCTGATGGAAATAGCTCAGGACTGTGAACCCAAGAACCACAGAAACAGCAATATCCTCCAAACCATTTGACCTGCTTCTAGCCAGGCCCCTGCCACTATCATTGAAGGCAGGAATCTTTGTGGAGAAAGATCCCACCTTCTTCATCACTATGAGCAATAACAACTAACTAAAGCCAACAATGAGCAGACAAGGACAGGAAATGAAATCAATCAAGGTCAGAATGTCATTTTACTTGTGAACCTCTTTGATAATATCCTTTACTATTTCATAATTATTTATAGGACATTATGAAACAGGAACATATTATTAATATCACATTACATTATGAATAAGGATTTATACTGTGTGATGGACCATTGCCACACATGTATTCCTATGTCATCTATATTTATACCTGTATTTCTTCTGTTTAGTAGTTTTTCAGTCTTGTCTGACTCTTTGTGACCACATTTGGGATTTTCTTAGCAAAGTTACTGAGGTGGTCTGCCATTTCTTTCTTCAGCTCATTTTACAGATGAGGAAACTGAGGCAAACAGGGTTAAGTGACCTATCCAGGATTTCACAGCTGGTAAGTGTTTAAGGACAGATTTGAACTTAGGAAGATGAGTCTTCCTGACTGTAGGCCCTTTACTGTATCTACTATGCCACCTAGTTTTCCATATATTTATACCTATAACTATATTTACATAATTTATCTATCTATCCATCTACCTATCTCTATCTCTACATCTGTCTATATCCACCTACATCCACCTATACATACATCAATCTTTATCTATATCTATTCTATGTCATTAATATCCATATTCTAGCTCTGTATCATCTGTACTCTATGTTAAGATCGTGTGTGCTCTGAAGAAGACAGACTGATCAGATCAGTGGCACAGTGAATACAGTGTTGAACTTAGAGTTAGGATAGTCTGAGTTTAAATCCTGTATCAGACATTTATTAGTTGTGTGATCTTGGACTGGTCCTTTAAACGCTTGAAGCCCCAATCTCCTTATTTGTAAAATGGGGATAATAATAGCACATACCTCTCAAGGATGATGAATCAAAGAAAACAGCATTTGTAAAATACTGTACAAACTTTTTTGCTGTTCAGTCGTGTTTGGCTCTTCATGACCCTATTTGAAGATACTAGAGTGGTTTGCTGTTTTCATCTCTAGCTCTTTTTACAGATGAGGAAACTGAGGCAAAGAGGGTTAAGAGACTTGCCAAGGGTCACACAACTAGTGAGTGTCTGAGGCCAGGTTTGAACTTAGGAAGAGGAGTCTTCCTGACTTCAGATATGACACTCTATCCACTGCACCACCTAGGTGCCCCTTTACAGACCTTAAACTGCCATAATGAGAGCCCACATGTGGGCAGTCTAAATGCTATGTTAGTATTCACAAAAGAATGAAAAGTCAGAGACAAATGTGTGGATTATTAGTGAAGGAATGATGGAGGGCATGGATGAGCAGCTCATAGGATGAATAGGTTTGAATGAATTTGATTCTACACTGGTTGAAACAATGTCCTTAGCCACAATATCCCGGATCCTCTGAGGATCTCTGCAAATCTGCAAGTGTTTAGGTGTGGAGGGGCAGAGCAGAGGGGGCAACCCAATGCCCTCTTGCATGCAAACTGAGTTGCTTATTTCATTCTTAATCAAAACAAAATCCAAAGATGAAATCAACCCTGGTGGGTTTATTCTTGGTGGTAGACAGGACCAAAGGAAAAATCTGAAGACAAAGGATCAAAGGCCATCAGGAGATCCCAAGCTGTGCTTGCCGACCATCCCGCTTTCATTTCCAGTGAACAAGATGAAAAGAAGAATTGATCTCAGAAGCTTTTAGGAGATGACGGGGCATTTATTTCAGAAGCACTGGGGAATTAAACATTAAAAGCTGGCTCAGGTGTTGCCTCCTGGCAGTTTTACGATAAATATTCATCTTTATAAACTAATCTCATAAATAAAGGTAATAATTTATTTGAAATCAAAATGCTTTTTATGTTTGCTTTTAATTGCAGGAATTTTATTCCCTCTTCCCATAATATTTAAACCTAACTGACAAACTATGACCTTTTTTTTTTTTTTTTTTTTTTGGAAACACAACAGTGTGTAGGAGGTAGGCAGTAGCAGGCTTTTCTCATTCTTCTGCTCCTTCATCGTGACTGCTTGGGACTTTAGATCTAGAAAATAACTTAATCTCACCATTTTAGCTTTTTTCTCTATTTATTTTCCAATCCATTTGCGGGATCATGGGTTTATAGATGAATGGAATCTAACAGATCATTTTATGCAAGCCCATTGTTTTACAAATGGGGAAAGTGATTCCTTAGAGAAGTGAAGCAATTTGCTGTTGGTTACTCAGGTTGTAATTACAAGAACTCCTATCTGAACCCAGATCTTCTGGCTCAAAATCAGGTAATATAGAATTGTACAATAGTATTTTAGGCTTCATATTATTGTATTAATCAGGCCAAAATATATGTCTCATGGCATCTACACAAATAGTGACTACAGTGCAAAAGAATGGGTAGGGGAACATCTGAGGTTGTCTAAAATTAAGCTATTAGGCATAGGACTTTAGACCAACAACAATAAATTAGGGGCCTTTAATTCTTAGTAATACTGCGGAGACAATTAGGTCAAGAGTTGTGAAGTTAGCAACATAAATATTATCTGTGTCTCAGTTGATTAATGTTTAAAAAAAAATTCTTTTCTGGTCCATATTGTAAATGCTTTAAAAATGAGTATCACCTGACCAAAAGTTTGAATTGCTTTATCTGTTATAAAGATAAAGAAAACTTAACAAAATCTGTTGTTTGATTTGATACTATAGATCATTTTCTACACCCAAACATCACTATTTAAATCATAATATTTTTTCTACAATGAAATGAAATAATTTCCTTTCATTCATTCACTTACTCACTCACTCATTCATTCTGTTGTATGCTTGGCTAATCATGATAGCCTGCTGCTCTCTGCAATAAAAGGAAGGAAGGGGAAGGGTAACAGATGAATGCACACACTTCTGTGTGTACCTCTAGCACTCACTGCTCCATCTTATCCTTCACGGTTCATGTTGTTCATCATGATATACTTCATTTCTTTTAGATTTTTAATGAGGAAATCTAGTTTCATCAAAAGCCAGACAGAATTTTATCCCTCCTAAGACTCTATTTTTAGCACATGTGAAAGAAATGATATTAGCCTATTAAAATATCCAGAGATTAAAACAGAATTCTTTTTTAAATTTATTTTTACACAGTTTATAACAGATAAAGCAATTCAAAGTTTTGGTCAGGTGATACTCATTTTTAAAACATTTACAATATGGACCACAAAAGAATTTTTTTTAAACATTAACCAACTGAGACACAAATAATATTTATCTTGCTAACTTCACAAGCTCTTGACCTAATTGTCTCCGCAGTATTACTAAGAATTCAAGGACCCTAATTTATTGTTGTTGGTCTAAAGTCCTATGCCTAATAGCTTAATTTTAGACAACCTCAGATGTTCCCCTACCCATAATGTATATTTGAATAGATCTGGTATTAAACTTACAAACCTTTTGACTATAGGAAATTACCACCAAGAGTAAGGAAATTGCAGGGATACAATATCTCCCCAACTTCATGTCAATTCCAGGCAGGATTAAATTATCCACTTGCATTCAGTCAGGCTTAATGTCTGCCAGGTGTCAGTGGGGAAATTGAGTCAGGAGAATCCTATCTCAGCCCATGCTGAACAGCCCCTCTCCCACCCTTCCCTTGAGATCACCTATGCAGTTCATACCAGCATCTCATCAGCTTACTGGCATCATGGATTGGAGGCTCAGATCACCTTTCTTGCTTTCCATACCTGGAGTTAGACTCAGAAGAACAGTCACTTAATAGTCCCATAGCATCTAAAAATGGCAAGTTCCAATAACCAGGTTTCAAATTTGATTATAGTTTCACTTTGGCTAAGGAACATCTTTCAAGGCAAGTCTTAAGTGGCTTGCATGTCTTTCTATACATGTTCTAGTTCCTGATTAAATGGAAATCATAAAATCAAATTTATCATTAACACCTTGACTTTTCCATCAGTGCCAAATTTTACCCGAGGTTACCTTCCTCTTGGAAATTTAGACTGAAAGTCTTTTCTCCAAACTAAAGATGTCATTGATTTATTCTCAGTAATTAATTCAGTCTATTGTTTTAATACTAATTGCTTTTACCTCACTTTGTAACATGTCCAATTTTTCTCCTCATCACTCCCCTCCCCCCGCTTCCTAATACCTTGCATTCAGATTCCTCCCTCCCTCAATGTACCCTCCCCTCCATCACATCTCACCCCTCTCCTATCCCCATCTTCTCTCTTTTCCTGAAGGGCAAAATAAATTTCCATACCCCTATCCCTGTAGTTCTTATTTCCCGATTATGTGCAATAAAAATTCTCAACATTCGTTTCTAATACTTTGAATTCCAACTTGTCTCTCTCCCCCCCTCCCTCCCCAGCCCTACTGAGAAGGCAAGCAATTCAATACAGACTAAATATGTGTTGTTTTGCAGAAGACTTCCATAATAATCATGTTGTGTAATACTAATTATATTGCCCTCTGACCTACCCTATCCCTCCTTATTTTTACCCCCTACAATTGACCTTGTTCTTTCTCAAAAGTGTTTATTTCTAATGACTCCCTTCTCCCATTTACCTTCCCTTCTAATATTCCCCTCGCTCCACTTGTCACCTCCTCTCATACTTTCCTGTGGTGTGATATAAATTTTCATATCAAATTTAGTGAGCGTGTTATTCTCTCCTTCAGCCACACATGGGGAGAGTAACTTTATTTTTCCCCTTCTCCCTTTTTCCCTTATCTCCTCCACTGAATAAGATTTTTCTTATCTCTTTTATGAGTCATATTCTGCCCCATTCCATTACTCCCTTTCTCTTCCCAGAATTTTCCTCCTTCACCCCTTAATTTTTATTTTATCTTTTTTTGCATGTGGATATCATCTCCTCTGATATAACATACCCTGTACTCTCTATCTATTTATGTGTATGTGTGTGCATATGTACAATCTCTCCAACTACCCAAATACTGAGAAAAGATTCCAGTCAAAAATATTTTGTTTCCATATAGTAATGTAAAAAGTTCAGCTTTACAGTGTCTTTTATGATTTTTCTTTTCTGTTTACCTTTTCATGCTTCTCTTGATTCTTGTCTTGGGAAGTCAAATTTTTAAATACAGATCTGGTCTTTTCCACAACATCAATTCTTCTAAGTCATCTATTTTACTGAATGACCATTTTTTTTCCTTGAAGTATTATATTCAGATTTGCTGGATAGGTGATTCTTGGTTTCAATCCCAGTTCCTTTGACTTCTGAAATATCCCACTCCGAGCCCTTCGATCCCTTAATGTTGAAGCTGCCAGATCCCATGTCATCCTGATTGTATTTCCACAGTACTCAAATTGTTTCTTTCTAGCTGCTTGCAGTATTTTCTCCTTGATCTGGGAACTCTGAAATTTGACGACAATATTCCTAGGAGTTTCTCTGTTCAGGTTTCTTTCAGGAAGTGATTGATGAATTCTTTCAATATCCATTTTGCCCTCTGATTCTATAACCTCAGGGAAGTTTTCCTTGATGTTTCATGGAAGAAAATGTCTAGTCTCTTTTTTTGATCATGGCTTTCAGGTAGTCCAATAATTTTTAAATTACTTCTCCTGGATCTATTTTCCAGGTCAGTTGTTTTTCCAATGAGTTGTTTCACATTATCTTCTATTTTTTTCAAATTTTTGGTTTTGTTTACTAACTTCTTGGTCTAACGCATAGTCACTCGTTTCCCTGCACTCAATTCTCTCTTTCAAAGAATTATTTCGTTCAGTGAGCTTTTGAACCTTTTCCTCCATTTGGCTAATTCTACTTTTTAAAACCTCCTTCTCCTCATTGGCTTTTTTGGACCTCTTTTACCAGTTGAGTTAGCCTCTTTTTAAAGCTGTTATTTTCCTCAACATTTTTTTGGTTCTCATTAACTAAGCTGCTAACTTGTTTTTTTAAGGTCTTCTATTGCCTGAGCCCAGTTTAAGTTCCCTTCGGAGGCAAGGGCCTTGACTTCCTCTGATGGTATGCCTTGTCCTTTCTCATTGGAAATGATGGGGGGAGACACCTGTTCCCCAAGAAATTAAGGTCTTATTTTTTTTCCCTTTTTTGAGCATTTTCCCAGCCAGTTACTTGACTTCTGAGTTTCCTCTCCACAACCACCTCACCTCCAGTTCCACCAAGCCAGTGCTTGGGGGCTGAGATTCAAATGAGCTGCTCCCAAGCCTTAGGGGTTTTCAGTGGGGGCGGGGCTGCTATTCAGTGTGAGCTTAAGATCAACTGTTCAGGAGGGGGCAGGGTTACTACACAGGGCTCAGTTCCCTCAGGGGGTTTGCCATGAGACCTTCAACATTGGATGTGGGCTACTGCCTGCTTTGCGAGCCCTTGTCTGCTGCTGCCTCTACTGCTGCCTCCTGAGGGGGCCTGAGTTATGTGGACACCCAGCTCCCCTCTCAGCCAGCCGAAAAGACCCTCTCACTGATCTTTGGCACCTATGGGTTGAGGGACCTGCTCTGCCACTGGAGATTCTGTCCCTGAAGCCTGCTTGGATCTGCTCCTCTAGGTGCCGTGTAGCCAAGGCAAGACTGGGCTCTGTTCCAGTTCCAGTGCATGACAGACCTTTCCCATCACTCTTTCAGGTCTCTCTGGGATAGAAATCTCCTCCACTCCGTTGTTCTGTGGCTTCTGTTGCTCTAGAATTTGTTGAGAGTTCTTCTTTACAGGCATTTTGTGGGCTGTGGGTAGGAGCTAAGTGTATGTGCTTCTTTCTACTCTTCCATCTTGGCTCTAAAACAGAATTCTTTGTTGATTCTATTATAATGGGAGGAAAGGAGGTATGTGGAATCAAAACAGGAGAAGGTGGACAAATGGTCAGATCACTGCTCTACTGTTTAATGTTTTGGAAAGGGATTTCACCTCCCCTAGACCCATGTCCTTTTTTTTAAAATAAGGGATTTAGATGAGATGATTTCTAAGGTCCCTGAATTAGTTAAATTCAAATATCAGAATCTGAGAAGGCTGCCTGCCCATCTGCATGATGATGCAACTGAGAAATTTTGTATCTGAAGAAAAAGAACCTGGATTCTGCCACTGTTTACTGTTGTGACCTTGGTCATCCCATCCTTCCCAGGGCCTTTACTCCTTTATCTGAAAAATTAAGCGATTACACTAGATTATCTCTAGGATCTTCTACTCTCTCTGATACCTTCTCTCACTTCTGTGTCTTTCCCTTCATTTCATCTCCCTCTCTTTCCTCTGCTCTGCCTGCCTCTCTTCTTCTCTCCCCCTACATTCAACAAGATTGACCAGGAAAATATAAAGAAATACTTCTAGAAAAGAATGACCCACAAGGAAGATAAAAGAAACATTGTATACATTTTTAGAAATAATATTTTATAAGTAGATATTTGTGACTGCTGAAATATTCCTGCATAGAGAACATGCTAACTCATCTGGGCCCAGTATTAATTTATCTTATCTGATAATCTCATGATTAATATTTAACTTGGTTCTGATAACTGGGACCTTTCACATGGCTACAAATCTTTTGTAATGTGTCAGCTTATTTTTAGTAGAGGTTGTCCTGTCAAAAGTCTACATCTGCCTCCTGAGGATCAACCCGCTTACAGAGGAAGAGGTGGCTTTTAAAGAATAGTTTTTGCCATGGATGGGCATGAAATTGTCCTAACAACATCTATATTTGCTATAAATCCTCTTATATTAGTAATAACTTACATTTTTTGTACTCCATTGTTACAAAGAATTTTACATGTATCACCTAAGTTAATCATTATTGAACCGTGAGATAAGCTGGGGAAGTAATAACAAGCTCATTTTATAGATCAGAAAATTGAAGTTGATGGATATTACATGATTTTCCTGAAGACATCAGAATGAAGAGAGAAGAAGCACTTCTAACCCATGTCTTATTATTCTATATCCAGTATTTATTCTTTCTCCCGGACAAAGAGAAGAAAGAGGAGAAGGAGGAGGAAGAAAAAGAAGAATGGATGAGAAGGAAGAATGGAGGAAAGGGGAAGGGAAATGAGAGGAAGCATTGAAAATGTTGAAAGATGCTTTATAAAATATCTGCTCTCTCCACCATTAAATCGTCCAGATTGAGAGGGTACAAGTAAGCCACTTGGACTATATTTATTTTAGACATTTGACAAAAGCTCCAGGGGAAGAGGCACCAATTTTGCCAGAAAAATACATAATGGGGGACATAAAAAGCGGAGCCAAGATGGCAAAGGAAAGGCAAGAATTTACCTGAGCTCTCCCAAATTTCCCTTCAAACAACTTTATGATACCTCAAAATGAATCCTGGAATGGCAGAATCAGTGAAACTATGAGGTAAAAAAAAGAATTTCCCATCCAAGATGACTTAGAAGGTCTACAAGAAAGGTCTATCTCACTGGGGTGACAGTGGAGGACAGTTCATTACAGGCAACTCCCAGACAAGCCAGCAGCATACCTTGGGAGTGATTGAATCAGCAGGAGCAGGTTTCAGTGTTCTCAGCCCACAGATGGTAAGGGAGTCGGAAAACTGGTGAGAAGAAGATTACAACCCTTTGCTCACACTGGGTGCAGAACTCGGTTGCACTGAGCATAAGTGATTCCAAGTTCATAGTCCCAGAGCAAAGAAGAACACTAGAGTATTTGGCTGCAGGGGAGCAGGGGCCCTGTTCACAATTGCAAGGTAGAAAAGAGTGTTTATGGTCACTCACAAATCAGAGCACTGTCCAGTAGAGAAGTGACTACACATCTCCTTAGATCATCTCACTTTGGAAAAAAAAAATGAAAATTTACAGTGCCCTAGAACTACCTCTGAAAACAACAACACCAAAAACTTGAAACTAGAGTTTCAAGACAGAGAGAGAGCCACCGCTACCCTGGGAACAGAGCCCAATTTTTACATGAAGTTAAAAGTCAAGAAATAGGCTGGAAAAAATGAGCATACAGAAAAAACAAAAACTAACCATAGAAAGTTACTATAGTGACAGGTAAGATAAAAACACAGTCTCAGAAGAGGAAAACAAAGTCAAAATAGCTATACCTAAAGCCTCAAAGAAAATTATTAATTGGTCTCAAGCCACAAAAGAATTTATTGAAAAGATGAAAAAGGTTTTAAAGTAAAAAGGGAGAGACAGAGAGGTAGAGGAAAAAATGGGAAGAGAATGACAGTAATGTAAGAAAATCATGAAAAAGAATCAACAGTTTGGTAAAGGAGGCACAAAATTACTAAAGAAAATAGTACCTTTAACAGAAAATAGGTCAAAGGGTAAAAAAGGCAGAAAAATCCAATAAAAATATGAAATCCTCAAAAAGGAGAATTGATTAAATAGGGGAAATGGAAATGGTAAAAAAAAAATCACTAAAGAAAAGAACTCTTTAAAAAGTTGAATTGGGCAAGTGGAAGCTAATAGCCCCATGAGGCATCAAGAAACAATGAAAATTAAAGGAATAAAAAAATTTGATAAAAATATGAAATAACTCATTGGGAAAGCAACTGATCTGTAAAATAGATCAAGGAGAAATCATTTAACTATTGTTGGAATAACTGAAAGCCATGATCAAAATAATAACCTAGACATCATCTTTCAAGAAACCATAAAGGAAGCTGCCCTCATATTCCAGAACCAAAGGGTAAAATAGAAATGGAAAGAAGGCAATGATCACCTCCTGAAAGAGATCCCACAATGGTGTCTTTCTTCATATATCCTTCATAGCTAATTTGGGTATTGGTAATCAAAATTACTTATTTGCCCAAAGCCATTCTAAAAACAATATTGCTTTTGTTTTGTATAATCTTCTCTTGATTTAACAAGCTATGTTATATGATTATGATGGTTTACTACTGTGGTATAAGAAATGATGAGCTTAATGAAATATCTTTGTCTAAAAAGAAACTTTCCTTGATTTCTCTGTAGAAGTCTGATTCCTCAACAACATTTTTCTTTCCTTTTCAAGAAACACATAAAGTTATTTGATTAACCAACTGATGTCCTTGATTGTGCCCTTGAATTTAGCTCTTTAGTAGATGTGGAATGAAATGAAGTAGGAAAATCTCTTATTGATCTTCAGAAAGTACCCTTTTATTTCTAGTGGCTCTGATGCATTGATCAGCGGAGACTTCTTGTCAGTATACCAGATGTCCAGGTTTGGTTAAACAAAATGGTATAATGGGGGAAAGAACACAAATGTTTCATTGGTCTTTGTTGCATTCAAGAACATTAACCATCAAATTGCAGCTTTATAAGCATTTTAGAAAGAATAGCAAAATAAATTCTAGTAGGTTAGTATAATAGAATCATAAGTTTTCCATAATAGTGACCACAGACATCATTTAGTCCAAAGTTAAATTAAATATGTAGTTTTATTATCTTTTGTATTGACTTGTCAATGTATTTGTGCCCCCCAATCCTTCTCTGAGTAGAATGTAAGTCTTTTGGAGACAAGGACTGTTACTTGTTTTCCAACTCATCAAACCAGCTAATATTTTTAAAATAGAAATGTATAGAAGATGAAACCAAAGACACATAACAGAGGATGAATATTAAAGTGTGGTATGATGCTGCAAAAATTGTTTCAATAATACTAAATATCAGAAGGAACTGAGGCTTGGGAGAGAAGCAAAGCACAACAAAAGTGTTTTTGTTTTGTTGGTGGTGGTGTTTTAGTTTTTAGCTTTAGTGGAAGAATGAGGAGAATCAAAGACAGGATAAGCCCTTGGCTTGGCATGGATAGGACAATGAGAACTGACAATAGAAAGAAGGCAGAACCATTCAATTAAAGTTATGTTTCTATTTTCTCTCCAAAACCAATGACCCTTATATTAGAGATAGTCAGATAAAAAATGATTACTAGAACACTGATACCAGCAGAGCTGAGACAGCAGAGCAGAATGATGCACATACTCTAGCTCTTCCCTCACAGCTCATAAAATATCTGTAAAAAATGAATCTCAACAAATTCTAGAGCAGCAGAAATCACAGAATGACAGAGTGAAAGAGATTTCCAGAGAAAGTTAGCCTGGAAGGCCAACAGGAAAGGTCTATTGCATGGGACACAGAGTGAAGCGAAGCCCAGCTGTGGCTGTAGCACCAGGAGGAACAGGACCAGAACAGGCCTACAGGGCAGAATCCACAGCAGCAGTAATAGAGGGTTTCCAATCCCTCAACCCACAAGTGCCAAAGAAAACTTCAAAGGTCAGTAAGAGGGCTTTCACAACTGGGCAAGAGGGGAGTAGGGTCCCCCCCTTGCACCAGCCCCAGGCAGCAGCTGCAGCTTTCATTTGTGAAACACTCTGCCTAAAGTCCCTGGGGGAATTAAGCAGCTGATCTAAATCTCAGCCCTGAGCATGGTCATGGAATGAGGAGGACCACTAGCAGCCTCCTCTTGACAAAAGATTCAGAAGTCAAGTAACTGGCTGGAAAAATGCCCAAAAAAGGGGAAAAAAATAAGACAATAGAAGGTTACTTTCTTGGTGAACAGTATTTTCTTCCATCCTCTTGGATGAGGAAGAACAATGCATACTGTCAGAAGAAGTCAAGGCTTCTGCATCCAGTACCTCCAAAATAAATATGCAATGGTCTCAGGCCATGGAAGACCTTGAAAAGTGAATCAACAGCTTGCTAAAGGAGACCCAAAAAATTTCTGAACAAAATAACACCTTTAAAAATAGGCTAACTCAATTGGAAAAAGAGGTCCAAAAAGCCAATGGGGAGAAGAAGGCTTTAAAAAGCAGAATTAGCCAAATGGAAAAGGAGGTTCAAAAGCTCACTGAAGAAAATAGTTCTTTCAAAATGAGAATGGAGCAGATGGAAGCTAATGACTTTATGAGAAACCAAGAAATTACAAAAGAAAACCAAAAGAATGAAAAAATAGAAGATAATGTACAATATCTCATTGGAAAAATAACTGAAATGTGCCAAGCCTAGAGGCCTGTATTGGGCTACCCGAGTCTTTCTTACCTGTCCAGGTCTTCGGCTGGCCACGCCGGATGCACGTATGAGAGAAAGGACGTTCCAGAGTCAAACAGGGGTTGAGCTTTATTACAGGGTTTCGGTTACAAGTGCAGGGGGTCTTCTTTCTTAGGACGAAGAGGGGGAGATTTCCTAAGAAGGCTAAGCTTAAGGGAATGGAAGTAGAAGTACAAGCGGGGAGAGAGGGGGAGGGGAGAGAGGAAAGAAAAGAAGCGGAGCCCTACTTTTCTCTTTGGCTCCACACGTGCTAAGAGCTTTCTGGCTTCCTCAATCCTACTTAATCTTCAGCCACACAGTTTGCATCTCAATACCATGCTGTTAGGTAACTAGGTGTGCTCCAATCCGGGACGACCTCGAGGGCAGGGAGACTCCACCCATCAGGTATCTCCGGGGGAGAGGCGGAAATACCCGAGCTAGCCGAGCTAGCTCAGTCTGACCTTCTCGAACCCCCGCTGTTCATGGAGGGCCTCGTAAGACTCTAAGATTTAGAAGTCCCACTTTTACCTGCCCGAGACTGTCCACATGGAATTGAGCTTCCAGTCCCAACAGAAATGGAAAATAGATCCAGGAGAGACAATTTAAAAGTTATGGGACTACATGAAAGACATGATCAAAAAAGAGCCTAGACATCATCTTTCATGAAATTATCAAGGAAAACTGCCCCGATATTCTAGAACCAGATGGAAAAATAATATTGAAAGAATCCACTAATCACCTCCTGAAAGGGACCCAAAAAGAGAAACTCCTAGGACTATTGTAGCCAAATTCCAGAGTTTCCAGTCAAGGAGAAAATACTGCAAGCAACTAGAAAGAAACAATTCAAGTATTGTGGAAATACAATCAGGATAACACAGAATCTGGCAGCTTCTACATAAGGGATCGAAGGGCTTGGAATAGGATATTCCAGAAGTCAAAGGAACTGAGATTAAAACCAAGAATCACCTACCCAGAAAAACTGAGTATAATACTTCAGGGGGAAAAAATGGTCATTCAATGAAATAGAGGACTTTCAAGCATTCTTGATGAAAAGACTAAAACTGAAGAGAAAATTTGACTTTCAGATACAAGAACCAAGAGAAGCATGAAAAAGTAAACAGGAAAGACAAAGCATAAAGAATTTTCTAAAATTGAACTGTTTACATTCTTACATGGAAAGATAATATTTGTAACTCTTGAGATTTTTCTCAGTATTTGGGTAGATGGAGGGATTATACACACTCAACACACACACACACATATAGACAGAGAGCACAGGTTGAGTTGAATCAGAAGGGATGATATCGATAAAAAATAAAATTAAGGAGTGAGAGAGGAATATATTGGGAGGAGAAAGAGAGAAATGGAATGGGGCAAATTATCACTCATATAAGAGATAAGAAAAATATTTTTCAATGGAGGAGAAAAGTGAGGAGGTGAGAGGGGAAAAGTGAAGCTTACTCTCTTCATATATGGCTTAAGGAGGGAGTAACATGCTCACTCAATTTGGTATGAAAATCTATCTTGCACTACAGGAAAGTAGGGGAGAAGGGGACAAGTAGGATGAGGGGGGATGATAGAAGGTAGGGCAAATGGAAGAAGGGAATAATTAGAAGTAAACACTTTTTGGGAGGTACAAAATCAAATGAGAGAATAGAATAAATGGGGGGCAGGACAGGATGCAGGAAAATATAGTTAGCCTTACACAACATGACTGTTATGGAAATCTTTTGCAAAGCTATACATATATAGCTATATTGAATTGCTTGCCTTCTCAGTGTGGATGGGTGGGGATGGAGGAAGGGAGAGAAGTTGGAATTCAAAGTATTAGAAAGGAATGTTGAGAATTATGATTGCATATAACTAGGAAATAAGAAATACAGGTAATGAGGTATAGGAATCTATCTTACCCTACAAGAAAAGAGAAAAGATGGGGATGAGGAAAGCGTGGGATGTGATAGAAGGGTGGGCAAATTGAGAGAAGGGGTAATCAGAATGCAAGGTGTTATGGGGTGGGGAGAGGGGCCAGATGGGAAGAAAAATTGGAACTCAAAATTTTGTAGAAATAAATGTTGAAATCTAAAAATAAATAAATAAACATTAAAAAAGAAAAAAAAACAAGATCTTTAGTTAAAAAATAAAAGAATACTGATAATCCAGGATAAGTAAAGAGCTAATAAGAGACCATCTTCCTGCCATTAATGAATTCAAGTACCTGTCTCAGATGAATTACAACTTTGGGGTCTGAAAGAATTGGGAGGTCTGATGATGGAGCTACTTTTGTTGGGATTGCCACAGATGAGCTCCAAGATCCCTTCCAGCTCCAGCATTCCAAGATTCTACTTGATTTCCTAGAAAACAAAAATGGTCCAATGCTGAGTTGGAGGTAATATTGCTTGGAGGATTGATAGCAGTGATTCCTGACATTTAATTAGTGCTTACAGGTATTATAAAGCACATTATGTACATGATTTCAAACAACCAATCATTAAGTATTTAAGTGTCTATGTCTCAGAAACTTTGTCAAACACTGTGCTAGGCACTGAAGATAAAAGACAATGAATGGAAATAATGACTTATCTCAAGGAGTTTACACTTTAATAAGTCTTTAATCACAAGGTTGTTGAGGAGTACTAGCATAGGAGGACAATAGGAAAGACTGTTTAAAAGATAGTGCTGTCTTGAAGGAAAAAAGAGTTTCTGTGCAGTGGAGGTGAGGAGACTACATAGTAAGCATGGGGCAAAGCTGATACAAAGGGCAAGATACATAAGATGGCATGCCATGTGTGAGGAACAAGGAAAAAGTCAATTTGGCAGCATAAAGGAGTGTGGAAGTGGGCTTGTCTAAGAAGTTGGACAAATGGGTTATGGCCAAGTTGTATGGAGACAAGAGAAAGTAACTAATAACACATCTTCTCTCTCTCTCTCTCTCTCTCTCTCTTTCTCTCTCTCTCTCTCTCTGTCTCTGTCTGTCTCTCTATCTCTGTCTCTGTCTCTGTCTCTCTCCCTGCAAGAAAAGACTATTGCAATAATCTAAGTGAGAGGTAATGAAGGCTTCAACTAAGGTGGTTAGCTGGGTGAGTGGAGATAAAGTTTGGATGGGAAAGATCTTGTGAAGGTAGAAACTGCAAGATTTGGCAAATAAGTGGATATGTGGGGTAAGGGAGAGTGAAGAGTCTAGGATAGCACTGAGGTTATGAACCTGGCAACCTGGAAGGGATGTTGGTTCCTTTGGCCAAAAAAGGGAAGTGTGGAAGGAAAAGTTTGGGAGAAAAAAAATGAGTTCATTTATTGACATATTGAATTTGAAATGACTTCAGGATTCAGTTTGAAATTTCTAGTAAACAATTGGTGATATGAGATTGAAGCTCTGGACAGAATTTGATCTGTACTTCAGAGGATCATAGAGATGATAATTATATTAAACCCATAGGAAGGTAATGAAGTCACTAAGAAAGGGAATACACACAGATACATATATATATATACATATATGTATATATGCATGTATGCATGCATGCATGTATATGTGTGTGTGTGTGTGTGTATATATATATATATATATATATATATATATATATATATATATATATATAACATAGAGATGGAGAGAGAGAGAGAGAGAGAGAGAGAGAGAGAGAGAGAGAGAGAGAGAGAGAGAGAACGAAAACAGTGAGAAAGTCCAGGATAGAGCCTTGGAGCAAACCCTAGAACATCCATATGAATTTAGTGCCACCAGTATACTTATTCCCATTTTACAGATGAGGGAACTAAGGTTGAGAGAGGTTGCCCAGGATTATGAATCTAATTAATGTCAGATGCAAGTCTTTCCAAGCATCAACATCTAGCCATGATTCCAGGCAATGCAAGAATATTACATTCAACAATGGATTGACCTCAGTCTTGATGTCATTTGGCTTTCATCATTCACTGTCAACCCAGACAGGGTTAGAGAAGATGTAAGTGAACTTGTATTCCTTTCTGGATCCCCCAGGCCTTCAGGAGCTAAATTAGATCATGTTTCCCAGCACATAGAAAAACAGAATGCAGTCTTCGAAGAAGTTGGAACATGACTACATTTTCCCCATTGTTTGGGCAACACACCTTCCAGCTTCCAAGTAGATATCAGAGATTTCATTTTAATTATCGAGGGAAGCTCCAAGTTGGACCTTTGAAGGCAATTGCGATGAGACAACTGTGGCTTTTGTTAGCTCACTCCATTAAAAAGCTGGGCCTTGGAACAGACTAATAAGCCAGTAACCTGTTTTGTAACTCTCTCCAATTCCCTTGACTGCCAGATGGGAAGGTATATAATATTTAATGTATGTTCTTTCTTTTGAAACCTATCCCCGGATCCAACCACCTGGTCTGTCCCATCGGAAATTAATTGAGTTCAAGCTGCCAATTAGTGATGAGATCTGCCTGTTTGAAGCCCCATTCATCTGTCTTTCCCTAGTGAACTGCTTCTCCTTAATAATTAAAGAAAACAAAAGGATTGATACCTAATAAGATTTTTTTTTAAATCTGCATTATATGCCACATATTTGACATGTTCTAACACGGTCAGAGGAACCAGAGGAAACTCAGAAAAGGTTTTCCTAAGTGAAAGAAATGTGAGGCTATCATTTTGGTAGAATGGTACAATTCAGAGTCAAGGCAGAAAGAACTGGAACTTGGGGACCCTTAATATTCTCTCTCTCTCTCTCTCTCTCCCCATATACATATATAGACATATGTGTATATGCAGGTGTAAATATATGTATGTATGTCTGTGTCATGGGAATCATGATGTGTTCTTTTCAGTGACTAAATTCCCTTGACAGATTATCCAAGATAGGACTGTGTTAAGGGAGTACTCATTTATGGTTCTTTTTGTGCTATGAAAGGCTCATTGTCATGAGACTTCAGTGTTTCCAGCGGCTTGTGAGATGGATTAGCAGCTTCATTTTGGAGTGAGTAGCTAGAAACATGAAGTGCTCTCAAGAGAGAAAAATAGAACTAGATAAAGGCAGAAACAGAGAAGAGAGGGAGACAAAGACAGATGGGACAGAAAAAGGCAGAGGGAAGTCAAAACAGAAAAGAAAGAAGAGAAAAAGCAGTAACAATACCTAGAATTTAGATGACACTTTAAGGCTTGCAAAGAACTTTACAAATATTATGTCATTTAAGACTCACAACAACCCTGGGAGGTAACAACTACTATCTAGTTGATAATTACAGAATAAGACACTAAGAAAAGCTGAATGTCACATATTGAGTACAATGGTATAATGTAGTAAACAAGGTGTGTGTGTGTGAGCGTGTGTGTGTGTGTTTATGTGTGTGACAACTGATAAAGAGAAGAAGTGGACAAGAAAAGATGAGAAAAGGGGGAAGGGGAAGGGAGAGGAATGGGGAGGGAAGAAGAGAGGAAGGAAAAAAAGGATGAAAAGAAGGTAAGGGAGGAGAGTTACATTCTTTGCCCCAGTTTAAAAATATAGTCTCTGAAAAATACCAAATACACACGAGAGATTCATATAAATTCCATATAGCACATGCTAATAAGCTATGTTCCTGAACAACAATTTGAACTTAAAGACCCTTATCTGTGGGGTTATCCTCCCTGGGATACTTCCCTGTTTCTCTGATAGTTCTATCCCTCATGGATAGCATCCTCATTTACCCGTTCTGGTCTGCTCTAAAACAGAACCATAAGACCTTAAAATCTGGAGCTGAGAAAGGCTTTTGAGAGTATCTAGTATTCTATGGAGAGTTGAACTATGGGTGGTCAGAGGAGAGTGTGTTGTGCCTCTGATAGCCATTCTCCCATTTGTGGAAACACAGGCACATTTTTCAGACTTCTTTTATGGCTTTTTCTTCTCTCATTGGAATGGAGCCTGATTCAGGTCAGTCCCATGTTTCAGGCTTGAGACTAGAATTCAATGAGACACTCATAGAACACAGGACATTTTACAGATAGAAGATTACTTAACAATAACATAGGAATGCTTTTTAGCAAAAGTATAGCATTATTTCAAACGAATACAACTCTCCTCATCTCCATACATCAACATGCCTTGTCATTAAAGTTACTCACAGAACAGTAGGGAGTTCCACCAAGAGGTGGAAGCCCAGACTCCTGCTAAACTGGGATTTTGCTGCCCTCAACAATCAGAAAATTGCTGCCAATGTTTTCAGACTCCATCCCCAGGACCTATAAAATATTCATGATGATTTCATTGCCTGTTTAGAGAACAGAGACCCGTGCTATATGAAAAACTATGTCAATCTACATATGTTCTTCCTACCACACTTTGGTACCTGTGAAAGGTGAAACATGTATTACTATATATCTGATAATATTTAACATAGAATAAGACGCCAAACAAAACTAAACTTCACATGTTCAGTACAATATACAATACATTGCTTTATCATTGAATAAATTAACTACTGATTTGTACTTGCTTCCTATGTAATGAGAATAATTTTAAAGACATGAATAAGGTAACAGAAATAAGTTTAACCTAGCATAACTGACTTCGCTCTTTAAACTTCCATTTCATTACTGAATTGTTTTGAGTAAGGTTTTCTTTTTCCTTTAAGTTGTTTTTACAATAAAAAGATAAGCACTTGTGTGGTATAATATAGTCAAGAACATGTATGTATTAAACAACTGATAAACACATGTAAACCCTGTAACAAAACTGACCACCAGTGGAAACTATTATAAACAACTCCAAAAAGTAATTCATGAAGTAAACTACCCATTAAATTATATGGTAAACAATTTAGGGACACCCACAAAGACATCAGAGGCCCCAATCTTCAGACTGTTCTGGTATGGTAAGGACTGAATTCTGTTCACCCATACTTGAGACTCAAGTAGCCTGTGTTTTCTTGAGGACAGGCCTAAATGACAGAGACTTGTCAGACCACCTTTAGCTGGCCAGGGAGGGAACCTTGTTGTATCTGATAAGACAAAAGTTTGCAAGAACCTGTAAGAATCAGGTTGGAGGTTTATTCTTAGAAGAGGGTATTATTTCCATGCTTTGATGAATAAAGTTTACTTGCGTGCAATGTGAAGAGCAAGTCTAGTGTTCCTATAAACTGATAGAATGGTGGCAAATGTAGCAATACATCAACTATGCACATTCACTGTATCTTACACCATAGTAAAGTAATCTGTATGGATGATCAGAAAGGTCCAAGAGAGACATTTTGTAACAAGGTCAAAGAAAGGAGACTGTAACTCTGAATTTGTTGACCTTTTATCATGAAGAATCTTAACTTCAACCTTATTTTTCCTGAGTCTTAGCTTCAAGGATAGACAGAGATCTTTTGAAAATTTTGCCCATTATATGTTAACTATTTGTCTAAATACATACTGCTATGTGGGAAAAATAGTACTGGTCTGCTTGAACTCTCAGTCCAGAATGCATTTCTATATCTTCTGTTAATAAATTAATAAGCTATTCACTTTTTTGACCATAGGTATGCAGGGGTAGGAGGTACAAATTTTTGTCAGATTGTTGTATGGAGATCACTATAATGAATGGGCTTAATTTAGAAACCTGGCAATAGATAGAGATGAAGAGATTTCACTAATTCAGATGAATTAAGCTATCCTGAATTAGTGAAGTTCTGATTCATAACAGAACATGGTTTTATAACTTTTGCATATTTTCCTGACTAGAGCTAATGTTTCATTGTTGTCTAATAGAGAACTTTAGGTAAACTGCTTAAATGAATAGGTGAGAATGATTCATATTTAACAGAAATAATTACTGATTTGAAATTCATCAAACAATTATTTACATGCTCACAATGTTTAAAGGT
The DNA here is from genome assembly GCF_028372415.1 of Notamacropus eugenii. Lineage (NCBI taxonomy): Eukaryota > Metazoa > Chordata > Mammalia > Diprotodontia > Macropodidae > Notamacropus > Notamacropus eugenii. The sequence continues at coordinate 160,617,345 of NC_092878.1, forward strand.
ATTTGAATAGGATTTGTTCCCTTAGCAGAGATTCTTTATTGTTATTATTTTTAATATAATAGATCCCTTTGTCAATCTGGTAAATCCCAAGGTCCTCTTAGAGTAGTATTTTTAAGTAAATAAAATACAGTCCCTAAAATTACAAAGGAAGTACATTATACTGAAATACAATTATGAAAACTTTTAACAACAATGAATAAGTTCACAGACCTCAGATTTAGAATCCCCATTTTGAATATATTATAGTGGCCCTGTTCAAATCTTGGCTCTACTAATAAATACCTAAAATCCCACTCTAACATGGGCAAGTCTCACTATTCCTCTGAATCTGCTTCTTCATCTGTTAAGGAAGGGGTTGTAGTAATCTCTCAGGTCCCTACCACTTTGAAATTCTATTAATTTGTAAGACTAAGCACGAAAGTTTAACAGTCAACAGTAATTCAGATGGACATCCGAATTACTCATTCCAAATCAGGAGAAAGTAAGTCAACACACTTTTGCTCAATTAAAAGTCTGTATAAAAGCTACCATAGCCTGGTGACATCGGTTCAGTTGGGTGGAATACTACCATTCTGAGGAATTAAAATGACATTAGTCCTAAGGGATAAAGGAGAAATTCTGTTGAATGTACCCTCTCTGTCTTTCCAGTCAGCTCCCATTGGCTCTGTTCTTGGTCAACTTCTCCATTCTTTAAGGCCATGAGGATTGGGAGATGGATAATCAGTAGAGGGCACTAGCACTCCAACAATCTGATGAATGCTTTAAGTAGATCCAGCCCTGATTTCAGCTATGTAACTATCCCTTTGCAGATTTCTTAAACTGGTTAATTTCTCCCATCTCTCATGGTTTAACATATGGTCTTCATCTGTCCTCCGTGAGTCTGGAGAGTAGGACTGTAATTATTATTTTGAGCTTTGTGGAGTTTGCAAAGGCCAAATCATTTCAAGCAGGACAAAAATCAATGTAGCTACCATGGGGTGGGGAGGACTGAGCTCTTCCTTGAAGCAATAAAATGAATTGTATTCTTCTGGGAAAGTTAATAGTTTGGTCCTTTAGATCAGATCTTGGAACAAGAGTATTCCTATTTGTCATTGCAAAGGATGTTGGCTGTAATAACAGTTCAAAGAATAATAATAGTTGGCATTTACATAATTCTTTAGGGTTTTACAAAGTGTTTTACATAAAGTATCTCATTTGAGACTCACAACAAATCTTCAAAATCCTTTGCTCAGATAGTTAGGGCTGGAAAAGAGTTCAAATGCCACATAGCCCAATCATCTTATTTTACAGTTAAGGAAATCGAGGCTGAGGGACCATAAGTGTCTTGCCCAAAGTGTTCTTATTTGGTTGTGTTAGTCAAGTCTGATTTTTTTGTAACTCCATTCAAGGTTTTCTTGGCAAAGATTCTGCAGTTATCTGTCATTTCCCTCTCCAGCTCATTTTACAGATGAAGAAACTAAGTCAAATAAGATTAAATAATTTGCCCAGGGTTGCACAGCTAGTGAATGTCTGAGGCTGGATTTGAACTCAGGTCTTCTTGACTGCATGTCCAGAATTCTATCCACTGTATCATCCAGACATCCCTGTCTTGCCCAGAGACATGCAGATTTTTAAGATGTGAGAGAAGGGATTTGATCCCAAGTCATCTGGCTGCAGAACTAATATTCCTTCCACTGTACTAAGTTTGTTGTCTGTTGAGGTGGGTGTAATTTTATGGATAAAGAAACTGAACCTCAAAGCGATTAAGTGACTTGATGAATGTCACATACCAGTTGGTGTTTGAGGTGAGATTTGAACCCTGTCTTCCAAGACTCCAGTTGCAATATATTGTCCATTCTACCATCATGCCTTCTGAGTGGCTGTAATTTGTGATAACAGAGGAATGGAAAACTTTATTCTAAAGGCCCCTCTCTGATCATTCCAATAAGCTCTCATTTATGACATTCAGTCAATAGGCAATGAAAAATGTTAACAAATGCACATCCTATGAGAGAAGTCACAAATAAATTATATACCTTTTACTTCATTTGGTGAATGAACAGAGTCAGGAAGCCTTATGGGAGAAACTAGCTTTAAGGTTCTGTCTCCAAGACAAGAATTATGATCTCTGAAAGGCATCTTGGAGGAGTTAATATTGAGAGCTCAATGGGAATTCAGGAAGATCTGGCTTTGAATCCTTTTTCAGAAGCTAGCATCCTTCCTCCATGATCCTGGCCTAGTGACACTGGACTTCTCTGATCCTCAGCTGAACATAGTGAGGATAACAGCACTACCTCCCACAGAGTTATTTTGAGGAATGAAGTCAGTAACATATGGAAAGTTCTTTGCCAACCTTGAAGTGCCATATAAATGTCAGTTATTGCTACTTATGGAGAAAGAAGTGACCTTTCACTAAAATTGACAACCTGAATGTTGCGGCCAAGTTTTCCTTCTCTAGGAAACACCCCAGCAGTCAGTCAGCAGCCAATAAGTATTCACTGGTCCTCACTACATTCCAAGAACTGTACTGGGGGCTGGATGAAAGGGAAGATGAAAAATGGTGCCAGATGAAACAAAGGATTGATAAAATCACAATAATCACCTCCATTCAGTCTGGGTCCCCACAAGGAGACTGCCAAAAGTCTTTAGTTGTTGAAATGGAGAGTGTTATAGCAGCGCAATGTTGAGGGTCCATGTCCTGACTGATTTTCAGGAGATGAGGACAGTGAGAGACTAGGAGACAGGTTCTAAAACCAATAATCTCAGATGGGGACCAGTTGAGACCTGACCATGGAACAAAGCCAACTCTCTATAAGTGATGATGTACAGACAAATAAGGGAGTGAAAACTGTCCATGAATTGTGGCTCTTAGCAAAGGACCAGAAGTAGCTTGATTTCCTATTGGTCCAGTTAGTGTTGCATCAGGAATGGAGACTTGAAGCCACAGACTTTTGGAGGAGTGATTATGCAAAAACAAGGAGATAGGCGCTGAGGACACTCAGAGGAGCTACAAGAACTGGGCATTAAAGCAGAGGCTGGTGCTTGCTTCAATCTCCTGGTCTAGTTCCCTGTCCCAAGTCAGGGCTTTGGAAGAATTGAAGTTGAAAAGAACAGACCTCAGCCTCATATATACTCTTAATCCAAGGTATTCTCATCCACACATCAAACACTTTCAGGTTCCCTTGGAAGATGTAACAGAAACAATTTTGTTTAAGGACCCTCTAATAATAAATATCAGGGAAGGGGAAAAAAATAAATTAGGAAGATATATTTGCTGAAGGTATTTACCACAGGAAGGAAGGAAATCCATTGCTGTATTCAAGTCAAGAAAGGATTGTTTATGAATGGTATGATTCTTCAGCATTTCCTCTTTGTGGTACATGTATACTGAATGCGTCAAGTCTCAAGAAACTGTAGAACCTCTTGGAAGAGATCTGAAATCATTCAAAAGAATGTCACCCATCCATACACACAGGAAAAACCAAATGAATGTAGATTGTCCATTGTAGACTTTAGTGTATTCACATATGTGCTGGAGCTTTCCAACAGTAGGCATATCTGAGACAAAAAGATGGAAAAGCCAGCTGCAGAATTGAACTGAAGGAAGAGAGTGGAATGAGTTATGGGGGAGTTCTCTAAGCTCTTTTACTGACCCCAAGTGTCCCATGAAAGCAAAGACACATGTGTGGAACATGACTGCCTCTGAGGGTGAACAATGAATTCCACACAGAGAGCAATGGAGAGAAGTGCTGGGTGTAACTAGGTTGCAACAAAAGAAAAATTAAAGAACATGAGTGTCATCAAAGAATTGTGTGATGAGAAATGGAGATGAGTTGGTCATATAGTAAGAGTGAAGGATGACTGGTGCACAGTCAAACTGATCCATTTGTGCTCTTGTGCTTCTCAGAAAAACGCAATAAAGAACCCTTTCATATAAAGAGGACTCTCCATGACTAACTTTAGGGAGAGAGTGAGCAAGAGTCAAACAAGATGGGAAATGAATTAATTGTTGGAGAGAATCAATGAATCAGTGAGCTCACATCCATCACAGCATTTGGGTATTACAAAATGACCTGTATAATATTACATAAGGACTTTTTTAAAATGTTACTTTCTGGGACATCCTATTGAATATCCACCATGTGCTGTAATTTGTACTAAAGTGATGAGAATTTTTGTATTGAAAATTGGTAGATGGATGAAGATGAAATACATTGGGATAACTGGGTAGCTAGGTGGCACAGTGGATAGAGTGCCAAGTCTAGAATCAAGAAGATTCATTTTCATTAGCTCAAATCCAGTCTCAGACATTTATTAGTTCTGTGACCCTGGCAAGTAACTTAACCCTGTTTGTCTATATTTCTTCATCTGTGAAATTAACTGGAGAAAACAATAGAACATAGATTGGGGCATTTCAGGAAAGAACAGAATGATAGATTTGGGGTTGGAGAACACAGAAAGTACTAGAGGGACAGTAAGGTACTGCCATGGATTTGAGGCTTCAAAAATTTCAGCTTGAAATTTTTATTTAGCGATAGCAGTAGATTCAGGGCTGTACTTTGCTGCTGCTGAAGTTATTGTTGTTTTTTCAGTAATTTTAATTGTGTCTAACTCTTTGTGACTCCATTTGAGATTTTCTTCACAAAGATGCTGGAGTGCCTTTATAGGTTATGGACAGCTAAGGAAGTTGCAGGTTTGGGAGCATTTTTACTGTGTAGATAGTTTGGAGGAAAATGATGGGGAAGCAGTGACTTTGCTTCGAGATAAGAATTCTATGTACAAGTTCATAAACTCACTGGTTTGAAAAAGGTACAACTTTGGAAGAAGACACCTATCACAGACAGATAAAGATGCAGAGAAAAATATTCACTTGGGACAAGAAACAGCAATGGACACTTGACAAGTAGAGAAGACAGTTGGCTATGGAGAAGACATTGTCCAACTTACGTCTCTCAAAATAGATTATAACTGCCTTAATGATGATAAAATTATTAGAGCTTATATGCGTCACCCTGAAATATAGTAATATAAAGAGTTTGCTTTATTAAGTTACTTATGATTTCTCACTCATGTTAACATTTTGATGCATCCCTTGAGTCTTGTGATTAAATGCCAAATTTTAAATCCAGTTCTTTCTTAAATTTGTTTGCAGTTTTCAATAACTTACATAAGTTTTAAATTTTCTCCCCCTCCTTCTAAACTCCTTCCCCAAGATGGCATGCAGTCTTTTTTGTGTTTTACACATATGCTGGGGATGGAAGCTCAATTCCATGTGGACAGTCTCGGGCGGGTAAAGGTGGGAACTTCTAAATCTTAGAGTTCTCATGAGACCCCCCAGGAAACGACTGGGAATCAAGGTGAACCGAGCTATCTCGTGTATTTCCACCTCTTCCCGTGAGAAACGTGATGGGAGAGAGCTCTCCCCGCCCTCGAGATTGTCCCGGATCTGGGCACACCTAACAGCACTGTATTCAGATGCAAACTATGTGGCTGGAGAGCTTAAGTAGGATCAGGAAAGCCTGAAAGCTCTCTTGGGCGCAGGGACGCGGAGCAGACAGGACAGAAGGCTCCGCTTTTCCTCTCTCCGCTCTTCCCTCCCCGTCTCTCCCCACTTACACTCCTACTTCCAATCTCTTATTGTAAGATCTTGCCTCCTTGGGAGATTCTTCACTCCCTCCTAAGGAAGAATTCCCCTGCACTTGTAACTAGACCCTGAAATAAAGCTCAACCCTTGTTCGACTCTGGAACGTCCTTTCTCTCATACGAGCATCCGGTTTGGCCAGCCGAAGACCTCCGATAGAGGTAAGGTAAGACTCGGGTAGCCCTCAGGCCTCTAGGCCTGGCACACATACATTCTTATTAAACACATCTTCACATTAGTCATATTGCATAGAAGAATTAGAAAGAAGGGGAGAAACCATGAGAAAAACCAAAACAAAACACAACACAAGAGAAAATAATCTGCTTCATTCTGCATTCCTATTCCATACTTCTGTCTCTAACTGTGGATGGCATTTTACCTCAAGACCTTTAGGAATATTTTAGGTACTTGCATTGCTGTGAAGGGCTAAGTCTATCAGAAACAGTCCTCACACACTGTGGCTGTTACTGTGTATAATGTTCTCCTGGTTCTGCTCATTTCACCCAGCATCAGCATCAGTTCATATACGTCTTTTCAGGTTTTTCTGTAGTCTGCCTATTCGTTATTTCTTATAGCACAATAGTATTCCATTACATTCATACACCACATCTTAGTCAGCCATTCCCCAGCTGATGGGCATTCCCTCGATTTCCAGTTCTTGGTCACCACGAAAAGAGCTGCTATATTTTTGTACATGGGGGATCCTTTACCATTTTTATGATCTCTTTGGAATCCAGTCTCAGAAGCAATATTACTGGGTCAAAAGGTATTCACATTTTTCTAGCCCTTTGGGTATAGTAACAAATTGTTCTCCAGAATGGTTGGATCACCTCATAGCTCCACCAACAACTAATTAGTGTTACAACTCTCTCACATCTTCTCCAACATTTATCATCTTCCTGTTTTGTCACAGTAGCCAATCTGATAGGTGTGATGTGGTACCTCAGAGTTGTTTTGATTTGCATCTCTCTAAACAACAGTGATTTAGAGCATTTTTTTCATGACTATAGCTAACTTTAATTTCTTCCCCTGAAAACTGCCTATTCATATCCTTTGACCATTTATCAATTTGAGAATAACTTGTATTCTTGTAAATTTGACTCAGTTCTCTATTTTAGAAATGAGGCCTTTATTACAGATACTAGGTGTAAAAATTCTTTCCCAGTTTTCTCCTTCCCTCCTAATCTTTATTGCACTGGGTTTGTTTGTGCAAAAACTTTTCAATGTAATGTAATCAAAATTACCCATTTTTCACTTCATAATGTTCTCTAAGTCTTATTTGGTCATAAATTTCTCCATTCTCCATAAATCTGACAAATATACTTTCCCTTGCTACCCTAATTTGTTTATAATATCAGCCTTTATACCTAGGTCACGTACCCATTTGGACTTTATTCTTGTATATGATATCCAGCATTGGTTTATGCCCAGTTTCTACCACCCTGTTATCCAGTTTTCCAAACTGAATTTTTGTCAAATAGTGATTTTCAAGCAGTTTTTGGTCAAACAGTGACTTTTTTTTATCCCAGAAGCTAGCTTCCTTAGGTTTATTAAACAGTAGACTGCTACAATCATTCACTACTGTGTCTTATGAAGCTAACCAATTCCATTGATGTACCCATCCATTTCTTAGCCAGTACCAAGTGGTTTTGATGATTGCTGCTTTATAATATAATTTGATGTCTGAGATGGCTAGGCCACCTTCCCTAGCATTTCTTTTCATTAGTTCCCCTGATATTCTGGACATTTTGTTCTTACAGATGAATTTTGATGTTTCTTCTAGCTCTAGAAAATTATTTTTCTTGTAGTTTGATTGGTATGAAACTGACTAAATAAGTTAATTTAGGTAAAATTATTATTTTTATTGCATTATCTCAGCCTACCCACAACCAACTGATGTTTTCCAGTTACTTAGATCTGACTTTATTTGTTTGAAAAGTGTTTTGTAATTGTGTTCATATAGTCCCTGGGTTTGTTTGGCAGGTAGACTCCCAGATATTTTCTAGTGTCTACTGTAGCTTTAAATGGAATTATTCTTTTCTATGTTTTGCTGTTGGGCTTTTTAGTAACATATTGAAATGCAGATGATTTTTGTGGTTTATTTTGTAATCTGCAACTTTGCCAAAGTTGTTTATTATTTCAAGTAATTTTTTATTTGATTTTCTAGAATTCTCTAAGTATATCATCATATCATCTGCAAAGAGTGATAACTTCATTTCTTCTTTGCCTATTCCAATTCCTTCCATTTCTTTTTCTTGCCTTACTGCTAAAGCTACATTTCTATTAGCATATTCAATAACAGGGGTGATGATGAACCTCTTTGTTTGACTCCTGATCTTATTGGAAATGCATCTAGCTTGTCCCCACTACATATAATGCTTAGTGATGAATTTGGGTTGATACTACTTATTATTTTAAGGAATGCTTCATTTATTCCTATGCTCTCCAATGTTTTCAGTGGAAATGGGTGATGTATTTTGTCAAAAGTTTTTTTCTGCATCTATTGAGATAATCGTATGGTTTTTGTTTGTTTTGTTGTTGATATGATCAATAATGCTGAGTTTTCTTAATGTTGAACCGGCTCTTCATCCTTGGTAGAAATCCTACATTATCATAATGTATTATTCTTGTGATAAGTTGCTGTAATCTTTTTGCTAATATGTTATTTAAAATTTTTGCATCTGTATTCATTAGGGAAATTGGCCTACAAATTTCTTTCTCTGTTTTGGCTTTTCCTGGTTTAGGTATCAGAAGTATATTTGTATCATAAAAAGAATTTGTTAGGACTCCTTCTTTGCCAATTTTCCCAAATAGACTATACAGTGTTGGAATTAACTGTTCTTTAAAGGTTTGATAGAATTCACTTGTAAATCCCTCTGGCCCTGGAAATTTTTTCCTAGGGAGTTCATTGATGGCTTGTTCAATTTCTTTTTCTGAGATGGGATTATTTAACTGTTTTACTTCCTCTTCTGTTAATCCAGGCAATTTATATTTTTAGTATTCATTCATTTCACTTAGATTGTAAAATTTATGAGCATACAGTTGGGCAAAGTAATTTCAGCTCTGTTTTTTCCCCCTTGGAAATTCTTGAAAGCTCTCTATTTCATTATATATTCATCTCAACCCCACCCTCTGAAGGTGGATACTCAGTTTTGCGGAGAAGGTAAATTTTGATTGCAATCCTAGCTTCTTTGCCCCCCTGAAAATCATATTTCAAGCCTTCCATTCCCTTATTGTGTTATTATTCCCTTGTTGTGAATATCCAGGGATATTCATATTAGCTTGACTGTGGCTCCAGTATGTTTGAGTGGCTTCTTTCTGACTGCATGCAACATTTTCTTTTTGATCTGGGTACTCTAAAATTTGGCTATTATATTTTTGGAAATTTTCATCTTAGGATTGTTTTCAAGGAGTGATCAATGAATTCTTTCAATTTCTGTTACACTTTATTTCTAAAGCAATTTTCTTCAGTAATTTCTTGAAATATAATGTCTACATTCTTTTTGTGACATGTGTGATCATGGTATTCAGGTAGTCCATTGATTTTTAAATGTTCTCTCCTTCACTTATTTTTCAGGTCAGTTGTTTTTCCAATGAGATATTTCACATTTTCTTTTATTTTTTTATCCTTTTAACTTTGTTTTATTGTTTTTTGATATTTCATGGAACCAGTAGTTTTCACTTGATCAATTCTCATATTTAAGGAGGTATTTTCTTCAGGAGACTTTGTAAGTTGTTTTGTTTTGTTTTGTTTTGTTTTTATCATTTGACCTGTTCTGATTTTTAAGGATTTATTTTTTGCATATTTCCATGCCAAGCAATAAGTTCTCTTTTCATATTTTTATATTGCTGTTATTTATTTTCCCAATTTATCCCCTACCACTTGTATTTGATTTTTAAAATCTTTTTTTACTCTTAAAAATAATCTCTTTCTTTAGCTATTCTGAGAATTATTGTTGGGTTTGTTTCCAATCTGCAATTTCTTTTTCTTCAAGGCTTTGCTTATAGATGTTTTCAAGTCATTGCCTTCTTCTGTATTTGTGTCTTGGGCTTCCCTATCATCACAGTACCTTCTTATGTGGTGTGTGTGTGTGTGTGTGTGTGTGTTGTTTGATAATTTTCTCACCCTATTTCTTCACTTTGAACTTTATGTTAGAGTTGGGCTCTGTTCACCTCTATAGATGAAAGGGGGTGGGGGCAGAAATGTCTGATTTTATCTTTTGATGTTAATTCCTACTGATTTTAATGATGTGTAGAGGCTTGTAAGTTTTGGTACTTTCAAGGTGGTTTGATCCCAGAAGAATTCTGATCACTGCCCTACTAGTTTATGCTGTGATTCTTATCCAGGAAGGGCCCTTGCTCCCTTGAGACCACAGCCTACTCCTCTCCACCCTAGAACTGGAACCTAGAATTGAGTAATAGCTAATGTAGTTTCCAAATGGTGCCAAATCCTATGCTTAGTATAGTACAGTTATCCCTAGAATATTTTTCTGACCACATATTCAGTCCTTTTACCATGTCTGAGCATTTGGCATTCCCAGTGCTACTATCATCACTGCTCTGATCTACAGTCAGTGGTGTGCTACTCTTGGCCAACCCCTACCCCAATTTCCCTTCTTTCTGTCTTCCTAAAGTGCTGTAGGCAACAAAAATGGTTCACTAAGATTATTTTTGTTGGTTTTTCCACTCAGAGTTAGTTTGACAAGTTTTTAAAAGAAATTTAAGGGGTATGTTGGGAGAGCTTAGGAAAAAATGTTTAGCTCATTTTAATATCTTTCTTCCACGTCCCGTGAGGTCTATATAAAGAGAAAAAGGACTTCTAACTCCCACAGTGCCTTGGGCTATACATTGTTTTTGACACACTTGTATCCTATATGTGTGCCTCCCAACAACTGTGTTTTATATTTGAACCCATTCTTCTTATGGATACCTTGTATTTATTGGAGTTTAACCCAAGTTTATGGGAAGAACGTTTTGTAGCTTCTGTTTTTACTCTGCCATATTAGGCAATGCCTTTGCTAAGAGGTAATTGTGAACACTAGATGATTATTAATGGGAAGCACAAGTGTAGAATGGTGGAGGAGTACCCTCAGCTATAGTCATAAAAAGGGTAACCTACAGAGTACTCTAGAACCTTTTGAATAGAATTTGCCCCTTTCAGAACCTAACTCTCTATTTTGAGTGTATGTTGGGCAGTGAGCATCTCAAGACTGTGCTTCACAAAGAATGATCACGGGGGGAGGGGGACTTTCACTACTAGAATGTTGTTCAGACCAGAACTTTTCCCTGAGCTACAGTTGCTTACTTCACTGCAAAACCAACCCTATCTTCTACTGGTCTAAGGATATAATTGAGTTGCAGACTGCTGGTAATCTCTACTTCATCCTTCTGGTATTTCATTGAATTATTTCTGATATATAATCTTTTGCCTTTAGAGGAAACTGAAAGCTTTTGTTTTTTAGATCATAGCACCTAGGACTATTGTAGCTGCCTTGTGATTCAGACCCCCTCCAGCCAAAAAAATATTACTGGCTTTAAGTCTGCCTTTTGAGCTCCCTTTGCTTCTGTCTGAGCTTTGATTCTCTGAGGTTGCTCTAATATTTCACAAGAGTAGAGAAAATTCATTTCATTTTCTTTCACTTCCCCCTCCCCCACATTGATAATGACCCACATATGCTATGCTTCACTTAGCAAAAATTAAAAGGGCTGGAGGCTTCAGGTGATATTTATCCTACCATTTTGATGTAAATTAAGTAACACTCCTCTTCATGCTAGGAAGAGTGAAACTGTTAATGCCTTTGACAGATTAAATGTATATTAGATAATCTCACAGAGTAAGGATAATCTGCAAGTTCTTTTCTAACTCTAAATCTATAATCCTATAATTTAGAAGTTTATCTGGCATCTAGTCTGATGAAGCTTAGCTCAGCATGAGGAAACAGAGAATACTCTGTAGGTTACTCTTTTTATGACTATAGCTGAGGGTACTCCTCCACCATCCTACACTTGTGCTTCCCATTAATAATCATCTAGTGTTCACAATTACTTCTTAGCAAAGGCATTGCCTAATGTGGCAGAGTAAAAGCAGAAGCTACAAAACGTTCTTCCCTTAAGGGAGATATGAAAAAACGAGAGAATATCATCATAGAGGATAACTGTAGAACTCAAAACCATGGATGAGGAAGAGTTTGGGATCACTATGAAATTAAAGTCTGGCCCCCTGGTGAACAGCTGAGATGGAGTAGAGATGATATTCAAGGATTGTGAAGGGTTTAAAGATCTAAGGGTCCTTGCTTTTCGAAGGGACATGAAGATGAATGTTCATTTCATGGAGAATAAAGTAGAGGTGTGGGGGTTGTAAAGGATGAAAATTTTCCATTTGAAAATGATGATCACATGAGGCCACTCCCCAAACTTTAGAGCTCCTTTAGAGTTCACTCTTCTTCTACCACCAAGCACCTACACTTGGCTTACTATTGCCATCTAATGGTATCCAGCTACGATTATTTGTTCTCTGGGAATCCTCAGGATGAGAGGCAGTTTGATGTATGGGAAGGGCTAAAGCCTTGGAATCTAGAGAACATTGGTCCAAATCCTATCTCATTCTTAATAAATGTGCAATTTTGGGTAAGTCATGTAACCACTCTGCTCCTCACTTTGCCCATCTGTGAAATGAGGGTGTGGATTCATGACTTCTTAAGGTTACCTATGATCCTCCTAGATCTATTCTTTCACCTCAGTCTGGCTTCCATTCCCTTCATCCTTTCTTGTTCTCCCATGTTATCATTCTTGTTTTTGGTCTCACTACTCTCCCTTTTCAGTTTTGATGCTCTAGGTAATAAATTCATCCACATACTCCTCTCTACCCTTGACTCCTTGCCCTGCCAGCTCGCAGCTACAATCATCCTGCTCCATGACTACTCCTGAACTGTGAATGTTGCTAGAAGAAATTGACAATTGTGCTACTTGGATGCACTACAATTTCATGACATCTCAGCTCATCTGAGCCCTCATAGGTGGATGACAAACCTTTTATTATTCCCTTGCTAAAGTCTCTATCACACTCCCTGTAGCAGAGTATGGATGAGTTGATTCAAACCTCCTCCTTTCTGCCCAGTTTTACCCCCCATGTCCTTATCCTTTTGTAATAACAAATGATTGCTTCCTGCTTTTACAAGGAAACTATCAGTCATGAATTCCTTCATCTCCCTTAGTCTGTACTTCAACTCCCTTATATCTTCTTCATTCACCCTTTCATCATTTACACCAGTTTCTGATGAATAGATTGCCCTTTTCCTCCCAAAATTAATCCAGTAACTTATGCCCTTTACCCTATCCCTTCCTGTGTCATCTGGAAACTTGCCCAATGTATCCTTCCTTTTCTCTCTCATAGTCTCCCCCTATCAACCACCTCCTTCCATTGTCTACAAACATATTGAAGTTTCAATTACCTTTAAAAATAAAACCCCTAAAATATCACTTGATCCCATCATCTCTTCAAAATATGGAAGTAATGTATACCATACATTACTATCTCTTTTGTCATTGCACTTTGCACCCTAAGAGCCTCTAGCCCTTTCCATCCAACTTGCAGCCTACACTTCCTTTTGGTGCTACCTTCCCAAGTAGAATATAAGATTCTTGAACACAAGGACTGATAATGCATTCCCATTTATTTTTATAGTACTTTGCATAGTGCTTTGCATGCAGTAAATGCTTAACAAATTCTCACTAACACACTTTTCTGCCTATATTTCCTAACCACCCACCCATCTTTCAATCCCTAGCAAACTTGTATTCAACCTCCCAATTTGTCTTATACTTCTCTAAAAAAAATTATAAATGATCTCTTTGTTGGAATATTTCATATCTCCTTAATTTTTAAATGTAAACCTTCCCTCCCAATTCAGTGGTTTATCCCTGGTAACACATATTTCTTACGTAAATATTGACAGAGATAACCCACGTAAGTAAAATCTACTTGGAGTCCTAGATAGTTTGGTGTGTACAGGAGACATGAAACTAAAAATTTTGAGAACAACCTACTTCAGGAAATAAATAGAAAATGCTTTCTTTGATCTCTCTTGGGCTATTTTTAATTCCATGCTTTTTGCCTTAAAGCTCAAGTCTGAGGGACTTCTTTCACTGGGGCAATGAGGACAAAAAAGTTCAAATTTCCCTTAGAGGCTGTACTTCCATGGTATAAAAGCAGAAGTTGCATATAGATCATCAATTTTATTCCATGCAATTAATTTTATTGTTAGAGGCAGTGTTGCCTAATGGATGGAGAGCCAGTCAAGTAAAATGGAATTTAAAAGCATCTATTAAGCAATTGCTGTATGCTGGACACTGTGCTAAGCAGAGGGACAAATTCAAGCATAAAGGAAGACAATTCCTTCCCTCAAGAAACTTGAATTCTAATGAAGAAGATAAAAGGAAAAGAGGTAGGTAGAAGAGGCTGGGTATGGTCCAAGAAGAAATCTGCAGTGTCAAGAGGGGAACCCACAGAAGAATGGAGAAGTAAACATGGATGGCTTGAAAACTTACCTTAAAATTGAGATTCTTGATTGATCAGATCAAGGGACTGCAAGGACAGATTAATGTTCCAAAGTAAGAAGGAAACTGGGATGAAGAAATCTTGCAGGGCAAGAGAACACCACTGGGTCATGGTAGAGAAAGAAGTTCAAAGTCAGGAGTGTAGCCCATAGAGGAATAGCCCAGAGGTGTAACCCAGAATGAGCCACTCTGAAGCCAGAAATACTGCTTCTGAAACCAATTTTTGGTGAGTGTGTCCCTAAGTAAGTGACTTAACCTCACATAACCCTAGACAACTCCATAAGACTATGTTGGCAGGGAAGGTGCATTGGGAGAAGGTGTTGTCTTACCTGGGAGTTCCTGATATTAATGGAACCATAGATCCAATCTCTATTGCTATTCCTTCATTAAGTGGCTACTTAAGAGTAGTATAAGGCCCTGCTAGGCCTTTTGTCTCATGGGTAAAATTGAAAGAATCTTTGCCCAGCTGGGTAGCAGGATGGGAGAGATAAAGTAAATTCACAAATAAATAAGTACAAAATTATTTTAAAATGTTAAAAAACACTAACAAACATAAGTAACAAGGAAGATGTTAGGGAAAAAAGTCTTGTTTAATAAGTGGAACCTGTCAGTGTCATGAAGGAGGCGGGGGGGGGGGGGGGATTCTACAAGGCAGAAGTGAGGAGCGAGAGCATTCCAGACATGAGGAATACTTAGTGAAAAGAAATTAAGAGTAAAGGCAAAGGTAAAATATCATATACAGGAAACAGCTCATAGACCAAATATCCTGAGTAGTTAGTATATGAAAGGGAATGATATGAGACATAATGAAAGATAGGTAGAGGTCAGATTATCAAGGATTTTCAATGAAATTCTGAGGATTTTAGACTTTATCCTTGAGGCAATAGGGAGACATGAATATTTTTCAAGACAACAATGATGTGGTTAATTTTGCTCTTTGGAAATATCACTTTGGCAAACAATTCAATATAGTCTATATTGCGTAAGACTATTTCCCTCCATCCTATCCTGCCCCTCATTTCTTCTATTCTCTCTTGGGAATGGATGGGGAGGGAGGAAGGAACAGAAGTTGGAACTTAGTTTTAGGAACAAATGTTGAGAATTGTTTTTGCATACAACTGGGAAATAAGAAATACAGGTAATAGGGTATAGAAATTTATCTTGCCTATAGGACAAGAGAGAAGATGGGGATAAGGGAAAGGAGGGGTGTTAGAAGGGAGGGCACATTGGTGGAAGGGGCAATCAGAATGCATGGTGTTTTAGGGAGGGGAGGGAAGAGATGGAGAGAAAATTTGGAACTCAAAATTTTGTGGAAATGATTGTTGAAAACTTAAAATAAATACATAAATAAATTTAAAAACAAAAACAAACAAAAAAGAAATACCACTTTGGAAGCCACGTGGAGAAAGGGTTGATGAAGAGAGAGACTGAATGTTGAAATGCCAGTGACAAGGTAACTGCATTAGTCTTGGTGAGGAGGGATGGATGCCTAAGCCCAGGAAGAGGTTATATGAGTAGATATAAGTGGGCAGGTACAAGAGAAGTATACATTTTCCTAGTTCTTCCATCTTCAAAACTAGCTCCTTACATAGCCATTCTGGATTCTTTGTAAAATGTTCTTGGTGAAATAGTTGTCAGAGATCTAAGGCACACTATAAAGAAGGCTGAATGCTGATCTTACTCTTTCTTTCTCCTTCTTCGCCTCTCCTCCTCCTCCTCTCTCTACCCATCTCTCTCTGTCTCTGTCTCTCCCTCAATCTCTGCCCCCTCCCTCACTCCCTTCCTTCTTCATCTTCTTTCTTTGCACTTTATGTAAAAAAGCTTTCCACTCTCATTCCTTCTAATATGACATATTGGAAGGAGCATTTGGATGGAATCAGGGCATTTGGGTTTGAGACTTGGCTCCATATCTTACCCCTTAAGTGATTTTAAATACTTGACTTCACCTCTCTGGCCTTAGCTTCCTACTCATTAAGGTTAGGAGTTTTGACTAGATGAATTTTGGAGTCTCTTTCAGCTCTACAACTAATCCAAATTAATAAACATGATCTCATCTCTTCCAAGAAACAGATATGAGTAGTATTGGTTTTTGTCTATGTTCTCCATACAAGGAATGCTCCACTCTGACCACATTTCAAACCTTGGAAGGTACGTGGGCTTTTGTGAAGTTCCAGCCCCTTCATAAGTCTGACCTCCCTTACTGAAGGACACTTGTCCTGATTAACTCAGAAACTCCTTTTCTTTCTAGCTTGGGCCTTGTCTTGTCTGTGATCTTTTATAAGAAGTTTGAAACTTTTGCTTTGCTTTGTGTGTGTCTGCCCCAAGAGTCCAGCTTTTCCTGGGTGTCATAGTTCTCCAAGTCATTCAGGGCTGAGAAAGGAAATAATTTGAACATTTCCATTTTCTGAATCTAAGTTTATCTTTAATTTCCACCAGAATTTCATTCTGCTAGGTACTCAGTTTGGATGATATAACTCAACTATCTTGAGCAGGACTTGGTTTCAAATATAGTCTCTAATACTATTTGATCTTTGGCAGGTCAATTCATTTCCCTGTGCCTCAGTTTCCTCATCAATAAAATGAAGAGGAGCTCTAGGTTTATTTTATATTTTCACATCATTTAGAGCTTGAAGGAATTTAGAGGGCATTGAATGCAATAGCCTTCTTTTGTAGATGAGGTATCTAAAGGACAGAGAAAAGAAGGGACCTGAGCAATATTACACAGATAGTCAGCAGCAGAATAGGATTTGAACCCAAGTCTCCTATCTCTGTATGTAGTGCTCCTTCATTAACAATAATCTTGTTCATCTTTCATACTGAAAGGGACCAATGCCATTATGATGCTGGAGATAAGGTACAGTGCATTTGACTGTAGTTGATCAGTCCAATCCAAACTTGGAAGACTTTAGCCCAGGTAGGGTACAAGTAATCCATTTGAACATTTGAGATGAAGAAGTCTCTAGATTTGTGCATCTCATAGTTGGTTTGTACTATTGAGATTCTGCTTTGTTCACAGAGCACCATGCCTTCTTTGATGCAGGCACACCATCTTGGGCAGTCCTGCAACAGCTCCTCCCATGTCTCAAAATTGATACTGAAGTTCTTCAGAGAGACCTTGAGAGCGTCGTTGTACTGCATCTTCTGATCTCTGAATGAGCACTTGCTTTATGTGAGCTCTCCATAAATAGTCTTTTAGGTGAACGTACCTTTGGCATTCAAATAATGGGGCCAACTCATCAGAGATGTGCCCTCTGCAGTAGAGTTTGAATGGCTGGCAGTTCAGCTAGAGAAATGACATCAGTGTCTGGTACCTTATCCCACCAGGTGATCTTCAGAATCTTCCTAAGACAATTCAAATGGAAGCGATTTAGTTTCCTGGCATGGCACTAAGTATACTGTCCAAGTTTCACAACCATACAATAATGGTTCTGTAGATTTCTAGTTTGGTAGGCAGCCTAATAGCTCTCGTCTCCTGCACTTTGTTTCAGAGTCCCGCCCCCCCCCCCCCCAACCATAGAGCTAGCTCTGGCAATGTGTGCATCATTGTCATCAGCCATGTGGACATCCCTGGAAAGTACCCTGCCAAGGTAAGAGAACTTACCCACAACATTCAAAATTTCTCCATTTGCCTTAGCTAATGGTGCTAGGTAGTGGAGAACCTCTGTTTTCTTGGTGTTAATTGTCAGACCAAAATTAGCACAGATAGCAGAGAACTGATCCATACTCTGTGCCATCTGAGTGTCATAGGCTGCATTGAGTGCACAATCATCTGCAAACAAAATGTCACTCACCAACTCTCCTTCCACTTTAGTCTTGGCTTCTATCCATTTGAAGTTAGTGTAATATCAGATAACCCTGATGCTGTTTTCATCCTTGTTGTATGTATCTGGCAACATTGCAGAAAACATCATATTAAAAGCATGGGGATGAACACACAGTCCTGTTACACTCCATTGGTGATTGGGAAAGCATGAGAGCAGCATCCTTTTTCCAGAACCTGTGTAAGAATGTCATCATGAAACTGGCATACAAGACTGATGAGCTTCTCCAAGCAACCAAATTTGCCATGATCTTCCACAAGCCCTCACATAATAACAAGACAGAAGATGAACTACTCCTAAAAAAGGTGCCAACAATCTAATGCATTCAGATAATTACCTAATCATTCTAATGGTGGAGTAAAGTGGATTTTGCTTAAGGATACTTGATTGACTCGAAGGTTTTCCATACCTTTCCAATTACAAAAGACTTTAGGAAATATTAGTTCTAATTGACTTATTTTTCAGAGTGGCAAACTGAGTCTCAGACAGAGGAATGGTCATGCCAAGGCTCAAAGGTGGTAAGTATCAGAATCAATATTTGAAGTCAGAGTCCTCAATTGGAATTAAAAGTTCTTTTCAGTATATATCCAACTGGAGATGCCTGCTGCGTCTGCTCTTAATACTATCAACATCAAACTTCTTTTAATGACTCATTTTGTTCTTAATACAGTCTCAAGCTACCCTCAGTCATTTGTGCAATTGTGACATGATTCCACCTTCTTCAGTCCTGGCATCAGACTCCCTAGTCCCCCAGCTTGATGCACTTCTGCAGTCTACAACAAAAGACTTTTTCTTCATGGGTTTGCCATGCCCAGTAGCACTTGTTTGAAATCCTGTTTTCTCTTCTCCATCCTCTGTACAGCTGTGGTTCTTCTGCCTTCAGGTATGTTCAAGGCTTAGCTCTATTGTATGTTTAAGAAAGGTGACTTTTATAACTGCTTTTTAAATGCCAGGCTTCTCTTAGCTCTAGGACAATCAACTACATTTCAGCAGGAAAACAATGACTAGATTAATGCCCTTTGGTTTCCTGGCAATAGAATCGGATTGTGTCCTGTTCCAGGAATGTGTTTGGGAATAGGAGCATGTTACACCTTGACTAACATGGAGTGTGAGTGTGTGTGTGTGTGTGTGTGTATGTTTATGGGTGTAGAAACTATGAAGACTAGTAGGGGAGGGTAAGCAAGGACAGGGCAGGGTGGGGAGTAAGGAGGAAAATTAGACCACTGTGAAGAATCTAAATCAAAACAAAACTCATGGCCGGATTTGAACTCATGAAGATGAGTCATCCTCATTCTAAGCCCAGTGCTCTATCCAATGCACCACCTATCTGCCCCTTGACTTCAATAATATTTGAGTTCAAATTCTACCTCTGACATTTACATAAGTGTAATCTCTGCATATGTAAGTAAATAATCTCCAAGTCTTTGAATTAAATATTTATTAAGCATTTATTACATGTGAGAAACATTCTATCTGGGATGCAAAGACAAAAGATAATCAGTCTCACTCTAAAGGAGCTGGCATGCTATCAGAGCAGATGATAATACATATTTAAATATATTCAGAATAAGCATGTGTGGAAAAATGCAATGTCTCTCACCTACTTGCTGGTCATGGCAGAAGACACTCTATCTCACTGCTTTGTACATCAGTCACTGGCTAGTTCCCACTTCTGAAGTTTTCTATTTCCCTCTCATTATCTCCTGACTTCCCTGGCCTTCAGCAAGTCTCAGCTAAAACCTCACCTACTGCAAGAAGTCTTTCCTGAAAACATTTCGCATGATTGCATATATATAATCCACATCAGATTACTTACCATCTAGGCTAGGGGGAGGAGGAAGAGAGATAGTTTAGAACTAAATTTTACAAATAAATATCTAATGTTAAATTTTTGAAAAAATCAAAATTGTTTTTACATGAAATTGGGAAAAATAATATATATCTACATATATATATATATATATATATATAAAAATATATGTGTATGTGTATGTATATATACATATATATATATATACATACATACATATTTCAAAAAGAAGTCTATCCTTCATACCTTCTATGCTAGTGCCTTCTCTTGGAAATTAGCCCTAATTTGTCCTATTCTATAACTTATTTGCATGTGATTGTTAGCATGTTCTCTCCCTTATTGGGTACAAACTCCTTAAGAGCATGTCTCTTTTCCCTTTTAGTATCTTCTGTGCTTAGCGCAGGGCCTGGCACACAGTGGCCATTTGATAAATTCTTGACTTGACAAACTCTCTAGGATGTTTCTAGGTATATCCTGTATGAGTTGCAATCAGTATTGGGATAGAAAGTGACCAGGACAGAGCCAAGATGGAGGAGTAGAAAGATGCACCTACTCTAGCTCTTCCCCATAGCCCATGAAATACCTGTAAAAAATAACTCCAAACAAATTCTAGAGCAGCAGAAGCCACAAAGCCATGGAGTGAAGGAGATTTCCAGCCCAAGACAGCCTGGAGGGCCAACAGGAAAGGTCTATCACACAGAGCATGGAGCAAAGTGCAGCCCATGGAGCCCAGCCCAGCCTTGACCCAGCAGGAACAGGACCAGAACAGGCCTCAGGGGCAGAATCTCCAGCAGCAGTTGCAGTTCACAGATCCCTTAGCCTACAAATGCAAAAGATAGCTTCAAAGGTGAGTGAGAAAGCTTTTTCACCTGGGTAAGAAGGGAGCAGAGTCCTCCCCTCACCGTGGCCACAGGCAGTGGCAGCAGCTGCAGCAGCATCCATTTTTGGAGCCCTTGACCTAAAACTCCTGGGAGAATTGAGCCTCTGATCTGGGTCTCAGTCCTGAGTGGCAGCCTGGGGGTGAGAAAGAGTGCTGGCGTGGTGAAGCTGGTAGAGGATCTAGAAATGGAATTCTACTTGCAGATCCTGGGCAGAAAAGCTTTAGTAGCTCCCAGACCAGAGCGCAAGCCAGGAGAGGAATGAACTCTTCTCCCTTGATTGTGCCACCTTGGAGGAACTGAGAACCTACATGTCCCCAGAATATGACCCCCTTCTTGACAAAGGACTCAAAAGTCAAGTAACTGGCTGGAAAAATTTCCCAAAAAGGGGAAAAAATAAGACTGTAGAAGGTTACTTTCTTGGTGAACAGGTATTTTCTTCTATCCTTTTGGATGAGGAAGAACAAGGCTTACTATCAGAGGAAGACCTAAAAGTCAAGGTTTCTGTATCCAAAACCTCCAAAATAAATACCCAATGGTCTCAGGCCATGGAAGAGCTCAAAAAGGATTTTGAAAATCAAGTAAGAGAGGTAGAGGAAAAATTTGAAAGAGAAATGAGAGCGATGCAAGAAAATCATGAAAAGCAAGACAAAAGCTTGCTAAAGGAGACCCCAAAAATGCTGAAGAAAATAACACCTTTAAAAATAGACAAACTCAAAAGGCAAAAGAGACCCAAAAAGCCAATGAGAAGAAGAATGCTTTTAAAAGCAGAATGAGCCAAATGGAAAAGGAGGTTCAAAAGCTCACTAAAGAAAATAATTCTTTAAAAATTAGAATGGAGCAGATGGAAGTCAAAGACTTTATGAGAAACCAAGAAGTTGCAAAACAAAACTAAAAGAATGAAAAAATAGAGGACAATGAGAAAGTGACCACACCAAGATCTTAATCCTAACGGGCTGAGCTCTAAATTATATTTAGAGGAAATCATTAATTATCTGTGAGAAATTGCATCATAGAATAGGCAGAAAACCAGCTTCAGAGCGAGGATAATATGAATTCAAGTCTTTCCTTTGACTCACCAGTTGTGTGACCCCCCAGTAAGTTGCTTAACTTCATAGTGCTTAATGCAACTCTCTAATATTGTCAATTGCAGAGAACATGCCAACTTGCATTGGCATAGGGAGTTTCCTAATGTGACTGTTCCCTATGCCAATGAAATCGGTTCCTTTCCCCGATAATTAATGCTTTTCTTACTCTTTCACATAAGAAACTCATTTTCTTTTAATTGATATTCTTTAATGCTTATGTAGTTTTCCTTTGTCATAACACAATTTCTTCCCCCCACCTCAACAAGGCAATATCTGTCAGTTTTCATCTCTTGGTAACATTTTACTTCAACATCAAAGGATACCCAGTTACAGCTTTGTAGGTAGTCTTTCCTCCTGTACACCACAATTCATATTCACTTTCTCACGCCAAGTAAATACCTTTCATTCCTTATAAATCCTCCATAGTTTATACTTGAAAGAGCAACACAGGTTTGGAATCAGAGAATCCATTTTCATATTCCATCTCTGCCATTTATTTCCTGTGTGACCTTAGAAAAAGCACAACCTCCATAGGCTTCAGTTTCCTCATCTGTAAAATAAGAACTGTGATAGGATAAATATCTTTAAGGTTTCTTCCAACATGGGTTAGGCTAGTTTTTCCTAATAGGAAACAAAGTGGTCCCTAGGATCTGATTGCCCCCCCTGCCCCGTGGCTTCTTGAATCTAAGGACATAAAAGACCAGCCCCATGTAGAATCTGTGCCCCTCAGATGTGAAAGCTATACCAAGATCACACAAGTCTTCATATACTTTCCTGCTGCCCAGGCTTCTTTCCTTAAGGAGATGAGGGCAGCTACATTTACTGGCACTGTGGTATATCCTTTCTGATTTCCGTTATATGCCAAAACTATGTAAATGTATTTTTGTAAACTCTTCAACTACCATGGATGCTTCATTTTACTTAAATATTAAACCTAAACTAAAAGATGTCAGTCTTAAGCCCCATCCTTAATAATGGAGGTTGAGAGAGAGAGAGAGAGAGAGAGAGAGAGAGAGAGAGAGAGAGAGAGAGAGAGAGAGAGAGAGAGAGAGAGAGAGAGAGAGAGAGAGAGAGAGAGAGAGAGAGAGAGAGAGAGAGAGAGAGAGAGAGAGAGAGAGAGAGAGAGAGAGAGAGAGAGAGAGATTTTTAGAGGTCTCTTCTAAACCTAAATCTCTGGTCGCATGATTGATCCAATACATGGGAGGCCTTACTCTGAACCTATTAATATATCAAAAATTGTCTTGAAATGTAACAGATTATTTTTTCCACTATCAAGTTTATATATAAAAGGGTAATGGACTTTAGAACCAAGAACAGCAGTGAAGCAGTCATCTATCTGAGTTAAAAACTATGAGGATTTACCTTTTCAATTAAGGGTAGGAAAGAGAGGGAGAGAATTTGGACCTCAAAATTTGAAAAAAACAATGTTAAAATTGTTTTTACATATAATTGAGAAAAATAAAATATTAAGTTAAAAAATAAAAAGGCCGACTCTACACTCCTTAAGGAGACCTTTAACCTAAGACACTATATCTTGAATAATGAGACTTTCCTTTTATTATCTATAGACACATACTACGTTATGGCATATCTTGAATAATGGGACTTTCCTTTGTATCTTATTATCTATAGACATATACTATGTTATGGCATATTAATGGTAAAGAAAATATAGACATCTTAGGTTGTAACTTCTATTGAACATTGTTGACCCTTTCCTATGTCAGTTATCTGTTTAGGGGAGGAAACCTGCCCCTTAGTAGTGGTGGGATTTCTTTCCTTATCACTGAGACATATGCTTACCCAGCTTGGAATCTCAAGGCCTGACTAACATTGCTTTGTTAATTGTCCTGTCTTACTGAAATTATGATTTGCTTAATTAGGAGAGTTTCTTTCTCATGGCAAAATGTACTTAAGACAGATGATTTCTGTACTAGGTAGTCAGAGTCACTTCTGACTCCATAGTGCTATGTAACTGTTTTCTTTATGGGGAATTGATTAATTAATTAACTAAATCATAAAATGTAAAAAAAAAAATAAAAATAAAAATAAAGGCAGCTCAACAGTGCAATTGAAAAAGTGCAGGACCTGGAGCCAGAAAGATATAAGTTCCAAATCCATTTCAGACATTTACTAGACCCTGGGCAAGTAACTTAAGTTATATCTGCCTCAGTTTCCTCATCTGCAATAACGCCTACCTCTCATGGTATTTGTGAGAATAACATGAAATGATATTTGGAAAGAGCTTTGCAAACTTTGAGGCATGATATAAAAATGTGTTGTGGCTGTTGTCATCATTATATTCTTTAAAAGAAGAGAGAGGAAGAGAGAGCAGACAAAGAAGGCAAAAAAAAAAAAAACCCGCACAGACAAGCAGGATAATGATGAATACGATAGCTTAAACTTACACACGTAAAAGCCAGACGTAAATAATAGAGGTTTGCAGTTTCCTGAACTGCTCTCTTACCCTGTATATGGACATATCCATTTATTTGTTGTTTGTTAATTCTGAAATTAGAAGATAATAAAGCCATAAGGACTCAATAAGTAGGTAAATTAGAGAAAAGATGGAATTCATAATGGCTGATGAAGAGAATATAGTTTACTAAAAAGTGGATTTTTTTTGTTATTATGAAGACTTGCTTTTATGGATTCTTCAGTGTGATAAATCATCAGCATTAAATGGCGTGCATGATAAGTCTGGCCAAAAGAAGAGAGAGGGAAAAAGAGCAATGACAAACTGGAAACTTGGAAGAGGAGTCCACAGCTGTATATCATGTGTAGCCTTTTGGAGAATTGTCAGGTCGTTCTGCATCATTTGATTTAACACATCAGCAACTGGACCTAAGGGGCTCATGTGACATTCTATCAGTAACTGTAAACTTCACTGCTGTCTACACATCTTTGACTCATGCCATGTAGCTATCCCATGCACATGAAATGGAGGTTCTTACCCAATGGAGCCCCATGTTATAAGAAAGGCACAGAAGATGGAGAATACTTGGTTATTAATTGTGAATTTGTTCTTGTTTTTCTGGGTTTCCTTTAAGACATCATAGAAACTAAGCATTATTGAATCTTCATAGACCTAGGAGGGATCTTGGAGCTCAATCTGTGGTCAGCAGATTTTGGTCTTTCTGGAGCTATAGGATCTTCCTACTCCAATTCTTGGCTGTAACTCTGAGTGCATTTTGGAAAGGACCAGGAGGCGATTGAGCAAACACAGCAAAAATTGTGGCCCACATGACCCATCTTTCCTTCACAAAATGTCTCATGATGTCTAATGGAACAAAAATTGCAATTACTGTTTTCAAACTCTGACAAGAGTAGACCTAAGCCAAGAGAGAGAGGTTCTTCATTGGAATCTTAACTCTTTGTTTCATATTCACTAACCATATGACCTTAGTAAAGACATTTCTCCCTCTAAGGATCTCAGTTTTCTCATCTGTAAAATGAGTAGGTTGGGATAATAGTTTCTAAGGTCTCCTCAAGCTCTAAAACCTTGGGGAATTTATAGATAATTTTCTAATTATTCTCTGACTCCTTCCAGTAAATTTCTTAGTAGTGTTATTAGTATTACTTATTCTTCATCTCTAACCTCAATCCTTCCATCTTCAGATATGTCCCTTAGTGAGGGAATTTGGTAACTAATTATTGAAAATATATTAATTACTGTATACAGAACATTGCACTAAGTATAATGGAGGGTTGTTGCTGTGGTTGTTTTTGTCCTTCATTGTTGAAGAAGACCATGACATCAGAGAAATGATGACATGACTTGCACTTGACTTTGTTTTGACTGAGGGAGGGCTGTACAAGGTCACCAGTCTCACTTTCTCCTCCTGAGCCATCTGGATCCAGTGACCAGATATTCATCAGGATGACTGGAGACGGCCCAGGATACAATGGGAAATCTTGGCACAGAAATCTTCAGCTCCCATCTTAAGGAGATTATATAAAAACCTTTCATATAAATGAAGTATTTAATAAAGCTTGGACCTTCTTTTCTTCATATTCATTGATCTGGAGTTGTTGGGTTGCTTTGGTTTTATTTTTGCTATCCTAAAAGTCCTTATTTTTAAACCTCTTAATGAAACAACATATCTGTATGCACAAGAACAACTGATATTAAGTGAAATAATGTGCTACTTATATTCGAGAATGCCACAGTTATTAAGCCACAGTTAGGAGGCTCAGTGGATAAAGCACTGGACCTGTGGAGTCAGGAAAAGTCTTCATGAGTTCAAATCCAGCTTCAGGTATGCATTTGTTGGGTGACCCCTGTGCAAGTTACTTAACCCCTTTATCTCAGTTTCCTCATCTATAAAATGAGCTGATGAATGGTGAACCACTCTTTGGCAAGACAACTCCGAATGTGGTGACAAAGAGTCAGATATGACTGAACAACAGCAATAAACAAAACTTCCAATTCATTCTTCATATACATATATGTATGTATGTATGTATGTGTATATACATGTTGATCCCCTTCCCCAAATGTAAGCTTCTTGAAAATAAGGATTCTTTTTCATTATTTGTCTTTTTATCTCCAGGGCTTAGTGCTATTCATGGCACACAGCAAGTGCTTAATAAATACTTTTCTATTGATGAAGATGAGCATAATCTGGTATGTAATCTAGATGTGGGGAGAGCAGATTTCAAAGAATTCAGAGAATGGATAGGCAGAATTTCACAGCCTAAAAATCACTGGATGTTGGAGTAGTCATCTGAGAAATAGTAATTTTTCAAGAATTAACTTCTGAAGGGACCAAGGGAAACAGTTTCATGGGGTAGAAATTGTGTGAGTTGACTTGAAACCAATATGAATGCACAGGAAACTCACCGATCAACTTAAGAGTTTTAAAAGATGAATTCTAAACATGAAAGTCAACGTAGGCAATGGACTATGAATATAAGAAATGTGGAACAATACTAACTGCTTAATTTTGAAAGTACTAAAGCTTTTATATTTCCTAAGAATATGAAGGACAACACAAAGAAGGTCCAGAAATTTTTAGGCATATTGGGGAAAAAAGAAGAATCGAAGGACTGGGATAACTTATAGGGTGGAAGGACTACTAAAAGAAAAGTCAGACACAAGGTCACACTACTCTGTTTTTATTTATTTTCTCTAATGAGGAGAATAATATCTCTTTTGGGAAGGACAAAACACAAATGACTAACAAAGTTTTATTAAATGAGGGAGTTGATCTAGATGGCATCTAAAGTCCTTTCCAGTTCTAAATCTACTATCTTTTCATCTTACATATTGAAAATTGGGAGATATGAACATGTACAGCAATTGTTCTTAAGCTACCATGTCCACCCTATATGCTATAGTAGTTCCAATTCCAACCAGAGCATCAGGTCAAGTCAACAGATGTTTACTAAAAGGTTGCTGTGTTCCAAGTTCTGTGAGAAGTGCTAGGGATGGACAGAAGGGAAAAACATGATATGTGCCCTCAAGGACCTCACAAACTAATGGAGGAAAAAAGCATATAAACAACTATGTGCTCATGTATGACAACGCAATGTACATTGAACGCGATCTCAGAGAAAAACGTGTTAGAGGGCACTGGCACTAAGGGGGCAACTGAGAAAAGAGTCTTGCAGAAGGAAGAATTTTAGATCAGGCTTGAAGAAAGCCAGGGAAGCCAAGAGACAGAAAGAGAGAGAGAACAAGAACTTTGACAAGGTTCATCTTTTAAGCATCAAAGACCCATGCTTTCAGTTTGCTTCAACGTTGTTCCTTTGTAGGAATGGCTAGTTGTTGCATAATAACATCGTAATGCTTCATACATCATTGGTCTTTTTTGACAATGAAGGACAAACAGCAACACACAGAAGGCATTAAAAGGAATATCTGTTAAATTAACATGAAATTTATATATCTATATAATTTATATTTATATATCTAAATATACAAAAGTATATGACCCATATGTAGGTGTATTTTTATATAAATACATATATTTACATATAATATAAATATCTAATAATAATAATATATATTTATTATTTTAAATAATATGTAATATAAATATTATCTGTATATATGCATATATGTGTGCATGTACATATGTACATACACATATGTTTGTGTGCAGATGCATGTAAATATGTATGTCTATGTATACATGCATACATGTGTGTGTGTATTCCCTCCCTTCCCCCAGCCCTTTCCTCAGACGTTTACTGATGATAGATTTCCTGAAGAATGCTTCTATGTCCCATAAGGGTCTTTCTGTGACCTGCCAATTCTGAGGCTAACTTGGAGAGAACAGTGTCCCAAATCTAACCCTTATCAGGAGGGTAAGTCTTCTGGCACCTTCCACAGGGCCTCCTTTTACTACTGAGCCCAGATTTGTTGTTTTCCTTGAGACAGCTATCGAGACTGCAGGCCTAGGTAAACAAAGTCGACTCTTAGTTTTGGACAGCTGTGGTTGGCAAATGGAGAGTCAGGGAAGCCCCAAAGGGGAACAAGTCTGTCAGAATCATTTTCTTCTCAGATTCCCTGATGACATTTTTGTCAGGTTTTTGGAAAAAACTATCCCAGGCAGATGTTAGATGCTAAACAGGAACCTTCAATCCATGTCTATTTCCTGTGGTAAGAAGTGATTCAAACAACTGGTGTGCAATTCACTCTGTGCTTCTTATGAAGCTAACCACATGACATTTTAACAAAACAAACCACACTGCTTTTTGCATTAAGGCAGTCAAACAATATATACAGAGAACATTACTATAGATCTGGGCGTCTGAAAAGTCTCTAGCATTTGGGTGAATCAGAAAGAGACAGAAGGTTATATTCTAGTCCAACTGCAGACTGGATGTGAAAAATAAATCAATGACTTTATGATGAAAAAAAGTAGTTCTATTTCTACTTGTATCTGACAGATTTCAAAGACCAGACAAAGACCCTCCAAGATGGCATCTGGGTCATTATGAAAGATCCCTGACAGTAAAAAGGACAGGGGAAGAACTGAAAGGCATTCTCTTCAAACAGCTTCACTCAACATTCATAAAATCCCTATTGTGTGCAGAGACTCGACACTAGAAGAGATATAAGAAGACTTAGAGAAGAAGCAGTTCTGACCTTCATGGATTTTATAGTCTAAAAGCATTCTTAATGAATTTGATCCTTATGATGTGAGTGCAGAGGGAAATGGTGTAATTTGATTCAACTCAATGAAGCCAACTTTTAAATGTTTACTATGTGCCAAACATAGTGCTTTAACTCAATTCCACCCAATAAGCAACCATTAAACAGCCCACTCTCTGCAATGCATTATGCTTGGTGCTAGGGATATAAAAACAGTTAAGAAACTCGGCCAAGCCTTCAAGAAGTTTCCATTCTTCTGACTGTCACATTTTAATTATATCCCACCTGGGCTGCCCTTCTTGCTCTGTTTTTAAATTGGACTTTACAAAGGTGTCTTTTTTTAAGTCTCCCTTATACTGAATGGTGCCAGCAGAGATCGTTGGAACATTGTGGCAGAGGTTTCTATCCATGAGATGTATACCAGGATGGGAACTTAGGAACCAGCTCAATCCAGCACCTTCATTTAATAGAGGAAGCAGGAGGCACAAAGAAGTGATGGGACTAAAGCTACAAGACACACGTGAGTTGGAGAGAGAAAATATGAACCTGATCTTTTGACTTCAAACTAGATTGTTTTTCTGTTCTACCATGCTGCCATTTTCTCCCCACCCTATTTCTAGCTAATTAGCAAGCACTTTTTCCATACACCAGATATGTGATTAAATGAAGCAATTCTGCCTGCCATGTCTGCCCCTAGTAACATATCAGTTTTTGTAATTCAGACAATTCTACTGCCATGTTTTCCAGTCCCTCCTTTGCGTTGGGTATCTAGCCAGTAGAGACATCAACCAAAAGTGAAAAGAAAGACTTGAATCAGTATCACTGTTGACAGAAGCTACAAATATGACATGATGTCCACCTCCTGTCCAATTCACCAGAAGAATAGTAAAGCATAATGAAAAGCTATCCAAGTCATGAGTTATGTTTACATGCTAATCAATGCTTGTCGAACACTTTTTACACATTGTGGAGATGAAGAGTTTAGATTTTGTCTCAGAGGCTTACTAGTTTGTTTTCCCCCTGGATTTGTTTTCCTAGAACTTTAAAAACTTCCTAGTATGTAATAATAGGTAATATTATCTTACTGTGTGCCTGGAACTGTGCTCATTATTGTCTCATTTGGTCCTCACAAAACCCTGAAGGAGGGGTAGATGCTATGATTATCCCTGTTTCATAGATGGATGAACTGAGGCAGGAAACAGATAAGTGACTTGCCCAGTGTTACACATCTAGTAAGTGTTTGAGGCCAAATTCAAGGTCAGGTCTTCTTGACTCCATGGCTGCTAGATAGCACAATGGATAGGGCACTGGGCCTGGAGTCAGGAGGACTTGAGTTCAAAACCATCTCAGACACTACCTGTGACCCTGGGCAAGTCACTTAAACCTCTTTGCTTTAGTTTCCTCATCTGTCAAATGAGCTGGAGAAGGAAATGGAAAACCACTTTAGTATGTTCCCTAAGAAAACCACAAATGGGGTCATAAAGAGTGGAACACGGCTGAACAACAACTTCTTGAGTCCAGCCCAGCATTCTATCCAATAGATGCTGCCTAGTGTCCCCAAAGTAGGCACTTCATAAGCGCTTGCTGATTGATTGACCTAGAACAAGTCACAATCTCACCTTCAATTTCCTCTTCTATAGATTGGGAGAATAATAGGACTTACCCCACAGTATTGCTTTGGAGAGCAAATGAGAGAATATGTGTAAAAATGATCTGCAAACATTAAAGTTCTATAGAAATGCTAGCTATCATCATCATCATCATCATCGTCATCATCATCATCATCATCATCATCATCATCATCATCATCATCTTTAAAGTAATTCTCTTTACCTGGACAATATTCTCTCCCTCATAAGTAAAATGATGCTCAGAAAGTATAAATGACCAGTTCAGGGAGTAAAGCTAGTAGGGTGCATAACCTGAACTCTAACTCAAGTTTTGTGTCTCCAAATCTAAAAGATTTATAGTAATTGGCATTTTGTAGAGCTTTACAATATACAAAGCACATGTTCAATCTGACTGGAGCCTCACAACAGCTTGGGAAGCTAAACATCACTTACTACACTATTGCTTATAGGTGAGGAAGCTGAATTTCAGAGAAGCTGGGCTCCTTGACCACAGTTACTATGGTTTCACAGCCCCATGGTTACTAAGAGCCAGAGGCGGGGTTTGCATCAATAGCACTCGCGGCATTCTACCCCGTCGCATGCCCCTCCTCCCCATCCCAGACTATGATAGCACAGTGCTGCTTTCCAAGTCTGTTCTCCTGCATGTTGTCAAATCTGGCTTAGAGATTCTGCACACATTGAGATTAGTATTATTTTTGGCCAAGAGAAATGGCTTTTCTCCTCTTTTCCTCCTAAAAACTACAAAGATCTTCATTATTTGGCTCCTCGTGGGGTGTCATAGTAGGAACTATTTTTAAGAATGTTAAATACACAAAATAACATATTTATCACATGTCATTCAGGTGTCACTTTAAAATGAACATTGAAATAAGAAAAAATATCTTAAGAGAAACATTTAAGAAACACTGAGGTGTTTCTTTCCTGGATATCTTTAAATATAGGAAAAAAAGATCCATTTCAAAAATAGTCTTGGGAATCGCACGAACGCAGGGGGAGAGATGTCTAAGCTTTTGGAGAATGTTTTTAACTTCCAAGCTTAGAAAATTTAGTAGCCAAGGATCTCAAAAATATATAGGGGATCTGGTTCTGGATCCAGAAAACTTGGGTTTGTATATAGCTTTTGATGGTTACTTCGCATATCTGGCCTACAGTTTCTTCATCAAAATTTACTCTCAACACTCCACTTGCTTTGTCAGGTCAAGTCCCCAGGGAGGTGGCTGCCACATCTCTCCTCTGGATGTTAGGGATGTGAATGAGGGGCTGAGGTGTCTTTCTGATTTTAGAGCTCATAAGCTCCTATTAATGTACTTCCTCCCATAATGATCAGTTAGTAGCCAGACTTAACTTTTAGAAAGGACTATTTACCAAGGGGCTATGTTAAGATTTTGTACAAACCTTATCCCACCCAGAAGTCTGACATATTCACCTACTAGTACATTAGGAATCCAGGGGGTTGTGAGATGAAGCTCCAAGAACACATGTGAGAAAGAAGAGCACAGCTCCTGGAAATCCTTTTACTACAATTCCTTTCCTCTTCTTGATGAAACCCTCATAAGCCTCCCCTTAGTAATGGGGGAACTTTATACCAAGATCCTTACAGAGTCTTCATGATGCCTTTCCTCCCTGGGTCTAGTTTTTCTCAATTCTTAATGTAGACACTGCTGCCGGCCACTGCTGCCTCGATATTTCTGCTAGAATGACGATGAGAAATCTCTATCGTCCAGCCTTCCAAGTGAATAAGATTTTCTTCTTCTAGTATAGGAAGGTGTGTGTGTGTGTGTGTGTGTGTGTGTGTGTGTGTGTGTGTGTATGTGTAGGGGGATAAGTGACTAGTCCAGGGTCACAGAGCTACTGTCTGAGGCTCGATTTGAACACTGATCCTCCTGACTCCAGGACTGGTGGTTTATCCACTGTGCCAGCTAGCTGCCCCAGTCTATGGCTTCCTGGATGTGCAGATGCCCTCCAGCAGTGTAGATCACAGTCCAGGATGCATTCTTGCCCTCTGTGAGTTTATTCCATGTTCTCCTATAGATATTCCATAGAGAATGTCTTCATGTGTTGCAGACCTTCCTCTAGTCTTTTTCAGGGTGGCTCTTGTTTAAATTATTCTCTTGACATAAAGTCCGATCATCTCTTTCTTTTCATACTTGTCCTTGATTTCCTTTATACCAGTTCTTGTGTAGACGCTATCACTCTACGGGTGTTGCATTCTACTTACACCTTCTATGAGTAACTCTATCACCCTTTGAGACATGTTGTTCTAAGACGAATTATCAAAGAGCACCCATGGGAAGATGTTTCTGTTAAAATGAGGCAAGGTGTCCTAATGAACAGTGCATTGACTTTGGAGTCAGGAATATGTGGCTCCACATCCTGATTCCAGTTTAGTAACTGTGTGAACTACCAGTTGCTTATCTCTTTCAACCTCAATATCTTCATCTGGATAATTGAAAAATCTTCACGACTTTATGTATATTTTTTCATTTAGTATTTTACTTTTCCCTAGGTACACGTAAAAGCAATTTTTAACATTTGTTTTTAAAACTTTGGGTTCCAAATTCTCTCCTTTCTTCTTTCCCCACTCCCTCCTCACTGAGGAAACGAGCAATTCAATATAGGTTATACCTGTGTAGTCATGCAAAACATATCCATAATAGTCATGTTGTGAAAGAAAACATAGACAAGAAGAAAACTCAAGAAAAATAAATAAAGTAGAAAAAAGTCTGCTTCCATCAGCATTCAGACACCACCAGTTCTTTCTCTGGGAATGGACAGCATTTTTCATCGTAAGTTCTTCAGAGCTGTCTTGGATCATTGTACTGATGTGTTTGTTTTTGAGGAGCAAGTAATATAACATATCTGAAGTGTTTTGCAAGCTTGAGAATGTTATGTAAATATATTTCATTATTATTTTAAAATATATCAGTTTTGTGCCAGAGAACAGCTTGAAATTGTTAAGAGAATTATGCAATTTCCCAAATGCCATCTAACCTTCTTTTTCTTTAGTTCCCCTCCAGGCCCAACTGTACTGTAAGTCTGCAATGCCTACTGTATCTCTATGTCTCTATCTCTCTATACATACACGTATGTATACACATACATACACACATATATATTCACATATGCACATATATGTATATATAATGCAATATATGTATAATCATAAGCATATATACACATACATACACACATATGCACATATGTATATATAATGTAATATATGTATAATCATAAGCATGTACATATACATATACATGTATGTATGTAAAATACATTTATGAGACAATAGAGCTACTTGTTCCAAGTGTCCTGAAAGACTCACCTTATCCAAAGGCTGCAGCCTGGGTTGGGCCAGTTATGGGCTCTTGCAAATCAGTCTGTGGAACAGAGGGAAGTCTCATTTGTAAAGGGAAGGGTCAAGCTCTTTCTCTTTCTCTGTCCTTATGTCCCCACCCAAGAAGGGGTGGTGGGATCCAATGATTTCCTTAACTTGTGTAATATTTATTAGATAGAAATGATTTTAAGTGTCATTATTGTACTTATGTACAATATCTACATTTGAATATATCTCATGAATGTGTATATTATATGAATCATTAACTCCCAGGATACAATGAGAAGTTCTACTTAGTGGTCAATTGGGCATCATGGTGGAGTTCAGGACTTGGAATCGAGAAGACCTGAGATTCCAACCTGTCTCAGAATTAATAGCTGCATTACTCTGAACAGGTCACTTTACTTTTGGTCTCAGTTTCCTCATCAATAAAAACAGAAACAATAATAGCATCTTCCCCACAGGGCTGGTGGATCAGTATTGTTGATAACCAATTAGCATCAATTCTCTTTTAGAAAGGGAT
The DNA here is from genome assembly GCF_028372415.1 of Notamacropus eugenii. Lineage (NCBI taxonomy): Eukaryota > Metazoa > Chordata > Mammalia > Diprotodontia > Macropodidae > Notamacropus > Notamacropus eugenii. Next base: position 160,651,708 of record NC_092878.1, read on the forward strand.
ATTTACTGAAAAAAGTACAGAAAGATCCAAATAGCCAAAAAATCCCCCAAAAGAGCACAATCTTTTCTACCCCCTCAGATCTTTCAGAAAGTGGATGTTGAATTAAAGTGCTTAAAACATTCCTTCTGTAAGGTTCACTTCTTCTAGCACAGCTGTAGTTCTATTTAGCCCCTTGCTTGGAGAATATGGTGCCTCTGCTACTCAGTCAATTCACTAATGGACTAACCATGTGAGTCATTCCTGAGGGCCACATTGAATCCTCATCCAGCTTACCTGCTGTCTTAATTGGCAGACCCTTATGGACTATAGTAACTGAAATGCTGATGGTTCTTCCAACCTGTCAAAGTTTAAGAGTCTGTGAGTTTATCTATTCCAATCCCAGTAGTTAGACACTCTAGAGCAAGGAAGAGCAAATGTAACAAAGAAGGAAATATGCCATGTGTTCAATTCCACATGCTAACTTCATGGCAAGAGAGGTAGGTAGGAGAATTCTAACAAATCTTGCCTCCCTGTTGGAGAGGAAGGGAGAGAGGGAGAAAGAGAGGGAGAGGGCCAGGAAGAGAGAGAGGGAGAGAGAGAGAGGAGAGAGAGAGAGAGGGAGAGAGAGAGAGAGAAGAGAGGGAGAGGGAGAGAGAGAGAGAGAGAGAGAGAGAGAGAGAGAGAGAGAGAGAGAGAGAGAGAGAGAGAGAGAGAGAGAAGGAGGAAGGGAGGGTGGGAGGGAGGGAAAGATGCCTTTTCTATTTCTAATTAGCAGCCAATTAAAAATCTTTCTAGCAGCATATAGCCAGTCTATGGGAAATAGAAAAGACCTGCAAAGGTCCTGAAATGAGGAGGTAAAGGACTGGCCCCCTATCATATCTTTCCATAAACTGGTGTACCAACTTCTGAGACTGATACAAGAAAGAACATTCTGTATGTGATCCAAAGATTTGCCTTCCATTGGTCTTTCTCTTGTTATAAAATCTCTAACATATAAAAGGTACATTTGATTGTGGTTAAAGGGATGAATAAAATGCATAAATATTAATTTCACCCAGATGTTTTGTCCAACCACACAACTCATTTTGCAGTAAAAGAAGAGGATGGACTGACTGCTGAGGTCAAGAATTCAAGTGTAGGTGGGACTACTGACCACCTGCCACAGAGATTGTAAAGGGGAAACTTACAATGGGAGGCAACATGGGTTAGAGGGTTTCAGAGATCCTTTCCCACTCCCAAATTTCATGCTACAGAGTTAAGAAATAGTTCTCATGAAACATTTCCAAAAAATAACCCTTTGAAGCCTAGAGAGTAAAAGTGTCATTTTCATTTTATAGAAATGAGTATTTCAAAAAATATCCTCTTAAAGGATGATTATAAAAATCATTGAGGGAATTGTATAGAACCTCAATTATTCATGGGCAATATATTCCCTTGAAAGGATTACCCATCATATTTTTTTTTTAAATTGCATTCTATCTTCTCCAGGAATCTAGCACAGCTTTAGTCTGAACAAGAGGTGGGGAACTTGCAGCCTCAAGGCCATATGTAGCCTCTAGGTCCTCAAGTCCAGGCCTTTCACTGAATCCAAACTTTATAGAACAAATCCTCTGAATAAAATGATTTGTCCAGGCCACCAAGGTCACAGGTTTTCTACCTCTGGTCTGTACCTCTCTCTTTTCCATCTAGAATGGCTACACGAGGAATCAAGACTAAGTTTCAAGGCCTTATATTGGAAGGTCAGTCTAGTGATCAGTGCAGTGTCTTCCAAAGCCATATATAGATGACTTTTGAATGATTATTTATAATTTTCTGACACCAAGCTCCCACTGCCTTACAGAGCAGTGACTGCTTTTATAGTCTGTTTCAAATATCTTTTTCACAGACTGTACATAAGGTAGTTTTAAGAGACAAAATATTGAATAAAGCAGTTTGTGCTGGTAGTTCCAGAGGGAATGTTCAGAAATGATCTAGTGCAAGTACTTTTCTCTAGAGAGTCAGGGAGAATGTGGGTCTCTTGGCTTTGAGTTATGAGGCTTTTTAAGGTATTTGTCAAGAAGATGGAGAAGAAAAAGGTAGAAAGGAAATACATTGTTAGCGCATAAGTTGTATATTTACAAAGAAGATGAAGAGAATTCTATGCAGTGTTTGAGGAGATGGAAAGTACAATGCATTTTGAAAAAAAAAACTAGTTTTATTTTAGTTACTAAAGACAATCCCCCCAAAATAGTCTAACTTATTTTCTAAGAAGTGGATTTAATCATTATCTTGAGGAGAAATTTGAAGAAATATTCTTAATAAACTTTAAATAATAATGGAAGTGAGATGAATGATTTAAGATTATGTTTCCAAGTAAGTGAAGAGGTATCATCTGTTGTCATATCGAGACTTTGAAAGGAATCTGGTTAAAATGTTTCTCATAACAAAAACACTATTAATATTTGCATGTCTTTATATTTATTATTAATCCGTTGTCAATATATTGTATGTATTCAGTAAAGGTAACATTTATTTAAATATAGAAAAGTCAGCATAATTATTTGGAGAAACCATTTTTCTCCAGTTCATTACATATAAATCATTCAACAAATTAATTATTAACTTAATTAAACATTAATTAATATTTAGTGAACTCGGAAGCTCAGTCTAATTAATTATTAAGGAGAAAGATTAAAATTCTATTAATGAAGACACAAATTATCTACATTTGGCTTCTTGGTTATTCTAGATCTCAGGAGAATAAAACTGAAGAATGAATAATGAGGCAGGTTGAACATTGGATATACAAGTGGGATATGGTCAGGTCTCCATTTAATTTATATGCAAGTTTGGTAGGCTTGTGGCAGGCACTGGATAGATTTCTAGGACTGAAGTCAGGAAGACTCCAGACACTCACTAGCTGTGTGACCTTAGGCAAGTCACTTAATTTCTATTTATCTCCATTTTTCCAACTGTAAAACAGGGATATAAATAGCTTCTACCTATCAGGGTTATCTTCATTTAATTCAAATTAAATAATATTTTTAAAATGCTTAGTTAGCACAGTACATCCTGGGTAATCTCCAGTCATCCTGATGAATATCATGTCACTGGTTTCAGATGGCTCTGGAGGAGAAGTGAGGCTGGTGACTGCACAGCCCTCCCTCACTCAAAACCAAGTCAAGTGCAAGTCATGTCATCATTTCTCTGATGGCATGATCTTCTTTGGCAACAAAGGATAAACACAACGTGGCAAATAGTACGTGCTTATTAAGTACTTAATAAATTCCTTCCTACACACAAAGGGTCATTCTAGCAACTTGTCATTTTTTTCACTTTCCTTTTCTTAAATAAGTATTTATCTATAGAAGTGTTCAGTCAATCATAACCAAATGCAATTGTCAGGCAGAATCTAGCAGTTAAGCAGATAGCTAGAGATTTTGGACATGAATTCGTAGCAAGATCAATCTTTTAACAAGCAGTTATAAAATTGCCTAATAAGTTCTAGGTGCTGCCCTAGACACTGTGGATAAAAAGACAGAACTGAAGCTTTACCTGCCCTCAAGGAGCTTACTTTCTGCTAAAGAAAACTAATATTCACATATATAAAGAGTAATTTCAACCAATTCACCAATAAGCATTTAAGAGTTTTGCAATTTGCTAGGTTCTAGAGATATAATGAAAGGAAAAAAATGTACAATACAGGTAAAGAAAAAGTTCCTAAGGAGGAAGGGCATTGGCATTGGGAGTATCAGGAAGAATTTCTTGAAGAAAGCAGGTTTTTGATCTGTGTTTTGGAGAGAGAGGGGAAAGAGGATATGATTCCAGACGGAAAGATGGTCAGTAGAAAATCACAGCAGTGGGAAATTCAATGTCACATGTGGTGGAGAGAGGGCTGATTTAGTTTCATCACAGAGTTCTAGAAAGGTGAGAGTGTAGAAGTTGCCTGGAAAGAGAGAGGCTAGGTTGTGAAGAGATTTAAAAGCCAACATGAGTTTATACTTTATACTTGGGCAATGGGGAATCTCTGTAGAATATTGAGTAAGGAAATAAAATAGTTAGAACTTCATTTAAGGGAAATCACTTTGGCAGCTATGTAAAGCATGGATTTTAGTGGGGAGAAACTTCTAGCAAGGAGACAAATTAGGCATGACAATAATCTGATGGAGGGAAATACAGTTAGCAATCATAACTGTGAATGTGAATGGGATGAGTTCACCCCACTCCCAAAAGAAAAAAATAAACAGAAACAGAGAGCAGAATGGAATAGAAACCAGAATCCAATAATATGTTGTTTACTGGAGATATACTTAAAATAGAAAGCCACACACAGCATTATAATAAAAGGCTGAAGAAGAGTCTATAAACTTCAGCTAAAGTTTAAAAAAAAAAAAGGTAGGTCCAGGGTAGTAATCACGATCTCAGACAAAAAAAGCAAATCAAAACCAATTCTAATTAAAAGAGATTATCAGGGAAACTACATTTTGCTAAAAGGTACCACTGACAATGAAGTAACAAAAAAAATTTACAGCAAGTTTCTCTGTTAAAGTCTTTATTTCTCAAATATATAGTGAACTGAGTCAAATTTATAAAAATAAGAGCCATTCCTCAATTGATAAATGGTCAGTGTATGAACAGGCATTTTGAGGAGGAAGAAATCAAAGCTATCTATGATCATTTGGGAAAAAAAAGTCTCCAAATCACTATTGATTAGAGAAACTAAACAACTCTGAGGTATCACCTCAGGTTTATCAGAAATGAAAAATAGAGGAGGAAATGAGGGAAAGAAGGTGCACTAATAAACTATTGGTGAAATTGTGAACTCCTCTAATCATGCTGGAGAAAAATTTGGAGCTATGGTCATAGGTGTATAACATATTGTATACCCTTTGACCCAGCAATAGCAATACTAGATCTGTATGACAAAGAAATCAAAGAAAAAGGAAAAAGACCCATATGTACAAAAATATTTATAACAGCTCTTTTTGTGGTAGCAAAGAATTGGGAATTGAGGGGGCGCTTATCAACTGGGAAATGGTAGAACAAACTGTGTCATGTGGATGGTGGAGTATTAATATGATAAATGACACAGGAGAGGTTTCAGAAAAAATGCATGGCAAGATCTATATGAATTGATCCAAAATGAAATGAGAATTGGGAGATCATTGTGCACAATAACAACAGTGTTGTAATGATGATCAGCTGTGAGACACTTAACTACCCTGGTCAATACAATGATCCAAGACAATTCCAAAGGAGTCCTAATGGGGGAAAAATGTTATCAATGTCCATAGAGAAAACTGATGAACTCTGAGTGCAAAGTGAAGCATATTGTCCTCAGTGTCTTTATTTTTCTTGATTTTTGTGATGTGACCAATATGGAAATATATTTTTCGAGTTTCTATATTAATAATAGATAATATATTGCTTGTCTTCTCAGTGGATGGAGGAGTGGGTAGGAGGGAAGGAATGCATTTGGAACTCAAAATTTAAAAAGAATAGAATGTTGAAATGAATACTTTTTTAAAAAGGGGTAAACAGAAAGATTTACAAATTGATTGGATATGTATTAGTTATTAGATTAGAAGTATGGTGGTGTTTTCAATGAAATAGGGAAATGTGGTAAAGAGGTGTGCTTTATTTGTTAGTTATTATTATTTAGGGGGAACAGTGAATTCTACTTTGGGCAGGTTAAGTTTGAGATATCTCTCAGAAATCCAGTTTGAAACATTCAAGAACCAGGTGTTACATGAGACTGAAATTCAGAAGAGAGGCTGAAGTCTATAACTTACCTGAATAGAGATGAAAACCATGGGAGCCAGTTAGGTCACTAAAGGAGAGAGAAGGGAACAGGTCCTAGGAGAGAACTTTGGGAAATAACAAGAGATGGGAACATGGTATAGATAATGAGCCAACCAGGAAGGCTAAGAAGAACCACTCATTCAGGTGACAAAAGAACCAAGAGTCACTAAAATCCAAAGAAGAGGGAGTATCCAAGGTGAAAGGATAGTCAATGACACAAAATGCAGCAGGACATTCAAGAACCATATGCTTGAGGAAGACCAACACATTTGGTAATTAAGGGATCATTTGCAACTTTGAAGAGAACAATTTCAATTTAGCAGTGAGGTCAGATGCTAGATTGCAAAATCTTGAGGAAAGAGTGAGTAGAGAGGAACTGAAGGTAATGAGTGTAAATATCTTTTTTTCTAGGAGTTCAGGAAAGAGAGAAGACATTTTAGGATGATAGCTTGAAAGGATGATCATTATCATTGGCTGAAGGATAAGAAGGCATAGTGGGAGATGATCTCAAAGTGTTTGGAAGAGGAGAGACAAGAAACTCATGAGAAATGACCTCAATTTTCTGTAAAGTAAGAGGTTACAATAATATTCAGCTGAGAAGGTTGGGTTGGGAAGAAGCAGAGGTTTGGAAAAGAGTAGTTTCCTACATGCTATTCACTAACCTGATTCCAGTTATAGGGAAAGAAATCACAGATATTAAGGTACCCAGAAAGTTTCAGAAAATAGATTCAAGAAAGAGTATAATGATACCTCTTGGATACTCCTTTAGTGATTTCCCAGGCATGCAGTGAATGGAATACAGAAGGCTGATCTGAGGCTGTATCCAGCAGGATTTCAGAGAAATTTTTCTCTAGGCAAGACATGCTATTTCCATTCAAATCCACATGGGGAAATATGGCATGCAACATTCTTTTAAAAAAAAAAATTTGCACATTGAGCCTAGTAACATAATCCATTTCAAATCAAAATCTCCCTGGCACCCACAGGGCCAGTTCTTGGCCTTGTCCTTACATTTTTGTGGAGCTCAATTATTTCCAAAGTAATCGGACCTGCATCCTCAGCTTTCCCAGTATTGAGCAGCTGTAATATCTGCTACTTTTAACCCTTGCCTTTGGAAGAAACTTGCGGAGCTTTAGACCATTACTTCCTTCTTCCCATGCTGCTTATCCGAGCTTGCTGGAAGATGTCAGTGTCCCAGACAGACAACCAGAGTGGCTGGCATGAGGACTGAGTGCTACGCCAACCCCTGTTCATCTATACATTTTCAGGCTCCAAAACTGAAACCTGACACTGAGTTCTGTGCCCTATATGACTTGAGACAGCCGTTAATGGATCTGGAAAAGGAGAGTTTGGTATTCTCATCTTTGCCATTTCATCAAATGCATGAATGCATAAATAAGATGATCATATTGTTTCAGATAGGACCAATGTCCACTATCTCGAAAGAGCAGATAAGTCCATTTAGAAAGAGCTTCTGAAACAAAGTTGGGATGAGAGGTCTCTCTTTTCAACATGTAAGAGGAGGCTGAGTTTTCAAAAACATAGGATATCAAAAGAGTGACCACATTGTATGTCACACATGCCTACATGTCATGATGGAAACAGATTTTAAATTTCCAACATTATTTTGTTCCCTAGACCTCTGTCTGAACTTAGAGGTATCTTTCATGCACACTCTATAATTTTAAGATGGAAAGAAATGGTGATAGGAAGAAATGGGCTTTTGAGTTCAACCAGCTTGGGAAACTCATTCATCTCTTTTAGCTATGAGTATAAAATGCTGCCTGAGGCCTCAGGGCCCCATAATCACTCCACAGAGAGAAGTACATTTACTTAGAACTTCACATCAGCACCCTCTCAAAACAATACCACCATGGAGCCAAGATGGCAAAGTAGAAAGACGCACATACACATAGCTCCGAACCCACAAACCACAGAACGGCTAGAGGGGACTAACCCAGGGTGAATTCTGCACCCAGAGACCACGGAATATTGGAGCGAGGAAGATTTCTGTTCTGGAGAGACCTGCAAACCTCTCGCGGGAGGGTCCTTCACGCCGTGGACTGGGCTCCGGGACGGGGAGCACAGGGCAGCCCTGCCACGGCCACGACACCGTGAGGAAAAGATCCGAGAGGGCTACGGCGACGGGATCTCCAGCGGCCACGCGGGTCCCCCCACCCACAGAGGGACCTGCAAACCTCTCGCAAAAGGTCCGACGCGCTGCAGACGCGGAGCCCAGCTTGGACCTGCGGCGGCGGCGGCGGCTCCGAGAGGTACAGATCTGAGAAGGCTCTAGAGATGGGATCTCCAGCGGTGGCACTAGCCCTCCCACCAACAGGTGACTGATGGGGATAGGTGAGAGAGTGTCTTTGGCGGGTCGAGAGGGGAGTGGGGTGCCCCCATGGCTCGGGCCCCCCCAGGAGATAGAAGCTGAGAGGCGGCTACAGACAGGGGCTCCCCAAATGGGCGGGAGCCTGGATCCATTGTGGATGGTCTGTGCATAAACCCCCTGAGGGAACTGAGCCAGAGAGGCGGCCCTGCCCCTGACCACCTGGACTCAATTCTCGCACTGAATAGCAGCCCTGCCCCCGCCAAAAACCCTAAGGCAGGAAGCAGCATTTGAATCTCAGTCCCCAAACGCTGGCTGGGAGGACCAGGAGGCGAGGTGGGTGTGAGGAGAACATTCAGAGGTCAGGTCACTGGTGGGGGAGAATGCCAAGAAAAGGGAAAAGAAATAAAACCACTGAAGGGTATTTTCTCGGAGAAAAGACACTTCCTCCCTTCCTTTCTGATGGGGAGGAACAATGCTTGCCATCAGGCAAAGACACAGAAATCGAGGATTCTGTGTCCCAGCCCACCCAATGGGCTCGGGCCATGGAAGAGCTCAAGAGGAATTTTGAAAATCAAGTTAGAGAGGTGGAGGAAAGACTGGGAAGGGAAATGAGAGGGATGAGGGAGAAGCATGAAAAGCAGATCAGCTCCCTGCTAAAGGAGAACCAAAAAAATCTTGAAGAAATTGGCACCCTGAGAACTAGCCTAACTCAGTTGGCAAGGGAGGTGCAAGGGGCCAATGAGGAGAAGAATGCTTTCAAAAGCAGAATTAACCAAATGGAAAAGGAGATTCAAAAGCTCACTGAAGAAAATAGATCTTTCAAAACTGGAATGGTACAGATGGACGCTAAGGACTTTATGAGAAAGACAGATATCTCAGAACATACCGCGCAGATTTGAAAAATGGAAGATAATGTGAAATATCTTATTGGAAAAACAACTGACCTGGAAAATAGAATCAGGAGAGACAATGTAAAAATTCTGGGACTACCTGAAAACCATGATCAAAAGAAGAGCCTAGACATCATCTTCCATGAAATTATCAAGGAAAACTGCCCTGAGATTCTAGAACCAGAAGGCAAAATAAATATTCAAGGAATCCGCAGAACACCGCATGAAAGAGATCCAAAAAGAGAAACTCCCAGGAGCATTGTGGCCAAATTACAGAATTCCCAGGTGAAAGAGAAAATATTGCAAGCAGCTAGAAAGAAACAATTCAAGTATTGTGGAAATACAATCAGGATAGCACAAGATCTGGCACACTCTACATTGAGAGATAGAAGGGAATGGAATAGGATATTCCAGAAGTCAAAGGAACTAGGACTGAAGCCAAGAATCACCTACCCAGCAAAACTGAGTATAATACTTCAGGAGAAAAAATGGTCTTTCAATGAAATAGAGGACTTTCAAATTTTCCTGATGAAAAGACCAGAGCTGGAAAGAAAATTTGACTTTCTAACACAAGAATCAAAAGAACCATGAAAAGGTGAACAGCAAAGAGAAGTTATAAGGGACTTACTAAAGTTGAACTGTTTACATTCCTACATGGAAAGACAATATTTGTAACTCTTGAAACATTTTAGTATCTGGGTACTGGGTGGGAGCACACACACACACACATGCACACATGCACACATACATAGAGACAGAGTGCACAGAGTGAATTGAAGAGGATGGGATCATATCTTAAAAAAAAATGAAATCAAGCAGTGAGAGAGAAATATTGGGAGGATAAAGGCAGAAGTTATATGGGGCAAATTATGTCTCATAAAAGAGGCAAGCAAAAGACTTATTAGTGGTTGGATAAAGAGGGGAGGCAAGAGAAAAACATGAGGTCTACTCTCATTACAATCCACTAAAGGAAAGAATATAATGCACACTAATTTTGATAGGAAAACCTATCTCATAATACAGGAGAGTGGGAGACAGGGGCACAAGCAGGGTGGGGGGGAGGATAGAAGGGAGGGCATGGGGAGGAGAATGCAATACGAGGTCGACACTCATGGGGAGGGAAAGGACCATAAGAAAATAGAAGTAATGGGGGACAGGATAGGATGGAGGGAAATATAGTTAGTCCTATACAACACAACTAGTATGGAAATCATTTGCAAAACTAAACAGATATGGCCTATATTGAATTGCCTGTCTTCCAAGGGGAAGGGGTGGAGAGGGAGGGAGCTAAGGAGGTTGGAATTCAAAGTGTTAGGACCAAATGTAATGTTCTTACCACTGGGTAACAAGAAATACAGGTTAAGGGGTCAAGAAAGCTATCTGGCCCTACAGAACAAAAGAGAAGACGGAGACAAGGGCAGGGAGAGAGGATAGAGGAGAGAGCAGATAGGTCACAGGGGCAATTAGAAAGCTTGGGTCTGGGGGGGGGGAGGGGAGAAAAGGGGAGAAAATTTGTAACCCAAAATTGTGTGAAAATAAATGTTAAAAGTTAATTAAAAAAAAAAAACAATCCCACCAGACTGGAAGATAATAGGTAGGAAGTTTATTAGGAGAGACCTAGAGTCCAAAAAATCTATGACCAACCAGAGATCAGCAAAGACTTTTGGAAATAAAAGAACTTACCTGGGTCCTATTCTGAAAAGTGTAAAGACTAAAATAAATTGCATTATTTAGACCAAGGAAGAATTGCTTCAGATATTCCTTAGCTTTCAATTCCATACAATTCCACAAGTATTTACTTTGATAAATGAACATAAGGATTTTAGACTTCATGGGGTCCCTTCTGTTAGTCTTCTATGTTTGCCTTTTCGTGCTTCTCTTGTGTCTCCTATCAGGGCAAGTGCAAGGACTAGAACTCACTCTGGCTCTGGAACTGTGACTAGGCCCCCTGCTCTCTTGTAGCCACAAACAGAAGTACTCCTTTCTGCCTTGGAACTGCAACCAGGACCCCAGCTTCCTTATGACTGACAACGAGCACTTCTCTCTGTCCTACATCTGAACTCCAGAATTGTGTATGGGCAATGGAGTTACCAATCCATGTCAACTGCACCTAATCCCTGCAAAGTGACCACTATAATCTCTTTCTGACCAGTTATCTGACCCCCTTATCATCTTTAAGCTGAGAGCTCTTCAAGCTGCTCCTGCTGCTGTCAGTTATAGTTGCTGTCACCTCCAGGGCCCATCATTGGTACTGTAGCATTATATGCTCAGTATTGGTGCCCATGTTCATGGCATAAGGTCTCATGCTGAACTCCTAATTGTCTGAGGTTGAAAGAATGACTCACTCTGACCTTTAGCTGTTTCTGCTACTCCAAAATTTGACTTGAGGAGTTATTTTAACATTGTTTAGAGGAAGTTCAGTTGGATTGCTACTTCTAATCCACCATCTTGGCTCTGTCCTTAAGTACCTAACATTTGAAGATAACTCAGTAAAGTTTCTCCCAATACTTGCTTCTGCCTCTAACTTCTCTGTTTCTATAGATTGTTCCACCATCTTTGTAGACACGTGGTTCTTTACATTGGAGTCATCTTTTACTTTTTCCTTTCCCTTACCTCATACATTGAGGAAGTAGCAAATGCTATAGATTTTACTTGCATAATTGCTTCCATTTTTTGGCTTTCTCTATTTCACTCCCACTACTATTTTCTTAGTTAACTGACATTTGCATCATGTCACATCTGAACTTCGGTAAAAAAAATTCCTAACATCATTTTCTAATTTCCAGTGTATATCATCTCCAATCCCTTTAGGGTACTATTGCCAAAATAATGTTCCTGATCCTACCGTAGTGATTTACTACTTTTCTGATCAAAAGCCCTTCAGTGTTGCCTCAATGGTTGGCAATTAATGCCACTCTTAAGTCTGTCTCCTAAAGAGACCATAAAAAAGGTAAAAGAACCCACATGCATAAAAATATTTATAGAAGCTCTTTTTCTGTTGGCAAAGAGTAGCAAATTGAGGGGATGGCCATAAATTGGGGAATGGTTGAATAGGATGTGGTATGAGATTGTGATGGAGTACTATTGTTCTACACAAAATGATGAGCAGACAAATTTCAGAAAAGCCTGGAAAGACTTACATGAAATGATGCTGAGTGAAGTGAGCAGAAGCAGAACATTATACAGAGTGAGAGCCACATTGTGAAATGATGAGCTATGATGGACTTCGCTCTTCTCAACAATATGGTAAACTAAGGCAATTCTGAAAGACTTAAGATGGAAAATGCAATCCACATCCAGACAAAGAATTATGGATTCTGAATGCAGATTGAAGCATACTATTTTCACTTTTTGTTTTTTCTCATTGTTTTTTTCCCTTTTGCTCTGATTCTTCTTTTACATGACTAATGTGGAAATATGTTTAACATGATTGTACATGTATAACCTATATAATATAGCTCATTGTATGGGGGAGGGGGAAGGAAGGGAGAGTGGGAGAAAAATTTGGAACACAAAATCTTACAAAAATGAATATTGAAACCTGCCTTTAGATGGAGGTGAAAAAGAATATATTATTTTTAATTTAATTAATTTGTTTTCAGTTTTTAATAGTCAATTCAATAATTCTTAAATTTTATCCTTCTTCCTCTCCCCATCCTCCTTTTCCCTACCCTCCCTGAGATGACATGCAATCTTATATGGGTTGTATAATACATTGTTATTAAACACGTTTTCACATTAGTCATGTTGCATAGAAGAATTAAACTAATAGGAGGAACCATGAGAAAACAAAACGAAACGAAATATAACATAAGAGAGAAGAGTCTGCTTTATTCTGTGTTCCAATTCCATAGTTCTTTCTCTGGATGTAAATGACATTTTGCCTCGAATCCGTTAGAAATATTTTAGGTTCTTACACTGCTGTGAAGGGTTCAATCTATCAAAAACAGTTCTCACACACTGTGGCTGTTACTGTGTATAATGTTCTCAGGTTCTGCTCATTTCACTCAGCATCAGTTCATATAAGTCCATCCAGGTTTTTCTGCCCCAACTGTTCATCATTTCTTATAGCACAACAGTATTCCATTACATTTATATACCACAACTTGTTCAGCCATTCCCCAATTGATAGGCATTCCCTCAATTTTCATTTCTTGGCCAGCACAAAAGGAGTTGCTATAAATATTTTTGTATATGTGGGACCTTTTCCCATTTTTTATGATCTCTTTGTGATACAGCCCTAGAAGCAATATTACTGGGTCAAAGGGTATGCACAATTTTCTAGCCCTTTGGGTATAGTTCCAAATTGCTCTCTAGAATGGTTGGATCAACTGAAAGCTCCACAAACAATGGATTAGTGTTCTAATTTTCCCACATCTCCAACATTTATCATCTTCCCGTTTTGTCATATTAGCTAATCTGATAGGTATGATGTGGTACCTGAGAGTTTTTTTGATTTGCATCTCTCTAATCAATAGTGATTTAGAGCATTTTTTCATATGACTACAGTTATCTTTAATTCCGTCTTCTGAAAACTGCCTGTTCATATCTGTTGACCATTTATCAAGTTGAGAATTACTTGTATTCTTGTAAATTTGACTCAGTTCTCTGTTTATTTTAGAAATGAAGCCTTTATCACAGGCACTAGTTGTAAAAATTCTTTCCCATTTTTCTGTTTCCCTCCTAATCTTGGTTGCACTGAATTTCTTTGTGCAAAAACTTTTCAATTTAATGTAATCAAAATTACCCATTTTGCATTTCATACTGTTCTCTCTCTCTTGTTTGGTCATAAATTTCTCCATTCTCCATAAATCTGACAAATACACTCTCCCTTACTCCCCTAATTTGTTTATAGTATCAACTCTCATATCTAGATCATGTACCCATTTGGACTTTATTCATGTGTATGGTGTCAGGCATTGATCTATGCCCAGTTTCTGCCACACTATTTTCCAGTTTTCCCAGCAGTTTTTGTCAAACAATGAGTTTTTACCATGAAGCTGGGATCCTTGGGTTTATCAAAGAGGAGATAGCTATATTTCTTGACTACTGTGTCTTGCATGCCTAACCTATTCCACTGATCTACCCCTCTATTTCTTAGCCAGTACCAAATGGTTTTGATGATTGCTACTTTATAATACAATTTGAGATCTGGTAGGACTAGTCCACCTTCAATAGCATTTCTTTTCATTAATTGCCTTGATATTCTGGACCCTTTGTTCTTCCAGATGAATTTTGATACTATTCTTTCTAGCTCTAGAAAATTATTTTCTGGTAGTTTGATTGCTATGGCACTGAATAAGTCCAATATCCAGAACCCAGAAAAACATGCTATTGTGAAATTGACATATACTATTGATGACCATCTCTGAGCAACCCAAATTTTGACATAATTTTCCATAAGCTAACAGTGTCAAAGCCCTGTTCGGATCTACAAACATTGTGTACAGATCTCTTTTCTGCTCCTGTTATTTCTCCTTAAGTTGTCAAGCAGCAAACACCATATCAACAGTTCCTTATTCCCTTCTGAAGCCACACTGGCTCTCAAGTAGATGACCATCTTCCAAGTGAAGGATTAGCCTATTTGGGAGGATTCTAGCAAGAATCTTGCCAGAAATGAGTAAGAGACAGACTCACCCTTTGGCCCCCATCATTGTCGCAGGACAATCTGTTTCCTATACCTTTGTAGACATGGACAATGGAGGCATCCCTGAACTCCTAGGGGATAACCTCCTCTTGCCATATAACCTGGAAAATTTCAGTCAGCTTTTGTACAAGCAATGATCCCCCTACCTTGTAAATCTCAGCTGGAATAGAATCAGCACCAAGTGTTTTGCCACATGAAAGGAGCCTAAGGGCAGTCAAAACCTCTTTTTCAATTGGAGTTCAGCTAAGGAGGGATTGACTTCAGTCTGAGGTAAACAGTCAATGGTCTCAGTATTGATTGACAATGGTCTGTTGAGAACACTATGGAAGTGTTCAATCCATCTCTCTAGGATAGTGTTCTTATCACTAATCAATGTGACTCCATCAGCACTGTGTAGATGTGATGCGCTATAGGTTTTTGGACCATAAATAACTTTCAGGGAATCATAAAAGCACTTTAGATGGTTACTATCATCGTAATATCAGAAACCAGAATTTCATCTGCCTTCTTACTGAGCCATGAATCCTTCATCTCTTTAAGATTTACTTGTACTTTACTTTTGATGGAATTAAATGCTGCCTTCTTAGAGATGGATGAACTATCCTTCTGGTAAATTCTGTGGAGTTATCATTTTTCATTTAGCAGCTTCTGGATTTCCCCATCATTTTCATCAGACCAGTCTTGGTGTTTGTGAGTGTTCTGACCCAGATGAGCAGATGCAGTGCTGTACACCAAATATCTGAAAGCTACCCATTCCTTTTCTGTTCCACTGTTGCCAATTCTGTGTTGGCTCAACTTTCCCTCCAAGTTAGCAATAAACTGTTCACACTCAGAAAAGAGCTCTAATTTGTTGATGTTAATTCTTCTGGTAGTCATTTTGCCTTGAGGATGATACTTCTGATGAATGTGAATATTTAACTTGGAAAGGATAATTCTATGATCAGTCCAGCACTCTGCACCACAATGGTCTCATGCCTTCCCAGTCATCAATGGAGTGAAACAGGTCTGTGTGCTTGCTCCCATGGTTTTTAACATGATGTTTTCAGCCATGTTGTCAAACATTTTCAGTGAGGATGAACACGGTATCAAGGTCACCTACTGAACTGATGGTAAATTCTTCAATTTGCAAAGGCTACAAGCCAAAACCAAAGTGGAGGGAGTTTTGGTGCATGATTTTCTGTTTGCAGATGATTGTGCACTCAATGCAGCCTCTGAAGCTGAGATTCAACAAAGTATGGATCAATTCTCTGCTGCCTGTCCTAATTTTGGCCTAATAATTAATACCAAGAAAGCACAGGTGCTCCATCAGCCACTACTGCATCATCCATATGTGGAACCATTAGTTGCAACAAATGGAGAAGTTTTGAATGCTGTAGATAAGTTCACTTACCTTGGTGATGTACTTTCCAGGGATGTACATATTAACAATGAAGGCTGACACACACATTGCCAGAACTAACTCAGTGTTTGAGGGGCTTCAAAGAAAAGTATGGGAGAGAAGTATTAGACTGACTACCAAAGTGAAGGCCTACAGAGCTGTTTTACTGACCTCATTGCTGTATACCTGTCAAACATGGACAATCTACCAGTGCCATTCCAGGAAACTGAATCATTTTCATTGGAACTGCCATAGTAAGATTCTGAGGATCAACTGGCAGGATAAGGTACCAGATACTGAGGTCCTTGCTCAAACTAAACTGCCAAGCATTCAAACTCTGCATCAGAGAGCTCACCTCAGATGAGGTGGCCACGTTGTTCGAATGCAAAATGTATGCTTGCTGAAACGACTATTTTATGGAGAACTTACATGGGGCAGGTGATCACATGGTGACCAGAAGAAGCGATGCAAGGACATTCTCAAAGTCTCTCTTAAGAACTTTGGATTTGACAGTGCAACATGGGAAAAACTGGCATAGGACCACTCAGCATGGAGTGCCCATATCAGAAAGGGTGCTGTGCTCTATGAGCAAAGCAGAATTAAAACAGCACAAAGGAAATGTAGAATGCACAAATTTGGAGTATCCATCCCAAATGTTCGCGTGGACTATCTGTGCCCAATCTGTGGTAGAGCATTCTGAGCTCATATTGGTCTGATCAGCCACAGTCAGACACACTGAAACTTGACTTTATCATGATGATGTAATTTTGGTCCTCTTTGAGAACGAAGGACAACAATCAACTGAATAAGTAAATTAATTTAGGTAGAATTGTCATTTTTATTACATTTAGTTGAGCCTACCCATGAGCAATTGATATTTTTCCAGTTACTTAAATATGATTTTATTTCTGAAAAAAAGTGTTTTGTAATCATGTTCACATAGTTCCTGGGTTTGTTTTGGCAGGTAGACTCCCATAAATTTTACAGTGTCTACTGTAACTTTAAATGGGATTTCTCTTTCTATCTCTTGTTGTTGGACCATGTCAGTAATCTGTAGAAATGCAGGTGATTTTGTAACCTGCAATTTTGCCAAAGTTGTTTATTATTTCAAGTAGTTTTTTTTTTTACTTAAATCTCTAGGATTCCCTAAGTATATCATCATATCATCCGCAAAGAGTGATAACTTAGTTTCTTCTTTCCTATCCTAATTACTTCAATTTTGAAAAAGAATATATTTTTAAGAATAAAAAAAACACATGATGGCTGGCTATTTTCCTTTGGGCTTGAAGGGGACAAAAATGACATCATTGTGTTGGGGTCAAGGTGAAGTGTGTCTGACTATGGCCAATCTGACTAATATAAGCTCAGAAGGCATAAATAGTCCACATGAATATTTGGAGTTGAAATGTCTCTAAATTTACGCATCTCAACTTATTTCTTTTTGATTTACTGCAGTTCTGCTTTACTCGTAGAGTACAGCATGTTCTTTGTGTAGGTGTAGACATGTGATGCTGGATGTCTCTGTACTGTATGCCTGTGAAACCTACTAATGCCATGCCAGGAAACTGAATCACTTCCAATTAAAGTCTTAGGAAAATTCTGAAGATCACCTGGCAAGATAAGGTACTGGATGCTGAAGTCCTTTCTTGAGTTGAACTGCCAAATATTTCAACTCTACTGCAGAGAGCCAAAGCCTGATGGGCTGGACATGTTGTGCAAATGCCCAATGTACTTTTGAAAGACTACTTTACATTGAACTCACATAAGGCAAGTCCTCCCACAGAAATCAGAAGAAACCATACAAAGACACTCTCAAAGTCTCTCTAAAAATTTTGGAATTGATTGTGAGACATGGGAGACACTGGCACAGTGATTTTATCATTTTTTATTTGTGCCTCATGTGAGGTAATTTGGTGCTCATTGTATCTAGTGTTTATCAACCATTTTCACACGCATACACACACACACACAAAACCTCAAAGTATAATGGCATGAGTTGTATGTGTATTCTATAAGCCACTGAACTTTCACTTATTTCTCCTTTATCATGCTTTCTCATATACTTT
Organism: Notamacropus eugenii; assembly: GCF_028372415.1. NCBI lineage: Eukaryota > Metazoa > Chordata > Mammalia > Diprotodontia > Macropodidae > Notamacropus > Notamacropus eugenii. The sequence continues at coordinate 160,669,781 of NC_092878.1, forward strand.
TCACCATTCTCACCTTTTCTCACCTTTGCGTTGAAGTCATCTAACAGTGTGTGTATTGATATAAATGAAAGAGTATTGTTGAGTTTATTATAGAATTGTTCAACTTCTTCACCCCCAGAAACTCATGTAGGTGCATAAACTGCAATTATTTCCATGTTAGTATTTTTCTTGATAAATACTTAGCAATATTTCAACACAAGATTACCAGAAATGCAATGAAATGATTCTTATTGTTGCCTTTGGATCTATATTAAAATAATTCATCCAATATCTTTGTTTCCCTGTTGTTGTTTTGTCTAAGGCATACACATGACCCATCCTTAAATGTAACTATAACTGCAGGAGAGAAGCATTAGGTAGCTGGATGTCACAGTGGAAAAAGTACTGAGCTTAGAGTTAGAAATACTTGAGTTCAAACCTGTCTTTAGATTTCTATTAGTTGTATGCCCCTGGACAAGTGACTTAATAGCCTCAGTTTCCTGAACTATTAAGTCACTTAATCTGTGTTGCCTCAGTTTTCTCATCTGTAAAATGGGAATAATAATATCACATACTGCATAGGGTTGCTTTGTGTATAAAATAAAATTATTTGGAGAGGGCTTAGTGCAATGTCTGACACATAGTAGGAACTTAATAAATGCTTTCTGCCTTCCTGCCAATAAACTTCTTTTTTCCCTCCTTATTTTGTTTATGGAAAGAATGTCAAGACTGTTACAACACAGATTATTTAGCAGTATTCTGATTAACTCATGCTTGGACAAATATTTTCCACTTAGAAAATTGTTAGGGAGATTAAAGACAATATACAGTTCAAAAACTGTGATGTTAGCATGCCTTACTTGCTTTCCCACCCTTCTTCCAGTTTCTCTCTGAGAATCATAGAAATTATAGAGGACTGAGGATCATTTTCTATTTTTTTTGTTTCATGGATTTCCATGCCCAAAAAATCATCACCAAGTAGCCACATATGTGCATATATACATGTGTATGCATACATAAACACACATACATATGTAGCAATCAATTCAGTATTTTTAAGGGCTTACTGTAGTTCTAGATACTAGACTGGAAATACAAAGGAAAAATGAAATACTTTCTCCCTTCAGAAATCTTACAGATATACCTAAAGACAGATATTGATACACACACATATACATGCACACATATGTAAGTACATGTATGTGCATATATGTACACACATATATGCACACAATATATGTACGCATATGCCCATATGTACATGGACATATGTATATTGTATGTATATATTTCTATCTGTACACACATGCATGCTTATTTATGCATATTATCTATAAAAGAATATACACATATATGTGTCTCTACATAAATATGTATATACATAATCACATATACATTGATATTGATGTGAATATAATATATAATAGCTTAAAACTACATTAAAATTTTTGTTGAATGTATATATGCATATGCCTCATAGGCATATAATTATATGTATATGTAGGTACATTATATACACTCACGAATACTTTACTATATATATTCTAGATGGATATGTATACATATGTATATACATTTATGTAGATCAGATACTTAATAAAAAGAAAAAAAGAATGGAGAAATAGATAAGAAAACAAAATCCATTAATTAGTTCCATACAAATAAAAGTGAGTGGAAAGAAGAAAATCTTTTATGTTTTTATCAACTCCCCCAAAGAGTTGTAGGTATTATGATCTGAGTAGATAACTAAAATGGATGAAGTCAAGAGACATAAGTAAGGAAATTACATTGTTCCTAAAGGTGCCATACACAGTGAAAAAAATTGCAGCCAATGTAGCAATAGTTGATGCATGCATGTTATACTTAGTACAGAGAGTGTCCTGAGTGAGGAAAGTTCCTCAGTCATTTCAGGACAGTATCTTCTCTATAACTCATAATTGTGGAGAGTGACTGCCTGCAGGATCATATAATATGAATATTTTAGAATTAATTCTTGAAACCAGGTCACCATTAATATGAGGGGGGATAGTAGAATGGATTTGAGAGCAGAATTCATCAATATTGTCTAGGACACACACACACTCCAAATAACCCATCACGGAGATATTTAAAGTAAGTTATAAGAGAAAATAAATATTAAAACTAGTTATTGGATGCCTTAATGTGCTTCTTTCAGACTTACAAAGAGCAAACAAAAGGATAAATAATGAAGAAATCAAGGACCTGATGAAAAGCATAGAATCATTAAACACGATAGATCTCTGATAATGATTGAATGGAAAATGTAAAGAAGAATATGCATTCTAAGTTATACATAACAAATTAGCAAAAAATGATCATTTACTAGGGCATTAGCACCAACAAAAAATTGTAGGTAATTAGAAATAATGAACACATCCTTTATTCATTATGGTTCAATAAAAACAATAATGCACAAAAGACATCTTAAGGAGGATCTAAAATTAGAGGTTAAATAATTTACTACTAATCAGTTGGTAGGTCAAAGGACAAAACATACAAACAACAGATGGTAATCATTAAAGAAAATCACAGTAAGTCAATATTCCAGAATTTTGGAGGGGTTACCAAAGCAGTCCCTACTTGAAAACGTAAATCCTCGAGAATTCCCACTAACAAAAGAGAGAGAAAATAAAATGCATCAATAAAATACAACTTAAAAAAAAAAACATAGAAATTAAACATTTTAAAATCTAAAAGCAATTACAAAAATTCTAAAGTAAAACAGATAAATTCCCTCAAAATAATAAAGTTGAGATTTTTATGTACTATAATAAAATAGATAAGCTTTCTTAATAGTCACAATAAAAATATTTAAAGGAGAATTCCTACATAATGAAGAGTAAAGATGGGAAAAAATGAAACTAGCTTACCAAATTATATGCCTTCCATTCCTCTAATTTAAATGAAAGAGATGAATACTTATAAAATGTAAGTTGCTGAGATTAGAAGATCAAAAACAAATCATTTAAATACTCTTATCTCAGAAAAACAAAAGAAAGAACAAGCCAGAAATGAATTCCTAAAGAAAACATCCCAGGGATTAGGTAGATTTAAAAGTAAGTTCTATCAAACATTTAAAGGAGCACTGACTCCAATTTCGCATATATTGTTTCTAAAAATAGGAAAAGATAACATCCAGACAAGATTCTTCTCTGAGACGAATATGGTCCTTATAAACAAATTAGGGAGAGATAAAGCAGATAAAGAAGACTAAAGACCAATTTCCCTAGTAAATATTGTTGTAAAAATATTTAATGAAGTATTGGTAAAGAGGTTGCAACATATTGAAAATAAAATATTAATAATAGTAATAACCAACATTTCTTTAACACTTTAAGATTAGCAAAGTGTTTTACGAAGACTATCTCATTTGATATTCATACCAAGCCTGTGAGTACATGTTATTATTATCCTGATGACAAATTTAAATGGAAAGAGAAGTTAAGTGATTTGCCGGAGGACTCAAAACTCTCTGAGTAAGGATTCAATCACAGGTAATACTAAATCCAAATTCAATCTATTTACTGTGTGATTTAGCAGCTATTATAACAAGATTGGATTTATACCAGGAATACAGGATGACTTCAACATTAGGAAAACTAACCATAATAGACTGTATCATTGACAAAAAAAAGAAACAAAAATCACACAATATCACTAGATCAACAAATGCTTTAAACAAAATACATTCTTTTTATTTTCCAAAAATTAAAAAGCACAAAATTGAACAGAATTTTCCTTAATATTGTAAATCTTATCTATTTACAATCAAAATATAATAATAGAAACTGTATTAAAATTAAGGGTAAAACAAAGATGTTGTCACCATTAGAAATTCTAGGCATAGCAATAAGACAAGAAGAAATCTTGAGTGTATAACCACAGGTAAAGAACAAACCAAATTATTGTTTGGTTTTGTTTCATAGAATATTAGATATTGAACTAAATAGGAACATTAACCAGTGAAGTTTGCTATTGTTCATCTGTGTTCAGCCCTCTGTGACCCCATTTGGGTATTTTAGTTTTTGTTTTGAGCAAAGATATTAGAGTGGTTTGCCATTTCCTTCTCCAGCTCATCTTATGGATGAGGAAACTGAGACAGAGTTAGCTGGCTTTTCCAGGGTCACATAGCTAGCAACTGTTTGAGACTGGATTTAAACTCAGCTATCCTTAATTCTAGGACCAGTGCTCTACTCACCGTGCCACCTAGCTGCCCTACCCTGTCAAGTATCAGGATATAAAATAAGACCATAAAAATCATTAGCCTTTCTGTAAATTACCAACAAAACCTTGTAAATGTGGTAAAGAAAAAGAAATTCTATTAAATATAGAGAATGCATAAAACATTTGTAAATCCATCTACCAAGACACATAGAGGAATTTTCTGAATTCTTTTCAGAAATAAAGAAAATCATAAATAGAGAAGAATCAATTACTTATTGTATAGATTGCTAACTTTAAGAAAATAATACATTATCTAAATCTATCTTGAAGAACAAAAAGTTAAGAATCTAGACTAGGGGAAAAATGGAATTACTGATGAAAATAAAGAAAAAAGAAATAATGAAGGCAAGTGGCAAAGAATGGAGGTTAGAAATAATTACATATCACTTTGTTAAAATGTAGAAATCATTAACAAATTTGATAAAGATTAAAAAATAAAAAAGGTCATCAATGGAACATATTAGGTTAAGAAAAGAAACAATTGAACTTCATGGGAATATATTTGTAAGTTTTTAAGTGAATGATAATTAAATTTATGGAAGCCAACAAAGTTGCCCAATTAGACAATGTAAGAGGTATTGAAGTGGCGCAGTGGATAGAGTGCCAAACCTGGAGTCAGAAAGACCTGAATTAAAATCTAGCCTCAGACACTTGCTAGTGGTATAACCCTGAGCAAGTTATTGAACCTCTATTTTCCTCAGTTTTCTTATTTTTAAAATAGACATAATAATATCACCTGCCTCCCAGTCTCATTGTAATGATACTAAAATGAGTTTATATTTGTAAAGTGTTTTGTAAATCTTAAAGTACTATAGATATTCTTTCTGTTATTACTGCTATTGCTAAGACTCAAGTCCATCAACTACTGAGGACAAGGATCACTTCTTGATGAAAGTTTCTGGGAGAAGTAGAAAGCCATTTGGGAGAAATTAATCTTAGACCAATATATTACACCAAAATCTACAATAGACTCTAAATGTAGATAGATAGATAGATAGATAGATAGATAGATAGAGATATAGATATAGATATAGATATATAGATACATAGATATAGGTACATATACATATATAGATATGAAAGGTCACATCATAAGCAAATTAGAAAAGAAGGGGAAGAAAGACATATCATTACAACATTATTTAGGAGAAAAGTTCTTGCACAAATAGGGTACAAAATATCACAATGCAGTTGTCATAATGAAATGTAATAGATGCCTGCCTGAGAAACTTTGACTCTTCAAAACACATGTGAATTTCTCCCACCACCCCCCCCCAACCAGCCAATCCTAGAGATAGCTACCATTAAACCCAAATATTTGCAGTTTCATGTGCAGTCATTTTTTTTTATAATTTATTATGGAAATGCTTGTTTTATTACATAAATTAAAAATAAAATGAATAAAAATTCCAAGAGAAAAAACAAAAACACATGTGGTATGTTCTGACCACTGCCAACCCACACTGGCTAGGAATTAGGAGTGGGGGTGGAAGTGTATAATAACGTGTAAAAGAAAGTCTCTGCCCTTGGATTCAGAACATGCACAGTATTATATGGCTGTTTTCTGTTCATTTACTGGGTGGCAAAGAAAAGCTTTTTGATTGACAGCTGACCTGGAACTCAAATGCAAAAGACTCCCATGGGAACCCTTTGATCTCAGTCTTTCACTGGCTGCATTTGAGTGAAGACTAGAAGCTATAAGCCTCCAGGTGAGGAGCAATGCTTCTGGCCTTTTTGTCCCTACCCAAGACTACAGGAAACTGCAAGCAGATGTCTTTGCTCTTGTTTCTGTCCATAAAATTGAAGAAGTTTTGGACAACCAAGATCAATGAAGTTATACTTAAAAAGGAAATATTTAACTGAGCTAAGAAATTTTGTAGCAAACTTATCTGATGCAGATCTGCTACCCAGTATAGACAGATAGACAAACAGACAGATAGATCAATCTACCTTGAGATATATTTATCTGATACAAATCTGAAATCCAATAGATGGGTAGATAGATATATGAATCTATCTACAAACACATATACAGATATATATGTGTGTGTGTTTATGTATTTATACATATGTATAAATACATAAACAAAAGTATACACAAAACACACACACAAGATATAAGAAGAGGAGCCATTTCCCAGTAGATAAATGCAAAGAGTCTAAATCATTAATAATAAGAGAAATAGAACCCAAAGCAATGCTGAGTTTCTACCTCAAATTCATCAGATTTCTAAAGGTGACCGTAAGAAGGAAAATGACAGTTATTAGAGAAGGTCTGAAAAGTCAGTCATATTCATGAATGGTGAAACTATGAAATTGGCTTGATCACTCTGGAAGCCATAACCTCCTAATCACTAAACTCCCTACTCTTTGAGCCAGTATTGCTGTTTATTAGATAGATTTACCCAGAAGATTTTTTTAATGAGAAATATTATACATGCATATATTCACGCATGCATACATATATGCATGCATGTATATGTATACACACAAATATATGTAGAACAGAAAGACAGAGATAGAAAAAGAGAGATCATTGTATTGACCTAAGTTCTTAAGTCTTTCAGAGTTTTCTTTCCTTTACAATATTGCAGTTATTGTATAATTTATTCTTTTATTTTTATTTACGTTTCTGGTTCTCTACCCTCTACATCAGCTCATGTAATTGTTCCATGTTTCCCTGACCTTTCATTATTTCTTTCTTACAACAAAACATTTATTACATTCCTGTGCAACAACTTGCTCAGCTACTCCCAAATGAAAAACGTTCTGTTTGTTTTCAGTACTTTGACACACAAATAACATTGATGCATACATGCATACACATAGATATACACATTCACACATACATACATCTATGGTTCAATGCAATGACCAACCACTACTCAGGGAGATTGATGATGAAGTATGTTTTCTACCTCTTGGCAGAGAGATGATGGCCAGGAATCACAGAATGCCATACATATTTTCAGTCATGAGCAACATAATGTTTACTTCACTTGACTTATACTTATTTGTGACACACTGGAAATTTAACAATGGGCTCTTGCAAGTTAGTTATAACTAGCGCCAGCACACCCTGTATAAATCTCTCCATCTCCCTACTCCATTTCCCTACTCCTTCTTACTGACTGTCTTCCATGCCTGGAATGTTCTCCCATCTCATCACTATTTTCTAGCTTCCCTGACTTACTTTAAATTGTGAGCTAAAATCCAACCCTCTGAAACAAGGCTTTCTTCCTCCCTCTAATGCTAGTGCCCCCATGTTAATTATTCCAATTTATCCTGTATATAGCTTGTTTACTGTCTATGCAGTTATTTGCATATTTCATTCTCCATTAGGCTATGAGTCTCTAGAGTGTAGGGGCTCTTTTTGCCTTTCTTTGAATCACCAGAGCTTAGCCTAGTGCCTTCGTATTAATTCCTTACTAAATACTTGTTGACTTCACCTCACAAAGTTTGGTACCAAAAAAGTTAAAGAATAAATTCTTTCTATTCATAATCTGTAAACCAGAGAAGTCAAAAATGATATGTGCAATTCATCATGGACATGTTGCTCAGTGGTTTAACTTTGCTATTGTCAGGTAATGTACTTTGTCAAGAGGTTCATTTGTGCGGCTGAATTTGGTAGACTTTTTAAAAAAAAGTTCTTATAAATAGAGGTTGTGATCATGAGATTTCCCTTTCCTTCAGAGAGAAAAAAAGACCAATTGTTCTTTTCCCCCAAAAACAAGAATCAAATGAGTGAACTTGGCAACAGAGAGTTCAGAGCGACACAGCTCATTTTTGGGGTTGCCTTTATGAAACACCTCAAACTTGGTTATCCAATCCTCTGTGGCATCTACTACTAGACTACCTTTTTTCTCAGTCAGTCAATCAATAAACATCAAAAGCTGAAAACTTCTCTTTGTGAATTCAAATCTGACTTTAGACACTAATTAGTTTTCTGATCTTGGGCTGGAAAAGGAAATGGCAGCATTTCCAAGACCCAAATGGGGCCATAAAGAGTTGGATACAACTAAAAAACAACTCAACAACAATGTGGAAGGCAATGTGGAAAGCTAGTTGCTCCAGCCATATGGTCCAGAAGGAGGCAGGAAGTCACAGCAAGTCTCTCAGTACACTTTACCCATGGCAAGAAAACAATTTGAAATTTTATTATTTCATTTCATTTCTCTCTCTGCCCTTAAGCTGGAACCTATTGTGCCACTGGAACTTTTATTGTTTCATTAGATGCTATTCTTTTCACTTGAACTGAAGGCCCAACATTTTACTGGAATTCAAGTTGCTACTAGAAATATAATTTTAAAAATTGTTTTATAGAATTTTACTCTGGTTGGATACAAGGGGTGAACAGTCTAACATATTTCCATTTTCTCTAATTTGAAACATAGAATCTTAAATACTGTGCTGGAAAGTACTTTAGAGACCATTGGGTTTGACCTCATTGTTTTATAGATTAAAAAAAAAAAGCTAAAACCAAAGGAAGAGAATTGACTTGTCCAGGATGATGGGTGTATGGGTCACTGATATGACTGGAGTCTAGGTTGTCTGAATCCAGAGCCTTTCTTCTCTCCCATGCTTCCTCCTTCTGAATGCATATAAACATGCTTATAAAAGCTGATAAGGCATGTGTGGCTGTAGTCTATTTTAAAAGACTCAATAATATCCCACAAGATTATTTTCCAAGAGTTTCCTTTCCTCTCATTCCCCCAATAATGTTTTACTGAGTCCTGATTTTGACAGTCCAAATTTCCCCCTCTCACATTCTAGGGATGGAGCAAGTTACTTTGGTTCAATGAAAGGTTCTTTAGTTTTGTTTTTAAATGTGCCTTGAGTGTTTATACTTGCCAGAATGTGTCCTATGTCTTAGAGACAAGTGTTGATGAGATCTCTTGTTGGCACCCTGGGAAATCATGCGATGATAAACACTCTAGCTGGCAAATATTCTTTCCATTTCTATGGCACTATCACTGTGATGTTGAAATCTGTAAACAGACACATTGAACCAAAGTCAGAACATGGCATGCTCAATTCACCCCCTTCGGGGGCAGAGAAGCAGGAAGTTGTAAATCTGTGGAGTTATGCCTTCCAGGAGTTGACAAAATGAATGAATCCCTCTCTGAGTGTTCAACCTAGGCTGAAGCTAGACTGAAAGGGGGCTATATTTGGGTAGTACTATGGACATAGGTTCAGAAGGTTGTGAGGCTGTTAATTTTCTTAAGGACAGAGAGGAAGAGAGTAGAGAAATAAAAGAAGATACCATTTATTTCTCTTCATCTAGATTTAGTGAAGTTTGACAAACTTATAATCATAGATTTTTTTAGAGCTAGAATGAATCTCAAATACCATGTATAGATGTACAACTAAAAGCTACTTCAGGATCCATCTAGTCCAATCTCCTATTTTTAGAATTGGGAAAAATGAGTCTCAGGGAGTTTAAGTGACTGGTGTCACCCTTCTTTGGCTAAAAATTGCCATTCCTTAAGACACATTCCAGCTAAAAAATAATTATAGCCTCCATTAGCTCCCTTGTTGAAAAGGTGCTGTGTTCTAACTGATCAAGAAGGCTTTAAATTAGAAAGCTGGAGGAGAGAGAAAATCACACGTAGAGATCCCCCAAGTATGATAATATTCCAAATATGGAATGGTGGGTCAAATAGTTTACCTGTAAGCCTGGTGGATAGTACTCAGCATTCCCAGCATTCCTCATGGTTTTTGGAGATCTTGAATAAACTTCCACAAGGAGCTCAAGAAGTTAGTCTAGAAGCCATTCCAGTCAAACAGAGATGGAGAGTAGCAAAGAAGCACTGTTCTATGTTTCTTTCTCTATAGGAGATTCTTTCCCTGTTGGTGAGTTTGCTGCTGTTGCTGCCTCTGAAATATCCCCAATATCTATTTTCATGTTGGCAAGTACCTCTCTTTGCTTCCCAGAATATCTGGGAAGAGAAAAGCTGGGGAATGGGATTAGACCTTGGATGCTCATTATTACAAGCTGAACAACATAAGGAGGAGCTAGCAGACTCTGATCTGAAAAAAAAGCACCAACTCATTTTACAACTCTTTTTTTAATGCATTCCACTCTCCAGGAGGAAAATCTATGTATCTAATTCTGTGATTCTGACTCTAGTTTTAGTTCTGTCTTCTTAAGCCCCATTTCGTTGAGAGAGAGACAGAGACAGAAACAAGAGTTACAAGAAAGACAAAAAACACAGAGAGACACAAAAGAGATAGGGTCAGAGAGAGAGAAATGTAGAGAAAGACAGGGACAGAGAGACTGCAACACAAACTCTTGGTTAAGGCTATAGGTAGTGGTCCAGAAGTTTCCTTTCTAAGTCCCTCATGAGGTTGTCCACCCATTCATAGCAAACACTTGCTTAGAATGCAGTGAAAATCAGCTCCTCTCTATCTAGAGACAACACCCAGTGTGAAAGTGCAGATAGAAAATAAACAAAATTGATGAGTAAGTGATACCAGTTCTGCAAAATCAAGTAAGGTCAACTAGAACATATTAAATATGCACTATTTGCCTGTGCTAAATGCTGGGAAGACAAAGAATAAAACAGCAGCATGGAGGCAGGGGACAGGTAGAAAGTGGGAAGATTCTAAGTTCACCCCATCCCAGCATAGTGGAATATTCTGTCCTTGAAAGTCACTTTAAGCAGGTCTGTGAAGCAGATAATCCTCTAACTGTTCATAACTGTATGCAGCTCAGAATAATAAAATTCTTCCCTTGAAATCAGCACTGTCTTCTTACATTTCTGTCCCAAAGACTCTAATAGTTCTGGATTTCATCCCTCCCCCTCCTTCTGCCCCCCATGATCCTCTAATCCCTGCTTCCAGCTAAAAAAGTAATAATTATAGTCTCCATTAGCTCCCTTGATGAAAAGGTGCTATGTGTCTAACTGATCAAGAAGGCTTTAAATTAAAAAGCTGGAGGAGAGAGAAAATCACACGTAGAGATCTCCTAAGTAACCCTGGAAGAAGTCTGTCAGAAGACTGCACCAGTAATTACTGTGAGACAATATCCAAGAAGAGAGACTGCAGTGAAACCCTTCAGGTATCAATACAAATGAGCCAAGAATGGGTCCTAAAGAAGATGAAATCAAGAACCCAATATAAAAAATGGCAAATTTGATCTCATAGATGAAAACTTATGAGACAACACTCTGGGGTGGAATGTATTCATGTGGCTGCTGCTCATCCTTTTTTGAAAAGTACCAATGATATCATTGGTATGATGTCTTGACTTACACATGAATTGGATATAACTGAGGTAGAGTCTCACAAAACCGTCAACCTCTCTTTCTCTTCCAAAGTCATCAAAGTCTAGTGGCAAGACAAAAGTCAAGATGACTAGTGATGGCCCAGGATGGAGTGCATGATCTTGATGTTCTTGATGTCCAACCAATCTCTAAGCACTTCACAAACACCTGCTTCAGCTGCATTCATGACTGACTGTTAAAACAAATTGTTCTCATCTGCCCCTTCTGCTGTGGGAAGTCTTTACATGCTTGGAGTAGATATCCCCCTAACTCACTAATAGGGTTGAAGCCTGTTGGTTAACCTTAGCCTAGTTTAGCCTGTCTACCAAGATGATTGTTACTGGTGTATGGCTGCTAAATATACTACAAGTTCTTAGAGCCACAGGTGACAGTTGGGTGCCAGGTGGACCCCAAAGGTACCCTGAAAATGGCTCGCAAACCCTCACACCAGTGGTGTTAGCCCCTCTTGAATGCCCCATACATTGCAAAATATACATATATACACACATACACATTTATGTATATGTGTGTATATATACATATACATACATATATGCATGTATACATATATGCATATATGCATGTACACACACACATATATATGGAGAGGGAGAGCAAGAGAGAGAGTTATATCTTTCTACCACCAGGCTGGGACAATGAGGGCTGGTGACCCCCAATCCCTGTCCTCACCTTGGCTTCATTGCTCTGGGGTTTCCTATCTCTTCCATAGAGGACTTAGGTTGACCAGTACCCCCATTCCATCTCAGCTTTCTTATGAGAAATTCTATTTTGACCTCTTTTCTAAGGGGGCCTCCCCAATATGGGGAAAGGAAGTAAAACAAGTTACCACATTACAAACATGAATCAAATATGGAATGAACAGTTTTATTCTCACTCTGGAAGAGGAATGCCAAACAATAAAGACTCATGAAAGGATTTTAATCTGTTGAGTAGCTAGTAGCCAAGTACCAGTGGGACATTTGTAACAGAGTTATTCTCTAGCTAATTTATATTATATGTCCACTGAATATACCCTGATTGATGCCATGTGGATCCTTTTCTTTCTAGTGGTTTCTTTCTCTGTGGGAGACTCTTTCCCTATTGGTTGGTTTGCTGCTGCTGCTGCCCTGCAATATCTTCAATAAACAATACACTGCTGCTCAGGAAAAAGGGGAAAAAGATGTCAGCTATGCCCTATGAGATCTCGCAAACAGGAGGTGTTCCTATCCCAGGCAAAAGTGTCCATGAAATTATATCTTATGATCTGGTGAAGTAGAAGGGCACCCCCCACCACCACTGACCCTCCAAAGTTCAGAGAGGCCTGAGGAGTAGGGACTGGCCTTTTAGTACATCCATGGGGCTCCAGCTCAGCAGCTGATCAAATGTATTACAATGGCCCATGGGAAGCAGTCACAAGATGTATTTGCACATACTCCAAAGTAGGGGGCAGAATATCGCCAAGGGGCATTATGCCTGATTCAAAAACAACTTGGTAGATAAGAGGCGTGATGGAGTAATATACATCAATTCATCCAATATAGTTGAATAATTGTCAATCAGTCAAATACATTCATGCAAGTGTATCCAGGAATTCAAGTTATTATTGTTTCTTTTTATTTGGGAAGGAGAGAGAAGAGTGGAAAGTGACACAGCAACCTGACAGTGAATGGTTGGATGAGCATCATAGTGGAAACAGAAGAAGCAAAATGTCGTTGGGACATTCCATAAACCACTAGATTGGAGGAAAACCAGACAAGTTATTCCATCAGTGGAGTTTTCAAAACCTGTCCATGGTAGAGAATAAAAATTGTAATTATTCACATATTGATAGGAGAGCTGTTATATCAAAAGCAGAGTGGCTAAGAAATTTGTGGCATGTCAACGATAGTTTCTTAAAAGATGTGCAGGGATCAATGAGGAAAACTGATCCTTATTAACACAAATGAATGATTAGGGCATTTATTAAGCACTTACTGTGTACAAAACACATTTATCCAAGAATGGATATGTAAAGAGAAAAGTCCTTATTATCAAGGAGCTCTCATTCAAATCGGGAGAGATAATACACATGAAAGGTCTTAGTTTCAAACCAGATAGAAAGGCCCCATAGCCTTAGCTACCAGCAGTAAAACATATGGCCACTTCTCTTCTTTACAGTCCCTAGGTGGCATCATGAATAGAGAACTGGACCTGAACTCACAATCTGACCTCAGGCACTTATTTAGTGTGTGATCTTAGGCAAGTCACTTGAACCTCTATTTGTCTCCGTTTCCTAAACCATAGAATGGGAATGATAAAAGCACCTACCTCCCAGAGTTTTGGGGAGGATCAAATGAAAAGGCACTAGAATGAAGAGATATTAGAGAAGACTCCCTGTAGAAGAGAGGGTTTTATTCGGGAACTAAAGGAAGCCAGAGAGTTCAGAGTGGATTTATAGAGCATTGCCACATAGTCCAGGTTGAGGGTGAGGAGCCAAGAGAGGAACTCCCTGATGCCTGACTACTCCAAGTAGCTTTCTTGTCAGAGTCCTGGCCCATTTCTTTATGAGAGTGCCTCTTCCTGCCAGTCTTCTCTCTTTGCCCCAATGTGGCTTCTCTATAGCTTCACATCTCTTCTACATTTCCCATTAGAAAGTGAGGTTCTTTTCTGGTATCCCTCCTGGACTCATTTAACTGAGTTCTGAAGGTGACGTGGAGGTATGGCCTTCTCTTCTTTGTCCTATGTTATTGCTGCTTTCTAATTTACTCGAGTGACTTACGTGGACCTCATAACAGGATCATTTGAACAGTGATTGCATTTTTCCACATTTTCATAATTAAACAACTCATTACCAGGGCTCCTTTCTGTGAGCAGGTTTGTAAAAGGCCAACTTCCTTACACTTACATATAAATATTTCAAGAACCTAATGTCCATTTACGTTTGTGTCTTCTTATGGAAACTCCATCGTGTACATTAGAAATTCTGAAATCCACCTCAGAAGTTGGGCCTATTCTAAAATAAATAAATATATAAAACAAATAAACAAACAGATAGATAGATTAAAAATAAATGAATAGATGAAAAAAAAGAAGGAAAGGAAGGAAGAAAGGAAGGAAGGAAGGAAGGAAGGAAGGAAGGAAGGAAGGAAGGAAGGAAGGAAGGAAGGAAGGAAGGAAGGAAGGAAGGAAGAAAGGAAGGAAGGAAGGAAGGAAGGAAGGAAGGAAGGAAGAAAGAAAGAAAGAAAGAAAGAAAGAAAGAAAGAAAGAAAGAAAGAAAGAAAGAAAGAAAGAGAGAGAGAGAGAGAGAGAGAGAGAGAAAGGAAGGAAGGAAGGAAGGAAGGAAGGAAGGAAGGAAGGAAGGAAGGAAGGAAGGAAGGAAGGAAGGAAGGAAGGAAGGAAGAAAAAGTAAAAATCAGTTAACAGTGGGATTGATTAGTAAACACCCTGAAATCCAATGTTAAATCCCTCTTCCCCAGACTAGCCAACTTTCTGAAGATATCAAGAACCTCCTTTAGCAGATAGATGTGACATTATTTAAGGGTTCTGTCTTCCAGGAACACATATACTTACTGAGGAATCTGGCATACTTTTTGCCTCCAGTAACAACAGCAAGAATTTATATTTGTCATATAATTGATTCTGTGGAAGTTTTTATTCTTTCAGATGGAAAATGAGTGAAAATATCATTGGAGTTTTCCTGTCTTCTTGAATTATATTTCTTCATCGTGTGGTTGGGCAATACCATTGACTGTCATGTGAGTTGTAAACATAGGGCATTGAGCTATCTCACCTGACTGGCTCATTCATTTGATTCCCTGCAGGCACTTAGGAAGGTCATATAACTCCCAGATTATAAGGTTCTGTGTGGGGGAAAATCTTGTTGCTCTCTGACCAATCTACCTCTTGGATCTACTGATCTGCAGAGGGATGATAGCACTCTTTATTAAGAAGGTCCCATATTTCCTTTTCCAGGGCTCTCTACTAGTTCTCTGATCTCAATGGAATAGGAAATATTTTAGTTGTGTTCCTTTATTATTTCTAGTCAACCT
This sequence comes from Notamacropus eugenii, assembly GCF_028372415.1. Classification (NCBI taxonomy): domain Eukaryota; kingdom Metazoa; phylum Chordata; class Mammalia; order Diprotodontia; family Macropodidae; genus Notamacropus; species Notamacropus eugenii. Next base: position 160,685,298 of record NC_092878.1, read on the forward strand.
CTTCCTATAGACCAAGCATCCCCCTTTGTTGACTGTGTTAAGTATTTGACACCCAGTGCAATATATTCAGTAAATCCTTCACCTTCTCTGCTCCTCCAAAATCAACAAACCTCCCCCTGGAGCTCTTCTACCATGTTAATGTGCTGATTATCATTCTCTACAAGCTTCTTCTATAAGTCACCAAGACTTTACTTTTCTTAAAGGATCACATTTCCTGCCACAGAGCATCTTAAGGTAACATATCCTCTTGGACATGGATATAGTCCAAGGAAAGGTAGTTAGCCATCTTCCTTCCTCATCTCTAGATAGGGTTTACACAATCCTGTCCTTTCATCCTTAGTTCCTTACACATTTGATTCTCTTTTAAGAACCTAACACCCTTCTCTTTAGTCACCACTTTATTGCTTCCTTAAATGTGTTTGCCATTATATAAACATGATCTGAGTCATACAAGTGATAAATGGTAAACCACGGCTTTGTATCTGACAAGTAATCAGCAGTGATTCTTAGCAGCAAGGCTAAACCAGTGTTGCCTGGAGGAAGACAATATGAATCTTTTCTTTCTTCCATTTTGAAGGCTCACTTATAAGCATTTAGGGGGTGTTGTTGTTCAGTCATATCTAACTGTTCACAACCTCATTTGGGGTTTTCTTAGCAGTTGTTCTGGAACAGGTTGCCATTTCAGCTCATTGTACTGATGAGGAAATTGCGGCAAACAGGGCTACGTGACTTGCTCAGAGTCACATCTGATCTTCCCAAATCCAAGTACTGCTCTGTATCCACTGCACCACTCAGCTGCTCCATAGCATTGATCAGTTGTTCCAATGTCTAAAATCTAAAGGTCATGAGAAACCTTTTTTCCTCACACACACAAAAATTAACATCTTCTATGGAGATTCATGGAGTCAGCATGTACAATGCATTGCAGGACACAGAATGATATATTTAGAGCTAGGAGGGACCTCAGATTGGGGTGGAGGGGATTCCCTGGTTGAACTAGTTGTCTTAACTAAACCTCGGAATGACTTCAGGTGTGTCAGTACCTTCAAAATTCAGGATCCAAGGTCAAAGCCTTGGCTGTCCTTTCTAGGTGTAGCTCTGCTTAGAGACGATCGAATTCTATCTGCTCATTTTATAGGTTAAAAACCCTGGGACTTAGATGGTTTCTGTGACTCATGACCTCTGATTCTACATACTCTTTTTATTAAATCAAAAAAGAATTCTGCCTTCAGTTTTGGCTCTGCCATTGATTGTGTGTGTGTGTGACCTTGAAAAAGTCACCCTAACCTCTGTGGGTCTCAGTTTACTTGTATGGAAAATAAGTAAACTGGTTAGATGATCTAAAAGCAGAGTTATAAGTAGAATAAGGAAACCTGAACTTTACCCCATGGATTTGCATTCAGAGAGTACTGGTATCATTTGTACTGCAAGAGCTTAGTTTGTAAGAATGATTATGTCAATGAGGAAGTTCCTTCCCATGAGACTAAGTGTCTCCAGAAGCAATCACTCTTCCAGGATGTCTAGCTCTTTCCCTATGCCTGAGGTCATGAATGCATCATACTACTTGCCCTGTTGAGATTTATAACCTTTACTTTTAAATTCAAAGTGTTATTGTCTACAAGATCCTTTCCAGCCCAAAGTCTATGATCAGAGGGAAGTTCAATAATTTAAAGTGCTGTATGAGATTTTTTTCCTAAAATTTTAATGCGTCAAAGGACAGTCTATAGATAACATTTCTGATACTGATTTCCACATTACTGTTAAGTAGAAATAGAAGCTAAAGCAAAACTCACCCCTCTCAAAAGAAAAGTCACAAGGGGAATACAAAGTTATTTCTTTTTATTCAGCTACAGAGCTGAAGATGGCGCAGTGGGTAGAATGACGGCCTAAGAGCCAGCCAGACCTGAGTTCAAGTTTGTTCTTAGACATGTGAACTGGGGCAAGTCACTTAACCACTGTTTGTCTCAATTTCCTCAACTGAACAAAAAGCATGGGAATAAAAATAGGGCCTGTGTCCCAGGGTTATCATGAGGATCTGATGAGATGATAGTTGTAAGGCTCTTGGCACATAAGAGGCGTGATCGAAATGCCAGTTTTTATTATTGCTGTCACTCTTATTATTAATCCAGCTTCCCTTTCTTTGATTCTGATGTGGAAATAAAGAAAAAAGCAATTCTTGTTAGACGTACTGCCCAATAGCGTCGGAAACATATGTGCTCTCTGCCCTTTTCGGCAGGGCTGAGGCTTTGCTAGTGTCAGTGATTCAAAGAGAAACAAAACAGTATTTTCTGGGGAAAAAAATTAGCCAAGAGTGTACTGAGCACAGGCCTAGGATGGCGGGTCATGCACCACTGAGCAAGTTGATCCCTACGCATGAATTTAGAAGAAATGGGATAAAGGAACCTCTGTGCCATTAGGTAAATTGACTTATCCAAAATCATATGACATAACGCAAGTGAATTAGTCTCTCTAAGACTTTATTTGATCCTCTATGAAATGATTCTTGCATTTCCTACCTCAAAGGCTACCGAGGAAAGAACTTTCAGAAACTGTGAAGTCCTAAGTAAATAATGTGAATGGCAAAGGTTAAGATTTCCCTTACCTCATCACAAGAATGATACATTTTTTCATGACAATTTTTTAATTTTTAAAGTGATTTACCACAAAAGATATGTGAGATAGTGAGGGACTATGTCCACATTTCATGGATGAGAAAACTGAAGCTCAGTGGTTGAGGACTTGTCCAGAATTATCTGGGATGAAGACACAGATATTTTGAATCCCAAAGCAGTGCTCTGCCCATCAAATTATTCTACTGTCCATTTAGTTAAATCAGAGTAAAACAAGCAAAATTTCCTTCTTCAATTGATCACCCATACTTTTTGTATTCTTATCTTCTCTCCTTTAAATGGAAATGATAGATGAATAGACAGATGGATAAATAGATGGGTAGATAGAGAAACAGACACACAAATGGACAGATGAATGAATGGACAGATAGATAGACACACAGGTGAACAGATGGATGGGCAAATGAATGGATGGAGAGAGAGAGAAGAGAAAGAGAAAGGGAGGGGGGGAGAGAGAGACAGGCAGAGAGAGAGAGAGAGAGAGAGAGAGAGAGAGAGAGAGAGAGAGAGAGAGAGAGAGAGAAGCTTACTGAATACTGAGGTCACGGGATTTTAAATTTTGAATTGCCTATAGAGACTGTCTGTTCAAACTCCCTAAAGCTGATCATTTAAAAAATCTTAAACATGGAACCGAGGTCCCGGATAGTATATTTATTCTGAACATCAGAAATATCAATGCATTCCCTGTAATCAGTGGAGCCAACATGATGCAGGGCAAAGTAAATTTCCCTTGGAGTAACATATTGGAGTAGGATCAAGTTTCCTCATTCTGCAAGTATTCCTTCCCACTTTTCTTACCAGAACATCACCGACTTCTCTTTTCCCCATCTTTCTCCCCCCCCCCCCCCCCCAGTGGTCTTTGGTCAAAGTGTTTGTCTCTATTTATTCTTCCTTCTTAGGGTAGCAGGGCAGGGCATAGGGTGGAGAGGAAATGCATGCTATTACACCAGAGAGCCATCATGCTAGAGAGGACCAATGATTAGTTCTATAAATACAAGACCTGCATTCAAATCCCACCCCTTGTACTCACTGGCCCTACTGAATAAGACTTAAGAAATATTCTTTGAGACTTACATTAAATAAGGAGCTAGGTAGCAGAGTGTTCGGTTGAGTTGGGAAGATCTGAATTTGAATTTTGACTCAAATACTTACTAGTTCTGTGACTCTCCCTGGGCAACTCACTTAATCTCCCTCACCCTCAATTTCCTCACCTGTAAAGTACAGATAATGATATTACCTTACAACATGTAAGGACCCAATGAGATAACTTAAAAATGAAAACAAAACAAACCACTTTCTATTAAAGCACTGGGACTACTGGTTGTTTCCTTCCACCATTTCATTGTTGGTGTCAACTGAGCACAAGTCCATTTAAAATGGAGCTGTTGGGTTCACTTTTTTCAAAACTAAATATGGTCATGAAAAAGTAGCCCATTTTCTCGAAGAGCAATCATCTGATTTTGAGGAATAATTTAGTCTTCCAATGCCAGATCATCTTGCTGTGACACATGCTGTGTAGACAGAAAGATCCAGCAGGCTGGAGCAGGAACCCTTTGCGAAACCCAGCAGGATTAATTCTTGGTAGTTTAAAAAGCCCCCAGCTATATTATCCATTAAATCATCTCAATGTCAACCTCTTCAAGATTTATTTAGGTTAAACAAACCATGATCTGTTGCTAGGGGAAACAGAATCACAACAATGACAGGCGGGAGGCGCTGTAACATTTCCGACGAAGGCACTGTTGAGATTTCAACTCCCTTTCATGAATCAAGCTTGTCAAGTTTACATAGATGGTATTTCCACTGATTTCCTTTCATATGTTCTACAGCAAAGCTTATCTTAGATTTTCAAACAAAGTGCGGAGAAATCTGTCAAATAATGGGGAATATTCTGGAAGGAAGATTTTTACTGGAGACTTGGGCTAAGTCAAAACAACAGAAACTGCTTTGACTCAGTCTCCTTTCAGACTGTGCCATTAGACTGGAGGCTGAGAAAGAGGTGTCTTTTGATAACATTTGGAATTATTTATTCTATAATTTTTGAGGATTTTAAAGATTCGTACACTTGTTAGAAACAAAAATGAAGGACTCCTTTGGAGTTCTTTGGAGCCAGAAATCTGTCTAGAACGCTTTTCCTTTCTTTCAAAAAGAAAAAAAAATAATAACTTAGCTTTGGATCATAGTAAATAAAAAAGAAGATTGAGGGTTTTTGAACTTTCAGAAACCTATTATTAACCACCGAATGTACCTTAGGTCTATTACATTCACTCTATGCTTCCTGGTCTTTTTATCCCAAGAGAAATTTGCCAGTACAATGTTGTCATGCGAATTACAGATCCTCTGGGGTAAGCAGGTTAGCATTTGGCTCACAAATAAGAACAGAATGTTTTCATCTGTGATTACCGTACTAGCCTTGACAAGGTTTCTAAAGGGATTCACATTTTCGTGGTGATAGAACAGAAAAGAAACAGATAAAGTCATTTTTAATCAATCAGAAATTATGAATGAGTGGTAGAGACCATCAAAGATGAAGAAATTATACTTAAGAATTCTATTTGTGTTTCGACGTAATATAAATGGCAATGTTAATCTAATCAGTACTCTCCAGTTTATTCGGAGCATATTAAATAATTCCTTGACCTTGAGACTGCTTTCTGTAGGTTGTTGGCACAGACTTTTTAACTTGTATTCTTTCTGTGGTCAATCGTTATAATGTCTGGTTATAAAATGTAAACAGAGGATGTTTTCCATTCATAAGAATAATTGTTCTTTGCTTTGACACGCTATAAATCATCATTTACTTTTCATGATTTACAGCTGTCATTGGGGTTGAATCCAAATGTGACTAAGGATCTATGAGCCACATAAATAAATCTGTCCTGAATATCATGCTGAAGGGGGATACATCTGTTGTTGAGGTAGGCAGCCTAACATTTGGCTAGTTTCATTTCCTGAGCAATTTACTGTAATTTCCTGATTATAACCCTTAGGAGCTCATGTTCGGGCAGCTCTGAGTTTCGATACCCGCTACACTGAGTGATCGCCTGATTCCTCAGTCATGAAAAACATTCTCTTTTGTAAAGCCATGAATGACTGAAAATTTTTCTCTAAAGACTATGCGGACTCGTGCTGTCTTCAAGCTGCCAGATACACAGGAGTGCCTGAGTATCTGGTGTCAGTACAAAGGGATGTCTGCCTAGGAGGATCAGAAATCATTTATAAAAGTTCCTAAGCCAAGGGCTCTTAACCTGGAATTCATGGGTCCAGGGAAAGATTTCAGAAGGCCTGTGAATTTGAATGGGGAAAAATGTATCTTGATTTCAATATAACTGATTTCTTTTGTCAAACTATTGGTTTTATTTTATACGTTTACAAACAATTCTAAAAAGGAGTCCACAGGATTCACCAGACTGCTACAGTGTCCCATGATATACAAAAGGTTAAGGAACCCAGCCTAAAGTCCATGTGGGTAAAGTCATGGGGAGATCCTTCAAAACTGAGACAAGTAGGATAAACTGCCTCTATTTGCCTTCAGGAATTAAAGTAGAAGAAAATAGTACTTTGATTTTAATCTTACCTTAGATAATTATTACTTGTGATTACCACTTAACATCCCTGGGATCTCAGTTTCTTCATCTGGAAAATGAGTGTTTTGAACTAGATGAATTGTGATGTCCTTTGCAGGCCTTTGTTTACATGATCATAATGAGAACTTTATAAAATATCTCAACATGTGTCTTGGCAGCATGGTGTAGTGAATATACAACTGTATATGGATTCAGAAAGACCTGACACTTGCAACAAATAGCTGTGTGACCCTGAGCAAGTAACTTAACCTCTCAATATCCTCAGGCAACTCTATAAAACTGAAGGATGCAAGAAAAAATGCCAATGTGATTTGACAGAGGGTGCTCCCTTACCATGACATCAATAAAATTATAATTCTAAACTGATGGTCTTGGGGAGGGGACCTTCAGTATGTTTGATAATATGTGTAGCACTCAAATGTCTTCCAAGAACTTTATATACATTTTCTTTTTGATCCTTATGACAATCCCATAAAGTAGGTGCAATATTATACTGAGACACAGGCGTTAAATGAATTGTTCATGGTTATAACAGCAAGTAACTTCCAAAGTCTGGGCTTGGTACCAAGTGCTCCTGACTCCAAGTCCGGGATGCTTTTGACTACCTCGTGTTGCTCCTTTGGGTAGATTTTTGGCTTTGTTTTTAATATCTTAAGTAGTCATTAAAGAGAGAAGGGAAATAGAAAAAATTAAGACATCATGTTTCCTTCATAAAAGGAGGTGGCATAAGGGGGTAAAGTAAATCTGTGATTTTATTTGAATAGAAGACTGCAAAGATAGAAAATGATTCTACTAATGCAGATATGTATGAGTTCTATAACTTCTAGCCAAGATTTTCCTAGGGACAGTGAAAGGTTATGTGATTCACCTAGAATGACCCTCAGGTGACCCTCAGAAATTCTGAAGATGATTCCATCCACTATGATGTTCTATTTCTCCATTTTTATACACAAATAATATCTGTTGTAAGTCCTTAGGTCTTTCAACAGGACATGGGTTCATTCTCACTTGTAAGTATAAGATCGAACACATTATATGCTCTCCAAATAATACTGTCCTAGTCTATAAGTCAAGAAAAGGCTGCTCCTATGTTAGGACAGCTTTCCTGGGATGGGGCCTCTAAATTAGGGAGACATGACTGCAAGTATTACCTCTGGTAGATATTGACTTTACAACCCAGGCCAAGTCATTTAACTCTTTGAAGTTTTTATTTTATGAAAATGGGGATGGTATTATTTTGTAGTGTACCCACCTCACAGGGTTTTTGCAAAGCTCAAATGAGATAGCCAGAAAGTGTTTTGTAAGTTTTAAATTCTATAGAAACTGATAGTTTTTATTGCTATGTGAACCCCTAAGCTTTATTCAGTCAGAAATTAATAAAGACTCAGCCCACGCTGTTGAATTTTCTTACAATTCAATCTCTGAGTTAGTTGTGGAACCAGAGAGTTAGAGACAAAAGGAATATCACCCTTTAATTTTATGAATGAGGAAAGTGAAGGCCAGAGAATTGAAATGATTTGCCCAAGGTTGCATGTTTAGTAGAACTGGTTATTATACCCTCAAAAGGTGTTATCTCTCCAAATCAAGCTCTCTTTCCTCTGTAACATGAGCCCCCACTAGGTGGGGCTTTTTTCCACTGATATTCACACTTGAGCCAAGAGCCTTCATTAGTTTAAACAAAAATTATTCTAGCACATTTCATATACTCACACATTTATATTTATATATGGGAAAAGTACTCAAAGGATTTTTGGTACACATTACATATATAATAAATACTTAAGTAATATGTAATATGTAAGTAAAGGTATACACATATACATATTTAATTATGTATGTGCCTATGAGCATATGTGTAAGTACATTACACATATATAGATATAGAATTATAATTGTATATCTATATATTGTTCAGCTATATATGTTCTAAATATATATGTGTAAATGAATTTTCTAATATATAATGTTGTACATTATAAAATGTACATTGAAATAAAACTAAAAAATGCAATAAAGATAAAATTAAAATATTTTAATGATGTTTAATTTAATGATGATACAAAAAACTGCTTTAACAAGAGTAATGTGATTGCAGATGCTTCATTATTTTTGAAATTCTTGATTTAATACTTTGTGTTATGGTAATTCAGACCCCTGGTTAAAAGTTTAGTTCACTGTGACACTTGATCTTAATGACTGGATAGCATCACAAAGAGGCAGAGACAGGCATCTGAAGATGGAGGAAGTATTTTATTGACTGAGTTTATCAACTCGTGATACTAATTTTCAGTCCCATCCATTGACTTTTGATAGCTTATAAGTATACCTTTGAAAACTGCATATTCGTATTCTTTGACTATCAATTGGAGAATGGTTCTTATTCTGTAAATTTGACTCAGTTTCACATATGTGTGTGTTTGTGTACTCACATATGAAATAAGTCTTTTGTCAGAAAAAATTGCTGTAAACATTTTTCTCTCAATTATTTTTTTGCTTTTCTTTTAATTTTGCTGCATTAGTTTTGCTTATGCAAAAAAAAGATTTTTGTTTTATTTTATGGACTCAAAATTATCCATTCTACATTCTATGAATCTCATTCTCTCTTGTTGGGTTACAAGCCCTTCCCCATGCACTGATTTGACAGGTGTTTTCTATCATGTTCCTATAATTTGTTTACAATGTCAGTTAACAATCAGTTAACAAATTTCCATCTTCCATGATATCAATTAGTTGTTTTTATAAAGAAATTGTAAGTCATTTCATTTTATTTTAACAAATGGGTCCATAAATCACAGTAAATCTTCATTTAGTAGTTTTTGAAACTAGTGAGAATGTTCTGTTTTCAAAACTTTTAAGTGTGCAGATATGAGGTTATAAAGGTGGTGCACTTTGATTATTTTCAGTAATGAGAACTTAATTTTTAGATGTTGTCTTTATATTGTTGGCTAATATCTTGAAGCACAATCAGGTGAGGTGTATCAAGAATTGTTAAATTTTCAGTATGAGCATTTATACCTTGGAAACAGGCAAATACTGGTAATCATGGCTTGATTTATTACTTTGTCATTTAGGCTTAGTGAAGTGATGGAGAAAATGTTAATAATGCAGATTAAATTTTAAAAGGTGTCATTTTTAGAATGTAGTTGTTAACCATTTACCAATAGATCTCTGTCAATATTATTGTCAGGAGATGTAAGTCCATATTGCAAGTAATCTTGGTAATTTCCATTTTCCTTTTGTCCAATTCCTTTTCAGATCTGATTATGTCCTAATTATTCTTACCTCATAGCATCACAAATGAAGAGCTATCACTAGAAGTAAGAGAAATGTTGGTTTCATTCTTTTCTTGGTTTTGTTCGTATTATGTGTTTTATATCCTCTCCATGGTTTCTTTGTTGGAAACTTTTTCGGCCACTTGTCCCTTTTGTGAGGTCTAAGTTTAGTTACTATTGGAGTACATTATCCGAAAACACAACAAAGCACACAAAAATTGTAACAACTTGCCCTGTGTCGAGAAGGAGAGAATAAATGCAGGTGATTCTGACAGTTTCTCCACTCTACAGCCTTACTTTCCCCTCAGTATGCTTCATTTATAACCAATTGAGTGAGGGCAGCACTGCCAGGCAATATATGAAATATACATAACACTTAATTTCTCCCTCAATTTTAGATGCAAAAAATAGAAAAAGAAGCTATCATTTTTTTTTTTTTGCATACCCTGTTGGATCTTCTTGAGCCCTATCTAGTATATCTGCACCCTACTTTGGAGACCACTTCTCTACTCAAAAGCCACTTGATGTGGACTAGCAATGTCTAACAACTTGCAAAAACATTTCTGGCCACTAGAGGACAATAAGGCTTGCAAATAACTGTGACTACTAGTTCTACTAGCACAATGACCTCCAAAGTGAAATTAATCTCTGGGTCCTAACTTAAGAATTTCAATCAATCAGTGAACGAATTAATCAGCAAATTTTTACTAATCTCCTACTGTGTTTCATGTAGGCACTTAAGATATAAAGAGAAGAAATAAAATATTAAAATATGGATATTGTTGCATTCATCTACCCCAGAGATTCTTATGCTTTTTTGTGTCATGCACACAGCTACACAGACACACATACACACACACACACACATTCTGTATGTGCTTAAATACTGTCAACTCTTCTGTTAGAATCCAAGTAATTTGTGAGGAGTGAATGTTTCATTCTTTGTCATTGTATGCTTAGTGCTTAGCATAGTTCTTGGTACATAATAACCTCTATTAAATTCTTGTTGATTGATTGATTAGTGAATGACTACCACAAGCTACAGAATAACACAACATGAAATCCTATTCTTTTAAAGTCATGCTGACCTCTATATCTGTCACCTGAGGGGGAAAAGAGAAAGGATGGATAACCTACAAATTGCAAACAATTCTCTACATTTATGGGTTATAGATGAATTGCCCATTTATATTCAAGATAATTCCCTATACTGGTGAAATCATAGACCTGGAATTAATAAAATGAGGTAAAATGAATTTGAAAAAAACCCTATTATTTTGGTCAATAACAATACATCCACAAAAACTGTTATCATATGAAGTATTTGATACTTGTTGTTCCCTACTTCTGGTAAGAAGGAAAAGGGGAATTTTTATTTTCCATTTTTGTTTATGCAGAGCCCAGCTTAGTCATTGTCATCAAACTACATTAGATTTATTTTTTTCTCCATTTATACTGTTGGGCAGGTAAGTGGCTCACTGAGGATAAAGTACTTGACCTGGAGCTACAAAGACATATGTTCAAATAGAGTACTTATGTCACCTTGATCAACTCCATATGTCATTGTTTGCCTCAGTTTCCTCAAATGTAAAATGGCAGTTATAATGGCATCATCTCACAGGGTCCTTATGGGAATGAAATGAGATGCTAATTATAAAGCACTTAACACAATGCCTAAAACATAGTAAGTGCTATACCAATGCTAGTTGTGTTTGTTGTCTATAATGTTTTCCTGGTTTTGCTTCTTTAACTTTGCATCCTTTCATAGGTTTTCCCACACTTCGGTATTAATCAAATTCATCATTGTTTCTGCCAGAGAAATATTCTATTATTTAATGTACCACAGTTTGTTTAGCTATTACCAATTTAATGGGCAACTATTTTGTTTCCATTTCTTAGAAGCATATGTATCTGGGAATGACTCATAGATAGATATGTAAGTAGGTAGACAGAGAGATAGATAGAGAGAGAGAGAGAGAGAGAGAGAGAGAGAGAGATAATCCCCATGTCTAAGGGGTGCACAAGATGATCCAGGATGTTGTATAAATAAAATGGTTTAGCATCTACCTATTCTTCTAAAAAATAAGGAAATTACATTTTATGAATATTTTGCATATGTACATATATGCATATACATGTATACATATACTTATGGATTTACAAATAAATGCATATATGCATAGATTTATATATGTACATACAAGTAATAGATTTAGAGACAATTGATAACAGATTTTTCCCCATTTGAACATTTTCTGTTTCATCTGAGTTACATCAATTTTGCTCTTACAAAAGTTTTCAATTTCATGTAATCAAAATTATCTATTTATTAAACTCTATCCCTTCTTTAATTAATAATTCACACAATAGTAATAGCAGTTAAAAGTTCTTGATTTGATTATCTTTTATTTTTAATAACATGACTGATTTTTAATATACAGGTCTTGTGTCTATTTTTAGTTTACTTTGGCTATATATTATATGTCATATGCCAAACTGTTCTCAAATTTGTTTCTAGATTATAAATGTTTTTCAGAATTACTTGTTAAATAGAGTCATTCCTCAATTAATTTATCTTTGCAGGGTCATCATATTGAGATATCAAATTATCAAATTATCAAAATATCTATTCTTTTCCATTTTTTAACCTGTAGCAAATAATTTTGATGATTGCTACCTTATAAAATAATCTGAGATGCAGAGATGTTATTCCCCCTCTGTTTATAATTTTGCTTTCATTATTTGAGATTCTAGATCTTTTTTTTTTCACCTTCAATTGAATTTACTATTTTTTCTGACTGTAAAAGAGTGGCTGTGTAGTTTGATTGGCATATCCACAAATGTGTAAATTAATTTATTTAGCATTATCAGTTTTACTATACTGGCATACTCTACCCATGATCACAAATTTCCCTCCAGTTTAAATAATTGTTTTTGTTTTTGTTGTTTCTTGATTGTGATTTCCAGGGCGGATGTGCATACAGGTATTTTATCCATGTTGTAATGACTTTTAGTGAGGCTTCCTTTTCTGTTGTTTCCTCTTGGATTTGTTTTTATTAGGGTACGGTCTGCACCTGTGTTTTATTGTTATCAAGAATTCCCAAGGAAGGAAATGTAAGTCAGCAGTTTCTCTGTAACTTATATTCTTAAAGTGCTGCCTTGGGCAATGTGAGGTTAAATCATATGCCCAGGGTTACGTGGACAGTATGTGTCAGAAGTGAAACTTGAACCCAGTTTTTCTTAGTTTTAGGTCAGTTCTCTCTTCACCATTTCATGCTGTTCTTCATTGTTACTGCTGTTCAGAAATGGTGGTGATTTCGGTAGGTTTTATTTTTCTATCCTGTTTCTCTACTGATACTCCTAATTGTCTCAGTTACTTTCTTTGCTTATACCCTAGGGTTTTCTAAGAAAATGTTTGTCATTAGCATATTTGAGTTTTTCTCTCTTCTTTTCTTATTTTGATGTCTTTGATTCCTTTCTTTTGTCTTGTTACTATCATTAGTTCTTCTAGAACTCTGTTAAAAGCGTCACAGAAAGTAGAATTTGTGAAAACAGTATTTTACCATCCCCATCTCCGCTGTCATGAAAGTTACCCAAGTTTTTACTTAAAGGGTAATGAAAACAATCTCCAGAACAAGTGTCTCAAATGACAAAATGCTAAGGCTAGTAACATCACTTTCTGTTTTCCCAAGTAGAAAGGGACAGAAGGAACTCCAAGCTTTCTCTATTGCTTGTCTGACAGACCACTATGGGCAGCTCAAAAGAAGAGGAACTATGCCTAAATCAGCTCAGGGTACTCTTGATACAATATCCTCTTGCTGTGGTTAATTAAATCTCCTTTTGTTAATCATTTAATGAGTTAAAATGTATCATTTTGTTTCAGCGCTGAACATTTACTATCAAAGAACTATTCTGAGTCAGCACCATCTCAGATAAAGAGAATTTCTTGATTACACCTTTATTTATTTTTTTTCTGAGAGGGAGAGCATTACAATATTCTCCCATTTCATGGAATGCTTGCTTTTGGTTTCTGGTAGATACTTTTTATTGTGTTAAAAAATAGAGAGTTCAATCTATGCTTAAACTTTGTAAAGTTTATAAAAGAAATGAATGTTTTATATGTTAAATGCTTTTTCTATATCTAGTGATATAATTGTATGATTTTACAAAGTTTTTAATATTTTTATAAAAATAGGTTTTCTTAATGTATAACAAAGCCTTGAATATCTAGCATAAATATTATTCAATCATTGTAATGATGTTTGTGGGTAGATTTCTGTAGTTTTTTTGCCAGAATTTTACGTAATTTTTAATTTGATATTCATTAATGTTATTCATTTATGGTTCCCTTTCTTGCTAAATCCTCTTATTTAGATATTAAGGACATATTGGACCCATGAAATACGATTGGGAGAATAATTTTTCTTTCTAATTTTTTGAAACTAACTTGTTTAGCATTAATTATCCTTTGTAAAAGTTTTTGATAGAATTCTTCCACAAATCCATCTAAACAAAATGACTTTTTTAAACATGTATTTTTAGTTCCTGTACAGACAGTTCAATTCACTTTAAGAAATTAGATCATTCAAGAACTATATTTTAAGTTTGGTTAATTGAGATATTTTTGACAGTAATTTACTTCTATTGAATTCTAAGTTTTGCTGACCTATAACTGTGTTTAGTAGATTATCACAGATCTTTTTATTTACCTACATGTCTTGTGATTTTTCCTTGTTATTTTTTAAAGTTTATTTTTTCTCCTTTTTAATCAGATTGTGTAAGGTTTGATAGTTTTATTATTATTTGAAAGAAATCGTTTTGGGCGGCAGCCAGGTGGCACACTGAATAGAGCACCTGGTCTGTAGTCAGAAGCACCTGAGTTCAAATCCGTTCTCAGACACTTAACACTTACTAGCTGTTTGACTTTAGGCATTCACTTAACCCCAATTGCCTTGCCTTCCCCCTCCAAAAAAAGAAGAAAAATTTTACTACTAACTTTAATCCTTCTTTAATTTCTCTTTCTTCCTTATAAGGTTAGGCAAGGAACTAGTGGCACCTACTATATACTAGGCACTGTTCTAAATGTTTTTATAAATATTTTCATTTGATTGTCAAAACAAGTCTGGGAGGTATTATTGCACCCATTTAACAGATGCAGCCATTGAAGCACACAAACATTAAAATAATTCCTCTCCTTTACTACTACTACTAGTCTGGTCTATGCCCTCATCACTCACATCTGGACTACTGTTTGCTGTTTGGTCTCCTTGCCTAAAGTCCATCCCCACTCTAGTTCATCTTCCCCTACGCTCTCAAATTGATATTCCTAAAGTCTGATCATATTTCCCTTATTCAATTTAGTGTAGTCGTTTCCTATTCCCTCTAAAAGTAAATGTAGGATCCTGTTTGGCTTTTTATAACCTAATACTTCCCTACCTTTCTGGTCTTGCACCTTAGCCCTCTTCATATATTCTACAATCTAGTGACATGGAGACCTTTACTATTTCTTATACAAAACACTTCATTCCTAAAAGCTGTGAATTTCTACTGGCCTGGACATGACATCCCCCTTCACTTATGCCTCTTGACATCACTGGATTCTTTAAAGTCCCAGCTAAAATTCTGCTACTGTGAGAAGTCTTTCCTGGTCATCCTCATTGCTAATGCCTTTTCTCTGACATTTCCTCCAATATACTGGTATATAAATATATTAATATGTACATATAACTATAATAATTAATATAAAACAAATATATATTTATATAGCTATATATACTATGTGTATATTTATCATATATATCATAGCTATATCCATTTATATCCATTATTTATCTAGTAATTTGTATCTTGTATTTAAATAAATAGTGTTGTTTCGATGTTCTTTCCCACATCAGAACATGAGATCTTTGAAGGCAAGGACTTTTTTTTTCCACCTTTCTTTGTATCCCTAGTGTTTAACACTGTCCTATCACACTGTAGATGCTTAATAAATATGGGTTGATTGAAATTCTGGCTGTTCTCTTCCACTATTGTGCATTATATTTTCTGATTTGTGAGACAGACAGACAGACAGACAGACAGACAGACAGACAGACAGACAGACAGACAGACAGACAGATAGATAGATAGATAGATAGATAGATAGACAGACAGACAGACAGACAGACAGACAGACAGACAGATAGATAGATAGAAAGACAGATAGATAGATAGACAGACAGACAGACAGACAGACAGACAGACAGATAGATAAGATAGATAGATAGATAGATAGATAGATAGATAGATAGATAGATAGATAGATAGATAGATAGATAGATAGATAGACAGACAGATAGATAGGTAGGTAGGTAGATAAGTGGGTGGACAGACAGATGGACGGACGGCAGGATGGGTGGACAGGTGGATGGATGGATGGATTTAAATCTTTGTGCCCCTCAAGCTTCTATAGTCCCCAGTTAGAATTTCCCCTTCTACCCAATTTCTATGTTATTTTCTTCCTGGATTACCCCATCATTCCTCTTTCTTGCCAACCCATTCTTACTAATACCAGTTCATGATGGGAAGCAATGTTGCAGGGAATCAATTCCTTTCCATAGAAGTTACTGTGTTTCCAAAATAATGGGACCCAGACCCACCCTTCCCACTACCATGATCAACTTCCATCCTAAAGACCATGACATCTTATCTATGGCTCTCCTTCCTACTTCCACATTTCTCTGACTTCCAGTTGATCCTAGGTGATCACACACCCTTCTCTTGGGGTAAGATGCAGCATACAGAAGTACAACAATCTCAGATATAGGGAGCTCCCAGTTTGCAGACTTCTCAGACTAAATCAATCAGGAGTTTTTATCTCTCTTTAAAGACACTTCCCGATCCTTTAAAATTTCTTCAGTAGCTAATCCTCAGACACAAGGTTCCTTCAATTTCTAAGTCTTAGTTGTAGTCCCTTCTTTCCTCCACTTTCATCCCATTATCCCACAGCATGTCTCATTTACTTTCTTTCCTGTAGAGATCCCAAGAATCACCTACCCTATTCTGTTCATGTATGGATTTGTTGAGGTTCCTCTTCTATCCTTTCCAACTTCCTTCCCCACTTATTCAGCATTCTGCTTTGCTATTCCTTCCCACTATAGATACTGATTCACCTATAGGGAGTTCA
Source organism: Notamacropus eugenii (assembly GCF_028372415.1). Lineage (NCBI taxonomy): Eukaryota > Metazoa > Chordata > Mammalia > Diprotodontia > Macropodidae > Notamacropus > Notamacropus eugenii. The sequence goes on from NC_092878.1 coordinate 160,701,952, forward strand.
GAGTTTAAGCTTATGGCCATTAGTTCAATTTTCTCTTTTCTTGCTTCTTGAACTTGGTTCAAGTTTTTCATAAATCTTTAATGGCAATTTTTCATCCATTATTCCCTCTTTGAGGCCCCATCAGTCAATTTCTCCTGTAAGAAAGGATAACTACTCAAGGACAATAAATAATTTAATTTGTTTTTACTCTTTTCCTAATGGTTTTGCTTATTTGCCTTTCCTGTGCTTTTGATGGTAGGTGAGTTTGCAAATCAAACAATCTGTTTACCTTCAAGAATGCCTCAAATGTTTCTCTTATTGTTGAAGCGCTTCCCTTTTTTTCTTTTTCTTTAATTCATAATTAGCTCTTTTTACTGGGTGCTGTCATTTTGGGTTATAGGCTATGCTCTCTGTCATGGATATATTGAGGCATGGGGGATGGGGTACTGAATAAGAGCTCTAAGTATTAAATTTCTCAGGTTTTAATATCTGGGGGTTTTGCCTAGCCTGGGAGTTCTGTCTTCTTATCCTATGGAGCCAATCATAATTACTCTATATCTGAAGATAATTCCTTTATTTTGTGGTTGAGGGGCTGAAGAGACTTGCAGAAAATTAATAAGCTGTCATCTTTTGGTCACGTTAGCCCTCCTGTGTTGTATTAATTAATTTTAAATCTATGCTGTGTTTCTCATTTCCCTCCTCTAATTTCTTGCCTCCTGGGCTCCCCGCTCCTCCACAGCTGCCCCCTTTCCTTATGCTGATTGACAGGCCTTAAACCTTTTAGTAGTGAGAATTCCACTAACTGCCATGGGGTTAACTCCATATTTGGTGTGTCTAAATTTCAACATGGTGAGTGTCAGAACCAATGGGAAGGCTTTGGAAATGGAAGAAGAAGGCAGAAAAACAAAGGTGGGAGCAAAGGAATCTTTGCTAGAGTCTCTGCTTGACCTGGGATTGGGTAACCCTCCATATCCTCCCTACCCTTTGAAAGTGACAAAGGGCTGACTCCACAAGCTGAATGTCAAAAATGACAGCTGCACAAGAGTCATGGAGCCCATTATTTAATTGTGGGTATGAGGAAATTGAATTGAGGTAGAAGTTGTGGGAGTACAGGAGCAAAGGGCTAATGAATTATTGTTGTTTAATCATATCCAACTCTCTGTGATCCCAGTTGGGATCCTCCTGGATCTCGGAGGGGGCTTTTGTTTGTTTTCCCTTCAAGTACTCCCTGACAAATGATTTTGGGATGTAATGTCACCAATGAACAAACTCAAATCACTTGGATTAGGTACTTCCAGGATGCCTTATATTGGCTAATGGGCCAATCCACTGCCAGGTGGGGTCAAGGATGCATCTCCTTAGGGCTGACTCCTCACCACTGTTATTAGCTGCTATTGTCTCTGATGCCACCTCAGTTTCTTGAGGAGATCTTTGGTGGCTCCTCTGACCTTCAGAAGCTCAAAATTCCATAACTTGGTCTGTTCCATTTCCATACTGCTGTTCACCTAAGATAAAGAAATACCATAGAAACAGACCAGGTAGGAGGTAGGTGTGCAACAATCCTCTTTACTTGAAAATCATTGAGGAAGATATGGTTGGTTAAAACCTTTTATAGGCACTCTCAGTTCAGGCTCCTTGAACAATAGCGAGATTTTTTTTTTTTTTTGTCAACACAATTTCCATTTCTTAGTCATCTACAGTCATAAGTAGACTCATCAAGCCTGCTCAAGTCAAATTGGAGTCAGGCAAGACATACATCACAAACTGTGTATGTTCCAAGCCTGAGGCCCTTACTGTCCAGTCCTATCATTCCCTCCATGCTCTGGTTGAAATAGGGTATATTAATTTCAGTCACCCCTTGGTCATTTTTGTAGCAAAATTCTCTCTTATCTAAACTCTAGTTTTGCCCCATTTTGTTTTAAATGTAGAACTGCTATTTTAGAGGCAATAAAAATATTTACATAATTCCCTCTCCAACCCCAACTGTAGGGGACCTCAAAGGTCAACCTTTAGAGCTGTAATAACAACAATAAAAATATAACTATTAATTGAATAGTTCTTTAGCACTTGCAAAATATTTTATATCCATAATCTCTGAGAAGGATCTTAAAATTCATGTGGATCAATGTCTCCATTTTATCAATGAGAAAACTACCAAAAATGTTAAGTGGACTATTGAAGGTCTTATGAGTAATAACTAGCCAGGGAGTTTTTAAACCCCAGTTCTCTGATTACAAATCTAGCATCCTTTTATCATTTTCTACCTGAACAGGAATCTGCAATAATACTTTGGCAAGTGTTCACTCAGTCTCCCAGTGAAGATCCCCAGTGGTGCAGACCTGTTACCTCATAATGCAGTCTACTTTCCTTTTGGACATATCTCATGGTTTGGGATTATTTTTTCCTCACAAAGAACCTTAATCTGACACTAGCAATAGGAAATCCAATCCCTCTTCCACAGGAAAGTCCATCAAGTACATGAATATAGCTACTATGTTTGAAAGTTTCCCTTCTCCTGCCTGTATATTCCTTTGCATAACCCTCTCCTCTGTAACAGTGGTCACCAGACTAGGGACCGTGGATCCCCATTAGGTTGCATTATCACCTCAACAGGAATGTTGCATGAGTCCTAGAGACTGGAAACAGTCAAACATAGAGAAGAAAAACAGATTACAACCAGTTCTATGATGGCAAGCATTTAATGGATGACTTTCCTGAAAGAAAATGTATCACCCACTTTTATGTTTTAAAAATCATTATTAACATTTTCTCCATCCCTTCAAGAGTCTAGACAATCAAACACAATAAATCCAACCCTGATTCGTATCAATTACCAATTTCTGAGGTATGAATTTTCACATTGGAAATTTAACAATCAGCTTTCCTTAGTTGGTGCAGTTGACTCCAGCACAATCCCAACCTACTCAAGGTAGCTGAGTCCTTGTTTCCAACACAAGTACATCTTCTCTTTTACTCATTACAAGTCACACAAACCCCTCTATTGACCTCCTGTGGTAGCAGGCATTTATAATGCATGAATTCAGGTTGATTTAAGCTAGTAATAATTCAAGAGTCAAGCATCAGCTGCCCAGACAAAATTCATTCCCTATCTTGTGACTCCAGAGTTTGTCCATCCTACTCCCCTGCAATCTTGTGGCTTCAGCATTCATGGACATTGGCCAGTAAAGGAGTTCTGTGTTTGCCCTTCCATTTATTTTTATACAACACTATGAATTGCATAACAGGAGAAGGCAGGGATGAACTGTGATGTCCACTGGGGATCTCATTACGTTATCTTTTGCCTTAAATGGGCCCCTCTCTGAATTCCTCCCCTCACTATCATGGTGTCATTATCAACCTCCCAATAACCCAGTTAAACAACCCAGGAATCACCCTTGATTCTCCTCTCTTTCTCATCTCACGTATTCAGATCTATCTTCGTGACATTTCTCATGCCATCTTCTTTCTACTCCCACATTCACCACCGCAGTTGAGGTTCTCATCACCTCACACCTAGACTATTGCAATAGCTTAGTCTCCAAGTTTCTCATTTCCAGTACACCTTCCACACAGCTTCCAAAGTCATTTTCCTGAAGCATAGGTCTGACAACATCATCCCACTAATCAATAAACTTCAGTGACACCCTATTACTGCTAATATCAAATATTATTTCATTTTTATCTCATCCTTTCAAAGTTGGAACTTTTGTTTGTTTTATAATGCACATTATTGGTTCATTAGTATATGCATATAATTTATAAATCCATTTATACATTTTAGGCACATATGCCTATTTTTTTAATCAATAGAACATGTGGTAAAAAACAAAACAGTTGAGCTTATGTGGTATGTCCTTTCAAAAATGTTCATCCAGAACACTGAACACCCAGGACAGCTTCAAGAGCATGGTGAGTATGCCCCTAGGCTGTGATGACTGGAAACCTCTGACTCACCTTTCTCCCACTCGTGGGCTCGCAGCCAGCCAACTCTATGTCAACTGGGCATTGGGACCAAGGTATCTGTTTTCTCTTTCTCCTTGTTGTTTTTGATCCTAAAGACTTCCCTAGTGGTTTCTTCCGCAGCCCATCTACTCAATAATAATTCACTGTGATCTCTCTATCAAACACAATTTCACTCAAAAGCCCTTAACCCTTCATCATTCCATCACCCCAGCAAAATTGTTACCCTTTCCCAGTTTATAGAGCATCTCCTCCTGACAGTTTCTTTTCAGTTCCTCAGAATACATACCTGAATGTTACAAAGAAACATGCTTTAGCTTAAGAAAACAACACTCAGGACTCCCATACTTACATATGATAACTAATGCCTTATATCTATAAATATCTATATCTATATCTATCTATCTATCTACATATATATATATATATACACACATACATACAGGTGTCCCGAGGTCTTAGCACAATTTTGAGTTTTAGAAGCTTGAAACTCAACTAACACTTACTAAATGCATGTATGTTAGTGAATATATCTACCACTTCTACAAAGCAGTTATTAACACATGGTAGATACTTATTAAATGCATATAGACTAACTACAAATCTGTATGCATTTAATAAATGCTGACTGTGTGCTAGTAATTGGCAATCTATACATGCTTAATAAATGCTTACCATATGCCAGAAACTGACCTATGTGTGGGGAATAAAAGTACAAAGAATGAGAATCCACACTTAAACCACAGAGATTTTTTATTTATTTCTTTTCATAATGATTTGGTTTTTCAGCATCTCAAGAATGATACTATTTTATATTTTCAAAGTATATGGAGGCAGTTAGTGGTATAGGGGACTTGGAGTCAGAAAGAGAATTGTGTCCTCACCTTTTACACTTCCTTGCTATATGATAACCTGTCTGCACCTAAATTTCCTGTTATTGCCTTTGTAACATCTCATAAATGCTCTCTTCTCTAATCTGACACTGTCACCACCCTAGGACAGGTGCTCATTACCTCTCCCCTGGACAATTCCAATAGGTACTTGTGGATCTGTCTGTCTCAAGTCTCTCCCCATACCAATTCTTCCTCCATTTAGCATCAGAGTAATTTTCCTAAAGCACAGGTACAATTATGTCACCTCTTTCCCCCTATTCAGTAAATAATGGCTCCCTATCATTTCCAAGATCAAATATAAAATACTCTATTTGGATTTCAAAGCCATTTAATACCTGCTACCTTACAAACCATCAACCCTCGATGCACTGTGCAATCCAATAATATCGGTCTCTTTCCTGTTCCTAGCACAAAGCTCTCCATCTTCCACTTTCAGTGGATTTTCGTTGACTGTCCTCCATGTTTGGAATTCTTTCCCCCTTCATTTCTGTTTCTCATATTCTTAGGATTCCTTCAAGTTTCAGTTAAAATTGTATATTCTATAGGAAGCCTCTCTTAGTGATCTTTAATGGTAGTTCCTCCCATCTGTTGATTATTTCCAGTTTACCCTATTTATATCTTCTTTGTATGTAATTACTTGAGTATTGTCTCCTCCATTAGTCTATAAGATTTTTGAGAGCAGGAACTGACTTTTACCTTTCTTTCTATCCTTGATGTAACTTAGCACAATGCCTGGGAAATAAAAAGAATTTAATACATGTTTACTGATTTCACTTGAAATCAGATATCATGTAAAAAAAAACTCTGTAATACTTAATGTGCTATACAATTGCTAGTTGTTATTTTTTTGTTTTTCACTGTTTATTTATTTCTTTTTAGTTTTCAACATTCATTTCCACAAAATTTTGAGTTCCAAATTTTCTCCCCATTTCTCTGTTCCTCTCACTCCAAAACGCCATGCATTCTGATTGCTCTTTCCCCTAATCTGCCCTCCTTTCTATCATATCCCCTCCTTCCTTTATCCTCATCTTCTCTCCTATCTTGTAGGGCAAGATAAATTTCTATACCTCATTACCTGTATTTCTTATTTCCCAGTTGTATACAATAGCAATTTTCAACATTCCTTCCTAAAACTTTTGAGTTCCAGCTTCTCTCCCTTCCTCCTTCCCTACCCATCCCCACTGAAAAGGCAAGCAATTCAATATAGGCTATACATGTGTAGTTTTGCAAACAACTTCCATAATAGTCATGTTGTCTTGTTGGGATTGCAAGTTCAAATCCGTGTGGACAGTCTCGGGCGGGTAAAAGTGGGACTTCTAAATCTTAGAGTCTTACGAGGCCCTCCATGAACAGCGGGGATTCGAGAAGGTCAGACTGAGCTAGCTCAGCTAGCTCGGGTATTTCCGCCTCTCCCCGGGAGATACGTGATGGGTGGAGTCTCCCTGCCCTCAATATTGTCCTGGATTGGAGCACACCTAGTTATCTAACAGCACGGTATTTAGATGCAAACTATGCTGCTGGAGAGTTAAGTAGGATTGAGGAAGCCTGAAAGCTTCTCTTAGCATGTAAGGAGCCAAGAGGACAGTAGGCTCCGCTTCTCTTCTCTTCTCTCTCCCCTCCCCCTCTCTCCCCGCTTGTACTTCTACTTCCAATCCCTTAAGCTTAGCCTCCTTAGGAAATCTCCCCCTCTTCCTCCTAAGGAAGACTCCCCTGCACTTGTAACTAGACCCTGAAATAAAGCTCAACCCTTGTTCGACTCTGGAATGTCCTTTCTCTCATATGTGCATCCGGTTTTGGCCAACCGAAGACCTCGGAGGTGAGGTAAGAAAGACTCGGGTAGCCCACACAGGCCTCTAGGCCTGGCATTGTCTAAGACTAACGATATTTGCCTCCATCCTATCGTGCCCCCATTTTTCCTATTCTCTCCTTAAACCTTGTCCCTCCCCAAACATGTTTGCTTCTAATTACTCACACTTCCTATTTGCCCTCCTTTCCACCATTCCCCCACCCTACTTATCCCCTTCTCCCCTAATTTCCTGTAGTGTAAGATAGATTTTCATACCAAATTGAATGAGCATGCTATTCCCTCCTTAAGTCAAATGTGATGAGAGCAAACTTCATTTTTTCCCTCTCACCTCCCCCCTTTTCTCCTCCATTGAAAAAGCTTTTTCTTCTCTCTTTTATGAGAGATAATTTGCCCCATTCGATTTCTCCCTTTCTCCTCTCAATTCATTCCTACCTCACACCTCAATTTTACTTTTTTAGATATCATCCCTTCCTATTCAACTCACCCTGTGCTCTCTCTCTTCATATATACATACATATATATATATATATATATATATATATATATATATATATATATATATATATATATATATATATATATATATATATGGAGGTGTGTGGGGAGGTGGTGGGTGGGTGTGTGCATAATCCCTCCAACTACCTAAATACTGAGAAAAGTGTCAAAAGTTGCAAAAATGATCTTTCCATGTAGTAATGTAAACAGTTCAACTTTAGAAAGTCCCTTATGATCATTCTTTTCTGTTTAGCTTTTCATGATTCTCTTGATTCTTATGTTTGAAAGTCAAATTTTCTCTTCAGTTCTCATGTTTTCATAAAGAAAACTCAAAAGTCCTCTATTTCATTGAATAACCATTTTTTTCCCCTGAAGTATTATACTCAGCTTTACTAGGTAGGTGATTCTTGGTTTTAATCCTAGTTCCTTTGACTTCTGGAATATCCTATTCCAAGATCTTCAATTCCTTAAGGTAGAAGCTACTAAATCTTGTGTTATCCTGATTGTATTTCCACAATACTAGAATTGTTTCTTTCTAGCTGCTTGCAATATAATCTCCTTGACCTGGAAACTCTGGAATTAAGCTACAATATTCCTAGGAGTTTCTTTTCAGATCTCTTTCAGGAGGTGATTGGTGGATTCTTTCAATATTTATTTTGCTCTCTGGTTCTGGAATATCAGGGTAGTTTTCCTTGATAATTTCCTGAAAGATGATGTCTAGGCTCTTTTTTGATCATGGCTTTCAGGTAGTCCCATAAATTTTTAATTGTCTCTCCTGGATCTGTTTTCCAGGTCAGTTGTTTTTCCAATGAGATATTTCACAGTATCTTCCTTTTTTTATTATTTTGGCTTTGTTTTGAAATTTCTTGGTTTCTCATAAGTTTATTAGCTTCCATCTGTTCCATTCTAATTTTTAAAGAACAATTTTCTTCAGTGAGCTTTTGAATCTCTATTTCCATTTAGCTAATTCTGCTTTTTAAAGCATTCTTCTCCTCATTAGCTTTTTGGATCTCTTTTGCCATTTGAATTAGCCTATTTTTAAAGGTGTTATTTTCTTCAGCATTTTTGGGGTCTCCTTTAGCAAACTGTTGGCTCTCTTTTCATGATTTTCTTCCATTACACTCATTTCTCTTTCCAATTTTTTCTCCACCTCTCTTACTTGATTTTCAAAATCTTTTTTGAGCTCTTCTGTGGTCTGAGATCATTGCATATTTGTTGTGGTGGTTCTGGATGCAGAAGCATTTACTTTTATGTCTTCCTCTGATGGTAGATATTATTCTTATTCATCTGAAAGGATGGAAGAAAATTACCTGTTCACCAAGAAAGTGGTGTTCTATCATCTTATTTTTTTTCCCGTTTTTGAGCATTTTCCAAGCCAGTTACTTGAGTTCTGAGTACTTTGTCAAAAGGGGCCTGTACTCTGAGGGCTTGTAAGTTCTTAGTTCCTCTGTGGTGCCACAATCAAGGGAGAGAAATTTACTTCTCTCCTGGCCTGCACACTGGTCTGGGAACAACCACAGGCGCTCTGTTCTGCCCAGAATCTACCTGCAAGTTTCCTTCCCCAGAACCTCCACCAACTCCACTGCCAGCACTCTTCCTCAATTCAGGAGAGCCACTCAGTGCTGAGATCCAGATCATTGGCTCAATTCCTCCAGGTCTTTAGGCAGAGGGCTCCAAGAATGGATGCTGACACTGCAGTGGCTGCTGATTGAGGGTCCAGACCATGTTCCCTTCTCATCCAAGTGAAAGAGCTTTCTCACTGACCTTTGAAGCTGTCCTTGATGTTTGTGGGTTGAGCAATCTGGGAACTGCTGCTGCCAGTGATGCCCTGAAGCTTGTTCTGAGTCCTATCCCTGACAGGCCATGCAACCCATGCTGGGTCATGCTCAGCTCCATGCTGGTTGCAATACATCTTTTCTGTCAGCCTTCCAGGCTGTCTTGGACTGGAAATCTCTTACACTCTGTCGTTTTGTGGCTTCTGCTGCTCTAGAATTTGTTTAGAGCCATTTGTACAGGTATTTTATGGGCTATGGGAGGGGGGGAGCTTCTAGAAAAGTTCATCTTTCTACTCCACCATCTTGGTTCTGCACCCCTACTAGTTATTATGTAACACTACATATCATATATTAGTTTATTTGTTACTTGTAATCATGTAAGGTGGGTTGTATAATTATTCTCATTTTATAGATAAGGAATAGAAGAAGCAGTCTGATATAGTGGAAAGAACATAAGCCAAGGGGAAAGGAATGGAATAAGTGTTTACTAAATACTGACTATGTTCCAGGTATAGAAGTACTATAAAAACATTGCTTCCTGGGACACTAACCCTATAACCTGGAACCTGGTGCTTTAGTTCAGTCTGGGATGTGTATAGCTGTAAAGTAGCATCTACCTCACAGTGTTGAGAGAAAAGTGCTTCAGAAACTTTAAAGGGTTACAGAAATGTGAGATATCCTTTTGATTCAAACCCCAGGGGCCTGTGATTTCTTTTGTTGAGTGTGGTTAGACCTTCAACCCCCACAGGTGAAATGGCTTTATCATTCATTCCATATGAGATTCCATGGTGCCAGCTTGTGGCACCACAGTGGATGAAGCCTTGGACCTAAAATCAAGAAGACTCATTTGTGTGAGTTCAAATCTGGCTTCAGATACATGCTAGTTGTGTGCTAGTAAGGGAAAATTGCTTCACCCCATTTGCCTCAGTTTCCTCATCTGTAAATGACCTGAAGAAGGAAATGGCAAACCATTTACTGTTTTTGACAATAAAATCCCAAATTGAGTCATGGAAAAATAGACAAAAATGAAAATGACTGAATAACAACAAAAGATAGGAAGATGAGTTGAGTAGTTATAACCAAAGAGAAGCCAACTAGTTTTGTCCAGTGACACTCCATGGAGTGAGGAGCCTCTCTGGATTGCATATTCCTCCAGTTACAGGCACACAGCTATCTCTGAGTCTAAGACTGAGGCTTCCCAAGTGTGGTAGGACTTACCAGACATTGTGCTCCACTGACCCCAACTTTGAGAAACCAGAATCATCTCCCTGTTAATTCTTATCAGAGGTAAAAATCAACTTTGGAATTCATAGCTGAAAAATAAAAGGGGGTGATGAATGGAGGGATAGGGAGAGTAGAAAAGGGATCACAAAGCAGGTGAAGCTTGTGGCAAAGATGGTGGGGGCTGGTGGCAGAGGGAAACATCAGTCCCGTGGGAGAGAGATCCAGTCTATATGTGTGTGTTAGTGGGGAGAGTGCAGGGCAGAAAAAGACTATGGGAAACCAACCCTTGCTGGGAAAGATCCCTGGATACATCAAGATTACAAAGGCTCCTATGAGCAATAACTACCTGGGTAGCAATAGGAAGGATTAGACTTGGAAGATCTCACTTGAAGGTGGAATGAAACACATGATAGGGTTTCTTTCTATTTAAATTGTCTTATTTCAGGTGTTAATCTGTTTTCTTTCCTTGATATCTAGATTGATCATATTAACAAAATGTTGCAAATTTTTAATATTGCACTAGCATTTTAAGGAATTATTTTTGAATATTTGTCCATTCTAAATTTCAAGACCCAGGAGCAAAGACCTGACTACTCTGTACTAGTTATAGCTATGATGATGATTCCGTTGGTATACCAGAAAACTACTGTTATTTAATTACAATTAGCTGAGGCTGTCATATTAAAGGTCATCTACAGTGGAAGAAGCATGTAATTTCTTTGGGTTTCAGAAAAGATCCAAAGATTGGAGGTGGGAGATAGGTCTAATAAGGATTTTGCTAGAATCTGTTAACAATAGATAATATGTAAATAAATATATGTGTATATATATATAGAGAGAGATGTACATGTGTATCTATGTGTACATATGTATATATATATACATGCATCTATATGTATGTATATACATATTGTGTAGGTACATATATCAAGATATCCTCACAAATATGTATATATGTGTGTTTGTGTGGTTGTATTTTTTAAACCTGCATTTGATATGTGGGTGCATGTGTTTAGAAAATAAACTCTAGGGGGTAGAGCCAGGATGGCAGAGTAAAAAGATGCACATATTCTAGCTCTTTCTCTGCAGTTCATAAAATAGCTATTAAAAATGACTCTAAACAAACTCTAGAGCAGCAGAAGCCACAAACCGACAGAGTGAGAGAGATTTCCAATCCAAGGTACCCTGGAAGGCCAACAAGAAAGGTCTATCACAAAGGGCGCAGAGCAGAGTGCAGCCTACAGAGCCCAGTCCAGCCTTGGCCATGTGGCACCTGCAGGAACAGGACTAGAACAGGCCTTGGGGGTAGAATCCCTGGCAGTAGCTGCACTTCTCAGATTACTCAACTCAAAAATGCCAAAGAGAGCTTCAAAGGTCAGTGAGAAACTTTTTTACCTGGATGAGAAGGGAGCAGGGTTTTCCCTTAGCCTAGACCCCAGGCAGCAGCGACAGTGGCAGCAGCAGCAGCATACATTTTTGGAGCCCTCTGCCTAAAGCCCCTGGGGGAATTGATCTACTGATCTGGGTCTCAGGTCAGAATGGTGGCCCTGCGATGAGGAAGAGTGCTGGCTGACTTGGTGGAGCTGGTGGAGGCTCTGGAAAGGGAATTTTACTTGCAGATCCTGGGCATAAAAGCTTTGGTAACTCCCAGACCAGGGCACAGGGCAGGAGAGGAGTAAATTCTTCTCCCTTGATTGTGCCACTGTGGAGGAACTCAGAACTTACAGGTCCCAGAGAATATCCCCCTTTTGACAAAAGACTCAAAAGTCAAGGAACTGGTTGAGAAAATGCCCAAAATGGGGAGGGGGGGGGAAGAAGACTATAGAAGGTTAACTTCTTGGTGAACAGGTATTTTCTTCCATCCTTTCAGATGAGGAAGAACAATGCTTACCATCACAAGAAGACATAAAAGTCAAGGCTTGTGCATGGAAAACCTCCAAAATAAATATGCAATGATCTTAGGCCATGGGAGAGCTCAAAAAGAATTTTGAAAATCAAGTAAGAGAGGTGGATAAAAAATTGGGAAGGAAAATGAAAGAGATGCAAGAAAATCATGAAAAGAGAGTCAATAGATTGCTAAAGGAGACCCCCAAAATGCTGAAGAAAATAACACCTTTAAAAATGGGCTGACTCAATTGGCAAAAGAGGTCCAAAAAGTTAATAAGGAGAAAGATGCTTTAAAAAGCAGAATTAGCCAAATGGAAAAGGAGGTTCAAAAGCTCACTGAAGAAAATAGTTCTTTAAAAATTAGAATGGAACAGATGGAAGCAAATGGCTTCATGAGAAACCAAGAAATTATAATACAAAACCAAAAGAATGAAAAAATAGAAGACACTGTGAAATATCTCACTGGAAAAACAACTGACCTGGAAAATAGATCCAGGAGAGACAAAATTATGAGACCATCTGAAAGCTGTGATTAAAAAAAGAGTCTAAACACCATCTTTCATGAAATTATCAAGGAAAACTTCCCTGATGTTCTGGAACCAGAGAGTAAAATATATATTGAAAGAATCCACCAATCAGCTCCTGAAAGAGATCTGAAAAGAGAAACTCCTTTGAATATTGGAGCCTAATTCCAGAGTTCCCAGGTCAAGGAGAAAATATTGCAAGCAGCTAGAAAGAAACAATTCTAGTATTGTGAAAATACAATCAAAGAAAGACAAGATCTAGCAGCTTCTAACTTAAGGAATCACAAGACTTGGAATAGGATATTCCAGAAGTCAAAGAACTAGGATTAAAATCAAGAATCACCTACCCTACAAAACTGAGTATAACACTTCAGGGGAAAAAATGGTTATTCAATGAAATAGAGGACTTCCAAGCATTCTTTATGAAAAAAGAGAGCTGAAGAGAAAATTTGACTTTCAAACACAAGAATCAAGAGAAGTATGAAAAGGTAAACAGGAAAGAGTAATCATAAGGGACTTTCTAAAGTTGAACTGTTTACACTCCTACATGGAAAGATGATATTTTTAACTTGTGACACTTTTCTCAGTACTTCAGTAGCTGTAGGATTTATATACATACACACACACACAAACACACACACATGTATATATATACAGATAGCACAGGGTGAGTTCAATAGAAAGGGATGATGTCTAAAAAAATAAAATCAAGGGGTGAGAGAGGAATATATTGGGAGGAGAAAGGAAGAACTGGAATGGGGCAAATTATCTCTCATGAAAGAGAGAAGAAAAAGCTTTTTCAATGGAGGAGAAAAGGGGGGAGATGAAAGGGAAAAAATGAATTTTACTCTCATCACATTTGACTTAAGGAAGGAATAACATGCTCACTCAATTTGGTATGAAAATCTATCTTACACTATAAGAAAGTAGGGGAGAAGGGGATAAGTGGGTTGGGAGAATGTTGGAAGGATGGGCAAATGGGAGGAGGGAGCAATTAGAAGTAAACTCTTTTGGGGAAGGACAAGGTCTAAGGAGAGATTAGCATAAATGAGGACAGGATAGAATGGAGGGAAATATTGTTAGTCTTATACAACATTAATATTATGGAAGTCTTTTGCAAAATTACACATATGTAGCCTGTATTGAATTTCTTGCCTTGTCGATGGGGATGGGTGGAAAGGGAGGAAGGGAGAGAAGGTGGAACTTATAGCTTTAGGAGTGAATGTTAAGAATTGTTATTACATACATCTGGGAAATAAGAAATACAGGTAATGAGGTATAGAACTGTATCTTGCCCTACAAGACAAGAGAGAAGATGGGGATAAAGGAAGGGAGGGGTGTGATAGAAGGGAGGGCAGATTGGGGGAAGGTGTAATCAGAATGCATGGCATTTTGGGGAGGGGGGAGGGAAGAAATGGGGAGAAAATTTGGAACTAAAATTTTGTGGAAATGAATGTTGAAAACTAAAAGTAAATAAAGAAACATTTAAAAAACAAAAACTAAACTTTAAATTCTAGGTGAAATTCAGTATAACCAGTTAAAACATTATAAACAGTTTGGGCTTATCATAGGGGAAAATCCCTGAACCCATGTTTCCTGAAAGTTTATGAACTTTGGCAACACTTTTGTTGAACCTGACTGAGTTTCGGGTTTACAGTGAAACCTGAGACCAAGTGAATTTCAAACTTCTTTATGGGAACTGTACCAACCTCACAGGTGACACCTAATTAAGGGAACAAGGAGTTTTCTTTCTTACCTGCTGGGCAAGGTTGCCTCAGAAGTCCTCATTTATGACAGCTCAATTTATATAACCCCGAACATCCTGAATTCTTTTCAAATCTGCTTACAATTTATCATTGGGGCACTTCCTTCCTTCAGGAAATAATACCTTCTTGTTTCATAAACATTCTTCTATGATAAGATAGCTCTGTGAGGACACCAAGATCCCTATTCTCAGACCTCTAAGGGATATAAGTAGACACTGTCCGTGTCTTTTGGTCTACTGCATTAAGAGAGAAAACTTGAAGGATTTTATCCTCTCTTCAAGGCCACAAAGGGAAAAAGACTCAGAAGAAGGCAACATGAGAGGACTGGAAGTCTGCATCATGCCTTTCTTTGCAGCTTTCTACACAAGAAAATTGGGGAAATTTCCCCTTGGGTGAGATCTGGAAGACTGTCTCTCCTGACTGAACTGAGTGATCATGCTCTCAAAGGGAGTACTCTTTCAAACTATATTTTCTGGTACATGTTCTCCTATGCATATCTTTTCTAATTTCTGTTTTGTTATTCATTTGGATAAATGGATTTATTTGCTATGTGTGATCATTGTGAAATTGGCAAGTGGTGGAAAGGAAGTCAAGCCTTAGATATGAAACTTCGACCTCCTTTTCCCATTAATGAAGAGTAACCTAGAGTTTAACTTGAACCTTAAAATCACTTCCCCTAAATTAACATTATTGAAGGGAGTAGAAAGATATAATTCCATCCCAATACACCTTTTCTCTGAGGAAGTTAAACTCTGACCTCAACCTTCTGCTTCCCCTTATAACAGGAATTAATATCTCTTTAGGATAAGTGGAAATGGGGGTGGGGAGGTGAGGAGAGACTCCAGACTTATATCTGTTCCTGCCTCTCCATAAGGCCTATGCATAACCCCTTACATTACACTAAAATATGATGAAATGGCACCAGACTTACTGTCTTCTGTTTCAAGCTGACCACCATGACAGGTCTGATTAGGGCCAACTTACAACCTCATGCTACCTCATGTATTTCATAGATTCAGGCAAGCAGTTTCATTAAACTGCCTTGGATAAGAACCTAATTAGTGGTGTTTATGGAAGTCAACTAGACATTTTAGGGATCTTGACTAGCTCTCATAAAAATATTGTTCTCAAGGCACACAGAGTCCCCACTGTATATTATTGTATTGATAATGCATTTTTGCTTATTGTTAATATGTTTGCTTCCTAATGGGAATGTATATGTATATGCATATATATGTGTACGTGTGTATATTTGTAAAAAATCATACAATATATACTTGTTAGCTATTGTTGTTTGAGGATTGGGATTGTTACCTGAATTATACAGTAAATATTTACAAATTTCCATCCAAATTATCCCATTCAATCCACAAGCATACCATGTATTTGTAAAGCACTTGGCAAGCCTAGAAGTCCTACATAAATACTAGCAATTATTGTAGTATTAGATCAAGAGTATAAAAAATAGTATAAATAAAAATGAGTTTAAAAAAATATTTCAAGAAGTACACACAAATCTATAAATGGCAGCAGTTTCCATGAGCAAAAAGTGAATAAAACTCAAAGACAAGGTAGAATTATCAAGGAATATCACTTAAAACAAGCATCCAAAATAACCATGATGGAAGCAGCTTGGCAAAGCCAATGGAGATCTATAGAAAAATGTTAGATAATATTTAATATCTGACTTATACACCTAATAGAAAATTTGAATTCATTATTTCTCAATCAAAGATAGCAGAAGAAAAAAATAAGGAAAGGCACAAGAAAACAAAAGCGTGTCAGAAATTCTGAATTCCTTTAATCAGCAAATGAAAGCAACAGTCAAAATAGCAAGTGAGGTAATACTTATAAAGTACTTTTCAGACTTAAACCACTAAATCAGTTCCAGTTATTATTATCATCATCATTATCATCATCATCTTTCCAAAGAGTGAAAGCAGTCAAAGAATAAATTAACAATTCAACATTTATCAAAAGTTTTACTACAGAGGCTTGAGAAATGAACTGAAAGGTAAAAGAAAAACTCAGAAGTGGACTGAAGGAAATTGTGAGTCATCTTTATGATCACAATAGCAGAAATGCAAATTAGACTCCATGAGAAACTGCAAGCTTAAATATCATTAATATAATGAATAACAAATTATCATTACCATGAAAGTGATCAAAACTCTTAATTTCTCTGAAAAAAAAATACTAAATGGTGGGAAGATCAGATAAGACCTACAATTATTGGCTCAAATACTTCACAGTGGTGCATGAACCCACAAATGCGACTTTTTTTCAGAAAAGTCATATTTAGCATAAATATATACAGTAATCAACTGTCTGAATATGTTAAGAGACATATCATGTGTCATGAAATCAAAAGCTCAGTGTTTAAAGAATATTGTTCATAGGAGTTGTAAAATGGATTATGACATTTGGAAAATATTCTTTTAAAATTGTAAAATGAATGACAATAAATTTGGAAATTATCCCAAGAACAAAACTGCTATAGTATTACTGCAACAAAGTTTCCTAAATCTTAAGGTAGGTATGAAAAGAATTATACTTCTCACATAAAAAAAAGAGGAAGTCGATTGATATACATCCTTGGAGTTCACGGTGAACAGGTCAAAAACAGCAGACCTTTCACTGAGTAGGAGTCAAGGATGAAAACAAATATCCACCATTTAATTTGTTGAATGTAATCAAGTGTATTTCTACTTTTGTTGGAATCTGTGAAATAGTCAAGATCCAACAGTAGAATAGAAAGATCCTCCAAGAACAGCATCCACCTAAACTCCATCAATACCATGTCAACCAGGAAGCACTGAACAAGTGCCTACCTGAGTCATCAGGATATGTTTGTCGAAATGGAAGAGTTTATGATAGTGACCCAGGGTTAGGTTATTGCCACCCAAATCATAGAAGGATTATCTTCACGGAGCCTGTATTTGGAGATAGATGTGTAAAGAAACAGTGTGAACAGTCCAACTCGCTCCTTCAGGCTATAAAAAGATTCTACCAACTACATGCTTACTATGATATGATTTGGTGGACCAAATCATACAACAGAAGCTCAATATCTTTTGTGGACAGACTGATGAAAAAACCCTACTGTAGCAAGACTGTCCTCAAAATATTATGGAGAAATCAACCAACAGTATACAGGAAATGAACCATCATCACAGACTGAGATTGTCCACAATTTCCTGGACATACAGAACAAGGAGAGGGAAAAAAATGCTGTTAAAAGATGTCACTGTACCAAATATATACAATTTCTAATATAAAGCAGAATGAAAATATTCTAAAATATGGACATCTAATAGAGGAAATCAAAGTCACATAAGAACAGACTGAGACATGTGTTATTCCATTTATCCTGTCTGCCATTGGAGTTTTATTGGATATGTTTGTAGTGAGCATACAAAGCATGATCTTTCACCTAATAATTTAACTACCAAAAGAAGTCAATTTTATCCACCTCTCTTATAGTCCACAGAATATTAAATACACAAGAATAATAGGAGAGGTACTTGCTCCAGTGTTGTTTCTATTCAAATCTTATTGAAAAAGATAAGAATGAGATTATAGAAATAATAGTTATAATAATGGCTTCCATGGCTATAAACATTTAAGGCTTCTAAATCACTCTTTTCACTACAACTCTGAGAAGTAAGGGGTGCTAAAATTAATGACAAAGATAAAATGACTTGCCCAGACACCACATCCCTAGCATGAGAATTGCTTCCATGTCTTCTGAAACCAAGATCTGAAATGTTCCTGTAAACCCCATGCTTATTCTTCCTCAAGACATATCACTGGGAAAAAGCCAAGATGGCAGAGTAGAAGGACACACATATGCTAGTACCAAAACCACAGCCCATAAAATACCTGTAAAAAAGAACTCCCAACAAATTCTGGAGCAGCAGAAGACACAGAACCACAGAGTGGAGGAGATTTCTGTTCTAGAGAGCCCTGAAAAACCAACACCAAAGATTCATCATGCACCAGACCCAGAGCAGAGCTCAGCCCTGCCTTGGCTGCGGTGCCAGGTGGAGCAGATCTGAGCATGCTTCAGGGACAGAATGTCCAATGGCCCCTCAGGTCCCTCCACCCACTGGTGCTAAAGGTCAGTGAGAGAGTCTTTTTGGCTCGCCAAGAGGGGAGTAGGGTGTCTTCATAACTCAGGCCCCCTCAGGAGGCAGCAGCTGAGGCAGCAGAGGACAAGGGCTCCCAAAGCAGGCAGGAGCCTGGATCCATTGTTGAAGGTCTCCACATAAACCCCTGAGGGAACTGAGCCCAGTGTGGTGGCCCTGCCCCCACCTGAGCACCTGAACTTAATCTCACACTGAATAGCAGCCCCACCCCTGCCCAAAGCCCTGAGGCTGGGAAGCAGCATTTGAATCTCAGACCCCAAGCTCAGGCTGGGCTGATCTGGAGGCGAGGTGGGGGTAGACAGGACACTCAGAAGTCAAGTCACTGGCTGGAAAAATGCCCAGAAAAGGGAAAAAAAATAAGACCATAGAAGGTTACTTTCTTGGTGAACAGATATCTCCTCCCATACTTTCTGATGAGGAAGAACAAGGCTTGCCATCAGGGAAAGACACAGAAGTCAAACCTTCTGTATCCCAAACATCCAGAATAAATATTCAATGGGCTCAGGCCATACAAGAGCTCAAAAAGGATTTTGAAAATCAAGTTAGAGAGGTGGAGGAAAAACTGGGAAGAGAAATGATAAAGATGCAAGAAAAGCAAGAAAAGCAGGTCAGCACTTTGCTAAAGGAGAGCCAAAAAAATGCTGAAGAAAATAACACCTTGAAAAATAGGCTAACTCAATTGGCAAAAGAGGTTCAAAAAGCCAATGAGAAGAAGAATGCTTTAAAAAGCAGAATTAGCCAAATGGAAAAGGAGATTCAAAAGCTCACTGAAGAAAATAGTTCTTTCAAAATTAGAATGGAACAGATGGGGGCTAATGACTTTATAAGAAACCAAGAAATCACAAAACAAAACCAAAAGAATGAAAAAATGGAAGATAATGAGAAATACAAAACAACTGAACTGGAAAATAGATCCAGGAAAGACAATTTAAAAATTATGGGACTACCTGAAAGCCATGATCAAAAAAAGAGCCTAGACATCATCTTTCATGAAATTATCAAGGAAAACTGCCCTGAGATTCTAGAACCAGAGGGCAAAATCAGTATTCAAGGAATCCACAAATCATTGCCTGAAAGAGATCCAAAAAGAGAAACTTTTGGAACATTATGGCCAAGTTCCAGCGGTCCCTGGTCAAGGAGAAAATATTGCAAGCAGCTAGAAAGAAACAATTCAGGTATTGTGGAAATACAATCAGGATAACACAAGATCTAGCAGCTTCTACATTAAGGGATCCAAGGGCATGGAATATCATATTCCAGAAGTCAAAGGAACTAGGACTAAAACCAAGAATCACCTACCCAGCAAAACTGAGTATAATACTTCAGGGGAAAAATTGATCTTTCAATGAAGTAGAGGACTTTCAAGCATTCTTGATGAAAAGACCAGAGCTGAAAAGAAAATTTGACTTTCAAACACAAGAATGAAGAGAAGCATGATAAGGTAAACATCAAAGAGAAGTCATAAGAGACTTACAAAAGATGAACTGTTTACATTCCTACATGGAAAGACAATATTTATAACTCTTGAAACTATTCAATATCTGGGTACTGGGTGGGTTTACACACACACACATGCACACGCACACACACACACACATACACACATAGAGACAGAGTGCCCAGAGTGAATTGAAGAGGATGGGATCATATCTTAAAAAAAATGAAATTAAGCGGTTAGAGAGAAATATATTGGGAGGAGAAAGGGAGAAATGGAATGGGGCAAATTATCTCTCATAAAAGAGGCAAGAAAAAGACTTTTCAGTGGAGGGAAAAAGAAGGGAGGTGAGAGAAAAACATGAAGTTTACTCTCATCACATTCCACTAAAGAAGGAATAAAATGCACACTCATTTTAGTATGAAAACCTTTCTTACAATACAGGAAAGTGGGGGTGAAGGGGATAAACAGGGTAGGAGGGATGATGGAAGGGAGGGCAATGGGAGGAGGGAGCAATTTGAAGTCCACACTCTCGAGGAGGGACAGGATCAAAAGAGAGAATAGAAGCAATGGGGGGCAGGAGAAGATGGAGGGAAATATAGTTAGTCTTACACAACACAACTATTATGGAAGTCATTTGCAAAACTACACAGATATGGCCTATATTGAATTGCTTGCCTTCCCAAAGGGAATGGGTGGGGAGGGAGGGATGAAGAGAAGTTGGAACTCAAAGTTTTAGGAACAACTGTCGAGTACTGTTCTTGCTACTAGGGAACAAGAAATACAGGTAATGGGGTATAGAAAGTTATCTGTCCCTACAGGACAAAAAGAGAAGAAAGGGACAAGGGAAGGGAGGGATGATAGAAGAGAGGGCAGCTTGGTGATAGGGCCAATTAGAATGCTTGGTGTTTTGGGGTGGGGGAGGGGACAAATGGGGAGAACATTTGGAACCCAAAATTTTGTGAAAATGAATGTTAAAAGTCAAATAAATAAATTAAAAAAAAAAAGACTTATCACCACTCAAGCTTCTTGGGCATCATTTATTGGAACATTCATGACTATTTAATTAATAAGGGTAGAAAGAGACTTGGATTCAGAGTAAGATGGCTGGGGTTTGAATTCTGGTCTATAACTATGACCCCAAATTTAGTTCTCTGAGAATCCTTGAAATAAGTACCAGTACCAGTAGTGATAACTTTGTAACAACTCAAAAGTATCAAATTGGGAGATATTGGTTTGTGAAGTGTCACTGTTGTCATTATATATGTGTGTGTGTGTATGTATGTATGTATTATGTATGTATATATGTGTGTATGCAGGTAAATATGAATAGATTCCAAATGCTATAGAGGGCAAGTTTCTCCACATGTTGCTGTTTCCAGATAATAATTGTGTTGATTTCATCAACCCGCACAATGTCACAAAGCTTTCCAAAGGAGCATCTTACTGATGGATCTTAGTTATACAAGTTGTAATACTGGAATTTCTCAATAGCCTTTCTTGGAAATCTATTTCAGTTCTGAATGTTGTTCCATCTTTTCCAATATGGAAGCCATCTTTGGAGGGTTACTAACAACAATGTATTCTCCACACAAAAAAGTTTTCAATTATATGTTCATCAAATTCTCTTCATTCTCTTTGCATTTAGGTACATTTCTAAAAAGATAAAGATCTTTAAAAGTGTCTTTCTCTTTCAATAGGATTGGAAGACAAAGTTTGCATTTACTGTAAGATTTGATGCCTGTACTGATTAGTTTTGTCATTTTTTTCCCTTTTCCTTTTGTAAAGTTTTCTTTTGTTTATAAAGGTGAGCTTCACAGGTGGGAGGAGGAGTGAGTGAGAATATGTTCAGAAATGAGAATGATGTGAAAATGATAACTTTAACAATAAGAAAAAATCTTTAGTCTTTGGTATAGTAAAAGAAACGTTTTTTAATCTAGCAGGAAGAAATGGGTTGTATATTACTGATAAGTATCTGTTTACCTTTGTTTTGAATAGTTATGTATTAAATAAATATTTCTTGAATAGAAAGAGAATGTCAGAGTCCAAAGTGTCAAAATGCCACTTCTTATGCTGATAAAATCATAGAAAAGGAATTGAGAATTTAAAAAAGAAAAAAAGACACCTGGCCTCAATAAAGTCTATTCCATATGGATGTATGGATGCAAAATGTGCAGTTTTCTCAAAGAGAAAGTGGCCTCCATGTTTCTGGAAAACTAATGGAATTCCCTGGAAGTTTCAACGATGATTCCAACACAATATCCTTGGCAATTAAGACACCCATGAAGAATTCTTTGTGCCAGGATGCTCAATTTAAGTCCTACCCACCCTCAATTCTAATTTTGTGATTGGATAAGAATGTGAAGGGACAGATTTGTGTTAAAAGCCCCTGGCTTTATAACTTCATCTCTAAAATAGGTGTTATTGATGTCAGTCTTTTACCTGTGTGAGCAAGTGATCCTGAAGAAGCCCAGGGGGAAAACAATCTCTAAAATGGCATCAAAAGTTTGGCTCTTGGAGGAGTTGTATCACTACTCTGAGCCTTGGTTTTCTCAGCCATAAACTATGGATCATAAAGGATAACCTATGTATAATAAAGTGAGGAGCAAAAGAAATAATATTTAAAAAGTGTTTTCTAAACAAAGAGTGGCATATCTGTTATTAGCTTCTGTTATTAACTGCTGTTCACCACTGACTAAGACATTGAAAATATAGGAAAACTGGTCCCTGGTCAATGAAATATGACATTTTAATAGAGAGTAGCAGTTATTTTTGCTTTTGTCCTGCATGTTAAGATTCACAGACTGTGTAACACTTTGTTCTATAATCATCTTCTCATTAGCCAATTTGTCATCCAAATCAGAGATCAATCCTTGAAAGACTTAAGACTTTAAAATCTGGAAGTCCCACCCTGGGGTCTCATTTTCTTGATTTGTGAACTCCATGTGTAGCCCCTCCCCATAATGAATAGGCCAGTGCTTTCCACGTGACACTTTACTCCTGAACCAGTTTCTGCTCAGTCACCTGCATATCTAACCTTTGCCCCTCTATTTTTCATCCTATTCCTTCACTTTCTAATTTGGCAACAACAATTAAATCAGTTCTATTAATTCTACTTAAAAAAAAAGAACACACCGATCTTCTCAACTATGGCTCCATTCATCACATCACATCTTTCCAAATGACATTATGCATTGCTGGCCAGTACCCCTCTATATTTTTGTCTCCTTTTATTAGAACATACTTTTTATGGTAGGAACGGTCTTCAGTTTTGTACTTGTATGCCAAGGGCTTAGCATAGTTCTTGGCACACAGTAAACACTTTACAGATGCTTTTTCATTTATTTCATTCTTAATCTTTGATAAGGTTCCACAGTCATGGAAAAGTCTGTATGTAAACAAACATGACTTGAGCGTTTTCTGTATAAATAGCACCATGGAAGACACAGAATGCTGTCCTTCTTCAAGGAAGCCAGAACATATTTGGAGAAGTATATACAGAGACATACCTAACAATATTAGATAGAATAGGAAAAGTGCCAGGGACACAGAGGAGATCAGAAGATGAAAGATAGAAGACTGTAATGGGCAATGAAGGTTTTCAACAGGAATCTATATTTCAATTGATCTTTAAAAGGTAAGCTGGAATCAGATAGCCAAAAAGCAACCAAGATCATATTTCAGATGTGGACATGATATAGTAGGTAAGATGATTATATTACATAAATTGACCTATTTTCTCTATACATGAGTAGTAAGATTGTCATGGGGAGATTGTCATGAGGATTTAGTGGACTTTGGGGAATAAAGCTTGAGTTATTGGTATGGCCACCTTGCCCCTGAGGCATAAAAGACCCTACCTACGGGCAATTGGTGTCGCAGAGATCTTAGGGGAATTCAGAGAACTATATAGGGATTCTGAAGGGAAAGCAATGTTCATATAATCCATCCCCATCATAACATACCTGACAAATAATTGACCTGTTGCCCTACAGGATGCCTTCCTGACCAGGTATTGGCAATTGCTATGATGAACTTGGATCAATTCGCTTAGAATTAATTAAGTGTTAATTATATGCTAGACACAATGCTAAGCACTAGGGAGACAAAGAAGGGCAAAAACAGAACCTTTACCCTCAAGAATCTCACCTTCTGATCGTAGAGACAATATTATGTACATATGTATGGTGTATATATGTATGCATATGTACATACACACCTATATTACATGTGTATATGTGTATAAATATATACATATACGCATATGCGTGTGTGTATACGTACATATAGACATGCACAAATATATATATGTAATTATATACACATACAAGAAATATACAACATAATGGAATACTTGTGGGTTATGAAAAGAGCAAAGGTATGGTCATGTTTAAATGACTGAGGTAGAGTGGAGGAATAAGGCATGGGAATGAAGAAGGAATGTTTAGGGGCAATCTGAATCTAGAGAAGCCTGTGCTTAGGAAGATGAGAAACTATAAGAGTGGAAATCAGAGGCAGATTACAGAAGGCTTTGAGTGCCTACAATTAGGTATAGAAAGGTCCATAAGGGCAAAGATACTATCTTATCTAAGCTTTATCATTTCTCCTCTTTGTGTCACAATGACCTGCATACAGTAAGTGCTTAATAAATATAAGTTGAATAGACTAAGTCAGTTATAGTTGGAAGATTTGGGAAGTTGAGTGACATAAAGAATTGGGTGCTCTCAGACATCATTGAATCCCACCCATATCTGAACTAGAATCCTGTCTCCAATATCCTTGATAAATGGTCATTCGACTTCTTAAAAAGCTTGAGTGAGGAGAAATCCACTACCTCCCAAGGCAGCTCACCTTACTTTTGAATACCCTACATTTCCTTTTGTCACTCATAAATTTCTCTCCATGATTCCACCAATTGATCCTGGTTTTGCCCAATGGGGTCAAGCAGAAAAGCTTCAGTCCCTATTCCATGAGTCAACCCTTCAGATACATGAAGATATCTATCATGTTCCCTGTCAGTTTTCTCTCCAGGATAAACATTGAGTTCCTCCCTTCAGCTGTGGAATTTATCCTCTTGGGTTTGATTCTTGGCCTGGCTGAGTAGTATCATATTCACATTTATGGAAAGATATAATGTTTACAAAACACTTTCCTCACAACTGTCATGCTGATAGTACAAGTATGATAGAGTCTTTTTTTACACATGAGTGAAATGAGACTATGAGTTTTTGTGATTTGCCCATTGTCAGATAGCGAGTAAATGTCAAAGCAAGGATTTTAACTAATAGTCACTCTTCTTTTTCCCCTGGTATGCTGCTAGCTTGACAGCTTGACATCAGTGGACCATTCTGAGTTATGTCTGATTACTTTCAACAGAATATTATTTATGTCATTATTTCTTTCTCCAGAGTTAAAATGGACCCATGATGGCTCAAGAGCATCTGCAGTAGATTATCAAAGTTGGCTAATTTTCTGGAAAAAGTATCAGTGACATTACTGAGGTAATATATCAACAGAAAAGGAAGTTAACTGAGACTGACACAACAGATGGACATTTCCAGTGTCACACTGGTGTCTTTGAGAAATTAAAAGAAACTGAGGAAGAAAGACCTCCAGCACCTTGGATAGACCTGTTGGTCAAGATAAGGTAAGTCAACAAGTATTAAGAACTCACTATGTGCCAGACACAGGAGGGAAAGAAATAAGAAACAATAATCTTTGTTCTCTGAGTTCACATTCTAATAGAGGAGTCAGTAACTATGTACAAATAAGATATAGAAAGAGTAAAATGGACATAATCTCAAAGAGAAGGGTTAAAT
Source organism: Notamacropus eugenii (assembly GCF_028372415.1). Taxonomy (NCBI): domain Eukaryota; kingdom Metazoa; phylum Chordata; class Mammalia; order Diprotodontia; family Macropodidae; genus Notamacropus; species Notamacropus eugenii. The sequence continues at coordinate 160,727,664 of NC_092878.1, forward strand.
TCAGGAAACCTGGAAAGGAATTCTTCCAGAAGGTAAAACTTTCTATGGAACTTAAAGGAAGCCAGGGAAGCCTGGGGACATAGATGAAGACGCCATACTAGGCATGGGCATAGTCAGTGAAAATTCCTAGAGTCAGGAGACAGAGAATCCTGTATGAGAATGAGCAAAGAAGTCGGTGTAAATGGATCATTGATTCTGTGATGAGCAGTAAGGTATAAAAACAATGGAAGCATTGGAAAAGGAAAAAGCTATGAAGAACTTTAAAAGTCAAATATCAGATTTATATTTGACCATGGAATAATGGAGAACTACTGGACATTGTTGAATAGGAACAAGAGTGTGTGTGACATTTTCAGACTTGTGCTTTAGGAAAATCAATTTGCCAGCTCAGTGGAAGATGAATTGGAGTGAGGAGGAGATTTGAGGCTGACCCCAAACAAGAGTCAATTGACATAAGGCAGACATGAAGTAATGAGGGCCTGGACTGGGATGGCAGCAGTGTTAGAAGAGAGAATGTGACATATGTGTGAGACATCATAAAGATAGAAACAACAGGGCTTGGCGAACAGATTGGATATTAAAGGTGTGTGAGAGTGAAGGATGATGACTTGGTGACAAGCCTGGGTAATGTTGCTACCCTCAAAAGATGATGCTAATCTCAAAAATAATAAGGAAGTTAGAAAGGAGGATTTGGGGAAAAATGATAATGAATTCAGTTTTGGACACGTTGAGTTAAAGATGTCCACAAGACATGTTTTATGAAGAATTTATAGGGAAACATGACCCATGATTATGCATAAGGAGAAGGGATGAAGGAAAGTTATAATCTGCACCACTAGAGAGAGTCCTGAGTGCCAACATTCTAATAGGACACCATTGAAAACTGACTCTAGAAGACTAACCACTGCCACTGTTCTCTCTTCTGGAGCATAATGCTGTCTTGGTGCTACACTTTGTTAGCTTCTGGAAGGACATGTTAACTTTTTGGATCAGGTTTATTTTTTCCTCTAAGATGTGTTATTGGATGTCATGATCCCTAATAGCAGTAAATTCTGATGACAAATTGAGTGTACCTGGAGCTTATCAAAACCCTACTAAAGTAAAAGAAATTCATCTTGAAGCCTGGCACATAAAGTCCCAGAACAGTTCTCATCTAAAAACAATTCCTTTCTTCCATGGTTGGATTGGTCCTAGTGACTAGGTGACACTGGAGGACTCTTTTATTTTAATTAAATTAGCAAGCAATTATTTTCCCTCTCCTCTGAGGTCTTTCCCTCACTGGGTGGGAGGGGAGGGAACTGAAAAACAAAGAAAAAAACAAAACTTTTGTAACAAATAGACATTGTGAAGAAAGACAAATGTCCACCTTGGCTATACCCAAAATTAGGCATCTTTAGTCCATCACTTTGTCAGGAGGTGTCCAACATTCTTTATCATTGAACCTCTAGAGTTGTGGACAAACCAACACTCCTCCCTTGACAGAAATGTTTGCTCATTGCTGTAGATGAAAAATGGTTTTCCTGAGATCTAAAGATGAAGGGTATTTCCCTCCTGAATCCTTAAAGTGGGCTGCATTTCCCTCAATATCTGCTTTATAAAGAGATTATTGTGGTGAAAGTTGGTTGCACAAAAGATCAATGATTTGATCAAATTTATTTTTGTTTTAGTTTCACCAAATATAATTTCAAAATTGTTTACAAGAAATCTGAACATGTACTAATTCATCTGGTTGTCAAGAATCTTGGGGATGAGTAATACACTCAAAGTAGCCAAATAATTATTCAAAGAATGTTTAATTAATGCTTTTTGCACCATTTACTTTCAAATATACTCCCATCAAGTATTTTTTTCCGCTTGTAACAAAGAAATAAAGTCTAACAACACCATAACCACATTTGACAGATTAGGCAACCTTCTCTGCCCATAGTCCCCTACCTCTGCAAAACAAGGACTTAGGTGCATTTCCTCACCTCTTACTCAAGGTCACTTGGACATTATGATATATCAGTTTTTTGGATCCATTAGAGTCAGCACGGCATGATGGCCTTAGCGCTAAGAAGACCTGGACTCAAATACCATCTCTGAATAGATAGCTGAGTCATCCAGGTGAAAAACACTTAACCTCTTAGCGCTCTGGGTAACTTTCTAAGACTTTAAATTACACAGCAAATGCCTTCCTATATGGGTGAAGGGATGGACCTCTTCTAGACCCTATCTCTCATTTTACATTCATTTTGGAGTTCTTTTAATTTACACATGAAGGAAAATGTCATTGTGTATATGTTTTACCCATATCTTGAATGCTCTTAGTCTTGCCCAACATGGTCTATAAGATGTGATACTGATTACTGCCAATCCTTTCTTTCTTTTTTTCTTTGTTTATTTCCTTCCTTCGTTTCTTTCTTCCTCTCTCTCTCTCTGTCTTCCTTCATTCCTCCCCTCCTCTGTCCCTCTCTTTCTTTTTGTTTTGAGTATGGGAGAAAGAGAGTGGGTGGTTCCATTGGCTGATTCTTTAAAGTTAGATTCTTGCCTTTGATCATATGTCAAGCCTCCCTTCATCTCACTTCAAAGATGACAAGAGGTATGGCTGAAATAGAGGTCTAGAGATATTGACAACAAAAGTGGGGCATCCTTTATCACCTCCCTCTCAGTAAGTGAGTTGATTGAATGAATAGGCATCCATTCAAATTGACTGACACTCAGAAATTGAATTTGGGACCTGCATGTTTCTACACAGCTCTTCTTAGAGGGCACCTGAGTGTAAGATCAATTACAAATTTGGGACATGAAAGTAAGATCATTTCAGTTATTGAGCAATTCTCAGCAGTGGTTACATGAGGTGACTGGTCTCCTTTCTGATTCCTCCCTCTGTCCTTCATTGCCCCCTGCTCCAGAGTGTTGATATCTCCATTCCAAAGCTCTGACTTGGTATCAGAACAACTTTGAAAATGCAGTTTGTTTGTTTGTTTGTTTCTCCAACACCCCTACCAAGCTCTCTCTACAGGTATATCCAGATATGTGTTTCTACTTCCTCAGAAAAATTTTGCAGCTATTCTTTTTCTTCTATGTGTCTCTGAACAAAGCTGCTATTCCAGACTCAGGCTACTCCAGGGTTGTGAGGGTACTCTCTGTCTTAGAAGACAGACCCTGCTATCTGACCTCTGTACTTCATCTTTAGACAAGGATGGATTGAAAAACATGTGAAAGCAGATGGGAATAGAAATTGGGACAGAGGAAGAGAAAGGGAGAGATAGAAAGCCCAGCCTGGTTTCCAAAGAACTTAAACACTGTTTGGTTTGGCTTCAAGACATGGAGTTTCAGCAACAGGAAATGTCACCTCATTAGAGCTATCCGTGGGCCCTCTCTTATGAGATCAGTCAGACCCCTGGGCAAAGGTCCAGGATTGCATGGGGTTGTGGGTGGGGGTGGGGAGAAGGATGAGTCCCATATGAATGTCTAGATTTCATTTTGAAGACAGGCAAGTTTATTTGGCTGGTAAACTTGGCAGCCTGTTAAGAGAATTACTTTCATTGCCCTGGTAGGGGTGAGAGGATGCATGCAGGAAACTTCCCAATACAGATGCCAGTTTTTAATACCAGTGATTATCTTCAACACGGCTGAGCTGGTACTGTTGGGGAGCTAGATTCAACCTGTGTGAGGGCTTGCAGCAACCTTGCCCAAAATAGCAACTGCCAGTTGAAACTGGCACAGGTGTAGACATAAGGGAAACAAGGCCTCCTGTCAAAGTCATTCAGGGCACCTCCCGGAGGGCGTGTTGCTTCCTGTGTTCCACTTAGCATCTCAGACACACCTGGGAAAAGTGCCACACTCATCTCCCAAAATGGGCAGTCCTTTGCTTTTCTCATATTGCTGTCCATGCAAAGCTTTTCTTCCTAATGAGTCTGCTCCCTTCTTCCTGAAAGTAGGGTTTCTTTTGAAGCAGCTACAGCATCCAGAGGAATTCAGTTTCTTCTTTACCTTAGGGAAAAGAGAAGACAACCTAAGAAAGAGCTTCTTAACCGGAGATCCACAAGCACTAAAAAAAACAGATAGCCTCATTTCCACATCACTGAATTCCTTTGAAATTCTGTGTTTCAATTAATGCATCTAAAACCATGATTCTGAGAAGGGGCCCATTGAGTTCACCATACTTCCAAATGGATCCATGAGATACAAAAAGTTAAGGCCCCCTGAATTAAATTCAACTATGACCTATCAAACAGCTCTGTGCTGTATTCATTCAGTAGGACGAGAAACCCCTGAGCTAGGGGGTTATGTATAGTGCAGCATAAATCATGTTGTTTAGCTTGTTATAAAGTTGTGGGATTTATTCACACACACAATTAGTAACCTTATGAATCAGGCTTCAAAAATTCATTGTTTTCTCTAGATATATGTTTTCAGATGAACCCAGAAACCTCCCCTTTGTTTAGACCATCCCTCAACGTCTTTCACCAGGACTATTGCAATGGTATCCCTCCTTCTAGTTTCTCTCCCTTCTGCAGGCTATCCTTCATACACTTGCCAAAATAATCTTCCTTATTTACATGTCTGACCATGTTGTTCTCCCACTCTTGAATGCCTAGGGGCTTACTATTACCTCTAGGATAAAGTACAAATTCCTTAGTTCAACATTTAAAGACTTATACACTGTGACACTTAGGGGCAGCTATGTGACGTTACAGTGGCTAGAGTGGCAGACTCCAAGTCAGAAAGACTCATGTTCCTGAGTTCAAATATATCCTTAGACACTGACTAGCTATGTGACCCTGGGCAAGTCACTTAACCCTGTTTGTCTTACTTTCCTCATCTGTGAAGTGAACTGGAGAAGGAAATGACCAACTATCCCAGTATCTTTGCCAAGAAAACTCCAAATTGGGTCATGAAGAGTCAAACATAATTGAAAACTGACTGAACAACAACAACACTGTTGTCCTAGCCTTTCTCTCCAGATCTATTTTTGCATGATACTCCCATGCTTATGTTCTGTATACCAATCACACTGACCTTTTGAATATTTCCTTGAATGTGGCATTCTTATTTTATGCCTATAGAAAGGCCAGCAAACATGGCAAGAATATGTCTTCTCACCTTATTTTCCTTAAAGGGTCAACTTAAGTGCCACCTTCTGTGGGAAACTTAAGTGATCAGCTTAGTTGCTAGAGCTCTTTCTTTTTCTATGTATTTATTTACTTAAATGTTACATAACCTAATGGGTTAAAAGCTTCTTGAGGGCAAACACTGATTTCATTTGTGTCTTTGTATCCATGAAATATCACAGAATACTGTGCACATAGTAGGTGTTTCATAAACAACTGTTGAATGAGTATATGAACAAATAGCAATCAGTATTTATCATTTTCTGTTTATTTTAAACAATGTTGATTTACAAGTGCTGTTTTTTTTATTTCAAATTTCACTCTCATTGATAAGTTTGATCCTCAGAGAAAGGCTGCATCTCTCCCTCAGTGTCCTAGGGATATCCCAGAGTACTTTAGGATGCCTTCTCTAAAGCTATCAACTTTGAGGGGAGCCAAGATGGTAGAGTAGAAAGATGTACCTACTCTAGCTCTTCCCCCACACCCCATTAAATACCCATAAAAAATGACTCTAAACAAATTCTAGAGCAACAAAAGTCACAAAATAACAGTGTGAAAGAGATTTTCAGCCCAAGGTACCCTGGAAGGCCAAAAAGAAAAGTCTGTCACACAGGGCATGGAGTGGAGTGCAGCCCATGGAGCCCAGCTCAGGCTCAGCTGCCCAGCCCCAGGAGGAACAGGACTGGAGCTGGTGTGGGGGCGAAATCCCCAGCACCAACAGTGATTCCCAGATCCCTCAATCTGCAAATGCCAAAGATACCTTCAAAGGTCAGTGAGAAAACTTCTTCACCTGGGTGAGAAGGGAGTAAGATCCTCCCCTAGCCCCAGCCCCAGACAGCATGGCAGCAGCAGCAGCATCCATTTTTGGAGCCCTCTGCCTAAAGCCCCTGGCAGAACTGAGCCACTGATTTGGGTCTCAACCCTGCATGGTGACCCTGGGGTGAGGAAGAGTACTGGCATGGTGGAGCTGATAGAGGCTCTGGAAAGGGAATTCTACTTGCAGATCCTGGACAAAAAAAGCTTTGGTAGCTCTCAGACCAGAGCACAGGCCAGGAAAGGAATAAACTGTTCTTCCTTGATTGTGCCATGTTGCAGGAACTGAGAACTTACAGGTCCCAAAGTATACCCTCCTCTTGACAAAGGACTCAAAAGTCAAGTAATTGGCTGGGAAAATGTCCAAAAAAGGGGAAAGAATAAGGCTATAGAAGGCTACTTTCTTGGTGAACAGATATTTTCTTCTATCCTTTCAGATGAAGACATAAAAGTCAAGGTTTCTGCATCCAAAACTTCCTAAATAAATAAGCACTGGTCTCAGGTCATGGAAGAGCTCAAAATGGATTTTGAAAATCCAGTAAGAGAGGTGGAGGAGAAATTGGGAAGAGAAATGAGAGCAATGCAAGAAAATCATGAAAAGTGAGTCAATAGCTTGCTAAAGGAGACTCAAAAAATGCTGAAAAAAGTAATACCTTTAAAAATAGACTAAGTCAAATGACAAAAGAGGCCCAAAAACCCAATGAGAAGAATGCTTTAAAAAGCAAAATCAGCCAAATGGAAAAGGAGGTTCAAAAGCTCACTGAAGGAAATAGTTCTTTAAAAATTAGAATGGAGCAGATGGAAGCTAATAACTTTATGAGAAACCAAGAAATTACAAAACAAAACCAAAACAATGAAAAGATAGAAGATGGTGAAATATCTCATTGGAAAAAGAATTGACCTGGAAAATAGATCCAGGAGAGATCATTTAAAAATTATGGAACTACCTGAAAGCCATAATCAAAAAAAGAGCCTAGACATCATTTTTCATGAAATTATCAAGGAGGGCTACCCTGATCTGGAACCAGAGGGTAAAAGAAATTTTGAAAGAATCCACTGGTCACTTCCTGAAAGAGATCCAAAAATAAAAAAAAAAAACTCCTAGGAATGTTGTAGCTAAGTTCCAGAGTTCCCAGGTCAAGGAGTGGATATTGCAAGCAGCCAAAAAGAAACAATTCAAGTATTGTGGAAATATAATCAGGATAACACAGGATCTGGAAGCTTCTACACTGAAGGATCGAAGAGCTTGGGATGTGGTATTCCAGAAGTCAAAGGAACTAGGATTAAAACCAAGAATCACCTACCTAGCAAATCTGAGTACAATACTTCAGGGGAAAAAAAGGTCATTCGATGAAATAGAGGCCTTTCAAGCCTTCTCAATGAAAAAACCAGAGCTGAATAGAAAATTTGACTTTCAAACACAAGAATCAAGAGAAGCATGAAAAGCTAAACAGGAAAGAGAAACCATAAAGGACTTACTAAAGTTGAACTGTTTACATTCCTACTTGGAAAGATAATATTTGTAACTCTTGAAGCTTTTCTCAGTATTTGGGGAGTTGCAGGGATTATACATACGTGTGTGTGTGTGTGTGTGTGTGTGTGTGTGTGTGTGTGTGTGTGTGTAGACAGAGGACACAGAGTGAGTTAATTACGAAGAGATGATAACTAAAAAAATAAAATTAAGGGGTAAGAGAGGATATGGTGCAAGGAGAAATGAAAAAACAGAATGAGGCAAATTATCTCTCATTAAAGAGGCAAGACAAAGCTTTTTCAATGGAGGGGAAAAGGAGGCAGTTGAGAAGGAAAAAGTGAAGCTTACTCTCATCTCATTTGGCTTAAGGAGGGAATAATTTGGTATGAAACTCTGTCTTACACTACAGGAAAGTAGGAGAGAAAGTGATAAGTGGAGTGGAGAATGATAGAAGGGAGGGCAAATGGAAGGAGAGAGTAATAAGAAGTAATCACTTTAGGGGAAAGACAAGGTCTAAAGAGAGAATAGAATAAATGGGGGACAGGGTAGGATGGAAGGAAATATAATTAGTCTTTCATAACATGACTATTTTGGAAGTCTCTTGCAAAACTACACACATATAGCCTATATTGATTTGTTTGCCTTCTCAGTGGGGATGGGTGGGGAGGGAGGAAGACAGAGAAGTTGGAACTCAAAGTATAAGGAATGAATGTTCAGAATTGTTTTTGCATGCAACTGAGAAATAAGAAATATGCATAATGGGTTATAGAAATTTATCTTGCCCTTCAGGAAAAGAGAAGATGAGAATAAGGGAAGGGAGGAGTGTGATAGAAGAGAGAGCATATTGGGGGAATGGGTAATCACAATGCAGTGTTTTGGGGTGTGAGAAGGGAGAGATGGGAAGAAAATATGGAACTCAAAATCTTGTGGAAGTGAATGTTGAAAACTAAAAATAAGTAAATTTAACAAAAACAAAACTATCAGCTTGAGTCATTACTCTTGCTAGTGATCAGTGCCCCAATATCATTTAACACATGAACATCATTTTTTTTACAGAAGTACATTTACTAAGAAGATATATTAAGAACAGATGTATAATTATTTCCCATGAATCAGGGACACACTCTCCCCTCTCTCACCTCAATACTTGGGAAGGGTAGGGTCAACTTGAAAGCTCTTACTTTGAATATCCACTCCATCAAGTTCATATCTGATCTCAGCAAAACTGCTGCATGAGTTTCACATTTAGCTACTTCTACTCCTCAGGGCTGTTCTAGTACCTTAGCTCTTAGAAAACTCTGGCCTAGACTGCCCCATTGGACCTAGGATGGTTTATTTTTTGACCTTCTGAACTTCACAAGGTCATGGTTATCTCCAAAATTTCTTCCCTTAAAATTGGGAAAAAATCAAAAAGGGGAGGCACGTGTGTATTCATGGCTATGTGTAGACCTGGGTAGGGAGATTAAAGCCCACTCAAGTTCTGTCTCCCCACCCAAAGGTTTACAGCATGACTTCTTTCAATCAGGCTGAAGAAGGAAAAGAGGCTAAATCATTGTAAGTATTCTCAGCTTTGATTCAAAGCCAATAAAAAAATTTCTCTGCTTCATGTGGTAATTAAACTGTTAACATCTGCATATTTCTATATGGAAATTTCCTCAGACAGAGAACATGGCACAAGATTATAATGACTAGAATCTCATTGGCCAATTACGGTCCTCTGTTAGAATAATATCAATACACTCCCTCTAAATGAGTCATTCATTCAATGCCATTACAAAATATGTGGCATTATGTTCTTAGGCATCAAGTAGAAAAAAAAACAAGATTCCCCCATTTCCCAAAATTTTCTTTTGAACTCTACTATGTTCATCATCATCATCCTTCCTTCTCCTTGGTTCTGACTCATTTCTTAATTACCCATTTTTTGAAGGTTATTGAAGGTTACCCAGGCAGGTTAACTCATGCAGAAGCCCATAAGGCACTTCTGGATAAAAACAGAAGGCAAAGTTGTTTGTGATTAAATATAGTTTGTGATTGAAATTTCATCTCAGCTGTATTCCAAAAGTTCCTCAAGTTCTGGAAAACCATGATCAAATTCTATAATATGACTCAATTCCTCAACCATTTTACAGATAAGGAAACTGAGGTCTATCCTTTTCATTCATTCATCTATTCATTCATTCAACCAGCATTTATTAAGCAACAGCTATATCCCAGGCACTGTGGTAGATGATGTGGACATAAAGAAAAAAATCTCTTGTCCTCCCAGAGCTTATATTCCATTTGAAGAAAACAAACTCTAGTAGTGTACACAGAAAAGTAAAAACAATATATACATATATATATATATATACATATATATATATACATATATATATAATAAATTCAGAGGTGAGAAAGGGAACACAGAGACAACAGGGAAGAGTATAATAGGTTTCCTATAGAAAATGGAGCTATAAATTCTGTGAGCTGCATGTGAGTGTGAAGTGCAGTTCATGAATGGGAAACAGATTGGACAAAGACATAGAGAAGACAGATAAAATGTGTGTAGAGGGAACAGCAAGGAAACCAGTTTGGCTGTACTTAGAATGAATGAAACAAACAAAAATGAAATGCTTGGGAATGTATTGTACCTTCCCTCTGACGATATTCCCAATTTATCCTGTACATATCTTGTTTGTTGAGTTATTTTCATTTTTTCTCCCCTATTGGGCTATGAAATTCCTGACATCTGAGATGGTTTTTTGTTTTACTTTGTATCCTCTGTGTTTATCACAGTGCAGGCATTTAATAAATTCTTCCTAACTGCCATATTATTTCAGAGTCACATTTTTTAGTTGTGTCAGCTAGCTGCAATGGGGTTCTGGAACCTGCAAAGTATAATCCTGGAGGGTAACAAGGAGACAGTGCCCTAGATCAGATGACTTTGGGCCCATTGGAACTATTCTCCTGAGACACCCAGTGATTCATGAAAAACACAGAACTCAGTTTCAAGAGAATTCAGCATCAGAACTCAAGATAACACAAACCATTTCCATACAAAGCCATGGCATTTCCTCTAAAAATGCAGAAAGTCTGACCTTAACACAATGTCCCAATTCAAGAAGTAATACTGAAGAAGGAGTAAATGTCCAAAAAGCAAAAATCAAAGACACCCACCCTTGATAAAGAACTATTATGATACCAGGGTGTATAAGATACAAATGCAAAAGAGAATGATTATAAACCAAATAAAATCTCAAAGAGCTTATCTAGACAGTCAACTAAAATTTCTATAGGAAGAAAAGTTTTAAAAAATAATTTAAAGAGGTATTATAAATTAAATGGGAGCTGTAAACAAAAGAATTGGATAAGAAATGAGAGTGCTAGGGGAAAGATTTGGAAGGAGAATTTTGCACATGAAGTACATAATTTTACCCAAGTAACAAACTTCTTGGAAACTAAAATGAACCAACTGGAAATTAGTTACTTCTTTACTGAAAAATATTTAAATACAGTCAAAAACTGGAAAAAATGAGAAGATATTATATAGTATGAGATATGTTAGTATCTTACATCAGATACAAATGTCCAGAAAGAAGTAAAAGATAGATGATTTACGAATCAAGGACTATCTGCAATCCATGATATAAACAAAAAGAGCCTTGATGTCACATTTCAAGAAATGATAAAAGAAAACTGTCCACATCTCTTAGAAATAGAGGGGAAAGTAAATTAGATGCATCACTAGTTTACCTGAAACAAAACCACAAAATGAAAATTCCCTGCAACATCATAGTCAAAATTCAGAGTTCCTGGGTCAAAGAATAATTACTGCAGCCATTATAAAAAATAAAAGTTCAAATACAAAGGAGTCAGGATCACTTACAATTTAGCAGCTACCAGTATACAGGAGAGGAGTTTGTAATACTATAATCCAATAAACACAGTTTCTAAGCTTCTACCTAAGTATAACTTGTGCAGAAAAATTGAATATAATCCTTCAAGAGGAAAATTGAGATTAATGAAATAGAGTACTTCTAAGTATTCATAATGAAAATACTAGATCTGAGTAAAATGTTTGAAACATAATCACAAGTAGGAGTGGAGTCAAGATGGCAACTTAGAAGGTTGGAAGAAGAGGTCTATGACACTGGAGTGGGACCTGGCCAGGAACCCATGTGGTGGCAACACCAATGTGGGACTTGAAGGCAGTGAATGTCTCAGCAACTGTTTTAAGAGCTGTCAAGTCAGTCAATAAGGAGAACTGGGCAACTGGTTAGAAAGAGATTAAGGTAAAATAATACAAATGCCTCCTTGTCATGCTAATGAGAGTTAAAGATCTTCCTTACCCATCAATGGCCTTGCCCATTAAAGGAAGGTTGATTAGGGGAGATTTTTTTATTGCTGTTGTTGGAAGGCCTACACCTTTTATTTAGCCAGATGAGACACTGGGCAGCTGCTGGGGAGCCCCCCTCACTCAGCTTTGAAAACCCAGATTTTGGTGCTTCTCTCTCTAGTAACCATGTATCTTTTGACCTGTGACATATGCATTGCTTACAGTCAGACAGTTGGAAGCCCTGTCTGTTGGTTGATCTTTTTTTCTCTGTTTGTATTTTCTCTGAAGTTCAGGGTGCTGAAACTTGCCCCTGAACTAAGTGAATGATATATGTGCTTTATTGAAGTGATTGTTGACCTCTCAAAAGTTGCTTTCCTTTTAGAAAAGCAGATCTAAAAACCTGTACAGTGGGCCCTCCTGTGTATATTGCGGACCTTGCTATTAGAAAACCATATCACAATTATTGCTTATACTAATAACTTACCACTACTGATGTTATTTTGTAAGCTCCATCAATATCAATTACATTCAATAAATGCAGCCTATTCTTTTGTCTACTTTTTCCAGGAGTTTTCTTTTGTTTTGGTATATTTTAAGTATGTTTATCATTTACACTGACATTTGTCAATCTTCGTCCTCCCTTTTTAACAAGGGAATTTTAATGTATGGAGCTGCCTTGTCTTGCTATCCTGTTTTACACTTTGTTAAAAATGTGTAGGTTCAAGTGGAAGTGACAAAGACATAATTCCTATTACTTTACCGCACAGCTAGTAAAGCTATGGTTGTCTCATTCCGACAAATGGCTGCTTCTCATGGGATGAGGAAGGAAAAACAGAAAATCTCTGTCACAAAAGGTCACTGCTGCTATGATCTTTCTTGGCCACTTTTAGTCTTTTTCTATTACTTTTAGGGGGAGTATCTTTACCTTTTAATTCATCTCTCTTCACCTGTTATCCTAAAGAGAAAAATTGTGACTTCTTAGAGTGAGTTCTGGACTTTCAAATAAGTCCAGTTTTGAATATTATCTCAGAAATATATTAGATGTATAATCCTGGGTAAATCATTATTTTTTTCGGAACTTCTGTTTCCACATCTGTAAAATGATACCTACCTCCTAGGATGATTGTGGGGGTCAAATGAGATGATGTAATAATGTATTTTGCAAATCTATACATACTGTCTCATAGCAGGTAGACAGAATTCAAACAAAATTCCTTGAGGAGGCTTAGATCTGACATATTTTTAGAAAAAATTATTCTCTTTCTACTTTCCCAGTAATTCTATGGTTCTAGAGGGAATAAGAAATGAAGAGGTAGAAAGGAAATCAGAACAGGAGGAATCAGTCTGAAGGGATTGTCCTGTTTTCTTCACCTTCATTGACTTTCAAACTCTTAGAAAGAGTTAGCTACCCTCACTGACTCCAGTTCTGGATAGCGTATTCACTCCTCACCACTCCTCACCTTGTTACAGAAAAAGCTCTTCCCAGAGTCATTAATCCACTTTTTTTTTTTTTACCAGTCCTCGCCCTCTTTAATGTCTCTTCAGTATGTAACACAGTCTATCGATTTCTTCTTCTTGAAGGGCTTCACTTCACTGACTTATCTGAAACTTTAGGACCAATCCCTCATCTGTAAAATGGGGGTAGTAATCACTTGAGTGATTATTCACAGGATTGTTACATCACAGATGAAATAATAGGTGATTAGTTCTGAATAAACATTAAATGAATATATACATACACATGCATTCGTATATATATATATGTATATATGCATAGGTACACACATATAGTTATGTGTATCTATACATATATATGGTGTTCTAAATCTGAGTGCAGTTTTAAGCTACTAATATTTTTAAGGTCTTAAAGCACTAATTGTCACGAATATTAATTAACAGCATCCCCAAAGTGCATCTTAAATTACACAGCTCAACATTGCACTAAACCTTTTGGGACTCCATATATATGTTTGAAGAGTCTATACCTTGAAGGGTGCTGTTATTACTTCTTGTGCACAGTAAGTGCTTTATAAATTATCATGTTACATCTTTCGATAGCTCTCTTCTCCCATAAAAAGGTAACTAAAGTTTGGGATACACATGGTTGTATGGGAATAAGTTATATATTAAATAATGACAGAATCGAGAAATGGCTGGTTCCCTGTTCTGATCTGCTCCTGGACAACTTTTTTGTTGTTGTTTGCGTTATTGTTTACTTTTTACTAGAACCATGAAGTGATCTAACAGCCCTGGCCTTACACTCCAAACGACAATGGTTGGAGAGGGGAGGAAAAGTAGGAGATTGCGGTTAGGGGAAACTAGCTGCTGCTAGGAGACCGGGGAGATGGATGGTTAAAAATCCTGGATTTCATAAGGAGAACTGAAGCTTGACCTGAAACAATAAGTAAGAAAGGACAGAAAGCTGAGTGTCACAGTCATTGTCAGAGCAGATTCCACCAATATTTGAATGAAAGAATCTGAAAGATCAGTAATAGGAATGGACTGAGATAAACAATGTTTTTTCTTTAAAAGCTCCTTATTAAAAAAAAAATAAAATAAAAAACAAACCAAAAAAACTCATTTATTATTTTCATGTTCAAAGGTAAAAGTGAATGAAAGGCTTGTGAGAGTATTAGCATTGATAACATATGAAACATTACATAGTGCAGACACTAAAATTTTGGAACATCTTGTAGAATAAGAAAAAGAACTACCATTAGACAATACTTATAGATTTTCAGAATACATTATTATAACAATCCTGCGAGGTAAGTACTATTTTATAAATAAAGAAACAGAGGTTCAGAAAAAAAATAATTTACCCAGGACTATCCATCTATTTCTGAGGTCATCATGGTCTTTGTCAAGAATGAAGGACATACAATTCCTATGAGTAAAAATAGGAGCTGCCTTTCAGGAATACCCCTTCTATTTTTCCATCCTCTTTTGGGCTCTCTTATCTTTGGAGTAATTTTGACAACATTATCTGACATCTGACAACACATGAGTGAAAACTGTTGGCCTAAATATCTTATCTTGATCAATTCAATCAGTGGATGAGTCATCATGTATCCGTTTAGTAGTTACCATATTCCAGGTGTCAGTTTAGTGGATAGAGTGCTGGGCCTGGAGTCTGGAAAACTTGAGTTTAAATCTGATCTCCAACACTTAGTAGCTGTGTGACCTTGGACAAGTCACTTGACCTCTCCACTGGGGAAAGAAATGGCAAACCACTCCAGTATCTTTGCCAAGAAAACCCATGGACAGTATAGTCCATGAGGTCATGAAAAATAGGACATGACTAAACAACAATTAACAACATGCCAGTTACTGCACTAAACCCTGAAGAAACAAAAGAATTACTCTATACATGTAGGGTATATACAGAGTAAATGGAGGGTAATCTCAGACTTCGTTGTTATGATTCAATCAAGTTCAACTCTTCATGACCTCCTTTGGGGTTTTCTTGACAAAGATACTGGAATAGTTTGCCATTTCCTTCTCCAGTTCACTTTACAGATGAGGAAACTAAAGCAAACAGGGTTAAGTGACTGGCCCAGGGTCACACAGCTAGCCAGTGTCTAAGATCAGATTTCAACTCAGATTTCAGCTAGCTTCCTCTTCAGGGGCAGCCTCAAGGCATTGTGGAGTGAAGTCAGACACTGACCACGCCCAGGTCATCCTCTGCATCCTGGGCCATTCTCAGTGGTCCTGACTTTGCTTTCCACTGGACTTTAATAACTCTGGAAGAGAATGAGGCTAATAATTTTGGACAACCCTGCCTCACTGAAATCCAATTCACAAGCAAGTCAAGACATCACACTGTGATGCCATTGGTGGTCTTTAAAGCAACAACCATCACCACCAAGCATCACTTAGTAGTCTGACTAGTATTTCTCTCTGTCTGTCTTTCTGTCTAGCTAGTTAGTTAACTAGCTAATCTATCTACTTAGATTGAACCTAGCTATTTCACCCAGGTTGTACATACATCAGCTACTCACTTCCCAATCCCACTGCTGATTGGCATAGGAGCTTTGCCCTATTTTATTTGAACCTGGCCTGGTTCATCTCTGCATGGGTAGCCTGGTGGTCCTCCTCTGGTGGTGAGGGTAGAGCTCACTCCGCACTAGAAATAACAATTTCTAGTCCTGACACAAATGTAGCTCAGAACTCTTGACCTCAAGCTACTCATAAGACTATCTCCTCAATAGTAGGGATTACAGTGAGAAGACATAAGAAAAAAATTGCCAAGAATCACATAGGATAAGGTTTGGAGAAGATATAATTTGCATCAGTGGACGAGTGCCTAAATTAATAAAGTCATTAATCTATCAAAGTCCACATAAAGACTAAAATATATTATGGATAAGTAGTATGTAAGCTTTGAAGTTTTCAAACTAAGGGATTTAAGTTATTCTTACGATCCCAGTAATTTGTCTTGGGAAGGACTAGCATTGGTGACTTCCATTCCATCCAAGGCATGTTACTAATAGACTCAGTTCTCCCCAGAGCTGGGAAAAGGGTTAAAGGGAAAGTAAAAAGAGAGGGCACAACCGGGGTCTTCCTTTTATAATGGCTACAAAAATGGAAAGGAAAACAACTCTGAAAAACTGTACTGTGATCAGTGTCATGATAAGTAATGAATTCCTAGGGCTGCTGCTGAAATATTCTTCCTCCCTCTTTGACCATGATCGAGAATTACAGAATAAGATGAATATTGTTAGATATTTCAGATATACCAATATGTGCATTTATTTTGCTTGACCATTCATTTGTTACAAGGTTGAACGATTGTGGAGGACGATAGTAGGAAAGGAGAGGGCAGACTGATGACAATGAGGCACAAAGAAGAAAAGGTTGTAAAGCAATCATTTAAAATATGGAAAAGAAAAAAGCACAGATAGGGCAGTTCTTTTTCGCTTGTTTGTTTTTGTTTCTACAGCTGAGTTAAATTTACCATGTACTTAAAGATCACATAGGATAGAAGTTCATAGTTTCACATATAGTCTTTTTTGTTCATTGGATAGTGAAATGTTCATATATTTTGGTGTCTGTCAAGTTCACAAATAAAAAAAATCAAACACAAATATAACAATGATTGAAAAATGAACATTTCAGAATAGTCTAAACTAATATCTGCAAATGCCCGTATGATTCACCTTCGTTACTAAGACATTCATTGTACAAACATAAAAAAGGAAACTTCAGAATGTTTTCTAAGAAGGCAAGAGAACCACCTGCCTTGGCTCTTTAATGGTTAATTCACTCCCCTTCTCTATAAAGTTAGAGACTTTCTTGACTTGGACACAATGTGAATAATGTTCCCAGTTGTAATAATGCTTTGGGGACTAATCTTTATTTATATTCCCTTTTGTAATACAGGATAAATCTGGCCAGCAGCTGGGAGCGTGGGTGTAACAGGAGGGCCTTCCCAAAGTCCCATTCTTTCCAGATCAGCAGCTTTCTTTTGACCTAAACTAAAGTCTGGCTCATTGAAAGAAAAACATGCCTGCAGGGGAGATACCTCCAGCACAGCCTTCCATCCCTTTGTGTTTTCTCCCCAGATTCTTCCTGATAACAAAAACTGTAATGCAGAAAAGAGGCCAAGAGATTTGTGGAGAAGGATACATTTAATCACAGCTGTTTCCCCACCTCCTGAATTCTGAGAAGCCAATTCCCTTTTCAGAGATACAGAGAGCGGTAGTAGCAAGCAATTTGGGCTCATGATTCAAAATCACATTTTTACATTCCCACATTGATCTGACAGGTGTTGTCTCAAGATCAGGGACTTTGGTAGGAAAGTATTCTTTTGTACTCCTCTCCCCACCCTTTGTGGAAAGCAGAGATTGTTGGGGGTGGGGATGATTTGGGGAAGAAAATAGGAGATTATAATTTAATATTCATGAGTTTTCACTGGTCCCAATACCCCTTTACTCTGCAGAAGTAAACTCTCAGCGTGATCTGTCTTAATGGTCGTTTTTAGTGCCCAATGGTAGATTCCCAAGGGTTGGAGTGGTTGTTGGAGATGAATGTTGGTTGGTGAAGACAAATTCCCAGGAGCCCTGACCAAAAGAATACTTTAATACAGTGTCTGAAATTCTAGTCATTCTCTTTGCCATTTTAAGGAAGAGAACAGAAGCCTTGGGAGAGATGACTATTTCCGGTGGTTCAAGAAGAGAAAGTGCAGGACAAATGGGCAGACCTGGAAGTAGCTGAGATTACTACTGAAGCTGTCAACCCAAGCACAGAATGAGGGGATGGCAAGTCAGAAGAGAGTGGCCATAACTTCTGCTGCTGCTGCTGGACTGCCAAACAACTACAGCCAGCACCACAGGCATCACGAGCTGGGGGAGATAGGAAAACAGGATGCTGTGCTAACTTAAAATCACAGTGTGATTGGTCACCAGGGCTGAGCAGAAGGCAGGTGGAGCCAACACCCTGAGGGCCATCTCTATAATCCTGCTACAGTACTATCGGTGATTTCTCACTCCGTACCCCTGGCTCCTTTTCCTCTCCTGACTTCCTAAGGCACAGATGAACTATCATTCATTGAGTCATTCCTGAACTGGTATGGGTGCATCTGGAGCTTGTACTCATTCACCATTGGTACAGATCATCCTTAGAGTTGCTGTTCCAAAGCTGAGAGAATAACTGCTACAGGGCCTGGGAAGATGAATTCTGAAAGACTGGTGTGGGGAGTGTCATTTGTAGAGGGGAAAAGTGGAGCCACCATGGGGCAGATGGCAAGATGGAATGTCCAAGTGGGTGAATAAGTGAATGATGAATGGATGGTTGAATGAATGAATGACTAAATAATAAAGAAGATAAGTGATTGCTATGTGCAAAGCACTATGCTCACACCTTATGGTACAAATAGAAAAGATAGTCACTGCTATGAAACAGTTCTTATCCTAATAGGGGAATACAACACATATAGGTTTCAGTAGCACATCAGATGGAAAGGTCTACCCTTTATAAAAAATGCAGTGGCAAAAATAAAAGGTGGTATATCCTCATAAATGTAGTTTTCGTAGATAAAACTATATCCATTTTCAATGTCAAACCATTGGGAAGTGGTAAGGATTTTGGTAATGAGGAGCTTCTTTTCCAGGTCTTCCTTAGCTATGGCTACTAAGCAGGTGGTGATGGTTGTTTCGTTCATCATCCTTTGGTTGCAAAGAGGACCAGTGACATCCAGTGTACGGTTTCGACTTGCTTATGAGTTGGATTTAAGTGAGGCAGAGCTATGCGAAATCATCAGCCTTACTCTCTTTCCCAGAGTCATTGAAGTCTAGGGGCAAGACAAAAGCAAAGACCACTGGCAATGGCCCAGGATGCAGAGGATGACCTTGGCATGTTCAGTGCCTGACCACTCCACAATGCCTTCAGGTTGCCCTTGAAGAGGAAGCTAGCTCCCAGCTTGCTTCTCTATAGGATTTGTTTCCCTAGAGTATAATTTAAGGGGATGAGCTGGAAATTCAACTAGTGGTCTGGGGAACATTGCTCTTCCCCAGGCTTCTTGGATTCAGGGTCACGGATTGTATTTACCTGAATCTGAAAGAAAAGGATTGGTTAGCATTGTGGTGATGATTTGATTCACCTGTTTCTCCCTCGATTCCTTGTAGCTTCAGTTATGCTGGCTTGCCTGCTCTTTGGTGGCAACTGGCTGGCAGTTGCTGTTAGTATTAGTGTTGGAGAGGATGGAGGGCTCCATTTTCCTCAGGGGTTACTCCAATAGATGAAGGCTACATAAGTGAGCGTTTCAGCAGAAGGGGTGAAGGAACTGCTATTCCTTGCCCTGTTGGGCTCAGGGGCCTGAGCCATCTCCAGTACTATTTAAAAGGAGATTGTGGTTGTAAAATGTGATGGTTAGGAGGCAAAGAAACAAAGGTTATAAATGTTTTACTCTTTTATTTGGTAGGAAAGTTTCAGGTAGTCCCTCACTGCAAGTCAGGTGTATGTGTTAGCACATATATATGAATGTATTTTGTATATGTGTATATTGTAAAAATATTCCATTTATATACCACACATGTACATAAACATACATGTATACATACATGTGCATATATACATGTGTGTGCATGAACATACTTACATGTGAACATACAATAATTATTATGAACTAATCCTACTATGCCTCTTTTTACATTTTTTAAAGCATAAAGGGTTAATGGACTTTCACTGATAATGGGCTTTCAATGACTTTGTATGTGGCAGTGTTTTATACATAAAATATGCACAAAATAAAGTATAAATGAATTAAATATTTTAGTTCTTAATATATGCTAATTATTGTAAAGCAGGGGATACAAATATTATATTGTGATGATATTAAATGTAAAGTTGTTCTGGACATACACTAGGAGGGGTTGGGACCAGCTAGATATAGAGGACCTTAATAGACACTCACCGATTAGACCATGTTTGGGGTCCAAAGAGTTAAGACCCTGGGAAAATAATAGGAAGATGGTGCCTGTGCATGTGTGTATCTATGTCTAATTATATTAATTACTTATCCAAAGTTGAACTACATCTGAATGCCTGGTGTAAATACAATTTTATCTTAGTTAAAGATGGAGAATAGGTATACATATACATATGTACATACAGTATTTTATTTTAAAATTTTCAAACAATATTCATTATTGATATTGACCTGTAGTTTTCTTTCTTTGTTTCATCTTTTTTTCTGGTATGAGTATTAGAATTATATTTGTCATTTTATAGATTGTGATAGTGTTTTCTTTCTCCTTTTTTATTTTGAGAATGAGTGTATTGGTTTCCATTACTCTATAACAGTTTGGTAGAATTTGCTCATAAGTACGTATGGCCCAGGGTTTCCCCACCTTTTTAGTGTCTCTTTTCTAGATAATTATATAACTTTTTTTTTTCTATTCCCTCTTTCAAGATTTTTTTCTTCTTTCCTCCTTATTTCTCTTTTTAAAGGTATATTTTGAGTTTAATTTTCTGATTCACAGGTCATACATAGCCTTTCATTCATTCTTTCAGTGCAATTTCTCTATCCCTCTTAGAGTAGCAACTTTGAAGTCTCATTCTATGCAATTTTTATGAATTCACTTTTGAAGATCTGGTCCCAACCTCACTTATGTTTCTGCCCTGATTAAGAAATATCAGTTCCTGAAGGAAACACATTTCAGCAGAAACATGCCAGGTATTACCTGATTCCCAAATCCTAAGGCCCATTAATTTTCACCACCACCACCAGCCCCATCCTACTCCACACACACTATGCCAGTACTCTGGGCACAATTTCAATTCTTGGGCTTTATCCCTTCTTGAGATTAGAATATGGCCTTCGGAAACATGATATTGACTCAGGGAAGGCATCTTTTCCTTGCACAAATTTCCACCACAAGGTCTTCATCTGCCAACAAAGGCATACACCTCCTGCATGGACATACTCTTACATCATTCCCTTTCCCTCTTTGTAGCACACGGCCCTGGTCCAGTCCTCTGATCCCATGTCATACACCACCCCCCTCTCCGCACGCCTCCCCAAACCCGCCCCGACCCCGCGCTCCCCGCAACCACCCCCACGCCCTGCTTGCCTGCATCCAATTCCCCTAACAGTCCATAGGAATCACCACCCTTTCACTATTCAATTCTGCGCTTGGTAGGGGTACATCCCTTTTCCCTTTTGTCTTCACATTTACAACCCCCCTCTCTCCATTCCTTTACACAAAAGATCAATGAGGGTTAGAGGATTTGGTTCACGGTGCATCACTTCATCTCTTAGACCTGGGGCTTCTCCTGGATCTTTAAATTCCCCTGAAATCTTTAACCCCTTTAGTGCTGTTCATGTGGTTGTGCCTTTTTTTCTTCTATAGATCAATCTATCTTTTTTTTAAAAAAGACTTATAAACATGAAATGATTAATCATTACTTCATCTTTTTAAAAATAATTTTATTCATTTACCCACCTTGTACGTCTGTAATTTGAGTTTTTTGCAAGTCAGATCATCTCTTCACCTCTGGAGCTCGTTGGCAAAAACATTTCACACATCTCTTTTTTGAATATTCAACTTTTTTTCACTGATAATTAGTCTGAAGTTTATAACATATGTTTGTGAGTGCTGCAGCTTGAGGCCCTTTATTTTTTGGAATATTTTATTCCATTTTGTTCTCAGATTTTTTTACAATTGTAAAATAATCTTATTTTAATAGAATTTCCTTCCCATTTGAAGGCTTTTTTTTTTCCTCCTGGCTATTTACAAAAGTTTTTCACCATCAAACAGCAATTTATCATCAATAGTTAAATATAACAATTTGTCATCAAAACAATTAAATTTAAACATTATGTGACTTGTACTTTGAAAGATTTGGGGGCTTTTTTCTCTTTGGATATCTGTGGATCCTCTCAATTTATATTTTGCTGTCTATATTTAAAAGTTCTGTGTATTTTCCTTATGTCATTGTAGTTTTTCTTCTGTTTTAACTTGTGCTCTTATTCTGGGAAATCTAGGATCTTTCACCTATCTTTATGCATCTTGATTCCAAGCTCACCTACTTTCAATTGTTGGAGTTTGGGTGTTATTTGACCTCAGTGATTTTTGTGTGTGATCACATAACCACTTTTCTTAGTCTTCTAGTTGTGGGTTTGGTTGGTTGGTTGCCCTCCTTCATCTTCGAAGAGGACTAAGATGAAATCACCATGATAAAGTGAAATTTCAGTGTATTCGACTGTGGCTGATCAGACCAATACAGACTCAAAATGCTCTACCACAGGATGGGCACAGATAGTCCGTATGAATATTTGGGGTGCATATCCCAAATTTGTGCATCCTGAGTTTACTTTGTGCTGTCTCAATTCTGCTTTGCTCCAAGAGCACAGCACCCTTTCTGATGTGGACACACCATGCTGACTGGTCCTGTGCCAGTGTCTCGCATGTTGCACAGTCAAATCCAAAGATCTTGACAGACACCTTGAAAGTGTTGCTTCTTCTGACCACCATGTGATCAATTTCCTGCCCCATCAGAATTCTCCAGAAAACAAAAAGTAAAAGAAAAGATTTGTGGTTTTAATTCTGTCTTAAACTACAATTTCTAAAAACTATTCTAATTTCAAAATTAATTAATTAACAAGCTTTAATTTCCAAATTAGACTGTATTTGTGTTTTATTCTTCATGGACAGTAGTTCTCTTTTGAACCATAAATTCTTGCTTTTGGTCTGTGAAACCTGTAGAAGACATACGGTTTGAATCTTTATTGTATTGGTCCATTACTCTTTATATTGTAGAATCTGTTTTAAGGTAGTTTGGTTTCCTTTGGAGATTTGATTCACTTTTCCTTTTGTTTGAGACTTCTCCTTAAACTATGTCAATATTTTAATTACATATATAATTTTATATATGATAATTTTAAATATTAAAATAATATTAAAAATAATTTTATGTATAACTCAATAATAATTAATCAATTAAAGTATCATTATCTTCATATTTTATTTTCTCCCTTCTCTTAGGATAAAGGCCATTCAAATTATGCTGCTTGTGACTTCAACCTTTCCATTGGGTGGTTAGCTGGTCTAGATTCCTGCCTTGAAGATTTCTTAGGAGGAGGGGACAATTAGTCCCAACTGATTTTCCAATTTGCTTTTCTCCTAGGATCCCTAGGTACTCTTTCACATCCTAGTATGTTATTTTAGGCAAAATGAATATACATATATATATATATATATATATATGTATGTATATATATATAATATATATACGTATATATATACACACATATATGCACATTTTCAGCCTGCCTCCTTTTTCCTCGTTCTCTTCTCCTTTTCTTCACATGTCCAAGCACCATCAACATCCACTGTTTCTTTCAGGGTTGGTGTTGGATTTTTGGACAGTTACTAGCTTCAGGGGATTCCTCTCCTACAGCTAGACTCACAGCTACAGGCCTGTAAGTTAACTTTTTTACTGACTATGGAAGGTCCATGAAGTTATGTGGGTAAGGAGTGCTGAGTGAACACTAAGAATTGAAATTCTTGAGAGTTAATTCATGATGTTTGTACTTTTTCTCAGGGGTTCTTTCTTTTTTATTTTATGGAAACTACAATAATTACTTTATCTTTACTGTATAAAACTCCTCCCTTTTTATTTTTGACTATGATACTATTTACAGTTTCCATTCCATCATCTTGCTGGTCATATGACTTTATCGCTTGATTGTCCCTTAACTACAACATAAAGAAGACATTTCTAATACTATGTGCTGTCTGACAATGGACTTAACAGAAAAATAGTTTCACTATACCTAGATCTCATTTCAGAAAAGGCTATAAGATCCCTTTTGGGAGATGTGGTAGATGAGTTATTATTCTATTGGTTGGACTAAATTGACCCTGGGTTCCTTCTAAATTCAGTTTTACTGAATTTATGAACATTATTTTGGCAACTTATTACAGAATGCTTATACCTTAACCAAACAAAAGAGAGTTAATGTGAATTTATATCACAAAGGGTTATCTGTGTGGCAGAGTTAATAGGATCATCTCTGCATATTAAAATACATTCTGGACAATATTAATTTGTAATTCTTTGGAGATTATACAAATCCAAATCTGGTACTATATGTTACGAGAACAATATTGGTATTCAAAAAATGGCCTTTGTTTTAGGAAAAAGTCAGAAGTTATTAAAAGAATTTTGTAATTTCCCAAAGTTAATCCAGCCCTCTAGACTACTCTCATTTTCCTGATCATCTGTGAGTCCAACTCTTATGGTAATGTCTGTCCAAGAGGTAGGTAGGTAGATAGATAGATAGATAGATAGATAGATAGATAGATAGATAGATAGATAGACAGATAGACAGATAGACAGATGGATGGATAGATAGTGACACTTTGTGTTTAGAGACAAAAATACATATATGCATGTTGAGGGCCAGGGTGGAGTGCAGTTGACAAGATCAGGATAGACCTTTGGGGAAACTGTTCTTTGAGACTGTGCTCATTATCATCCGGAAAGGCTCTCCATGCCTCCCAGACGTTGCTGTCTCCATGAGACAAACAAGAGAATTACAGAAAACAAGGGATATGTAAAATCGATGCCCTCTAGGCTCATAGTCTGATAATCAGTCTCAGAAGACTAGGCGGAGACAAGCAGAATGTCACATGGGCTTACAGTTTTTGTCTATAAATACCCAGATCAATAAAGTGGAATTGGTCTATCTTTTCCCGCCTCCCATGTCTCTTTCTTCTTCACCACATCACCGAGCCGTTTAGGGACGCGGGCCATCCGCTACTATGCACATGTATATGTGTATCTATACATTTGAATTTTACATATTCAGGATATGCGTCTGTAAAGAGAGAACTAGAGGTAACTATTGCTAGAGAAATATGTGGTTTGATACAGGATCAATGTAGCCACTGACATATATATTCATTTCTATTTAGTCATTTATATCTGTCTCTCCATTCTAATGGAAAGCCCATCAATTGTCAAACCAACTGCAACATCATGGAGAACACAAACATGTCATTAAAGGAATGTGGAAATGAAAAAAAAAAGAAAATAGTCACATGGCAAGAGCAAAGTGTCGCCAAAGTACAACTCATAGACTTCCTTAGTATCTTTGTGGTATCAAACAGCAGCCAAAAAAAAAAAAGATATCCAAGTACTTAGGGTGGATCCTAAGCGACAAACTCATGGGATACCACTGAGATAAGCAGGCAAAGAATGTTTATAATCTGTATCAATAGAGGGAATATGTATTCTATATTCTAACTGTGATGAGGTCACAGTTATATATAAGCACTGAAGTATAAAAAAAATAGTAGATAACTTTAATCTCTTTATTTAGTTCAGAATCTTCAGTCCTGGGTCCCAAAAGAAGAAACAATCTGTGAATCACAAACAGATGGGGTTAGCAAAGGGAAAGAAAAGTAATACCTGAAGAAGTCCCTTTCCCCAAAGTAGAAGGATATTTGAGAGTAATCATTTAGAAGGCAAAGGAGACAACAAACTGAGTTAATGTTGGTTGGATGTTGGTGCAACACTCAAGCCATGCCTCTTTTCTCTGTCCTTCCTGTCACAACATCGTTGGTTTATCTCTTTTTTGGATCATACATTTCTTTGATGATCCCTCATATCCTGTTCCATGCTTCCAAATCATGTTTGGACATCTGTTGCAGCCTTTGTGTTAAAAGAAAACTTCATGTCAAATAAAAAAGCTATGAACTTCAGCAATTGCTTTTTCTCTCTGTATCTCTACTCTTGGTCCATGAGATAAAGAGAATGAATTAGATAGATGTTCACTAAGGGCTCTCTTCCAAATCTCAACCCTATGCTCCTATGAACCAGAAAACCAGTTCAGGACAAATTTCTAGAGAACGCATATATCTTCAAGAGATGTCATTTGCACACAGAAGGATTGCGGAGAGTTTTTGAACTTTTAGGAAATTTCTATCCTGAAAGAAGGGTGACATATTATGGACTATTATACTAAAACCAGTCCAAGATTTACTTAGAGTAGAGCTTACTACACATAAATGGTGGGGGACAGAGCAAGAGATAAGATAAAAATAATATCTCTCTAAGCAGTATGTGGCACTGCCTAGCAAGGTAGGATGAGCTATCAGTAATTCCCTGAGTCAGATTTCTCTGCGCATCATCCAGCCCTTTGTTCCTCCTCCCTTTACATGGGGAGACTTACTTTAGCATTCTACTCCTCTTCAAGGGCATGGCTGTCTCTTTATAAGCAACCCAATTCCTTTCTTTTCATGGAGGGTAGGGGAGAGGAGAGGGGCATTACTTTATTTTGAAATCCCTGGCATACATAGACCACTAGGGAAGAAGGCAAGAGAAAAATCTCTGTGCTTTTCTACCTTTGCAGTCTAGAGTTCTTGTCAGTTCATGACTTTGTTTTTAGGAATATTTGAAGTTTTGGGTGATTTCTCAAATATACACAGTCCAATCCTAATCCTTCTTCCCCCATCTCTTCTGCCCAATATCTCTCAAGTGTGACTCTCAGGCTCCTAGCCCAGCTAAATTAAACAATATGTTGTTTGACTCTGGAAGGAACAATCTGACTCACCACCCGGAGCTGGATGAACAGTGAAGGTTTCACTCAAACTCATAGTTCTTCAATCACACTCATCCTGATTGAAGATCAATTTCAGTCACTTGTGACCGCCTCACCATTCTACAGTGCTCCACACTTGTGTCTCCACTTCATGATAGCATCTCTGCCCTCCTTCCCCTTGACTTGCTTACCGGGATCAAACTCTTACAAAATGATTGGGATCCAGAGAACACTGAGTAGTTCACCCATCTAAAATTTCTCAGTTTCCATTTCATAACTAAGCCTGACCATCCCTTTCATTACCAACCACATCTACTACTTAGCTCCCCTCTCCTTCCTTCAAATTTCATCTATATAACAAAAAAAAAGGGGGGGGGGTTGGTGCTTAATGTGAACGATAGAGAAATGGCATTGGAGTCAGAAAGGTCTGGGTTCAAGAGCTACCTTTTCACAGACTGGCTGTGTGAACATAGGCAAGGAATTCTAGCTCTCTCGGTGACCCAGAAGAATGCTTTAAGAATATGTTAGATTAGAATAGTTTGGGAGCTAGAAGGAATCTCAGGGATCATCTCAACACACTCTTCAATTTACGGATGAGGAATTGTCAGGGAGACTTTAAGATCACACAGAGAGTGAGCCTCAGAGGTGATTTTTGAACCTAGATTTTTGAATCTAGCATCAGTCCTGTTTTCATTTTTTTTTCTATGTTGGTAGAGAGAGTTTTCACATTCAAAATTCCCTACATTGATGATTTTCACAAGGCTGGATCATATATGCATGTATGCATATGAAAATATGTTATAAGATATATATTTGAATGCACAATATAACATATGGTATACTATAACAATGTGCAACATAGCATGTTATATCATGATATGATGTGATATGAATAAAATGTGATGAGATAAGACAATAACCCAACATATTATATTATCATATAGCATAACATTATAATATAGCATAATATTCTATACCATCCTATTATATTCTATATTACATCATATTATATTGTATAATATAATTGTCATATAATATGTTAATGTTACAATATCACCTTACATTATATAAGTACACAGTATATGTCTCTGTGTTTCTAGATTGTATATGATATGTATGTATAAATGTTTCCATTAAAATGTATACTCTTGGAGGGTAGTGATCATATTTTTGCCTATTTTTTTGAATCTCCCTTTCACCTAGCACTTAGCATAGTCTCTGCCTCAAAATTTAACCAAATACTTTCTGGTTGATTGATTTATAGAAGTTTATATGTCCATATTCGTAAGTTTCAAGTGGGGGGGGGCACTTTAGAGGTCACCTAGTCCAATCTCTTCATTTTATACTAAGGCCCTGCAAAATTCAGTGACTTACCCAAGGGTATCCGGCTAGAAATAAAAGAAATGGAAGTTGAGTCCAGGTCCTCTGACTCCAAACTGAGTACTTTTCTCCCTATACCCAATTACCTCTACTACCTATTCCATGGCCATCTTTCCAAATTCCTTGAAAGCCTTGTCTCTAATTCCCGTCAGCCCCATCTCAGAAATGTGCTCTTATCTCAGCACTGATCATAGCAGAAAGATTACCCTTTACCATTGCTGTCGAATTTAGGCCCCTGTAGACTCTAGATAAATTTCTAAGAAGACAGACTAACTCAGCCTAAGGGAAGAGAATTGAAACCAAACTGCTGCGAAACAGATTCCACTAAAAAGTATTTTTTTGTTCTCTTTGTTTCCATTCTAGCCATCCTGACTTAATAACTCTAACAGACTCACGAGAGATATACTAGCCTTTCCCAGAATTGCTTTGCTGGAATGTCATCCGCACACAGCTGACACAAGGAGCCGTGAGAGTCAAGCATGAGCTAGAAAAGCTGGAGGGAATTAACATCAACACCATGGTCTAGGTTCCATCCCAAAATGCCATTTTAGATAATTGAAGCTTATGAAATGATTTTTTAACCACAGTGCCTTTCTTATAAAAGGAAGATGTTCATTTCCAGGGCCTTTACATCCCTGTATTGAAAACTGAAAAGGGTAATGTACTATTCACACCAAAAAGGATTTGAAGACATAGGAAAGATGGAGCAATTCAATTGGCTCATCATCAGAAAGTCTTAATGGACTCTGGGTAGAAATGGTTGCTCAGAACAAATGAGTCACAGATAGAATGGTAAATAACTTCTTTCTAAAGGAAGTAGAAAATGTCAGAGGACAAGGATTTTCCAAAGCAAAATGGACCAAAAGGACTAAGAAGGGAAAGATGAATGGTTTTCACTGAGCCTGTAAAGCTTGGTAATGTAATCCCAGTCCTGTCCCAAGGGCTTTATTGGACCTTGGGGTTCCCAAGCTCAGCAGTGGTGCTAGGCTAATTTTTCTATACATCTGTGTAATACATCTTGTGTAAGCTTTGTACCAGCAAGCACTTTTCTGTAAGGAGAGCCCTTAGAATGGTGGGACTCATTTTCCTTTCCTTCAAGCTTCTGTGAATGCAGCTGTGCTAGTCCTTATGTAACTTAGTAAATATAACTGTTCATTTTTCTTAACATCTTCCTTAAAGGAAACTTGGTGTAGCAGATAAGAGAGCTGACCTTTAAGCCAGGAAGATTTAGGTTCAAACCATGTGTGATAATGGGCAAGCCATTTAATTTCACACTGCCTCAGACAATTTCCTAAAATATAGATGGGTTGCTGACTTGCCTAAATGGAATTCACTACTATGATCACATGCCCAAATTCAATTGTATCAAAGCAGAGTGGCATTGTAGTGAAAGTCAATCAGTTGATAAACGTTAAGTATCTACTGGTAAAAGGCATTGTATTAAGTGCCAAGAATACAAAGAATGGCCTACACAGTTCGTGCCCTCAAGGAGCTCACTTTCTAAAGGCAGAGAAAGTATGAAAATGTCTATGTACAAACAAGATATTTACAAGATAAAATGGGGGTGATCTCCAAAGGAAGGAGATGGCTGGAGGGGATGCACATCTTTTAGAAAGTAGGATTTAAGCTAAATCTTGAAGAAAGTCAGGAAGCAAGGTGATGGAGCTGAAAAGAAAGAGAGTTGCAGGCATGGGAGGGTCAGACAATGAAAGATAGAGAATTAAGAACTTCTGGTCATGTGAGCAACAAGATGAAGGATGAGACATTTTATCTAATCCCTGTATCTCTGAAACTTCTCCGAAACATAAATTTTGTGCCAAAGATAAAGGAACTTCAGCTGTTTCCCTGGAAGAGGACACCAAAAATCCACAAGAAGTTAAAAAATTAAAACTAAAACAAACAACAAAAACTCTTGAACTGACACTTGCTGACCTTGAGCTCATTCTGCCCGGTTCCCCTAGCTATCACACAACCAGCAGCAAAAAAGGTTTACAACAAAACCCACCCCCACATTCCAGTTCCAGGATGGAGAAATTTACCCTGGCAGCAACAGACTGACAGGTGGTCATATACATTCTGGGCAAAAGTCTGTTGAGGGCCACAACCCTGTAGCACCAACACAGAAAACCTCTAAAGTGCTGGTGTTGGACCAGGAAACTGAAGAATGAAGAGAATGTCACAGATCATCTGAATGGCATCCTGTGTGTTGAGGAGGAAGGGGCTATAATAAGGAAGTTGTGCAGCACTTCACTAATCCTGAAATAAAGAGTACAGCATCCATCCGGGGCATTCTGATCACCCAAAGTCATATAGGGGGAGGGGGTGGTGAATTATGAATTACTCAGCATTGAAGGAAGCTGATCCACTTTGAGATCCTACCCTGAAGGAAACCATGATCAGAAGGGGAACTAGTCAGAAGTGAGCAATAACGATAATCCGGAAAGGGAGAAGATTAAAAGCACCAAAAATTTCAGGAAGAAGAAAGCTCAAAGACCTTGAATATAAACACATAAATCAATGGGATGAAACAATAATGACAAAAGGAAATATGATCTCCAGAACTAATAAAGGAGTTTAGGTTTCTATGAATAAATACTGCCAAAGAGGAGAAAAGAATCCAATATTTTCTGAGACAGAGGACCCAGTGGAATTTGAAGAGAACATGGAACCACAACATGCTATTCTTGAGTTGCTCAAAAGAGAAATGAGAATTATGAGAGTCAAGTTTATGTCCTATACAACAAAAATCAAAGGAAAAGTAGAAAAAACAGTCTCTAATGACTAGCCTCACCAAAGAAACAAAAGAGAAAACGAGAATGCAAAATACGCAGAAGTGAAAGACAACTTAGGAAAGAAGAGAAACAAAACAACATTCAAAGAAAATTTGCTCATTATGCAAGCAAGACATATGAATTTTTAAAGTTTATTTATTTTTAGTTTTCAGCATTCACTTCCACAAGTTTTAAATTTTCTCCCCCTTTCACCCCTCTCCTTCACTCCTCCCCAGGATGGCATGCAAATTGATATAGGCTCCACGTATACATTCCTATTAAACATATTTTTCCATTAGTCATGTTTCACAGAATTAGAACGAAGAGGAGGAACCATGAGAATGAAACAAAACAAAACAAACAATAAAAGAAAATAGTCTACTTCATTCTGAATTCAGACTCCATAGTTCTTTGTCTGGATTTGGATGACATTTTCCATCATGAGTCCTTTGTAATTGTTTTAGGTCTTTAATTGTTCAGAAGGGCTAAGTCTATCAAATTTAGTCTTCACACACTGTCACTATTACTGTGTATCATGTTCTCCTGGTTCTGCTCCTTTTGCTCAGCATCAGTTCATATTAGTCTTTCTAGGCTTTTCTGGAGTCCCCCTGTTCATCATTTCTTATAGCACTATAGTATTTCATTACATTCATATACCACAACTTGTTCAGTCATCCCCCAATTGATACATATCCCCTCAATTTCCAGTTCTTGGCCACCACGAAAAGAGCTACCATAAATATTTTTATACATGTTAGTCCTTTTCCCATTTTTATTACCCCTTCGGGATATAGCCCTATAAGAGGTATTGCTGGGACAAAGGGTATGCATATTTTTATAGCCTTTTGGCAAAATCCCAAATTGCTCTCTGGAATGGTTGGATCAGTTCACGTCTCTGTCAACAGTGAATTATTGTTTCAATTTTCCCACATCTTCTCCAGCATTTATCATCTTCCTGTTTTGTCATGTTACCCAATCTGATAGGTGTGATGTGGTACCTCAGAATTGTTTTGATTTGCATATCTCTAATCAATAGTGATTTTGAGCATTTTTTTATATTACTATAGATTGCTTTAATCTCTTCCTCTTAAAACTGCCTGTTCATATCTTTGACCATTTCTTAATTGAGTAATGACTTGTATTCTTATAAATTTGACTTAGTTCTCTATTTATTTTAGAAATGAGGCCTTTATCAGAGCCACTGATTGCAAAAATTCTTTCTGAGTTTTCTACTTCCTTCTTAATCTTGTTGGCATTGGCTTTGTCTAAATAAAACTTTTCAATTTAATATAATCAAATTTATCTATTTTGCATTTCATAATGTTCTCTCTCTTGTTTGATCATAAAAGTCCTCTACTCTCCATAAATCTGACATAAACTATTCCTTGCTCCCTTAATTTGCTTATAGTATCAGCCTTTATGTCTAAATCACGTATCCATTTGGACTTTATTTTGGTAAATGGTGTCAGATGTTGGTCAATGCTCAGTTTCTACCATACTATTTTCCAGTTTTTCCAGCAAGAGAATATGGATCCTGAAGACAGGATGTGTAGAGACAACCTAAGGATCTTAGACTTCTCAGAAGAACATAACAGGACAAAAAAACCTTAACATCAGAATGAAGGAAATAACAAAAGATCTGCCAAGAACCTCTAAACATAGAAAGTGAAACTGTAAGAACTCACAGATTAATTCCAGTAAATTAATACACAAATAAATGACAAAGGTTGCAAACACTAAGACACACAGTGTTAAAATTTAACAATTCAATTCAGAAACAACAATTTCTGCAAGCTGTCAGAAGAAAAACTTTCAAAGACAAAGGAAAGGATGTTCAAATAAAGCAAGACTTCTGTGCCTATTGTAAAACACAGGAGGAAGTAGAATGATGTTTTCCAACGGGCAATGGAGCTCAGGATGTATTCCATGATGACTTTAATCTGCAAAACTTAACAATGCAGGCAAAAGAAGAACATTCAATGATGAAGATTTTAAAAGATTTTTAGAAATAAAATCAGAACTGAACAGATTGTTTTCCTTTTGAACATTCCAAAATTGAAAGAGAATTCTACTTGATTAACTGAGAGGAAAACAAGGAAAAGAAAAGAATTATACAACTAGATGAAATTATACAACTAGGAACTAATAATAAGCAAAACCTCAAAGGGAAAAGGATAAAGAATAAGGAGACAAGAAGTGAAGGGTGAAGGAAAGAGGGCCAGTGGGAACCCAGACACCTTAAAAAAAGATTAAAGTAAAGTAACTGAATGAATATAATACACCTTTTTTTTTTTTTACAATGGAAAAGGGGAAAATTATTAACTTGAAATAAAACAATATTTGAGATAAGTATAGGAAAATATAAACCTAACTGATAACTTTAAATGTGAATGGATTAAACAACTCAGTAAAGCAAACAAACAAATAAAATTAGGTTAGATGAGAAAACAAAACCCCCAAATTTGTTGTTTAAAAGAAATGCATTGAAAATAATGATGACATCCAAGCAAGAGTTGCAATCATTATGTCCAATAAAGCAGAAGTAGACATTCAAAACATAAAAAGGACAAATTAAGAAACTATGCTATGCTAAAAGGAAACATAGTGAACAAATTGTTATCAATAATAACTTATGTACTCCAAATTCATAAAGGAAATATTAATGAACCTAAAAGAAGACATGCTAACAAAATAGCGTTAATATTCCTCTCTAATTTTTAGATTAGTCTTCAAAAATATACACGAAGAAAACTATCAGAGCAATAGATAGAAATCTTAAA
The DNA here is from genome assembly GCF_028372415.1 of Notamacropus eugenii. Lineage (NCBI taxonomy): Eukaryota > Metazoa > Chordata > Mammalia > Diprotodontia > Macropodidae > Notamacropus > Notamacropus eugenii. Next base: position 160,761,345 of record NC_092878.1, read on the forward strand.
TAATTCAATCTCAGAAAAGGAAATAGATCTACTTGTAAAGGAGGTATCAAAGAAAATTTTCCTGGTCTTGATGGATTCACAGAAGAATTCTAGCAAACTTTTAAGGGACTATTAATACTTCACAAATTATTCTTAAATATTGAGAATGAAATTTTGATTATATAAATACAGTTCTGATACTGGAAACAGGGAAAGATAAAACACAAAAAGAAGACACAGGCAAATATCATTAATGAACATTGATTCAAAACCTTTCAACAAAATCTTATCAGAATACAGTAATTTATCCAAAAAATCATTCATTATGATCAAGTGGGATCTGTACTGGGGATGGAAGAGTTGTTCTTTTGAAAAATAATCAACAGAATCATGTTAAAAATACAAAATATTCCAAATCAAATAATCCTTTCAACAAATGTAAAAAGGTCTTTGGGCAAAGTACTGCATTCTTTTTTGTTTAAAACAAAATGCCATGCAAGTATAGGCATAGATGGACAGAAAGCATAGAAAGCATCTGTCTAAAACCAAAAGTAAACATTCTATGCAATGAATCAAAGGAACCTCTTCCTTTAGATGGCGCTCTCCCCTCTATTCTATGATATAGTTCTGGAAATGCTGGCATTAGCAGTGAAAGAAGAGAAAAAAATTAAAGAAATTAAGATAGGTAAAGAAGAAAGGAAATTATCCCTGTTTGTTGACGATATGATGGTTTCATTGGGAAACCTAGAGAATTAGAAAACATGCAAATTAAAACAATAGCTACAGCAAAGATTCAAGCTACAAAGTGCATTCTCAAAAATCAACATCATTTGTGTATAATAAGAGCAAAAGAAGAAATTATAAAAAGTGAAATCTTATTCCAAATAGTTATAAAATCTATAAAATATTTGAGTGTCAGCCTTCCAAAGTACACGGAAGACTTGCATAGATTCAGTTGCAAAGTACAATTTAAATGGTGAAAAAATAACTTCAGTAGCTGGAGGAATATTCAGTGCTCATGGATAGGCTGGCAACATAACAAAATGACAGAACTAACAAAATAAATATCTACTTTTAATGACATTTCAATCAAATTACCTTGGAGGCACTTTACAGAACTCAACAAATTGATTACAAAACTCATTTGGAAAAAGACCTAGAATATCTAGAAAAATGATGAAAAGGAGGGGGATAAATGAAAATAGCACTTCCAGATCTCAAACTGTATTATGAAGTCATCAAAATTACCTAGTTGTCATTAAAGGAAAGAGAGTAGGAGAGTGAGACAGAGAGACAGAGATGAGAGAGAGAGACAGAGAGACAGAAAAACAGAGAGACAGAGAGAAGAAAGATCAGTGGAACAGGCTAGAACAAGAAAACTATTGAAATCAATAATCTATGTTTGATAAAGTGGAAAACATAAATTACAAATGGAAAACCTCCTTATTTGATAAAATTGACTGGAAAAAACTGGAAAGTGGTCTGGTAGAAATTTGACTTAGACCAACACCTTACATAATATTCCACAATATATTGCAAATGGGCATTTGACCATATTATTAATGATAATACTCCAAAAAAATTAAAATAGAAATAACTCATATATTTCTCACAGATGGGTACAAAATATAGTTTAATAAAAATATAGAGGCAGTTGCAAAAGATATAACAGATAAATGTGATTACTTGAAACTGAGTAACTTCTGCCAGAAGGTCTTAATACATAACTAATCCATAGAATAAAAAGAAAGGGGGTCAAATTGTGTGTGTGGGAAATTTTTGTATATTTTTTGTATTTGTATTAAATCCGCGATAAGACTTTGGTGTTTTATATACATATATATATGTGTATATATATATATGTTATATATATACACATATATATATGTATATGTATGTATGTATACATATATACACATATGCATATATATGTATGTATATGTATACATAAGTATATATGTGTGTATGTGTATGTTTGTATATATGTATATGTATATATACCTATGTTTGTATATATGCATAAATGTGTGTTTATATATGTATATATGTCACATCTACATATGTGTGTATATGTATATGTGTGTATACATGTATGTGGGTGGGTGTATATACATGATTATGTGTATATAATACTCTATGAAAATGAGGTCTTGGAAGAAGGGGGGGTCTCAGACCATGAGGAAGATCTGAGATCTCCTTCATTAACAGGGACCAGGAACTCTTTAGTAAAGTTTCATTGACTTAGAGCTTGGCCCCAATTTCTTTTAATGTGGGTTGGACAATTTTAATCCCCACAATGCATTATAGGTATACAAATACAAACATGCCTGTGTACCTATAAATATGTTCTAGATTTTATCTTAGATACTAAGATACATATATATTTTTATGTATAGAGACTGCCCATGGTCCTTCTCCCATTGACCTAAAACAAAAGTGTAACGATGCCTTCAAAGTGGTAATGCAACTAAGGTATTAAACAATGGTGGTATAAAAGGAAAGAAGATGAAGGAAAACTCATTGGATATTCTATCATATCAGAAGATTTAGTGTTAGAAGTGATTTAGCCCAACTCTCATCTTAAATCTCAACTTTAAAGGGTATAATAATGCTGTGATAAAAATACTTAGATGGTATGTAATTTATTAGTTTATAATATATATTAGTATTAGTAGTGATAGTAAATATATTAATATATATGCTAGTAATAATATGAGTATATATGCACATATATGGGCATCTTACTAATATATTAGTAGTGAGGTTATCTTTAATTGCTGTCTCATGTTTAAAAGTCTCTGTCGATGCACATTTGTGATTTTTTGTTTAGCATTTCTTTAATGTAGAGGAAACATATAGTTGCCCTATATCTCATTTATATTGTACATTTAGTCACTTTTCATTTCTTTCTTTTGGAGAGATTGTGGAAAAGAGAAAAACCTAAATGTTTACTTGGGAGCTATAGAGGGGATGGAAGCATAAAGAGCCAGAGAGTTTTAGAAAAAGAATATGACACTCTCTGGGGAGAAAAAATGGTCTACTCATTCAACATGAGTGGTTCCAGATTTGAAGGAGCCCCTTAGTAGAGAGGGAGATGAAATTTGCTTCAGTGTCCTTGTAGCCAGCCAGTATTATTTTATTTTTTATTTAAATTACACATATATGTATATATATGTATTACATATAAAAACAATTTGGCAATAGTTTTTATGAGTTTTGAATTCCAAATTTTCTCCCTCTTGCCCTTGTTCCCTCTCCTTCTCCCTCCTTGGGAAGATAAGCAGTTTGTTATAGATCATACATGTGTAATGATACAAAATGTATTTCCATTTTCACCATGTTGCAAAAGGAAATAGAGGGAAAAAACAAGAAAAATAAGATTTTACATATATACATTTATATACATATATGTGTGTATGTGTGTTTCAAATCTGCATTCAAACTATTTCAGTTCTTTCTCTGGAGGTGGAAAGCATTTTTTATCATTAGTCCTTTGGAATCGTCTTGGATTATTGTATTGCAGAGAATAGCTAAGTCACTCACAGTTGATCAACTTACAATATTGATGTTACTGTGTACGATGTTCTGGTTCTGCTCACTTCACTTTGTATCAGTTCATATAAGCCTTCTCAGCTTATTCTGAAACTATCCTGCTCCTTACTTCTTACAACACAATAATATTCTGTCATAATCATACACCACATAGCCATTCTCCAATTTCCAGTTTTTGCCACCATAAAAAAAAAAAAAACTGTAACAAGTATTTTTGTACATATAGATTCATTTCCATTTTTTGTTTGTTTGTTTGTTTGTTTTTATCTCTTTGGGGCACAGACCTAATAGTAGTATAGCTGGGTCAAAGTATTCATGGCTTTATGGCCTTTTAGGCATAGAGCCAAATGACTTCAGCATGGTTAGAACAATTCACTACTCCTCCAAGGATGCATCAGTGTCCCAATTTTCCTACACCCCTCCAAAAATTGTCATTTCCATTTTCTGTCAAATTAGTCAATCTAATAGATGTGAGATGATACATTGAGTTTCTTTTAATTTGCATTTCTCTAATAATGATTTAGACCATTTTTATATTATTATAGATAGTTTTGATCCACCTTTGTTATTGTTATTGTTTCAGTAATGTCTGACTCTTCATGACACTCATTTAGTATTTTCTTGGCCAAGACAGTAGAGTGCTTTGTCATTTCCTTCTTCAGTTTATATTACAGATGAGGACCACAGGCAAACAGGGTTAAGTGACTTGCCCAGAGTCACACAGCTAGTAGGTATCTGAAGCTCCATTTTAGCTCACAAAGGTAAGTCTTCCCAACCCCAGAACCAATTCTCTATTCATTGTGCCACCTAACTAACCCAAACTGCTGGGGATGGAAGCTCAATTCCAGGTGGACAGTCTTGGGCGGGTAAAGGTGGGAACTTCTAAATCTTAGAGTTCTCACGAGGCCCCCCCAGGAAACGACTGGGAATCGAGGTGAATCGAGCTGTCTCGTGTATTTCCGCCTCTTCCCGTGAGAAACGTGATGGGAGAGAGCTCTCCCCGCCCTCGAGATTGTCCCGGATCTGGGCACACTATTGTTATCTAACAGCACGGTATTCAGATGCAAACTATGCTGCTGGAGAGTTTAAGCAGGATCAGAAAAGCCTGAAAGTTCTTTTGGGCAGAGGGGCGTGGAGCGGACAGGACAACAAGGCTCTGCTTTTCCTCTCTCTTCTCTCCCCTCCCCCACTCTCCCCGCTTATACTTCTACTTCCAATCTCTTATTGTAAGATCTTTGCCTCCTTGGGAGATTCTTCGCTCCCTCCTAAGGAAGAATTCCCCTGCACTTGTAACTAGACCCTGAAATAAAGCTCAACCCTTGTTCGACTCTGGAACGTCCTTTCTCTCATACGAGCATCCAGTTTGGCCAACCGAAGACCTCGGGAGGTGAGGTAAGGGAAGACTCGGGTAGCCCTCAGGCCTCTAGGCCTGGCACCAAACATATAAATATGACTTGTTCTTAAATTTGAAAAGAGATCTTGGACTAGATGATGTCTCAGGTAACTTTGAGCTGTTATTTGTTTTGATAAAGGAGTCCAAGCAGTGATTTCTATTTAATTGAAAGACAAGAAATCTGACTTATCAGTTCTATCCAGTGCTTTAAGGATGATAATCATATGCTCAAATTAAATCAACAAACCTCAAAGAATCAGGAACCACAGAATTAGTTTGGGAAGACATCTCAGAACCCAATGAGCCCAACCTATACCTGAACAAGAATGCTATCTGATATCACTGATACATGAGCATCCATCTTTTGCTTAAGTTTCCTGTAGTGAATTAAAGAATTCAACTTTTTGGGCGGAAAAAACACCAGATCTTATGTATCCGTGTCCTCACTAGTGACTCGGCATTTGTCAACATAAAAATGGAAAGAAGCAAATATCCTCTCAATGAATACATGTGAGCTCCGAGGCAAGATAGTTACTACCTGAGGGTGGGTCATCTGTATAATGCCATGTGTGGCTGAGGGGGGGATGCTTTTCAAGTTCATAGAACCAAGAATCATTTACAAGGGAAAGAAGCAGAAAGGAGAAATGTGGTGCTTGCACATGATTTGAACATGATGGAATATGGAAAAGATCATTTTTTCCAGCCAATTCTAGTATTGCAAGCTCCTCCAAAAGCAAGACTTTTAAAAGCCCTGCTGTAACATATGCAAGCGAAATATGACCAAATTTTAAAACCTTAGAAGACATGAGTTATTTTACAGATGTAGAAATATATGTAAGACACTGGAGAAATAAAATCTCACAACTAATAAAAACTAAATAAAAGACAGCAGTGGACACTTCTCCTTTCTTACCTTGAATTGTTATTTTATGATTGCAAATATTCAGATATTAATCAAGGAGCCATACATTTAAAGCAGATTAGGATCTTTTAGTTCATCTAGTCTAACCCCCTCATTTTACAAATACTGAAACTGAAACCCATAAATGCAAAGCAACTTACTCAAGGCATACTCATGAGTCTTATGTGGTTAGTATTTCTTTAGTGTAGAGGAAGTAAATAGTTGGTCTATAACTCCCCTTTTTTTTTGGACAGACCCTAGAGAAGGACCAAACCTAAACTTTTTTGCCTGGGCTGATGGGTGCCTCAACAGGTGGTTCTACTACTTTTTCAGGCAAGGTGAGCTGAATTCTTTTGACTTCTTGCACAATTTGCTTTGGTCTCTTCGTTCAAGGATAGAGTTACTTTTGAAGGGTATTAGGGAGAGTAAATTCTTATTTCAAGCAAATCTGAGAGAAAGGGAGAGAAAACATTTTCAAGGGGAAAAAAGCTTTGCTGTCCTAAAAAGGCAGACTATTTCTAAGGATTGCATTTCACAAACAAAGGGCCCCTGATTTTAGAAATGACATTGTACCAATGGTGTTCAGCTCTGAAGTCTTGGCCAAAGAAGAGAAAATATTTTTTGCACATCTTGTTAATTCCTTTTTTATATTTAAGAGGCACTGATGCCATGAAACTAAAGTGAAAACTGGTTTGGAATTTTTCCTTTTTGGACTTTTAAATAAAAAAGAATTCCAATAAAAATCACTTACTAATTATAATGTCACAGCTGGTCTTCTGCTATAGAGACCTAAATATTTGACACTTGGTGAGCCAGAAACAAGGCATCTTACTTTCTCCCAGCCTGTCTACTGAGGTGATCCAGGTTTCCTTACTGAATTTAAGGAATACTCCAAATGAAGACATAGTTCAGTGAGAGCAGTGAGAGAGAGAGAGAGAGAGAGAGAGAGACAGAGACAGAGACAGAGACAGAGACAGAGACAGAGAGACAGAGAAAGAGAGAGAGAGAGAGAGAGGGAAAATGGGTATGGATGTAGAGATATAGACATACAGTTACAGATACAGATATATATCAGATATAAAAATACGTATATAAATATTGTTGGCCTTGTTGAGTCATTTCAGTTGTGTCCAACTGTGACCCCAATTGAGGTTTTCTTGGTAAAGATACTGGAGTAGTTCGCTATTTTCTTCTTCAGCTCATTTTACAGATAAGGAAACTGAGGCAAACAAGACTTAGGTGACTCGTCCAGGATCACACACCTAGTAAATGTCTGAAGCCACTGAAGATGAGTCTTCCTGATCCCAAACCCAATGTTCTATCCACTGTGTGTTTATACACATGTGTGTATATGTATATGTGTGTTTCCATATGTGTACATGCTCATATAGAAATGCATATACATACATGTATATGTAAATGCATGCACACACATATACATATGTTTATATACTTTGCATTATAACATATACACATATTTATGTGTATATGACCTACTTTAGACCAGGCACTGGGAATACAAATGTAGACATGAGATAGTCCTTACCCCTCAAGGACCACGCTGAACTGAAAATTGGAGCGCATGTGCCATATTATTCTGTTCTGGACCCACATTTTGAGAAGTGATTGCCCAGCTGGAGAACTTTGGGAGAGGGCAAGTAGATTAATTAAGGTCCTGGAAATTATTCCAAATGTGACTAGAAAGAAATAGGACTGTTTAGGCTGGATAAGCTCAATGAAGACATAACTGCTTTTTTCAAATACTGGAAGAACCAGCGTGGGTAAAAAGGGCTAGCCTTGCTCAGCTTGGTCTCAGAGCTTGAGTTCCCAAGGATAGAAATTTCAAGGAAGCAAATATATGTTTGATGTAAAGAAAAATTCTTGAATGATTAAAAGAGCTGCTTCAAGAAGTAGTGATGTCCCCTTTATAGAAGCCCTCAAATAAAGAGAGGGTGACAACTTGTTGAGTTTTTGGTATAGGGACTTCCTCTTCTGATATGGGTTATACTAGTTAGTCCCCAAGGTCTCTTACCATTTAAGTATTCTGTATTTCTATGATATACTTGACTTATGTTATCTAATGACATGTATGTTTCTCCCTAATTCCATTGCTTATGGAAGCTACTCCAAACCTTCTCTTCTCTCAAGTCTTCCATACAAGTCTCTTTCCTGTCTCTGAGATGAGGATCTTACTGATTTCTTCACTAAGAGAAACATAAAGACAGATGGGGGAGGGAGAGAGGGATAGGAAAGAGATAAAAGGGAGAAGAGGGAGAGGAGAGAGGGAAGGAAAAGGAGAAAGAATGAACATAGACACAGAAGTCTAAAAGCTCTTCCATGCTAAAGGAGTTTTTTTGTTTGTTTGTTTGTGTTTACTGAAAGCTGGCCTCAGACTATAAGCATTTCTGGTTCAGATTTCACTTTTGGCTTCATGTGAGTTGAGGAAGCAAGAGACAGACTGGGAGATATGAATAATGACCTATTAAGAGAAGTGAGAATGGTAGCTAGAAGCAGCTATCAGGAAGCTCTGCTAGGACCAAAGAAGTTGGGCAACATACCTCTCTGCTAAGAGACCCAGTTTTTCTAGGGTCAGGTCAGTTTTCTGATGAGAGGGCTAAGATAGTTTTCTTGCACTCTTGGCACTTTACACCCCACATCCTGGAGCCCTAGGGAAAACTAGTTAAAGTTTAGGCTTTACTTCATGTCTAGGTCTTCACCAGAGAGGAGGGTAGAAAGTTAGCCAATGTACAACATGAACCAGGTATGGGAAAGTTATTTACTTCTTCCATGCTAAAGAAGTCATACATTATCACAATATATTCATAAGCACACAATGTCAAATAGAATAAAAACAACTTAAAATTCCTGTTGTCCTCTCCTGAGAGGCGGTTCCTTAACCTTCATCAAAATATGAAGTTGTTTGTGGACCTATTGAGTAGACTTTTTAAAATACATATTCGCCTCAATTCTACCCTGGTCCCCCAAAACACACGTTTACTGGTTATCCCAGCAAAGACTTGGACTCCTCATTGTGTTGGTGGTTATCATCTCTGATGTGGAAAGTTTTCCTGCTACCAGTCAGTTTCAGTTGATAAACTCAAGATCCTCAGCATTCTGGAACCCATAGGCTAACCTTCAAGAGTGCATGTCTAGCTTGAGGTGAGAAGAGGCAGATAGATCTTTGAGATCTAGTCCCAGACATGGCCAGGTAGAACATGTGAGTTTTCTGTCATGTGCTTCTGTGCAGTGCCCTCTTCTCTTCTTTGTTTACAATGACTTTTTTGATTTGGACTCCTTGTACAGATCCCAAAGATTTAATTATAATCTATGTAAATGCCACACATATCTATATATCAGTCTCTCATCTCTACTGAACTGTAATCCCATATCACTAATTATTGGACATTTCAAACCAAATGTTCTGCAGACATCTTATCCTTATCCCTATTTCTGTTGTACCACAATTTTTCCAACCTCCCAGGTTTGTAGTCTCAGTTTTTCTCCAAGCCTACTCACTCTCCCTCAACTCATCCATCCAACCATTAGACAAATTTTATCCTTTCTACTGCCACAACATGTCTTGAATCAAACTCCATCTTTACTTACATAGCCATGACCTTAGTTGAGACTCTCATCAGCTCTCAGGTGTACTATTTTAATGACCTCTTATTATGTCTCCCTGCTCAAGCATCGCTCCCCTCAAATCTCCTCTCTCCACAATACCCAAAGTGATTTTTCTTAAGCTTATATCTGACCTTGTAACCCACCTTCTTGATAAACTCCAGTCATTCTACAATCAAATATAAGCCCTTTTGGTTATTAAAGCCTTCCCAACATGATCTAAGCTTATTATTTTCAGACTTATACATTATTTCCCTCTCCAGACTTTGTGATCTAGCCAAACTGGCCATTCCATTCCTCACACATGATGCTCTACTTCCTATCTCGAGATGTTTGTACTGGTCAGCCCCCATGCCTAAAATTCCCTGCCTCACCTTTGGCTCATAGAATGCCTTCCTTCCTTCAAGTTGCAGTCTAATTACCACCTCCCTTCAACTTGATGTCTTTCCAGGTTGCTCTCACTTGCCCTTTTGCATTGAATCACCTTTTATTTATTCTGCATGTCATCATTTTCTACATAGTATATCTATGTATGTAGTCCCTTCGGATAGAATGTAAACTCTTAAATTGGGAATTGATTTTTTTTTTTGATCCATATCCACCTCATCATTTGGCACAGAGGTAGATGCTTAAGATGTTCTTATTCACTGACTGATTGATGAATTCTGTAGCCACCCAAGGATTTGAGGGCATCCTCAGTAACATCCCTATTATTTTCCATCTCAAATGCTTTCTTGATCTTTCCAGGTAACTAAAAGTGTAACTCAAACTGAAAGTTTCCACCTCAGAGTCTGAATGATAGTAGGTGAATAAAGTCTGTCTATTGCCTCTGTTCTAGGTTAAAGAGGATCATAGAAACAGTAATAACTAGAGATCTACTGATTGTTCTCTTGCAAATCTGTTTCATCGGGAGACAGTTGCCCTAGGCTGAGAATGTCTACTGTATGTTGATGCAACAAACAGGGTCTTATAAAGGCAGAAAACAGAGCATTGGTTTTCTGGGGGCCTGCCATCATGTTCAGCAGCTGCTGGCTCCATTAGCAAAATAGCCCAAGGCCATCCACATGCCATGATGATTACATTTTCCAAGGGAAGTTACTGCCAAGGGCTTTGAAAGTTTCAGAGCCAAGGCTCATTATAGCTATGGGCTGTGACTGCAGCCCCGAGCAATTCCTGCTACCGGAGATAAGGAGGAGCAGATTAGAGAAGAACAGCAAATTAAAAATAACTAACCCCCAACAGTATGAAACTGACCCAGTCAAATAACACAAACAGCCAGTGATGGACAAGATAGATAGTCCATCTACTTGACAGAATGTTAGTAATGACATCTCATGCCTGAGGGCTGTTTCTTAACTTCAGAAAGTTTAGAACTGGCATCACTCCCTGGTTGGATTGAGCCCTTGACTCTATAAGTCAACATGGCAGACTCCTGATACTTCAGCTCATGTGAATGATATTAGCCTCGCAAGGTGAGTGTATACATTTTAGGAAGGAAGAGTTACCACCATTTTATGGATTAATCAACGCAAAACAATTTCTTCCAATTGCAAAAAATGAACATGTAAAAACTAAGGGAAAGTATGTTTTTATGTCTGTTCTTCAGTTTGTATACTCAGGCCCTTTCATTTTATTAAAGTGGCTTAAATTTAATTCCCCTTATGTCGGTTTGAGTTCAAATTCTAATGTAGAAAGAAGAGCATTGAACCTGGAAACCGAATCCTGGATGTACCCTTAGTACCTTTGGGATTCTTCTCCTCTCTGGGTTTTAGCTACCTCCGCTGTAAGAGGAGGTTTTGAACTATATGATTTCTAATGTCTTTTCCAGCTTTAACTCCATGAACTTACAAATTCTCTTTAACTCTCCAGCTATGAGAATCACCTGAGATAATGTATATGAAATTCTTCGTAAGTCTTTAAGTCATATCTAAATTTCAATTGCTTTGCTATTCCTCAAAGCTTGAAATTATCATGCTTGTCTTAGCAATAATGTCACATTCCTATTGCACTTTAAGGCTTATGAAGCTCTTTACTGAAAACAAATTATTGCCATAGGGTCTGAAAATATTATTGTCCCCATTTTACAGATGAGGAAACTGAAGCTCAGAGTTTAAAAGCCTTGTTCATGATCACACAGCTAGTAAGTGTTTGTCAGAGCTTGAGCACAGCTTTCCTGAAACTTTGTCCAGCTCTGTTTGCTATTTGTTAGAAAGTCCTTTGTCATAGGCTGCCAAGCGTGATCAAGTGACTGCTGCCTAAATGTAGCAATTTTCCCTCTTGTTTAAACACATTCCCGTGAAAGTTGTATTAAATTGCCTTGCCTTCCCTTCTCCAAAAGCAAAAAAAAAAAGTTGTATTAAAAAGGAATTGGGCAAATGTTCACAAAGTTATTTTGTAACTCTCTGAAAATCCATCATTTAGGCACTGATTTCTAAATCTATTCTGAAGAACCATCAGTCAGTTCAGAAGCCTTATACCTACCTGACCTAGAAGAATGGAAACAGAAGGAACCTTAGATATCATCCAGTCAAACTCCCTGATTTTAAAGTTGAGGAAACAGAGGTCCCAAGAAACAGAAAATCTTGCCCAAGATCACACAGGTATAAAATAGCAGAAAAGAAATTCAAATTTGTTTTGAAGAGAAGAGTACTTGGATTAGAGACACCAAAAGACAGCACAGGATCAGAAACTGACTCAATCCAAACAGACAATACAGTATTGGATGCTGTTATGGGAGTGATTCAAGAATCAATGATCTTTGTGTCATGGTATCATTGTTCAGTTAGACCAAAGGTCAAGATGACCACGACATTAGAAGGAGGGATGAAGATGAGACAAGATGTACAATTACAGTTGTTCCTACCTGAAAAAATAGGAAATGGGCATAAACAAATGCTTTAATTCCTTCAATGTTGCTTAGAGAATACAACAAGGAGGCAAAAAAGAGCTCAGGAACTGCCTCATTCAACAGAATCTTGATTTCCTTCTCAGGGAAATGAACAATCAAAGACCAGGTGCCAAGTGGATAAACAATAGAAGTCAAAGTCATTGTTTGAAGCAGAAAATCATTTGTGAAGGATTCTGTAAGCTTATGCTTAACATCACCTCACAAAACAGTAAATAGCAGTTGAGGGGAAGGTAAGCTACAGAGTTTAACACAAGATCGAGATGAGCCATAATATCTGGAGATCATTAGAGGGTGAAAGTAGCAGGATTGCCAATAGAAAAACCTCCTCACATTTCAGTGACTGAAAGTCTAGCATCTCTCCTAGCTTAAAGAAGAAGAAATCTTTGGTCATTTGTACACACTCAAAACCCGGAGGTGCAAGCTGGAGGTACAGCAACTACCGCCTGTACATACACCAGCTGAGAGGTGTCAACTCCCCAGAAGAAGGCCAATATGGCAGAGGGATGTTTCAGGATAAGAAGGCAGCTGAATGATGCTGGAAAAGTTGAGAGTTAAAAACATGCTTGGGGAGAAGGTGAGTTTGAGGCATGGCCAGTCTGGGCCCATTCTAAAAATGGAGGATCTGGTTCATCATTGTTATTTGATTTTAGGTACCATAACTGAAACCTTGCCCATCGATAGCATTCTAGTAGATAGCACAGTTATTCTTTCCACATTGTGACTTTCCCCATCAAGACTTCAATATGACATGAGTCAGCACAAGAAATTAAATGGGAATTTTGGGGGAGTTTTGCAGAAGCCACAAATGACAAGCAAAGGCCAGCCGACTACACAGGAAAAGTTTAGAAACTCAGAAATGCATAAAATATATGTATAGTATTGTGTAATATCAACATATTTTATCTTTTAATACCATAAATATACCCAAATTTTACAATAATCTACTGTAAACACCCCATAAAAGAAACAGAAAAAAATTAGACTCTCATACTAAAGGAGGGTCAAAATATTTTATGTGAATTTTCCAGACTGTAGACTCACTGCATCCCTAACTCCCTTGATGTGGAAGGGATAACTGTTCTTGGCCCTAGCCCCTGTCAGCTAGCTGGAAGACTCATTGGGTTTGGAGTAAATGTCCTACTAACCTTTCCCAGTTCAGGGACCAGAGTTCAGACCCAAATTCCCTTTGGAGGTGCTGCTTAACATTGTTCTATGCTCTCAAACTTTGGATTCAGTTGATTTTGTAAAGTAGTACTACATCTTGCCCAGACTTGTTCTGGGGCCAAGGTTGAATCTGTGAACCACACTGTACAAGTACTGTTGACCTGCCTGGGAGCACTGAGTTCTGAGGCCCCATTGCCAGGTTTTATAGGAGACTCCATGCTGCAACACTGAGTCAGGGACTGAGTCTATAATCAGCTCTGATCACCCCACTGGTCTACCTTGGAGCTCTGAACACTTAGTCCCTGGTTGACTCATTCTTGTTCCAGTCTCTACAATGGTCATTTTCCGGTAGGTTTTATTTGTAAAGTTAGTTTGCAAAGGTGACTTGCTATAGTTTGTCTTCAATTTCTCCCTCACTATTCCACCTGACTTCCTTCTTCAACTGTTGTTGGAACAGATGTAAAGAGAGCTAGTATATTCTGTTTTCTCTTACCCCATCATCCTGTCTGGCTTCTTTGTTGATACCCTTTGCACTTATTCTGGCTAGTTTCCACTCAGAGCCCCAAAGAATACTGGCATTCTTTTGTGTGTGTGTGTGTGTGTGTGTGTGTGTGTGTATGTGTGTGTGTATGTGTGTGTGTGTTGTTTGTCCTTCATTCTCAAAGCAGACCAATGATACCATGAGGGTGATATTTTGACTTGTAAGAAAACTGTATTTAAGTGAAGCAGAGCTATGCAAGGTCATTAGCCTCACTCTCTGACAAGAGTTAAGCTGACTGATGATGGCCCAGGATGCAGTGGGTTTCCCTGGCCTTTAAAAATTAAGGCATGATTTGTTTTATTTTTGTTATCAATATGGTCAATGATGGTTATAGTTTTTCTAATCTTGAACCAGATCTGAATTTCTGTCCTGAATATAGTACATGATCTTTGTGACATATTGTTATAATTTTCTTGGCATTATCTTATTTTAGATTTTTTGTATCAGTATTCATTAGTGAAATTAACCTATAGTTTTCTTCCTCTGTTTTGACTCTCCCTTGTTTAGGTATCAAGACCATATTTGCATCATATATAAAATTTGTTAGACTCCTTCTTAACCTATTCTCTTTTTTTCCTTTGTTTTATGTGGTATTAGAATTAATTGCTCTTTAATATTTGGCACAATTCACTTGTAAACCTCTCTGTTCCTGTGTTTGTGTTTGTTTGTTTGTGTGTGTGTGTGTGTGTGTGTGTGTGTGTTTCCTTTGGGAGTTCATTTGTGACTTCCTTAATTTCTTTTTCTAAGATACAGTTACTTTGGTATTCTATTGCCTGTCTTGTTCATCTGAACAATTCATATTTTTGTCAATATTCTTCAATTTTATTTAGACTGTCCATGTGGTTAATATGTAATTAGGTGAAATAGCTCCTCATAATAGCTTTTATTTCTTTTTCATTGAGATCCTGCTGTGTATATTGTTTGATAATTTACAAATGTCATTTTATAGTACCTAAACTTTGTATATTTTTGACCAAGTCTTGCCACTAATAAATTTATATTCCAAAGAGATTGTGAAAAAGAGAAAGAACCAATATGTTCAAAAATATTTATAGCCACTCATTATAATGGCAAACAACTGGAAACTAAAGATTTACCCACAAATTGAGGAATAGATAAATATATCATAGTATATGAAAATAATGGAAAACTATCAAGCTGTAAGATGTAATAAAGCATGTAGTTTCAGAGAATCCCAGGATGATTTTGTGAACTGATACAGAGTAAGTGAGCGGTACCAAGAAATAAATCTATATTATCATCACACTAGTAAAGACAAATAACTTTAAAAGAATTGAAAGCACTGAAAAATGCAATGGCTAACCACAATTGAATAATATTTATTATGAAGGATACTACCCAGATGTGATGGACTCAAGATGTACAGTAAGACATGCATATATCTTCACCATATGAAAATTTTATTATTCTTGTTGTAGTTGACTTCATATTTGTTACAAAGCCTTTCTTTTTCTTTGGTTTTCATTTAGAGACAGTAGGAGGAGAGAAATATATTTATTAATTGAAATTAAATTTTTTAAAAAAAGATAAAAAAGCATTTTGACATGATGGAACAGAATAGAGCTTGAGGCACTCCCTTCTAGAGGTCTATTCCATGTATATTTTGAATTCATATTAGATTCCATGATGAACGCAAGCACAGAAATTACTTTATTCAATTATCTTTGGGTTTCATCATTACACAGAAGAGATTCATGCTTATCAAAGGTTTAAAAAAAACATGGAGGATTTTTTACCCAAAGTCCAAGAAAGGATAGATAATATGTCCCACAGAGAGGCAAGAATGTATGCCTATTTTCATAAGGAGTGGTTTTTCAAGTCTTTCTCATCACATTATTAATGACTTGAATAAATGCATTTATGATGTCCACACTGAGTTTTCAGAAGCTAGGAATGATATCTAATACATTGAATGGCAGTCAGGATCCAAGAAGTTTTCAGCCAATTGGTGAACTTGGCAGAATCTAACAAGATAAAATATAAAAAGAATAAACATAAAGGCTTATGTTTGGGCTTAAAAATCAACTTCACAAATGCAAAATAGGAGAGAGTTACCAAGATTTGTATAAATCTGCAAAGGAGTTTGGGATCTTAGCGGACAACTAACTTAATATCAGTCAGCAATGTCACTTGGCAGCATAAAAAAAAAAAAAAAAAACAAGAAAACTAAAGGGAACTTAAGCTCCATTGGGAGAGGTCTAATTTTCAGGGATAATAAAATTGTATTCCACTCTGGTTATCCTATATCTGATATATTGTGTGTCCATCACATCTGGGTAGTATCCTTCATAATAAATATTATTCAATTGTGGTTAGCCACATTTTAGAACAGCTAGGTGGTACAGTGGATAGAGCACTAGGCCTGGAGCCAGGAAAATGAGTCTTTCCAAGTTCAAATCTGGCAGCAGACACTTGTTAGCTGTGTGACTCTGGACGAGTCTCTTAACTTTATTTGTCTCAGTTTCCCCATCTGTAAAATGAGCTAGAGAAGGAAATGGCAAACCACTCCAGTATCTTTGTCAAGAAAACCCCCAAAGGGATCATTGAGTGTTGGACATGATTGAAAATGACTAAACAATACCAATAAAAATGAAAACCAGGAGGCAGAAATGAGGAGGGTGACTATTTAAGACCTGGGGGAAAGTAGTACAAATACCTAGAGTTGGGAAGAATATCTTGTGCCAGGAACAGAGAATCACAAGGAAGCTAGTGTTGCTAGACTGTAGAGTATGTGGTAGTGAATAAGGTACAGAAAGATGGAAAGGTGGGGTGTAGAAGGCACTAGGTTATGAGGGGCTCTAAAAGCTGAACAGATGATTTTATATTTGATCTTGGAGGTGATAGGGAGACATTAGGGTTTATTGGATAAGGTGATATTGTACATGATATATCTGTAATTTGGAAAGAATACAGTGGAAAATAGACTTCAGTGTGGAAAGACTTGAGACAAAGTAATCAACCAAAAGGCTAGGGAAATAGCCCAGCCATGAACTAATGAGGACTTGCACCAGGATGATTGCTGTGTCAGAAGCAAGAAGGGGGTATATAGAACAGATGTTATGGAACAAGAAAAAAAAACTTGGCAACTGATTGCGTAAGGGGAAGGGGAAGAGTACTGTGAGAGAATGAGAAGCTGTGGATGATATCTTTGTAGTAACTCTGAGTGACTGGGATGATAATAGTATCCTAGATACTTAAAGTTTGGAAGGGGAGAGGGATCATAGGGTAGGTGGAGGTAATGAGTTTTGTGTGGAACAAGTTGAGCTTATGATATCTAAGGGACATCAGTTTGAGTTGTTCATAACCCAACTAGAGAAGTAAGACTAGAGGTCAGAAGTGAGGTTACAGCTGGACAAACTGGTCTGAGAATCATCTGCATAGATATGATAATTGAATTCACAAGAGCTGATGAGATCACTAGGAGAAATAACACCGAAGGCTAAGAGAAGAGGGTCAATGACAGAGCCTTGAAACACATGCATACTTATTAAATGTGGCCTGGATGAAGATAGAGCAAAGGAAACTGAGACAGGGCAATCAGCCAGGCTGGTGGAAAACTGGAAGAGAAACAGTCTCATGAAAACCCAGAAAGGAGTATTCAGCAAAGAACATTATCAATACTGTCAAAGACTGAGGAAAGGACAAGAAAACTGAAGTTTAAGGAAAAAGGTTAATATTAAAGGATCCTTGGTAACTTTGGATAGAGCAGATGAAGTCAGAAACCATACTATAGAGAATTCAGAAGAGAGTGAGAGGTAAGGAAGTGGAAATAGCAATTTTAGATGGCCTTCTCAAGGATTTATCTGTGAATAGGAGGAGAGACATAGGGCTAAAGCTAACAAAAATGAACAGATCAATAGGTGGAAGATTTTAACCTGATGCAAGGGAAAAAACAAACAATCTCTAACAATGAATGATCTGAGTGTACAATGGGTCACTCTGTGAAGTAGTGGATTTCCCCTCATGGGACATCTTCAAGAAAAGACTGAAAGACCATTTGTTCTTCATATTGTAGAGGAATATAGAGGGGAGGGGACATATATTGAACTAGATAACCTCTTTTCAATTCTGTGGTTCCATAACCTTGTTCATAGTCTTAGTATAGTTGAATAACTACAGGAAATACATATGAGTAAGCCAAGAAAATTATGTTCTACATTTTTAAAAGCAGGGATTAAAGTTAAAGTCTCTTTTATAAGGTTCACTTTCTTTATATGACTTGTAGTTCCAGAAAAATCACAGAAGAAAAGGGCAAAACAAAACATCTTTGCATTCTTTTCCTCCATTTTTTTAAACCAGAATTCCCTTCTCTGGTTACAGGAGATTTTTTTTTTTCTTTTTCTTCTTAATCATGCTTTCTTCTTGAAGTTAAAAAAAGCCTTAATTTCCTTTCCATTGGTGCCTCAATATAACACCCTTATGCCTGCTGGTCCTCCATGTCTTAGTTACAAGTGCCTTCTGACAGGGTTGACACTTAAAGTTCTCCAAGGAGCCGTGACAGAGTTGAATGAAAACTTTTCCACTTGGCAGTTGCTGTAAAGAGGCATAAAACCTGCCAGCTGTCATGGAGGGAAACAGTGATTTTGTTTCACATTTTTTTAATGAATTGAAGCAAGATTGAAATCTTTCCAAAGGCAGCAGGTCTGGTCTTGCACAGCATGAAATGTGAAAAGGAGATGTGTTTTCTTCTTCCCTAGTGTTCAGTGAGGTGCTGGCTATAGAAAGGATAAGGTTGGGTATAGAAACATAAATTCAGAATTGGAAGTGAATAAGCATTTATTAAACATCTACTATGTGCCAAGTACTGTTCTAGGTGCTACAAATGGTATAATATTTAATCTTCAGAAATCCTGTGGTTGTTATTATAATTATGATCTCCATTCTACATTTGGAAAAACTGAGGAAGATGGAAGTACTTTGCTCACAGCCAGTAAGTATCTAAATACTGATCTGTACACAAGTCGTCTTGGCTCCAGGGCCCATGCTCTACCCACTGAACCACCTAGGTGATTCTGGATGGGATCTCAAAGGCATCTAATCCAAATTTCTGCCTTTTAAAATGAGAAAACATGAATTTCAGAAGCGACAACCAGGTAGTAAGAGAACAGAGCCCGAATTGAAACCAGGTTCTCCAATAGCTGGTAGAAATTTAAAAATAAAATAAAACAAATGCATCTAATTTATTTGAGAACTTAGGGTAAAATGTTGGCATTTTCTATTCACTCTGATTATTTCAAAGAATAATGTAAATCATTTTGGGTGAAATGCAAATATAACTAATGCATTAATTCAGAATAGCATCTCTTATCTCCAGAATGGAGTGATTGAATGTTAGGGATGCAACGTAATTTATTAAAATTCCAGGTTCTTTTGTAGTTTTTGACAAAACAGTCATGTATCTCTCAGGAGGAATCCCTGAATTCCCCCCATGTGTATTTTATCTTCCCTATTTCTGCTTACCTTGGCTATATGTGAATTTCTCAAGCCAAATGGTTCCTGGGCTGACTTCTCTGTCCTAAACTGAACAGAAGGGATTATTGAAGAAATATTTTCATTTAGTCACAGTTGGAATCTGTATTTGTCCTTTCCAGTATGGACTTAGCCTGACCATGTGTTATTTCCTCTCTGAGGAAAGAAATTGTATGAGGTTATGTTGTCAAAACACAGAAAGATCAGTGTTTTTCCTCCCAAATCCACAAGAAAAAACATGTTTGGCAAGCTGGAATGAAAAGAGAGCAAACAGGATTTCACCAGTTCCCTGCTCACATCTTAAGTATGTCATTCATACAGATAATGTGGCACTTGAGTTCCCAGTGTATAGACAACTGTCTTTTTCAATCATCCCTCCCCTCTTTTTTATCTCAATGGAAATTTCTTCTGGACAGTGGAAAGACTCCTATGAACTGATCCAAGTGAAGTGAGCAGAACCAGGAAAGCAATTTACAAAGTAACAATACTATAAGATAATCAACTGTGAAAGACTTAGCAACTCTGATCAACATAATGACCCACCACAATTCCAAAAGACTGATGATAGAAAATGTTATTTCCTTCCACGGAAAGAATTGATGGACTCAGATTACAGAATTAAGCATATTTTTTCTCTTTTGTTCTTTTTCTTTTATCCCCAAAGAACATGGCTTATGTAGAATTTGTTTTGTTTTACTTCATATGTGTAATTGATTTTGTATTTCTTGTCATCTCAAAGGGTGAGGAAAAAGGGTGGAGAGTGCAAGAGAATTAGGAAATTAACATAAAATAAAAACTGAATGGAAAAATGAACAGTTCAGTTTTGTTTTGTTTTTAAGAATTGCCACGTTTATCTCTAGGACTACTGTATTTGATCTGTTTTCCCTCTTTAGCAAATGGATACTATTTTCTGACTGTGCTAACGGTGAAAACAGCTAAATTATTATAGTGTGTGCTTCTGTGTGTGTGTGTGTGTGTGTTGAATACTAACAATGTAGATACAAACAATGAGTCAGTTAAAGATATATTTGGAACATTATCAATCTCAGTATGAAGAACTAATAGTCTTCGAAGAGGCACAAATGAAGAGATGAATATTGCTCACTTAAAAGAACTGAATTAATCAGATTGATTTTGCATCATTTTTAATTGATCTTATTTATAGCTAACTTTGTCCTACAATAGCCTAAGTCATGGTTCTTTGTCTTTGAACTTAGTTCCAAAATGCAACTGGCCTGCAAAGTTAAGTTTAGAAGTTCAGTTCTCTGGCTAATCATTATTCTATCCTTGCCTCAAGGAAATCTGCTGTCCTTGAAAGATGCAAATGGACACCAGGAAGTCTGTTCTAGTATCTTTACACCACTAAGCTATGCTTCAAGGACATCTAGTCCGGTAATCAAAGAAGTCTGATCCTCTATTTCGAAACTTGCTGATGGACAAAATGATGAACATTTCTTAGTCAGAGGAGGAAAAAGTGGGGTTCTTGCTAACTCCTCATTCCCAATTTCTAACCAGTCACATCTCTCCCCATGTCTCAACTCTGAAACCAATCATATTGATTCTACCATTCATGATATCAAGCTGTTTTAACCATTCATAATGCTTTCTTATCTAAGAAGTCCTGTTCTTTGTTTTATATTTCCCAAAACTATATTCTCTTCAAACTTTTTTGAAGTCTTAATTTCACTGAGGAGGCTGAGATCCTATTCATTAGTAAATTCATGCTTTACTAATAAATTGATCATGTTGCACATATATGAGCTCTCTCAGATTGCTTGACATCTTAGGGAGAAAGGAGGTAAGGGCGGGAGAAAAATTTGAAACTCAAATTTTCAAAACTCAGACTCAATTTCTATAAGAAATTAATGGTGAACATTTTCTTTACATGTAATTAGAAAAATAAAATGCTATTTACATTGTTTCAAAATTGATCATGTTTACCCTACTTTAATTTTAATTGTTACGGAATCTAGATCAATGTCATAACAACAGTATGTATACATGTATATTTATATTTCATTGAATTTTCCATTGTGTTTCATCTATTTGTATATATAATAAATAATTAAGAGGTTGTCAAAAAACCTAATTGTTTCATTTCTAATTTTTATATGTATTGATTTTGTTGGAGCAGTGTTTTAAAAGTTTATGTGATCAAAATTGTCCATTCTCAATCACTCTTTGATTTTTTTTCTAAGCTCTCAACTGGTTGTATAACAATTATCAAAACCTCAAATGTGTCTTACTAAGTACTGCTGCTACAAAAAAAAAATCATTTTTAAGTCCATGTGCATATCATGAGAAATTCAGTATATGTGATCAAGTCTCTTTTCCCTTTAACTGAAGAAAACATTGTTTTATAAGAATGATGGAAATCTTCCTTTCTCTTTGTTTCCTTGAGTTTTTTTTTTTTTCACTTGGTTAGTTATTTTGTCCCACTAGTAATCACATTTGGGGGCCAACTATCACTAAATCTATTTCTTCTTATTTCTCTGAAAATGCCTTAATTTCTGTAATCATTGTCAGAATGATCTCCAGAAAGCCATTCCATTCAATCCAATCTATAAATTAACAAGCAATTATGAGTACATACTATATTCCAGGTACTACAAGAGGCTTTGGAGATAGAAAGACGAAAATAAATAATTTTCACTCTCACTGAGCTTACATTATTTCAGATGGGTCATAATTTCAATAAGAAAGATATTAGAAGGCTGGAGATATGGAAAGACTTCATATAAAACATGGTTTTGTGTTAACTGTCTAAAGGAAACTTTTAGGAAGTGAAGATAGAGTACATTTCAGATATGAAAATCAGGGAGCAGAATTGGGAGACTTAGTGTTGTATGGGAGGGACAGAAAGATGAGTATGGCAAGACTGTCAGGAGAAGCAAAGAGAACAAGCCTTTGTTTTGGAAGAGGACAAATGATGTCACAAGGTGATGTCTTGACTCCTGTGAGCTGGATTTAAGGAAACAAGAGTTGCATAAGGTCACTCTCTCTTCCAGAGTCCTTACAGTCCAGTGGCAGGACAATAGTCAGGATGACTAGAGATGGCCTGGGATGTAGTGGATAACATTGTGTCTTTTATGTCTGACCATGGCACCTATTTCAGCCTCCTTTGTGACTGTTGGAATAAATTGTTCTCATTTACCAATTCTTCCAGGGGAAGTCATCACATGCTTGGGGCAGTCATCCCCCTTGAGCACGGATGGGTCTGAGGCCTGTCAGTTACTCTCAACTTGGGGTTTAGACCATCTGCCAAGATGGTTTTAATGCAATGTAGCCACTGTGTGTGCTACAGCTTCTTGGAACCACAAGTGAAAGCTGGGTGAAGGTGAACAAAAAGGTGGATAAGGAGCCCTGAAAAGTGCTTGGACAGCCCTTATACCTGGGCTAGTCCTCATTGAATGCCCATACATCCCTTGGGGAGTAAACTATAACAAGGTTGAAAAGTCAGGTTGAATCTAGGTTGTGAAGGGATTTGAATGCCAAATAGTGGGAGGTGTGTTTTATTCTAAAAGCAATAGAAAGACACTGGAATTCATTAATTAGGGGCATGAGATAGTCAGACTTGTTCCATAGCAAAATCATTTCAACAGCTGTGTTCCAAATAAATTGAATTAGAAAGAGACTCAGGACAGGGAGACCAATGGAAGGCTCTTTCAAATATCAAAATAAGAGATAATGAGGAGAGAGGTCCAGAATGTGGAGAAGTAACAAGATTTGGCAACTTATGGTTTAAGATAGGGTTAAGTCAGGTTGTGATGCTGGATGATTAGAAGGACAGTACAGTCATCTTCAAGAGAAACAGCCAGTTTGATGAAGGGATGTTATGGTTAGATGCGGGGGGGTGTTAATTAGTAATCCAAAAAGATGCTTATTAAATACCTACTATATTCTATGTTCATTGCTGGAAATACCAATGCAAAAATAATACCTACTGTGACCTCAAGAACGTTATAACTATTGGGGGATATAACATATATAAAGTTTGGGCAAATATGTGCTCTAAGGGATTCCAGTTTAAGATCATAAAATTTTATTCCAGAACAATAACCTTTCATGGTGAAGAAATCTCATACCCAGTGACCTACTTACTTACATACATTGTCAGTTCCAGATACAGGATTTGAACCAATCCACCAATTTTAAATCCAGTTTTCTTTTCATGGCCCAAAGTTGCCTATCTACAACTGCCTCCAATGTTTGGTATTATTGCTGTTTTTGTTAAAGACCTTAGTTAAAGGACTAATATTTTAATTCTAGATCAGGCAACTCCAGGCTTCACTTGAAGCCTTGAAGCTAATGAATGGGGACAGCCTTGCTGATTACTTATTATAACCCTAGCCATCACTTGCATTGTACTTAAAGGGTAAAAGAGAGCTTTACAATTTACATTTTATCCTCACAACACATCCAGAGGGGAGGGAGAGGCTGGCATTACTGCTCACATTTTACAGGAAACTGAGGCAAACTGAGGTTAAGTGACTTGCCCACAGTCACACAGCTACCAAATGGCTGAGGCTGGATTTTAACTCAGATCCTGATTTAAGTCCAACACTCTGTTTACTGAACCATCTCAGCTGACTGAGAAAGGATTATTAGGTTAGAGGGAAATTGACAGGAAATGGTTAACAAGAAAATAGGAAATTGGAATGATGATAATAGGTACAAAAGAGTAGCTGTTAACAGTTCTTTGTCAACAGGATAAGAAGTCTCCTACGGAATATCATAGGCATTTGTATTTGACCCTATAATGTTAAATACTTTTATTAAAAATGACTTGCAGATTACAGGAGGTTGTGGGGTCAAATAACACATTGTATGGAAGAGTCAGAAATCTCAAACTAAAACATCAGGCTAAATCTTCTGTGAATTCTGTATGTAAAGGTTTACACTTGGGTCCCTCTATGTACAAGATAAAGGAATGGGGAAACGTGGTTAGAAAACAGTTCATCTGAACATTTTCTAGGGGTGCTAGAGGAATGAATTTACAACGTGATCCCTTCTTACTGTGTAGTATTTTATCCTTTACTCCCCTCCATGGATGTTACCATCCAGTCATAATGGCTTACTTGTTGCTTCTCACACAAAACCTCCCATGTCTCATCTCCATTCCTTTGTGCTGGCAACCCCTCACGCTTTTCTTTTCTAGCTCTTGGCTTCCCTGACTTCCCTTAACACTCAGTTCAAATCCCACCTTCCAAAAATGACTTTTCTCCATTCTCATCACCTCCCACCACTAGTCCCTTCTGAGATTACCTTTGATCCACACTGTATATACCTTGCATTTTCATGGTGATTTGAATGGTCTTTTCCATTAGACTGTGATGAATTCTTTGGGAAAAGGGACTACGTTTGTTGATTTGTATCACCAGTACTTAGTACGGAGCCTAGCACATAGTTGGAACTTTAAAAATGTTTGTTGAAGATAGTCACCCACATCATCGCTCTTTTAAAAGAAGTAGAAAGAAACTCATTAAAAAGTTGAACCTCCATTTGAAGTCTTGGTGGTAGTGTAGCAACAGCAGTACTTCCATAAGAGCAAGCTACATCACAGTAAGGCACTGAGAGCCTGACAGGGTGAGATCAAGGCCAGGATGCCAAGGGTGGAAATGCCAGATTTTTGAAACCTCAGCATGAAGATGGTATTGTCCATTAGACTTTTATTTTTTTTTCTATTTCAATGAATCAGTAGTAAATTACAAGAATCTTGATATTGCAATCAGTGCTGAAAGGCAATTAATTGAGGGCGGGGAAGGAAGGGGGTCCTCTGGAAACTTAGCTTGTTTCATGGAAAGTACCAAAGACTCTGCCAAACTCGAGCTGAACCTCTTTTTGGCTGCTTAGAACTTTTCTTTCATAATTAGTGTGAAAGCTTTGCAATCATCTTTGTTGAGGCCCCATATTTCTTAATTCTGCTTTTTTGTGGTTCTGGGAAAAAAACCACAGAACTTCCCAAATGAGTAGAAAACTCAAAAGAGCCAAGGGAAAAATAGGAAGGGAAAAAAAGCCACCTTGTTGGGTTATGGTTGGCATCAACCTTTTGCTTACTTTTCAGAGACAAACTGAGGGAGTTCAAATCCACAATACCAAAATCGTTAGGAGCGGGGAGGGGGGGGGGGGGGAGGAGATGTGTCATTGGATTTTTTCTCAATCTACCAAAACAAGCAGAGAAGTAGTCACTCCTGATTCTGTCCCCATCTCAAAATTAAAGGTAATAATGGCAAGTGACATTTTTATATGGCACATGATAAGAATACCATCTGTTTTCCTGGTTTCTCTTTGACCAAGCAAAGAAGCTGTCCTCAGGTTTTGGCCCATATGAGGAAAAAGCACCAATATTGTTTCATTATTTTGGGGAGGGGTTTAAAAAGCCCAGCCTATGGTGGAATTGAAGTTTAGTGAAAATCCTACTGCCATCAGACATATATAAGCCAGGGTGGCCAAGACAAATGTGGAAGCAAAGGGAAGATGATCTATTCAAATAAATAATTAGAAAGTATATCCTTTTTAATATTTTATTATGAATAAATTCATTTTTATTGACTTTTTTGGCTCGTAAGTTTTTCACTGCATTCCAAATCCTTTGCTAAATTCTTGGAGTGGGCTGATCTAGGCCTGACCCAAAATGTTTGGCATAGTTGGCAGGATTATAGCAGATGATAATGACCTCATTACTGATAGTGTGAATGAAGTGGGGCTTGATGGGGAGGAAAGGGAGTTTTAGTGTTTGAATGGCCAGATACAGGAGAGGAGAGGAGGGCCGTCTATTGCTGCAGAATCTCTAGTCACACATGTGGAGTCCTCTGAGGAGTGGGATGAAATGAAGGCATCCACTCACCTTGTAGGTTAACACCAATAGGTGGGAAGAGGAAGAGAGAGAGACAGAGAGAGACAGAGAGAGAGACAGAGTGACAGAGACAGAGACAGAGACAAAGAGACAGAGAAAGAGAGAGAGACAGAGAAATACAGAGAGAATTTAAAGATCTAATATTCCCTAGCTTTGGCTAATTTTATGAACTTATATCCTTAAAATAAGGAAAATCAAAATAAGTCATCTTTGTGTATTAAAGAATGAGAAAGAAGGAAAGGAGAGAGCAGAGATGGGGGAGAGAGACAGACAATACAGACAGAGATATAGAGATACAGAAAAGAAGAAGAAGAAGAAGAAGAAGAAGAAGAAGAAGAAGAAGAAGAAGAAGAAGAAGAAGAAGAAGGAGGAGGAGGAGGAGGAGGAGGAGGAGGAGGAGGAGGAGGACAGAAGAAAGGAAGGGAACAAAGGAAGGAAAGAAGACAGAAAGAAAGTGGTGTTTTTTTAAAATGACCATATCTAGAAAGCTAAGGGGAAGTTTACAGGCTTGGTAACATTGCAGGTAAAAAGAATGATACCTTTGGGGGTACCAACCATAATGTTATGATTGGGAAGTATGGTCCCTGTCCCAGAGGTTTTGCAGGAAAATACATTGAATCTCCTTGAAATTAGGGTATAAGGGAAGAAAATGGGGATGTAAGTGAACACTGAACAGATATTCATAAATACCCATCCATGGAATTGACAGCATATATGAGAAAATAACATCCATCACTTACTTTCAGTTCATTTGAGTTATGAGAAGACTTGTGGTGGTTGACAGTTCAGGCTCAATTATTATAGAGACATCCAAGTTTCATAGCGGTTAGCAATCTGGACTTGAAGTCAAGAAGATTGGAGCCAATTCCTGCCTCAAGCATCTGACAGTTACATTCCTCTTGGCAAAACCATTTGACCTCTCTAAACCTCAGTTTCCTTAGCTCTAAAATGGGCATAACTATAGCACAGGGTTGTTAAGAGGATCAAATGAGGGAATATCATGTCAACCTTCAAGACCTGTAAAAACAAAACAAAACAAAAGCAAGCTCACTATTAGTAGTAGGACTTGGGCAGCTAAGTGACATAGTCATTAGAGTGCCAAGTCTGGAGTCAAGAAGATTCATCTTTGTGGGTTCAAAACCTGTTTCAAACACTTACTAATTGTGTGACCTTGGGCAAGTCGTTTATCCCTGTTTATTTCAGTTTCCTCAACTGTAAAATGAGCTAAAGAGGGAAATGGCTAATCACTCCAATATCTTTGCCAAGAAATCCCCAAATGAGATAACAAAGAGTCAGACATAACTAACTGTTGAATTTGAATAGAAATGGATCCCTGCAGATTACATATTGACTTAGAAAACCACAAATTTAACATTATCTATATTATATTACATTTTTTAAAATGTATTTTGTTAAACATTTCCTAACTACATTTTAATCTGGTTTGGAGTGCACTGGGGAGTTTTGTAGTAGCTTCTGGACTGCTAACCATGAGTTTGATGGCTATAAAATAAACCATCATACTCAAAAATATTTTTTCACCTTGAATTTGAATAATTTTAACTGTATTTGGATTATATTTCATCATCACTAAATACTTTGAGTGTGAATATATATATAATATATGTATATTTTTATATGTGCTACAACATGATTAAATTTGTCTTCATTTGTGACATTTAAGTTTAATTCCTTTGATCCTAGCAAGGTTTTATCTTATTATCACTGCAACCACCTATCAGATTTCAATGATATCTGCTATCCAGCACCATCAAATTCTTAACCTTACCCTGTACCATACTTTCTTCAAATAGAAGAGAGGATTGAAGAGATTGTCAAACATGATCATTGTTGTAGGGGCTGTGGTAAAATAGCCATACTACTACATTGCTGATGGAACAATGAAGTGGTCCAGGCATTTGGGGAAATAGTTTGGAATTATTCCCTTCCCTCCAAATCATCACACTTTCACACAGTGATCCTATTAGCTGACCCACACCCCAAAGGGAAAAAAGAAAAAGGGCAAAGATACAAATGTATGTGCAAAAAATCTAGTTGCATTGGATAAAAACTGTAAATTAAGGGGATACCCATAAATGGGAAAACAACTGAACTGGGGAAATAGTACATAAAGGAATTTTATTGTGCTATAAGCAAGGGCATAAAAGGTCAGATTAGGAAAAGCTTGAGAAAAGTTATATGGATTGATGCAGAGTAAAGTGGGCAGAGCCTGGAGAGTAATTTATACAATACCAACAGTGTTGTAAAGAAAAACACAGCTAAAAAGAGTTAAGAACTATGATTGATACAGTGAACAACTATGAATATGGAAGGTTAGCATAATGAAACATGGCATGATGAAACACTCCTACTGAAAGAGGACTGATGAAATAAAGATGCAACATGAGACTCATTTGTGGACATTACCACAATGGGATGTTCTTTTGCTTGGCCATAAATATATGATAAAAGGGTTTTGGTTTTATTTCTTTGATTCAGAGAAAGGAGGGATAAGAGGAGAAGGGAACTTATGTTAAGGTTACCAAAATGAAAAGAAAAGTTAAAAAAAAAGAATCATTGAAGTTTTTAAAAATCCACAGAAGAAAACAAAACAAACAAATGAAAAAGATTAGAAGGAAACATAGAGAAACAGTTCAACTTTGAAATAATACGAAATTTGCTTGGAGGGAGAAGCAATGCATATAAAGCACAAATTTATAATTACATATTAAATCCTCTTTTTCTGTTATTCTATGTATATATAGAAATGGTGAATTTATTTGATATTTATTAAGTTTGGAATAAAAAATGAAAATGAATAGGAAGAAATTCAAGCAGAAGATATTTTAAACAGGTAAATTTTGAACTCTCAATAGCTATGCTGTGGCTATAGATATTTACAAATTTCTCAGGTAAGCATCGAGGTATATAAAAAAGAACAACATAGATAAAAATCATATAAATTAGAAAACAACTATAGTAGCTATCTCTGAAATCACTGAAGGCGTAAGTTTAATGGGAGCAGGTGAAATCTCTTCTCCACAAAGATATTTCAGTCCTCAGTAAACTTCTCCACTTCAGATTTGAAGAGATACAGCAACACAACTAATCCTCTTTCATAACCAATAGGATTGACTTGCACAAGTAATGTAGATGCATTCCTGGGCATATCTGATTAGAGCCACAAGTAGGGATTCCAGGTTCTAGGACAGAGAGGCTGAATGTCCTTCTATGAGAGGCTTGGTCCAACGCAATGGAAGGAGTAGAAGAACAGGAGACTAAGACGTGCATTTTACAAGTAGCTCATTTTCACTTTTTCCTCAACATATTCCATGTAAGACCCCTTACTCTTGCCTCTCCAAGGTCCTCTTCTCCCCCAACCCTCACAAGGATTTATAAGGGAAAGTAGTGGTGAAAGATTATATCCCTTTCTGCTCTACCCCCTGACTTTACCACTAGTGATGCCATTCTTTCACTCTTTTCTGTGGGAACCCAAGGCATTAGAGAACAAGATAAAGTGCACAGGGAATGTTCTCCATGTAACAGTAGGGAGGAAGCATGTTCGCTTAGGGACAAGCCTGACCCAGATATTAATACCTGCAGATGAGAGTTCCACAGCCTGACTCTAGTTCCAGCTCTGAGCCTCATTGCAAAGAGTTGGACAGCAACCTCTTTGAGTTTTAATTAAGTTCTGTGTCATTCTTATCCCTGTACTCAAAGAGAGAGAATCAACAGCCTCAGTCATAGATGAGAAATTCTAAAGATAATCTTCTCCTATGCTCTTAACGTTTTCTTTTGATTCAGAAAACACTCCATCAGACATAATTTTTATGTAACTTTTATGATGAAACTCTTCAAGATGATCCTCTTAAAAGCATATGTAGGTGTGTATGCATACATGTATGTATGAATGCATGGAATAGCTCTGATGATCATGACCTAAATGAAGCATCCAATTGTACTTCCCCATAGTCACAGAACCAATTCACAGAAATAAGCTGGAAAGAACCATAGAAGACAAATGGTCCAATTCATAAAAACCCAGGACACATTTTATATTCTTCCCAAAACTGAAGTCAGTCTCTGGGAAGAATTTCTATTTTTTAGTATTGTGTCTTGTAAGTATTTTCCTAATATTAAATTGCCCTGGTATGGAGTATTATTTAATATTAAAATTAGAAAGGGGACCCATGTTTTCCTTCTTTTTGCATGATTAAATCAATCTTAGAAAATGACTTCCATTTCACTCAAAATAAGGAAATATATACATCTGTGTGTGTGTACGTGTGTGTGAGAGACTTTGCCCTAGTTCTCTTAAACCCTTCCCATCCTTGTTCTTAATATTAGTATGACCACAAAACTCTACAAAACTGTGGTATAAAAGTGACTCTGGGATCTCAGTAGGTTTGCCTGTACAACATGAGCCAGAGCTCAATGGCTTTATCATGATGCAAAGGCTTTAAGTATAGCCCAGCAACACACCAAATCTGATTTCTGAAGGCCAACCTAGAGAAATATTGAGAGGTTCAACTCAGTAGCCTGGGTTTTTTGGTGATGTATTCTTTGGCCAAGACAAGTCATGAAACAAAACAAAACAAAAATTAAAAATGACCCTCAGTACTAGAGCCTTCCATTTCTGCAGGAAAGCTGGGAGAATGGCAGAAATGGGGAAAGGGGGACATAGGTTTTCATATTACCTACAAAATATTTTGTACTTTAATTATGATTTTTTTTAGCAATTGTCAAATGAGTAGGCTTATACTAGAGGAACTGATTCCTACCAATCTTGACATTTTCACTATAAAGGAGAAGAACAAAGTTATAGTTAAATGAAAGGATAGAACACAAATTTTTCTTGGAGAGGAAAAGAAAGGAGTTGGTGGAGTTGGTTTCTTGGTATGCCCAAAGGCAACAAGAAGCTTGATTTCATGGGATGTTTGCCTAATCTCTACCTTCCCCCATGTTGCAAGAGGATGTGTTGAATGAAATGGAGCCCACAAAAAATTGAAGCAATGTGTGGGTGTATGTGTGTGTGCATGTGTGTGTGTGTGTGTGCTCATTTAAGGAAACACAACACCTAACAAGACAAGCAGCAGCAGCTCTAAGCCTCATTAGGTACTTCATCTCTAAAGAAAACTTCAACCTTTGTTGAGAAGTTTGATTTCAAATCAATTTTTATTTCCAATATTTTTTCTAATAGTTTTGCTTTTTTTTCAAAGTCTTCTGGGATTTCTTGATATTATTTCATGATCTCAGAGGTTTCTGAAGAATTTGTCTCTTTAATTAGAAAATTTTGATTCCTCTTCCTTGGTAAAATGATACCGAGTTTGTTATACTCTGGTATCTCTATTGTTTTTCAATCTTTTAAAATACATTCTTCTTTATGAATTCATTTATGAGTTTGTATTTTTATTTGATTTTTGAGGCTTTCTTTGGTATTTTTTTTTTGTCTTTCAGACTTTCTGTAGCATTCTTAGTCCCTTATCTCTTTTCTCCACAAAATCTTTCACCTCTTCTCCATCTACTATTTCATATATTTGCCCCAAGACTGAATTCTTGGTCTCTTATATTTGGAGGTTTAGAGGAACTAATTCTGGGTCCTTGACAAAGTAAGCTTGAATCAAGGTTAATGAGTTGGCCTCAGTTGGCTTTTCACTCCCCTTTTCCTAGAACAGAATCCCTTTCCCTTCCAACCAGCCTTCACTTAGTGCTGCACTTCCTGCACATTCTGTGCTTTCCCCCATTTCACTCCCCATTCTCTCAGGCTTCTTCT
This sequence comes from Notamacropus eugenii, assembly GCF_028372415.1. Lineage (NCBI taxonomy): Eukaryota > Metazoa > Chordata > Mammalia > Diprotodontia > Macropodidae > Notamacropus > Notamacropus eugenii. The sequence continues at coordinate 160,793,523 of NC_092878.1, forward strand.
TATATGTATGTGCAGAATCAGGGCCTGACCCCTCTTATCAAGTTATCAGAGTTACTGCCAAGGAAGACAAGACCATGGATCCCAACAGCTGAACCTAGAATCACAAACATGAAATTCCTTATGTTCTAAGTATGTAGGCACTTCAGTGTTATTTTATGATTTTTAACCTCATGTAGTGTTTTGGTATTCTTATCTTAATGGATTCTTGATTGTTCTATAACTGGTGCATCATTCTTTTAAAAAATGGAGGAAAGAGATGTTTGCATTGAACGTCTTACCTTATTTGTCATTTCCGTAGACCTCAACTCATTGTCCATTGAAATTAATTGAAGTAAGTCCAATTCAGGTCAAGGGTTTCTTTGCTCTTCACAATTTGGGTGACTGTAACTTCTCTGGGCCTGATTTTCCTCATTTGTAAAGGGAAGAAATTGGATTAATTTTTTTTATATCTCTTCCAGTTTTAAATCTATATGATTTAAACCTATGATCCTCCATGTAAGCATGGTGCTTGAGAGGGAAATGGTAAATAAAGCACTCTAATATGAGTGTAATTATAAATATCATATCTACATAGTAGAGAACTGTTATAAAACCAATAAATCTCATCCATTACTGTGTATGTGAAATTAGAGTAATCAATAGAGTCCCTAATCTGCTAGACTTAGGGTTTTGCTTGGACCACTTTCAGAGAGACATTTGTTCTGGCTCAGTGATAAAGGACTTTTGTTTTGGGATATCACAACAATCCTTTTTTGGCCCCTCTTGTTTTCCAAGATGGTAAGGGGAGCTATGCCTAAGAAAACAGGCCACTGAGACTGTAGGAACCACCCATTCAGTGGTTTTTAATAGAACTGTCTCCACGCTCTCTCGTTTTCTGACTTCTTATTTTTATATCACGCCACTTGGTACTCAGGCAGCCTCTTTCTCAAATAGTCCAAGCAGCAAAGTCAGAATTTCTTCCCTGCTCCCATCTTTACCCCCACAGCCACACTAGCTACAACAATCACAACAGTAAGAACATGTTTTCCTATGCGAGACCAGGACTGGATCTTAACCCAAGATCGTTCATCTGCTTTGTGTTTCTTTCCCTGAGCACAGGTGGCAAAATGGTAATCCCAAGAAGGTTTCAAGCCTTGGTAACTAGCTTGTTAGTTCAAGAGGTCAGAAACTCCTGTCTTCATAGAGTGGTTGACCAGAAGGAGGTATATACAGTGTTATTCAATTACATTCATGTCCTACAATTTATATAGATGTTCCCCAATTGATGGGCATCTACTTTGTTTCCTATTTTTAGCTTTAACAAAAAGGGCTGCTACAAATATTTTGGTATATATGAGGACATTTTTTTCTTTTTTAATGTCTTTCTTGTGGTATAAACCCGGTAAGAGAGTTTCTGGTTCAAAAGATATATAGACATTTTAATCCCTGCATTTGAATGGTTCCAAAATGCTTTCCCAAAGAGTTGTGGTATTTTACAGGTCTATCAACAGTCTTGTAAGGTCTATTTTTGCACGACCCCTCCAGGATTGACTGCTGCCATTGTTTGTCATTTGTTTTTGCAGATTTTCAGGATGTGAAGTTTTGGGTAAAAACCTCCATTTTTTTCATTTTTATTTCTCTTACTATTAGTGACTTGGACTCTTTTTCCTCTGTGGTTGTGAATATTTTGCTTTTCTGAAAACTGCTTATTCATATTTTTGACCATTTGTCTGTTGGAGTATGGCTATTAGTCTTATGTATACTTATTCATTTGTTATATTTTTCAGATGCTAGTTCTCTTTTCATCGAAATTTGATACAAAGATTTCCCCCCATTTGACCATTTCCCTTTTTATCCAGGATGCTTTAATGTTGTCTCTGCAGAAGCTTTTAATTTTCAAGTTCCCTCTTTTGCTATAATCACAGTATTATGTTCCTTCTGTTACTTTTCTTTATTCTTTTTTAAAGCCAGATCTGTTCTTACTGATTTTTTCCCTTCCTTTCTGATCCCCTCTTCTCATGTGATATTTCATCTTCCTCTTCTCTCCTTTAGCCAGTCCCATTCCTTAGTTTTTATATTTCATTTCTTGTTCCCCTTTCCAAAAAGTATTTTTCTCTGTCTTCGTTATCCATCTTCTTTTTCTTCTTGTTTTAGACCCTCTTTCTCTGACTCCTGACCCCTATAATGATCTAGTCTCTCTCTTTTCTCTTCATGAAATCAAAGCTTCCAAAAATATCCATTCTGGGGGCACCCCTCTAGGTATTTTCTCTTACTGCCTAGTATGACTTACCCCTTGGCTTCCATTTTTCCATTATGCCTCATTTCCAGGACAATGCCAATTATTACAGGTTTCAGAGAGGATACTGTACCATGCTAAGGCACCTCCTGCTTTCATAAACTTTCATCCATATCATGTTTCTCATAGTGGGATTATCTCTAAGGACCTGTCCTAGGCTCTCCTTCCTTCTCTCTTTATACTGCTTTGTCAGACTATTTCATCAGCTCCTCTCATTTTAATTATCATGCCTATGCAGAAAACTCTCAGATTGACTTGTTCTATCCTAAAATTTCTCCTGACCTCCAGCTTCTTATCCAATTTCCTTTTAGAAATTTCAAACTGGATGTCTCATAAAAATCTTAAAGTCATGTATGTGAAAAACTGAATTCGTTTTTTCTCATAAAATCCTCTCGTTTTCTTAGCTTATCTTTTAGTATTGAGATTACCACTGTCCTATAAGTCATCCGGGCTCAAAATCTAGGTTTTATTCTTGACTCCTGACTCCCTTACCCCCTCTATATCCAGTCACATTGTTTCAACCTTCAGAATATCTCTCATGCATGCCCTTCTCTTCTGTGATACTGCAGATCATATATAGATTATTACAATGCCTGCTGGTTGTCTTATCTGACACAAGTCTCCCTGTATTTCAATCTATACTCCACTTAGCTGTCAAACTGATCTTTAGTAATAATGGGAGTTAAAGATCTTTCCCTCCCATTAATAGGAGGAGCTCATTAAGGGAAACTTGATTAGGGGAGGCTTGTTTTGTAGGAAGGCCCACACCTTTTATTAATGAGGTGCTAAATCACAAGGGTTGTGATGCCCTCTGGCACTGAAAAGTGTATATACAGACATATGTGTGTGTGTGTGTGTGTGTGTGTGTGTGTGTGTGTGTGTGTGTGTGTGTGTACTCTGAGGTGAGGTTTTGTTTTGGGGCTTACTCTTTGGAGGAAGGTTCTGTGCCAGATGAGACTCTGGGTAGCCATTAAGGAGTCCCACCCTTGGGCTTTGAAAACCCAGATTTTGGTACTTCTCTATCTGATAACTATGTATGTGTCCAATGGTCAGAGAGTTGGATCTGTCTGTTGATCTCTAATGTATGTACTGCTTATGATCAGATGGTTAGAAGTCCTGTCGGTTGGTCTTTATTTCTCTGCTTGTATTTCCTCTATTGGTGAATGCTATTAAAGAAGATTGTTGAAGTTGCTTTCTTTTTAGAAAAATAGATCTAAGAACCTGTGCCATTAGGTCATCCTGAATGTGTCAGGGTGCTTGCTATTACATCTTCCTAAAATGCAGTTCTAACCATGCCACTCCACTATTCAAGGGATTTCGGTGATTCCTTACCACTTTAAGGAATAGATCTAAAATCCTCTCTTTGGCTTTCAAGTCCCTTCATAATCTGGTCCTTTTCTGCCTTCTTGGTCTTATACTCTGGTCCCCTCCACATACTCTCTGATTCAGTGACACTACCCTCCTCACTGTCTCTTGCTTAAGATACTCCACCTTTAGAGTGAGCATTTTGTCTGATCATTCCCCATCCCTGGGACTTTTTCTTCCTTTTCATATTCTGCCTCCTAGATTCTGCATTAAACTTTTTCCAGTCCTTAATCTTAATGCCTTCTCTCTGAGATCACCACTAATTTAAATCCTACATATCTTGTTTGAATATAGTCATTTGCATGATGTCTCCATTAAACTGTGAGCTCCTTGAGAGAGGGATGTTTTGTTTTGTTTTTGCTTTTCTCTGTATCCTCAATGCTTGGCACCTAGTAGGCACTTAATAAATGTTAATTGACTCATTGGCTAATGATGAACTGGAGTTCAGGAGAGAGACTGTGGCTGTACACACACACACACACACACACACACACACATGTATATGATCAGATGATAATTAAAATTAGGGGAAATTGATGGGAATCATGAAATGAGATAGACTAGAGCAGAAGTTCTTAAGCAGCAGCAGCCAGAGATGAGAGATTTTGAAAGTCATTGTTGTAAATGGGATAGTGAATGAAAATTTTAAAAAATGATAATATTTCAATAAATTGGTTTCTTTTGTAGTTCTATACATTTTATTTCATCATTTAAAACATTATTTTGAAAAATAGGTCCATAAACTTTATATGGGCTACCAAAGGGGTCCATCACACATACACATACACACACACACACACACACACACACACATACACACACACACTCTTTAAGAACCTTGGATATAGAGTACAAAGAGAGAAGAGGGCCCAGGACAAAGTCTTGACAAAGTTACGTGAAGAATGATATGGATGAACATCCAGCAAAGAAGACTAAGGAGTTGTCAGACAGACCAGAGTAGAACCAGTAAAGAGGAAAGAATATCCAGGGGAAGAGAGTTATGGATGGTGCCAAAAGTGCAGAGAGCTCAAGAAGCAGGGAGATTGAGGACACTGAGCTCCTTAGTAAATTTAGAGAGAACATTTTCATTTGAATGATGAAATTTAAAAAATAAAAACATTGTAGGGAGTTTGTAAGAAAGCAAAAGGAGAGGAAGTAGAGACCACTGATTGTCAAATTACATGAAGGCTTTTGGTTCTGGCTTATTTTACGATCAGAGAGATGTGACTCTATTTATCAGGGATGAAGCCAATAAATAAGGAGAGACTAAGGAGAATGAATAGAGTGTAAATGATAGTAATGTCAATCTGTTGGAGAAAGTGGAAGGGGATGAGATTGGGGGTCCATGCCAACGGGTTGGTCTTGGCAAGGAGAAGGGCAACCTCTTCATCTGAAAAGAGGAATGAAAGAAGAGATAAAGAAGATAGGAGATGAGTAAAGGAGACGAAAGCATTCTTTTCAAATGGTCTCAATTTTTTTTTTCAGTGACACATGAATCAAGGTCCTCAAGTATGAAGACATGGAATAGGAGTACCATGAGGATCTTAAAGGAAAAACCTTAGCTTAAAAATACTGAAGTCTGCCACTGCATGGTGTCATGACCAGTCGTCCTGATCTGTCTTGCCCCTGGGCTCCCATGACTGCAGGAGAGAGTGAGGCTAATGATTCTGCACAGCCCTGCTCACTCAGATCCAGTTTACTTGTGATTCAAGACATCATCCTCCTGATGCTGGTGCTCTTCAAGGAGAAATTATGAGCAGCAGCAGCCAGAGATGAGAGATTTTGAAAGTCATTGTTGTAAATGGGATAGTGAATATATTAGAAAATAATAACATTTGCCTTGCTGTAGTAAAGACCCAGCTAATTAGAAAATGCATAGTTGTAAATGTAAGTATAAGTGTTCCTGTGCGTATGATTTCTCTCTCTCCCTTACATCTTTAAGTCAAGGAATACCTACTAATGAGTGATGTTGTGAGGTCAAAAGGTATAGTACATGGGTTAGTGACTTTTGGGTGAATTGAGATCTGCATACGGAGTATGTACCCACATCAATAAGTCCTCAGATGCATGCAGTCATTGAAGTATGAGTTCAACCCTTAATTAAAAATCCTCGGCAAGCCAACATTGTCACTGGTGTCAGCAATTTCCTCCATGGCATTCTTTGCTTGGATTTAGACAAGCCAATTGCCCACAGATGGCATTTGGGTCTTCAAGCTACAGGATTTGCTATATTTCAAAAAAGATGAGCAAATACAAGGGCAGATCCATTGTCATTCCAGACCCTCCAGTACTTTTGGAACAAAGAACGTTTTCACCCTAGGGCCTGGGCAAGGTGTCAGATTAGATAATTGCATTCTGATTGCTTCAATACCCCCTGACACTTTCAACTTGCTCCAACATCCTTCTTCACTTCCTGTCCTACTGTAGGAGTCTAATTGGTATGTCATGTAGATGCTTGCTGGCACCACTTGCCAATTTTCCATATCTCCTATGAAAAACACAATTGGTATTCTGTGTTGGTTGTAAAGAGGGGTGTATGCATGTGCATACGTATATATATATATATATATATATATATATATATGTATATATATATATATATACACATATATATGTATACACACACATACACATATATATATATATACAAACTTGAGCATCATTTATCATGGAAGGTCTCCATGTGTAAAAATGATGATGTACGGGTTTGCTAAATCATCATCCTGAGAAAAGAAGATGCTATTTCTATATAATCTCTACTGCACAAACCCTTTTATTGAAGAAGGAAAATCTTTATCTCTGTTTTTTAACTAAGTTCAATTTGATAAGAATTTGTCAAGTGCTGTTCACTGCACTGGCAAAAGGGATTCAGAGACTAAAATTTTATTATCTCTGCCCTCAGGAAGTTTAGATATTACTGGGAGAGGGGAGCACTAAAGGAGTCATTTACACAGAGAACAATACAAAACATGTGCAAAATGAGAAACAGCATGGGCAAAGAATTAGCTTAAATATACCAAGGGGAGTGGACAATGAACCTACTTCTTATGAGCATTTGTGATGTTCAAATTAGACTTTAGCATGTGCAGGTATTATTTCTGATCTGTTTACCATATGAAGAAGAGGACCTTTTTGATCAGCTGTTGAGTTGGAACTGAGATCACACTTAAAACCTTTCTATAGTCACCCTCACAGAATTCACATTCTAATAGAGCAGACAATATGCAAATAACTAAGTTCATACCCACATATAACTTGTGTGTATAAATACACAGGTATGTGCACATGTATACACAGATATATGTTTATATATAAAACACACATGTATATATACACACATGTATACACATCAAAAGGCCCTAACTGTCTAAGGCATTTCATATTTTCCGTCTGGCTGTTTTGAGTTAGGTAGCAATACTGTAAGCTTCTCGGTAGAGAAAGGATTTGATATCTTCCCAAATGGGCCTGTAAATCAGATCCACTGGTCATTGCCTTTTTGCATTTGTTCTTTCCTATTTTTTTAGGCAAAATAATACTTGAAGATATCAAGTGAGTGAGTTTATAAGGCTGGAAAAATTGGCACCCCAAGATTAAATTTAGAATCCATACATGGATTTACTGAAGAATGAGCATGGGTGGATAGCAACTGAGTCCCTTCAGTGTGAACTGAAGCAACAGCAACTGAGACTAATTTATCCATCCACTATGACAAATTTAGAAATGAATTGGGTAAAGCAATTGCTTTTGTAGCAAAAGCTGTGAGTGTGATCCCCAGCTACTGAGGTGATAGATTGCAGAATGCAGTGCCCACTCCACTCACTCCTAAATGGAGAAGATGCTTTGCAACTTTGTTTTTCTTTCTATAGCTTTACAGTGAATTTTTGCTGTTGTCGTTGTTCATTCATTTCACTTGTGTCCAACTTTTTGTGAACTCATTTGGGGATTTTCTTGGTGAAGATGCTGGAGTTTTTGCCATTTCCTTCTCCAGCTCATTTTAAAGAGGAGGAAACAGGTAAACAAGGTTAAGTAAAAACTTCTTTATAAAAACTAAGTTTTGTTAACTCGTTAAATGTTAGCTAACAAGTATCTATTAGTCACCTACTATCTGCTACATACTGTGCTAACGGCTGGAAGTAACAAAAAACACAGTCCTAGACCTCACATTCTAATAGGAAAACAATATGCAAAAGACTAAGCATATGCGCACACAAACATACGTATACTTATGTATATATATAAATACACGATGTTTATATTTGATGTCGATTCAGTATGTATGTACATATATTATATAGTAATGAAATACAGCATAATGTCATGTAACAAAGTTTTAATTGATGGTAATCTCAGCAGGAAGGCATTAGCATTGAGAGGGAATGGAAAAGATTTTCTAGAGAAAGTGGGATTTAGCTGAGATTTGACAGAAGCCAGTGAAGCCTGGAGACAAAGGAGGAGGAAAAACATTCTAAGCAAGGAGGACAGCTGGAAAAAAATCACCAATGAGAGAGCAAGGAACACCAAGGAGTGAAGTATCACTAGATTTTTAGCATATGTGGCAGAGAATAAGGAGTAAGAAGATTGACAAGATCAGGATGGGACAAGATATGAAAATTTTAAAAAGCAAACAGAAGATTTTTATATTTGATGCTGCAAGTAACAGAGAAACCTAAGGTTGTGCAGTGGATAGACCTCTGGACTTGAAGTCACAAAGACCTAAATTCAAATTCAGTGATATATTCAAGTCACTTAACCTCTGCCTACCTCAGTTTCCTCAACTGTAAAAATGGTGATGACTTAAAATCTGTTTACCTCACTTTCCTCAACCATAAAAATGGTGACATCTGTTTACTTCAGTTTCCTTCCCTTACCTCTCAAAATCCTTCCTCTACCTCTCAAACCCTAAATCTTTAGAGTTTATAAAGGCTTCATTTGGGAAGAGTAATTTCAGCAGCTGGTCACAATGGAACAAGGAAGACCTTGAGTCAAGTCTACCTCTAGCAAATTAGCTATCATTAATATCCAGGCATCACAATTCATTCTTTTAAGAATACAATTAGCAAAGTTGTTGCCAATCTGCACTGAGAGATTTGCATGAGAGAGAGAAACAGAAAGAGAGAGAGAGAGAGAGAGAGGGAACTAGAGAGAGAGAGAGAGAGAGACTACAATGCTAACTCAATGAGTGGTCTCACAAGATCCCAGTTTACCAGCATTCCCAGGTTCTTTCCAAGTCTTAACAGCTACCATAAAACTATATCCCTGGTGTCCATGGCCTAGCCCATTCTTTCTCCTCAGAGCATCTCTTGTTGAGGCCTGCCTTTTCCTCTTCCTTCTCTACTCTCTGTTCCACCAGCACAGGCCACAACTGGCCTTCTTGTCACCTTCCCTTTTTTTCTCCCTCCCCAACTACTTTTGACTCAAGGGAAAATACATCCTCTTTTGATTCTTTACAGTATAATGTGAAAGGAAAAAGGAAAGTGTTCAGTAATTCATCTGGAAGTATGAAATGCAAGTCAATTGGTAAGAATTGGGAATTTTTTAAAGCAAACGAAGAAATCCAGTCAATAAGCATTCATTAAGTATTTACTATAGTATGGACACTGCTATGTGCTGGATACACAGATAAAGACAAAAGTGGTCCCTCTCCTTAAGAAGTTCACAATACAATGAGTACGTGGGGATGGGGATAATATGCCCCAAACTATATACAAACAAACATGTGGGCTAAATTGGAGGTAATCTCAGAACAAAGGTGTTTTTTTAAGGAGGATTGAGAAAGCCATTTTACAGAAAACTGAGTTTTAGTTTTCTTTATTTTATTTTGTGAATGATATTTTGTTTTTCTTCCCCATTGGTATGTAAAGCCAATTTTTGACATTTTTTTAAAGTACCAGCTTCTCTTCCCCATCCCTAAAGAAAGTAAGCAATTTCATATAGGATATCCATACGCAACACTGACTGGCTTTCCTGAAATCATCCAGCTAGCTGGGAACATGCGTTTATCAGAGATGCCAGTACCCAGTGATCTGCCCATCGGAGCAGCCAACTAACTCAAAGGAATGCTGTGGTGGAAGCTGATGACGCTTTCTTTCCTTTTTCTGGGAGCCAGTCTCTGAAGGACAGAAAGGAGCTCTGAAGGCCATGGATGAGCCTTGGATGGACAGGCTGTTTCCCAGGTTCCCAAATCCATCTTTGCAAGTATTGGTTCAGGCATATGGAGCCAGTTGGCCAGCCATGCACCCACTGAACTCAGGCCTGGTGGGGAGTGGTACAGGAGACCTGAGAAGGTCTTGGTCTGGTCACCCAGATCTCATGTCTCTTATCTTCCTGTTCCAAAGCACTAACATACTATAACATGGCATTGGGGGGTGGGTCATCCTTGATGAAATGGTTCCAATCTGGGTGCCAGTGCCCTCAAACAAGGGAGTGGATTGCTAGATGATGCCAGGGCCATTGCCCCTCTTCCCTTCCCTACCCCCTGCCTCCAGCCTGAGTCAGGAATATGAAAATTGAGTTTCAGCTGAGACTTGCAGGAAGCAGAAAGCAGAGATGAGGGGGGAAGGAACTTTTGGCATGGGAGGGGGAGAGAAAATAGTGAAAAAATTGAAAAGAGAATCTTATAGGAGGATCTGAAAGGAGGCCAGAGTCCCTGATGTGGAAGTAGGTTAAGTTTAAGAAGAGGTCAGGTTATGAATGAAATGATGAATCAGAATTAGAAGTCACAGATCAACTGAAGCATTGCCTCAGGGTGCTGAAATTAAGATGGAACTGGAAAGACTCAGAGGCTTTGAATAACATAGGAAACACTGAGCTTCATATATACCAAATAAATAAATAATTTACCTTGCTTTGTATTCCTAGAGCTTAACACAATGCCTAGCATACAGTTCTAAATAAACACTTCCTTTTTTGACTGAGTCAAAATAGAATCCCACCTGATATTTTATGTTTTCCTGATTTAGCTACTACATAAAGTGAGTTGCTTTCCTGCCCCATCCCCATCCCCCATATTTGAGCAGTTTTTCTCTGTCCCAGGGACTATACTCAAGGAAATTTATACTAAAAGGTTTCTCTGTTTCACTTCTGAATTGACTTCAGAGGTTGAGTTGGTGGCCTCTGTCATGCTTCTTGACCCAAGATGATTTTATGAATCTCTTCCTAGATAAAAGAACCATGCTAATTATAGTTTTGCCAAGAATATAGTTTATAAATTATATAGAATCTGAGTAAGCATCTTTTCACAGACAACATTTTAGGACAGAGGGTCACTTTCAATAATATAGCTCTAAAAAGAGTGTGCTTTTGGCTCATTGTACTAAAAATGTATGGATAGACACAGTCTTATGCTTCGAATCCTTTTTGGTACTTACTCTTTGCATGTTGCATGGTCCACAGGCATAGAACATTACCTGGGAAATATCCTAATTATGAGAGGGTGAAAAAACCCAGAAGAGCACTTGAATAAGTTGGAAACAGTACAAAGAAATGACAAGTTGCTACTGAAACCAAGGAAAGAACACAGAGTGCTCATGTTTCCAAGACCACATAACTCACTTAGATGGGAGACTTCAAATCGAGGGAAATGAGTTCAGGTGTGGTTGCATGAAAGGACTGATTTTTTGAAGAGTTCTGTGTTTCATGGTCCCTACTTTCCTCCCACTTGTAGCTCTGGCAACCTAAAGCAAAAATGTGAAGAATTTAGGTGGAACAAGTTACAAACATTCCATTTTCAAGACATATTGTTGGACATGTATTGGAAACATGAAACTAAAGAATGGTCGGTCAGACCTTCAGACTAAGTGCAGACAAGTATTTCTTATATTTATCTGTAAGTTCCTAACTTATCAAAATCTTATGAAAATGTGCAAAATCATGTATTACCGACCAAATTTCTTAGAGGAAATTATTATTATAATCCTTTTATCATGTTCTTTTGCTCAGGAAGTTCTTCTTAAGTGCCTACTATGTGCTAGGGACTGTTAGGCATACAAGAGGAAGTGAGAATTGTTCCTAATTAAGAAGTTTACCTTCTACAGAAGGATGTAACATGGAAAGAGATAAGAAATTCTAACTTAACTTAAGGAAGCATTGAGCAGGAATGTCTAAGGGGATAAGCAGTGACTTCCAGCTGTGAGAAAAACCTAGATCCAGAAGGATAAGTGATTTGCCCAAAGTCACAGGGAGTGAGCATCCCTAGAGGTCCATCCTTCTGTTGCATGCATCATCATTGGCAGTTTCCCACCCGTTTCTCTCCCTCCTCAACTTTGCCTTCTGACTTCTCTGCATTCCTTCAGTTCTCAGCTTGAGTCCCACCTTTTCCTTTCTCTCTAATGCTAGTGCCTTCCCTTTCTTGACATCTCCAATTTGCATTACCTGCATCGGGTTTGCACATAGTTGCTTACATGTTGACTTCTCCGTTTGACTGTGAACTCTTCAAGAGCACAGACTGCTTTGTTCCCCTTTGGTTTGTCCGCAGCATTCAGCACAGTATCTGTTCCCTGTTAACCACTGCACAAATTCTTCTTGATTTGACTTAAATCTGGGTCCCTTATCTCTAGAACCAGTGTTCCTTCTACTGTATCACATTTTGGTCAGATTCATCCTCTCTGCACGTATCCCAATTTGTGCCTCATTACATCTTACATTCACAATTCGCTATACTCCACAAAGAGTCAACTCTAGATTGGCCAGATATCATTTAAGATTTCAGAGGTTGGTTAATTGATTACCATGTATTTAAAAGTACAAGTTAAGAAAGACAAAGCAAAACATGTTTCAACACTTGGCTCAGGATTGGTGGGCTATGGAAAGATGAGCAGTTATATCATCAGCATGGAAGGATTCTTAGTATGGGATCTCCCTCCAGCAATGCTGATAATGGGGTGGTAAGAGCAGTAGAAGTGGATATAGTAGTGGTTGTTGGTGCTGTTGAGTCATGTCTTTGTAACCCCTTTGGGGATTTTCTTTGCAAAGATACTGGAGTGGTTTGTGATTTCCTTATCCAGTTCATTTTTACAATAGATGAGCAAACTGAGTCAAATGGGCTAAATGACTTCCCCAGGGTCACACAGTTAGTAAGTGCCTGAAGCCAAATTTGAATTCAGGAAGATGAGTCTTTCTCACTTGGGGCCCAGCATTCTATCCATTGCACCAAGTAGCTGTAGCTGTGTGGTGGTGGTGGTGGTGGTGGTAAATAACATTTATAACACTTTAAGGTTTGCAAGATATTTTACATAATCTTTTCTTTACCTGTTCTTTTAAGGACCCTTTGAGTCAGCAACTTTGATAATAACTCTATTTTATCCCCATTTTACAAATGAAGAATCTGAAGGTGAAAAAAATAAGTAACTTGCTCAGTCACAAAGCTGCTAATTAAATGAGACAGGGTTCAAAACCAGGCCTTTTTGAATTTAAACCCAGGATTCTGTCCAGTATCTCACTTACTTGTCAATGTACTTTAAAAAAATAACAATCTATCCTTCTAGAAAAGACCTGAAGCACATAGAGGGTAAGTGGCTTTCTCAGGCTTCCATAACTAGGAAAAGTCAGATATGAACCAAAGTATCCTTAACTTCAAGACCAGCACTCTACCCACTAACATGAGGCTACTTGTCTGATATGATGATCTGGGATCCTCCAGTGAAATTCTACTCTAATATTTTCTGAGACGGTAGGAGTCATTCCATATTCTGGGATGTTTGAACCACAGAGCTCCAGCTCCAAAAGGGTCAATCAAGGTAGAAAGTTTCTTAAGAAAAGGTGAGGGGAACAGAATATGTCTGTCTTCTAAAGACCAGCCTCGCTAGATTCTCATCAATTTGCCTCCAAAGGGATGATACTTTCAGTCACTGCTACTCAGGAATCTTTTATTAACACATGGAAGATCAGTGATCTATATGAGTAGAAAACTGTCCCCACTGATGAAATCACTGATTGTTAAATACTGAAGTACAGCAATTTCTTTAATAATGGTTTTTAAAAGCACTCCACGATGGAATCTGACAGCTTGCTTCTCTGGAGTTATTTTTTCTTTGTGATGCATCACACCCTGTTTCTACCTGCTATGTCCTACTCCCACTGTTCTTTGGTTGATACTGACCTCTAAATCTTCAGAGACTAAGGCTTTTGTGACTTGGATAATCAGAAGAATATTGAGTTTGGTCTCACTGACATCATACTGTGCAGTTCCTGAAAGACAATCCAGTCTTCTCTCCTTCCATTCAATTCTGGGGAAGCTCATTTTTCCAGGGTCTGTATGAGGTAAATGTAATTATAACAATTTCTGGGTGTTGCTAGAAAGAATATCTAAAATTATATGAGTAAGATATGAGCATAATATTTTATATGAAAGAGCATTTTCATCAATACATTCATCATACCTAAATAGCACACATATATACACACACGTGTATGTATATGTGTATAAATGTGTGTATGTATGCGTACAAATGTGTGTATGTATGTGTATAAATGTGCATATATGCACATATACATGTGTGTACATAATTTAAACATGCATACATACATGTCTAAGTTGGTGGCTGCACATGTGCACATACATGCATATATTTACACATATATTATAAAGGTAGCTAGGAGTTGCAGAGAATATATTGTTAGACATGAAGTGAGGAACACCTGACATCAAATCCCCCTTCACTCATTTGCTAACCCACCTGTGTGACCTTGAGCAAATCACTTAAACACGTACACACTCAATTTCCCCAACTAAGCAAGAGGAAGACAATAACAGCACCTCCTTTTCAGGTTTATTGTGAATATCAAGTGAGATACCATGCGTAATGCACTTTATAAACTTTAAGGGATTACATAAATGCTAGCTATTATGTACATATTATATGTTATACTTCTAATAATATTAAATATAACATGTATGCATATAATACATTGGTATATACACACATATATGCATATATAAATATAAACATATTCAGATACAGGGTTTAACTTAGGTAATATTGGTTTGGAAAAATAATAATGAAATATTATCATTTGAATTTTTAAAATGCTTATTGTATTAATTGTAATGTCTTTGCCTAGAAGTATTTCTTAAGCACAGAGCATACACTATCTAGTTTGTACCTTATGTCATATGTCTTGGGAGTGTAGCCATTCCTGTGTTTTTATTTTGCATTTTCCAGTAGACAAATGGTAACTCCTATTAACTTTCCATAATAAAAAATCAAAAGTGATATTTAAAAACTATATGTTGCCATCAATGAGTGGCTATTATAGCTAACTGAGAGACGTAGGCTGTGGGGAGATTTTTCCACATTTTCTTTGTTTTGTTTTACACACACACAAACATACACAAGCACACACACACACACGCACACAACGGTGCTCATTGGTACCACTGATTCTATTGTAGAGCTCTAACCTTTGAAAGACAATGAGGTAGTTTTTAGTAATCTATGGGAAGTGAGACTTGTTTACCTTTATTAAATGGTACATTTTCAAAGTTATTTGGAATAATAAATATGAATAAATATGTATTGATTAATTAAAAGTACATTTGTTTCTGTTTTTTATCCTCTTACAAAATGGCATGATATAGAGAGACCTACAAAATGTGCATGGTTAGAGAGCCCTCTTCTCCTACTTCTCTAGTAAAAAGTATTGCCCACCATTCGGAGCTGTCCATCCATCCCCCACGAGAACCAGAGGTGATGCCCTTGTGATTACCCACAGTGGCCACTGCATGTCACTCTTTCTCTAGCTCCTTAGCCTCCCTTTGGACTTCAGACACAGGTACAAGAACTGAGAAAACTCTATTTACCTTCCTACTAGCTAATAACATAAGGACCACATTTTTAAGATGTTCTTTCTATTGAAGAGAATAGTGTTAGCTGTGCATATCCTGTTTCCAGAAGAGTTATATGGAAACCACATCAATCTGTACATGATGATCCCAGCCTCAAAATGAAGTCAGTTCTAAGACATGATTCTGAATTCTGGAGTGAGTTTTTATAAGTGTCTGTGCAACAAAAAGAAATGACCAATCATTAGCTTATACTGAAAGCTAGATTTTACTAATGGTGAAATCATTTTGTTTTGTTTTGCTTTTCAGGCAACAGATTTTGTATTCCCAAATACTTAAGTGAGCCAATAAGAGATGTAAGATTCTATTCAGAGAGTAAACATCACAAACCTGAGCTCTTCTATCAACAGCAAAAGCAACCTGGGCAGCTAGGTGGCCCAGTGGATGGAGTGTTAAACTTGAAGTCAGAAAGATTTGAGTTCAAATTCTGTACTGGACACTTATTCATTAAATAAAACCTAGGCAAATCCATTGCCCTCTTAGTTTCCTTATCTATAAAATGGGGTCAATAATAGCCCCTACCTTAGAGGATTGTTGTGAAGATCAGATGAGATAGCACATGTGAAATGCTTTTCAAACTTTAAAGTGTTGTATTAATACTAGCTATTATTATTAAACCTGTGTTTCTGTGATGTCATGTGCTATTGGAAGGGCCTTGGGGATGGCAGCAGGTTACTTGAGTGTTTATTAGGTGTTAACACAATATTTTGTTTTCAACACTGTCTACCCTGGAGTTGATTATTGCTTTTCTACCATTCTAGGGGAGCTCATTAATTTACTTGGATTGATTGTGAAATTCTAGACCATTCATAACAGAGAAAATACATGCAACTGCTTTATTGTCTGTAAACGAGCATTCCTTGCTTCCATTTACAATGGACAAACTCCAGGGACACTCCGAGAACATTTTGCATGCTAACTCCCATCCTGGGAAGTAGACCACCAGAGCTTCCACTGCTTTCAAAATAAATCCGTTCTGCTCTCTGCTGCCTTCAGAGAATGAGCCTTGGGGGACCTAGAAAGCAATAGAGTTAATGGGAGCAGTCTGAGTTTCTATTTTACAGTTCACAGAAGTGCATGAAATTGAGTAAATATCCCGCAAGTGAAGCAGTTGCTGAGTAAGAATAAATAAAAGTATGAGAAAAGCAAATTAGGTACATGAGGTCCCCAAGATACTGAAGGCATAATTTACTCTGGATTGCTGTACATTTCATCGGGACATTTCAGGACAGGAGTGAATTTGATTCAATTCAGTTCAATTTGCTCTAATAAACATTCATTAAGCACCCACTCTGTGCCAGGAACTGTTCTTAGGAGAAAGGAACTGAAGTTCAGGAGATATCATGGGGTTTCAGCACAAGAGAGCTGAGCACAATGCTAAGGTTGTGACACTGTGTGAACACTTTCCACTGAAGTCTGGAAACCTCCCATTCCTGCCTCTCCTGCTTACAAACAAATGGCATCCATCACTTTGAGCAGATCACTCAGCTTTCTGGATCTCTGTTTCTTGCACCATGGGACTGGGATGATAATACGAGAGGAGAGTCAATGCCTTTGCCTTTCATTGTCTCAGGAGCTGCTCAGACTTTCTTGCTTCTGAAGAAGTGAATCAAATAACTATAAGAGTAAAAAAAAAAAGAAGAAAAAACTGTCCCACTCTCAGGTAGAGACGGGGTTTAAATGCGGTAAATTGTGTAAGAGACATCACCCAGGAAACATCTGGAAACATTTGATTGGAAGTGGAGGCAGGCAGGTAGGGGTGTGTGTGTGTGTGTGTGTGTGTGTGTGTGTGTGTGTGTGTGTGTGAGAGAGAGAGAGAGAGAGAGAGAGAGAGAGAGAGAGAGAGAGAGAGAGAGAGAGAGAGAGAGAAAGAGACAGAGACAAAGACAGAGAGACAGAGACAGAGAGACAGAGATAGACAGAGAGAAAAGCACATTTTTTACATGATGGGTACTATGCTAAGTAGTTCTTGCCATACTAAATGACAGTCTCTGCTCCTGAGGAGATTACAGTACACAAAGGGGAGAGGGAAAGAAGGAAGACATTTTCAAAGGGGATGTGATGTCAAAGTCTAGAAAAAGTAAGAAGTATACCCAGGAAGGAAATAAATGCTCCTCAGCCCAGGGTCCTCCATAAAATGGAGAACCCAAAGGAACTCACCAATGCAAGAAGGAGGCTGCCATGATAGAGGGACATTCCAAGTTAGAAGATTCCAGGGGCAGATTGGTATTGTAGGGTGAAGAGACCCTGGGGTCTAATGAAAGTTTTAGGGGAAGATGGTAGCTGAGTCATGGTGGCAACATCTGGAAAGTCAGAAACCTAGGATAAAGAGGCCAGGGAGGAGGTATGAGCTATGCTAGTGAGTAACCATGTTGCTGCAACCATAGACCAATACTGAAACATAAGAGTGTTGAGGGTAAAACAGTAAATCCGTCCTAAGTCTTCATTGACACCCTGCTCCTGTAGGCCCTTCTCTCTATGGTGGTGATTTCTTCCCCAAACCCTCATTTTAGATAGAACTCTGAATAGCCATACCTCATTCTCAGGGTTACTCCAATATACCTCCCCGCCCACATAGAAGCAACCATCCTTCATCAGCTCCTCTTTCGAGCATTGCTAATTGCCATTTGAAAGTAAGCTTTTTGTAGACTACAAAATAAAATCTTAAAAGCTGACACCATTTCAATATAGTCATAATGAAATACAAGCAGCAATAGTAGAGAGGTTGATCTCATTACAAATAGCTATGAAATGCATAAAATCATTTGGGAATTGACATACCAAAGCATCCAAAATAAATAGATTCGATAACAAAATGTTCCTTAATGAAATAAAGAAGAACTTAAATAGATGGAAGTCTATTCAATCTTCGTGATTAGGCCCTGTCAAAAATAACAATATTGTCAAAATTAATTTACACTTTTAATGACTGGCAAATCAAATTACCAAGGAGGTTCTTTATAGAACCAGATAAAATAACAAAATTCATCTAGAAAAAAAGATGAAAAGAAGTAATAATGAAAGGGGAATAGAATTTTCAGACGTCAAATTATATTATGAAACAACAGTCATCAAAACTATCTGACATTGGTTAAAGAACATAGAGACAGGCTAAAGGAACAGACTAGACAAGGAAGAATTAGAAACAATAGAACTGAACCTAGTGTTTGCTAAAGTTGAACACATCAATTAACTAGAAAACACATAGTAAAAGATAATGCCAATTAAAAAATTAAAAGATAAAACAAATTAGGTATTTCTCATAACTTTTGGGTAGGGTATATATTCTTAAACAAATGAAAGGTAGAATCAATTACAAAGATGAAAAAGATTACTTTGATTACCTGAAGATGAAAAGCTTCTGCACAGGCAACATTTATAGGATAAGAAGGGAAGTGCCCAAATGAGAAAAAAGTATCTGTAGCAAATTTCTCTGATAAGATCAGGTGTGAGTGTGTATGTATGTATGTATGCATGCATGCATGTATACACATATACATAATATATATGTATGTATTATATATGCATGTACACATGCATTTTTGATGAATGCAAGTATTTAGCTTGGAAAAGATAAGTCTACGATCAGTCCAGCACTCTGCACCATACGTTGCCTTTTTTACTCTCACATCTTGTCTGTCTCTTCTCCTAACAATCACATAGTCTACCAGATACCAATGTTTGATGTGAGGGCGCATCCATGAAGTTTTATTGTGTTTAGGTAAATGGCAAACAGTGTTGGTGATGAGAAGGTCATGCAATGCACAAGTCTTCAACAGCAAATGACAATTGCTGTTGCTGTTTCCATCTCCATTCCTCCCTCAGTCTCCCTGCCAAGTCTGGAAATTTGAACCTACTCTAGTATTAAAGTCACCCAGAATTATAAGCTTGTCCTCTTTTGGTGCATTGATGATAAGAATCTCTAGGTCTTCATAAAATTTTTCTTTGACCTTATCAGGGTTCGTCATGGTGGGAGCATAGGAACTGATGATAGTGGCATGGCATTTTTCTGTAAGTAGCAATCACATTGTCATGAGCCTGTCATTCACTCCTTTTGGGAAACATACCAGCTTGCTGACTAGATTAGTTTTGATTGCACAACTCCTACCAGCTTCATGATGCTCCCCTTCACTGTGCCCAATCCATAAAAATGTTTATCCATCTTCAACTTCAGTAAATTAGCCATCATTTGCCAAATTTGTTTCACTCAGGGCTGCTATTTGGATGTGATATCTATTGATTTTTCATGCAACAAGAGCAGTGCATCTTTCAGGTCTACTGAATTTTCTGTTGTCTATCAGTGTGCACATGTTCCATATACTGATGGTTAGTGGAATCATCTTTGAAGACGGTTTTGTACATTTTGTATATATTTTTGTGTTCAAACACAGAGTGTGATTCCCTGCCTGCTGCAGTAATCAGACCAGGGTTGGGTAAGCAGGCAATGTTTAGAGCACCTTTTCCTCACATCAAGAGGTCAGTAGTGTGATCCTTAAAAGGCTGTTCAGACAGGCTGCCGAGTCCTACTGCTGCTTCCAGTGAGAAATGACCCTATGGCCTGAGCCACCTGTGTGCAGGGTTGTGACTACAGCTTCCAGTGTATCCACACCGACTACTTCATCACTTGTCTGTCATCACAGAACGCTGAGGCATAATAGCAAAATGGTATAGGTGATATCTCTTGATTCATACATAAATTGGATTTAAGTGAAGCAGAGTTGCAAGAAGTAGTCAGCCTCACTCTCTCCTCCAAGGTCATCAGAGTCCAGTGGCAGGACACAGTCAAGATAGCTCGTGATGGCTCAAGGTGCATTGGATGAAGCTCTCCACATCTCCTGCTTCAGCCACTTTCATGGCTATTTAAACAAATTGTTCTCATCCACCCGTTCCACCAAAGGAAGTCTTCACATGCTTGGGGTAGACATTCCACTAATTCACCAATGACTTTAAGACCCCTTAGTTATCCTCAATCTAGTTTGGCCCCTCTGCCAAAACGATTTACCCAGGTGTGGCTGGTGCGCATGTACAGTTTTTTGGAGCTACAGGTGAGAGGTGGGTGGAACAGGTGGACACCAAAGGTGGAAAGAGCCCCAAAAAGGGTTGGTAGCCATCACAACAAAGGTACTGGTCCTCCCTGAACACACCCTACACATCCTTTCCAAGCTAAATATTCCCATTTATTGAAAGCACCACCCCCAAAGCAAAATGACTACCACAAGACAATGTCAACAAATTAGCGTTCTTCTCTGGGTGTGAATAGTTTTTTGCTAACTTGGAGGGAAAGTTGAGCCAATAGATAGGTGGCTACAATGGAGAAGAAAAAGAGTGGGTAGTTTTCAGAGACTTGGTGTACAGCACTGCGTTTGCTCATCTGGGTTAGAACACACAAACACCAACAACAATTTGATGAAAATGATGGGGAAATTCAGAAGCTGATAAATGAAAAATGAGAACTCCACAAGATTTACCAGCAGGACAGTTCAGGTTGTGTTTGTCCTTCATTCTTGAAGAGGACCATGCCATCAAATTGATGACATGGCTTGCAGTTGACTTTGATTTGAATGAGGTGAAAGGTCACCAACCCCACTTTCTTCTCCTGAGCATTTAAGGCAGCATTTAATTCCATCAAAAGCAAAGTACAAGCAAAGCTTAGAGAGATGCAGCATTCTTGGCTCAGTAAGAAGGCAGATGAAATTCAGTTTTATGCTGATAATACCAGTCCAAAGTGTTTTATGATTCCCTGAAAGCTCTTTATGGACCAAAGACCTATGGCGCATCACAACTACTCAGTGTTAATGGAACCACATTGATTAGTAATAAGGACATTATCCTAGAGAGATGGGCTGAACACTTCCATGGTGTTCTTAATAGACCTTCGTCAATCAATGGTGAGGCCATTGACCATTTACCTCAGGTTGAAATCAAACCCTCCTTAGCTGCACTTCCAGCTAAAGAAATTTTGAGGACCATTAGGCTTCTTTCATGTGGTAAAGCACCTGGTGCTGATTCCATTCCAGCTGAGATTTACAAGGTAGGGTGACCATTGCTCATACAAAAGCTGACTGAAATTTTCTAGGTTATATGGCAAGATGATATCCCCCAGGAGTTCAAGGATGCCTCCATTGTCCATTTCTATAAAGGTAAATGGAACAGATTGTCCTGTGACAATCACAGAGGCATCTCTCTCTTAGTCATTGCTGGCAAAATTCTTGTTAGTTAATAGTTAATAGACTGATCCTTCATCTGGAAGATGATCATATACCTGAGAGTCAGTGTGGCTTCAGAAAGGGCCGAGGAACAGTCGATATGGTGTTTGCTGCCCAACAACTCCAGGAGAAGGGCTAGGAGCAGAATACATCTGTACACAATGTTTGTAGATCTGACCAAGGCCTTTGACACTGTTAGTCATGAGGACCAATGGAAAATTATGTCAAAATTTGGTTGCCCAGAGAAGTTCATCAGCATTGGACGTCACTTTCATGGTGGCATGTTTGCCCAGTCTGGATAGTGGACAATGCTCTCATGCCTTCCAGATACCAATGGAGTGAAACAGGGCTGTGTGCTTGCTTCCATGCTTTTTAGCATGATGTTTTCAACCACGTTGTCAAATATTTTCAATGAGGATGAACACAGCATCAAGTCAATTACCACACTTATGGTTAAGTTCTTCAACTTGAAAAGGCTACAAGCAAAGACCAAAGTGGAGAGTGTTGATGCATGATTTTCTGTTTGCAGATGATTGTGCACTCAATGCAGCCTCTGAAGCTGAGATGCAACAAAGTATGGCTCAATTCTCTGCTGCCTGTGCTAATTTAGGCCTAATAATTAACACCAAGCAAACACAGGTGCTCTATCAGCCGCCACCACACCATCCATAAGTGGAATCATCAGTTATAACAATGGAGAAGTTTTGAATGCTGTGGATAAGTTCACTTACCTTGGTAGTGTACTTTCCAGGGATGTACTTATTGACAGTGATATTGATGGACGCAATGCCAGAGCTAACTCAGTGTTTAGGAGGCTCCAAAGAAAAGTTTGAGAGAGAAGCAGTCTACAAACTGAAAGTCTACAGAGCTCTTGTGCTGACCTCATTGTTGCATGCCTGTGAAACATGGGCAGTCTACCAGCGCCATACCAGGAAACTGAATCACTTCCATTTGAACTGTATTAGGAAGATTCTGAGGATCACCTGGTAGGATAAGGTACCAGGCATTCAAGTCTGAGCTGAACTGTCAAGCATTCAAACTATGCTTCAGAGAGCACAACTCAGATGAGCTGGCCACGTTGGTCAAATGCGAAATGTAAGCATGCCAAAAAGACTATTTTATGGAGAACTCACATGGAGCAGGCAATCACATGGTGGTCGGAAGAAGCAACATAATGACACTCTCAAGGTCTGTCTCAAGAACTCTGGATTTGACTGTGCAACATGGGAGACACTGTCACAGGACTGCTCAGCATGGCATGCCCGCATCAGAAAGGGTACTGTGCTCTATGAGTAAAGCAGAATTGAGACAGCACAAAGTAAATGTAGGATGCACAAATTTGGAGTACCCACCCCAAATATTCACATGTATTATCCATGCCCAACCTGTGGTAGACCAGTCCGAGTTTGTATTGGTCTGACCAGCCACAGTTGGACACACTGAAACTTCATTTTACCATGGTGATGTCATTATAGTCCTTTTGAGAACAAAGGACAACAACCAACTAACCAACCAACACATAAACACACACATGTATAAAAGTATAATTGATTAATTTTGTATCCATGTGCATATATGTGTGTATGTATGTATTCTATCCATGTATATATTAGTAATAGCCATTCCCCACTAGTTTAATGATTAAAGGATATGAATAAATCATTCTCAAAAGAATTTCGAAATGTCCAGAACTACATGAAAAAATTATCCAAACATCTAATAATAAGGAGAATACAAGTCAAAACAACCATGAGATTTTATCTCACATCCTAAAAAATAGGCAAAATGGCCAAAAATGGCAATAGCCAATGTTGGAAAGGTTGTGAAATGATAAATACATTAGTACATTGTTGGTGGAGCTGTGAAATTTCAGAAAGCAATTTGGATACATGCAAATAAAGTATTAAAATGTCCATGCCCTTTGGAACAGAGGCTATTACTGGGCTTATTATATACCAAAGAAGCCATTGACAAAAAATTTTCCCATTTATGCCCAAATATTTATAGCAGCATATTTTGTGGCAGAATGAATTGGAAACAAAGTAGATTTCCATCAAGTGGGGATTGGCTAAACAGATTTTGGTACATAAAGGTAATGCAATATTACTGCACTGTAAAAACTGATGTGTGATAACTATGGAGCATGGAAACTTCTATATGAACTAAAGCACAGTGAAGTAAACAGGGCCAAGAAAACAATATACACGGCAACAATTACAATAGTGTGACTGGAAAGAATGACATGTAGCACCAATGCATTATTCACAGTGCCTACAGCAGCCATGAATATTATGGTGCAATTCTGTCTCCATATAGAAGACAGAACCAAAACATTTATTCAGACTCCAGAAAGCCAAATCCATCTTAGTAACAACAATCTATACACAATCACAATGTAGCGAACAAAACCAGCCCTATGCCTTCCTCCTGATAGGCTTCCCACAAAACATCTCCACTAAACAAAGCACAGGCAGGCTCACTTAAACAAAATCACAAACAATCTCTTTCACTCACACTAGTCAGCAGCCTGCATCCTTCCTAGCTTTGACTGCTCTCATGACTAACTTCCTCCCAGCTCTGCCCTAGCTCTGCCTCTTCCTGTTCCACCCATTCAGCAAACTCCTTCCAGGCTCCATGTGACTCAGGTTTCCATGTGACCCACACAGGTCACATGGGTCTATTAATGAATGAGAAAAATCTTCCCATTCTAAATTTCCATTACAACATACCACAATATTAAATGTGAACATAATAAAACTATAAAGATCAAGCAGAACTAAAGTGATGAGATATTAGAGAATACTCTCAACCTAAGCCTTGGTGGAGGTGAGGCATCCACACTTGTTATGCATGGCACATGTTTTTGGACTTTTCCAATGTATCCATTAGTTCTACTAGTTTTTTTCTCTAAAAAATACTATTTGTTACATGAGAATGACTCTATGGGAGAAGAAGCAGGAGGGATACTTGGGGTAAATATGACCCTATAAGGAATAGAAGACATGAGTAAAAGGTTATTTTAAAAAGACATTTAAAATAATATGATCTCTTCAGGGCAGGTACTGTTTTCTTTTCTTTTCTTTTCTTTTTTCCTTGCATTTGTATTTCCATTGCTTAGCACTTTCCTGATCTCTTAATGAATGCCTGTTGTTGCTGTTGACAAAATATTTTCTATATAATTTTCTAATAGTTATTATTAATTTAGATTCCTCTATGAATTCTCCCAGTCTGTTTTAAGTCCAAGAAGACTTTGAAACTGGGGTGGGAGGGTCAAGGGGGTGGGTGGAAGGGGAGCCCTTTATGAACTGTGTGCTTCAAAGGAAGTTGACAGCAATATGACCAATGGCATTAGCAGTGATTCTGCCAGGTCTTTGAAGTGGGGAAAGGAAGCTGAATAATCAGAACTCAGCACTCTCTCACCACCATGCCCCACAAATATTCCCCAGGTCTCCTGGCTTCCCTTGACTTCCTTCAAGTTCCAACTACAATTCTATGTTTTGCAGGAAATTTTTCCTGATGCCCTTAATTTTGCTGTTCTCCCCTCATTGAGTATTTCCAATTTCTCCGGTATATAACTTTTTTTTAATAGATAATTGTATTTTGTCTCCTGATGAACTCCTTGGGAGTAAGTACTGCCTTTTGTCTTTCTTTGTATCTCTAGTAATTAGCACAGTGCCTGGCTCCCAGTAGGTGCTTAACAAATGTTCATTGACTGCGTAATTATGGATGCATGTAACTTTTACTTGTCAATGCACATGTTGTTTCCCTAAATAAATTCCAAACTCCTTAAGGGAAAGGACTTTGCTTTTTGTCTCTGTTCCCTCAGAGTTTAAGAAAATGTTTAACACACAGTAGGCTTGTCCAATACTGCTTCTCCAAGGAATAAATTGCATGAAGAAAATAAAGTATAAACTTTACTTTCCTTCCAGAATGAAAAGCATATTTACTCATTGACTTATTTGTTAGAGGAAAGCCAAACAAAACAAAACCCCCAAATGTAGGAACTACTTAAGTGCAAAGGAAAAATATTTGGTAAAGTGGGCAAAATTTAACTGACAAAAGGGGTGTGGCCACAAATATTTTAAAAATAAAAAGACATCTCACTGATAAGCTTGAGAGCCATTGGTTGCCCTCAATCTCTTTTATCCTATTTGCTGAAATGGTTTACCAGGGTGTAACCGCTGTGTATGCTACAGCTTCTTGGAACGAGGGGTGAGAGTTAAGAGAATCAGGTAAACACCAAAGATGGAAAACAGCCCTGAAAAATACTTTGCAGCTCTCATATCAGAACTATTAGTCTGAACACACCCTATAACTCCCTAAATCATTGAGCTTGTCCTTCATTCTGAAAGAGGACTATGATATCAAAATGATGACATGACTTGCAGTTGTTTGATTTGAGTGAAGAAGGATGTACAAGGTCACCAACCTCACTTTCTTTGCCTGAAACATCTGGGTCCAGTGGTCTGATATTCATCAGGAATGTTGGAGATGGCTCAGCATACAATGTGAGACCCGGGCACTTTCAGGCTAAGGTCTTATAGCAGTCTCATATCCTCACTCAGCACATCCTTTCAAAGAAAAAGTCTAAATCATCGTTGATTAGAGAAATGCATATTTGCAAATTAAAAACAACTCTGAAGTGCCACCTCAAAGTTTTTTTATTTTATATGTATATATATATATATATATATATATATATATATATATATATATATATATACATACACACACATACAGATATAGTAGTGGCTAACACAAGAGGAAAGAAAAATAACAAATGTTGAAGGAGATGTGGGATAACTGGCTCATTAATGCTCTATTGATGGAGGTGTGAACTGATCTAACCATTCTGGAAATCAATTTGGCACTAGACCAAAGGACAACAAAACTGTTCATGTCCTCTGACCCAGAAATACCCCTACTAGGTCTATATCCCAAAGAGAAAAAGGAAAAGACCTATATATACAAAAATATTTATAGCAGCTTTTTTATTGTGGTGGCAAAGAATTGGAAATTAAGAGGATGCTCATCAACTGGAGAATGGCTGAACAGGTTGTGATATATGATTGTTATGGAATGCTATTGTGTATAAGAAATGATGAGTATGATGCTCTCAGAAAAACCTGGATTCAGTTACATGAACTGATACAAAGTGAAGTTGGCAGAACCAAGAGAATATTGTATGCAGTAAAAACACAATATATGATGATCAAATATGAATGATTTAGTGATTCTCAGAAATACAAAGTAAAGTACTTATGATAAGAAAATGTTATCCACTGAGGTGGAGCCAAGGTGCACATACTGTAGCTCTTCCCCCTCAGCCCATAAATTACCTGTAAAAATGACTCTCAAAAAATTCTAGAGCAGCAGAAGGGAAAGAACAACAGAGTGAAGGAGATTTCCAGCCCAGGGAGACCTGGAAAGCCAATAGGAAATGTCTGTAGCACCAGGTGTAAAGCAAAGCACAGCCAGGCCTTGGTCAAATGGCACAGGGAGGAGAAGGGCCTGAGCAGGCCTCAGGGTGGAATGCACAGCAACAGGAGGTTCACAGATCCCTTAACTCACAGGCAC
This sequence comes from Notamacropus eugenii, assembly GCF_028372415.1. Lineage (NCBI taxonomy): Eukaryota > Metazoa > Chordata > Mammalia > Diprotodontia > Macropodidae > Notamacropus > Notamacropus eugenii. The sequence goes on from NC_092878.1 coordinate 160,820,785, forward strand.
CAAAGGCAACTTAGAAGGTCAGTGAGAGAGCTTTTTCACCTCCCTGACAAGGGAACAGGGTCCTCCCCTAGCCCCAGCCCCAGGTGGCAGCAGAGGAGGTGGCATCAGCAACCAGGCAGTGGTGGCTGTGGTGGCAGGCTGTGGCAGGGAGCAGCCCATGTCCATTGTTGCATTGTTGGAGCCTCAGCTTAAAGCCCCTGGGGGAATTGAGCACCTGATTTGAACCTCAGCAGCAAGCCAGGCTAGGGAGTAAATGCCTCTTTCTTTATTGTGCCACCTTGGAGTAACTGAGAGCTTACAAGTCCCCACGGTATATCCTACTCTTAACAAAAGCCCCCAAATTCAAATAACTGGTGGGGAAAATGTCCAAAAAAGGGGAACAAAAATAAGATTATAGAAGGTTCCTTCCTTGGTGAACAGTTGTTTTCAGATGAGGAAGAATAATGTTTACCACAAGGGGAAAGACATAACAGTCAAGGCTTCTGTATCCATAACCTCCAAAATAAATATGCAATGGTCACAGGCCATGAAAGAGCTCAAAAAGGATTTGGAAAATCTAGTAAGAGAGATGGAGGAAAAATCGGTGAGAGAAATGAGAGAGATGCAAGAAAAGCGTGAAAAGCAGGTCAACACCATGCTAAAGGAGATCCAAAAAAATGCTGAAGAAAATAACATCTTCAGAAATAGACTAACTCAAATGGCAAAAGAAGTCCAAAAAGTCAATGAGGAGAAGAATGCTTTGAAAAGCAAAATTAGCCAAATGAAAAAAGAAGTTCAAAAGCTCACTGACGAAAATAGTTCTTTAAAAATTACAGTGGAACAGATGGAAGCTAATGACTTTATGAGAAAACAAGAAATAACAAAACAAAACCAAAAAAAAATGAAAAAAAGAAGATAATGTGAAATATCTCATTGGAAAAAGAAGTGACCTGGAAAATAGATCCAGGAGGGAAAATTTAAAAATTATGGGACTACCTGAAAGTCATGATCAAAAAAAGAGCCTAGACATCATCTTTCATACAATTGTCAAGGAAAACTGCCCTGATATTTTAGAACCAGAAAGAAAAAAAAATTGAAAGAATCCATTGATCACCTCCTGAAAGAGTTCCAAAAAAAGAGAAACTCCAAGGAATATTGTAGCCAAATTCCAGAGTTTCCAGGTCAAGGAGAAAATATCACAAGCAACCAGAAGGAAACAATTTGAGTATTATGGAAATGCAATCAGGATAACACAGGATCTGGCAGCTTCTACATTAAGGGATCGAAGGGTTTGGAATAGGATGCTCCAGAAGTCAAAGGAACTAGGATTAAAACCAAGAATCACCTATCTAGCAAAACTGAGTATAATATTTCAGGGAAAAAGTGATCGTTCAATGAAATAGAGGACTTCCAAGCATTCTTGATGAAAAAACCAGAGCTGAAAAGAAAATTTGACTGTCAAACACAAGCATCAAAAGAAGCATGAAAAGGTAAACAGCAAAGAGAAATCATAAGGGACTCACTAAGGTTGAACTGTTTACATTCCTACATGGAAAGACAATATTTGCAACTCTTGAGACTTTTCTCAGTATCTAGGTAGTTGGAGGGATTATACACACACACACACACACACACACATACGTGCATACATACAGATATATGTATGTATATATGTATATATCTACGTAGATATATTTTATATATATATATATATACATATATATATACATATATATATATATATATATATATAGAGAGAGAGAGAGAGAGAGAGAGAGAGAGAGAGAACACAGGGTGAATTGAACAGGAAGGGATCATATCTAAAAAATAAAATTAACAGGTGAGAGAGGAATATATTGGGAGGAGAACGGGAGATATGGAATGAGGCAAATTATCTTTCATAGAAAAGGCAAGAAAAAGCTTTTCCAATGGAAGAGAAAAGGGAGGAGGTGAGATGGAAAAAGTGAAGCTTACTCTCATCACATTTGGCTCAAGGAAGGATTAACACGCACACTCAATTTGGCATAAAAACCTATCTTACACTACAGGAAAGTAGGGGAGAAGGGGATAAGCAGTGTGGGGGTGATGATGGAAGCGAAGGCAAATTGGAGGAGGGAGCAATTAGAAGTAAACACTCTTGGGGAGGGACAAGGTCAACAGAGAGAACAAAAGATATGGGGGGCAGGATAGGATGGCGGAAATATAGTTAGTCTTACACAACATGACACTTACGAAAGTCATTTGCAAAAGTACACATATATAGCTTATATTGAATTGCTTACCTTTTCAGTGGGGATGGGTGGGGAGGGAGGAAAGAAGAGAAGTTGGAACTCAAAGTTTTAGGAAAAAATGTTGAGTATTGTTCCCACATACAAGTGGGAAATAAGAAATACAGGTAATGGGGTATAGAAATTTATCTTGTACAACAGGACAAGAGAGAAGATGGGGATAAGGGAAGGGAGGGGTGTTAGAAGGGAAGGCACATTGGTAGAAGGGGCAATCAGAATGCAAGGCATTTTAGGGTGGAGGAAGGGAGAGATGAGGAGAAAATTTGGAACTCAAAATTTTGTGGAAATGAGTGTTGAAAACTTAAAATAAATAAATAAATAAAGTGAAAATATTATATACCTCCAGAGAAAAAGAAAATAAACAAATGTCATCTGAATGCAGGTAGAAGTATACTATTGTTTGTTTCTTCATAGGGTCTTTTTTTTTTTGGTGGGGCACATGGCTAATATGAAAATATATTTTGCATGACTGCACATGCATAACTGGTTTCAAATTTCTTACTCTCTCAGGGAGGGGGAGAGTACTGAGGGAGAGAATTTGAAACTTAATTTTTTTTTTTTATAAAACAAACGTTGAATAAAAATCTTTAAATTTTTTTCTCCCTGAGTTTGCCTCATTAACTAGGGTGGAGTCTGAATCATGATTCATTTTTAACACTATCTTTAGCTTTTGCATGAATAATTATAATGATCCTTGTATAATAAATGTCAGGTGAAGGATAAGATAAGGTGTTGTATGGTGGCATTTGCCATGTGCAATTACATGCAACTTTCATATATTTAATTGATGGCCCCACCCCTCTCCCAGCTGCTGTCATTACATTCATTTTTTAATAGTGGATAGAGTTCTATGCTTGGAAAAAAGAAAAAAAAACAATTTATTAAGCATACATTATGTGCTAAACACTGGGTTTACAAATACTAGGAAAGAGAGGAGAAGCCTCTATACTCAAGGATCTTTCATTCAAACCAAGGAACACAACTTGCAAAAGGCATCTGAAATGGGTAAGGAAATTAAGGTATCTGGTATAGACAAATGGTCTTTTTCCCTTTTATTTTTTATTACATTAATAAATATTTATGGAACAAAACAAGCATTTCCATAACATAGTACAATAAAAAAGAAGATTTTACATGAAACTGGAAATCTACTATGTACAGCTTTCTATTCCTTTCAAATATACAAAATCATTGCGGAAATTTCTTTTCATATTTTTTCTGCCCTCCCCCAACTCCACCCTAGAGAAACAAATACATACACATACACGCACTCACATAGTATGTATACAAAATTATTTTATGCATCTATTTAACACTTTTTTCTCTGGATGCAAATAGTGTTTTTTTAATATGCACTTTAAAGCTATTTTGAGTATTTACATTAGCCAATATATCTTATTTAGTCAGTCATTTTTAAAACATTATTGCTATATACTATATATATATATATACATATATACAAATATATGTGTATATAATATACAAGGTTGTCCTGGTTCTGCTCATTTCACTCTTCATTATTTCATGCAAGTCATCCCATGTTTTTCTAAGATCACTGAGCTCATCATTTCCTATAGCACAGTAGTATTCCATCATGACCATGCACCACAACTTGTTCAGCCATTCCCCAACTGATGAGCATCCCTGTAATTTCCAGTGCTTTGGAAAGTTACCATGAAAAGAACTTCTATAAAGATATAGTTTTGAAGTCCAGAGAAAGTCAGAAATTGAGCTGCTTGAGGAAGGAAGGTAGGTCACCTTGGGCCTTTCTACAAAATGGCAGCTGCAAGAGGAAGACATCAATGGGAGAGGAGAGGACTAAAACATGATGAATATTCTTTGGAAACAGTAAATTGCTCCAGTGCAAGGAGGTTCTAGGCATGAACAAAGTTCCAAAATGAGCTCTGAATAGGGGATCTGGCATTAGGAAGACCTAGATTTGAATCCTGCATTCAACACTTATTAGCTGCATACCCCGGGACTAATTATTCAATCTTTTTTTGTGCTCTAGGTTCTTCATCTATAAAGTACAGATAATAGGCTGACCTAACAGAAATCCAGGGAGATAAAGTGCATAATTTTTAACCTCAATATGTTACCTAGAAGCCAAGTATGTTAGTCCTATTAAATAGAAAGGGGAAAGATCATGGCATTCTTAGCTGTGGCCAACAAGATAAATCACAAACTTATTGAAACATGAGAGTTGATATTGCATATGTATATTGTACATGTGTGTGCTTGCTTATGTGCATATGTTCTTTCTAGTATAATGGAGATACTGTTGGTAATTGCTATTCACCTTCATTTGGACAACAGTGGCCTGCATCAGGAATAATAGCCCTGTTCATGCTGTTCCTTCTTTAGGCCTATTTGAATTACACGTGGTACATAGACTACAGGAATGTGGCCTATACAATCAAGTCTATTGTGTGTTTGATGCAACTGCTATAAAATTATTCAGGAAATAACAAATATCTCCTGAATGCCAACAAGTTTCCCTAAAGCCACTGAATGTTCTTCTACTCTTGTATTTCACCCAAACCAAAACAGGAATTTGATAATTAGGTTTTTTTTGTAATTAAATAAATGGCTGAAAGCCATCTGAGGTGTAGTAAAGACAGCCAGAGAGCAGCGAACAGGGAATGCAGAGGTTTACATTCCAAAGCTAGCTCTGCTCATAGGAAAGGTTGGGCCATGATGGGAAAGAACTGGGGTTCTTGTTCCAATAAGATGGTCACCTCTGCACCTTTAGACAACTTACTTCTCTGGGGTCCTCAATCTCTTTAAAAGATATCTGTAAATATCTGTAAAATGGAAATATAAATTGACTTGTGAAATTCAAAAGGTAGGAGCATTTGGAACTTCTAATAGTTTCTTTGCAAGAGCTGATTGCCCTTTATTATATCAGAAACACAGGGCAGCTAGATGACACAGTAGATAGAGTATTGGGCTTGAAATTATGAAGACTCATCTTGCTTAGTTCAAATCCAGCCTCAGACACTTACTAGCTGGGTGACATTGAACAAGTCATTTTACCCTTTTTTTGCCTTAGTTTCTCATCTATGAAAAATAGCTGTCAAAGTAAATGGCAAATCATTTCCTTATCTCTGTCAAGAAAACCTCCAAAATAGGGTCATTGAGAGTTGGCCTTGATTAAAATGATTGAACAACAACACGTATGAGAAACAGGACAAAACTAAATACTTAGGATATGGAGGTTTGGGATATGCATACATATGTGTATGAGTATATTTATACAAACAGTACAAGGTGTCTTAAAAGCATACAAATTTTGAGACACCAGGTTATGGATATATAGGAAGTGTATGCATATATGAATACACACATATATGTATACTTCTTGAAAACAAATTACATTTGACAGAATTTCATACTTTCTTATACAAAATACTTTTTGTTCTTGTTTGTATTTTAAAATGTTTGGTTTTTAAAAGAAGGTTGTTTTTATTTTATTTTTCCCAATTATATGTAAAACAATTTTAACATTCTTTTAAAATAATTTTTGAGTTTCAAATTCCTTCCCTTTCCCCTCCCTTATCCTTGAGAAGACAAGCAATTTGATGCCAATTACACATGTGCCCATATGCAAAACATATTTCCATATTAGCTATGTTGAAAAAGAGAATACAGATCAAAAGCAAGAAAAATAAAGTTTAAAAAAATGCACTTCAATTTTCATTCAGACTACATTCTTCTTTCTCTGGAGATACATGTTATTTTTCCTTATAAGTCCTTTGGAATTGTCTTGAATTGCTGGGAAAAGCTAAGTCCTTCATAGTTGATCATCAAACAGTATTCCTGTTACTATGTGCAAACATCTGTTGACTGTGCTCACTTTACTTTGCATCAGTTGATATATGTCTTCCCAGGTTTTTCTGAAAGCATTCTGCTCATCATTTTTATACCACGAGAATGTTCCATCACAAACATACACCACAACTTATTCAGCCATTGCCCAATTAATGGGCATCTCTTCGATTTTGAATTCTTTTCTGCCATAAAAAAAGTCCTTTAAATACTTTTGTAGATGTAGGTGGTTTTTCCTTTTTATCTTTTTGTGATACAAACCTTAGGAGCGGTATTTCCTTACTTATGCCCAGTTTTGTAGTCCTTTGGGCATAGTCCCAAATTTCTCTCCAAAATGGTTGGATCAGTTCACAACTCCACCAAAAATTCATTCATGTCCCAATTTTTCCCCATTCCCTCCAATATTTGTTTTTTTTTCTTTTCTATTATATTAGTCAATCTCATAAGTGTGAGGTGATACTTCAGTTCATAAACTGATTTGTTTATGATATCATCTTCTACTTCTCAATCATGTACCCATTTTAATTTTATTTTTGTATACTCCATGAGATGTTCATCCAGACCCAGGTTCTGCCAAACTGATTTCTAATTTTCCAGCAATTTTTTTCATATAATAATGAATTCTTTTCCTAAAAGCTTGGATCTTTGCATTTGTCAATCACCAGTTTATTATGGTCATTCACTATGTGTCTTCTGTATCTAATTTGTTCCACTCATCCTCCATTCTATTTCTTAGTCAGTATAAAATTGTTTTGATGATAACTGCTTTGCAATACAGATTGAGATCTAGTTCTGTTAAACCACCTTCTTTCACATTTTTTCATTGATTCCCTTGATATTCTTAACCTTTTCTTCTTTCAGATGAATTTTGTTATTACTTTTTCTAGCTCTACAAAATAATTTTGGTATTTTGGTATGCAATCAAATCAGTAAATTAACTTACATAGCATGGTCATTTTTATTATATTGGTGTGGAATACGTATGAGTAGTTAATATGTTTCTCCAGTTGTTTAGGTCTGATTTTATTTGTATGGGAAGTGTTTTGTAATTTTCTTTATGTACGGTCCCTGGGTTTGTCCTAAAAGGTAGACTCCCAAGTATTTTCTATTGTCTGAAGTTATTTTAAATAGAATTTCTCTTTCTATCTATCACTGCTGGACTCAGTGCATAATATACAGAAATGCTAATGATTTGATGAAGATAATTTTTTCAACTAATTTTTCAGTTGATTCTCTAGGGTTCTCTGAGTATTTAATTTACAAAGAGGGATAGTTTTGTTTTCTCACTGCCTATTCTAATATTCTCAAGTTTTTTCTTCTCATTGCTATAGCTGCATTTCTAGTACTTCTGAAATGTTAATGATTAAGGTCATGATTAAAAATAAAACGTAATCTTTAAATATGAAAGGATGGAAGGAAGAATATGGTAAAAGTATGATGTAGTAGCAAGAGCTCCTATTTGGATTCATAGGACCTAGGTGACTTTAGGTGACTTTAAATGACAGATGTCTCTGGAATAGCATTTCATAAACTGCAAAAAAGTATTTGGGTAGAAATCTAAGGTCTTTGCCAGCTGTAAATCTATACTATCCAGAGTAAACATTGAGTCTTTCTACAGGAGACAATGTGACAACTGGTAAGGGAAGTTGGGAGTGATTCAAGGAAGCCAAGTGTAGAAGACAGTCACTAAGCTGTGTTTTGAGGGAAACTAGGTATTCTAAGACATGGGGCTAAGAAGGGAGAGAAAATGCTTTTATGAGAATTTAAAAGTAATGGAAAACAAGCAGACTACTTTACCAATGACCTCATATTTCTGAACTTGTCCAACAGAATAACCTTTTTCATTAATCTGCACTTGGTTGAAATTTCTATTTGCCTTCCTAAGATTTTGCCCTTGGCACAGAAATGGAAGGAAGACCTAGATTGTTACTTATACTGAAGTTGCTGCTTTACACAGTGGGAAAGAAAACATTCCTGATGGTGGAAGAATTCTCAGTTTGATTCCCATTAAATTGTAACATTATAGTAGGAAGTAAATAATTGGGAATCACTCTGAGTAAGGAGAAAAGGTCACTTTCTCAAATGAACAATGTGCATTAGGGAACTGAGTAGCTCATAGGAAGGCAAAAGACCTTGGCTCAATTCCTATGTTGACACTAATTCACATGTCTTCTTTGGCAAATTTCACTCAGATTCTTCCCTTTATTTTTGTCTCCTGTGCCAAACCTCAGGTCCAGGACTTGGTCATTTCACAGCTGGAGTACCATAACCCTCTGTTCTCTCGACACTTTGTCTCCAGCCTTTCTTCTCCAATCTCCCTAATATTTTCCTGTTTAAATCATCATTCTTCCCCATCTACATAACTCTGCTCTTCCATATCTCACATCAGCTTTCTATCTTGGAATAAATTTTCTAGTTCATTCACTTCACTATCCATCACTTCATACTATGAAAGGTTCTCTGAAAATATGTCTTATGTCAATTCTTGCAACATTATTCCATTACACTCACATACTATATTTTTTCAGCCATTCCCAAATTCATGAGCACTCCCTTTATTCTAATCCTTTACCTTCTCCTTTCTTCTCCTTTCCTTTTTTGTGCTAATCACTCACTTCAAGACGAGGAAGTATGCTTTGCTTACCTAAGCCAACCCTTTCTTCAGCCTTCTCTCTTGACTTTGGTGTCTTTCTATACCAGATTGTCTATGTGTGTATTTGTGTGTATGCATTTGTGTGTAGCATATGTCCCTTCAGCCATTCTTTGTCCGTTTCTCATGAATGCACTTCATTTTGTGCTTACTTCACCCCACCTTTCCCTTCATGTTTATATGATCTTCTCAAGGTCCCCAGTTATGGGAAATAGAACATCCCATTGTATTTCTCCTCTTTTCTACACTAGTGTATTCCCTTTATCTTGCCTTCTCTTTCCTTTACTAAAACCTTCAGATCAGAACCAATTTGTACCCCCATCCCCCAACCAGTATTTGTATTCTGTTCTGTTTAGTTTCCTCAATACAGTTTGAAGAAATTCAAGCTCTTATTTCTTATAAACATTTCTTCTCATCTTATTGGAATATTAGCACTACATCATTACATATCCTCCTCCTAATTGCTCAAATAAATTTACTTTTATAAGTTTTTTCTAGACTTGCATTTATCTTTCAAAAATTATGCTCAGTCCTGGTCTTTTTAGCAAAAATGTTTGAAAGGCCTTCTATTCCATTAAAGACCCCTACCACATGGAATTATGCTCAAATTATGAGAATAAGTTATTCTTGGTTGTAAGCAATTTTTTTGCCTTTGATAACATTATATTCCATGATCTTATTTAATTTGCTATAAAACCTCACTTTTCCAAGATTATGTGATCCTCACTCTGTTCCCATGATATTTGTCCTGCTTTTTCTTTCTTTCTTTTTTGGATATTTGTTGTATTTTTTTGACATAGAATCTCTGAAATTTGTCTATGACTTTCCTCTCTCTCTCTCTCCCTTCCTCCCTCTCTCCCCCCCCTCTTTTCCCCTTCAGGAGGTGATTAGTGGACTGGTTCTGTCGTCACTTCATTCTATGGTTTTAATAGAACTGGCTCATTTTCATTTATTATTGCTTGAACTATTTTTTGGTGGTGTTGCTATGATTATGGTTTTCAGACTCCAGTGATTCTTAAATTACTTCTCCCTAATCTTTCATTTTTGAAGGTAGTTTTTTAATATCAGATATCTTCCTTTTTTCTATTTCTTTCAATCTTTTAATTGTGTTTTAATATTTCAGGCTATGTTTACTTTATTCTGTATTTGTCAGAAATTCCATTTGTTGATTAAGTTTTTATTAGTTCCTCTTCTAAGCTATTTATTTACCTTTCAATTCTCTCCTCCAGAGCTTTTATTTCAATTGGTGACTTGCCTAATTCTACTAGTTATGTAATGTATTAATGTAAAAATCCACTTTGTCCATTAATTCTCTGTCTCTAATTGTTAATGCATCAGTTTGTCCTTCTATGCTGTATATCTGGACACCTCTAGATCTATAATAATTTTTGATATTAGTCTTTCTTTTCTTTACTCATATCACTGTCTTTAGTTCATGAATTAGAGCTTTATGCCAAGGTCAGGTTCTACTCCTCATATGGTTTGGCCTTGATTTACCTTTCCCTGGGTCACCTGTGCTTTTTACATTGACTTTGATCTCCTGATGCTCGCCCCTTCTACTTAGAATTTTGAGACTCAGAGCATTAAAATTATAATCACTCATTTTAAAACAATACTTTAACTAATGATCTGAAAAGCTGTCGCAGAAAATTCAAGGAGCTGGAAAGAAGACCTACAACCAATTTATTAAGTGCAAATAAAACAAACTGACTGAAAGAGCTATAACATTTACATGGTCTTTGATGATAGTCATTAACCCAGCAATAACACTACTAGCTCTTTTTCCAAAAATGACCACGTAAAAAGGATTATTGCAGACCTTTGACTCAGTTCTACCACCATATCTTAGTTATGCATATGAAAAAGTTTCAAGTATAATATGACTACATGCAAAGTCTTTCTCTGTTTCAAATATCACATAGTGGAATGTTGAGAAAAATTTTCTGGGAAATGTGATGTTATTCAGGGAGACAGTTTAAGCCAATTATGACTTTGTATAACCTCAAATACATTATTGTAAATGAACGTCCCAGTTTCAAATAGGAGTTAGGAATTCAATCACTTTCCTTGAGATAACTATTTTAATGTATATTGTTTTAAAACTGATCAAGCCTTCTATTTCCTGTTTAGTCCAACTGGCATTTTTTGTTGTGTCAAACTTCTAGAGATTGAATAGATGACCAGAAACTTTCTTTCATAAATAAAATTAAGTATGTTTCCAAACAGAAGAAGAAGTTGAACCAAAGTATCTTATTAATCCCTACGTGGATATTGTCAAACTACAAACATTCAAATAACAAATTAAGCAGCTCCTTCTTTATGAGAAATCTTTCTCCAATGATAACAAAATGTGATTTTGAATGAACAGGTATAAAATTCTTAATATACACCAAGGAAATGTAGAGATCAAAAGCTCTGAGTATGAAACATTGAACCAATGGATGAAGATTATATGTACAAATGCTCTGTTTTCCACCCAGCAAGTGCAATGAACATAAATGCTTCAAGGAGGAGGCTGTGGATAAATATACGCCTTACTGGCCTCTAAAATCAGAGCTGAAAGGAGAGAACAGGTTGCAACTAGCAACTATACCATACTAGTCTTCATATACAATATCAGAACTTTAAACAGAACATAACAGATTCAGAAAGTATTCTGGCAAAGATACATAAAATATTAGTAAAACATAATAGAAGGATGCTAAACTGGTCCAAAATTGAGAGATGTCACTGAAACAGGAAGACCTTGCTTCCTTAAGCAGTAGTTAAGACTGATAAGGTACATGCCATTGAATGTGCCCAGTGCAACTGACAGTGGTTTATCAATTGATAGGTTCTACAAAATAGGTAAGATCTAAGAGTGAAATCAAAGATCCTCCACGACTGATAGCAGTATCAAGTAAGTAAATATACGTGGATGTATGAGTGTACATGCAAACATACACACACACACAAAGAAGCATTAAAAACTTACTTATGGAGGGGGTTATGATGGAAATCAAGATCCAGTCATCACTCCCAGAAATTATAGAAAGATTATACTTAACCGGGAGTCAGTGATAAATGTAGATGATGCAAGGAATTGGTAAAAATTATTTTCATCTGAACTCCATTGAAAAAGAAGAAATTATTATTGTTACCATTGATAATTTTACTTATATAAGGCTTTTTTGAGGTGTGAAAACTACTTTAAATGCACGAATATATTTGCTCCTTACAAAAGCTCTAAAAGGGAGGTACTATTACTGTTTATCTCTACCTTATTAACTTCAAGTCCAATGTTTCATCCACTGCAGCAGGCTGAACTTGGAACTACTGCCCAGAAAAGAACAAGTTTTGGCAAGAACCTTCTGATATTCCCTCACTAAACTGGGTGTAAAAGCAGCTAAATGAGAAGGACCATTAAGCATCACCGCCTTGTTCTAGGAATGACTTTGCATAATGAAATTACTTGATAAATCCATAGAGGATGTTCTTAACTGTTAGTGCAACTCAGTAGCAAACAGGGGCATTGCAACTGGTTTAGGAAGACATAGCAGGGTGTCTTAACATGTGAGATCTTTTTGCCTCTCTAATTCTTTCTTTTCACTGACAGGTAAGGGTGAGGTTTTGATGCTATTAATGTAACCTAGGGTGTTAATCTCATAATCGCCCTGTCAGCACCTTCTGTCAGGGTGTTAATGGCCACCTTTCAGCCACTCAGAGAGTCCTGCCAATAAAAATAACCCCACCATTGAGCCAACCAGACATTATTTGGCTACTTTGCTGGTCTCTTTCTGTTTCTCCCTCTCTTTTTTAATGTAGTGACTGATTTGAAATGGAAGGGAGAGAGAGAGAGAGAGAGAGAGAGAGAGAGAGAGAGAGAGAGAGAGAGAGAGAGAGAGAGAGAGAGAGAGAGAGAGAGAGAGAGAAAGAGAGGAAGAGAGAGAGAAAGAAGAGGAGAGAGAAGGAGGGGAGAGGGAGGGAGGGGTAAGGGAGGAGAGGATAAATTTTGAGCTGGAAAGGCCTCAGAAATCTTTGAGTCCAAATGCTTCCTTTTCCATATGAGAACTCTGAGGCCCAATTAGGTGAATGGAATTGTCCAAGATTATACAAATAGTAAGTGGTATAGTCAGGATTTGAATCTAGATCCTTTGACTGTGGTTCCAAAGTTCTTTCCATTGCAGTCATTTGACTACGGTTATCAATGTCACATTGGGGATTAAACATAGAACTGTCCTTGTAACTTTCTTATCAAAATCAAGTAATTTATTGATAAAAGAAATATCGATAATGTATTCTATGGTTAGGCACTAGATTGCCAGAAACTTTTTTTTTGAAGCAATCAGTGTTAAAGGGACTTGCCCAGGGTCACACATCTAGTAAGTGTCTGAGGATAGAGCAGAACTCTTATCTTCCTGACTCCAGAGTTAGTGCTCTATCCACTGAACCACCTTGCTGGCCTTGCCAGAAACACTTTAAGATTAATCTAATTTCAAGTCATTTTTGACTAAGATGTTTAAAACTGCAGTTTCCTCATGCCTTACATGTTTATGTTCCACGGGAACATTTAAAGTAAAAAAAAAATCAAGATATGTAGGAATACAGTTGTGGGTTAACATTCCAAATAGCTAATCCATGATATATCAATTCCATTCCTCCTTCTGATGTAAGTCATTCAGATAAGACTATATCCAAAAATGTTCATAGTGAGTGAGCTCTCCTACTGAGAGCAAGATACCAAGAAAAAGGTCTTGCTCTTACTCTAGGGAGTCTTTGGAATTAAGGAAATGTTGAGGCACCACCATGCCAAAGTCCATTCTTTCTCTCTGAAGAGGCTCTGAAACCCTCTGTCTCCACTCATATAATGAGAACAACTTCATCCTTCACATGAGATAGACCAGGGCAAAGTTCTCTCCACAAACAAGAGTCTTAGGCAAATGATTCCAGTAGAAGGCAGGCAGCTCTTTACATCCTGGTACTTTGTGACATACACTTTTTCTTTGACAGCTAATATAGTCTTGTTGTTGTTATTATTAATTATATTAAGTCTTCTTGGTTTTAAAATTTGTTTTTAGTGGCACACACTATGAATGATTCCTATAAAGTGCATAGACATGCAATTGACCTATATTTGGCAGAGAAATAAGCAATTTCATCTTTTTATACTAAATATGTGATGCTTTCTCTTAAAAAAAAAATGTGATCAGGTTTATGTCTGAGAGGAGTTGATAAAATGTTTTACTAATGATTTCTGTACCACTGTGAAACATGTGAACTAATAACTATAGGTTTCACATGACCCTGACAACTTCTCCCTTTGCAGAGAGGATAGAGTTTTAGTCATTTCCTTTGAACTAACTATTCTTTTGCTCATTACATTAAGGGGGCTCAAGGTTTTATTTTTCCCAGTATGATACAATTTGCATGTTTGATGTGTTGGATTTCTTGTAACATAAAGATGAAGAAATACTTTCCATATCCTTCCTCTTCAGAAATTGTCTTCCTTTCTTCTGATTTTTCCCCTCTCTTTAATTGGACAATATAACATTCAAATTTCCTACTAATAATTAAATAATATTTACACGTTTTTCCTAAGATCTTCAATAGTTTTCTCAAGCTTCTTCTGCCACAATCCTGTTGGATTCCTGTCCTTGAGGGGGGGCATTCTCTGACATCATCCATGTATATCAGGTGATTAATAAGAAAATTTGATTTTATTCATATTTTAATTTGGAAATCATACTTGATTTAATTAGAGATAGTAACTGATTATTAAGACTGGACAGAATCAAAGTGGGCTTAAACTTTATTCGTTAAAAACACCTTATTTTATATTAATTTCTCTTGATTTGCTGGTAACATGTTTGAAACAGAAAACAATTTTCCATTTAGATATCTAATTCTCTTGTTTTTTTCACCATATCTTTATCAATTTTAACATATTGCTAGTGCATCAATAATCCATGAGTGTAGAATTAATCCATAGATTTGGTGGTAATCAATGAAGATATAGCAAATGTTCTTAATGATGTTTTCAAGCAGCTTATTCAATAATTACCAAAAACATATTTAGTTAATCTTTCCTCCTCTGAGACTTTCAGCACACTAATTTAGTTCCTCAGACAAGATATTATTTTAAGTGGCTTATTTGTTATTATGAAAAAATCTATTTTCTTTTCTTCCTTGAAAGAAAAACAAAAATAGATCAGACAGGCAGGCAGGTAGGCAGACAGACAGAGAGAAAGAGAGATAGATAGAGAGATGGATAGATAGATAGATAATGAAATAAAGTCAAACCCTTGAAACTGATAGACATCATCAAGCAAAGTAAATTCCAACACTGGCCATGTCTAAAAACAATTGTCATTTTTGTGTACTTTGACTCTACCTTCTCTGTGTCAGGAAGTGGATAGCATGTTTCATCTTCCTAATGAGTCTTCCTAGAATTCTAGTTGTCATTGCATTGGCCAGAGTTCCTCACATCTTTCAAAGTTGTTGTATTCATATTTTTTTTGTTGTGTAGGTTGTTCTCCTGGTTCTACTTCCTTTGTGCTGTGACTGATTATATGAGTCATCTTAAGTTTCTTTGACAACATATCATACATTACTTCTTACAACATGACTTAAGACAACCTTCTTTCCCTCTGAATGGATATACACATTATCAGTGCACAATTTGGTTTTGTCTTTTCTTTTCAAGTCGACATACATTTATGAAGCACCTATTGTGTGATAAACATTTTGCTAGACTCTAGAAATATTTTATAAAGGTAAAAATAGCTCTTACTGCCAAGAAGTTTACAATCTAATGGTCAAGAAAATATGCAAACAACTCTTCATAAATATGATATATCCAGGATAAATTGGGGAGAATCTCAAAGGGATATCCTTAACATTAGGGGGGATTAAGAAAGACTTCTTGTAGAAAGTGGGGTTTTAGCATCGACTTGAAGGAATCCAAGGAAACCAATAGACAGAATTACAGGAAATGATTCTATGCATGGAGAACAATCATTGAAAATGTAAGGAACTGAGAGATAAAAGTGTCATGTAGGAGGAAGGGAAATTAGTCCAGGGTCCAGGAGTGTAAAGTATTTAGAAGGTAGAAAGGCTTAAGAAAACTGGAAATGTCAAAAGAACGAAGTTCAGTCATTCCTCAGTTGATCAACACTCTCCCTTTTTCTTCCAATTCTTCAATATAATTATTTTTTTTAGTGGATAGTTTCCCCCTCTTTTCTTGGTGTTTTTAGGGCTTCACTATGTAAAAATGCATTGTGCAAATTAGCAAATTTTGTAGAATACATTCAAATTGCTTTACAGAAAGACTGGTCCAGAGGGGCCAAACCAAGATGGCAGAGTAACAGCACACACTTTCTAGAGAGCTCCCATCAAGTCTAGCCAAATACCTTTAAAAAATGACTATAAACAAATTCTGCAGCTTCAGAGCCCACAGAATGACAGAGTGAAACAAATCTCCAATCAAAGACAGCCTGAAAGGTCACCAGGAAGTATCTATAGTGCCACACTGGGGTCAGGGTACAGTCCAGTGGGGGCCACCTGGCACAGACAAGACCTGAGTAAGCCTAGAGGGACTGAATTTCGAGCACCTGTGGTGATTCCCAGACTTCACAACCCCAAAACACTGGGGATAAATTGGAAGGTCAATGGCAAAAACCTGTGGGACCTGTGTAAGAGAGTAGAGTGGTCAGGCCCTGGCTCCAGGACAGCAGAGGGGGGAGAGGGCTGAGGAACCATTGACAGTCATCACAGCAGCAGAGGCAGCTGCAGGCACCGTTTCTGGAGCTCTAGACAGATGGATTGTGGGAGGATCAAGTGGCTGACAGTACACCCTCCACCTCCCTTAGAAGCAGAGGACTACCTTGACTATGGGTGCAAAAGTCAAGTAAATCACTGGGGAAATGAGTAAAAATCAGAAAAAGAATCAGACTATAGAATCTTACTTTGGTGACAAAGAAGATGAAAACATATAAACAGAGTCAAAGCTTCTCCATCCAAAACCTCCAAGAAAAATATAAATTGGTCTCAGGCCATGGAAGAGCTCAAAAAGGATTTTGAAAATAAAGTAAGAGAAGTAGAGGAAAAATTGGGAAGAGAAATGAGAGTTCTGCAAGAAAATCAAGAAAAATGAGTCAAGTGCTCTCTAAAGGAAGCCCAAAAATGCTGAAGAAAAAACAATTTAAAAATAAACTAGCCCAAACAGCAAAAGAGATCCAAAAAGGCAATGAGGAGAAAAACATCCTAAAGAGAAAAACTGGCCAGATGGAAAAGCAGGTAGGTCCCAAAGCCCACTGAGGAAAAATAATTCATTAAAGATTAGAATGGAGCAGATGAAAGCTAATGACTTTATGAAAAATCAAGAAATTATTTTTAAAAAACCAAAGGAATGAAAAAAATAGCAGAAAATGTGAAATATAACTTTGGAAAAACAACTGACCTGGAAAATGGATCCAAGAGAGACAATTTAAAAATTATGGGGCTACCTGAAAGGCATGATCATAAGAAGAGCCTAGACAACATCTTTCAAGAAATTATCAAGGAAAACTGCCCTGATATTCTAGAACCAGAGAGTAAAATAGATATTGAAAGAATTCACTGATTGCCTCCTGAAAGAGATCCCAAAAGGAAAACTCTTAGAAATATTGTAACCAAATTCCAGAGTTCCCAGGTCAAGGAGAAAATATTGCAAGCAGCCAGACAGAAACAATTTGAGTATTGTTGAAATATAATCAGCATAACACAAGATCTAGCAGCTTCTATTTTAAAGGATCTCGGGACTTGGAATATGATATTCCAGAGGTCAAAGGAGCTAGGATTAAAATCAAGAATCACCTGCCCAGCAAAACTAAGTATAATATTTCAGGGATGGAAATGGTCATTCAGTGAAATAGAGAACTTTCAAGCATTCTAGATGAAAAGATCAGAGCTTAATGGAAAATTTGACTTTCAAACACAAAAATCAAGAGAAGCATGAAAAGGTAAACAGGAAAGAGAAATCATAAGGGACTTACTAAGTTTGAGGTGTATATATTCCTACATGGAAAGATAATATTTGTAACTTTTGATACTTTTCTCAGTATGTCATTAGGTGGAGGGATTCTATACATATAGACAGAGGGAACAGGGTGAGTTGAATAGGAAAGGATGATATCTAAAAAATAAGAGGTGAGAAAGGAATGTATTGGTAAGAGAAAGGGAGAAATAAAATGAGGCAAATTATCTCTCACATAAGAGAGGCAAGAAAAAACTTTTTAATGGAGAAGAATAGGGGGGAGGTGAGAAGAAAAAAGTGAACCTTACTCTCATCACATTTGGCTTAAGGAGGGAATACATACACACTTAATTTGCTATGAAGATCTATCTCACAATACAGGAAAGTAGGGGAAAAGGAGACAAGTGGGATGTAAGTGGATGATAGAAAAGAAGGTAAATGAGAAGAGAAGGTACTTAGAAGTTAACACTTTTGAGGAGGGATAAGGTCAAAATAGAGAATAGAATAAATGGAGAAGCAGGATAGAATGGAGGAAAATAAAGTTAGTCTTTCATAACATGACTTTTATGGAAGATTTTTGCATTGCTTCACATGTATAACATATCCAATTGAGGAATGGCTCTTATTATAAGAAATTTGAATCAATTCATTATGTATCTTGAAAGTGAAACCCTATCAGAGAAACTTGCTGCATAGATCTGCTTTACCCAATTATCTATTTTCTTTTTAATTCTGTCTTGGTTTGAGGGGGGAAATCTTTTTTAAATTTTATGTAATCAAAATAATGCATTTATCTTCCATGATCTTTTATACCCCATGCTTGTTCATAAACTATTCCCTTTTACATACATCTAAAAAGTAATTTCTTCCTTGTACTTTTAATTTATCTATGATGTCTAAGTCATGTATTCTCTTAAAGTTTAAGTGGATATATGGTCAGAAGTGGTGGTCTATTTCTTGTTTCTGCCCAGCTGCTACTCAGTCTTAAAAACAATTTTTGCCAAAAAGTAATGGCTTACTCCAGAATCTGGGGTCTATGAATTTAATCAAGCAATGGATTACTGTGTTGGTTTGATTCTGTATGTTTTATATTTAATCTTCTCCACTAATTTACCTCTTTATTTTTTCATCTGTATAAAATTATATTGATAATGACTACTTTGTAGTAAGTAGCAAGGTTACAATTAGTGTAAGTTTGAATAATAACAAATTCTGTTTAGTGTGAAATATAAAATGAGACTTGGTTGAACACAATGCAAATCAAAATCCAAGGAATATAATGCATATGAGTTAGTCTAGGGCTTGAATATGCCATTAAGTCATACATTTGCCCTCGCAAATGTGATCTGAATGTGATATCTTGCTGGGTACCATACTGTCAACAGTTATATTTTTTAAAGAGTCTTTAACAAAATGGACAAAAGTAAGAATACTTCAGAAGAAAATGTCAGCTCAAAAAAGAAGAGAGGCTTGTTATATATTAGAGTGAAAAATTTGATGTAATTGAACAGCATGAATAAAGTCTTAGTAACTCCAGGATCAATTGAGATGTCAGAAAATTTGAATTTATGATATGGAATATTATAAAACACGAAACAAAAGAAAAAGAAAAAGTTGCATCAGCTTTTGATGGTTTATAAACAACTACAAGAAATAGAGGTATTATGATAAGAAAATTGAGGCATCTTTTAGCTGTGTAAATTAGAGATTGTTATAAAAAATATTCCTCTCATCAGAGCACCCATTCAGACAATAAAAGAGAGAGGTCAAGTTTATTTAAAGCAGTGAAAAAGAATTGAAATGAAATGGATAATGAATTTTACTGCAAAAGTTCTTTGGTCTGATCACTTAAAAAATTCAAATCAATTAATTAATGTTAAATTACTGGAGAAGAGGTCAGTTCAGATGATGAGATAGCAAAATATTTTGATATTTTGAAGAAAATAAAAGTAGGTTGAGACACTGATCAGCAAATTCTAATGTGGATGAAATCAGCTTATTCTGGAAAAAGGATATCTTCTACAACATATATTTCTACCTATCTTGCAATGCAGGATAGCGGGGGAGAACGGGATAAGCAGGGTGGGGGGATGATGGAAGGGAGGGCAGTGGGAGGAGGGAGCACTCTTGGGGAGGGATGAGATCAAAAGAGAGAATAGAAGTAACGGGGGGCAGGATAGGATGGAGGGAAATAGTTTTATACAACACGACTATTATGGAAGTCATTTGCAAAATTACACAGATATGGCCTATATTGAATTGCTTGCCTTCTCAAAAGTAATGGGTGGGGAGGGAGGGATGAAGAGAAGCTGGAACTCAAAGTTTTAGGAACAACTGTTGAGTATTGTTCTTGCAAATAGGAAATAAGAAATACAGGTAATAGGGTATAGAAATTTGTCTTGCCCTTCAGGACAAAAGAGAAGATGGGGATAAGGGAAGGGATGGATGTTAGAAGGGAGGACAGATTGATGATAGGGGTAATTAGAATGCTCGGCATTTTGGGGTGTGGGGAGGGGAGAAATGGGGAGAAAATTTGGAACCCAAAATTTTGTGGAAATGAGTGTTAAAAACTTAAATAAATAAAAACATTTTTTAAAAAACCCATATATTTCTGAGAAAGAAAATTTCTACCTGAATTTAATGCATGTAAAGAATGTGTAACAGACGAAACACAGAGGGAGATTTTAAATTAAAACCAAAGCTTATTTATTCATCTTCAAGTCTTTGAATGCTGAGAGGCTACAAACATTGATGGACTTCAGTTGTATAGCTAGTTTTCAAATAATTGTATCCCAGTGTTGAAAAATATTGCCGGGACAATAACATTTTTAAAAAATTTTCAAATATTACCACTTCTAGATCATGCTGCAGGTCTTCCAATGGTGTTTGGTTCATTGTGTGAGAAGGTGAGCATTCCTGTGGATAAAGTTTTCTGACTACCAATGAATGCATGAAAATTTAAAGAAAGTCAAGATAGTTGAGTCTATCTTGCTAAATTATGGTCAGTTATGTCTATAAGTTTTTAAATATTGATCTAACACAACCAACACAACGTTACTGGTATATCCCCAGCATTATCATAACATATAATTATTGTGTATAATGCTGTAGTCTCTTTACTAATATTATATTTTAAATGTTTGTTTCTATGCTCATTAAATATTTTGGTCTTTTTTCTTTGTTTTGACTCTCCCTGGACTGGATACAAATGTGATATTTATATCACAGGAATAATTTGATAAGGCCTTTTTAATATTTAAAATAACTTTTGTAATATTGAAATTATTTTTTTCTTGAATGTTAAATATATTTCACTTGTAAAGCTATATGATCCTGTTTTCCCTCCTTTGGGAAGTCATTTGTGTTTTTTTCTTCCATTTATTTTTCTAAGAGATTTATGCTTATTTAGTGTATGTCCTCTATTTCTTTTTTCATGATTCTTTTATATTCATCTAGTATGCTCATCAGATCATAGTGCTATGTTCATGGCTAGCCAGACACTGCTAGCTAGTTTAAGGCCACAGGGTTCAGAACACTTTCCATTTACTTGCCTTTGTGGTGTGCACTGGCTTCATTGTTCTCTGGATGCTTTTCTCCTCAACAGTTGCCTCCACAATTGCTCCAGTAACTGGTTTGCTGCTTTCGGGACATGGGAAGACACAACCTGCCTTTTGTGACCTCCGAAAGCCCAGTACAAAGGAGAGAAGAAATAAGGAGGTGGTAAGCCCTTTCTAGACATGGAGGTGCATAGGAGGCCATCATCATATGGGTTATCCCACTATGGGGAAGGCACCTCACCATCAATTCTCCAGAATTCAGAGAGTGTTCCTTACACCAACAAGAAGGACAGCAGTGAGGGGCATGGGTTGATACTTTAGTATATTTATAAAATTTTCCAACTGGGTAGCCAATAAAATGAGCGTTCATACTGTGCAAGAAAAGCTTCTCCATCATGCAATCACAAAGCAGTTCCGTATTCAGATGTGATTCAGAGCTGGATGGATCCCCATAGGTTACCCTCACTATTTTACAAACTTCTTGAAGGTGGGAAATGTCTTATCTCTTGAATTCTCAGTAGTAATCCAGTGTCTAGAAATTGGTAAGCAGTTAATAAATTCTTCTATGTGGATTACTTGATTTTCTCTAATATCTAGCAAGACTACAGAGAAATCATACATTCTGCAAAAAAATGCTAATACATTATATTATTAGACTAAAAATAGTAGATGATATTTAAAAAAAATCACATGCCAGTTCTTAAAGCTTTCCTATCCTTTGTTATCTATTATGTCATTCCCCTTTACAGCCTCTCCCAACCACAATTTGTATATCCATAGATAGACAGATAGGTAGGTAGATAGATAGATAAACATCTTCATCTATAGTTAATCTATATCTGTTTCTATATGTATATTTATATATCTATGTTTATTTCTTATATATATCTGTATCTTTTCCTGTCCTTATTTCTATCTCAGTACTTAATTCTATATCTCTATACATCTATCCATCCATCTATCTATCCATCTATCTATGTCTATTTCTATATATGTGCAAAAGGATGTGCATGCATGTACATATACACATGCATACAACATACACACGCATGTGGTTGTGCATGCTGTTATTCTATGTGTATACACACAAACATATGTGGGTACTTGCTTACGCATATATACTATGCATGTGTCTGACTGCGCTTACATGTATATATGCATATATTTCTATTTATGTGTCTGTATGTATATTAAAGTATGGATGTATTTATATGTACATTATGTGTGTGGGTGTGTGTCCACAAATGTATAAAACATGAACTATGTATTGTATGTGTATAATGTGTAACTGCATGTTGTCATATATACATACACACATATGCATATATGCATATATACGAAGTATACATATACATGAATATTTCTGACATGTGCATATGTCAAAACAATATCAAGAGGGATTATTTAGTGTTTATTGCATATATGTGAAATATATACTATATATTTGCACATAGTCTATCCAATATATATGCAATATTATGTATATATAGCATTTGTATATTTTATTGTATGTATATCTGCATGTCTTTGCAATACATGGACAGACATGTATGTATGTGTATTTACATACTCATCAAATTTTTAATGTGGATGAAATAGGCTTATTTTAGAAAAGGAGGCCTTCTAACACTCATTTTTCTAAGAAATAAACATGATTTAAAGTGTCTAGGGACTGACTAACACTTATTGAGAGACAGTATAGAAGATTTTAAATTAAAATCAAAGCTTTTTTTATGGTTTTGGAGGTACTCGAATGCTGAGAGGCTGCAAACATTGACGACTCCCAGTTCTGTGTTGGTTAAATAGGAAAGCTTGTATGCTTAGAGTTGTTTTTGAAGACTAATAAAGAGGGTAAGGGAAGACTCAAGGAGTCTTAAGGAAGCTTAAAACTTAAGGAGAGAATAGGAGATTTAAAAGAAGTGTCTTAGGAAATGCAAGAAAGTTCATGAGAAATTTTAGAAGGCCTTCATGTACCAGTGAGAGACCAGCTGTGGTCAGATGGCATCAATTTGCAATGGTTTCAGTCAGCAAATTTCCATGATTTTCTCAAGCATCATTATTCTCCTCCAAGTCACAGAGGAAATACATGGGCAGGAATAATACAGGACAAGGAGTTGATAGACTGGAGCACACCATAATGCCCAAGTGAAATGGAAGGAGGCTATAGTGTTAAAATGGATGAACAGAAGATCAAAACTGTGGAGAGAAACAAAGGTGAAACTAGAACACTGAGGACTGACTGGCAGAACAGTGAGATATGTCTAGGGATTGGAATTACAGATAATTCTCACTTTGTTTAAATTCATGTTATACAAATTCAACTTTATATAAAGAACTATGAAACACTAGTTGAAGATAATATTGCTTGCTCTCCTCAGATATGTCTACTCATCATTACCTTCACCTTTCATTTCATAATTCTGCTTATTATCATTGTACAATATTTAATGTCTGTATTTAGTATGCTTTATGACTTGTGTCAAGGTATTATTTTGTGTATGCCTCTCTTATGTAAGCCAAGTGAAGTGGGTAGGTAGGGATATATTCACATTATGTAAAAATCACTTTATGTAGAGATCTGTGGAAGACTTCACTTCCAAGTAATGAGAGCTATCTCTACATGAATATAGAGATCAGAATTTGTATCTATTTCTTAAATTATATAAGACTTTATTTACTTGTGACATCTCCTATAAGATCTCAAATTCCTTAAGGATAGGAACTATGTCTCATTTCTTATGTAACTTCCTGTAGAGTTCCAAATATCAAAGATATTGTGTAAATGTTACTGATAGTTTCTGACTATCTCAGATTTTCTGAGACCGTTTAGAGATGTCACGCTGACTTTCTAAATACCTTCTAACCAACCCCAGAGATAAACTAATGAGAGATGAAACCATATTTTTTATTTTACTCACTGAAAGAGCATTTCTAGTTAACTCCAAATTAGGCATTGCACTTAATACAAGGAAAATAATAAAACTCAATAGAATTACTGTAAATCATGTGGTTTATTTTTGACCATGTTTCTAAGAAGTGTTATTTGGGATTAAAAGTCTGAAAAGTCGACAAACAATACTTTTTAAAAATACCCCCAAGGACCATGGATGTAGAAGGATTTAAGATGTGTTTATTCTCTCTCAGTTGGTTTTGCTTATGTTTTTTCTTGACTACAAGGGAAGACCCCCAGGGAGTATGCCTGTTCAGAAATGACTATGATGCATAAGCAAAAACAAAATGAATTAACTAATAAAAACTTCGCCAAAAAAACCTAACCTTTCTTGCAAGTGTATGGATTTAAAAAGAGGCTTTAAGCCCTTGCATGTCATATTTTGAAGTGAACTAAATTGAATGAAAATTTAAAGATCACATTGATAACTTGGAAGAGGGAATTGTCGGATCAATGGATATATCTCAGGAATTATGAAGTTATATCTCACACCCACCCGATTGGCAGAGGTAGCAAAAAAAGAGAAAAAAAATATTGAATGGGCTATGAGACAACTGGTACATCAATGTACAATTATTGGACATTTAAATGGGTTAATCCATTATGAAAAAACAATTTGGAACCATATGTAGAAATTTACTAAATAGTACATGTCCTTTGACATAGTCACACCTTCAGTAGCTCTATACCCCAAAAAGATCAAAGAAAGAGGGAAAGATCCAGTAAGTACAAAAACATTTAGGGCAGTTTTTCTGTGGTGGCGAAATAACCAGAAACCAGAAGGATTACTATCAAGTAAACACTGAACAAATTATGGTATGTGAGTGTGATAGAATGCCAATGGACTGTAAGAAATGAGGAAATCTATAGTTTCAAAGAAACATGGAAAGGTTTGTATGAATGGATGCAGAATGAAGTAGACTGAGAAGACAAATTTACACAATAACATCAACATTATAAAACTGAAACAATTTAAATGACTTTTATAAATGATAAAAACTGAATTTAACAGAACCGGGAGGACAATTTACATGATAAAAACACTGTAAAGATAAACAACTTTGAAATCTCTAGGAACTATGGTCAACATAAAAATCTCCATGATTCTGGAGAACTGATGGTGAAATATACTTGTACTTACTTGTGCTGATAGGCAATAGACTTAGGGTGCAGAATTATGCATACATACAGATAGATAGATAGATAGATAGATAGATAGATAGATAGATAGATAGATAGATAGATAGGTAGGTAGGTAGGTAGGTAGGTAGATAGATATTGATATTGATATATCTTTATAGGTACTAGCCTCCCAACATAAATTTATCATTGCCTTCAATTTTCTAAAAACAAATTGTGGAGGGATCTATGGACTTCCTCAGACTTCCAAAGGGATTTATGACACAAAAAGGTGAAGAATGCCTGATTTGAGAACTCTTAGTCTGGCCCTTCCCAAATGGCACTAAGGGGATTATGAGGAAAAGAAAAGGTCAGAAACAAGGCCATGCAGAGCTGAATACTTACTTGGAAGATTATCTCTTCATAGATAGAGAAATTGAGTCACACTGAACAATTTTGCCATGAATTTCTAGGTGTGTTATGGATTTCTTTATGTAACCTCCAAGTCTTTTCTCAATCCTGTCCTTCTCTCAATCCTGGAAGACCATTCTTTTTAATTGATTCTATTATTTTGACATTCGTGATTGTACATAATTGTTTGCATACCATCTCCCTCATTAGACTGTGAACACCTTAACAGCAAGGACTGGATTTTTAACTTCATTTTTTGGGGAAATACATGTCTTTTTATCCCCATCACTTAACACAGTGTCTGATATATAGGCGTGTAATAAATACTTATTGACTGATTCTCTATCTCACTCCCCAAAGTAGTGATATTCAACTTTCTTATCTCTTGTCAAGGTTCCTACCTCTCCCTACCCTTTCTTGGATTAGGGAGAATTTGCTGATAAATTTTGTTGATAAACCTTCTGCAAATTTTCTCTTACAATGACTAAGTTAAAGGTCCTAGCTCAGCTAAGTTCCCCTAACATACACCCCAGTGAAGATGAAAGGAAATCAAATAATACAGTAATCAATAAGACCATGAACATGATAAAGCTTCTCCATCTAGTCTAAGTCTGCATAAGAAGTCCAGGAACCTGTGAGCACTCTGGACAGAGACTCTCTAGAAGTCATGAAATGAGCCTGACCTCTGGTAAACGGGACCTGAGATTTCTGTAAATGTTCTGAGAACAGACATGTGGTAGGGGGCGAGGGGGAGGGCTGTTGAAACCAATACAAACTCTGATAAACAGAGCTTGAAGATAGGGGGATTTCAGCCCTGGCCTTTCAGAGCCACAGTGCAAGAAAACGACAGTATATCACATAGCAAGGAGCTGCAATGTCTCTACCTGGCACATAAGAATACAGGATCTTAGCTCTGCAACTCAAAGTGACCTCTGAGGCCATATATTGGGGGATTCTGACTTATCTGAAAGTCATAAAGATAACAATCCCTTAACAGATGCTTGGTGAATTTAATTAAATAGAGTGATAACAATGTGTATGTCAAGATTGAGTTTTTGCGTGTGAGCCAAAGAAGATAATTCTACTTTCATACTTAGAGAGAGCAAATGACCAAAATCTCACTAAAAATAACACAAGATTTCTTTTCAGAAGAAGAAGAATTGTGGGTTCCACATCATTGATCAATATTCAACATCCTTTTTAAAAGAAACTTGAAGATCATTTGTTGAATTTCCCTTAAGAATCCTGCAATTGACTCCTTCCTTCCCAATCCCACAATTAATCTCTTTCTCTTTCAATCACATTCTTCTAAGTAGTCATACTTAGAAGATCATACTCAGGATAGATACCAACCAGACACTGACAATTATGAGAAGGCTGTGAACAGGAGTTCTCTATGGTAGTTTAGGCTAATATGTTGCATTTCCCTTCATTTCCATCCTTCTATACCCAAAATACATTTCTGATCTCTCCTAGCATAATGAGATGTTAGAGGAGGTGACAGTTTGCAACTTCATTGGATTCCTTTTATATTTAATTTTCATTATTGAATTTCATGAATTACTTTTTTATTTTGATACCAATTTCAGATTGAATAGAGAGCAAAATGAGCATCCTAGGACAAGAGAAAACTAGCCAGTGAAGCCACATTATTTATTGAATTGCTTCCCTAAAGGACAAGAGATGGCTCAAATGATTCACACACATCTCTCTCTGCTCCTCCACTAAGATGGTGAGGGAGAGGGAGAGGGAGAGGGAGAGGGAGGATTGTACTCTACCATGTAATCACATTCTCCTGTTACCTGGGGGCATTCCATCAGAGAATCCTAGTTGCTTTGCCTGTATCTGGCATTTACTTGACTTGTGACTTCACACAATCTGGACTGTAATGTTCTCCTTCTCCACCTCCATTTCTTGGAAAACCTAGTTCCCTTGACAGCATGACTCATGTCATCTCCAAGTCTTTTCTAACCCTCCCCCCCCCCATTTAATTTATGTTTTAAAAAAGAGGAAAATGAAGTTTGGTAGAGTCAAGTATTTTTGCCCCCATTTTAAAGAAGGAGTAAGTAAGGCTGAGAGAGGTTAAGTAAGTCCTCTAGCATCACACAGCTAATTAGTAGAAGATAGAGGATTTGAATTGAGGTCTTGTCGACTGAAAGTTGAACTCTTTATCAATAAGCCACCTATCTGCCTTGTATAAAGGCCTTGAAAGCAAACGTTGCATTAATTTGGGTCTTGAATTGCCCTAACCTCTGTTTTGTTCCTGTCTCATAATAGAAGCCCAACATGTGCCTTAAATGAATTGAATAATGGAGAACCAATTGTAACTGTAGTTGGATGCCTAATTTTCTCCAGTTACAGAAAGCCATTTAAATCTTATTCATACTTAAATAATAGCAATTTATTCTAGGAAAATTCTTAGTCTTTTTTTCTCATTACT
This sequence comes from Notamacropus eugenii, assembly GCF_028372415.1. Classification (NCBI taxonomy): domain Eukaryota; kingdom Metazoa; phylum Chordata; class Mammalia; order Diprotodontia; family Macropodidae; genus Notamacropus; species Notamacropus eugenii. Next base: position 160,848,999 of record NC_092878.1, read on the forward strand.
TCTCAGCATCTTAGTGGGGGAGTGATGGAACATCAGAGCTGTTTATTGTCACTTTAGAGAAGCAGCTTATTAAATGGGGTGGAAACACACAATCTGGTTTCATTGACTGGTTTTCTTCTTGCTTGTCATGTGCTGTCCATCTGTGCTTTAGTATCAAAATAAAACATAAAAATAATATCAAAATTTGACATCAAAATAAAAAAAGTGATGGATGAGAGAGACAGAGATGTCAGACATACAAGGAGATAGAGCAATAGAAAGATAAGGACAGAGAGAGAAAAAAGGTGGGGAGGGAAGAAGAGAGAGGGAGTAAGGGAGAGGAGGGAGAAGGAGAGGGAAGGAATTATGGTAAATGAATATGATAAAATACTATGGTGCTATAAGACATAAAAACATATTTGTTATTGTTCAGTCATATCCAACTTTTTGTAACCCCATTTGGAATTTTCTTGGTAAAGATACTAGTGTGATTTGCCATTTCCTTCTCTAACTCATGAGGCAAATAGGGTTAAAGGTGACACAGCTAGTAAGTGCCTGAGGTCAAATTTGAACTCAGGTCTTCTTGACTCCAGGCCTGGCACTGAATCCATTGTATCATCTAGCTGTCCCAGGAAAACATAAATGAAGATGTACAAAAGGTTCATATAAGTGAAGTGAACATATAAAGAATGATGGCAGTATTTTAAAGATGATCAACTGTTAAAGACTTAGCAACTCTGACCAATGCTATGATTGGCAGCTGCAAAGGACTCACGATAAAATAACTCAGTCAACCTACAGATTGAGGAATGATGTACTCAGACTGCAGATGGAAGCATATTTTTTTCTTTTTTTTCTTGAACATAACTAACTCAAATATTCACTGAAGAAAAGAACTCCCCTAAAACAGAATTGATCAAATGGAAAAAGAGGTACAAAAGCTCAATGAAGAAAATAATTCCTTAAACATTAGGATTGGGCAAGTGAAAGTTAACAACTCCATGACATATCAAGAAACAATAAAACAAAGTCAAAAGAATTTAAAAATAGAAAAAATAGTGGAATATTGGAAAATCAACTGATTTGGAAAGTAGATTGAGGAAGCACAGTTTCAGAATTATTGTACTATTTCAAAGCAATGATTAAAAAAAGAACCTAAACTTCATATTTTAAAAATTACCAAGGAAAATTGTCCCAATGTCTTAGTTCCAGAGAGCATAATAAAAATGAAAAGAATCCATACAATCCTGAAAGAGATCCCAAAGTGAAAACTCCCAAGATTATTATAGCCAAATTCCAGAACTCCCAAGTCAAGGAGAAAATATTTCAAGCAACAAGAAAGAAACCATTTAAAAATCATAGAGTCAGGTAGGATCACACAAGATTTATCATTTTCCATATTAAAGGAGCAAAGGAGTTATAGAAGACAAAGATTACAACCAAAAATAACCTACTGAGAAAACTAAGTGTAATCCTTCAGAGGAAAAACTGGACATTTAATGATGTACAGATGGGTTAGAAGATGTCCATTTTGTCTTCTAATTTTAGCTGTATTGCTTTTGTTTATGAAAAAAACCTCAATTTTATGTAATAAAAATTGTAACTTTCTTTAACTGCAGCTCTGACCAGGATACTTACCCAATCAATGAACTCCTGTCTCTCCCTTTTGTGTTGAGGATCAAACATAAATTTCTCTATCTAGTTTTTAAAGCTATCCACAATCTTGCCTTAACGTACATAAATCATTATAATTTCTTTGACTTAATAAAGGGTATGGACTGGACCCATGATTTCACTGTTAAAAGTAATTTCCTCTGGCTGTCCCCCATGCCTCGAATACTCTTCCATTTCCTCTTTGTCTTTTAGTTTCTCTGGCTTCCTCTAATTTCCAGCTAAAATTTCACTTTCCACCCAGATTGCCCCAGTCTCTATTAATTGTTGATTATTTCCTATTAATCCCGTATATGCCTTCTTGGTACATGCTTGTTTAAATGTTATCTCCCCACCAAATAGTGAGTTCCTCAATATAAGAGATTGTCATTTGCCCCCTTTGTACCCTCTACTTAACACAGTGCCTGTCCCATAAAAACTTGTTGACTGACTGATTCCTAGTGCAATCAAAGTGTAGCTCTTCTACTGAATCCAAATTTCACAGAACAAATCCCCTTAATAAAAGGATTTTTTCTGTAAAACTTAGAATCCATCAAAAGGCCACATCCATGAACTTAAAAGGCCACATATGGCCTTAAGGTCTCAGGTCCCTCACCCCTAGTAGAGTTACATTCAGAGCTACCTGTCAGCATGGTGACCACCAGGTGATGGGTTGTTGCTAGTTTGTTTGTTTTTCAGACTCAAGAGTAATAGAAGTTATTCTATTATACTGAAAAGGGATCACAATGAGTATCAGTGGAAAGGTCACCCTTACTGATGAAATCATAAATCCTTTAAGTACACTTACAAAAAAAGGACAACTTTTTCATAATGGTCTAGCATATCTTCATTCCCCACTCTCTAAAAAGTCTTTCTCACTCCCATATAAAATAAAAGAATATTTAAAGGATATTTTTCATTTTACAAAAATCAGATACAGGCTGTATAATGTAGAGGAGAAAAGAAAAAAATATTCAAATTACAACTTTCCTACCTAGTACTTGTATGACTTTGTGCAAGTCCTTCACTTCTGTTAGATTCAGTCTCCTGCTTTGTAAGACTATAGGATTGAATTATATGACTTCTAACGCCCTTCCTATCTATATATACATGATTCCAGTTATTTGTCCACTTAATACAGCTATTTATTACTGTCACTTGCCATCTCAGGAATCCAGTAATCTCTTTATAATTACAAATTCCAGAGAATGTTCTAACTTGTACCAGTAGGAATTCCTCCACTGAAAATTTCCTATATGAATGAAATCATAGATTCAATTTCTATCTCTGTTATTACTCAAAAAACATCAGTCACCACACTTAAATCTGAAAAGCCCAGTATTGCTCAGAGACCATAAAAGCTCTGCTAAGTTCACTGCAGTTTAAACAGAGATTCAAAGTTCCAAACATCTGTGATTCCTATTAGCATTGTAGCCAGAATAATTGAAACTTCAGACAATAAAATTTTCCTCTAGGAATTATTGTGCAAGTACTAATATCATTGGCAAAGGCTAGAGGCAGAAAATAAACAGAATAATGATTTATTTGGTTGGGGGATATCAAAATGTAAGTGATCAGTTCTTTATCAATGGTACATCTCTAACACCATCTAAAAAGCAATGGCAATATCACATTGCACTTGGGAAAATTATGCATTTAAGTTAAAAAATTAAGAAATGTCAAAAAGAAACAAAACTCATTATTTTTATTACTAAAAATTGGTTACAACTTCAATACTTTTCACATGTGAATACATATGTACTAATGATTGTACTCAAAGTCTCAAGTGAATGTGTTCTTCTATAATGTGACTAGAAAGTCCAATTTGAAGGCATAATATAAGCCTCTTCCAACTCGAATGATTTTTTATTGTCTATAGTAGCATTCCACACACTAGATCTGTTCATCAGTCAATAAGTATCTATTAAGCACTTACTATGTGTTAGACACTGGGAATGCAAATTAAAAACAGAGTGTGTTCCATCTCATGGGAGAAGATGACCCACAAGAACAGGGGCAGGATTAAAACAGTCCATTGAAGTGCAATTGGTTGAAAAATTAAGAAGCTGACCTGAGAAACCTCTTTAATTGGAAGTTCAGAGAAGAGCTCTTTACTCAGGCAAGGATATTGAAGAGGTGCTGGAACCAAGGCTCATTCCTGAGCACAAATGATGAATCAAACTAGCACAAAGAATACAATAAACAGTTCAAACTATATTACAAATTTGTTTCTGAGATCTGAAAAACAAAGAAATCAGAGGAAAAGCAACTACCCCCACCATATCTGGAATAATGAAAGCTCAATTTGGATGAAACAAGGAACAGAAATATTGAAGGAATTGATACTAGTTTCTCTAAAGTTATAAAGTAACAGGGCCTGACAAGAATAATAACTTGCTCCAATATTTCACAGTGAAGCAGAAATTACTAGAACACTTCACCACCTTTTTCTTCAACCCTGGTCAGATTCCACTTTTCTTAGCCAGTCATCAAATGTCAGCTGTCTGAAGATAAGAATGTCAATAATCTTTCCAAATGTAGGTCATGTCTTGTTATACACTCTATACAAAAACATTTACAGATGTACAGATTTTTTTATTCATTACAAGAATCTACTGATACTTTCAAAAAAACCTTGGATTGGAAAAACATTCATGAAAATATCCCAGGAAAAGGTCCCACTTGTACAAAAATATTTGTAGCATCTCTCTTTGTGGTGGCCAAGAACTGGAAAAAGAGAGAACGCCCACTAATTGGGGAATGGCTGAACAAGTTGTGGTATATGAATGTAATTGTATACTACTGTGCTATAAGAAATGATGAACAGGAGGATTTCAGAGAGACCCTGGAGGATTTATACGAACTGATGCTGAGTGAATTGAGCAGAACCAGGAGAACATTGTACACAGTGTGTGAGGACTGTTTCTGATAGACCTAGCCCTTCACAGCAATGCAAGGATCTAAAATATTCCCAAAGGACACTTCCATATCCAAAGAAAGAACTATAGAATCGGAATGCAGAATGAGGAGAATATTTTCTCTTGTGTTATGTTTTATTTCTTCTCATGGTTTCTCCCATTCATTTTAATTCTTCTGTGCAGCATGACTAATGTGAAAATATGGTTAATAAGAATGTATGTGCAGAACCCATATAAGATTGCATGCTGTCTCGGTGAGGGAGGAGGAAGGGAGGGGGAGAAAAGCTAAGACTTATGGAAGTGACTGTAGAAAATTGAAAACAAATTAATTAAAAAAAAACATCCCAGGGAGCAAATTACTAGCCATACAAGAATTATTATATAACCTATTTGAAAGGGCTGTAACATTTATGCCATCTTTTTTCCCTTAATACACTTTTAATTTTAATCTGTTATTAGCAGTTTCTGCATAATTTTCTTTTTTTCTTTTATTAATTTATTTATTTTTGGTTTTGGACATTCACTTCCATAAGATTTTGAGTTCCATATTTTCTCCACCATCTTTTCCCTATCCTCCACCTTGAGACTGCATGCATTCTGATTACCCCTTTCTCTAATCAGCCCTCCCTTTTATCATCCCCCCTCTTATCACTTTCCTCTTTACTTTCTTGAAGGGCAAGATAGATTTCTATACCCCATTGTCTGTATATTTCCTATTTGTATGTAAAAGCAGTTTTTCTTAACATTTGTTTTTAAAACTTTGAGTTCCAAATTCTATCCCTTCTTCCCTCCCCACACACCCTCATTGAGAAGACAAACAATTCAATATGGGTTACACATGGTGCAGTTATGCAAAACACTTTCCAATATAGTCATGTTGTGAAAGAATAACTATTATTTCCCTCCATCCTATCCAGCCCCCCTCTTATTCTATTTTCTCCTTTGACCCTGCTCCATTTCAAAATCTTCTCATTACCTCCTCCCACAATCTGCCCTGCCTTCTATCATCCCCCACTTATCCTCTTTCATCCTACTTTCCTGTAGAGTAAGATATCCAATTAATTATGTATGATATTCCCCCCTTAAGGCAATTTTGATGACAGTAAGGTTCACTCATTCCTTCTCACTTCCCGCTTCTTCCCCTCCATCATGAAACCTTTTTCTTGCCTCTTTTATGTGAGATAATTTGCCCTATTCTGTCTATTCCTTTCTCATTCTCCCAATGTATTCTTCTCTCATTCCTTAATTTTGTTTTTTAGATATCATCTCTTCATATTCCATTCACCTTGTGCCATCTATCAGTCCATCTATTTCCCCCAACAACCTTAATACTGAGAAAAGTTTCATGAGTTACAAATATCAACTTTCAATATAGAAATGTAAACAGTTAAACTTTAATAAGTCTCTTACTATTTCTCTTTCCTATTTACATTTGCGTGCTTCTCTTAATTCTTGTATTTGAATGTAAAATTTTCTATTCAGCTCTGATCTTTTCATCAAGAATACTTGAAAATCCTCTATTTCATTGAATGTCCATTTTTCTCCTTAAAAAAATTTTGCTTTATTTTAATCCTAGTCCATTTGATCTCCAGAATACCATATTCCAAGTCTTTCAATCCTGTAATGGAGAAAATGTTAGATTTTGAGTTATTCTTATTGTATTTCCACAATATTCAAATTGTTTCATTCAGGCTGCTTGCAATATTTTCTGCTTGACCCGGGATCTCTGGAACTTGGCCACAATATTCCTAGGAGTTTTCCTTTTAGGATCTATTTAAGGAGATGATCGATGGATTCTTTCCATTGCTATTTTCTAAAATATCAAGGCAGTTTTCCTTGATAATTTCTTGAAAAATGATGTCTAGGCTCTTTTTTTTTTTTATCATGGCTTTCAGATAATGCAATAATTTTTAAATCATCTCTCCTGGATCTATTTTTCAGGTCAGTGGTTTTTCAAATGAGATATTTCACATTGTCTTCTTTTTTTTCTTTTGATTCTGTTTTATATTCTCTTGATTTGTCATAACGTCATTAGCTTCCATTTGTTCCATTCTAATTTTGAAGGAATTATTTTCTTCAGTGAGCTCTTGGACCTCCCCTTTCATGTGGCCAGTTCTACTTTTTAAGGCATTCTTCTCCTTACTGACTTTTTAAGCTTCTTTTGCTATTTGGGTTAATCTCTTTTAGAAGTGCTTTCTTCAGCATTTTGGGGGTCTCATTTAGCAAACTGTTGACTCAGTTTTCATGATTTTCTCACATTACTCTCATTTCCTTTCCCATTTTTTCCTCTACTTCTCTTCCTTGATTTTCAAAATCTTCTGGGGGCTCCTCCATGACCTGAGACTAATTCATATTTTTCTTGGAGGCTTTGATATGGGAGCTTTGACTTTATTGTCTTCTTCTGGTTGTGTATATTGATCTTCTTTGTCACCAAAGTAAGATCCTATACCCTGAGTTTGTTTTTATTTACAGTTTACTCATCTTCCCAGTCAAATATCTAAATTTCTAACTTTTTGTCAAGGTAGTACTCTAGTTCCTGTGGGAATGGGGTTAGGGGTGGGTGTATTGTCCAAGGTTTCAGGAATTTTGTTTCAGCTGCTCAATCCCTCACCATCTGTGTGTCCAGAGCTCCAGAAGCAGCCACCACCATTACTACTTCCACTGCTACCACCACCACTGCTGCTGCTCCTGCTGTGGCCCCCAGAACTGGGGCTAGACCCTAACCAAAGCAAGAGCTCCTCTTTCTCCCAAGTCCTACAGAGTTTACCTACTCACCTTCTATGTTATCTTTGGCATTTGTGAGTTGAAAAGTTTGGAAACTGCTACAGCTGTCAGTGATTCAGTCCCCTGAGGACAATTCTGGCCCTTTCAGTGCTGATGTGTTCTGGCTCCACTCCCTGTCTGGTACAATATACCCTTCCTGTTGACTTTTCAAGTTGTCTTGAGTGGGAGATTTATTTCACTCCATCATGTTGTGGGTTCTGTAACTCTAGAATTTGTTTAGTCATTTTATATGTATTTGGAGGCCTTTGAAGGGAAAGCTGAAACAAGTTCCTGCTTTTTTATTCCCCATTTAAAAACATCTTCATGAATTATTGTGATGATTGCCTCAGTTCTGCACTCATGGCTTATTATTATATTATGTTATGTTATGATATGACATATTATATTATGCTATATTTATTATGTTATTTTATAATATGTTATATCATGTCATATAAGATCACATCATGTCATATCATGTATCATATAATAGTATAGTATATTGTAGTAAATATTACATTACATACACACACTATAAACATGTCTACACACATACAGAGAGAGAACTATATATTATATGTAAAGAAAATTTGTTATAAACATAAACACAGACATAGCCATGCACATATATATAAACATAAGAATAAGTATACACCTTTATTTGTGTATGTGTGTGTGTGGGTATACACAAAGCACATTCCTAAAGTTTTAGTACAATTTTGAGGTATCAAAGCTTCAAACTGCTAAAACTGTAAGGACATTCTATACATACATACAGATACACATGCATATATAAATATATGTATATGTACACATATATCCATATATATGTGTATGTGTGTGAGAGAGAGACAGAGAAAGAGAAAGAAGAGAAAGAGCATTGACAATTTACTTGTTTGGGTCATATGTTTGTATATCTGCTTCTAAGAAAAGCAGTTCTTCAGCTGTCTACTTGAGAGTGGCTTGCTATCTTGTCTGCACATAAGATGTCTTAGAGTTCTGTTTTGAAATAGGAGCTGTTCATTTGCAAATGACAGGCTATAGCACAGATGACAGTAAAAGCAATGGAGAACATAATCTGATTCTGTGATTTGTATATGAAGACTTGAATAATTGGAGAAATTTTAGGTTAACAACTGGGGAAATATGGTGATAATAAGTATTCTATGATTATTGTATAAACATAAGCTGCCTGATAGAATTCATAGAGATAACATAGTTCCTAATTCAGTAAACCTTGTAGAGTGAGAAAAGGTGAAAGGAGAAATTTCAAAACTATTTTAAAGAGAGACTGTACCTCTCTCATCATTGCCACTTGTTCCCAGGCAGATTGCCGTTTGGATTTTCCTTCATCCTTTTTCATTCTAGATGTAGTGAGGTTTCTAACCTGGGAACTTAAGTCACAGAGATCTAAGAGTACAGAAATCCACTTCAAATGTTACAGCTAGCTCACATAGTGACTCCCTGAGAAGCACGAATCCTCAGTCACAAGTCTTGAAGAAGTATTGCTGGTTTTGGACTTGAACTTGGTGGGATAAATGCTATGTCAGAACTGAGGTAGTTTGTGAATGTAATCCCTCTCCCATCAGGTCAATGTGGTATAGAGTACAGAGTACATTATGCCTTCAGTTGTGGGGAAAATGTTTATGTAGTTGTTCTTGTTGTATGTTTGAAGCCATTGTCCTTTTGTTAAAGCTAATCTCTTGTAAGTCATAAAAAGAAACTAGTGCGATAACCGCTGATTCCTAAAATGGAAGTATCGTAATTGATAAGAGCTCAAGACAACGGCAGAGAAGAGAGTAGGCCCAACCACCTCAGAGTAATAGAGTAACCTGTGGGAAGATGTAAAAGATAGTAGACTTGATCCTGGGACAGTAGGACCAGAAGAATCATATTACAGGGTTCTTTAGCATCCTGAGACTTTTCAGGTATGAGCATTTACCTAACATGCAGTTTGTGCATTGGTAGGAAATTTTAATTGAGGTCGTAGTTGTAATGTTATGCAAATACTATGGATTTGCTCTACTTTTTGAGTAATAATAAAATTCTTAGAACCCTGAGTTAGAGCAGTAGCTCCATGACCAGGATCTAAAAACTATTCTGATGCGATGAATTGGCTTAATATGGCATGATTGATCCAGTCCTAGCCTAGGGAGAGAGAAAACCTAGGTAGAGATAAGACAGATGGGGGTTAATATAATATTTAGGCTACATATGAAATAGACCCAATAGTATGAAGAGAATTCTAAAATATTTGATGTCTACAAGGAGTACTAGTCTCTATTTCAAACATACCACCAAGACCAAAACGTCAAGGGCAAATGATATTAAATGTGGCATTTTCAGAGAAATTGTGTAAACTCGATATCTTTCTGCCTTGCGTTATTTGCATCATGATCTCTCATAAAAAGACAGGAGTACATCTTCCAAATTCTGAAGAAATATTTGAACCAAAATGTCTTATTAAAATCATTAATTTACAAGACATCAAGCCATCTGTAAAGCTTCATGGTGGGTGCGGGTGTGAGGGGTATTTCAAAAAATTCCTTCTTGAGAAATATTTTTTCAATAATATCATATTTTTTTTTACTTAATGAGTATAAAATTCTTAAGCTCACCAAGTCAAGATAGAAGCTTCTAGCTTGAATTTGTAGGTCAAGTTGAATCTGAGAATAAAGGTGATACTCAAAAATACCTGGATCTTCTCCAGGCAAGACACATCAAGGATAAAGATGTCTAAGAGAAGACTGGCTGAATATATTGCTAGACTTATGGGCATCTTAAATCAAAGTCAAATGAGAATAATATATTTAAAGAAACACTGAGTACCATTATTATAATATAGTCAAACTAGGGAAAAAATCTTACTCCTTTTAGGCAAAGACTTAATACTGCTTTTTGTTCAAAGGCACCCTAAGATTCACACAACACCAACATAATGCAAATCAATACATAACAATTAATATAAAATGAAATTGGAAATTGAGGAATTGCCTAAAATTGAAGAGAAAATTATCTGAAGGTATTGGTAATCTAAAGTTAATAAAAATTACAGAACTAGTATTTAATAATAATAATATAATAATAAACATTTATATGGTTCTTTAAGGCTTACAAAGCCCTTTATAAATGGTATCTTATTTTGTCCTCACAACAATCTTGGAAAATAAGTACCACATTTTACAGATGTAGAAACTAAGGCAGACAAAGGTTAAGTGACTTGCACAGGATCATATAAACTATTAAGAGTCTGAGGCTGGATTTGAACTCAAATCTCCCTGACTCCAGATTTGAGTCCTACTATATCACCTTGCTGTCTTGGATGACAGAAGAATGCCACTATCTCCAAAGATTCTTGATCATGCTTAGAATGGAATTTTAAATTGTCCCTTTGAGTTTGATGACAAAAATTCAACTGTACTAAGCAGATTTTTTAAAAATGTTCTCTGGTATAACCACACAAACATATATATATCTGAAAGTGTAATTGCTTACATTTGTTTACTCTTATTTGGTTTTGTGAATTTTGAATCATAAATTTTCATTTTAAGAAGAAAATGCACTCTCCCTTGTGTGCATTGTTTGTGTAAGTTTCTGGATGGCACTTTCTCAAAGCAGAGGAAGGTACTTGATCTATTGTCAATAGACTTTTTCTTGTGTGGTCACATCAAAATTGTCAAATGTACATCAAAACTTGGTTCTTTGGATGATCTTGAGGTTAACATTTCAAATATGATCCCTTTGATAATCAAGCAGCAACAGATAAAAGTTTTTACAGTTCCAAAATCAGCTAGAATGATACATTACAGACAATGATGGTGATGCTGAATTTTAATAAGAAGCATACTAACATTTTAAATATTAAGTAATTAACTTTCAAATGCTGTGTTTTATAAGTTTGTAGAATCTGAACTCTTGAAGTTATTGAAGCGTAAAATGACACTGACACCTTTCATGACACACTGTATATTGGCAGACAGTTTCTATATCAGAGAGCTTTTATTTCGTTGTTTTCCTTTGTCCCGGGGAGTATTCAGTCTGAAAGGGTCCGTGATATGAAGGTAAAAAAAAATCAATAAAATATGATGTTCAGTGAATATTATTTTACTATTTCAGCTTTGTAACCCCACTCTCCAAACAGCACCCCCATCGAAAAACATTCCCAATCTGATCTCTGTATGTAGCTGCTCATGAGGGATGAGTTTTCAAAGGACACACGGTTAAGAACAAGTACAATAAATACATCACATCCATAGTCTTTTGTTCTCGTTCTGGATTCCCAAACTTAGCAAATGAGAGAAAGGACATAAATGACCTACATACTTTTGAGAGTTTCTGTGTTGAAAATTAAAAATCCAGCCAACAAGAGAAAGTTGGTATGGATTTTTGCTTTGGTAGAGTTTGATAGGATGGGATGATACCAGGGTGGGGAACCCATGATCTTGAGGCTATATTTGGCCTTCTAGTTCCTCAAGTTCCACCTTTTGACTGAATCCAAATTTTATGGAACAAATCCTTTTATTATTGGGATTTGTTCCATGAACTTTGGATTCAATCAAAGGGGTTTTCATGAGAACTTAGAGAGCCACATGTGACCTTGAAGTCACAGGTTCTCCACCCCTGGGATGGTACCTTTAAGAGAAGGACTAGACATCAAATCCCATGACCTCAGAGCTGACAAGGATGTCAGTAGTCTTATAGTCCAGCCCATCCTTGAGAAAAGAATAATTAAATGATCCCTTATTAGTGATCATCTTGACTTTGCTTGAAGATTATCATTGAGGAGGAATCCATGCCAATCTTTGATGACTCCTGCCTTTGTTTATATCAACTCTTAGTTTTCATCTTTTCAGTTTCTAGTCACAGAGGATCTTTTGCTGTTTCCTTGGGTGGTGGGATGGGTATAGATATATGGTTTAGGGGCAGTCCCAGTGTAGAAATTCACTTTGCTAACACACTTAGTAGTTCCTTTATGACTTATATCTTTGAGATAGTAAGAGCTTAAATGTTACTATCTGGTGTGACCAGGACTTCCTGACTCTAAGAGTGGTCCTTCCTCCATTACATCATGCTTTGCAACAGGATATTGCTTGTGAGTGTTCTGGATACTGAGATTTATCAGCAATTTGTTAATCTAATAAATCTGCATTTGAAATTGAAGTAGAAAATGTGGATTGGAGAAATGTCTCCATTAATGTGCTACGTCAGTCTTCTAAGTTTCACCAATTATCTTGCTCAAAGAGTTCCTCTCATTTAACTTGTGGCCAAAGCCTTTCTTCCAAATGCCTAAGTTGGTGTTATTGTTTAATGAACAATTATTGCACTTTCCTTTGAAGACATTCTTCATTTGTTTTGAGAAGGATGACTAGTTCAAGAGAGATCAGAGGAATTGATATTCATCTCTTGCCTCATTATGTTCTGGGTACAGGATGTACCAACAATTCCCCTCCCTGTTTTATATCCTGCATCTGATCAGATATTAAATAAACTGGCTCTCAGAACAGTTTCCACTTCAGTTTAAAATAGATAATTGATGAAGCCCAGCAATCCCTCAGCTGTCAACACTTACTTGCCAGATTGGACACTGCTTATCCTTCTTTATGAGAAATAACAGTCCCAGGGACTCTGTCCCCCCTCTTGCCTTCAGCTTCAGTTCCCTGTCTGGGATCAGTAACCTCACTGAGGAATTGTTCCATTTTAAGATCCACCACCCATTTCATTCATGGTTCATTGTTTGCTCCAATGGTATTCCTTTTGCATCTGAATGGCACGATTTCCATGTGGGATCAAAAGTATGTGACCAGAAATATGACCCATTTGAACATCTCCTTTCCTTTACAAATTGTATTTCTGCTTAAAAAACCTTATACTTTCAATATGCTATGGAGGGATTTCCATTAAACCCCCAGTGAATTTCCTTAACAATCAATTCCCCCTCTCCTCCTGCCAAACAAGTCCCATATCCAATTTTACTCATGTGAAAGAATCTTTGCCACTTAGGTCTCATATACTTAACTGTATATATCAATAAAGTACCAGGTGTGTAGTTAGGAAAATCTGAATTCAAATTTGATGTTTCACACTTTCTAGTTACATGAACACAGTCATGTCACATTAAGACTCAATCTCAGTTTACAAATCTACAAAATCAGATTAATGATGACTGCAAACTGGCAGAATTTGGCTGAAACTAGTATCTTATACCATATTTCACAATACATTCAAATGGATATGACACCTTGATATTAATGATTATATTATAAAAAAGAGAGAAAGTGAGTATATACCTATCAAGCTCTGAGTGGATGTGTTCCTAACCAACCAGAGGTAGAAGCAATTTACGGAAGGTAAATTAGATAATTTTGGTCACTTGAAAATGAAAGGCTTCTTCACAGACAACATAAATACACCTCGAATAAGAAGGAAAGTGGACAAATGAGAGGGAAAGGAAATAATTCTATCTAATTTCTCTAATAATGGTTTAGTATCTAAGATATTTTATACATGTCAATATGTAGGGATGCAACATATATATATACATATGTATTATGTATATTGTGAATATACAAGATAGATGTATTTGTGTAAATATATATTATATATGTTTAATAGCCATTTCTTAATAGATGTCATCAAAGTATATGAACAAGATTCTCAGAAGAAAAAATGCCAAGTATTCACAACCACATGAAAGAATAACCAAAATCCTTAATATCCAGAGAAATGCACATCAAAACAACCCTTAGATTTCACCTCACATCCCCAAAATTGGCAAAGATGACAAAAAATGTCAAAACTCAGCGTTGCAGGGGCTGTGAAGGAATAGCCTTATTAATACATTGTTGGTGGAGATATACAATAGTGCAACCACTTTGGAAAACAATTTGGATTCATGTAAATAAAGTGACTAAAGATGCTCATAACCTTTGGACCAGAGACTATCATTGTAGTTAGACAGCAAGAAGGCAATCGATAAGAAGAAAGTCCCCACATATACCAAAGAATTTATAACAGCACTTTTGGTGATAGCAAAGAATTGGAAACAAAGTTGATGCCCACTGATTGGGGAATGGCTACACAAATTGTGGTACATGAATGGAATAGGATCTTACTATGCTATAAGAAATGGTATATATGATGAATACAAAGAAACAGGACAATAGCTACATTATAAACAATAAGTACAACAATGCAAATGGGAAAAATCACAGACATGTACCAGGAAATCAAAAGTGGATTTACCAAAATTATAAAGAATGAGCATGACTAGAATGAGGAGAGAATACTATCCCAAGTCACCCCACAATGGAGTGGGAGATCTACAGGCGGTATAAATCACACGTATTTTCAGATTTTGTCAATGTATCTGTCCATTGTGCTGATTTTTTTTCCTCTAAATACTATTTAGAGGGAGAGAGGAGTAGATATTGGAGATAACTATGATGATGTAAGAAACAGAAGACATTAATAAAAAGATAGATAGATAGATAGATAGATAGATAGATAGATAGATAGATAGATAGATATAGATAGAGGACTGAAGTACCTTCCTCACATGATTGTTGTGAAGATCAAATGAGATAATTTAAATATTCACTTTGTAATGTTAAAGCAATCTATACATGTGTATAATGATCATTTGTTCTCATTTGTAAAGGTAGAAGCAGCTTGAGAAAAAGTTGTTATTCTACAGCATTCTGAGAACTATTGCAAAAATGGGTAAAATGACTGCCTTTTGTAATTGATAAGTAATGAAATGTAAGTTCATCTTTAGTCTCACTAAAAGTATCTTTGGCACAGCTCACATAACAGTCTTTGTCATATCTGAAGAATAAATATCCTTCCTAAAAGCCATTTACCTCTAGCTGATAACCAATGAGGTGAATACTTGATGGGAGCCTGAGGGGACTACCACTATAAACCTAGTCCATTCAGGGTGACCCTCAGATCCCTAAGGAGAATTGCTAGTCATTATCTGATGTACGCAGCTTGCTAATTAGTAGAAGTTTAGGAAAGAGACCCTTAGCTGGCCACCACTTCCCCTGTCATATGTTGTTTCCCCCCATTTTGTTGTAAGCACCTTGACATCAGAGATTACCTCATATTTTTGTATTTATAGCCTCAGCACTCAGTCCAGTTTGTGGAACATAGTGCTTTGTAAATGCCTCTTCCATTCATTCGTTGACTTGCTTTTCAACATATGACCTGCCCAAGCAGGTGTTTAGTCAATATTTTGTATTGCCAAGAATTAAAAACAGTTGAAAACCGATCACTTTAATGCCCCAACTTAGAAACTTCTCGATAAAGCTCATTGAACTAGTCACTAAATTATTGAGACAATTACAGTTGGTGGTTTATTGATGGCTTATCATTATAATAATTGAGACTAAAGGCATTTTAACTACAAAGACAGTATATTTCAGGTTTTTTCCTCTATAATATTGTGGGGTTTTTCAACTTGACATCCTAATTACTTTTAAAATGAATTGATTGCAACAATTCTGTGTGAATGAATTGCATTTCCTATTGCTTATTCATATATGCTTGTGTGATGAACAGGTCCACTTTTACCTAAACAGAATTACTTTCCTCCCTCACTCTCCAGTAACTATCTATTCCCACTATCAAGTATTTCTCTTCTAACGAGAATAATATTTGGGACAAATATTTTTTTTAAAATTTCTCTTATGATGCAGTTAGTGCATTGAAGTTCAAATATCATTTGGTTACTATGAGACAGATTCAATAAGCGTTCATGAGTGCCTCCTAAGTCCAGGCAACGTGGTAAGCTCTGAAGAAACAAAGGAAGGAATGAGACAGTCCCTGGGAGGTCCCAGTGTAATGCCAGAAGACAATTGATGAAAAGAAGCTGAAATCAAGGGATGGGGAGAGTACCTGACTTGGGAGCATGACGAAGTCCTCCAGCCAGGGTGAGAAGTGATCTGAGGATATGTGAGTGTCAGAGTTGATGTCTTTGAGGTTTTGGAGATCATATAAAATCCAGGAGAAGAGCCATGTGAGAAAGGATTGTTTGAGGAAATTTCACGGTACAAATAATGTCCAGGTAAAATGATTTTGAGGGTCAATGTGGGGTAGGAGCTGGAGAACCAGCCTCGGTGCCTTACTTAAATCTGAGCTCAAGTCTCAACTCTGACACATATAGATTAAGTGCCCTTAGGCAAGTCAATTGACATTTTAGCATTCTAGACACCTCCCTAAGAGTATAATTGCGGAAAAAATGACAACCAACGTTGGATGAGGGGGTTTTCTCACACAGCGAATTCCTTTCAATTAAAAAAAAAAAATCTCAGATCTGATCAGTCCTTTATGCCCAAGATAATTTTAGGTACATTCCCTTAATTTAAACAAATTGGACTCAGTATTCCATACAAGTATATTTTTACTTCCAGCTAACACATTCAAATTATGTTTCTGAGGTCACATACAAGTCTGTACCTCTATTTCTGGTGTTACTCTCTTTATAGCCTCCTAAACCCTATATGACTTTGGATATTTTTCTCAGAGCCTCTTGGTACACTTTCTCTTCTTTATACCTTTCAATCTGCTTGAACAATATCCCCGAAATACATTACCCACTTTTCTACCTTTTCTGGTGGACTTGGCTGTAGTCATTTAATAAAATTATTCCTGGATATTCCTTCAGATCTCCAACCTGAATGACATCATCCTGTCTTGTCTTATTTTTCTTAAAGTTTTCTTTGTCTTTTGGTCTTTGATTCTCACTCACTTATTTCCATGCATCTGAGGATCTCTTCCTCATAGCCCTGAAATATGGACAAATCATATACATTCAGAATAAGTCTGGCCATATCTTGAATACACACTGACATGGTCTACCTGGAAATAAGCTCCAGCGAAATAACAGGAAGGACATACTTTAATTGTTCAAAATTACCCAAAGAGTATGTCAGTGACTAATGCCTCACTATTACTAATTTGTTTCTACATTCAAACTTTTCAGTGACATACAATTATTTTGAATCTCACTTAATGTCATTTGTCAAATTAAGCAATTAACGTTTGCCTTACCCATGCCATGTGGCTATTCTAGGTAAGTTATAAAGGTGAATCAGTTACATAAGTCAAAGAAAGTTGAGTCAATAAGTATTTCTGGACACATACTATTCACCACACTGGTGGAAGCACAATCCTAATCAACAAGATTATTACATCTAATTTGAGAAATGATATCTAATTTTCATATTTGAAAATGAGTTGCCTGTGACTGAGGGGGAAAAAAAACTTTATCAGAACACAACCAAAAGGTATTCCTTCTTATCCAGTCAAATCCTCACTGATAATCTCTTATTTACCTTACACCTCGGAGAGTAAGAATGATCTCAGTAGAGAAAATATAATTCATCAAGTCCAAATATTCTTATTAAGAATAAATAAAACCATATTCACTGGGTCTCATCTCCTCACTCCATGAATAATACACTCACTGTTGGTACAAAATGGAGGACAAGTACCACAGGATGCCAAGATGGAAACAAAACCAGACAAACCCATAACTAGTATTTTAAAATAAGCATAACGAAGTTCAAGCTAGAATTTTGCCAAACCAGAAACCCCTTAAAGAGAAAGAATACAATGTTCCCAGATTTTCATTCTGATTATCCTTTCAGAGAAGAGGGTAAGTGGTATGAACGAGACAGTGCCAAGGCACCTTGGCACAAGAGCAGGGGTTTCAGGCTGCATTGGGGTTTCCCTTTTGTCTCCATGTATGTGCATGGTTCTGGTTCTTCAATGCTCTGATGGAGGTAGCCAGGATAATGAGAATTGTTTGTGCTCAAGTAGTCTGTGCTATTCTCTTGTTTGATCTTTATGAGTGAATTGAGATGATAGCACTGGTAATGTATATAAATACTGTAATAGCCCCGTTAAGCTTTGCTTTCCTAGAAACAGAAGCTGTGGGCAGGAACCCCTGGAGCCTGGTGTCAGGCAGAAGCAGGAAGAATTTGGAATGGAACTGTCCCTATGATACGGGAAAAGGTGCAGGAGCAGAGAGCTGCCCTTGTGTGAACTTGGGCAAGAACTGGGAGTGGTCGACCCACAGAGGGGGAGCTGTAGGGTTCGGAAGTCAGTCTTGAGTCAAAATGAAAGAAGACTTTACTTGGGCACTGTGTATTGATTAAGAAGATTATTCTTACAGTGACCCAGGGGTGGATGGTGTGGCATTTTCTTCTGCCTCTTAAAGATGCATAGTACTAGGGAACACCCTAGCCTGGGACTCCCTGACTTTGGTAATGCGTTGATATATGCTATGCACCATATGACATACTGAGTGCTATGAGATACATACCTAATTAGATGATTTGTTTCACTTAAGAATATTGCTATAAATTTTATGCTTTGCTTTATGGAACAATATTTGGTTTATTGCTGAAGAGAGAGCTCATTATACTATGTGGTTAGATCCTTAAAATCATTCACAGTGGTAATCCTCAGGTGTGTGGCTGTGATTGTCTGATCAGAGCAATAACCAGTCATGACTTCGGATGCTACAATATGCTTCCCAACCCTTGGCAGAGAATTGATGGACTAAACGTGTTGAATGAAACATACATGTTCAGAAACTGCTAACATTTTAATTTATTTTGCTTAAGTTGTGATTATTTGCTTTGTTGCTATGATGGAGAGTTTCTGTTTGTCAGGGGGAAGAGAAGGTGAGTAGTGGTTCTTGATAGAAATGCAATTTCAGAAAAAGAATATCAAAAAAATATTAATAAAAATACACAGAAAGGAAAAAAATCAAAGGGGCTACAAATAGAATCTTTCACATCTTGTGAATGTAATTTCTAAAAAATATATTAATAGAATTTCAATTTCAAATATCATTTACATGCTCTTCTTCTTAGATGATTATTCATATTTTAATAGCTGATAGAAAACATTTATAATTCTAAAATAAAGCAAACCCAGTTATTTTAGTTCAGTCTTTTGGACCAAATTCCTGCTCATTCAACTTTTGCTGCACCAGTCTGAACTCACACATGTGAAGCTACGTTCAAAAACTGTTGAAATACAGGTATAGAAAAAGCCAATTTAATTTTACCCAACAAGAATTTATTAAGCCCTTACTTTATACCAGATGCTATAGGGATAAGAGAATAATAACGACAGACATTTAGCAGTCAAGGAGATCACCTTCTCTAGAGAGGGGAGTGGAACTTTCCACGTCACATTTAACAGAAAGAGTTTTCTTTCTCTCATTAGAGATTCTATTCAGAGCCTATAGATTTTTGTGACTGTCAAAATGAATATAAGTGAATCAAGTGTTTCCTAGCCACATGGTATTATTTATGTAGAACAATTATTTTATGTTTTTGTATTCCTTTTCTATGAAAACTATCAAGACTGATGACAAAGAAAGTGCAATATAAAAACTTCATCTTTTGACAACCAATGAGGAGACTTCATTTGGAAGATAAATACCTGGAGACCATGTACTTTTTCAGAGGGAGTAAGTAGTTTGTGCCCCCTGATCACAACCATATACATGCTTCCTTTCCAATCAGGAAGTTAATTTCTTTTTTTTTTAGATAAAAATTTTGGCTCACATTTTCCTTTGACCCTTTCCACCTTGTATAATATTCTTCTCACCCTGTAAGTTCCTTCCATCCTTGGCCTTCTTACCCTCCAAGTTTATTCTACCCCTCTGGTCCCTCTGTTTGATTGGCCAGTTCCTCCCAGAATCTCCATTTTAAGGCAAGCAGCCAGCTTTATAATGTCTTCATTCCTCTTCAGCTACCACTTTTCATTCTCCACTTTCTCTATCATGCCTACTCTTTATGGATAACTTCTTCCCTGGCTCTCCCTCCTGCCAATTTTCATTTTCTTTTTATGTGCTATTTTCTCCCCTTACCATGTAAGCTCCCCAAGGAAAGGAGCTCTTTTTTTAACTTGTATTTCTATTTCTAGTACTCAGAACAGTGTTTGCCACATAGTATGTGCTTAATAAATGGTTAACATGATTCTTCTCCCCCAAAGCTCCCCTCCTAACTTCTATTTTACTGTCAAGCACACTGATATCTTCCCAATCACATTCGGTCTTGCATTTTTACGTATCTCACATCTCTAAGTGGATGTCCCACAGGATTCATAAACTCTTTATGTTCAAAATTAATCTCGTTATCTCTCCCATAAAACTCATTACTTCTTCGTAACTTACCTATTCCTGTCAAGGGCACTGGCATCTTCTCAATCAGTTGGGCTCACAACTTTGAAGTCATTCTTGACTCCTGTCTCTCGCTCCCTTCACATATTCAATAATTTGCCAAGTCTTATAATTTCTTTCTCTAAAATACTTGTCTCATAGATCTCTCCATTCATAAGACACAAACCTTACTCAGACCTTCATCAAACCTTGCCGAAACAAAAATAGTCTCCTAATTGATCTACCTCACTGAAAAGTGTCTCCCCATCCTAATCCATCCTTTATATAATTGCAAAAGTAGTTTTATCAAAGCAAAGCAAAGATCTTTTTACTCCTTCCTCAAGTTCAAATTTTCTCTGTAATCTCAAAGATTAACTACACATTTTTTGGTATTTAAAGGTCTTTGCAACCCAGTCCTTCCAAATTGCAATTCTTGGAATCCTAGGCTTCTTTTAAGACTCTGTTCAAAATCTATCTCCTCCAGTATACCTTTCCCGGTACCTCAACTTAGTGCCATCTCCACTAATGTTCCCTTCCACCTTCTCTATATTTATCTTGTTTCTTCTTTTTTATATTTTTATCCCCTTATATTAGCTCCTTGGTGGCTCTTTTGCTTACTCTTTGTAACTTCAGTGCTTATCAGACTGCCAGACACATGGTAAGTGATTAATAAAAAGCATGTATGGGCAGACTGACTTATTGATTGATCTTTGGTTACCATCATCAGCTCACTATCCAGCAACTGACATGTTTGATATGATTTAAAATATTAATACTTTTACGTATTTCTTTTTAAAATGTTATTGCTAGCACATGCAGATAAGTAGCATAAAACGCTAAACTTTTATGAGTTTATAAGGAGAATTTCTCTTGCTAATACTAGATAGATTTATATTGATAATCTCAAAGCACACACTAAAGCACTGTTAGGATCATGGTGAATTAGTTCAAGTATTATGGAAAACGACGTGAAATTACATGAAGAGAGTCCATAAAATATCCATATACTTCGACACAGAAATCTCACTTCTAAGCAGGAGACATATGGCGGCCCATGATAAAATGAAAGGCCAGGATAAAATGAGATAGCAGCAGATTCAAAGTCTGATATGAAGAGTTGTTCATACTACAACATCTTTCTCACTTCACAGAAAGAAGCCTATAGCACAGCACAGTTGATCTTTCCTCAATATTTTACTTAAAATTTTTGTTATTAATGACACAAGAATTTAGCCTGATATTTCTCCTCTCCTCCCTCCCAGAGACACATCCCATATAACAAGTAATACAAGAAAGGAAGGGAAAGGAATTTACTTAGTCACTCCCCCCTTGATGGAATGACCTTCATAGACCTTCATGAACTTCACAGAAATATTAGAAGTCTTTCCTTATTCACAATTCACTTTCCCATCCTTAATCTATACCTACAAAGGTAAAATGAATGGTATGTTATCATAAAGAAGCTGCTATCCTTTGCAAAGAGTTGATTTATATAATTCTTACTTAATTTTCTTTTCACAACATCAAAGATTTTGTGGATTAATCACATAGAGATCACAGTGGAGAAATGATTCTTGAAAAGTAATGCTTGTAAACCATGAGCTCATGCAAGTCTTAGCAAGCTGGAAATGATTCAGATATTGACCTAGCAATGGACTGGTATTGTCTGAAGATCAGCTTTGCTAATTCACAGAGGTTCATCACTAGAGCATTCAACATAGTTTGATGACTTTCTTTAAAACCATCAATCTGATTTATCAAACAATTCCAAGTCTTGGAAATGTATGCATGTTCATTCAATTCATTCAAAATGTATTTTTTTAATCATCTACTTTGTACCAGATACTATACTAAAGGCTTGAGATATAATAACAGCAAAATTCCCTATCCTCAAGAAACTTATATTCTATCATAATTTGTGGTTCTCACTATCCTTCCTAAGAAACTACAGGTCAAAGAATGTGACTGAAACTTGCAAAATGGATAGATCTCAAGACATATACTCTAACACTTCTGGGACTTTCTACTTCAATCCAATCATCCTTCTTGGTTCACTAACATTAAATACTTAGAATGTGGACCCAAATTAGAAGAAACCTAGAAATGCCAGCCATTGAGACAACAAGGAAGACTTCATATCAATGGTGCAGCATTGATTCCCAACTCCCTTCTTTCACATATTATTTTTTTAGAACAAAGTAAAAGATTGACATTTCACAGATATAGCCCATCTCTCTAACATCTCCCAGGTGAACCAAGATAAAAGAGAATCATGAAGACATGTATAATATGGGAGAAGCATGTGGCATGCTTCCCAGAGTTCTTAGGTTTCATTTTTCCCTTACAGAGACTTTTGACCAGAGATCTCTTTAGCCTAAACAAGAAGAAGGAGAGGCCATCCCTAGAACTTCTTA
Organism: Notamacropus eugenii; assembly: GCF_028372415.1. Classification (NCBI taxonomy): domain Eukaryota; kingdom Metazoa; phylum Chordata; class Mammalia; order Diprotodontia; family Macropodidae; genus Notamacropus; species Notamacropus eugenii. The sequence continues at coordinate 160,871,903 of NC_092878.1, forward strand.
TTTTTTCCTAACATGCAGAGGTAGTACATGACTCATTGGGTATGATCAAGGGAAAGAAAAGCAAGAAAAGATATACAAGTTTGTGGACTTGGTACAGACTGGAGTAAATAACGGTGTTTTGCTTAGGAGAATGCAGAGGCAGGGAATACAAAAAGTAGAAGATGTAGTGCCCATCAGACCAGATAGAGATGCCTAGAATACAGACAATAATCTTGTAATTGATGACATCAAGTGGAATTCCAATGCACATATTATTTTTCCCCGTTTCCTCAGTGCACTTCCTGAGGAAACACTCTCTTAGTGTTTTCAATCTACCCAATTCCTTTCCTTCGTGATCCTCTCAGATCATCTGAAAGAAAGATTAGAAGGGAAGAAGGGAGAGAGGAAGGTACAGCTAACCCAAGGTAGAATAATACGGGGAAACTTCTTTAATGAAGTTTTGATTTACTATTTTCTGGAGTTTCCTGGGAGAGTGGATAGAGTACTGGGCATGAATTCAAGTTCAACCTCCGAATCTTACATGCCATGTGATCCAGAGCAAATCATTTAACTTCTGCCTGCCTCAGTTTCCTCAGTAAAATGGGGACTATAATAGCATTTACTTCCCAGGGTTGTGAGGATAAAATGAGCTAATTATAAAGAGCCTATCACAGTGTGTAACACATAGTCAGTGCTTTAAAATGTGTGTTTTCTTCCTTTCTGTGCATTAATAAACAAGACAGCCATTAGCAAGGAACTGTTGCATCCTGTGATTTTGGGAAGGCAGAAGCAGACAGTCATGCTGAGACGGCCCATAGTATGGGAGTTTGAACAAAAGTTTGAACAAAATGAAGAGATTTTTACATTTTTGGTAATTTTGAATATATTCCAGAATCATACCTCCTAGACTGCCATTGAACCTTGGCACAGCTTAGTAAGTGGTGAGGAGTTAGTGAATCATGCTTCTCAGAGGTAGCCGGTACTCCATCTGGTGGCCAAAAATATATACAGTTCCTCTGCTAGTTAAATATTAATAGATGACCAGAGAACATGCTGTTCTCTGGACCTTCAGAAGGAAGGCAAATAGTAAAGGGACAGCTTCATTTACTACCAAGTGTAACTTTAAACATGGCATCACCACCAAAATGTCTATCAGACAGATAAATGAAGTTTAGTAATTATGCCTAGACCCTAACATCTTCAAGCAGAGGTTGAATGACCACTTATGAGATAATGTAGAAGGGGTGCTCATTGAGTTACAGCTGGAGCAGATAATCTCAGAGATTCATTCAATTCTGAGAGCAGATATTTCAATACAACAAGCATTAATTAAACACTTATTGTGTGGCAAGCTCAATGTTATGCGCAATAAATATAATGACAAAAGAAGAGAGAGAGAGAGATATGAAGGAAGGAAGGAAGGAAGGAAGGAAGGAAGGAAGGAAGGAAGGAAGGAAGGAAGGAAGGAAGGAAGGAAGGAAGGAAGGAAGGAAGGAAGGAGGGAAGGAGAGAGGGAAGGAGGGAGGGAGGGAGGGATAAAAGGAAGGAATGAGGAAACTAGTTTTCCCAACAACTGTTTGGTAATTCCTTACAGAATCATATGCTTTCATTGAATAAGACAGTTTGTATGCCAAATGCACTGTTGAGTTTGATGAAGGACAAAAAATGGGAAATCTTGACTCTATTAAGATAGCCTTAAATCACCTAATTTATATAATCATCATTTTTTTTAAAATCTGGAATACTTAATTACTATTTCCAGCTCAAACATAGATTCAAGTACAGCTTCTGAGAAAAAGAAGAAGCCTCAAAGGTAATCTATTCCAATCCTCTCATTTTGCAGAGGAGGAAATGCAGTCTCTGAGAGGTGAGTCATAGTGCTTCCTTGCCATTTCTTTCCCTTTGGCATTTTTTGGCAAGTGAATTTTTTACTGTTAAAACTGCAGTGTGGCACATTTAAAAATGTCCTGGATATGTAATCAGGTGGATCCTGTTCAAATCCTGGTTCTCCCATTTGCTAGTTATATGATTCTGGTCCAATGGATTAATTTTCCAGAACCTTAGTTGCTCCATCTGTGAAATGAGAATGACAGTTGCACTGCCTGCTTCATATGTGTGCTGTGAGCAAAGTGTTTTATAAAACTTGATGTTATCAAAATGGATTAATTTTCATCTAAATTGTTCTTTAGACATATGAAAAGTTTGATACAAATACAAGGGATCACATGTCTTAGAAATTTTAGAAGCTCCTGATTTCAAGGTCATCCTTTTGAGACCTAGTGGCTATGTGATTCTGGGCTCTCCTTAATTTCCTCTCATTCAGTGATTCCAAGGTCCATTTAAGAAACTTTCAGGCAACATTTGGACTTGTTCAGTTGAAGTTTATCTAAGGGAAGTTGGAGACCAGGGTGGAAAATATGCCAGATTGACTTGGACTCTTCATTCAATTTGAAAACCCAATGTTTTGCAGTTATCTAAATATCCTGGCAGCCATGAATGTTTCTGCTGGTCTGTCACCTAACCTCCATGATTCTCAAGTACAGTCTGATTCATACGTCTTCTTTTGACCATATCTTATAGTTCGAATTCCTTGGATAAGTAACTTGTATTTCTGGCAACAGAATTCTGGCTCTCCATAATGAATCTGACTCATTGCCAAATGCAATCTTTCTATTCCCAGTTCTGCCACATGTCACTTGTACAATCTTAGGAAAGTAAATTTAACTCTTTGGGTCTCAGTTTCCCCAAATGTAAAATGATGGGGTTGGACTTGATTGTTTCTAAAGTCACTTTTGTGATCATATAGCCTCAGTGTTTCTATTTTTTTTATTTATAAAATGAATTGATGACCTCTGAAGTCTTTCTAGTTCTAGATCTATGGATTAAAATCAGATTTCTATAGATAATTGTAACAGGAAGCCTCACCCTGCCCCCTAGAATAAAGCAAATCATAGCTCATGTTCACATCAGAGATAGCGAGGGGGTGCTCTCTTTAGAAAGAAAGGAAAGCTGTATTTTCCTTGAGATAAACATTATATATTGATTCAGATAAAAATTAGTGTTTCTACACGTATACAAAGGGAAAAGGATCTCCACACTCCTTTAAGTCTGGGAGATGATACATCTGTTTAACATCTCAGCTGCTCTGGAATTCTCATTGAGAACTTTTCAAACACAGCATTCCAAAAACCCCCTTTGTTTGCTCAGGCTGTATCACTTTAAGTCAGCTGTAAACAACCAGAACTTAGCTTTTCCTGCTCCCACTCCCAGCCCACTATGATAAATCAAGGAGCAGAAACAGCTCAGAGCTGCCCGTTGATATATTAGCTATTTAGTTTATCAATTATTTCTTCCCCAAGTTCTTCTGCCAGGAACACGTTGGCTAGACCCAGCCAAAACAACACCCTTCTGTCAGCATCAATCCTGCTAGTTTGCACATGTGCTGGGTTGTACAAAATGTACCGTGCAGCACTGCTATTTCTGTCCTCCTCCTTGTTGGAAAATGAAGCCTGTTTCTCGTGAAGCCAGACCACTCCTGCTCTCCCATTGAACACTTCAGTCCCTCCTCATGTCCTTAATGACTCATTTGTCTTTGTTTCCTCTTCAATATTTTACATTTGATTTAAATATGAATTCCTCCTACTTCATTTAAGATGTTGACCATGACTTTACAAGGTTCATGATGGTCACTACCATGTTCCAATCCCAGACGTCTACACTTGTCTCATTATATAGAAAAGGAAACTTAGACTCAGATGAACAATCCAATATCCACTTGCCTCCAAAGTCAGACTACAAATGAATCTGATTCATTTGTCACCATGCTGTCTGAGTTGCCCTCAAAATTTTTAAAGAATTATTTTGACTTTACACAATTATATGTAAAATGAGATGACAGTCAATACTTTTTTTCTTGGCCAGCTATTTGTCTACTATTTTTGTGGTACCAGGGAGACTCTATATTTGGTAGCCTTAGCTAAAAATTGTCCTTGGCAATGTTGTCTCTTGTTACCAAAGAAAAGGATCTAAAAAAATATTGATGGACTAGGAGGTTGGGCAAAATCTAGTAAAATGTGATTTATAGAATAAACATAAAATTTTATGTTTGTTTTCAAAAAAGTTAATGATATAAAGTAGAAAATAGTAGAAATATGCCTCTTCAGTTATTTTCTCACATATGTCCAAATCTTTGTTATCCCATTTTGGGTTTTCTTGCAAAGATACTGGATTGATTAGGTGGAGTGCCACCTAACTGTGCTATATGAGTCTGGAGTTTCAATGGACTGTCAAGTCAAAATGAATTAAGCCTGGTGTGATAACCAAAAGAATCTGTGATGAGAGAATGCACCTAGAACAAGGAAGATGATGATCTAGCTGTGACCCATACCAGTCAGACCACATTTAAGATGCTATATTCAGTTTCAGGCACTGTGATTTCGTAATGACATTAATATGCTGTAGGGGGTCCAGAGGAGGTTGACCAGATAGTGAAAGAACTGGAGGTTGTAACATCTGAAAATCAGTTAAACAAATTGGAGATGTAACAAATTTGGAGATGTTTGTCTTGGAAATTAGATGATTGGTGAATGTGAGGAGGGCAAGATTTACACAGAAGAACTATAAAAAACTGGTGGAAGAAGAAGAAGTGTAGATGTAGGCTTCTGATAAAAGTTAGAGTGATCCAAAGTCAATGGGCTGCTTTTGGGAGTAGTGAGTTCTACATCCTAAATCTTCAAGCTGAGGCTGACCAAGATGATATTAAGGTGCCTAGATGGTACATGGATTCACTACATCAGAAGAACTGTGATTTTAATTCATATAGGGAACTTTCAGGTGAGGAATCTCCTTCTGCCAATGCAGATCAACACCTTTCTTCTAAAGGTTCTAGACTTAGAAAGCACTGAGGGGTAAAATACCTTGCTTGGGTTTCACAAACAGTATGTGTCAGAGGCATGAAGTGATGCTTGGTCAGGCTTCCTGGCCTTAGAGCCAGCCCTCTCGCCACTATGTCTCACTATGTCTCACTACTTCTCACTCCCTCTTAATATTGCTCTTCCATGAATGACCTGCCACTCATCAATGATTAAACATTTTTCCTAACCTCAATGTGAGTTCAGTTAGAGTATTTCAACATCAAATGTCTCACTGATTTCCAAATATTCTCATTTTGGTGGACTTGAAGCAGCCTAGAGTCAAATGTCTGCCTCATCTGTCTACTGCCCTTCAAACTCTCTGATAGACCCAAGTAAATTTTCCCCTTCATATACATAACTTTCTCTGCAAATATTAATAGACAAAGTAAATCTCCAAATAAAACCTTGGAATTGAAAAAGTTCACATTGTAATAAGAAAATAATAATAGAAAACATTAACAAAATAATAGAAAAAAAGTTCAAAATTCAACTTTCCCAGGTATATTTTATGTGAATGACAAGGAGAAGGGGTGTAGAAACCTTCAAGCTACAAAAATAAAGGATTCAAAATATATAGAATATTATTTACTAACTATATAATTTCACTGATAATATTGACCTCTGTCAATATTACAAAGACTCACAAAATTATATAGAAAGGGCAGAAATTCTCAGAAAAAAAATGAAATGGCTCAAATGTGGCGCAAGGGTATCTACCTCTCTTCTGAATCCAATATTTAACCAAGCCACTGTCATTAAAAACAAATGAATTAAAAAAGGGTGAATATACTCTTTAAAGAATGATATGAAGTCTTGTGAGTCCAGATCAATATTGGCACTTAGACCACCCACTATGCTGCTTATTGCAGTTAGGGCCAAATGGAAGCCCCTCGATTTTTCTGAGTCAGCCTATGTGGTTAATATCAAACAATGCCAAATTCTTAGATGATTAAAATCTATTTTTTCCCTGTTGGGATAGAGGTAGAAATACTTGGTCCTTAAACATATGTATAGGAGAGTCCTTTCCCAGCCCCCATGGGAAAAAGGAATAGACAGTCCTTTAGAGGACTCTAAAGGGAAAAGGAGGTGAAGGTGAGGATGAATGGTTCCTTTCAGTTCAATTCAGAACATTCTAATCAACAACAGTCATCCAGGGGATACAAAAGCCCTCTACGTAAAAATGGCTCCCAAAGAGTACAGCTGATTAGCATAAGCAACCTCTTTTTTTTTTTAAGTTTCTAGAGGCTCCTCTTTTCTTTCTGTCTTCTTTTTGCTTCAAACAACAGTACAATGTCATCTTGAAGCCCAACTCGTCCCACCATAGTTGCTTCATGTGAATCCTCCAGAGGGCCTGGGTTCAAATTTAAGAGCATAAGGCTAGGAAGAACAATGTGATAGTTAACAAAAACAACTGCCACTACTACTACTACTACTACTACTACTACTACTACTACTACTACTACTACTACTGCTACTGCTACTGCTACTGCTACTGCTACTGCTGCTGCTGCTGCTGCTGCTGCTGCTGCTGCTGCTACTGCTACTGCTACTGCTACTGCTACTGCTACTGCTACTGCTGCTGCTGCTGCTGCTACTACTACTACTATTACTGCTACTACTGCTACTACTACTACTGCTGCTTCTACTGCTGCTACTACTGCCACTACTACTATCGCTACTACTACTATTGTGATGACACTAACTTGATCTAGACAAAAGCTTCAATAAACCTAACTTGGGCCATCCCTTTTATTCAGACAACCCCTGGGTACACATCCTAGAGCATCCCATGAGTCTCCAGACTGAATATTGTAGATAAGAGAGTCACACTGGCTGGCAGGGCTCCAGCTCTAAACACTATCTGGATAAGCAGGGTGGACAGTTCTACTGGAAGGGTCAAATAGAGGTCATAGTTAAAACTCTGTCTTATTTTCTGTGTAAAATTATCCACATTTCTTACTCCTTTTTGTCATTCTTCAGTCATTTGCAGTCATACCTAACTCTTCGTGACCCCACTTGGAATTTTCTTGGCAGAGATACTAGAGTGGTTTGCCATTTTCTTTTCCAGATCATGTTATAGTAAGGAAACTGAGGCAAAAAGGGTTAAGTGACTTGCCCAGAGTGACACAAATCTGAGGCCAGATTTGAACTCAGAAAGCATCTTCTTGACTCCGGGCCCAGCTCTCTCTCCATTGTGCCACCTTGCTGTCCCTTGTCTCCTACCCCAACCTGAATGGACCAGGTCATTAATACCTAGAATGGAGGCCTTTCTCTAAACCCAGAACTTTCTCCACATAAAACAATAAGCAGAAAAAGATCCCATCTCTGTACTTCTAAACGAGCCCTAACATATTATTCTTAACATGTCGTTCTCCTTCCTATGTATCTACTTCTATATCTCCACACACAAAAACCAAATGCCTCCTTTAAGTTATACAATTTAGAGACAGTTTACTCCACCACTAATGTTAGAGCGTTATTTATTTTTATTATTTAAGTTTGCCTAGTTCTTAGACTCAGCCTGCCAAGAGATAACAGCAGCGAGGGTAGCCCTCCTTCCTCTCCCCCACCTCAAAATAAGAAGCAGTTTAGTCTACTTCCATTTCTGAAAGATGTATGTACTCAAAGATCAAGAGTTCCATCTTTAGAACTTCAGAGATCTGAGATGTCGTCATGATCTCCTAATATAATTTCCAACATCTGGGTGGGCTGTCACTTGTCAAGACATTAAGGGACACTGCTGATAGATAGAGTGCAGCATTATGGTAAAAGATAGTTACGATCCAGATGTTTGCAGACTCCATTTCTCTGAAGAATTCTTTTTTATTCATTCTCCACAGAGGAAAAGAAAAGAAACTGAGACCCTGACCCCTGGTTCTGAGGCTGCCCAGAAGAAAAACTGCAAATGACAATATGTAGAGAAAGGATGTGGGCATCCCCCAACCCTACTATTGTTCCTATGGAACTCTTGTTCTAATGTTAATAAACTGACCTTCACATTGGACCTCTCTAGCTTACCACTTCTATCTTCTTGCTGTCACAGAAAACTGTTTCCAAACATAGAAAGCTCTCTCCTGAATACATTCAATCTTCAGCTACTGTTTATAGCACCAGATAAACCTTCTCTTATCCCCACCTTCCTGACACAACACACACACACACACACACACACACACACACACACACACACACACACACATACGGGCCAGGATGGTAAGTAGACATATTTCTTGCTCATCACTCCTCCGTCAAGTCTTCCCCTTCCTTAGTAACTTAGTAACTCCTTATAGAGTCTCTCCTTCCAGATGGTAACCTTGTCCTTGCTCTGATGTCTTTTCTCTTCCAAGAGTCATGTCATTTTATCTACTTTTTAAAAGAAATTTTAACTTAAACACCAAAAAAAGAGTATTTCCAAATATACAATGGAACACAAAAGAAGATTCTATATGACAGCATATTTACTTCATACAGCACGCTTTTTAAGAAGCATAATCAATCCTATGCTACTTTCCAAATGGACTTGCTTCTTTATGTTTCCTCCTGAATTCCCCTCTATTCTCTTTGTGTATACATACAATGTCTCCATGGCCCTCATTTTGTGGGGATGAAGATTGCTAATCTCCTTCTCTCTTCATCCTCATTCACTCAAATCAAAAAGAGAGAGACAAAAAGATGGAAGAAGAGACAGAGGAAGGAAAGAAGAAAGGAAGGAAGGAAGGAAGGAAGGAAGGAAGGAAGGAAGGAAGGAAGGAAGGAAGGAAGGAAGGAAGGAAGGAAGGAAGGAAGGAAGGGAGGGAGGGAGGGAGGGAGGGAGGGAGGGAGGGAGGGAGAGAGGGAGGAGGAGGAAGAAAGAAAAAGAAACAAAGGAAGAAAAACCTTGACAACAAATTAGCGTAGTCAAGAAATGAATCCACATAGTGAGCATGTAAAAAAAAATGTATGTCACTACACCTTGTGGCCGTTAAGTCTGTTAGGAGGTGGGTAGCAAGCTTCATTGTAGGTACTCTGGAGATACAATTATTTGTTGCATTAATCCAAATTCTTAAATCTTTTGAAGTTATTTTCAAAAGTTGTTATTTTTATAGGAATTCTTCTCTTGATCCTGCTCACTCTGTTCTGTTCATATCACACAACGTTCCTTAAAATCATTTTCCTTATTTGCTACAGCACAATAATATTGTGTTCCATTAATGTAATATAGCTACACTTTGTTCACTTATTCCCCATAGTCTTAAAGGCAATATAAGGTACTTCCTAAATTCTAATTCTTTGCTTTTCATGTTGTTCATTTTAATCTTTTCCATCAAAAATCAAGGAATTTCTTTTGCTTGCAGAACTTCTATCCCCAGGCTAGATTTATACCAGGAGTATAGGATGGGTTCAATATCGGGAAAACTACAAGGATAATAAACTATATCAATTTAAAGTCATATGATTATATATGTATGTGTGTATATATGTGTGTGAACATACATATAGCATGTATGTACATATAAGTATACAAAAATCTTTTGGCAAAATACAGCATATAAAGCAAAACCAGCAGGAAGAGATAAATAGAGAAATCCCAGTTAAAATAACTTCAAAGAGTATAAGATACTTGGGAAGTTCTACTGCCAAGACGCATGCAGGTACACAATTACAAAAAATGCTTTTCACACAAATAAATATAAATTATAAAAATTGGAGAAATATGAATTGCTCAAGGGTAGACATAGCCAATATAATAAAAACGACACTACCTAAATAGAATGACTTACTCAGTACGATGTCAGTCAACTTACTAAAAAACTGCTGGAGCTAGAAAAATAACAATGAATTGCATCTGACAGAAAAAAAGGTCAGGAATATCAAGGGTATGAACTTTAAAAGGAGAAGAACAAAGGAGGCCTACCTTGAAAACAGCTTAGTACTGTCTAAGGAATAGAGTGGTTGATCCATGAAATAAATTAGGTGCACGATATTGAGAAGCATGTGAATGAAATAACCTAGTATTGTATTAATCCAGAAATCTCAGATATTAGGGCAAAATCTCACTATTTAACCACAAAACTGTGCAGAAAACTGGAAAGTAGTTTTCTAGCAGAAACTAGGTTTAGACCAATATCTCAAACTATGTACCAAGATAACCTCAAAGTGGGTACATGATTCCTACATAAAAGATGTTATTATTAGCAAGTAAAGGAAGCACAGAAAAACATTGTCATAAGGTATATGGATAGAGAACAGATTTATGACCAAACGAGATAGAAAGGATCATGGGAGGCAACATGGATAATTTTGATTACCTGAAATAAAAAGGGAATTTTTACACATAAAATACATTCAGAATTAGAAGGAAAGTATGAAATTGGGGTGGACTTTTACAGCAAGTTTCTCTGATAAAGGTCTCATTTCTCAAATATATAGAGAATTGACTCCAATTTATCAAAAACAGTTTCAGACACTAACATTTAGGTTTGACATATAACAATAAATTACCATTATAGAATGTTTTGATTTTTCCAAAGTGTTTTAATGCATCATATCATTAAGTGCTCACAACATCTCTATTAATTAGTGATTTCAGGTACTATTGCATTAACCCCATTTTTATATGTAAGGAAACTGAGACTTGGAGAGATCACTAAGCCAGTAAGTGCCTGAAGCATTCATAAAGCTCAGGTCTTGACTATCTCCAGGCTAACCCCATTTTAACTGTATCATAGTTAACTATAACCCTCTATAAGGAAAAAAAATCCCTAACAATGTTACCCACAATGCAAAAGGTTGCTGTAAGATGTGGTGAATTCCCTGTCACAAAAGGTTTCCTAACAAGAGGGTGTAGCAATGTTGTTGAGGTGGTAGCTTTTCCCCATATAGATTGTACTCAGAGTTCCCTTCCAACACTGATGTTCTGTGAGTTCGGTATTAATACTTCTAAAATCACCAGACCTTATAAATAAGCCTTGCTGAGTTCTGTTTTCATATAAAATGGCATCTGGAGCTAGAGAACTTAGATTTTCTTATCCATGGAAATCTAAAATAAGATTTCTTTGTTGACGAGAGACCAGTGGGTGGCTTTCCCATTTCCTTGGGAGGTTAGATTGCCTCTCTTGTTGAGCCCTGGATTTTGGTTAATTATACTTACTTTTTCTGAATCGGCCAAATCCAAACTCAAGCTGTTTTCTCAGCTCACATATAAATGGGGATATGGGATTTCCTGGGCTCAGGTGTTCTGGGTCCTCTTTTATGCTATTTAGTAAACTGACTAATTCACTTTGGGATAAGGAAGAAGGTAGAATACACATTTCTGGTGGGAGAAATTATGTGTGGTGTTGCCCAACTCTGAAGACTGCCCAGAACATGTGTCCTGCTCCAAAATTACTTTGGGGAATTAGGGATTTAGAGCAGTTACTTTCCTCTCCCCCACCAGAGGGGATTTGGCAATCTTCCTACACATTGAAAAAAAAAAGTGAGTGGGAGTAAGGAGAAAAGCGAATGAAAGGTGAAAGACAGATGCAGTTGACAAGCTGGCTTTCCTGTCACTCAGATACAATGCTCAAGGGCAGTTCTGAGATCACCAGGATCCAACTTAAGAAGCCAAACTTGGGCTCTATGACAGGAGAACTGTAGGTCATTTCTGGACCCCAATGGCCAATTCAACTAAATGACTAAGGTGACTGATAGTTCAACTGAACAAACACTTCAATTAATGCTGCTCATTAGGTTGCCCTGGAGACAACGAAGACAAAACCTTTAGTTATGGAAGAGTAACTTTTTTATGTTAAAAACACTAGAAAGTCTCAAAAATAAAATCTCCATTGCAACTCTTCTCTTGCTTGAATTTCTCTGTACTCTGCATTTCTTTTTTTTGGTAATTTCCCATTTCTATATTATTTTAAGATTCAAAAACTTCATTTCTCACACTTCAAGGAGGTAAATTATATGAATATCTTTCTCCCAAATTATATACATGGGGAAATTGAGGGTCTCAGTGGAAAGAGAGAGATAGAACCAGAGACAGACAAACAGAGATAGGGAGAGACAAAGATGGAGATACCAGAGACAGAGACAGATAGTGATGTCACGATGGGACTTTCATTTCTGATACATTTATTATTTTCTTAATAAGTATAAAGGCATCCAAAACTATAAGTGACAAAGAGCTAGCCTCAGAGTGAGGAAGGCCTGGGTTGAAGTCATGCCTCTGATATATACTGGCTTTGTAACCCTGGGTAAGTCATTTAATCTCTCAGTGGCCTAGGCAACTAAGACTTTCATTTTTGTTGTTCAGTCATTTTTTGGTCATATTCAACTCTTCATGACTCAACTGAGGTTTTCTTGGCAAAGGTACGAGAATGGTTTGCCATTCCCTTCTCCACTCATTTTACAAATGAGGAAACAGAGGCAAAGAGGGTTAAATGACTTGCATAGGGTCATAAAACCAGTTAGTGTCTGAGGCCAGATTTGAACTCAGAATATGTGTTCCCGACTCCAGGTCTGGAACTTTATCCCCTGTGCCAACTAGCTACCCTGGCATCCCTAGGTGGATAAGTAAGACTGAGATTTTAAAGAAAAAGATACATGTCTACATTGGTGGAAAGATTCTGCACAAGGAGTTCTCTTCACCAGTGAAATCATAGATCTAGTTCAGCCTGTCAAATCCTTCTATAAATTGGTTGGGTACTATTAACTATTTTTTTCTTGCTTAATTCTCTTTTTGTTTTTAATGTGGCATGCCTTGTGAATTTGTGGATTTTCCTTGCACAGGGACAATGCTAATCTTTCTATAGTTCAACTTTTATATGTGAGCTGATGAAGTAAGTACACTTTTAAAAAATTTCCATTGATAAGATTCAATTCACTTAAGAAGCTTTTGGGGGATCTTTTTGATCATGGCTTTCACATAGTTCAATTATGTCTATTTTTCAATTTTTATCTGAAATGTTAAATTTTCTTGTATTTTTCAGTCTTTTTAGTTGATTTTAATATTTCTCATTGTCTTATGGAATCATTAGCTTACTTCCAATCAGTTCTAATTTTCAAGGAGTTTGTATTTTGAATAAGATTTTATATCTCTTGTGATAAGTTCTCATTCCAGTTCTCTCATCTATAGCTCTTATTCATTACCCAATTCTTTCCTCTAACACACTAACTTATTTTCCAGGGAAAATCTTTTAAGTAAAGCCTAGATATGGTGGAGGATTTGATCTAGGAGCTCAAGTCACAGAGATACAGGAATCAAAGGAATGTTGCAACCAGTCTGGTAGTGAAGACCTGAAGAACAAGGGTCTAGGCACAGTGACACCAACTCAGCAAACCTTTGGCCTTAAATTTGGTGGAACTAATACTATATAGGAATGTTCTTAAATTATGTACCTAATCCTTCTCTCTTCTCCAAAGATATAGGAAATATGGGAGCAGTATATACTCAGGAGACTTTGGGGAAAATATGTGTATGTGGGGTTTTTTCTTGCTATATCTCTGAAATAAATATCCCTTTGTAAAAGATAATCAATACGAAATGTTTAAATGGAAGTGGGATGGTAGTCACAAGGCCCCTAAAACTGGGGAGAACAGAATTGATGGATGTTTAAGGAAGTGGGAGAGAGGACCCCATAAGAGTGCTGGAGAGGTGGGGAGGAGCAAGATGGTAGAGTAGAAGGACGGCCCAGCTCTAGCTCTCCTCCCATAACCCACAAAATACCTGTAAAAATGATTCTAAAATATTCTAGAGCAGCAGAAGCCACAAAATGTCGGAGTGAAACAGATTTCCTGCCCAAGACAGCCTGGGAGGTTGACAGGAAAGGTTTATTGCACTGGGCTTAGAATGAAGCATAACCCAGGGTGGGCCACAGGGCACAGACAGACTGGAGAAGGCTCAGGATGCTGAATCATGGGTAGCTCCTGTAGTTCCCAGATTTCTCAACCCACAAACACCAGAGATGGCTTCAAAGGTTCAGTAAGAAAGCTATTTCATTGGATGAGAGGGGAGTGAGGTACAGTGCTAGCCTTGGTCCCAGATTGGTGGCAGCCACTGCAGCAATAGGTCCACTTTTGGCCTAAAGACCCTGGGGAAACTGAGCAGCTGATCTGGGTCTCAGTACTGAGGGGAGGACAACTGGCATGGCAGAGTTGGTGATGGCTGAAGAGATGGAATCCTACTCACAACTCCAGGAAGAAAAGAGTGCTTTTGGTTGATCACAGACTAGAGCTCAGGACAAGAGAGGAGTGCCACCTTGGAGGAACTGAGAACTTACAGGTCCCTAGCGATATCTCAGAGATTAGCGGCACAAAACCTCTGAAGCCAAGGGTAGTATACCCTCCACTTGAAAAAAGACTCAAAAATCAAGTAACTGGATCAGAAAATGCCCAGAAAGAGGAAAAATAAGACTATAGAATGTTACTTTCCAAAGTGGAAGAGCAAAGCATACTATCAGATGAAGACAGCAAGGTCAAGACTTCTATATCCAAAGCCTCCAAAAATATATGCAACGGTCTCAGGTCATGGAAGAGCTCAAAAAGGATTTTGAAAATCAAGGAAATGAGGTGGAGGAAAAGTTGGGAAGAGAAATGGAAGTGAAGCCAGAAAATCATTAAAAATGAGTCAGCATATGACTAAAGTAGACCCCAAAAATGCTGAAGAAAATAACACCTTTAAAAATAGACTAACCCAGTGGGTGGAGCCAAGATGGTGGAGTAGACAGACGCACATACGCTAGCTCCGATCCCACAGCTTATAAAATGTCTGTAAAAAAGATTCTGGAGCAACAAATTCTGGAGCAGCAGAAGCCAAAGAACAATGGAGCAGACGAGATTTCTGTTCCAGAGAGCCTGAAAACCTCTTGCAAAAGGTCCTTCGCGCTGCAGACCAGGAGCTGAGCACAGCCCTGCCTCGGCCCGCGGCACCAAGAGGAGTGGATCTGAGCAGGCTTCAGGGACTGAATGTCCAGCGGCCGCGCAGTTGCCCCCATCCACAGGTGGCGAGGGTCAGTGAGACAGTCTCTTTGGTGGGTCAAGGGGGGAGTGGGGTGCCCCCGTGGCTCAAGCTCCCTCTGCAGGCAGCAGTGGAGGCGGGGGAGGACCAGGGTTCCCCAAGCAGGCAGGAGCCCAGATGCATTGTTGAAGGTCTCCGCATAAACCCCCTGAGGGAACTGAGCCCCTTGTGGAACTGCCCCGACCTGAGCACCTGAACTTGATCTCACACTGAATAGCAGCCCTGCTCCTGCCCCAAGCCCTAAGGCTGGGAAGCAGCATTTGAATCTCAGACCCCAAGCACTGGCTGGGAGGATCTGGAGGCCAAGTGGGTGTGAAGTGAATATTCAGAAGGCAAGTCACTGGCTGGGAAAATGCCCAGAAAAGGGAAAAAAAATAAGACTATAGAAGGTTACTTTCTTGGTAAACAGGCATTTCCTCCCTTCCTTTCTGATGTGGAAGAACAATGCTTACCATCAGGGAAAGACAGAGAAGTCAAGGCTCCTGTATCCCAGCCCACTCAATGGGCTCAGGCCATGGAAGAGCTCAAAAAGGATTTTGAAAATCAAGTTAGAGAGGTGGAGGAAAAACTGGGAAGAACAATGAGAAACATGCAAGCAAAGCATGAAAAACAAGTAAACACCCTGCTAAAGGAGACCCCAAAAAATGCTGAAGAAAATAACACCTTGAAAAATAGGATAACTCAATGGCCAAAAGAGGTTCAAAAAGCCAATGAGGAGAAGAATGCTTTCAAAAACAGAATTAGCCAAATGGAAAAGGAGATTCAAAAGCTCGCTGAAGAAAATAGTTCTTTCAAAATTAGAATGGAACAGATGGAGGCTAATGACTTTATGAGAAACCAAGAAATCACAAAACAAAACCAAAAGAATGAAAAAATGGAAGATAATGTGAAATATCTCATTGGAAAAACAACTGACCTAGAAAATAGATCCAGGAGAGACAATTTAAAAATTATGGGCTTACCTGAAAGGCATGATCATAAAAAGAGCCTAGACATCATCTTTCATGAAATTATCAAGGAAAACTTCCCTGAGATTCTAGAACCAGAGGGCAAAATAAGTATTCAAGGAATCCACAGAATACCACCTGAAAGAGATCCAAAAAGAGAAACTCTTAGGAACATTGTGGCCAAATTCCAGAGTTCCCAGGTCAAGGAGAAAATATTTCAAGCAGCTAGAAAAAAACAATTCAAGTATTGTGGAAATACAATCAGGATAACACAAGATCTAGCAGCTTCTACATTAAGGGATCGAAGGGCATGGAATAGGATATTCCAGAAGTCAAAGGAACTAGGACTAAAACCAAGAATCACCTACCCAGCAAAACTGAGTTAATACTTCAGGGCAAAAATTAGTCTTTCAATGAAATAGAGGACTTTCAAGCATTCTTGATGAAAAAACCAGAGCTGAAAAGAAAATTTGACTTTCAAACACAAGAATGAAGAGAAGCATGAGAAGATGAACAGCAAAGAGAAGTCATAAGGGACTTACTAAAGTTGAACTGTTTACATTCCTACATGGAAAGACAATATTTGTAACTCTTGAAACTTTTCAGTGTCTGGGTACTGTGTGGGATTACACACACACACACACGCACATGCATACACACATAGAGACAGAGTGCACAGAGTGAATTGAAGAGGATGGGGTCATATCTTAAAAAAATGAAATCAAGCAGTGAGAGAGAAATATATTGGGAGGAGAAAGGGAGAAATGGAATGGGGCAAATTATCTCTCATAAAAGAGGCAAGCAAAAGACTCTTTAGTGGAGGGAAAAAGAGGGGAGGTGAGAGAAAAACATGAAGTTTACTCTCATCACATTCCACTAAAGGAAGGAATAAAATGCACACTCATTTTGGTATGAAAACCTATCTTACAATACAGGAAAGTGGGGGGTAAGGGGATAAGCAGGGTGGGGGGGATGAAGGAAGGGAGGGCATGGGGAGGAGGGAGCAATTTGAGGTTGACACTCATGGGAAGGGACAAGATCAAAAGAGAGAATAGAAGTAAGTGGGGGCACAATAGGATGGAGGGAAATATAGTTATTCTTATACAACATGACTATTATGGAAGTCATTTGCAAAACTACACAGATTTGGCCTATATTGAATTGCTTGCCTTCCAAAAGGAGGGGATGGGGAGGGAGGGAGGAAAAGAAGTTGGAACTCAAAGTTTTAGGAACGACTGTCGAGTACTACTCTTGCCACTACGAAATAAGAAATACAGGTAAAGGGGTATAGAAAGTTATTTGGCCCTACAGGACAGAGGAGAGGATGGAGACAAGGGCAGAGAGGGATGATAGAGGAGAGAGCAGATTGGTGATGGGGGCAGTTGGAATGCTCGGTGTTTTGGGGTGGGGAGAGGGGACAAGGGGGGAGAAAATTTGGAACCCAAAATTTTTTGTAAATGAATGTTAAAACTTAAATAAATAAATTAAATTTTAAAAAAATAGACTAACCCAAATGACAAAAGAGGTTCAAAAAGCCAATGAGGAGAAGAATGCCTTAAAAAGCAGAATTGGTCAAATAGAAAAGGAGGTTCAAAAGGTCACTGAAGGGAAAAGTTTTTTTTTCAAAAAATTAGAAATAGATCGAAGTTCATGACTTTATTAGAAACCAATAAATTACAGAACAAAACCAAAAGAATGAAAAAATAGAAAACAATGTGAAATATCTCATTGGGAAAGCAACTGATCTGGAAAATAGATCCAGAAGAGATAACTTAAAAATTATTGGTCTACTTGAAAACTATGATCAAAAAAACAGCCTAGACATCATCTTTCAAGAAATTATCAAGGAAAACTGCCCTGATATTCTAGAACCAGAAGGTAAAATAAAAATAGAAAGAATTACTGATCACCTCCTGAAAGAGATCCCAAAAGGAAAACTCCTGGGGATATTGTAGCCAAATTCCAGAGTTCCCAGGTCAAGGTGAAAATATTACAAGCAGCCAGAAAGAAACAATTCAATGATGAAAAGACCAGAGCTGAATAGAAAATTTGACTTTCAAATACAGGAATCGAGAGAAATATGAAAAGGTCAACAGGAAAAAGAAGTCATAAGGAGCTCATTAAAGTTGAACTGTTTCCATTTCTACATGGAATGTAGAAATGTAACTCATGAGACCTTTTTCAGTATCAGAGTAGTTAGAGGGAAAATATATATGTGTGTGTGTATGTATATGTATGTGTACATATGCATATATGTATGTATGTGTTTATATGTATATATATGTAAATGTGTGTGCATGTATATATGTAGTTGTATATAGGTGTGTATATATGTGTGTGTATTATTTATATATAAGCATATATATGTACATGGATATATGTGTGTATAGATAGATAGATAGATAGATAGATAGATAGATAGATAGATAGATAGATAAACAGATAGACAGAGAACACAGGGTGAACTGAATATGCAGGGAGAATACCTAAAACATAAAATTTTCTTTTGAGTGATATGTACTAGGAGTAAGAGAAAGGGGGAAGCAGAATGTAGCAAATAATCTCACATAAAAGAGGCAATAAAGAGCTTTTAAAATTGAGTTGAAGTAGGGGGAGATGACAGAAAATAAGTAAGTCTTACTCTCATGAGGTTTGGCTTAAGGAGGGAATAACACACACTCAATTAGATATGAAAATCTATTTTACCCTACAAGAAGGCAAGTGGGAAAATTCTTGTGGAAGTGAATGTTCAGAACTGAAAAATAAATAAATTATGTATTTTTTTTTTAAAAAAAAGAGTATAAGAGAGTTAAATATAACAGGCCTAGCTATGATAAAATGGGAACTGAACAAATCCATCTTACATATAGCACAATTGTCAGGGATACAATTGAGCTCTTCACATCTGTTGACACTCCCAGAAAAATTCTCTACCTGGTCATTTAATTTTGGATCCAGTTTGCAAGATCCTACAGAAATTGGCAAAAAAAAGAAAAGAAAAATTATTAGACTCATTCTTATTAATTTATTTTATTCAGAAGTAGTTTTGTCCAATTGTAGACAAAAAGAGACATAAGTGAAATCAATGATTTTTTTTAAATATGAAAGACCCAGATTTAGCATAAGAAAGGGGAAAAATAATTAATCCATTCTCAAGAAAAGAAATTCAATTCCAAAAAAGTGGGAGGACAAAAAAACAACAGGACCAGATGGATTTATAAATGAATGCTATCAAATATTTAAAGTAAAATTTATCCCAAAGTTACATAAATTGATGCAAAATAAGGAAAAAATAGACCTTACTAAATTTTTATGAAGCAAATACTGCCTTTTCTAAATCCATGCCTAGTATCTTATCTCTATGACTTTTAAGGAAGCTTGTCTTTTTAGCTCTAAAAGTTATTTTTTAAAAAACTTTCTGTATTTAAAGATTTCTTTTTTGTCAAGAAAATTTGATAAAATTGTTAACTATCTGAATTACAATACTATTTGTGTTACTGTTTGAATGAAGCTCTGAGAAAGGTAAGCAGAAGTGTCAGGGAAGGGAGAAGTATTTTTTTCAGGAAATTATCTCTGACTGGGGGCTTGAAGTTAGAGTTTTGCTTCTTTTTTATGCTGCCTCAGAGAGAGAGAATAACCAGAGTACTAAACTCTTTTTGTATCACTAACACCTTTGACTTCTTGGTGAAGTCTATGAACCTCTTTGAAGAATAAATGCATATGTTTATAAATGCACAAAACAAAGAGGATTACAAAACAAATAAGTTATACTGCAGTGGAGGTGCATTTTTCTCCATCCAACTTCATTTACCCGAAGTTAAGAATTCTTGCTCTAATCAAATGAATCAGCAACCATGACTGGACAGTTACTAGATGTACTAGCACGAATGCAGACAACCATCTTTTTTTTATGCTCCTGATTGTAAGGTAAGCTACTTCCTAGAGAGGAAAGGTTGCTAGAGATAAAGTCATACCAAAGGGGAAGCATAACAAAATCCACAGAAAGTAAGATGTGAATACTAATAACAAAGAGTCCTGCCTGCCTCATCACTGATTCAGCACATAGCAATACCGCTATGATGAATGCAAGAATGAATGAATGAATGAATGAATGAATGAATGAATGAATGAATGAATGAATGAAAACGTATTTCTTAGGTGATTGTTATATGCTAAGCACTGGGTATACATATAGAAAAGTGACATAGTCCTTATCTCAATAATTTCACATTCTAATAGAAGAAAACATTATTATAGGAAAGTTAATGCATTGGGCAGATGGAAAGGCTTGATGATCTATAAAGTCAAGTGGCAGGGAAGATACTAAGGTACAATAGTCTTTGGACACACGGTAAGGTCTGGTGTAAATCCAGTCCAACTGAAGCATGAAGTACAAAGTATGAAGTCAAGCACAATGTATGTTTTTATGATCTTTTAAGGGTCATTTCAATTAATAAAACCATATCTGCTCCTGATATTGGCCCATTTTTCAGTGGCAATAACTGATGCCAAGAGCTTTCTTTTCAAGGTCTTGAGCTATGAGTCCTAGTTATGGAGGAGTGGGGATGGGGGAAGGCTACAATGTTAATAGAGACAATCTCTAGAATCATATCTTAAAGACAGGACTTGCTACCTTAGGCAATGGCAGTTGGTTCAGAATAGAAGAAAAGCTGGTGGCCTGGGATGGAGGCTGGAGACTAGGGAAGAGATGGTAAATGAGACTACTTTCTTGGCTGGCTACTTCCACCAGAGCCTGAGAGGAAGAAGTAGCTTATGCTGTCTTCTCCTTCTCTCTTGGGGTGCCTCTCTGTTTCAGCTGGGCTGTTTTGCTTGCTTGATCAGGGGCTGATGATGGTGGTGTTGGTGAGTTGTTTTCTTTATTGCTCCATTGGGATTGCCCCCTTGAATGATGCCAAATGAGCTAAAATGGATACCATATGTCCATCAACGTATCAATAAACAATTTTCATCTGTTCATTTAATCCAACTACACACACACACACACACACACACACACACACATATATATATATATATAAATTGGTGTGTATTTCATTCATTTCTGTGATACCTCCCAATGTCTTTCCTATAATATTTATATCATGAATACTTAATTGGACTCTGATAATCTGAGTAAAATATGTAGTATAATTGAATTATGCTGTAAAACCAAATACTTGTTATCTGTGGTAACCAAAATCTCTCCTATTACTTAAATTCCCTATCTATGCAGTTAGCTCATTTCCCTTAATTTAATCTCATTCCTTCTGACTCTGGGTTTTTATCAGACTCTTTGAAGGTTACATTCTCAGTAAGCTTATCACCTATTGGCTTCATACCTTTCTAAGGGATGGAAATGGAAATAGAGGCAGGTAGAGTTGGACTAGTTCAATTTTGTGGAATTTGCTCACTGGTTATTTCTGGTATCTTTCAAACATCAAGAGAGGAGAATTTCTCTTGTCAGCTCTCACAGTAAGGCTACCAATTAGAGGCATTTGCTTGATACTCTATCTCCCCTAAGCTTTCATTCTTCAATCACTCCCTGTGGTTGACATCACTGTCCCTCCTAAGCTTGCTCTATATCAGGAAAGCTGCTGCCTGGTCGCTGTTTGCCTAGCTAACTCAGAGAGGAAATAATGACACAGACCATTCTATGTGTCATAATGACTGTGGGCCCTTTAGCTCCTTATAATGCTCTATGCCCCCAGAAGCTCTGATCTAGGCAAGGAGACCACAGCTTCATCCATCCTCGAACATCTAAAGGGGAAATCTCTTTATATTCCAAGATTCCTACTCACTCCAAAGACTGAGGTAGGCTTTCCTTGGGATTTGTTTTCCAAAAAACTTTTATGCAGAGTTCTTTGCCCACTTTTTTCTTGGAAGTGGTACAAAAAAAGTATTTTATACATAAAACATTTCTTTCATCATTTATGTGACAATCTTCAACACAAAATCTTCAAATTCTCCAAGAAAATTAACAACAAAAACAGATCCCCTTCCCCAATCATGAAATTCAGTTAAACAAGCACTTACCAAGCACCTACTCTGTGAAGTGCAAGGTGCTATGATAGACCCAGAGGACCCAAAGACAAAAAGAACACAACAGTACTGGACTTCAAGGAGTTTATATTCTAATAGAGTAATTTATATTGGCATGTGTACACATATATGTAAAGAAATACAAAGTGGTTTGCAAAGGGAAATATCAACAACTGCAAGATTAGGCATAAAATAATAAACTTCCATCCTTCATAGTCCTTTTAAATCATTCAGCTGGTTCTCTGATGTACTTTCATTATAATACTAATTCAAACAAACAGGATTATGTTACAGAGAAAGTATAGCAGAGCCCAATTGTCTTCCTGGACTTTCTTAAGTTCACAAAACTGAAATTTGTTAGGAAAGAAGAGAAGTTGACCCTAAGATTTCAGGGATAATAGATATAGAATGGGAAGGGACCTCAAAGCTCATCTAGTGTCACTCCACTCTGCAGGGGAAGAAACTGAAACTGAATGAAGTGATATGTCCAAATTCACAGTAGTAGCCAGGTCTTGTGAAGCCAAATGCAGCATTGTACCACTCTGTCTCCCTAAAGAATAAAACAAAATAATTAATGATCACTAATTGAGATGATCAGTGTCTTCAAGGAATGGCATCATTCGTTCATCCTCTCATCTTTTTATGTCTCCCATTTGCTGTGGCTGCCAACAAAAAAAAGGTTAAAGAATTTGGTTTTTGGGAGACGGGATTGCCATGAAGCTTGGGAGGGGGATGATGTATGACAGACAGAATGGCTTCTTCTCCTGCACCCTCACCAAGACCATATCTTCAGCCGCAGGTCCTAGAAGTTCATGTAATGATGATTATAGAATCGAGGGTTAGAATCGAGTGCATTTAGGGTTTCTAGTGACATAGATATAGGTTCAGGAGAGAATAGTTCAAAAGCTAATGACCAGTGTGTAATACAATGGATTCCAGGCTGCCTTCCTGTTAGCTTAAAAGCCTTTCATATGTGATTTAACCATTCCACACCAAAGCAAATGAAGAAATGTCCCTGAATCCACTCTTTGGGTACTGAAAAGGGAGCAACAGACAAGTCCATGTCAGGGACTCAGACATGACTTCACCACCTCTCTAGAAGGAGTTCAACTGAAAAAGGCATATTAGTGTCTCAGATACCTCTTTTTCTGAATCTATGCAGAATCTCAGTTATTTGGAGGAAGAAAATTAGACAGTTTGCCAGACTCGTTAGCATGAACCTCTGCAATACCATTTAGTGGATGACGAAACTAGGCTTTCAGAATCCATTTTCCCCCTTGGGACTCACTGTATGGTGGAGCTGATTGGCCTCTAAAAATAAAGTTATGATAAGCTTCACTAGGTAAGTCTGTTCCTGGCATTTTTATTCTTATGAAGTCCATAATGTAAGGAAGGGCTGGCATTGAAATTCTGATTAAACTTGGGCTGATTCAAAATGAGTCTTATTTTAAGATGTCATTGCAGACTAGATACATAATGGCCAAGTGGGACACCAGAAATGCCACTGTCCTATGAGAAAGTCAAGATGGATCTACACTAGATGGGGGGGGGAAGGAAGAACAGAGGAAAGGAGAGGGGAAGGGAGAGAGAGAAGGAGAGGGAGAGGGAAAGGAGAGAGAGAGAGAGAGAGAGAGAGAGAGAGAGAGAGAGAGAGAGAGAGAGAGAGAGAGAGAGAGAGAGAGAAGGAGGGAAGGAAGGAAGAAGGAAGGAAGGAGAGGGGGGAGGATGGAGGGAGTAAAGGAAGGAAGGAAGGAAATTGATGCATATATACATACATATATATATTATATATATGTACTTACTTTGCACAAGGCATTCTACTAAGTACTGGGAATTCAAATATAAGTAAGCAAGCTTACATTCTAATGGAAGAAGACAATTCCTAAAAGGGTACTGGAAATTAGAGGGACTGAAAGAAGGAAAATGTGGGGAAGCACGGTAAAGAGACTGATGAGAAGTAGCTTGGAAGCATGGACTCTGATAAGGTAAAGCAAATGCTCACTTCTCAGTACGAAGAGACCCATGTACGTCTAGGATGGTTGAGATGGTCAGTTAGTAGGGTTGTGAAGAGGATTCACCTAACTTGAAAATGGAGTGTATTTTTTTACTAGTGATGTGACCCGAAGCAAATCACTTGGCTCTCTGAACCAGTCTATCATATACAAAAAGAGGTGTATTTGCACTGCCTATTTCCCAGAGTAAAGAGAAGAAATGCTCATCAAAGCTTAAGAAACCTGAGCTGTTGTGAGTTATGGGGAAATTTGTATTATTTCTCCTAAAACTGCTATTACTATGTAAATGAGACTTCCTATCTTAAAAAATTATTTTTCTTTCAATCAGATGCTGCTAAAGTGCTGCACAATTTTCCTCC
This sequence comes from Notamacropus eugenii, assembly GCF_028372415.1. NCBI lineage: Eukaryota > Metazoa > Chordata > Mammalia > Diprotodontia > Macropodidae > Notamacropus > Notamacropus eugenii. Next base: position 160,896,131 of record NC_092878.1, read on the forward strand.
CAAGTTCCATTTCCTTTATTTGAATTCCACTGATTCCCTTCAGTTACATGTATGTACACACATATACGTACATATACATACACAGGTACATATACACTATACATACCTATATATGTATATATTTTACATATGCTAAATGCGGTAAAAGCTTCAGCCAGACACTTCCTTGGGGGAAGAAACCCCCACTTGGTCATCAGAAAAAGCTTCTCCTACACAGTCACGGATGATGGGTAGATACAGCAAAGGATATTCCCCAAATGTATTCTTGCTCAAAGATTTTATCCTCTATTTTTCAGGCAAGAAGAAAATGAGCTAAATCAAAGGGAAAAGAAGAGGAGGAAATATGGCAGAAGGCAGCGGCTCCATGCCTGTTTGAGCAGTATTAAAATGATTGTGAAGCTTAGAAACTTCCATGCTAGTAAAATGAAAAATGAAATTTGAAGGTAAATTCAAAATGTCCAGTATTTGGGATAAATTCAATTTTACCTTTAAACTATAAGGTAAAAATGAATCATCAAAGGTAAAAATTCATCAAAAAATTCAAAATCGGAATTAAAGTTCTTACAGCACAGACAAAATAAAGGCTTGAGCCATTATGCAGGTAATTCTGCCTAGAAGTCAAAAGAGCAAGATTGGTAATTATGTTTAATCTCTCAAGGCAGACAATGTTGAAGCTCATTTTGGAAATCTGCAAATGAGCCTTCATTTGTGACTTGCAAGTAATAATGTGAAAGGCAAAGTTGGCTGGCTAACTAACTTTTTATTCCTTCCTCCCTCACTTCTCCTCCACCACCTTTGGGTGAGGTCTTCTCCTTACCTATCACCCTCTCCTCCATTGTGGTCATCCGCTATTCTTCTTTTGGGGTTGGGGTGGGTATAGAGAAAACATGCTTAGCCTTAGGTAACCTTACTAGGTAGTTGTTGCCACAGTGGATAGAGTGCCGCATCTATAGTCAAGAAGGCTTATCTTTCTAAGTTAAAATCTAGCCTCACCCACTTAGTAGCTACATGAACCTGGGCAAGTCATTTACCCCTATTTGCCTCAGTTTCCTTATCTGAAAAATGAGCTGGAGAAAGAAATAGCAAACCACTCCAGTATCTTTGCCAAAAAAAAAAAAAATACAACAACAAAATTTTTAAAATAAGGTAACAAAGAGTTGGACATGGCTGAAACAACTGAACAACAATAACCTTTGCTGAACAGTAAAACAATACCTCCCATAGTCCGGCGCCAACGCACAATATGCCCATGAATGTTTTCCTCCTCTTATTTAGAGAAGGAAATACAAAATACAAATAACACAAAATATTGTTCATACTATTAATAAAAAAATCTATCTAGCTTAGACATCTAACAATTGGTGATGATCTATTTAATTCCTATTTAAATTTCAGTTACCCACTTCATCTTTCTCAAACCCATTCTCTAATCCAACAAGGTACAGATATGCATGTGACATCCAAACTTCTGTGGAAATTGTAAATAGCCATTCCAAACTTCATGCATTCTCTCTCACCTCATCTCTCTCAAACTCTATTTTTTCAGTCTCTCCAAAGTCTCTCTTGCTCATATACACTATACATCCTGTCACAAGCTCAGATGTTTCTCAATCAGTTTCTCTCTGTTCCTCCATGTATACACCACAGTGTCACAAGCTGTCCTTGAAGAGACCACCAAGCCTGCCTCAGGCAGGAGTGGGATTAAATCAACATAATAACCCCAAGAGAGGGTAGAATCACTTAGTGGATAGAAGACCGGCCTCAAAGTATAGGAGGACCTCAGTTCACATCCTGCCAATGATATATAATATCCATGTAACCTGGACAAATCATGTAGTTTCTCAATGCTCTAGGCAACTATACAAACCTATAAGTTGCAGAGAATGTGACCACCTAAATTTGTAGAAAGAGTTTTCTCACCTGAGAATTGATATTCTCCCAATATCAGTGAAATCTCTGATCCAACACCTCTCCTTAATAATATGAACATTTTAAACCAATATGATTATACTTATTGTGGAATGGAAATGAAAGTTGGATCATTGATTTCCTTGGTATAGGAACCGCCAGAGTGAACAAACTCTGACAAACGTGGGTCAACAAATTCTCTATTCCATAATATCCACAATAATATTGATGAAAAAATAGTCATAATTACTAACCAGTAAGTTCTCTTGTCTCTCAGATATAAGACCATGAAGCTGTTTGGGATGTGCATTCCCTCATCCAAACCACTAAGACACTGATTCATTCAATTCCCAAGCTTCAAGGGATGAATGAGTTCCAGAGCTAACCTGGCTCAAGGTTTCTAGGCAAGTTTCAATGAGTTCATACAAGGCCATGCCATCAGAAGCACCTTTTATATAATTCCTTTTCTTCTTCCAGGATTCATGTTTGTGGTGAAATAGGAATGTGGTTTCTATTCAAGAGAAGTCTGTGATGGCTTGCTGGAACTGTGGTATACCCATTGTCTCCTCCAGGATAAGCCCTTTCCAAGACTTCAGCACAAATTCGGAAACCTGTGGTAAAGTAGACAGCTACTGGAAGGATCTATTTGAACATTCTTGCATGCTAGAGACCAGATTACAAGTTGGCCTCTGAAAACACCCACAAAAGCCTTGCAGGCACTTTTGTGGAGAAGTGTCAAACCCAAAGACAGTGAGAAAATGCCTATGATTTGCCAGAGCTCATGAATCAGAAAGGAACCAAGAGGCTAGTTTCCACATGCATTTATATCCAACTTGATACACTAGAAAAATCGGAGCTTATCAAAATTCAATCATTAATGTTTGCCATTGAGCCAAGTACAAGACTCTTGAAGACGCACTCATGATGGCTCCACCATGGAGGAGTACAAAAGGAGAATTGAAAAATGCCCCTCCCCACCTCTCTTTATTTCATCAGTAACTCACATTGGTTGTGCTCTCTACATACAGGAGCACTGTCTTAGGTTCTGAAGATAAAAAGACTTATGAACCATGTTCCTGACTCATGAGGGACTAACAATCAAAGAAGAATGTCAGAAGCTCTAAATATCAGAAAGAATGCTGGAGATGCTGGAGAGTGTAGCTAAGGTCAAGAAAGAGAGCTCTTTGAGGACATGCTAGGGAAGAGAAGATCGAAGGAGGAAAAGAGTCTTGATCCAGGATGGAAAGTATAATTGTGACAAAAATAGGAAGATGGTATAACTCATCAAATCTTATTTTATTTCAGTTTTCATTGTCTAGGAGAATGACAGAAGTAGCATGTCATAGTGGAAAGTGGTCTGAAGACCTGTGGTTGAATCTGAACTCTGTTGCTTAATAGCTATGTGACTTTTGACAAATCACTTGATCTCTATTGGATTCTTTTCTCATCTGTAGAATGGGGGGAGGGGGGGTTACTAAATGTTCTCAAAGTTCCTTACAGCTCTGAATCTCTGAACTTGTGGAGGATTGGACTAGAAATGTATAGAACAAAATGGTTAGTAGAGAGTTAAAACCCAAGGCAACTGGAGATTCAATAAAAAAGCACCTAGCTACCCATAATGAACGACACTGTAGGGGACCAAAAGAATTAACGTGACCAATGAGTAATTGTCAATAATCTCTGAAAGACTGTAGAAAATGACAAGTATGTCACAGGACTGCGAAAGGACAAATGTCCTAAGTTCAACAAAATTTCAACAAAAAACACAAGTGGCCCAGTAGTCTTCAATAAGTGACTGAGCTGAATTTCCTGACAAAAATCTAGAATGTAAGAGGGCAAGCAGAATGGCAAAGGGTCCCGAATCCTTACCATACAACAAAAGGATGGAGGAATTAAGGATGCTTAGCTCAGAGAAGAGAAGAATGATGGGAAACAAATTATCTGTCTTCAAGTATCTGAAAAGTGCCAACTGGAAGAAGAAACAGGCTTGTTCTGTTGCTTGACCCCAGGGGGTTGAAGTAGAAGAAATAGATGGAAGGTACCAACAATGGTAGATTTCAACTCCTTTCACATTTAGGGATTATGTGAGAATTCAGAAATTAATTTCATCTGAGCGGGGGCTTTCAGTTCATTAAGGTAAATTAGCAACTTTCTGTAGCTTAGAGTCTTGTAGAATTCCTTAAGTCAGTGAGGGGTTCAATGGCTTTAAATTTTCATATGAGCAGTAAATATCAGAAGGTTGTGAACCCAAGTCAACCTGAGATCAACTAACCCTCATCCACAACACTATGAACACCTTTTCTGTTTTATACATTAGGGATTTATTCAATGTTTGTCAAATTGAATGTATTTGAATTCCAAAATCACAGAATTTGAGTAATAGAAGGGACCTCAACAGCAATCCAGCACAACCCATACTAAAAAGGAATCACCATTGTAACTTACCAGACAAGTGGTCATCCAGGCTCTGCTCAAAGACCTCCATGAAAAGAGAACTTACCACCTCTCGAAATGATTTATTCCATTTTTACTTACTTCTAATTGTTAGGATGTTCTGGATTCTTTTTTATCTCTGACATGAAGATTGAATTTTACTCTTAGCAACTTCAGCACATTGCTTGTTTAATCCTTCTTCCATGTGACAGTTGTTTAAATATTTTGAAACATCTCATGTCTTTTCTTTCCCAGAGTAAATACCACTTGTTTCTCCAATCCATTTTCATATATTATATGTTTAAGATACTTCACCATCCAGGTGGACTCCCTCTGAACACTTTCTGCTTATCACTGTCCTTAAATTATAGTACCCAGAACTGAAGACATGGATATGGTCTGGTTATGGGACAGGACAGATGGACTATCATTCCATTATTCCTCAGTGCTAGTTATGATCAAATAAGCTTTTTTATGATTAATATCATGCTGTTGACTCACCTTGTGGTTCATTGAGACCCCCTTTCTTTTCAGCGGGAAAAAGCTGTCTGAATCTTACTTCTCTACCCCATACTGGAGTTTATGATTTATTGAATCCTTTTGCATATCATCCTCTTAGACTCAGTGCAATGATCTAGCCTACCAAAATCTTTCTGAGTTTTGACTGTTATCCTGGGTGTATGATTGCCTACTATCTTTGCTAAGTCAAATGAACAACATTTATTAAGTACTTACTGTATATTCCAGGCAGCACAAATGTAATAATGATAATGATACTTTATCAAAAGCTTCACTACAATCTAGGTAATTCATCTCTATAGCCTTCCGCTTACCCATTAGTTTACCCTGACAGAAAAGAAAATAATTTTAATCTGGGATGACCCATTCCTGATGAAGCTCCTTGTAATCAGTCCTTTCTAGATTTTCACCAACCATCTCTTTACAGATTTTTCTCCCTAGATTCATAGTCAAACCCATTGACTTCTAGTTTGCAGACAATTGCACGCACATACATACTTTAAAAAAAAAATAGGACTACATTTTTCCTTCTCCCAACGCATGGTGTTGTTCTTCAAACACTTTCAATTGTGTCCAACTCTTCGTGACCCCATTTGGGGTTTTCTTGGCAAATAAACTGAATGTTTTGACATTTCTTTCTTCAGCTCATTTTACAGATGAGAAAACTGAGATAAACAGGTGACTTGCCCTGTGTCACATAGCTAGTAAGTGTCTGAGGTCAAATTTGAACTCGGAAAGATGAGTCTTCCTGACTCCAGACCAAATATTCTATTTACTGCATCACCCAGTTGCACAAAATGATAACCCATCTCATATTCTGTGAACTTCCAAACATTACTGACAGTAATTACACCTGCCAGTTACTCAATATTTAAGTGTCTAATTAATCTAGAACATGTAACTTGAATTCTCCAAGGGCTGCTAGGTTGTCTCTTACTATATCCCTACTTGAATTTAGTGTCAACTCTCTGTTAGTTCTTTTTATGCTATCATTATTACCAGCGCTTGGGGTAGACACCTCCCTAACTGCCACCTTGTTCGAATGCAAAATATACGCTTGCCCAAAAAGACTATTTTATGGAGAACTTGCATAAGGCAGGTGATCATACGGTGGCTAGAAGAAGCGATACAAGGACACTCTCAAGAACTTTGGATTGGACTGTGTGACGTGGGGGACACTGGCACAGGATGGCTCAGCATGGCATGCCCACATAAGAAAAGTTCTGTGCTCTTAGAGCAAAGCAGAATTGAGACAGCACAAGGTAAATGCAGGATACACAAATTTGGGATATCCAGCCCAAATATTCAAACAGACTGTCTGTGCCCAGCCTGTGGTAGGACTCGTATTGGTCTGATCAGTCACAGTGGGACACACTGAAATTTTACTTTACAATGGTGACTTCATTTTGGTCCTCTTCGAAGACGAAGGACAACAACCAACCAATTAGCAGTGCAAAGGCCACTCTCCTGGACAAAGAAAATATAAATAAAATAACAATTGAGTAACTCTGCCTTATCTCTGTGGTGGGTTATATTCCAATCCATCCCAAGTTTATTTCCCATTTCTCTTTGAACCTCTTCTTTTCTCAATATGGCTTGAAAAAAACCCCTACACATCTTTGTTAGCATCCCTTAGCAGTCCTCAGTTCATTCTGAGCATTAGCATCCTGGAACTTCTTAAAATATATCTTCTATTAAATGTCCTTGCCTCCTCCTTCTCCTCCTCTTGTTCTAAATTCCCTGTGCATTCATGCTGATCTCTTCAGATGAATCCCACTTTATCTCCTACTTGAAATTGTTTCTCTTTGTGTCTTCAAAATTTCCATCTTGAGAATTCCATCACTCGTACTAAATTTTTAGTGCATGGGATGCTTGCATGATTATGGAATGCTATCTATCCTCCTTCTGAACCCTATGGAACCTAATTTCCCAATTGCAGGGTGCTTATCAGATTTTGCCTGGATTTCCTCTCCTCTATCACAAGTTATAGAAAGGAAGAGTCACTCCTCCCACACGCACTTTAGGTTCCCATCATTTGCAGCCCAGTAATCTAATTTACCTGTCTGGGAAAATTGCATACTGAATGTGAATGCCCCTTTTTGGTTCTGCCCAATCAATTCCGAAAAATTTTTTATGGATAAGTTAAATAGTCTTCTTTGGAACTTTGTAGATCTCTTCACCAGAAGCCTCCAGACAAACCCTACTGGAGATGATCATTCTTCAAGGAAATTACAGAGGCAGCATATACATTGGGACTATAAGATCTCTGCGATCCAATCCAAAGCTAAGACTCCATAATCCTGTGTTATAAATTATTAAAGTATTCTGAATTTAGAAATTTCATCCCATAGAAATAAATTTTAAAGTGGCTCCACTAATTAAATCAGTTTTGTGAATGAGACGATGGCACACATAAAGCTCATAGGCAAGAGACCTGGGTATCAAAAACAGTGCTCCACTTCACAGTTCACTCAAAGGCAAAGTATGAATCAGTGACCAGGAATGTGAAGAAATTCCATTCTTTCAAGGAGTGCAACATAAACGCTTCACTTTTTTACGTGTCTTCTCTCCATTCTAACCCGTTTGCTTCATATTGCAAAAGAGAAGCCTTTTGTCCATGACATTTCTTTCATGATCTCATATGAACGTTGGCACCCTATCAGCCTATTCTGCCATAGAGTACTCCTTTGTCTTCTCTGTGGTGCCCTGGGAAGGAATCTATGCAAATGAGAGACACAGACATAACATACCCTGGCAACAGGATGACTTCACTTCCAACTTTCCAACATCTTTTGTTCATTCACTGTTACATATATATTTTTTTCAAGTGGCAACAGGAACATCCAGCTGTTGTTTTTATGCTATGAGGTCTGTTGAAATGCCTCCTGGCTTCAGTTGCATTATTTCCTTCAGCATATTCTCAGTTGTCCAAAATCAGTTCCTTTGGTTAAAGGGTGTGAGTACTATCATAGTTGCTTAACTGCTCCCTGTTCTGAGATGCTTTTTTAAAAATTATTTGCAATAATTATCAAGTCATGGGCAAAGATCATAAGATCATAATTTCAGAGCTAGGAGAAAACTTAGAGACCATTTATTTCAACACCTGTATCTTATAGGGGGAGGAAACTAAAGCCAAGAGAAATGAAATGATTTGATCAGGGTCACAGGACGAGTAAGCAGAGGAGTCAGGTCTGAAGTCAGGTCTTTCTGACCCCAGGTCTATCACTCTATGCATGAATTTAGAAAAAAAAAAACTTTGATGACTATATTTGTTTATCTCTATATTTGTGTTTTTATTTATTCACTTATCTGTCTCTTTATCTGGTTATTTGATTTCTTTTTCTTTTTGCCCAGACCTGTGGTTTCTGTGGTAGCACAACCAACACTCAGGGCAAGTGTCTGGAGACATTGCTTCAGATCAAGTCTTTATAAAAGCCCTGACACTTGCTTTGTTGTGGAACCACCAGTGTTTTGAAGGTTCTTTCCATTTGGAGCAAGGCTGGAATGGAAAGGAATTCACCTGGATTGCAACTAGTGGGAAGAGAATATAGACCATTTAATAATTACTATTTTTTAAAATTCTTCTTACAAAATAGGTTATAAACTCTGGATTCATGCTTCTGTAGGTGTTTTTAATGTCTTTTAAATTTAGGACCCTGGTATGTAATCCCTGTCACTCTATACTAGTTACATTCTAAAAATGGGGAATCCCCAGTATGTAAGAGCTCCATCCACTCATTCAGAGAAGTAACTTACTTTTAATTGAGAGTCATGGAGGTTTTCTAAGGGCTTGAGAAGTTACACAACTTGCCCATAGTCACACATCATGTGTTACAGACTGCACTTGAACCTGGGTCTCTCTGACTCTGAAGTTGGCCCCTCATTCACTGGGTCCGACTATCTTTTATTTTATTTTTTTTCTGTTTCAATTTATAATATAAGAGAAGGATCCAATTAAACTCATAGGTCAATGATGCCAGTGGAAACAGACATCCGTGCTCGTTGCTAGGAGAAATGCAAAGTTTACACAAAACACAGTTTTTGTCGTCAAGGAGATTAAAGTTTTACAGAATGAAATGACCAAAACTCATTGAGAATTTCCCTTTGAATGTAGTGTTACAATCATCTTCAAAGTCAAATATTTCTTTGTATCACATTTTTTTAAAACCTCTAAAGTACCAGTGCTTTTTACCTTTATTCTCACAATAATCCATTGGCTCATCTTTGCAACAAGATAGATTGAAAATAACAAACCCTATTCTCTTCCCTAAAGAGTACTGACCAGAAGAGTTTCATGTGGCAGGGAGAAGATCCTTTACCCACATCATTAGAGAATCACATAATCTCAGAGTTGTCCGAATATGATTTCCCTCTATAGCACGCTTTCATTTGAAAGCCCTAGGGATGGGGTTCCCACTACCCCCATGTTAGTCGACTCAGTTTTGGGATAACTCCATTTATTAGCTGCTTTCTTTTTCTTTTTTTCCTTTATCCTTAATATGCCTTATTGCAACTTTCATTTTTCATTACTTTAAGTTCCTTTTTGTGACCAAGAATGACAAGCCCATTCCATCTTCCACATGATAGCTCTTTGGGTACTGGAAGCTAAGAAGTCATCCCAACAAAATCTTTTCTCTAGGTTGAAGGTCTCTATTTCTTTCAATTGATATTCATAGAAGGAGACCTGGAGCTCCTCAATGTCCCTATGTATATTTCAGAGGTGATAAATTTATTTTTTCTAAAGGGTGATGTTCTTAATAGAACACAATACTCCAGCTGTAGCTTGACTTAGACAGCATACAATGGGACTATCACTTCCCACGTCCTAGGCATTAACCTTTTATGAATGAAATTATGATTACATTAACTTTGAGGTGAAGAACGTGTTATATCACACTGTTGACCCATCCTGAGGTAGCAATCAACAACTACTAAACCATTCTTTCAGATGGATTGCTATCCAAGCACACCATCCCCATCCTGTACTTGTAGAGGTGATTTTTTGAATCCAGGGATAAAACATTTACATTCCCTCTATTAAAGACTAATAAAGCCTCTTAAACATATCTTCAACTGAGTGTCTCATAGACATCTTAGACTCAACATGTCCAAAACTTGACTCGTTATTTTTTCTCGAAAAAATTCTGAACTTCTCTATTGCTGCCAAGACTACCACCATCCTCCCAGTCACTCAGGCTTATACTTTAAGTACCATTCATGACTCCTCACCTTCTCTTAATACCCCCATATCCAATCAATTGTCAAATCCTGTCATTTCTGATTTTGTAACATCTCTTAAAGATTTGTCCTCTCCTCTGACATTGCAACGACCCTAGCTGAGGTCCTCATCACTCCTCATCTAGACGATTGCAATAGGCTGATGGTTGTTCTTTCTGTCACAAGTGTTTCCCCACTCCAGTACTTCCTCAACTCAAGGGTCATTATGATGTTCTTAAAATACTGTTATGACCATATCACCTCCCTATTCAGTAAATTCCAGTCACTCCCTATCACCTCCAGGATCAAATATAAAATCCACAATTTTGCTGGCCCTTTATAACCTGTCCCCTTCTTACCTTTCCAGTCATTCTATGCCTTACACTCCCATACACTCTGCTATGATGGCAACACGAAAGTTTGTAGGGGAACTAAGTTTTCTCCTATGTGTCAAAGTAGGTATCTTAAACAATAGTAAAGAAAACCCAAGAGAAAGAGAAACAAATTATTCCCTGCAGTACAGACCTAGATAGCAAAATTGTAATAGCCTGGCAGAAACCAGGATAGGCAGCACACAAAGGACCCTAATTTAAGCTCTAGAAAAGATATCTGAAGCTAGTGAGGCAGATCTCTGAAGAGTGCACAAGAACAGCATATATGGTCTAACCAGCATCCTTGTTGGACCACTAGAAAACTAAAAGCGAAGCCAGGGTTTGAGGCTTAAATTCAAGTATCCCATGTAGAACAGCAGTGGCAGTGGCAGCAGTATCCAGATTACAGAGAAGACAGGAGCAACGAGGCGTTACCCAATCCCTCCAAGAGTAGGGGATGGAGAGGGTATAGACAGAGCCTGACCCTAGGACAAAGTTTCAATTGAATAGCCAAGGCTAGAAAAATGAATCAACGGAACAAAACAGCAAATGCAATGAAGAAATGTTGTGGGTAAGAGAAATCCAAGACTTGAATCAGGAGAGTAGAGTGACAACAGAAGAGGTAAAAGGAGAGCCTTGGGATGGGGAGAATGTATTCACAAGGACTGCAAGAGTGAATTGAAGAAATTGCTCAAGAGTTAAAAATGAAATTAAAATTAAAGGAAGAACTTTGGAAGAAAAATCCAAAGGATATTTCTAAATGAAAGAAAAGATATTTCTAAATAGATTAGAAGAGAACATGGAAAACCTTACCTAGGTTTTCCTGGGGGAAAAAATACAATGGAACAATCAGAATGCAATAAGTTCATGAGATAAGAAATACTAGCATAAAGCAAAAAGATAGAAAAATTCTAAAGCAAACGAGATATCTCTTATCAAAAACAACTGCCTTGTGAAACACATTGAAGAGAAATCATTTTAAAATCACTGAATTCATTGAAAATAATCTATAAGGACTGAGTTAGAGGCTAGTAGAAAAAAATGGATACCGTATTTTAAGAAATCTCCAAAGAAAATTTCACAGATCTATTTAGGCAAAATGTAAATAGAAAGAATCCAACGATACTGAAAACACAACCAACAAAACAATATCTAAGAATGTCATAGTACAAATCCAGGGCTTCTGAGTCAAATAAAGATGATTCCAGACCTCCAGAAAGAGCTCAAGAATCAATAAACCATAGTAAGAATCCCAGACAGTAACTACCAACAAAAGAACAACTTAGAATATGATTTTCCAAAATGCAATGATAAATAAATAGTAGTTAGAATTTAGGCATCATCACTTATTTGCTGAGCGCTCAGCTAAGCCCTTTACAAATATTTGATCTTCACACCAATTCTGTGAGTTAGTGCTGTAATTATCTTCATTTTACAATTGAGGAAACTGAGGCAGAGTTTAAATGGTCATACAGCAAATGTCTGAGGCTGGATGTGAATATGGGTTTTCTTGAATCCAGGCCCACTGCTCTAGCTATTGTTCCATGAAGTTGCTTCTGAAATAAACACCTAGAACCAAGAATAACTTGCTGTGAAAAACTAAGGATGAGCTTATAGGTAGAAAATAGGTTGGAGTAATTCAATTTGCTATAAAAAAGGAGTAGAACATTTGCATCAAAAATGAGGATATTTAAATATCTAGAAAGAGAAATATTCTTAGAGCTACCATAATGGTCTAAGCAATGATAAAGTATGCAAATACTTTAGGGGAAGAAGATGCAAGGGTTCCAGTGGTAATTAACATATAGGGAGGGAGTTAATCAACATATTGTGATCATATATAGGGTGTGGTTTTGCATTTGCTCTGATACTTTTGGTTTTGAGAGAAGTTTAAAAAAGGTAGAAACTGGATAAACAAAGAATGGTTTGAGGGGAAGGGATTTACTATTTTTTTATAATTGGGGCACAAGAGAAAAAGTGTACAAACAAAGGAAAAGGACAGGGTTAAGGGAGCAGACATCCTATGAACCCCAATCTTATCTGAACCAGACATAGGGTAGAAAACACACTTGTATATCCACCCACACATATGTGTGTGTTCGTCCTTTGTTGCCGAAGAAGACCATGCCATCAGAGAAATAATGACATGACTTGCGCTTGACTTTGTTTTTGAGTGAGGGAGGGATGTGCAGGTCACCAGCCTCACTTCTCCTCCAGAGCCATCAAAATCCAGTGACCAGATAGTCATCAGGATAACTGGAGATAACCAGGATGAGGTAGTTGTGGTTAAGTGACTTGTCCACGTTCACACAGCTAGTGAGTGTCAAGTGTCTGAGGTGAGATTTGAACTCAGGTCCTCCTGACTCCTGCACTGGTGCTCTATCCACTAGCTGCCCCACCCACACATATATACATATACACAAAGAGTTTTGGTATGTTAGATATATTAACTTCAATAAGGAAGCAGGTAGGGAAAAGGAAAAGAAAAAGAGCACACTGAAAGAATATAAACAGATAGGAAATAGTCTCAAAAAAGCCAAATGCCAACTTCAGAGGATAGATAAAAAAGGCATTTTAAAAAGAGAAAGAAAGCATAAGAACCAGATATCTGGGGGAGGGAGGGGAAGAGGAAGGGCAGAGAGGTAAGAATAGATGACTTCAGTGACAGATTGCTAGTGTTGATCAAATTCCTTATTCTTCATCTCCATCTTATTTATAAACAGGAGCTCAGGAAAGAAAGTATGAAGAGATTACAGAGGGAAAGAAATAACAATTGTCAAGGATTTATTCATTAACTAAACAGAGGAAGTTAGCAGGATGGATTGGAAAGCAGAATCCAAAACTATGTTATTTACATTCAACAGATTATTTAACAGAAAATAAAGATTCACAGAGAGTAAAAGTTAAAGGTTAAAGCAGAATTTATTATATTTCAGGGACAAAAAGGCAGAGAAAGCCATCGTAATCTCAGTAAAAAGGCAAAAAATAGACATGATTAAAAGCAATAAGCAGAGAAAATGATTTCCTTGTAAAGCACTGCAGATAAATAGTATCAATATTTAATTGTTTGTACAGATGGAATACCATCTAAATATGTTAAAGAAAATTTAATCAAATTGTAGAGAGAAACAGAAAGCAAAATAATGATATCAGGACATCTGCTTCTTCCAGACTCATTCAATTTTTTTAAAAAAGTAAACATAAAAGAAGGATTTCCATAGGATTTTTTTTAAATCTAGAAATGATAGATGTCTGACAATTCCTGAATGGGATTAGAAAGATATGTGCATGTTTCTAAGATGTAACTGGCACATTTGTAAAAATCGATGCTTTATCAAGGCATAAAATCCTCGCAAACAAATGCAGAATAGCAAAATTATTCATCACATTTTTTAATGACTAGACCAAAATAAAAATTATAATCAATGAGGAGAAATTATTCAATTTAGAGATGAAATGATTTAAAATTAAAGAATGCATGTGTCCCATAGTTGATCCCCAAAACCATAAATAATTTCTTCAAAGATAATTATAGCAACAAAATTGTACTGAAAAGCTTTTGAATGTAGCCAAAGCAGTCCTTGGAAGAAACTGTATATTCATAAACACTTTCATCGATGGAGAAGAGGAAAAACAGTCCAAATAATTGGTCATGTAACTAAAAATATTGGAAGAGCAACACACAAAAAAGCTAAACATAAAAGTAAAATTCTAAAAACCACAGAAGAGGTAAAAAATCTAAAACAAAAAAGAGAATGTATATATGACTATTCATTGTTTTCTTTTTTAAAAAATCCTAATGTATTATATGTCACAAGTTTTCAATCTCCTATCTCAGCCCCCCATTTGTACTAACAAGGTGGTACCCCAGAGAGCAGCTGCTACATCTTCCCTGCAGGGTTCTAAAGTACCCTAAGGGGCTAGGAACTGTTTTTTCTAGTACTATAACTCACAAGCACTCCCTTGCTCCACTCTGCTTCCCTCATTAATTATAAGTTGATATCAATTAGTCATCCAGATTCTGTCTTTAGAAATTGGTAATATATTAAGAACAGTTCATACAAAACACTTCCCCCTCCTCCAACAAAGGCACAATCTTTCCAAAATAGATACAGTGTTTGGGGAAAGCTGGGCTCAAATCTAGAGAGTCCAGATGGCAAAGGAATTAACTTATAGATTCTGGATGTCAAAAGTTCATTTTGTTTTTCATGCAGGCATCATAAAGATCCACAAAAGTAAGGTGTTAGTTTCTGTAGAATCCTGAAAGTTATTTTTCTTCATTTGGCTCTTGAGACATACAGTTTTCAGTTAGTGCTTTTATGGGGAAATTACAAAATGTTTATTGGACAACCAACATTTTCCAATATTGTGAATTTCACAAAGTCACCCACTAGTCAAGTGGGAGATGGTGGAGGGATGAGAAAGCAATCATTTTCTTTCTTTCTCTACCATCCAGAAATTCTTTCTTAGGTGCTTGACTGGTCTGTTCTCCACTGGGCTGGCCCAATAAATATACACTCAGATTCTAAGCTAGTTTACTATTTTTTCACAAGACTCCCAGGACATGACTGAATATATTCAGCCAATCCCAATAGACACTTCCTGTGTCATCATTCCACTCCTTTTGATGACATGAATTATTCTAGTTCTTGTCCTACTTGATTAACTGGCTTGTTCAAATTTATCTTAGTGCTTTTTGATTGATAGATAGCTTCAAGGGGGATGCTTGAGCCTTATTCACACCTCTGATGGATTAATTCAGTCAAGTAGTCAATCCCTCTATAATTATTAAGTAGAGGTTTGAAATCTTGCATAAAGTAGGGGTATAGGATCTTACAAAATGATCAACCATTAGTTAATTTAATTTTTAAGAAGAGTGGAAAACCAAAATTTCAATATAAAAAGGAAGAAAAACATAACTAATGAGGAGGAAATAAAGGAGATTTTCATTAGAAGCTATTTTGGCCGAATATATGCCAACAAAATGGATAAATTAAATGAAATAGGTGGATAAAATAAAATTTTCTGGTTAAAAAATAAGAAATTTAATACTTTAAAAAAGAAATGAAACATTTATTGTATTCATAGGTTTTTACATTCAGAACACAATTGATTTGGAAGTAAATTCTATTAATTCCATCTACTCAAAAGTTACATTTTGTAAATTATTATCAAAAATAAGGAAAAAGGAATCCTGCCAAATTCCTTTTTGACAAACATGATTCTGATGCCTAAATTAGGGAGAGATAAAAGAGAAAGAAAAATGTAGTCCAATATCTCTAATAAATATTGATACAAAAATATTAGGAGAAATGCTAACAAATAGGCTACAACAATAAATTTGAAAGACCATACACTTGTGACTACTTTGTGCTTCTATCCAGCATGCAATATTTATAAAATTCTAAATAAAATAGTCTATATAAATTGATAAAAATAATTAAAATAACATGACAATATCAATAGATATGGGAAAATATTTGTAAAAGAATACAAATAGATCATTCCTTAATACAGGAAACAAAATTAGGTACAATTAAGAGCCAGATGAGTGTGTGTGTGCATGTGTGTGCATGTTTGTCTGTACATAATGGAACAATAAAAAAGGCTTTTGCAATAAGATCAAGGGTAAAGTGAAGATTTCTCTTTTCACTACTAATATTTATTATGGTTCTAGAAATGTTGCCATTGATGATAAGAAAAAAATGAGCAAGGAACAGATAAAACAAAATTATAACTTTTGTAGATGATTTGATGATTTAGAGAAATCTAGAAATTCTAATACAATTTTTTAAAAAACTGTGTAAAATAAGTCCACAAAATTTTCATACTTCCTGTATAACAGCAAGAAAAGAAACTTCCTTTCTAAATTACGCATTATATATATGCATATTTGTATGTGCATATATCTATTTACATACATACACATATATACGTATACATGCACATATGTGTGTACAGTACTTTTGGTATATCAATGACCCAGAAGTAAAATTGTGCCCATGATTAGAAGAATGGTTGTAAAAGTTATGGTATATTACTGTAATAGAATATTACTGAATATAAAAATGACATAATGGACAGTTTCAGAGAAACTTGAATGTACCTGTAAGAACTGATATAAAGTGAAGGGAGAAGAGTCACCATTACAGTTTATACAATGCTACAACATTATGGTAGCGAAAGACTTAGGAACTCGGATCAATGTGATGACCAATCATAACTACAGAAGAATGTTAGCCATCCTTTGAACTGAGAAATGATGGGCTAGAGATCCAGGAGGAGACGTGCACTTTCAGACATGACCAATCTATATTGTTTTCTTTAAATGTACTTTTTTTTTCAAAATACGTTTTTATGGTTGTGGAAGCTGGAGGCAGAAGAGATATATGAGGAAAAAGAAAAGAAAAAAGTGAAGAGTGTCAAAGAAACATGTTAAAGCTACACAGCAGAGAGCAGAAGGAAGTTCCAAAGAGGGAAAAGATAAGCAGAGAAATGTCAGTTACTACTATATTAAGTGAACTTAAAAATATATATATACAAAATAGTTATGATATCATAAAGAATCTTCCTTTCCTCTTCTTCATTCTACAATGTTATTTATGCATGTTGATGTTGGTTAAGATGGTAGTAATGATGATGATGACAATGATGATGATGATAATAGCAATAAACTTTGAAAAAAACAAAAAAGATTTTAAAAACTTCATCTCATTTTGTTTAATTTATTTATTTATCTTTTAACACTCATTTTCACAAAATTTTGGGTTCCAAATTTTCTACCCATTTGTTCCCACCCCCCACCCCAAAACACCAAGCATTCTAATTGCCCCTATCACCAATCTGCCCTCTCTTCTATCATCCCTCCCTTCCCTTGTCCCCATCTTCTCTTTTGTCCTGTAGGGCCAGATAACTTTCTATACCCCTTTACCTGTATTTCTTATTTCCTACTAGAAAGAACAGTACTCAACAGTTGTTCCTAATACTTTGAGTTCCAACTTCTCTTCATCCCTCCCTCCCCACCCACTCCCTTTGGGAAGGCAAGCAATTCAATATAGGCCATATCTGTGTAGTTTTGCAAATCACTTCCATAATAGTCATGTTGTGTAAGGCTAACTATATTTCCCTCCATCCTATCCTGCCCCCCATTGCTTCTGTTCTCTCTTTGGATCCTGTCCTGCCTCAAGAGTGTTGACTTCAAATTGCTCCCTCCTCCCATTGCCCTCCCTTCCATCATCTCTCTCACCTGTTTATCCCCTTCTCTCCTACCCCTTCCTGTATTGTAAGATAGGTTTTCATAACAAAATGAGTCTGAATTTTATTCCTTTCTTTAGTCGAATGTGATGAGTAAACTTCACGTTTTTCTCTCACCTCCCCTCTTTTTTCCTCCACTAAAAAGTCTTTTCCTTGCCTCTTTTATGAGAGATAATTTGCCCCATTCCATTTCTCCCTTTCTCCTCCCAATATATTTCTCTCTCACCCCTTAATTTCATTTTTTTAAGATATGATCCCATCCTATTCAATTCACTCTGTGCTCTGTGTGTGTGTGTGTGTGTGTGTGTGTGTGTGTGTGTGTGTGTAATCCCATCCAGTACCCAGATACTGAAAAGTTTCAAGAGTTACAAATATTGGCTTTCCATGTAGGAATGTAAACAGTTCAACTTTTGTAAGTCCCTTATGACTTCTCTTTACTGTTTACCTTTTCATGCTTCTCTTCTTTCTTGTGTTTGAAGGTCAGATTTTCTTTTCAGCTCTGGTCTTTTCATCAAGAATGCTTGAAAGTCCTCGATTTCATTGAAAGACCATTTTTCCCCTGAAGTATTATACTCAGTTTTGCTGGGTAGATGATTCTTGGTTTTAGTCCTAGTTCCTTTGACTTCTGGAATATCCTATTCCACACCCTTCAATCCCTTAATGTAGAAGCTGCTAGATCTTGTGTTATTGTATTTCCACAGTACTTGAATTTTTTCTTTTTAGCTGCTTGCAATATTTTCTCCTTGACCGGGGAACTCTGGAATTTGGTCACAATGTTCCTAGGAGTTTCTCTTTTTGGATCCTTTTCAGGCAGTGGTCTGTGGATTCTTTGAATACTGATTTTGCCCTCTGGTTCTAGAATATCAGGGCAGTTTTCCTTGATAATTTCCTGAAAGATGATGTCTAGGCTCTTTTTTTGATCATGGCTTTCAGGTAGTCCCATAATTTTTAAATTGTCTCTCCTGGATCTATTTTCCAGGTCAGCTGTTTTTCCAATGAGATATTTCACATTATCTTCCATTTTTTCATCCTTTTGGTTTTGTTTTGTGATTTCTTGGTTTCTCATAAAGTCATTAGCCTCCACCTGTTCCATTCTAATTTTGAAAAAACTATTTTCTTCAGTGAGTTTTTGAACCTCTTTTTCCATTTGGCTAATTCTGCTTTTTAAAGCATTCTTCTCCTCACTGGCTTTTTGAAACATGGCTCTTCCATGGCCTGAGCCCACTGAATATGTATTTTGGATGTTTGGGATACAGAAGCCTTGAATTCTATGTCTTTCCCTGATGGTAAGCATTGTTCTTCCTCATCCAAAAGGATGGAAGGAGATATCTGTTCACCAAGAAAGTAACCTTCTATGGTCTTATTTTTTTTTCCCTTTTCTGGGCATTTTCCCAGCCAGTGACTTGACTTCTGAGTTTTCTTTCCACACCCACCATGCCTCCAGATCCTCCCAGCTAGTGCTCGGGGTCTGAGATTCAAATGCTGCTTCCCAGCCTCAGGGCTTTCAGCTGGGGCGGGGCTGCTATTCAGTGTGAGATTAAGTTCAGCTGCTCAGGTGAGGGCAAGGCTGCCATAGGGGGCTCAGTTCCCTCAGGGGGTTTATGAGGAGACTTTCAACAATGTATCCAAGCTCCTACCTGCTTTGGGAGCCCCCATCCACTGCTGCCTCCGCTGCTGCCTCCCAAGGGGGCCTGAGTTATGGAGACATCCCGCTCCCCTCTCGGCAAGCTGGAAAGATTCTCTCACTGACCTTTGGCACCTGTGGGTGGAGGGACCTGTGCTGCTACTGGAGTTTCTGTCCCTGAAGTCTGCTCCGATCTGCTCTTCTTGGTGCTGCACAGCTGAGGCAGGGCTGGGCTCTGCTCTGGGTCCAGGGTGCGATGAACTTTTCATGTTGCTTTTTCAGGCCTCTCTGGAACAGAAATCTCCTCTGCTCCATTGTTCTGTGGCTTCTGCTGCTCCAGAATTTGTTAGGAGTTCTTCTTTACAGGTATTTTGTGGGCTGTGGGTTAGGAGCTAGCATATGTGTATCTTTCTACTCCACCATCTTGGCTCCTCCCCCCGAGATCCTTTATCTCATTTTTTAAATTTCAAATAATTTTTACAATTTCTTTAAGACTTATTTAGACAAGAATCCAGAAAGGATCTATGATTTTTTTTTTTTATATCTAGCTCTCAATTTTTCCATGAATTAGTAATTTAGTACTGAGGAGTTGCCTGAGGTATATAGAAGTTAAGTAATTTGTCCAGGAATACATAGAAAGTAAGGGTTAAATTTGGAACTATGCCCAAATGGCTAAAATACCATGCATATGCAGTACTGGATCTGTATCACAAAGAAACCAAAGGAAAAGGAAAATTACTTATATGCAGAAAAATGCATTTTTTGTGATGGCAAAGAACTGGAAATTGAAAGGATGCCCATCAATTGGGAAATGACTGAACAAGTTGTGGTATATTATAGTGATGGTATACTATCGTGCCATAAGAGATGATGATCAAGATCGTTTCAGAAAAATCTGGGAACAACAATATGAATTGATGCAAAGTGAAGCGAACAGAACCAACAGATCATTCTACACAGTAACAGCAACACTGTAATTATGATCAGCTGTGAAAGACTTAGCTACTCCCTTCAATACAATGATTCAAGACAATTTTTCAGGACTCATGACACAAATTGCTGTCCACTTATAGAGACAAAGAACTGATGGACTCTAAGTGCAAATTAACATATAATTTTCTCAGTTCCCATATTTTTCTCTTTTTTGTGACATGGCCAAAATTGAAAATATGTTTTGCATGATTTCATAGGTATAAATCATACTGTTTGCGTTTTAAATAGGAAAAGGAATAGAAGAAAGGAGAGAATTAAGAATTTTTTAAATATTTTAAAAATAAATATTTTTTTAAAAAAGAAATTAAGTGTCAGAGTTAGGCTGTGAACCAAGATCTTCCTGGATGCCAAAGCTAGGGTTATAGCCACTATATTGCACTTCCTTCCTGTGTTTACTCTAGATACATATGTGAAAATCACAACTTAGATTTCTTCTAGCTTTCTATAGCACTCTCCTAACAACTTCCTTGTTAAGCAGCAGTGGAAGTATTACTCTCATTTTACAGGTGGGAAAACTGAGTTCAGGGAAGTACACAGCACTTACTCTGCAGTTTTCATCTGTGATTAACAATTGTGACTTGTTTTGGACATGGAGAAGTCAGTAAATATTTGTAGAATTACATTTAATTGAATTATATCAGTTATCTTCCCTTTAGAAAAGGGAGATGGGAATCAAGGTCTCTAGTCTCATAATCTTATGACTCTATATCTAAGTCACCAAGCTTGAAGAATGTGCTCAGCTAGAATCATAGATTAAATAAAGGAAGGGACCAGCCCTGAGCACTGTTGTATGTAGAGAGTAGATGCAATACCTAGTTGTGTGCTGTTAAATATTTATCAACTGGCTTTATGTGTTAGCAAGATACACTTTTAAATTTAGTTTATATTATTAATATTTTCTCCATCACTTTTTAACACCTTAAGAAATCAATAAAACAATAAAAGAAGCCACGATTTGTAGCTTTTACAGATTTCCAAAATGCAAATGCTCACTCTAAAATTTAACAATCAGTTCTCCTAAGTCAATACAAGAGCATTTCAGAATATCCCTGCTTTACCTTAGTTGCAGATACACATCATCATTTTGCAGGTTAGCCTCAGATATACTTAATGCTTCAGTAGTTCACTCCAGTTAAGCAAGTTGTGTGTGAAGACCAATGAGGAATTCCTACTGTAATCTTTGGTGATTTTCTCTAGACTTTTTTGGGGGAGAAGGGGAGGTAAGGAAACAGGGGGATTTGTGATGTAATCATTATGAAACTTCCATTGTGGAAACTACCCCCACTGATGCAAATCAACAACTAGTCCACAACGTGGGAGAATTGAGAGCTCTTCAAAGTGACTTGCCTTTGACAAAACATCAACATAGAAAGTGAATCCAGGTTTTTCAAATTTCCCAGGGTGGTACTCTATCAACTATCCATTTCCTTTCCAGGAAAAAAAAAGTCAGGCAAAGACACTAAGTCATGGAAGGACTTATAATGAAGAATAACAGCTACTGGAATGGGAGGTGAACAAGTGCCTGGAATCCCATCTCAGTCCCTGTCTCATACTTTTCCAAAATTCATGACTGTAAAGGAGTCTCATGTATAGAATCACAAAATCATAAAGTTATAGAAATTCACATTTGGAAGGGACCCCATAATCCATCATTGTCAATTAGTATTCTAAAGGAATCCCCACTACAGTGTATTCAATAAGAGCTCATCCCATCTCTTCCTTCAAGATCTTCAAAGAAGGAAACTTACTGCTTCTCAAGGCATTCAACTCTCACAAGGATCTCATAGTTCAAGTGTTTTTTTCTGACAATCAGCCTAAACTTTCCTCTTTTATACTTCCACTCATTGCTCCCAGTTCTGATATCTGAGGTCTAATGAAGTCAAACCTTTTTTCCACATGGAAGAATACTTGAGATTTTGTTTTATTTATTGCCAAGATGGTAGTGTGAGAGCAACTACTCACCTAAGCTCTAAGACAAACTCCTTCAGATACCTCTAAAAAGAGAATCTGATCAAATTTTGGAAGTACAGAATCCAATAGGAGACAGATGGTGGCAGATTCACAGCCCAGGAAAGACTGGAAGATGCACAGGAAGAATCTGTTCCATGGGGGTGAAGGAGCACACAGCACACAGTGCAGTGTGTCCTGGCCCTGGACGGCCTGAGCAGGACAGCCCCAGAGTGGTCTGAGGAAGCAGGAGCACAGTTGGATAGAAGCGCAGAGTGGGAGTTCAGTGGAGCTGAGCAAGTGAAAGCAACAGAAGGATCACCAGGTGTCTGCAGTGGGTGCTCTGCAACTTTCAGCCCACAAATTTAATGTCTGTAAGTCACCTACTTGAACTTCCGAGAGCCAAAATGGTGGAGTGATCAGTAAATACTCTCTACCCCTCCCCTTGCTGACCTTGAAAGAACCATAAAATATTTCCCTAGAAAATTTCTGGATCAGTGGGATCAGCAGAAGGGGCGAACAGTCTTGTAGCACCTGAAGCTAGGAACATAGCTAAGGGGGATTCCTTTTACTGTGGCAGAGGACCAGAGTCCCAGGGGGGTGGATCCTCACAACAGGACCTCAGGAGTGCTTCAGAACTCCAAGAGAAACGGGAAGACAATAGGGCACCCGGAATCACCAATCACTGAGCGTGCCTTTGCCCTAGCTCAGCTGAGGATATCTCCTGTGACCAGATCACCCCTCCCCCACACTTACCAAGGTAACTCCAGGGCTATTCCAGGGAAACACAAACAGAATTCACCTGATTTTTGCTCTCTCACACCAGCCAGCTCAGCACCAAGTTCTTTGGCTGCTAGCTGAAAGAGCCAGAAGCCACAACACACAAAGCCTCACCATCATGAGCAAAAAGAAGGAAAATAAGCAGGAAAAGACCATAGAATCTTTCTACAGGAACAAGTACCAAAACACGAATACCAAAGAGGTCAGTATTGAGGCTGTACTCCCATCTGGAACTTCAGAAGGGACTATGAACTGCTTGCATGCGCAACTAGCGCTCTTGGAAGAGCTCAAGAAGGAAATAGAAGAAAACTGCCCAATGATTTCAAAAGTATGAAAAAGCAATTCACTGAAGAGAACAGCTCTCTAAATAGGAAAATTGAACAAATGGAAAAGGAAATACAAAAACTAACTGGAGAAAATAATTCCTTAAAAGGAATAATTAGAAAGGTGGAAAAGGAGATGCAAAAGTTAACTGAAGAAAACAATTTTATGAAAATTAGAATTGGGAAAGTAGAAGCTAATGACTCTATGAGACAGCAAGAATCAGTCAAACAAAATCTAAAGAATTAAAAGATAGTAGAAAATGTAAAATATCTACTTGGAAAAACAACTGACCTGGAAAAAAGATCCAGGAGGGAAAATTTAAGAATTATTGGCCTGCCAGAAAGCCATGATGGAAAAAAGAGCCTAGACAATATCTTCCAAGAAATCATCAAGGAAAACTGCCTAGAAGTGCTAGATCCAGAGGACAAAATAGTCATTGAAGGAATCCACTACTCACCTCCCAAAAGGGACCCCAAACTAAAAACACCAAGAAGTATTGTTGCCAAATTCGAGAATCATCAAGTGAAAGAGAAAATACTTCAGGCAGCCAGAAAGAAACCATTCAAATATCGAGGAGCTACAGTCAGGATCACACAGGACCTTGCAGCTTCTACATGAAAAGATTGGAGGAATTGGAATATGATGTTCCTCAAGGCAAAGGAGCTGGGACTACAACCAAGGATAAATTACCCAGCAAAGTACAGTGTAACATTTCAGCAAGGAAATGAACTCTCCCACAAAATGGAGACAGTTAGAAGAATGGATTAAAAAACATAATCCAACAATATGTTGTTTACAAGAAACATATCTGAAATGGGGAGATGCACACAAGGTAAAGGTAAAAGGTCAGAGCAGAATATATTGTGACTCAGCTGATGTAAGAAAAGCAGGGATAGCAATCCTAATTTCAGACAAAACAAAATCAGAAATAGATCTAATCAAAAGAGATAAGGAAGGAAACTATATCCTACTAAAAGGCACCATAGGTAATGAAGCAATATCAATGCTAAACATATATGCTCCAAGTGGTATAGCATCCAAATTCCTAGAGGAAAAGTTAAGGGAGTTACAGGAAGACATAGACAACAAAACTATACTAGTGGGGGGACCTCAACCTCTCCCTCTCTGAGCTTGGTAAATCTAACCTTAAAATAAACAAGAAAGAATTTAAGGAGGTAAATAAAACTCTGGATCACGAAGATATGATAGATCTCTGGAGAAAACTGAATGGGGATAGAAAGGATTTTACCTTTTTCTTAGTGGTATATGTCATACACAAAAATTGATGATGTACTATGGCATAAAACCTCACAATCCAGTGCAGAAAGGCAGAGATAGTCAAAGTATCCTTCTCAGATCATAATACAACAAAAATTATATGTAATAAAAGGCTATAGAAAGATAGATCAAAAATTAATTGAAAACTAAATGATCTATTCCTAAAGAAGGAGTGTGTTAAACAACAAATTGTAGAAACAATGAACAACTTCATTCAAGAGAATGACAATAATGAGACAACCTATCCAATCTTATGGGATATTTCAAAAGCAATTCTTAGGGGAAGCTTTATGTCTTTGAATGCCTACAAAAATAGAAAAGAGAAAGAAGAGATCACTAACTTGGGTATGCAGCTGAAAAAGCTCAAAAAAGAACAAACTGAAAATCTCCAAGTAAATACAAAGTTAGAAATACTGAAAACCAAAGGAGAGATTAATAAAATTGAAATTAAGGAAGCTATTGAACTAATAAATAAAGCTAAGAGTTGGTTTTATGAAAAAACCAATAAAATTCATAAACCTTTGGTCAAAATGATTTTAAAAAAAGAGAGAAGAAAACCAAATTACCAATATCAAAAATGAAAGTGGTGAGGATATTAAAGAAAAATTAGAAATTCCTTTGCACAAGGAATGCCCATAAATTCCACAATCTAAATGAGATGGGTGATTATTTTAAAAATTATAAATTGCTCAGATTAACAGAAGAGGAAGTTGAATACTTAAATAACCCCATCTCAGAAAAAGAAATTGAACAAGCCATCAATGAATTCCCTAGGAAAAAATCTCCAGGGCCAGATGGATTTACAAGTAAATTCTATCAAACATTTAAAGAACAGCTAATTCCAATACTTTATAGACTACTTGGGAAAATTAGGGAAGGAGTTCTCCCAAAATTTTTATATAATGCAAATATGGTTTTGATACCGAAACCAGGAAGAGCCAAAACAAAGAAAGAAAAATTATAGACCAATTTCTCTAATGAATATAGATGCAAAAAGCAACTTATCACAAGAATAATACATTATGAGCAGGTAGGATTCATACCAGGAATGGAGGACTACTTCAATATTAGGAAAACTCTTAGCTTTGTTGATCATATCAACTACAAACCTAACAGAAACCACAAGATTATCTCAATAGATTCAGAAAAACCTTTTACAAAATACAACACCCATTCCTCCTAAAAACACTGGAGAGCATAGGAATAAATGGAACTTTCCATATATTAATAAGCAGTATCTACCGAAAACCTGCAGCAAGCATTATATGCAATGGAGATAAGCTAGATGCATTTCCAATAAGATCGGAAGTGAAACAAGGATGTCCATTATCACCACTATTATTCAATATGGTACTAGAAATGTTAGCTGTAGCAATAAGAGAAGAAAAAGAAACTGAAGGAATTAGAATAGGCAAAAAAGAAACTAAGTTATCACTCTTTGCAGATGATATGATGATATACTTAGAGAATCCCAGAGATTCAAGTAAAAAACTTCATGAAATAATAAACAACTTTGATAAAGTTGTAGGTTACAAAATGAACCCACACCAGTCTTGTGCATTTCTATATATTACTAACAAAGCCCAAAAGCAAGAGATAGAAAGAAAAATCCCATTTAAAGCTAGAGTAGACACTGTAAAATATTTGGGAGTCTACCTGCCAAAACAAATCTAGAGACTATATGCACACAACTACAAGATACTTTTCGCACAAATAAAGTCACATGTAAGTAAGTGGAGAAACATCAGTTACTCACAGGTAGGCTGAGTCAATATAATAAAAATGATAATTCTACATACATTAATTTACTTATTTAGTGCCATACCAACAAAACTACCAGACAATTATTTTCTAGAGCTGGAAAAAGTAATATCAAAATTCATCTGGAAGAACAAAAAGTCCAGAATATCAAGGAAACTAATGAAAAGAAATGCTAGGGTTTCAAATTATATTATAAAGCAGCAATTATCAAAACTACTTGGTAATGGCTAAGCAATAGAAGGGTAGAGCAGTGGAATAGCCTCGGTGCTCAAGACACAGTAGTCAATGAATATAGCAATATACTGTTTGATAAACCCAAGGACCCCAGCTTCTGGGATAAGAACTCACTGTTCGACAAAAATTGCTGGGAAAACTGGATAAAAGTGTGGTGGAAATTAGGCATAGACTAATGCCTGACACCATACACAAGAATGTAGTCCAAATGGGTACATGATCTAGGTATTAACACTGACACCATAAACAAAATAGTATATTTATCAGATTTATGGAGAAGGGAAGAATTTTTGACTAGACATAGAAAGCATTTTGAAGTGCAAAATAGATAATTTTAATTACATCAGACCAAAAAGTTTTTGCACAACCAAACTCAATGCAACCAAGATCAGGAGGGAAGCAGAAAACTGGAAAAGAATTTTTGCAACTAGTGTCTGTGATAAAGGCCTCATTTCTAAAATATATAGAGAAAGGAGTCAACTTTGCAAGAATACAAGTCATTCTCCAATTGATAAATGGTCAAAGGATATGAACAGGGAGCTTTCAGAGGAATAAATTAAAGATATCTGTAGTCATATAAAAATGCTCTAAATCGCTATTGATTAGAGAGATGCAAATCAAAACAACTCTGAGATACCACATCATACCTATCAGATTGTCTAACAAGACAAAACAGGAAGATGATAAATGTTGGAGAAGATGTGGGAGAGTTGGAACACTAGTTCATTGTTGGGGGAACTGTGAGCTGATCCAACCATTCTGGAGAGCAATTTGGAACTATGTCTAAAGGGCTGCAAAAATGTACATATTCTTTGACCTAGCAATACCACTTCTAGGTTGTATTCCCAAAATATTATAAAAATGGGAAAGGGTCCCATATGTACAAAACTATTTATAGCAGCACTCTTTGTGGTGGCCCCTGGAAAGACTTTTATGGTCTGGTGGTGAGCGAAAGGAGCAGAACCAGGAGAACTTTGTACACAGCAACAACCACTGTGTGCTGGGATTTTTTCTGGTAGACTTAGAACTTCATTGCAGTGCAAGTATCTAAAAAATTCCCAATGGTGTTTTAAAGCAAAATAACTTCTACATCCAGAGGAAGAACTATGGAATTCATTCAAAGAATGTAGAAGATTATCTTCATTTGTATTATGTATTGGTTTGTTATATGATTTCTTCCATTCATTTTAAATATTCTAGGCAACATGACTATGGTGAAAATGTATTTAATATGTATGTATTATAAAGCCCATATAAAATTTTATACTGTCTGAGGGAGGGAGGGAGAAGGGAAAGGCAAAGGAGGGGAAGGGAGGGGAAAAAATCTAAGTTATATGGTAGTGATTGTGGAACACTGAAAATAAAAAAAAAATCATCACTTATCATGTCCTCCCCTGTCTTCCCTTCTCTGCTTAAGTATCCCCAGTTTTTAAAATCTATTTTCACATAATACAAACAGATCTCAACATCTTTATGATCCTGGTTAACCTGGCTTCTTGTCAACTTCTCAGTGTTCTTCTTAAAATATGGCACACCAGAGGGTAGAGCCAAGATGGCAGAGTAGAAAGACTGACCTGCTCTAGCTCTCCCCCCATAGCCCATAAAATACCTGTAAAAATGACTCTAAACAAAATCTAGAGCAGCAGAAGCCACAAAATGACAGAGAGAAAGAGATTCCCAGTCCAAAACAGCCTGGGAGAATAAGAGGCAAGGGCTATCACACTGGGCCCAGAGCTGAGCACAGCAGGGACAAGACTGGAGTAGGGCTCAGGGTGTGGGAATCATGAGTAGCAGCTGTGGTTCCTAGATTTCTCAAGCCATAAACACCTAAGACAACTTCAAAGGTCATTAAGAAAGTTCTTTCACCTAAGTGAGAGGGGAGTGTGGTCTGACCCAACCCCAGCCCCAGGGTGGAGGCAGCCACTGAAGCAGCAGCAACCACTTTTGGAACCCTCAATCTAAAGACCCTGGGGAAATTGAGTAGCTGATCTGCGTCTCAATTTTGAATGGTGGTCCTGGGGTTAGGAAGAGCACTGGCGTGGTGGAGCAGGTGGTAACTGTGGAGAGGGAATCCTACCCAGGGATCCTGGGCAGATAAGAATGCTTGTGGTTGCTCACAGACCAGAGTGCAGGTCAGGAGAGGAGTAAAACCTTGGAGGAACTGAGAATTTACAGGTCCCTAGAGTATACCCTCCTTTTGACAAAGGGACTCAAAAGTCAAGTCACTGGTTGGGAAAAGGCCCAAAAGAGGGAAAAAAAACAAGACTATAGAAGGTTACTTTCTTGGTGAACAGGTATTTCCTTCTGTCCTGTTGGATGAGGAAGAACAAAGCACACTATCAGAGGAAAACCTCAAAGTCAAGGCTTCTGCATCCAAAACCTCCAAAAAATATGCAATGGTCTCAGGCCATGGAAGAGATCAAAAAGGATTTTTAAAATTAAGTAAGAGAGGTGGAGGAAAAATTGGAAACAGAAATGATAGTGATGCAAGAAAATCATGAAAAGCAAGTCAACAGCTTGCTAAAGGAGACCCCAAAAAGGTGCTGAAGAAAATAGCATCTTTAAAAATAGACTAACCCAAATGGAAAACTATATTCAAAAAGTCAATGAGGAGAAGAATGCTTTCAAAAGCAGAATTAGCTAAATGGAAAAAGAGGTTGAAAAGCTCACTGAAGAAAATAGTTCTTTAAAAATTAGAACGAAGCAAATGGAAGCTAATGACTTTATAAGAAATCAAGAAATTACAAAACAAAACCAAAAGGATGAAAAAACAGAAGACGATGTGAAATATTTCATTGGAGAGAGAACTGACCTGGAAAATAGAACCAGGAGAAACAATTTAAAAATTATTGGTCTACCTGAAATCCATGATCAAAAAGAGCTTAGACATCATCTTCCAAGAAATTATAAAGGAAAACTGCCCTGATATTCTAGAACCATAGGGTAAAATAGAAATAGAAAGGATTCACTGATCACCTCCTGAAAGAGATCCCAAAAGGAAAACTCCTAGGAATATTGTAGCCAAATTTCAGACTTCCCAGGTCAAGGAGACAATATTACCAGAATTAAGAAAGAAACAATTCAAGTATGGTGGAAATACAATAAGGATAAGAAAGGATTTAGCAGCTTCTACATTAAGGGATCAAAAGGCTTGGGATATGATATTCCAAATGTCAAAGGAGCTAGGATTGAAACCAAGAATCACCTATCCAGCACAACTGAGTATAATACTTCAGGGGAAAAATGGAATTTCAATGAAATAGATAACTTCCAAGCATTCTTGTTTAAAAGACCAGGGCTGAATAGAAAATTTGACTTTCAAATGCAAGAATCAAGAGAAACATGAAAAGGTAAACAGGAAAGAGAAGTCTTAAGGAACTCATTAAAGTTTAATTGTTTATATTCCTACATGGAAAGATATTATTTGTGACTCATGAGACCTTTTTAAGGTAGAGGGAATATATACATATCTACATATAAATATGTATGTTTATATGTAGGTGTGTATGGGTATGCATGTATGTGTATATTATATGTGTGTATGTATGTATTTGTACATGAGTGTATGTGTGTATGTATATGTATGTGTGTCTATATATACATGTGTATATGTATTTTATATACATACACACACACACACAAAGGGCACGGAGTGAGCTGAATATGAAGGGAGAACACCTAAAAAAATGAAATTTACTGTTGGAAGGAATGTACTAGGAGTAAGAGAAAGGGAGAGGTATAAGGTAGCAAATCATCTCATATAAAAGATGGAAGAAAGAGCTTTTACAATGGAGGGAAAGAGGAGGCAGATGAGAGGAAATAATTGAGCCTTATTCTCATGGGATTTGGCTTAAGGAAGGAATAACATACATTCATTTGGATATGAAAATCTATTTTATTCTGTAGGAAGGCAAGGGGGAGAGGAATAGGAGAGGGAAGATAATAGAAGGGACAGTAAATTGGGGAAAGGGATAATCAGAAATAAACACTATTGTGAGAGGACAGGTCAAGGGAGAGAATGGAATAAATGAGGGCAGGATAGGACAGAGGGAAATGTGGTTAGTCTTTTACAACATAACTATTTTGGAGGTGCTCTGCATTGTTGCACATGTATGACCTATATTGAATTGCTTGTTTTCTCAATGAGGATGGGTGGAGAGGAAGGGAGAGAATATGGAACTCAAAGTTTTGAGAATGAATGTTAAAAAGTTTTATCATGCAACTGGAAAGTAAACTATGTAGGCAATGAAGTATAGAAATCAACTATGCCCTACAGGAAAATAGAGAAGAAGGGGGATGGAAGAAGGGTGGGTGATAGAAGGGAAGACAGACTGGAGGAAGGGGTGGATGGGGTACATGCTGTGCTGGGGTGGGGGTTGGGGAGAGATGAGGAGAAAATTTTGAATTCAAATTCTTGTGGAAATGAATGTTAAGATCTGAAAAATAAATAAACTATGTATTTAAAAAAAATATGGTACACCAAACTGAATATAATATATGCAACTCAAGATTGATTTAGCTGTTAGGATGTCTCATCACTCATCATCGCTCAGTTTCTAGTCACCAAATCTCCGAGTTATTTTTTTCAGAACTCTCTTAACTTTATCCACTTCATCTTTTTTTTATGAAGGTAATTTTTTTAATCCAAATATAATGCTTTATATTTATCCCTAATGAATTTATTTTTTGGAGATTCAACCCAATTCTCTAACTTGCCAAGGTTTCTTTCAATCTTTACCAGTGTCACATAGAGTGTGACATATCTCTTCCAGCTTAGTGTCAACTACAAATCTGTTGAACACGACATCTCTGAATTCTCTCAGTTTATTGATTTTAAAAATGTTATACTGTGCCAGACCAAGAACAAATTCTGCTGAGAACCTCCAGAGTCGAGACAGATGCAGAACTACTCTATCTCTCATTTCAGGACTCATTTCCACATCTGAAAAATAAGAATTGTAATACTGGCACCAAAGGACTATAAAACTGTGTATACTGTCTGATCTAGCAATGCCGTTATTATGTCTGTATCCCAAAGAGATAAAAGCGAGGTAGGGAGGATCTGTTTGTACAAAAATATTTATAGCGACTCTTTTTTTGGTGCTAAGAAGTGGAAATTGAGGAGATGCCCACCAGTTAGGGAGTGGTTGAACAAGCTGTAATGCAGTTTTTTATATGCTATAAGAAAGGATGGCACCACTCATTGCAGCTCCCACTGTGTCCACCAGGAGAAGAAGAAAATGGCCGTGCCACCTACTTATGCTGACCTTGGAAAATCTGCCAGGGATGTGTTTACTAAGGGTTATGGATTTGGCTTAACAAAACTGGATCTGAAAGCAAAGTCTGAGAATGGGCTGGAATTTACAAGTTCAGGTTCATTAAACACTGAAACCAGCAAAGTTTTGGGCAGTTTGGAAACAAAATGCAAATAGTCTGAATATGGCTTGACATTCATAGAACAACGGAACACAGACAATATATTAGGCACTGAAATTAGTGTTGAGGATCAGCTTGCATGTGGACTGAAGCCAACCCTTCCATTCGTCCTTCTCACCTGATACGGGGGGGGAAGTGCTAAGATTAAGTCAGGATATAAGCGGGAACCTATCAGTCTTGGCTGTGACATGGATTTTGATATTTCTGGACCTTCAATACAAGGAGCTGTGGTACTTAGCTAGCAGACTACCGGATGAATTTTCAAACTTCAAAATCTCAGGTGACCCAGAGCAACTTTGCTGCTGGCTACAAGACCAATGAATTCCGGCTGCACACCAACATTAATGATGGCACAGAGTTTGGAGGATCTATTTATCAGAAGGAGAACAAGAAGTTGGAAACTGCTGTCAACCTAGCCTGGACAGCTGGAAATAGCAACACTCATTTTGGAATAACAGCCAAATATCAGATTGACCCTGATGCCTCTTTCTCTGCTAAAGTGAACAATTCTAGCCTGATAGGATTAGATTACACCCCGACTCTCAAACCAGGTATCAAACTGACATTATCAGCTTTGCTGGATGGCAAGAATGTTGATGCTGGTGGCCACAAGTTTGGTCTAGGACTGGAATTTCAAGCATAAAAGAAATTGTACAATCTCTTAATTTTAAAATATTTTGCAGGATAGCTATCTTCAGAAATTAGTGTATCTTTTCATGTTGTATGTCTGGAATGCAAGTATTGCTATGTATCAATCATGTTAGATCTCCAGCTTAAAGAGAATGCAGCTGTAAAGTACTGTCCTTTCAGAGATACAGAAGAAACCCAACTCAGAAAAAAAAGGTCCTTTCAGCTCCAGGCTTTGGAGAGGATATGTGATGATTCCTACAACAGCTTTCAGAATTCTCTAAGGATTGAAAGGATGCATTGAGCCACCTTTTATATCTAGAGATAGCTGCTAGTGGAAGTCAATGATATGTAGGCACTTAGTATATTTGGACTGATTAAATGAATGAAATTTTGACTTCCTGAGAATTCATGGTCCACTGCAGTCAACTTGGCTACATATCTATCCTAAGTGGGTAGAAAGAGATTCATTCCTTGATGGAATGAAAATTTATCTGAAAGGGGGACTTTTTTTTTAAAGTCAAATTCTCATGAATTGATCCAGCTTTGATTAGTTACTTCTGCCAAAAGTTGTCTGCAGAGTCCTTTAGGTGTCCACTTTGTACCATTTTGCTGTGGAGCCAGTTTGATGTGATTAAGAAAATAATGTAGTACTTAATTCCCAGTCTCATTGTGATTCCACTCACTTAGACTGAGTTACTAATAAAGAGGCTGCTGGGACACAGAACCATAAGCAGGGAAGAGTCTGTGTAATTGTGCTCACATAGTGAACATCACTTGGAATCAAAATTAGATTTCTGTTATATTCTCACACTAACTTTTTTTTAGCAATTAATGGATATATTTTAGAATCTTTCATATTGTGTGGAATTAGAAGCCTTCCCCTCCAAATGCTATACTTATCACCACTTAAAAATACAACTTGAATAAAATATTGAAACCTCAAAAAAAGAAAAAAAGGATGAGCAGTTTCAGAAAAACCTGGAAAGACTTACATGAACTGAAGCAGCATGAAATGAGCAGAACCAGGAGAACATTGGGCACAGTAACAGCAATATTGTACAATGAGCTACTGTGAACAACTTGACTATTCTTAGCATTACTCAGCAATGATCCAAAATAATTCCAAAGGACTCAGGATTAAAAATGCTATTTGCTTCCAGATAAAGAACTGAGGGCATCTGAATATCAACCAAAGCATACTTTTTTTTCACTTTCTCTATTTTTTTTGGTTTGAGTTTTCTTCCAGAAAATGACTAATAGGGAAATACGTTTTATGTAATTGCACATATATTACCTATATCAGATTGCTTACCATCTCATGGAGGGAAAGGAAAGAGAAGGACGAATAGATTTTGAAATTCAAAATTTAAAAATAAGAATGGTAAAAATTGTTTTTACATGTAATTGGAGGGAAAGAAAATATTATTTTAAAATAATGATAATGCTGACACTCTCTACCTCACGCCTAACTTTCAAAAGTTAAATAAATGTAAGCTGTTATTATTAAAGGCACAAACTAAGAAGTGACCAGGATCAAGGGATTTTTTGCTACAGTGGAAAGAGTCCTGAACATGGTTTTGGAAGTTAGAAACTGTAACATTCCCTCAGTAAAGTTGAACAAGTTACTTCAGTCAGTAAGCACATATTAAGTGACTGCTACATGTAGACATTATACTAAGCCCTGAGATACAGTGGGCTTCCATTTCATCATCTATAAATTGAGAGGGGTAACTTAAATGACCTGTCAATTCCAAATCTATGATCTTCCTTAAGACAGCACAGTCATAGAAACCTAAAATGGAAAATTCAACCATATTAGATCTTAGTTAGAAACGTTTCCTACTAAAAGTGAACACTTTTGACTCTGTGCTAAACTGGATTGGCAGAGCATGAGTCAGAAGTGGGGGAGTGGGGGGATTCTGCTGGGTAGACTCAAGGATTGGAACCAGGACAAAAGTCACTTCACTTCTCCCCTCAACTTTATAGGTTACTATTGCAGGCCCAAGAGAGCCAAAAAAGCCTCCTCTACCATCTGCTGCCCCACCAGGGTGTTCAATCACAGACAAGTCTTCTCTCTGGAGGCTGTTTTTCAGTTTCATTGAGGCAGGCCTTTTCAACACATTTGACAAACTAGGCCTGACCTGAACCTGTTTGGGAGGAAATGCAACCAAAGCTCGCCAGCTGGGCTGAATTAAAAGGTCTTCATTCAACACCTCCCATCAATCACAAAGTAAAGCAAGGCTGACGTGATTGGTAAGAAATGTAAGGGTGTGATTATTCACCTGTAATTAAAATGAATGGTTTGATTTGGCTTACAGCCGGAGGGAATATGAATGCTTTCCTTTTTGCCAGGTTATGATCTTTTTTTCCAAGTAGTGAATATGTACCCTGAATAATGATGCAATAAGAATGGAGATTCTTTTTTTGTTAATAGTACCCCCACCTTAACTGATTTAAATTTGGAACCCATTCCTATACATTGCTTTTTGATAATGCTCTCACCCAAATGTCTAATCATTGTTGAGTAAATGGCAAGATGGCAATCAATAAAACCAGTCATCATTTATTACTTGCTATCTGTCAGGTACTGAATGGAGCTGGTTTTGGACTCAGAAAAACTTGAATTCAAGTTCTGCCTTTGACACATATTGACCATATAACCATGAGTAAGGTCCTTAACCTAGCAACTCTCTAAGACTATAGATCCATCCACAAGTTACTGATCTGCTTCAGACAATGGTGTTTCCATAATGGGAGTTCCTAATCAATGGAATCCCAGTGAGATAACACTTCCAGGATGTCTAGCTTACCTCTGATGTCCTTTCCAGCTCTGAAACTGTGACTATGATTTGAATTTCTACTTTTGAAATCAATAACAGACTAGCAAAGATATGCCTGAGGGGGCAAAATCCCTGTCTATAATTTTCAGCATTTCCTCCACAATAATCCTGTGACACAAGCAGCCTAAGTATTATTTTTCACAATTTATATGTGACAGAAATGGACAAGGCAATCCCTGACTTGTCAGAGCATGGCAGTACCTATGAAGTTGGATGTGTGTTACGACTTTTTGCTGAGAGAGATTTTTGGAGGGACGAAGTAACTCCTGATCAGTTCCTGTGATGGGAGAGGATATTGATGAAGATACCTGGTAACAAACTCAAGAGGAATTACCCACTCTACAGCTATTTATTAAAAGCAAGAAGAAACAGTTCTGTATATTTTAGACCTTAAGTGGGGCATCCAATGGGTTTTCTTCTTTGAATTTGCAGCAAGAGGAAGAGAAAAGGATCTCTTTCTCTCTCTCCCCAACCCCTCTTTCCCAGGAGAAATATTAGCTACAAGCACAGGGAAGCAAGAATATGTGTTTGTCTAGACAAGCCTGAGTAAACAGCTGCCTTGTTTCCTTCCCTGAGCACAGGATAACAGATAGCTATTCTGAAAAATCAACACTTCTAGCCTCAACAGTTACCTTAAGTTCAAGTGTTCCTGTGATACTGAGTTGTATGGCAGCTACCAAGCAGGAGAACATGCTCCACAGCAGCACACAGATCAGAGAGGAAGAAAGTCACTGCCAGAATCATCCTGGAGTCTAAAGAGAGTCATTCCCTGGGTTATTAAAGGACTGAGTCTTATGAGCTACCTTGATTGTACAGTGAAATATCTGTTCCACAGTCCCTTGTTAGATCTAGGTGACATTTTGATACGGAGGGAGAAAGCCTTCACAAGATGAAATGGCTGTTTGAGGTACTTGTCAGTGGATCCA
Organism: Notamacropus eugenii; assembly: GCF_028372415.1. NCBI lineage: Eukaryota > Metazoa > Chordata > Mammalia > Diprotodontia > Macropodidae > Notamacropus > Notamacropus eugenii. Next base: position 160,932,606 of record NC_092878.1, read on the forward strand.
CAAAACTTGGTATTATCCACATATATCAAGTGATTAATATAATGTTTTTTGGATGGTTCCTTCTTTGATTTGAGAGTCAAACTCAGTTCTATCCAGGAGAGATGATAATGAATTGAGTACCAGGAAAAACCATACACAGTACATTTACTATCTCCCTAGACAGAATATGATGCTTATATTGATTTTTTTTCCTTTTAAGTTAATTTATTTAGTTTTCAACATTCACTTCCTTAAGTTTTTATGTTGATTATTCTTGAAACTCTTCTTTGTGGCATATTTTAAATAGAGAGCTTGTTTTTCATATAGACAGCAAATACTTAAGCTTTTTCACTACTCTTGGATGGGATTAATGTATTTGACTAAATCTATAAGTGCAAAACTAAATCAAAGGTTTACAATAATTAATGGAGGTAATATAAATGGAATGACACTTTGGGGCAGTTTATTCAATAATCACCCAATTGATAACTGATATTTATGCTAGGACTTTTTGGCACCTCAACCAATACATTGCTTTCTTATGTTCATAGATTTTTTTGAGTACTACAAGCTACAAATTCTTTATATAAGATACATAAACATGTAATTAGCTTACAATTGGAGGGGTTACCAGTGTCCTCCTCTTTTGGGAACAAGTAGATAATGCTTTCCATTTTAAAAAATGGATCAGGTTTGCATCAGAGAAGAAAATGGCAAAACATCCTGCTAAGTCTACATCAGTGGGGTCAAACAGAGATCACTAGACCATATATAAGCATCCTTTTGGGACCCATGTTGACTTAGTTTTAAAATACAATGTTATCATTGTTTTATTGTATTTTTATTTACTTTTGAATATTTTCATAATGCATTTTAATCTCATTTGGGGTGCAGTCTGGAGTGTTGAATGAGCCACATATTTAACACTTTTGTCCTACATAACAGAGATTTGCATTTTCATGGCATTCCTCTCCTGGTCTGCAATATATATAGAAATACTAAAAAAAAAAAAAAAAATGGGAAAAAAGAAAAAGACAAATTGATATCCTATCTACTGCCAGATCAATAAAGATATATATGTGTATGTGTGTGTATGCATGTGTACATATATATACATATATATGTATGTATGTATGTATGTGTGCAAATACTTACTGATGGGAATCACTTGCTCCCTAAGAAAAGGACCTTACTAGTAATCCATACATCACTGCAAAGCATTTGAATCAACAAATATGGATTTCTTTTGTAACTGTTTGCTTTCTAGTTTTGCAGAGAATCTAGGTTCAGTCACCTCCCTCATTCTATTATGCATTATATTAATGGTCCACAAGTTTTTGTTTTGTGATTGTTCCACCGTTTTTTGGCCACAGGATTGACCGGCAAGTTTCTGCACTTTGCGTGTTCTCTTTTTTCACTTTTCATGAATCTAGTGTGTGTGTGTGTGTGTGTGTGTGTGTGTGTGTGTGTGTGTGTGTGTGTGTGTGTTTTAATTGATATTGAATTACTTTGTCATTTGAACTTCTTTGACTTCTTCTATTGTGGTTACCAATTGTCTTTAGTCAAACAAGATGGCATTCAAGTACACCATTGCCTCTGGTAGCTAGATATCAATGTCATCCTCCTCCTTCTTCTGCGGACTTCAGTAGTTCTCTCATGTTACTTCATCAAGGTCTATTTTGATTTGATGCCTACTCTTAGGAATATATCTGGATAGCTCCACGTTTCCTCAGATGATCCTTATCACGACAATGACTGTCAGGAAGTGGGCAACATGCTTCAGTATGGTTTCTCTGGTATTAGGGTTGAATGTTATTACATTCATTCAAGTTATTCAGTGCACCAAGTGTCAAATCTTTTAAACACTGTCACATGTTGTCTCCAAAATTCATCTTTATTTTCACTCATTTTTAGTTTCCTTTCTAATCCAAGAAGTATTTTAAGCATTAGAAACATTATTCTGAGAGGATTTCATTAGGCTGCCAAATGGGTCCAAGATATAAAAAAGATGATTTAAGAACCCTGGGTTTAGGCCAATATTTCATACAATATATTAATATAAGCTCTAAATGAGTACATGCTATAGACATAAAAAGTCACATTGTTTAAAAAAATAGAGCAACGCGGAAGAAAATACTTTTTTGGCACTACAAACAAGAAAATAAAATAGACAGTTTTAATTATGAAAATTAAATTCAACATATTTAATTCATTCAACGATGACAAACAAAATCAACATATTTAAAATTAGATAGAAAATGATTAACTGGAGAAAAGCTTTTAAAGGAATTTTTCTTGTAAATTTTTGACATCCAAGTTATCTCCAGTAGATTCCAATAACTCACACTTAAATAGTTCTTTAGACTTTCTAAAGCATTTTACATATATCATCCCACTTGATCCAAACAAAAACCCATTCAGTAGGTGCTCCTCTAATCCTCATTTTACAGATAATGGAATTGAGGCTAAAACAGTTTAAGTGACATGCCCAAGATCACACAGCTAAGTCATCCTCTGAGGAGGAATAGGAATTCAGTTCTTCTTGACTCCACTATTCTAACAACTGCCAAATCAGGACTCCTCTAGAGGGTGCTACTTGAAAGCTGTTAGGGATTTCAAGAGGTGGGAGTGGGAGGAAGGACAGTCCAAGCAAGGGATGACATCCTGTAACACTCCATAAGGACAGGAGGTGGAAGGTCATGTGTGGGAAAGGCCACTTGGGTTGGAGCTTAAACTGGGTGAGATAGGATAGTAGTCAAGAATGATCATGTAGAATCAGACTATCAAGGATTTAAATGACAAGAAGAACAACCAATGTTATATTGTCCAAGAGGAGCATTGAGATTTTTTGAATGGTGTTGTGGAATAGTCAGAAAAATATACTGTTTGGGAATCGATGAAACAAATGAGCATATGCAAATTGAATGAAATCTTGTCTGGTACAAGAAATGATGAATACAAAGACTTTGAGCAAATATTAGTTGGAAGCCTTACCTAAAGGAACATAAGGTGAAGAACATATAAAAGAAAAAAAACAAAGACGCTGACCAATTATGTTCTAAAAAGCGATCTCGGCAAAGACAATAAAATCCGTGTCCATATACACATACACAGAAAGAAGCTTAGCAGGGGCTCTGGAAACAAATAGGATGAGCTGGTTAATGACTTGTTAAAGTTGCATAACTCTTATTTTGTTTGCCTTGGCAGAGGATAATCTAAAAAGTCTGCAAATAACCAAAATTGACGGTAACATTCACAATCGCTTTAAATTCGTGTTCATTCTTTATGTACTTTCCTTTGTCCTTCTTTCAATGTCCTCGACCTCGTGTGCCTTCCTCATGGTGACTTTGGGCTGTCCAAGTTCAGGGCAACAGAATACAGGCTCTGCCACATCTGGCCTGATTGGAATGGCTTAGAGTCTATGGTCTGGGCAGCAGATGATCTCTTCTAGAAAAAATTAATCCAAAACAAATAAACAAACAAAATACTTCAGGCCAATTCACTAAGGAGAATTGGGAACAGATTGAACTAGGAAACAATAAAACATCCAAAAGGCCAGGACCCAAAAGACATATATTTCAGAGCACAGATGTTGGGGATTTTTATTTTTTTCCCCAATCTGTGATTTCATCACTATAGGGAGTAGGCGGTTTGGTGCTTCCTCTATCACTGCAAGAAGGGCACCCTTGCTATAACTTAGCCTCTAAGAAAGCTGCTTAGCATGCTGAGAGATTGTGATTTGCTGAGGGTAATATAAATGGCACATGAGGAAGGCAGACCCTGAATGGAGGTCTTCCTGGCCTTATTTCTCTTGTCTTTTTGTACTGGGAGAAATAAATATACACATAGAAACCAGTAGGGCTCTGAGTCCAGCTCTCTGTCCATTCCATCACACTACCTTTTTCGCTGTTGTGTAAATTTAGTGTGATAGCTGAAAATGCTCATTTGAAGGTCAAAATAAGTACAAGGAACTCCTGACCAGCATTCAGACACAGCTAGATGGCACAGTGAAGACAATCTTGGATGTCCAAAAGACCTGAGTTCAAAACTATCCTCAGACACTCACTAGGTGTGATGCTAAACAAATTATTTCACCTCTATCTGCCTCTGTTTTTTCATCAGTAAAATGGGCGTGATATTAACATCTACTTTCCAGATTGTCATAAAGATCAAATGAAATAATATATGTAAAGGGTTTTCCAAATCTTGAAGTGCTATTCTAAGGCTAGCTATTTTTATTATATGGCCCATTTCTCTATGTCCACATTCATAAAGCATTGCTTCAAGCTGTTGGAAGTTTTCATTAACTTAAGAAGTGAATGTACAATGAGCAGTCATTCTGCAAAGATGGTTACAGTCCATTATAAGAAGTCAGAGGTTTGGAGGAACCCCACATCAAAGTTTTTCAACCAAGAGATTGTTTTATTTTTAAAGACCATTCTAAAGAGCTAATAACCAAATAAAAATAACAACATCTGATACATGTAGCACTTTAAGGTTCACAAAGCACACACACATATGTATATATATATATGTGCACATATATATGCATGTGTGTATGTATATATATACAAATACTACATATGCATATAAACACACATATACACATAGTATGCACACATATATACACAATACATATATACATACATAGACACACATTGTGCGTGTGTGTGTGTGTGTAAATTTTAAACTTCACCACAACTTTATGTGATGGTGTTGTTTTCATTTTTTAGAGGGACCAAACTGAGTCATAAGGACTTTAAATCACATGGATACCAGATGGACAAAGCAATCAGAACCCTTGATTTTCCTGATTCTAGATCCAGCTTTTTGTCACTTTTTCATTCTATCTCTAAAAGGGAAAAAAGGAAAGAATGAAAGAGGAAAGAATGTATGGAAGGGAGGAAGGAAGGGAGGAAGGAAGGAAGGGAGGAAGGAAGGAAGGAAGGAAGGAAGGAAGGAAGGAAGGAAGGAAGGAAGGAAGGAAGGAAGGAAGGAAGGAAGGAAGGAAGGAAGGAAGGAAAGGAGGAAGGAAGGAAGGAAGAAAAGGAGGGAGGAAAGGAGGGAGGGAGGGAAAAAGAAAAGAACAGAGGAAAGTAAGAAGGGAGGGAGGGGGGAAGGAGGAAAAAAAGTGAAAAAAATACTTAGAAACTCACTTCAAAAGGAGTTGCCTTGGATAGGATAAAATGACCAAAATAAAAATCTCTGTCTCCAAAAGTCTCACATTCCAATGAGGGTACAACACAGAAACAGGTAAGCAATTATATAAGTATATAAGTAGCTTACATAAAAAGTCAGCTCAGAGCAATCGAGGGGCTAACAAGCGAAAGAAAGGGGAAAGGCCTCAAGTACAGAGGACAACTTGAACATGCCTAAGAATTCTAGTATTAATTTTCTTGAAAGCATTGTTATTACCCACACTTTACTTGCAATTTCAATATTCAGTATAGCTCTGAATGAAATCAGAAAAGAGCATTGAGTATTCTACAACGCAAAATAATTATGATAAATGACTAAAATGGAGAGAATAGATCTTTTCAAGAAGAAGCTATTCAGACTAATAGTGCTGATCTAATAACGTTCGTAGCATTCAGGCAAGATGAAGGAGCCGAACTGATGCTCGAGGCCTCGGGATGGCTTATTTGTGCTGTCACTCATTCTTTTTCTTCCTTCTTCCTCTCTCACTCTCATTATGTTACTCCCTGTCCCTCTGAGTGTATTTGTCCAGTTTTCTCTCTCTTTGTTGTTACTTTGGATTTGTCCCTTTGCCTCCTACTTTGTGTCTCCATCTCTGTCTCTCTGTCCCTGTCTCTCTCTTTTTCTCTCTCTCTGTCCACTCCCACCTCTCAAACAGACATTACAAGTCCATCTGGAGTTATTTAAAGCCTACTCAGAATGAAAAACTTATTAGTTCATAAACCAATTCCACAAACATGTGCACCTTTTTAGTAATGAAGTACCAGCTTCAAGCAATACTGGAAAATGGTCATCAAAGTTCTCAGCTCTGTTACTATTGAGCTGTATGACTGAGTAGGTCACTAACCCTCTTGAGACCTCAGCTTCCTTATCTAAAACAAGATGGGTGGAATGACTCCTTCTAAAGTCTAGTTAAAATCTAAAACTTGATTGTCATTCTGTGGTTCCAGGTCACTTAAGGGCTTTGGACTTTGTGTCCTTTTCTAGAAAATAAGCAGAATGGGGTGAAGAAGCAGTGATGACATGTATCTCCCTCCATCAAGTGGAATACTAAGATACGAGGGGATGCTGCACATCTATGTGATTGTCAATTGAATCAAGTTAGTTGATTCTGCTTAATAGTTTTCAGGCTGGGGCTTGCTCTGGCTGCCATTACAATGAAAAGTTCCCTGGATTGAGATTGGGAAAGGGTAGTTGGTTGTTATGGGGTATTACTGTGTTGCAAGAGACAGTACAATGAATACAGAAATACATGGAGAGACAGAAATGAACTGATGCAGCCTTAAACAAATAGAACACGATGAAACCTTATTGACCAAGCTTGGCCTCAAATGAAGAGAGAGGAGAAGCTACCTTTTCTTCCTTGTTTGCTGAAGTAGGAGATTATGAGGACATATAATGCCTATTTTTGGTATGTTAGTTTGGAGGACATTTTTTCTTTCTTCCTCTATAAATAAAACAATTATTATAAGAGATAGATCTTTGGGGAAAAGAGAGAAACCGATACAGTGAGAGAGGAAGTGATTTTTAAAAATTAAAAATGGGTTTTAAATGACATAAGGCCTCAGTGGCACCAACCAAACTTAAAATAAATTAAAACAAGGGCTTTGGACTAGATCGTATCTAATGTCCTCTCTACTTATAAAATTCCGGGACATTTCTAAGATTTGGAGAAGGGGAAGATTTAACACAAAGAAAAATCTCACTCAGAAGAGATATAATCATTTGCTTATTTTAATTTACTTCCTGCTTTCTAATTATCTAACCCCCTTATCACGTTACATAGCCAAACAGCAGGAATACAAATAAAATTCAGTTGATTTAAAACGCATATTAAAAAAAAAATAAAATAAAATAAAATAAAATGCATATTAAAAAAAAAAAATAAAAATAAAATGCATATTAAAAAATTAAAGGCATTTTTTCTGGAAAAAAGTAAACTATGTATGACGGAAGAGTGGAGCAAAGCCTCTCCCAGCGGGAGGTGAAGTAACAGATAGCCTAAAGCTCTGCCAATTAGCCGACGAGTCTATTCTGCGTTGGACACTGGGCTAAATTAGGGATCCAGATTTTTTAAATTCTCTGAAAGTCTTTGACCTGACTCAGAAATGATCTCTTCCCATTGAGAAAGAACAGTGCTGAGTCTCTACCAGTTCCAACATATGGGTTGTCCTTAGGAAGCATCTGAGTAGCCTGAGGTCAAAACATGCCATAGAGGAGATGGTTTCCAAAGAGAAGAAGCCAGAAGCAAAGTCCCCCTGAGCCAGAAGGAAATGGCAGGTGTCCAGCATGACAACCATTGACAAAGGAACATCAACAAAGAAAAAACAGTGGAACAAATTGAGGTGAGAGTTGCTATTCTTAAGGTTTTACATACAAATATGCACACGCACTTACACGTGCATACACACACACACACACAACATAAGAGAATTCTGCAGGGGACCCAAAATTGAGTAGTACATGGGAGCTTGAAGACTAGTATTAATTGCATGGTAAGGACATTTCAGTTTGAATATTTGTGCAAGAAAAATAATTGCTGAGTTGTACAAGGTTGTTTAAAAGTAACAAAGCACTTAGCACATATTGTCTTGGGATGATCCACATAACAACCTCAGGAAGTAGGAACTGTAGGCATTACTGTTCTCACTTAGCAGAATGGAAATTGAGACATCTAAACATCGGAAACTAAGCATCTGAAAACAGGACTTCAACTCCTGTTCAACATACAATTCACAAGACCAAGGGATCACATTTTGGTGACATCTATGGATGCTTTCTTTAAAAAATGATTTTGAATAATTTAGTGAAATGGCAATTTATCTGCTAGAAGGTAGTAGAAATAAAGGTGCACCTTTTTCCCATCTAAGTTCATGGGCTCTCTGAAATCTGTCCATAGATCAGCGGACCCCAGGTTAATGTGTATTCATGCACTGGATCATGCACTTCTGGGAAATATATAGAAATTAGGAGACCAAGTCATGCCACTGCCACAAAGTAGCTACACATGCTATATGCACTCCTTAGATTTCAGTTTCCCAGCCTATAAAATGAAGTGTATGGACAGTACAAGAACAGAAAGTGAGCTTGATGTGGGAGTCAAAGACCTGAGGTTCAGATCCTCACTTCATCACTCGCTTGCCATGAGATTGTGAATTCCTCTATGGCAGGGGGTGTCTTTGGTGTCTCTTTGTGTGCCCAGCACTTACCACAATGCCCGTACATGGTAAGCACTTGATCAACATCAGTTACTGACTAGTGCTGATTTATCACTCTTGTTGCCATGTTATTATAGTTGGGCTTTATCAGATGGAGATGGGGAAGGAGGACTGACTGGCCGAGAGACGGAAGGTGAAGTGCAAGCTATTATCCATCTATGTATCTATCATCTATTTTGGCAGAGAGCCACAACTACGTAAAATAAAATTAATTAATAATTAATTAACAGTCTGGAGTAAATGTTTCCAACTCTAAACCAACTAATCAATAATCACAAACATTAATTTAGCACTACCTATATTGCAGACACTGTACTAAGCACCAGGGACACACAAAAAAAGTAAATACAGTTCCTACCCTTGGGGAGTTTACATTCTAATTGAGTGGGAAGAAGTGCGACTAGAAAGGATTTGGCAGAAGGGAAAGTGTAAACTGAGTCTTGAAAGAAACCAGGAGTTCTAAGAAGCAGAGCTGAGGACAGAGAGCCTTCCAAGGATGGGGAATAGCTAGAGTAAAGACCCAGGAATGGGAGATGGGTGCCCTGTACAAGAAACACCAAGCAGATTAATTCACATTGATCAGAGTGCATGAAGGGTGTAAGGTATAAGAAGACTAGTTAGTTAGGAAAGAGTCAGCTTGAGAAGAGCTTTATTGTTAAGTGATTGGTTATCTTTATGATCTAAATCTTTCATTATTGTAAGGGGCTGCTTTTGTACACAGAAACACATTGGCAGGTATTAATAGTTAGTGAAGTAAAAAGGGCCACAAAGCAAAGCCTCACAAAAAAAAAAAACTGAATTAGACATTAAGCCCAACAAGAATGCCTAAATTGTAAAATAATTTTTAAAAGTTCCAAAAGAGCTTAAAAATGTTATTTTGAAAATCAAATAAGAATGGTCAAGGAAAAATTAAGTAAAGAAATGAAAGCAAAGGAAGACAATTAACAGTTTGGTAAAAGAAGCACAAAAATGTGAAGAAACTATCTTAAAAAACATAAGTGACCAAATGGAAAAATAGATACAAAATTTCACAGATGAAAATAATTCCTTAAAAAGCAGATCTGACCAAATGGGGGAAAAGCACAAAAACTCACTGAAGAAAATTATTCATTAAAAATTGGAATTGGGAAACTGGAAGCTAATGACTTTATAACTTATCAAGAAACAGTAAAACAAAATTAAAGAAGCATGGGAGAAATGTACCTTTCAGATCTATGAATAAGGGAAGAGTGTATGACCAAACAAGAGATAAAGAGGATGACAGAAAGTAAAATTGATCATTTCGATTCCATGAAATTAAAAAGCTTTTACAAAAACAAAACTAATGCAGCCAGAATTAGAAGCAAAAGAGAGGGGGAGATTGCAGGAAGTTTCTTTATAGGTTTTATTTTTGAAATATATAGGGATCTGAGCAAAATTTATAAAGAAGAAAAAGAAGAAGAAGAGCCATCTCCAATGTTATTAAACGGTCAAAGGATATGAACAGTTTTCAGTTGTCAATAGCCACATAAAAAAAGCTGTTCTAAATCACTAGTGATTAGAGAAACACAAATTACAACAACTCTAAGGGAACACCCCACACTTATCAAACTGCTCCACATGACAAAAAAGGAAAATAATAAAAGCTGGAGTGCTTGATGTGGAAAAAAATGGGACACTAATGACCCTGCTGGTAGAATTGTGAACAAATAAAACCATCTGGAAAACAATTTGGAACTACACTCAAAAGGCTTATAAAACTGCCCATACCCTTTCACCCAGAAATACTAATATTAGGTCTGTATTACAAAAAGATCAAAGAAAAGGGAAAATGATCCCTTTTACAGCAGCTCTTTACGTGTTGGCAAAATATTGGTTGGGTGGTTGTTGTCCTTCGTTCTTGAAGAGGAGCAAAATAACATCACCATGATAAAGTGAAGTTTCAGTGTGTACAACAGTGGTTGATCAGACCAATATGAGCACAGAATTCTCTACCACTGATTGGGCACAGATAATCCATGTGCAGATTTGGGTGATTACTCCAAATTTGTGTATCCTGTGTTTCTTTTGTGCTGTTTGAATTCTACTTTGCTCGTAGAGCACAGAACCTTTTCTGATGTCATTCTGAGCAGTCCTGTGCCAGTGTCTCCCAGGTCCCACAACCAAATCCAAAGTTCTTGAGAGAGAGAGACCTTGAGAGTGTCCTTGTATCACTTCTTCTGATGACCATGTGATCGTCTGTCCCATGCAAGTTTTCCATAAAATATTAGAAATTGAGGTGATGCCCATTAATCAAAGAATGGCTGAACAAGTGGTGATATTTGATTGTGATGGAATACTATAAAGATGAGAAGAATTCTTTCAGAAAGGCCTGGGAAGACGTACATTAACTCATGGAAAGTGAAGTGAGCAGAATAGACGATCATTGTACATAATAACAGCAATATTGTAAAGTTGATCAAATGTGAAAGACTTAGCTACTTTGATCAAGACAATGATCCAGGAGAATTCCAAAGAATGCATGATTAAAGATATCCCACCTTCAGAGAACTGATTATCCCTAAGTGCCAATTGAAACATACTTTTTTTCCTTTTTTTTTTTTGGTCTTTGTTGTTTTTTGCAACATGGCTAATAAGGAAATATGCATTGCATGACTTCACATGCATAATCAATTTCACATTCCTTGCTTTCTCAAGGAAAGGGGAGGGACATAATTTGAAATTCAAAATTTTTTTAAATGCTATGTTTTTTACATGTAATTGGGAATTGTTTATTGAAATTTTGTATGTATATATGCATATACATATATATGAAAAAATTAAAGAATAGATTGAGGAGAGATGATAATTATTGTACTACCTGAAAGCCATGAATAAAAACATGCTGAGATATAATGTTTCAATCAATTATAAAGAAAAAAACTGCCCAGATTGCTTAGAATCAGAGAACAAAATAGCCATTGAAGGAATCCATCAAAAATAGTCATTGACCCTTTGTCCTTGTATACCTTCTCCTAGCTCACAAAAGATAAGGGGAAGAATGAATAAGGGAAGATTTTGCAAGCTGTGGAATTCACTGAGGTTACCTCAGGAGCCTCTGGAGTCAAGGGTGAGAAGAGAGAATGCTGGAGATTGGCACATGAATCACTGACCACCCTATGATGAGGCATCTCTAATTAGGCGTGGACCATACTCCCTTATGACTTTAGGGATATTCTCTAAGTCATGGTGCTTCAGGTCATTTCATGACCCTCACAGTTTTACAAGGTCTATGTCAGAACTTTTTTCTCTTTGGCCCATTTAACTGCAATGCCAGTTCCGACATAGCACCTGCTCCCTTCCAACAGATAGGGAAAATGACATGGAATGTAGACTGACTGTCTCCACTGGACACCCAAGAAAGCAGCAGAATTCACTAAAAACATACATTGTCTCCCAATTCCTTATGAAGACTAATACCGTGCTTGAGCTAGGGTTCAGTGAAGAAAATGTATTGGAAAATCCACTACATATAACCATGGACTTTTGAGAGAGAGAGAGAGAGACAGACAGACAGACAGACAGACAGAGGGAGACAGAGAGAGAGACAGAGAGACAGAGACAGAGAATCATTAGAACATCTAGGATTTCTAGATAGCAGCCATTAAGAACTGTGGACAAGTCACTTAACTTCTCTAGATATCAGTTGCCTCATATACAGATACAGAATAGAATCACTGAATCTCAGAGTTGGAATGGATCTTAAAGAACATCTAGTCCAAATCATACTGAACAGTATATAACGTCCATAACATGACTGAAAAGTGGCCATCTAACCTTTCTTTGAAGATAACCCCTGAATGGGAGCTCATCACCTTCTGAAGACCATCCCATTTATGGATGGCTTTAATTGTTTAAAACAAAGTTCCAGACATCAAGGCTCAATTTGCCTCTTTGCAGCTTCCGTTCATTCCTCTTTATTCTGTCTTTTGGACCAAGTAGAACAAGTATTTCCTCTTCTACATAACAAACCTTGTACTAGGAAAAAGCAAACATGTTCCTACTCCTCTTTTGAAGCTTTTGAAATGTGAATGTTTCACATTAGTATAATGATTTTTATCTAAAAATTTTATTTTATTTTTTAAAAAAAAGTCACAATAAATCTGTTCTTATGTATCTATGATGATTCAGGAATCTTTGTTTGAATGACTTCCACTTCCATGAATTAAATACTTAATGGTGTCACTGTATTTATTTCATAACTTTGCTTTTGCAGTGGGAAATTAGATTCTTAGTCAGCAAAGGAAACTGAGTTAAGATAAAGTCAGAACTTAACTGTGAAATGTTGCATTTTATAGAAGCATATAAAAAGCTTGAAGCTTTAACAGGACTTTCAGTTGCTTCTGATCTACAGAAAAAATCAGTCAGTCTGCTGCCTTTGGCCCTCACAGCCATAATTCTTAACACTCGGAAGGATGTGGAGACAGGAAAGAGTAGTCTTGATTTTCTTCCTTATTCTTATCCTGAACTATGACTCTTCCACCTCTATGACTCTGTAATCTCTTCTAGTTTCTGAGAGGCTTATACAGTGAATACCAGGTGATTCAGTTTGTTAAAATAGTCAATATATACAATAGCAGAATTTTTTAATTCTTGAAACTCAATTTTGAAAAATAATTTTAATGAAATTTTAATTTACAGACATAGAAAGTACTCAAAAAATTTGTTAGAGTGCAAATAGGACAAAGGTCATTAACCCCCTTGAGTCTTTTTCTCCTACATATGAGACAATCCTAGACTGCTATTAAGTTTTATGGAAGTAGAAAAGAATTTAAAGGAGTTTTTCCACTTTGAGTAAAGCAAGAGTTCACACTGAGACAAGTCTGCATGTCAACAGGAGAATAGGAGTTCAAAATGACAAACTTAAAGGTCAGAGGACTTTTCTAGGTTGTTGGGTAAGTGAAACTAGTTGGGATCTAAATTTCCAAACAATTGAAAAACGAGTTTTTTGAGTTTGAGGCCCTGAGTTGTTACAGTAGTTACAGAAGAAGCTGCATCACAGCTTCGGACCAGCAAGTGGCAGCAGAGAGCAGCACCACTTTAACAGAGGAAGCTAGGGAGGGCACTGTGATCATAGGATATAAGTATTTTCCAACATCAAAGGCCTGGGTTGTCCTGGTCACATGCATTTCCCACACATATATTATATTCCATGGTTATATGTGTCCCTTGTGTGGGTCTTCCTCTTCCTTACCCACACCTTCTAACCCTTCCCTGCATACTCCTTGTGACTGGAGAAGATCATACTCAATATGTATGGAGAGCTTTCTTTTCACTTGTTTCACTATAATGTTGTATAAATGTTTTGTTTTGTTCTGTTGCTTTGAACTAATACATCCTCTCTTTGGCCTAATAAAAGGAAACACAACAATGGGGGCTCATGTATTATGACAGAGAGAATGATGACTCATAAAATATCTGTAACAGGGATCTGCTGAGGAATTCCATGAAGGCTACAGACTTAACCTATTGTAAAATGCCATTATATACATATATGTATGTATGACAAGGGATTCCAAAGAGTTGGGAATCATATACAAATATAAGGAAATAAGTAGAAGATATTATCTACTCAGAAGAATGGGATGCCTCCCAGTGACTCATGGGACTACGATCCTCTTCTATGAACATTCCAAGGAGTGTTAAGGATACTCCTTTATCAACAGCTGATCATTGTATAACCGTTAAATTTCATTCAGGAGAGTAAATAAATCACATTGCTAACCTGAGATAAAACTCTACCATTATCCCCATTTTACAGAGGAGAAAGCTGATGCAAACAGAGTTTAAGTGACTTGTCCAGATCTGAAGGTAGATTTACGCTCTGTTCTTGTTGATCCCAGACCTGATCCATTGCACTCTACAAAAAGCGCAAAACTTTGAGCACACTCTCTATGGATGTAAAATGGGTTTACTGATCAACCTATTCCAGTCCTCAGCAATTTTAGAGAAGGTTAGAAAAAGGGGACTAGGCTGGGTATCATTATGAACACGTCACCAAGTGAGTTATGCTTCTCACTTCTGTTTTCCCTGAAATGGGATGACCTCAGGAAGTAAAAAAAAAAAAAAAAAAAAAAAGACTTGGAACTATTGCAAACAGTCTTCCTTCAAGCCTCATCTCAATGATCACTCTCTACATGAAACTTTTTCTGGGCATCTCAGCTTTGCCCCAGATTACAGTGTAAAATTTATTTGTATTTACATTGTAGATAATTATATACATATTTCTTATGTGCTCTTTTAGAATGTAAATTTATTTAAAATAAGAATTGCTTCATTCAGTGTATTTGTATTTCCAGCATTGTGCCTGGTATCTGACCCATAATATTCATTAGTTGGTTGGTTGATTGATTAGCATAGCCATTCCCACTGAAAAGGAAATTCAGGGATATTCCTAATTGAGATAATCTGTGTGTGGGCATCAGAAGACTAAAACTGTTCTATTATTTTGTTATAAGGGCTAGGCACCTGTTGGATGTGCCCAATTTCACTGTCAATCAGCACCTCTTCTGAAACCAGTGCAAATTTAGATGGTCTATGTGAGAACAAAGCAGATAACTAAAAAATAACAGGAGAAATTATGGTCTCCAATTGTTCTAAACTGGCTCAAAGCAGGAAGACCTAAGACATTGTCATCCTGGAAACCATTAAATTTACCTGAATTTCAAAATTCTCAGTCAAAGATATTCCAATAAGTTTCAAATAAGCAGTCCAACTTCAGGACACTCATTGGACGCAAAACAAGTTTCTGATGCTTCATAGGCTCAATTCCACCCATGATTATAGTCATGTTGGAATGAAATCATCTCATATAATTAAGGGAGCATAAAATCATTTTTTTAAGCTCCCTTCAGATAGGCTTCTCTTTGTAATCTTTTCTAATATGTTACCTCATATGGCCCTTCCATAGAATAAAAAATTTATGTTGCCTGACTTTAAAAAAAAAGAAACTGGGTGTGGTATAGCTTTTCTTTCTCCCTGAAGAAAAATACAGAAAAAATGGTAAGACCTCTTGGGAGCTTATGAACAAATATGGAAGTATAAAGCAATCAAAATAAACCATAAGCTGTGTCATACAAGGGAACTGAACTTGAGTTCATTGTAATTCTAGGGTCCTTCTCTTCCAAAGAAGACTGTGGTAATATTACCCGAAGGTTTAAACTCCTTTGAAAGGTAAACATACTCCAAAGTTTGCTGAACAAGCAAACTCCTCATCAGACCCTCACTGCTCAAGTAAATGTTGTTTCTTTTCAAGTGGGCTACCACCCAGAAACAACATGGACTGTCCCCTGCTTTCTTCAAGGTGTATACTACATCAGAAAATCCTTTCTGTAGAAGAATTGATACCCAAAATCTTGAACAAAGCACCTCTTTAATTTTGGATGTGACATGACCCAAATCTCAAAGTTGATGATACCCAGGAAATTTGTGCTAGGAGACGAAATTCTGGTATCATGCTGCCTAGAGAACTCCCTTCTTTTCTACGCAGAGGTTTGGAGTTTAGGAATTGCATCTTTGAACTCTCCTCTCAGATCACACAAAAGCACAAATCACCCCATGCCATGTGCTTTTGCTGTAGTTTGACTTGGCTGTGCATGATGGGAAATGAAAGGGGAAGAGAAATTTGTCTCTGGACTTTCTACACTCTAGAAAAAACTCAAGGGAAAAGACAAAATAATTATTCCCCAAGAAGCCTCAGAGAATGACTAGCTACCTATTATAGGCTAGAAAGAGATAGAGGTTACTTATCTAAAAAAAATAAAATGAAAAAACAGGTACCTAAAAAATCCCAACTCTCATTTGACTCAAGGCTTTATCAGCAAAGGAAAATTTTAAAGGAAGAGGAGTAAAATACATATGTTGCCATTTTCCCAGTGTATCTTTAACTGCTTGAAAAACTCAGCACATCACATTAAATGGTTGATGGCAGGCAAGCCTTAAATGCTCAATAAAAGCCCTGGTCACTGTAAAGGTAGCATTTTACTGTTGTCCAGCTAAACTGACTTTCAAAGTCATTTGCAAGGCTATGTCTATGTCCTGTCCTGAGAGCTGGGTGTTCATTCTATTTGTCAGCATCTGACTACACCTTCCATTCTGTGGTCCTGCTTCAGGCCCTGACAGCTCCTGTCATCAGACTTAATGGCCCCCTCCAGACAAAGACCTGGCTGACTAACCAGCTCTTTTATTTAAAATCACCCAAACAAACCACCCACTAGCCATCGCTCCTCCCCGCAGGCCATTGAAAAGGCTTCCACTGAGTTCTAGAAAGTGCTCTTGGGAAACAGAAATTACCTACATACTATTTGCTTCTCTGAGCTTGAGGATATCCTGTAAAATCGGGGAATTTCTTTCCCTTATAAAACAAGTTTCACTTGAGGATTCCTCCCTCCCTCCCTTGCTCCCTCTTCAGTGAAAGTTCCCAGAAAGAAGGAAGAAACTGGTCTAATAGAAAGGCCTGGTCTATGGTTTCATTGTTATATGGAAGTTGAAGATGAGAAAACTTCCTCTACCAATGCAACACCTTCTCTGCAATACAGAATCTTAGAGAATTACCTAGAGAATAACAAGCAAGCAAGTTTTTCTCGAGCATTTAATATGTGCTATGCATTATGCTAGATTCTGGGAATATTGATACAGCCAAAGGTCAGTCCCTCTCCTGAAGGAACTTACATCCTATTGGGAACGGGAGAGAAGTCTGTTACAGCCTAGGGAGAAATGGCTAGAGGCTGTTCATAATAATAACTGGTACTAACAGAATAATCACTTTTATTTGGTACAAGAAGAACTTTACAGACAAATGAAGATTTTCAAAGAAGCAAAGTATGATAAATGAGTTGCCATCTTTCATCAGAATTAAATGACCGGGGTATCTGTAGCTCTTTGTAAAATCCTATATGTTGACGTGACTAGCTTGAGTGCCCTCCTTAAATGGAGGTCCTAGGAGGAGCTATCCAATCAGATGAATAGCTGCAGGGTGGGAGGGTATTTCCAAGATATGTATTCCAGGGCTGCAGTAATCTTCCAAGACGAAGAGGTTTCTGGAGCATGATAGAGAAGCCTGGTTCACACTGCCATTTTAGGTCAAAAGGGCAACTTGAAGGCAGATCTTTCCAACTCCAAGACCAGCTCTCTATCAAGTACTCCATGGATACCTCTGGGTAGAAAAAGTACTGTATGAAAATCAAATAACCTGGGGAATGGAAAAGGCCCTGGATTTAGTGATAGATGATAGATGATCTTTGTTCAAATCTCTTCCTACCTGACTGTTCTAAGTTCAAAGTCACTTTCACTTTTGAGCCTCATCTTCCTCATCTGTGGTTGGACCCCATAAACACTAAGTTTCCTTCCAGATCAAAATCTATGAGTCTTCTTCTCACCAACTCTATATTCCTTGCAAAATTCCTTCCTGTCCCTGTAGCTCAATTTCCTAATCATTAAAAGTGAAATTATCATGCCATGTCATAAAAATGAAATGAGAAAATATATGTCAGGTGTTTTGCAAGTTATACAAGTGTGAGTGATTATTATTGGACTCCTCTGCCTTGCACAATATAAATGTTTGCCTAACTTGACTTTGTCAAAGAGTATTGATTCCAAAGAAGGCATTTCCAGTTATCATGAACCATTTGGATTCTCTTACAACACTGACATCATTTGGTCTGAAACCTCATTTCCTAAAGTTCAGTTCCTGGAGTCAAGAGAAAAACCTCAGGTCTAACATGCCTTTGATTTCTCCCTGGAATCTCCTATCAATGTAATGACATTTGGTAATACCACTGGAAATGGTGTGTAGATGCATAGAACCTTTGACAGCCAAGCATATGGATTAGAATTTCTACAATCTTCTCTGCCCTCAGAAGTTTCAAAGGTCAGTGGAAACTCGATTAAGAATTCCTATTGTGCTTGTTTACCTTAATGTCACAATGAGCCATCTCCAAAGCATGGGAGGGTAAAAAGAACAAAGTGCTTAATGGTGGTGAGGGAAGGAATCTGCATAGGACTTCTTGCCCTTACTTTCCCCACAATATGCTTAGAGTTATTAATGAAGAACTATTGCCACAGATTTAATGAAGAAAATGCTGAATCTTCAACAAACAAGAAAACTGAAGACAAGAGGAGAAGCCCATTTTCACACAGGTAGAATGACCAAAACTGCAACAAATGAGCATCATAGATTTAGGGCTCCAATGAACCTTTGAGGTAATCTAACCCATCCTCCTCATTTGACAGGTGAGAAAATAAGTCCCAGAGAGATTTTTTTTCTCAAGCAGGAAGTGGAAGATGTAGAGAATGCAAACACTTCATCATCCCTCAGCCACTCACATTTATCTTTCTATATTCATCTTTACAGTTTTGACTTGGCTCTGGCCTCTTTAAATGGGGATGCTTAACATTCCACTATTCTATTAGAGGAATTCCTAATAATTCCTCATTCCACTCCAGGCTGAACTGGGGACTTCCTTTATCATGCTCCAGCTTTTCATTTTGAAATCAGTTAAATCACATATTGGAAGTACAATCCACTCAACCCAACCCTCTTCCTCCTTGGTCTTTCCCTTTCATTGGATGACCCCTCCTACAATGTCCATTTAAGGAGGGTACCCAAGCCAACCAGTTCTCATTCCTCTCCAGACTACTACATTTTTTACTTTACTATAAACCATCCCTTCTTGATCTTCACCCCTCATCCCATTTATAACTTTCTTTTATGTTTTGTCTTCCCCTCCACACATATGCATACACTCCCTTTAAAATGTAGGTTCTTTAAGGGAAGTTTTGTTCCACTTGTGCTTGTATTCCCAGAACTTAATAAATGACAGTTAACTGACTTTGAGTGCCTAAGGTCTATTTTTCCCTTTATAACATTACATGCAGTATTGCATAGTATTCTTGGGCGTTAAGCCTTTTTATTTTGGATCATCATGTAACAGTTGCTCTCTTTTATTATGGTTAAAATGCAGTCTTATAAGATTGCTTGACAATGTAACTCTTTCAGACTACTCTGTATTATTTCTTTAACACAGAAACTCCATATTTTGGCTATGACATTTCTGGTTGTTTTAATTTTAGAATTTCTTTCAGTGGGTGATAGGTGAAATCTTTTAGTTCTACAAGATCTAGGCAGTTTTATTTTGATTTATTGAAATATGTTGCCTGTGTTTTTGATTTGGTCATGGTTTTCAAGGGAGGTGAATTTTGTTTTAATGAAAGATGATATGACTGAATCACAATCACAAGTGGAGACTCAGAATTTTCTTGTTGTTGCATAGTGACATATGCTAATAAGGAACTGGTTGTGACAGGATTGAATAAAGTTGTAATTGTCATTTCTAATGACTCCCATATTCAAGTATTTAAATTTTCATTTTGAGGCAGAGCAAAAATGGTGATGTAGAAGCAGGGACATACTTGAGCTCTCAAAAAACCTGTAAGAAAT
Source organism: Notamacropus eugenii (assembly GCF_028372415.1). Lineage (NCBI taxonomy): Eukaryota > Metazoa > Chordata > Mammalia > Diprotodontia > Macropodidae > Notamacropus > Notamacropus eugenii. Next base: position 160,952,454 of record NC_092878.1, read on the forward strand.
ATCTCTGAACAAATTCTAGAGCAGCAGAAGGCACAAAATGATAGACTGAAGGAAATTTCCAGCCCAAGACAATCTGGAAGGTAGATAAACAGGGTGTATCGCACCTGCTGGGGAGCAGAGCACAGCATGGCATGGGGCTATGGATGAAGCTTGAGCAAGCATTAGGGGATGGAATCGCTGGCAACTGTTGTGGTTTTCAGACTTCTCAAGGGACAAATGCCAGATGACTTCAAAAGTCAGTGGGAAGAGTCTCTCACCTGACTGGGAGGGGAGCATGGTCTGGTCCCAGCCCCAGGGTGGTGACAGTCATTGCTGAAGTGATAGCTGCTTCTGGAATTCTCCACTTAACAAAATGCTCAAAAGGCAAGTAACTGCCTGGGAAAATGAGCAACTGGGGGGAGGTGCAGGGGGGAACAGACTATAGATTCTGACTTTCTCAGTGAAAAGGTATTTTCTCTTTTTTCCAATTGATTTATTTATTTTTAGTTTTCATCATTCATTTCCATAAGATTTTGAGTTTCAAATTTTTCCCCATTTCTCCCCTCTCCACCCCAAAACACCATGCATTCTGATTATCCCTTCCCCCAATCTACTTCCTTTCTATCACACCCCTCCCTTCTCTTACCCCCATCTTCTCTCTTTTTTTGTAGGGTAACATAGATTTCTCTACCTCATTATCTGTATTTCTTATTTTCCATTACAGGCAAAAATAATTCTCAACATTTGTTCCTAAAATTCTGAGTTCCAAATTCTCTCCCTTTTTCCCTCCCCACCCATCCCCACTGAGAAAACAAGGAATTCAATATAGTCTATATATGCATAGTTTTGCTAAAGACTTCCATAATAGTCATGTTGTGAAAGACTAACTATATTTCCCTCCATCCTATCCTGCCCCCCATTTATTCTCTTCTCTCTTTTGACCTTACTACTCCCCAAAAGTGTTTACTGTTAATTACCTCCCTCCTCTCATTTTCCCTCCCTTCTATCACCCCCACACACACTCCACTTATCCCAGTCTCCTCTGCTTTCCTGTAGTGTAAGATAGATTTTCATACCAAATCGAGTTATTCTCTCATTAAGCCAAATGTGATGAGAGTAAACTTTACTTTTTTTCTCTTGCCTCCCCACTTTCTCCTACATTGAAATAACTTTTTCTTGCCTTTTTTATGAGAGATAATTTGCCCCACTCCACTTCTCCCTTTCTCCTCTCATTATATTCCTCTCTCACGCCTTAATATTATTTTTAGATATCATCCCTTGCTATTCAACTCACTCTGTACCCTCTGTCTATGGTGCGTTTGTGTGTGTGTGTGTGTGTGTGTGTGTGTAATCCCTCCAACTACCCAAATACCGAGAAAAGTTTCAAGAGTTACAAATATTATCTTTCCATGTAAGAATGTAAATAGTTCAACTTTAGTAAGTCCCTTATGATTTCTCTTTCCTGTTTACCTTTTCATGGTCTCTTGATGCTTGTGTTTGCAAGTCAGCTTTTCTATTCAGCTCTGGTCTTTTCATCAAGAATGCTTGAAAGTCCTCTATTTTATTGAAAGATCATATTTTCCCTTGAAGTGTTACACTCAGTTTTGCTGGGTAGGTGATTCTTGGTTTTAATCCTAGTTACTTTGACTTCTGGAATATCATATTCCAAGCCCTTCAATCCCTTAATGTGGAAGCTGCTAGATTCTGTGTTGTACTGGTTGTATTTCCACAATACTCAAATTGTTTCTTTCTGGTTGGTTGCAATATTTTCTCTTTGACCTGGGAACTCTGGAGTTTGGCTACAATGTTCCTAGGAGTTTTTGGGGGGGAATCTCTTTCAGGAGGTGAACAGTGAATTCTTTCAATATTTTATTTTACCCTCTGGTTCTAGAATATGAGGGCAATTTTTCCTTGACAATTTGATTAAAGATAATGCTAGGTTCATTTTTTGATCATGGCTTTCAGTTAGTCCCATAATTTTTAAATTGTCTCTCCTGGATCTCTTTTCCAGGTCAGTTCTTTTTAAAAATGAGATATTTCACAATGTCTTCTATTTTTTTCATTCCTTTGGTTTTGTTTTCTAATTTCTTGGTTTCTCATAAAGTCATTAGCTTCCATCTGCTCCATTATATTTTTTAAAGAACTATTTTATTCATTGAGCTTTTGAACCTCCTTTTCCATTTGGTTAATTCTGCTTTTTAAAGCATTCCTTTCCTCATTGACTTTTTGGGTCTCTTTTGCCATTTGCATTAGTCTGTTTTTTAAAGATGTTAATGTTTTTGGCATTTTTTGGGGTCTCCTTTAGCAAGCTGTTGACTCACTTTTCATGATTTTCTTTCATCTCTCTCATTTCTCTTCCCAATTTTTCCTCCACCTCTCTTACTTGATTTTCAAAATCCTTTTTGAGCTCTTCCATGACCTTATGCCACTACATATTTATTTTGCAGGTTTTGGATGCAGAAGCCTTGACTTTTATATCTTCCTCTGATGGTAAGCATTGTTCTTCCTCATCCAAAAGGATGGAAGAAAATACCTGCTCACCAAGACAGTATTTTGTTGTCTTATTTCCCTTTTGGGGGCATTTTCCCAGTCAATGACTTGACTTTTGAGTTCTTTGTCAAGAGGAGTGTATACTCTGGGGAGCTGTAAGTTCTCAGTTCCTCCAAGGTGACACAATCAAGAGGGAGGACTTTACTACTCTCCTGACCTGCACTCCAGTCTGGGAGAAAATACAAGCACTCTTTTCTGCCCATGATCTACCAGTAGAATTCCCTCTCCATAGCCTCTACCAGCTCTCCCACAACAGCCAGAGCTCTTCCTCAACCCAGGGCCACCATTCAGAGCTGAGATCCAGATCAGCAGCTCAATTACTCCAGGGTCTTCAGGACAGGGCTCCAACAATGGACACTGCCTTCAACTGGGTCTGCCTAGGGCCAGGCTAAGGCAGGAGGATGCTGCTCACTTCTTAACCAGGTGCTTTCTCCTTGACCTTTGCAACTGCCTTTGGCATTTGTGGGTTGAAGAATCTTGGAATCACAGCTGCTGCCTGTGGCACCTTGAAGGTTGCTCCAGTCCTGTCCCTGCTGTAGTGTGGCCAAGGCTGGGTTGCACTCCACTTTGCACCCAGTGCAATAGACCTTTCCTGTTATCCTTCCAGGTTGCCTTGGGCTGGAAATCTTTCACTCTGTCATTTTGTGGCTTCTTCTGCTCTACAATTGGTTTACAGTCATTTTTACAGGTATTTTATGGACTGGGGTGGGACGACTTCTAGAGGTGCATCCTACTCTGCCATCTTGACTCTGCTCCCCCAAAAAGGTATTTTCTTACATTTTTTGTGATGAGGAAGATCAAAACATACAACCAAAGGAAGACACAAAGCCAAAGACCCTGCATCCAAAGCTTCCAAGCAAAATATGAATTTATTTCAAACCATGGAAGATCCCAAAAATAATTTTGGAGATAAAGTAAGGAAATGGAGCAAAAAATGGGAAGAAAAATGAGAGTGATGCAAGAACATCACAAGTCAATAGTTTGCTAAAGGAGATCCAAAAAATATTGAAGAAAATAACAGCTTTAAAATTACACTAACATAAATGGCAATAGAGGATAAAAAAATCAATGAGAAGAATGCCTTAAAATGCAGAATGGGTCAAATGCAAAAAGAGATTCAAAAGCTCACTGAAGAAAATAATTCCTTAAAAATTTGAATGGAATATATGGACTTCATCAGAAATCAAAAAATTATAAAACAAAATCAAAAGAATGAAAAAAATAGAAGACAATATGAAGTGTCTGATTGGAAAAACAATTGGAAAATGGATCCAGGAGGGATAATTTACAAATTATTGGACTATCTGAAACTCGTGATCAAAAAAAGAGCCGAGACATTATTTTTCAAGAAAATGTCAGGGAAAACTTCCCTGACATTCGGATATTACTGGCATTTCTCATAAGACTTAGCACTGTGTCCTGCAAAGAAAATTATAGAATATTAGGATCATGGAGTTAAAAGGAACCATCTAATCCAAACCATTCCTTTTACAGATGAGGAAATCAAGGTCCAAGGGAATTAACTGACTTTTCCCAGATTACATAGATAGCATTGACGAATCAAATTGAATTGAATTGAAAAACCTTCATGTTTCTCCAAATGAAAGAAACACAAAGATGTCAAGAGTCCCCACTTTCACTGAGGGTCCTGCATTAAAACCAAGGTTTCTCTGATGAAACTTCTTTCCTCTTACCTAAAATGTGGGCAAAATTTAATTTAAAATAATAAATAATAAAAGAAATAAAAGAAAAAGAAAAACAGAAAAAGAAAAAAGGGCCACAGGACTTGATCCTTCTCAGCTTTTTTTGATGAAGCTTGCTTCTCTCTGCCCCTACTCCAACATGCTCTAGGCCCATGACAAAACTGTCCAAGGACCTAACTGGTCCTGATTTCCCTGATGCAGCTTCCTGGTCATCCAGGGGCATAAAAAGTTCAGCTATGTGGAGTCTGTGCCTCTCAGATTTGGTGGTGGCCAAAGACCATATGAGTAGTCATCATATCCCGAAGACTTACTTACCCTAGATGCATTTCCCAATAAAGAGTTGGGAGGAGTAGGGAGCACACATCTAGAAGAACTAAGGATCACTGTCTTCTTGTTCCAAATTCTTGTTGTTAGGGCAAAGCAAACTTCTGGTTTTTTTTTAAATATTCAATACCTTGCAAGTGCCTCATTTCATTCCAACATCCAACCTGACCTAAAAGTGTGCTGGTGTTAAGAACAAGTCTCTAATAATCCCTCAAGAGTTGGGACAGTCTAAAGTAGTCTTCAAGAACCCCAGCTAAATCCTATTTATAAATCACCTAATCCTCCCCCTACAAATGCTGTGTATTTCCTTTTCTGCTCTTGGAGAAGACAATGAGCAGGAGTCCACATAGTTTATAGTTAAGACATGTGCTTGGTATAAAACTGGCCTTTATTACCAGTACTAAAGCTTCTCCTATTAAAATCCCATTCAAACTATCAACACGTTTTAAGACCATCTTCCTGGCATCTGCTCCCATTACTTCTCACCGACAAAGGCTGCAGAAGAAACATGCTGCATTATTTCTGAGCCCTCAAAGGACTACAAGTTGTGGCCTGACCTTGTTCTTTCACACACTTTCCCTCTTGGCTCTATAAATATGGGGTAATTATAAATTACCTTCAACTGTAACCATTATGAATTAATTTATCCCCTCCAATGCCTTCCCTGATACCCCTTCCCCACCTTCCAGTTAAGTCCCTTTCATGGTTACACTGTATCCATTCTATATGTATCTTACATATACCTGTGTACATGCTACTTCCCCCATCAAAATACTAACTCCATGAAGGCATAAAATACTATTGTTCCTTTTTCCCTTTGATTTATCAACATTTAACATAATATTTGACAAATAAATGTCACCTAATAAATGTTTGTTATTTGATTAATGGAAGATTATTCATAATTTGGACAATTCCCATAATTGTTCACATTATGTTATTGTCACTTAATAGTCAACAGTGTGTCTCTAAAATGGTGCATGTTCTCATGCCTTTCTGTCCCCCCTGCTCCAAAAAATATTTAATCTCATTTTCTTAGGGAAAAATGTGTAGGAATAATAATTCTCTGGGTTTCTAAAATTTGCTACATGCCTCTCTTTTTTCCTATCTCTCTCTTCCCTAGGAAATCCTAAAAATCAACCAATCATTGAGTTGTTTATCAATTTTTGTCAATTCTGGTCAATCCTGATCTAAGCTAAAAATTCTTAGAGTATACCGCAATGAACCACTTCTGAATCCATAGTGATGATGATAGAATGGTAGAAAACAGAACAGAGAATACTAAAAATAATAACCTCTGGACTACCTACAAATATTCATTTATCCATTGGTACTCTTAATAAGTAATCTTTGGCTAACCAACAATAAGTGAGGAGGAAATGGAACACACCCACATTGACATCCTCACTCCATGTGAAACCAGGGTGTAGAAAGAAGTTACAGGCAAATGGAAAGACAATTCATAGGTTCTACTTTAAGAGGCAAATAGAAAGAAAAGAGAATTTGGGTTCCTTGTTTATTTAAACTCATTAATTCATAGGACATTAGCTGCTCTCATTCATCAGTTATGATACAAACATCTCATAGGATCACACATCTGCTACAAAGGATGACAAAGTAGAGAAATCTGATGAAGAGTATGACAAAATCCCTTCAACCTAAGTGAATATCTCAATTAATAGTCAATGACTTCAATAAGGAACATATAGGGAAGGATGGGGAAAACAATAAAACTTGTTCTAGAAAATAAGGTATGAGATCAAAAAATGAAAAAGAAAAAAGGCTTGTAGAGGACACAGAAAATTCATGCTATTTTTTCTTTCAGAAAAGTAAAAAAAATTCTTAATAAAGCTTGCCCCAAACAATATTATTTTGAAAGAAAAACAAAAGAGAAAGGAGAAAGAAAAGAAGGGGGAAGGGAAAGGGAAAAGAGTGAAGAAGGAAGAGATGGAAGGGGGGAAAGGAGGGGAGGGTACTCTCCAGATGATCATCTGCCACTTCCTGGCATATGGTAAGCTCTTAATAAGTATTTATTTACTAACTGACTACATGTTCCTTGAAAAAAATAGGAAAAAACTGAAAGAATAGAAATAATGTTCTAAGGAGCAGATGAAAAAAGAAGAAATATACAATGACCCCTCCAAAAATATTACACTTTTGAAGTTGATACTCAACATAAGCAAAGTCATAGTAATAAAGCAGCCTGCTTCCTTTATGAATTCAAATCAACGTGTTCAAATAAATTACATCATTGGACCCTGGAAACACTGGGAAATATGATGGTTGAACTAAGCTCAGTAATATGTGAAAAAATTATGGACAAGTGGAAAGGCAAATATTATCCCATTTTTCAGAAAAGTGAAGAGTAGGAAACCAGTAAATTCTTTAGGGCAATGAGTTTACTTTTGGTTCTTGAGAAACTTTTACAACAAATCATTCAGGAGATAAATGATGCACATCTAGAATGGAAAGTGGAGATTACAAAGATTCCTTCAAGAAGGAGTAATTATCGTTTAGTCTTACGTCCTTTACTTTTTACAGGACTACTAAACTGATACATGAGGGAAGTCTGTGGCTATTGTTGCCTTAGATTTTAGCACAGTTTTTAATAAAGAATATCCTACTATCCCATTCTAGAGAAGGAAAGTTGTGGATTAGACATTCGAAGAATCAGATAGATCCCAAACTGGTTGGATGTCAAGACTCAAAGAGGAGTTGTTAGTGGTTCAATGTCAACATGGCCAGAGGGCTCTATTGGAGTACTACAGGGAACTGTCCTTTGACTTATACTGTCGACTCCCTTTACCAGTTACCTGCACAAAAGCATTAATGATAAACTTAAGAAATCTGTGTCATATTTGGTAAGGATAGATAATACATAAGAAAACAGAATCAAAAGTGTCTTAACAAGATAGACCAGGAACCAGCAAACTATAGCCAATTACCTCTTTTTGTATAGCCTGGGAGCTGAGAATGGTTCTCACATTTTGAAATCACACACACACACACACACATACAAACACACACACATATATGTGTATGTGCATGTGTTTGTACATGTGCATACCATTTCATTGCATTCAAAAATGTAAAAACCATTCTGAGCTTACCTTAAAAAATGAACAACTGCCAAATTTGTCCCTTAGCCTATAGTTTTCTAACTCCTGAGCTCGAGAATTGCACTGAATCTGAAGGGGAAAATGTAAATTCTTATATTTAGCCACAATCAACTTTACAAGCAAAAGATTAGGAAGACACAGTTAAATATCAGTTATTTTTGTCATTGTTTTTCTTCTGAAAAAAATCTGGAGGTTTTGATGGATTATAAATTCAATATAAGCTAGCAGTGATATAGTAGCCCCCAAATCCAATGCGACCTTGAATATCATTAAAAAAAAAACCATAAAATTCAGGAATAGGGAAGTTATAGTCCCATTGAATTCAGACCCTGAGAGACCTCATCTGAAGTACTATGATTTAATAATGAAATTAGGAAACTACAAAGGGTCCAGACGAAAGCAGTCAAGATGCCAGTGGATCATGTCATATGTCATAGAAGATCCTGAGTTGTTTAGGCTAGAGAAGAGAAAACTCAGGAAAAATGGCAATTCTCCTCCTGTATTTTTTAAGGGTTATAATATAGACAAGCCTTCAGTCTGGTTCTGGAGGACAAAACCTGGAGCAATGTGTGTAATTTACAAAGAGGTCAATTTCAGCTACATGTCACAAAAAAACTTTAGAAACACTAGAGCTATCCAAAAATTTAATGGGATACCTGGAGAAGTAGTGTCTTCTCCTTTGAAAATCTCCTAGGAGAGGCTGAATGAGTGAAGTATGTAATTGTGAAGATCCCTTTCTGCTATGACTTGGCTAAGTGGCTGCTCTCGCATTCTGTAATTATGAAAGCTATATGTGAGTAGACTGCTTCACTAAGGCATTGACATCTGGGGAAAATATCAAAATGAGATTATGACAGTTAATAGATTATGGGAACAGAGGAAAGCTATAAGGGGCAAGCCTTGTAGGGAAGATAAAGGAGGCAGAGAAGGGGACCCTAATGCAGGGAAACAAATCCTAGCCACCCCATCTGGAGCCCAACTAAAGGCAATGTTGTAATTCAGAAAGATTTTCTCCAATGAGGGTATCATTACATTTTATGAATGCAGGTGCAAGTCAGCCTGTTCCCACTAAATTGTAAATTAAACTTCTGCTTCTTGTGTACTCATAAGAGAGATCCAGTAAAACTATCTTTGTGGAGTGTCAGATAATCAAGTTTCCAGATCAGTGGATGGACACAATGAATCAGAAAAGTGACAAGTTCTGCTCTGACTCAAAGACATGTATGTAAGTATATGTAAGTATACAGTTCAGGTCAAACCCATGCCACTTTCAGGATAACTAAGTTCATTAATCAAGAGTTCATTGAAGTATAAAAGAAGGGACTGAAGCTTGAAAATGTCAGCTATGTGGCAAGGGACATAACCCCAGGATGAAATGCCAGCTCCTTCACTAGCATTCAGTGACCTAGCACAGAAAATATGTGCCTATTTTCAACGGTGCCCCTCATTAGTTTACATAATAGCCTTTCCAGATGAATTGCCTGGAATTGTACAAGTTTATTCACTAGGATTGTCAGGGTTCCAGAAAAGCTTCTTTTCAGGCATCTGAGCTGACCCAAAGTCTGAATGCTCACTTGTACTCACAGGTAATCAGATCTAGACACTGAGTCTTGTTGAAGCTGAGTGCCAACTAATTATTGAGATCTCTGCATGATTCCAAATCAAGAATGGGGAAATGATTAATCCTTTCTCTGGTTTCTAATCATCAGTAACACGCTCCCAAAGTGATCACAACATGGTCTAAGTAAAATGGCCAAATAAGGCCAGAGAGTTCAAGTCATTTGTAATTGATCATTTAAAGTTGTTTCCATCCGTTCTCAAAAGGAAAAAGAACCTCAAAGTTAGTTGACTCATCATCTTGATCATAGGAATGTGAGAAATGACATAGAGAAATTCCTGTTTCTTTCTGAAAGGATCATGACTACAACTGCCCTATGTTCTTTTGGGAAGAATTTGAATCATTTGTTTCATTACCATCCCTGTCTTAGTATTTCCTTATTTCACAGAAGGAATATGTAACTTTAACTCATGTCCTTTATGGATGGGTTCCAGGCAACCTCTCTATCAAGGACAATGTAGAGGTATAGATGAGAGGTCCTTAAACAGAAAATAGATGTTCTTGGGCCACAAATGCTGGAGAAGGCAATCTCAATTCAAGAAGAGTTGAACTAAGCCAGAGTTTCTCAATGGATTTATGTGTGTGTCATGGACCCCTTTGGTAATATGGTGAAGCCTATGGAGCACTTCTCAGAATAATGTTTGTTGCCTATATTCTACGTTGAAGAAAATACTAAATTTCAGTTAGAGGTTTGTGAAAATAAAGATTAGAAGGATTAGATGAGAAAGAAAGGAAGGAAGGAAGGAAGGAAGGAAGGAAGAAAAGAAAGAAGGAAAGGAAACAAGGAAGACAGAGAGGGAGGAAGGAAGGAGAAAAGAAGAAAGAAAGAAAGAAAGAAAGAAAGAAAGAAAGAAAGAAAGAAAGAAAGAAAGAAAGAAAGAAAGAAAGAAAGAAAGAAAGAAAGAAAGAAAGAAAGAAAAAGAAAGATTAGAAGGAAAACAAGGAGGGAGGAAGGAATGAAGAAAAGAAGATTGTCATTAGGTGGTTCAAAGGGAGACAGAATACACATGAAGTAGATAGTTTCTGAGGTCCTGTCCAAACATGGAATTCTGTCATTGCAAACATATGTGTATTATAAATCCATCAAGATGAAAAAAGTAAGAAAATGGCAGAGTAATTGAGTCTAAAAGATCATGTGGATTAGAATTTTAGATTTCAGAATTCATTAAAATTCCAGTAGAATGTAAACTCCTTGAAGGCAGTGACCATCTTCTTATTAACAGCAAGTAGTGACAAAAGACAAGGTTTGGATGTGATTTATTCTTCATCATCATCATCATCATCATCATCATCGTCAATTACATCAAATGTAACTGATCTTCTCCTTCCCAACAGGTAAATGGGAAGGGCAGATTCCCACTGTGTCACAGTCTTCTCCTTTTAATAATCTAACCAGGCTCCAGAGCATGGCTGCTTTGGATTTATAGGTTCATAGGACTAGAGTTCAAAGGGAACTGAAAGGTCATTTAGTCCAATATCCTTGTTTTATGGATGAGGAAATGGAAGCTCAAATGCTTGAAGGGCCAGGGTAACAGATCCCATAACTACCAGGGGCAAGATTTGAACCCATTCTTCATGAACCCTAGTCCAGAGCACTTTCTACTCCACTCCACCTTGCTTACATACAGAGACGATCTTACAATTGCTTTTGCCATCACCTCCATGTGTTCCAATTCAAATTAATGAGCTGTGCAATTTATTAGGATCAGATTATTAAAATAGCTTATCATTGCTTCTTTCTCTCTTACAATTCCAAACACTATTCTTCATTTATACCATAACCTCCGATCTCTTCAATGCTCAGTTATTTTCCAGGTCATCACCCCCTCACCAGAGATGCGCTCCCTTCTGCATCCCAAGTGCTTTGTTAATCAGTTCAAATCTATATCATATTCTCTTCTCAGTTCCTTTTTTGTTGTTTGTCCTATTGCTGATTGTGCTTTATCAAACTCCAAATATTGATTGCTCTCCTCACTCCTCTCTTTCACTCCTTGCCACATGCTGCTAAATGGAACTGGAGAAAATCATGAAACCACCCTCACCGAAACAATTACATATTTATGTTGCATAGCTTCAGCAGGGTCTTCACTATATCTTCACTATAGCAAGCCAGTTCTTTTACTCCTATCAGTTAACTATCCCATTCAACACAGCACCTATTCCAAACAATGTCCTTCCCTCTTTGAGCTTCCTATGACCTTTCTCCCTTTACCCTCTCAGATGAGGACTTCAACAAACAAATTGAGGATATTTGCTGGAGATATCTTTTCTCTTTTCATGTCATTCAGATTATCTCCCACCATTTCCACCTTCATTTCCATCTCCCATGAATAGATGACTCTTCGCTTTGAAATTCCTCTTCCTGCAACAAGTGATAAATCCAATTCCATTCTGTCATCTTCTCCAATCTATTGAACTCTCTCTTTCTCTGTCTTTCTGTCTGTCTCTGTCTATCTGTCTCTCTCCCACTCTCTCTCTCCTTCAGTCTTTTCTATTGGTTCTTTGCCTTTCCCATATAAACATGGATGTCTCATTCAATTTTAAAAAATGGTGATATCATTCTAGATTTATCCTCCTTTTCTCAGCTAAATTCCTTGAGATAGAGACTGTAGCAGGTGCTTCCAATTCCTCTCCAACCACTGGCTACTAAACTCTGCAATCCGGTTTCAAACCTGAAATTCAACTGAAATTTCTCTCTCCAAAGTTATGAATAATCTTCTCATCATCAAATCTAATGGCCTTTTCTTAATCCTCTTATCTTTTCTCCAGCTTTTGACACTGTCAGTCACTCTCTTCTGCATACTTTCGTCTGCCTTGATTTTCTTTACACTGCTCCAATTTCTTTCTCTTCCTACTGTCTGACTGTTTATTCTCAATTTCCTTTGCTGAATCTTCCTCCAGATCATGTTCACTAATCAGGAGTATCCCCCAAAGCTCTGTCTTGAGCCCTATTCTCCCTCTATACTATCTCACTTGATGATATAATCTGATCCCATGAGTTCAATTATCAGATCTTTGCAGAAGATTCCCTATCTATATCTACCTAGCTCCTGTCTCCTGAGTTCCATTCTCATATCACCAACTGCTTTGTGAACATCCCAAAATCAACATCGCAAAGGCATCTCATACTCAACATGCCCAAAACAGCACTCATCACATTTCCTCAAAAACCTCTCCTTCCTCCATATTATTCTTCAGGTACCACAATCTTCTTAGTCAATACTATTCTTAGCTCACAAACTTGGTGTCATCCATAACTACTTTCTCTCTCACACTGTCATATCTCATCATTTCAACCATCACAGCATCTCTCCTATACACCCCTTTTTCTCCCCTCACAAAGCTGCCACCCTGATCTAGGCACTCATAACTACACGTCTAGGCTGAATAGTCTCCTGGTCACTCTCTCTTCCTCACATCTCCCCCAGTCAAATCCATCCTTCACTAAGGCATCAAAATGATTTTTCTGAAGCACAGATCTTTCCAAGCCCTGCCCCATCCTCCCCCACACACACACATACTCAGTAAACTCCAATGGTTTTTTTATTACCCCCAGGATCAAATATCAAATCCTCTTTCGAGATATATCTCTTCACAAATGGATCTTATCTTAACTTTCCATTCATTTTCATTTGATTTTTTTCCTGCTCTCTCTGATCTAGATACATTGGCCTACTTGCTATTACTCACACACAATGCTTTGTCTCCCAATTATGTGTTCTTCACTGGCTGTCTTCTATCCCTCTTTTTCTACCTTCTCTCCATTTCTGTGGCTTCCATTAAGTCTTACTTCATATCCTCCCTTGTGGAGAAGGCCCTCCTCAAGCCTTCCAGTTTCTAACTACTGTCTTCCATTTACGCTGTATATACCTTGTCTGTACATAGTTATGTACATAGATGTGTCTCCTTGGAGTGTGAGCTCCTAGAAGGCAGATGCCATATTGGGGCATTTCTACGCACTTAGCACAGTACCTGGCACAGGGTAAGTACTCAATAAATACTTGTGACTGACTTGTGACTTCACAATGCTCTGCTCCCCCTTTCTATTGCCAGAGCCTAGGAAATATCTGAAAAGTGGATTAAATTGAAGGAAACTGGAACCCCCAAATTTTGAATGATTTGTCAATTGTCCCATGTGGCAAAGTTAGAAGTCAAACCCAGGTTCCCACTCCAAAGCCAGTGCTTAAGTACACACACATAACTACCTGCAGGTCTTTGCTTTCCCACAGGTAATTATCTATTATTATCACTATTTTCTTATGAGACGCACTCATGTTCGGTATGTTGATAGCAAAATACAGTTACATCTAGAGATCAAAGACACTGAGTTGACAAACCAAGGCACATGCAAAAACTCTTAGAGAATAGTTTCAAAATTGCATATGTTGGTGACTTCTTGATTCTTTTTTGTGATTTATCACTTCATTGAAGAGTTACTAGTGAGAGAGCTTAGTCCCTACTTTCTCCTTATGTATAGACACAACCACCTATGAATGATCACATTTTTCAAGGTGAAGTATAATGGGTTATTTTAATTACATTTGATTCCCTAGTAGCTGAAAACATTTCAACAAAATCTTGTCACCAATCTTATGATTGTGGGGGCCTATTTTTTAAAAGACTTCCCTAAGGACTAAGACAGGAGTACAGACAGCACCTTGTAATGAGAAGAACACATAGACACCTAGGAGGTACAGGGGATAGAGTAGTGGGCTCAGGCTCAAGAAGACCTGAGTCCAAATCCAATCTCAGACACTTCCTAGCCATGGATCTCAAAACAAATCACTTATTTTTTGTTTGCCTCAGTTTCCTTATCTGTAAAATGGGAATAATAATAACACCTCCCATTACTGTTGTGAGGTTTAAATAATATTTCTAAAGCACTTTGCAAACCTTAAAATGTTGTAAAAATGTTGATTATTATTATTTATGGCCTAGTGCTGTATTCTGTCTTTCACATTCACTACACCTCAATTTCTTCATCTATAAAATAGAAAAAAGTTCTAAGTGCACTGCTTATCTTACAGCACTGTTGTAAGGAAAGTATATCAGGAATTATTGGCATAAGGAGCAATTCTTTAAGTCAGAGGTCTACGACCTTTATTTGCATGGATTCCAGGTTCCATATTATCAACATGATATAGAGTTTCACTGTACTGTTGAACTCTTGTATTGCAAACAATCCTTCCAGTTTTTCAGGTTTAACTGGATTGTTTAAATAAATAAGATAGATCAGGAGCATTCCTGTAGTATAAATGGCCCTTCAAGACGGGCATGGGATGTAACTTGAGATGTCAGAAGCAAGGCAGTCTATACAGGCAGATTGCCTGGGCTCAATCTGGCACCATCTTGCATGACATCTGATGCCATTTGCTTTAGGAAGAGGAAGCAACCCTAAAATCTATATTTCTTTACTGTCGTGAAGCTATGTTCCAGGTTAAGCACTTTTTTTTTCCATGCAGTCCAAGCTGTATGAAACATTTTGAGCATGGAAACGGGATAACTGTTTGTCTGGCTAATCAAATTATAGTTTCTCAAGTTTAAGCAGCATCTTAAAAGCTCTAAATGTCTTCCCACTCATGGTAGAACTCTTCTTCATTCTTCATTCAGGCATCCATTCGTTAAAGAGCTCCTCCTGTGCGCTCAGAGTGACCAGGGAGGCTCTACAGAGTACTCAGATTTGATGTGATCTGAGTAATTTGAAAACAAAGAAGTCTATGTGGAGCACCATACCATCTGTAGGAAATCTTTTTTCCACTTAGACTCTGCAGGGACTCTACTCCGTGATAGCAGTCTTTTTGTTATATGTTTCACTTGGTTTTAATAATAAAAACTGAACAAGGGCTACCTGTATAGTCATATCTTTTGAAGTATTTTATATTGATTTGACATATGCATAGGAGATACCTTATTGGAGGAGAGGATTTCTGCGAGGCATTTTGCTTTGCCAAATCAAATGCCATATTTGAACACTATAAATACAATAGGATCTTTTTGTCTCTCCACCAGTCAACTGTGTGATTATAAGAATGTTATCAGAGATGACATGAGGCATGAACATATCACATGATGGCAAAAAAAGGTGTCCATCATATAGTAATAGTGGAGGATTCCTGAAGCATGCCCCACCCCCATGCTCTACTGGTATTGATGCAGTGTCAAGAGATCCCAAGGATGACCACTTACATACTGGAAGGCTTCTCTATGGTGAATCCATGAAAAGATGAGGATGACAGTCTTGTTGTCCCATGGACAATGAGTCCCTGTCTCACTGAGAGGCAAAGATGAGTTTTGAGAACTTCACTGATAAAGGGAATATCAATATTAATGAGATCATAGATAATTTGGAGTATTGGAGTACCAATTTCTAGTATATCTGTTGCACTACAGGTGCCATAGGAGATTTAAATCATGCTCCCTTGGGAAGAGTGCTGAGCTTAGGTTCAGAGGAGGTGGGGTCTAGTGCCAGTTCTGCTATTTTATCTGATGAGGTCTGGGGCAAGACTCTTCCTTTCCCTGGACCTTAGCTTCTCAACTGTAAAATAATAGGGTTGGAATGCTACTTCTAGTAATGTATCTATGATCACAAAGAATCATAAAATATAGTACAGGAAGAAAAATGAATATTCAACTAAAATCTAAGGCAAGATGAGATAAATATGAAAAGGAAAGATAAAATGCATAGAAGGGGATAATGTGTCAAAGAACAGAGAGCACACACTTGGACAGGCATATTTATAGACAGTTAGATTAACTGGTCTCTGAGTTCTCTTGCCTCTCTGAAATTTTCTAATTCTGGGAGAGGTAGAGAGAGGTGGGAGGAGAAAGAGCGAAGGAGATGTCATAGAAGATGTAGCACTTGAGGAACAGACAAGATTTTGAAAAATGCCCATGATAAGGATTCTAGGCACAGGCTACATGGGTAATTTTTGTAAGATGTCATAAACGGTTAAGAAATGTGTATGGTCTTTGCTATTACAATTCAGTAACTGACAAAATCTTCCATATTTAGTCATTCAAAAATTCTTTTCAGATGATTAACTACTTCTATGTTTATCTTTTTGTTTAGGTCTGAATGTGGCACAATGAGGTCTCCACCTATCATATTTTTCAATAAATTTCTATGTAGAACCTATTTCCCTTTTCAGTCAAATATTTACATGTTAAGACATTGACTGTACATTAATGTTAATATTACAGTGTTAATATTACTTATCTAAGCATAACTATCTAGTCATTACCTTGAACTGTCAATTTTTATTGCCTTGACTTAGATCAATGTTTTTATCTCCTCCTTCTTTTAATTAACCAGAGGTTTATACATATATTTATAGATATAGATATAGATATAGATATATTCCAATCCTAGTTTTAACTCTATATAAATGCTGACCTTTAAGTGTATGTTTTTAATGAACCTATTTTTTTTTATTTCTGCTTTCAAATCCACCTGTCTTCAAGAAAGGCAAGAAAGAAGGATGGATAGAGTAGGCTGAATTGTATTTGGGAAATTTCACAGTACTTTTAATGACCTTCAATCCAAGACCCTAAAACAAAAGTTCATTGTTTTATAATAATAAGATTATAGATTTAGAATTAAGAATAATGTCAGAGGCCATCTAGTGTAACCCCACATTTTACATATAAGGAGACTGAGTCCCATCAAAGTTAAGTAGCATGGCCAAGATTACACGACTAATAAGAAGCTAAGACAATATTTGAACTTAGTATAGGACCTGACTCCAGGTCCAGTGCTCTGATAAATAAGATACTTATAAAGTGCTTAACATAATACCAGGAATAAAGTACATGCGTAATAAATGGTTGTTCCTACACATCATTCCCAAAATGATAAATGGTCAAAGGACATGTCCAGGAAGGTTTCAAACAAAGAAATCAAAGCTATTTATAGTAATAAGAAAAATGCTCTAAATCACTATTGATTAGAGAAATGCACATTTAAATAACTCTGAGGTATCACCTCACACCTATCAGATTGACTAATATGTCAAAAAATGAAAATTATAAGTGTTGGAAGGGATGTGGGAAAACTGGGATACTAATGCATTGTTAATGGAGTTCTGAACTGATCCAACCATTCTGGAGGACATTTTGGAACTATGCCCAAAGAGCTATCAAACTGCATACCCTTTGATCCAAGTATAACACTGCTAGATCTGTATCCCAAAGAAATAAAAGGAGAACAACCTATTTGTACAAAAATATTTATAGCACCTCTTTTTCATGATGGCTAAGAACTGGAAAACTAGGAGGATGCCCATCAATTGAGGAGTGGCTAAAGAAGTTGTGTTATATGATTGCAATGAAATATTATTGTGCTATAAGAAATGACAAGCAGGATGATTTCAGAAAAACCTGAAAAGACTTACATGAACTGATACAAAGTGAAGGGAGCAGAACCAGGAGAACGTTAGACACAGTAATGACAACACTGTATGATGAAGAACTGTGAATAACTTAGCTATTCTCAGCAATACAATGATCCAAGACAATCCCAAAGGACGCATGATGAAAAATACAACCTGCCTCCAGAGAAAGAAGTAATGTCATTTGAATACTGACTGAAGCATACTATTTTTTATTTTCAGTGTTTTTCTTTCTTGTTTTGTTCGTCTTCTTGCATAAAATTACTAATTTGGAATTTTTTACAAGATTGCACATGAGTAACCTATGTCGGATTGCTTACCATTTCAGGGAGGGGAAAAGGAAGGGAGGGAGAAGTAGAATTTGGAATTCAAAACTTAAAGAAAGAATGTTAAAATGTTTACATGTAATTGGAAAAGTATTATTAATTTTTAAAATAAATATTTGCTCCCTTCTCCTTCCCATTCCAGTATGTCACCTTGCTACCACTGAGCATATATGTATTCAGTATTTATATTATCATATTATCTACGGTTTATTTAGGTTTAATGTTATTTTCCTATTTATCTCTTTTTTTAATTAAATGATTTTATTTATTTTCGGTGTTCTACAATCACTTCCATATATCTTAGATTTTTCCCCTCCCTCCCCCTCCTTCCCCACTCCCTCCCTGAGATGGCATACATTTTTATATAAGTTCTACACATACCTTCCTATTAAATACATTTTCACCTTAGTAATGCTGCATAGAAGAATTAAAATGAATGGGAGAAATAAAACAAAACAAAACATAATACAAAAGAAAATGGTCTGCTTCACTCTGCTATCAAATTCCATAGTTCTTTCTCAGGATGTGGAAGGTATTTTGCCTCAAGAGTCCACTGGGAATTTTTTAAGTCCTTGCTTCAATGAACTACTAAGTCTACCATAAAATTCCTCACACACTGTGGTTGTAGCTGTGTACAAAGTTCTCCTGGTTCTGCTCCTTTCACTCAGCATCAATTCATATAAGTCTTTCCAGATCTCTCTGAAGTCTTCTGGTTCATCATTTCTTATAGCACAATAGTATTCCATTGCATTCACATACCACATTTTATTCAGCCAATCCCCAATTGATGGGATTCCCCTTGATTTCTAGCTTTTGACCACCACAAAGAGAGCTACTATAAATATTTTTGTACATATGGGACCCTTTTCATTTTTTATGATCTCTTGGGGATACAGTCCTGAAGCGGTATTGCTGGGTCAAAGGGTATGCACATTTTTTATGCACTTTGGACACAGTTTCAAATTGCTCTCCAGAATGGTTGGATCAGCTCATAGCTCCACCAACAACGAATTAGTGTTCCCACTCTCCCACATCTCCAACATTTATCATCTTCCTGTTTTGTCTTGTTAGCCAATTTGATAGGTGTGATGTGGTACCTCAGAGTTGTTTTAATTTGCATCTCTCTAGTCAATAGTGATTTAGAGCATTTTTTCATATGACTATATGAACTAATTTCTTCTGAAAACTGCCTGTTCATATCCTCTCACCATTTATTAATTGGGGAACGTATTTATCTCTTTTGAAGTGTGTATTTTTATTGCTGCCTTGTCTGAGTTTATGATTGCTACCTATGCATGCATTTGTAAATTCACTAAAGGTGTATTAAATTTTATTCCAGTATTCATTTTAATTCTCTGTGAATCTTTATGTTTCAAGTATCTTTCTTGTAAGCAATATGGATTCTGTTTCAAATCCATTCTGCTACTTTTTTACGTTTTATGAGTGAGTTCATCCATTCCCACTCATGACTGTTATTGTTAATTATGTATTTTTTCCTCCATCATGATGTTTATTTTTTCCATTCTTTGCCCCTGATTCACTCTTTACAAAGAAGTTTGTGAAAAAGAAGGAATATCATTAGTACTAATAAACTGTGATTGAAGTGGTCTCATCCACTTTTTTGCCCTACCTCCTTTGACCTAACCTCCAATCTTTTCACCTTTTTATCCTTTTAACCCCTATTCCCTCTTTATGATATACCTTGCAAAGTTTGTTGGACTGAGATTGCTTCCTCCTGGACTCTATTTACTTTTTAGAACTTTCTACTCCTCTCCCCTTTTCCTTCCTTGTTCCCCTAGTAAGGGTAATTAGTCTATTTTTTATCAATAATTTGTGAGTGTTTGGTGTCAGATGGGAGTGGCTATTAGATGAAGGTTGAAGAACTAAAGGGGATCAGTAAAGGCTTGGAACACCAACAAGAAGGCACAGAATGGTGGAGAGTTTCCTTCATGAAAGTGGAATTGGTTGCCACATGGAGCAAATAAAAGAGCATTGCCACTTGAGTCAGAGGACCTGTTCTTGAATCTCTTCTCTAACATGCACCACCTGTGTGATCTTGGGCATGTAATTTAATCTCCTTGGGTCTCAGTTTCCTCATCTGCAAAATGAAGTTGACTAGATGGCCTCTAACATCCTTTCCAGTGCCAGATCTATGATCCTTTAAGCCTCAGACAGTAGTGAAATGCCTCCCATTGGAACTCTCCAGCAGAGAGTGGATTTTCATTTGACTTGCTTGGGATGTGGTAGGTGAGGATTCCTGTTGGGCTACATGACCTCTGAGGTACCACTCACCATTGACATCCTGTGCTTCTGTTCTCCTGCTTTCTGGGCTAGGTTGAATAGTGCTTGAATAGAGCCTCAAAAGGGGGCTAGGGACAAAAAAAAATAAAAATAATTTGGAAAACCAGACTTCAAAGGAAGAGCAAATAATCAAAGCACATAAAACATCAGCATCGTTCTTTCTCCCCTAACCTTTTTTTCAAAACTAAAAACTTTACACAAAAAGAAAATCTAAATGGAGAATTCAAGGGATACTTACGTGGTAATACATTGTACTCATAGAACATTGGGATGAGTAATGAAGGCCCTAAATAAGAGATACCAAGTAGAAATGAACCAAAGCATGGATTTTGAAAGTTACACTCTCTTTAAAAGAATAACCAGACAATGAACCACAGCTGTAGGAGAGACATAAGAATTCAACCTCCATCGCTACCTCTAGCAGTGCCATCGTAGTTCGAATTCCACAGGGCTGGGATTTCTATCTTCACAGCCTTTCCAGAAAGGCCACCCCCATCAGTGGGATATCAGGAAAGCACTAAGGAACAAATCCATGTGGGTGATATTCATTTATCAAATACTTGGAGAATCAGATTGTGCTGGTGTGTATGCTCACTCTCTCCATTAATGAAGGATTTGAGCTCTCTGTAACTTAACTGATGGTCTTTGAGAGTTGCTTTTGTCAGTAAATTAATTTCTTTTGTGATCTGCCTGTCAAGGAGCGTCTCTGAACTTCATTTCACTCCTCCTTACTAACATACAATCCATCCATGGCCCCACACTCTCTTTCTTGATAAGGTGTCCCAGAACTTGGACTTCCCAGGCAAGTTTTCAAGGGTCACACCTCCATAACTCAGGGAGAATGATGTCAGTAGACGTATTGTATCAGCAGATGTTTTAAAAAAAGAGGAAGAGGCAATACCACCTTATTTGTTTTAGCCTGAGCTGAAAGAAAATTTAGATAAGGAATTCTTAATCTGTTTTGTGTTGTTAATCTATTTAGTGAATCCTGTGGATTTAAAATGCTTTTAAGTGAGTAAAGAAAATTCTAAAATTTCAATTAGATGTCAGTGAAAATAAAGATGTAATTCATGGATGCCTTAAATCTCTGCATGGGACCCTTGGGGAATCATGAACCCTACAAGAACTCCTGTCTTTGAGAAAGATAATAATAATAATTACTGATGATGATGATGATGATTTGTTACAGCAATCATAGTAGGAGCAGCAGCAACAGCATTTACATAGCACCTTGAGGTTTACAAAGCAGTTTACAAAAATTGTCTCATTTAATCCTCACAAACTGGGAGGCAAGAGTGATTATTGTCCTCTATTTTACAGATCAGGAAACTGAGGTAAACAGAAGCTAAGTGACTTGCCTGGAGTCATACAGCTACCAGGTGTCTGAATTCAGTTCTTCCTGACTGCTAATTCATGGCTCTAACCACTGACACTCCTCACCACTTCAGGTAGGTAATTGGAATCAGTGTTTTATCCCAACACAAATAATAACCTGGTAGCTCCTCCAGGCGCCTTTTTAAAAGTTTAGAAAGTGCTTCATAATTATCCTTTATGGCACAAAATACAAATATCAGTACCATCACTCTAATGATGAGGAAACTGAGACCCAGAGAGATGAAGTAGTCCATGGTACCACAGTTCCTGAGGTCCATATTCAGGCTTTGGAATCAAACACCAGGCTGCCTCTCAGGTGCCTGATTCTCTCTGAGATGGGGAGCTAAAACTTCAGGGGGAGAGGCCCAGAGCAGAACCCAGGCTAAAGAGGGAGTGAGAGAAGGAAGAGAGAAGAAGGGAATGGGGTAGAAGGAGAAAGGGAAAAGGGAGAAAGAAGAGGAAGGGGAAAGAAAATAAAAGGAAAGAGGAAGGGAGAAGGAGAAGAGGGGAGGAGGAAGGGGAAAGAAAAAGGTAAGGGAAATGAAAAGGAAGGGAAGAGGAAGGGGAAAGGGGAAGAGGAGGTAGAAGTGGAAGTAATGATGCTAGAAGTTTCAATATATTCCCAAAGATACAATAAAGATGCAGCTATGTGCTTCATTATCTTTTTTAATGATTTCTTGGAAACTCTAGCCTGAATACAACAATTAAATTTGTTTTGCAACTATTTAGAGTTAAATGAATGAATTAAATGCAAAAAAAAAAAAAAAAAAGTCATGACCACTTTTCAGTCATTCCCCAAATGTCCATCCTGTTTCATTGTTTATCCCCTAATGGTCATGGTTAATGTGTACTCTGTTCTGATTACTGCTTTTTTTCACTTTGCATTATTTCATAAAGGTCCTTACACTTTTCTTTATATTTTTCATTCTGGCCAATTCTTGATTGAATTATAATATCCCACTGCATAAATGTACCACAATTCATTTAGACACTATTCTATTGTTGCGTATTTGGAAATTTAGGTTACTTACAGATTTTTGCAATTACAAAGAATCATGCCATAAAAATCTTTTAACAGATAGATGTCGTTTTGTTTTGTTTTGTTTTTGATAATGTTTTCAGGCCATATTCACAACAATGGCTTTATTGGGTCATCCTTTGCTTTTGTCCAGTGTCCATGGTACAATTTCCCAGGCTAGAAGTGATTTAACTTTAATAGAAACAGTCACAAGAGAGTTTGGGTTAAGATTGGGTATTATGAATAACATGGGGTAAAAAAAAACACTAAATCTAACAAAAGGCATTTAACAGTGAAAAGACAGTAAAATGAATGAGAAGCTAGCAGTGCCCCTTGTTGGGTATATTTTATGAAGGACTCCTGAGGCAGCTGGTGACACGGTGTATAGAGCACTGGGCATGGTAGATTTGGACTCAGACACTTACTAGATGTATGACTTTGGGCAGCGTACTTAACTTATTTTGCCTCAGTTTCATTAACTGTAAGATGGGGATAATAATAGCAACTATCTCATAGGATTGTGTATGATCAAATAAAATAATATATATTTTAAACTGCTTACCAGTGAGTGCCTGGCACTTTCTAAATGTCTGTTCCCTTTCCTTTCCTTTTGCATAGTTGAAGTAGATGAAAACTTAGGTCCTTCCAGTTTTCACATTCTATGTTTCTGAGCAGTTGTGCTACTAAAGGAGCTGAATCATGGTGATCCCCATATTCTTTCTATAAACAAAGTTAAGAGAAATAAGAAAGTTACACCCAAATAGAAGGATGGACAATATGTTCTCCTAAGAGAATCAAAGAAATGAGCTGACACAGTTCATTCTGATACTGTTCAGTCATGTCTGACTCTGTGAATATATTTGGATAATGAAGTAGTTTGCCATTTCCTTCTCTGGCTCATTTTACATATGAGGAAACTAAGGAAAACTGGGTTAAGTGATTTGCCCAGGGTCACACAGCTAGTAAGAGTATGAGGTCAGGTTTGAAATCAGGAAAATGAGTCTCTTGCATCCAACCCCAGCTTGTGCCACCTACCTTCCCCCAGAGGTCATTTTATGGTATGCTTAAAGGGAAAGACATTATTTTCTAGGATTTTGAGCCATCTTGTGTTGAAATGTTCCTGATACGTATTCAAAAAAAAATTTCTTGAAAATTATTACGGTTTACATATCTACATTAGTTATAGAAGATGGAATTGGAAAACTCTACAAGGAATTCAATAAGACTCTCCAAAATAAATCAACATAGAATTTGATACTCATTGATCTTAATGAATAAGTAGAAATAGGTGAAGATAATAAGAAAGTACAGATGGGAACCTATTTATGTTAGTAGGAAAGAAAAATCAGCAAATGTTTATTAAGAGCTCAACACAATCTTGCATTGTATCAATGCCTCATACACTCACTGCATTATGTGTAAAAACAAAAATGAAACAATTCTGACTTCTAAGGAGCTTGTATTCTAATGAGAGAGAAAATAATTGCTGACAGAATAAAAATAAAGAACAGAAATATAAGAAAGTTAAAGCAATGAGCCTGCCAGTGATGAGAGGAGTCACAAAAGACTCCATGTAGTAGGTAGATACCAATACAAAAGCAAAGATAGCCCCTGCCCTCACATCTTAATAGACAGAGGTAACAGGGAATGGATATTTTGTCTTGGAAAGTTGCAGGGATGGTGAGTGGAGCCACAGGGAAGAAAATTAATATACCCATTCCTCAAGTAGTGATGGAGTTGATATGATGTAATAAGTGGTGTTTGAGCTGTGTCTTGAAAATATGAGAGATTCTGCATAGCGGAGGAGAGGAGAGAATGTGTTCCAGAAATGAGAAAGGGTCAGTACAAAGGCATGAATATGAGAGATAGAGTGTCATGTGTAAGGAACAATAGGCCAACTTGGCTGGATGTCAGAGTGTGGGAAGAAGACCATATTGTACAATGAGAATAGAAAGAAAAGTTAGAGTCTGGTTGTGAAGGATTTTGTAAAACAACTCAAGGAGGTTCTTTTGTTTGTTTCTTTTTTTTTAATCCTAGAGGCAATAGGGCGTTGATTGAATTGAGGAGTTTACGGGATGGGCTAGAATGGGAAGAGACTTGAGGCAAAGGAACCGATTAGAAGGTTGTTGTAATAATCTAGGCCAAAGTTGATGAGGACTGAACAACACTAGAATTTCTATAAAAAGAGAAAGAGAAGCTAGGATGTGATAGGTATAGCCAATGAGGTCAAAATTATGAAAATGGCAACTGAATAGATATATTTGGTAAGAGAGAGACAGTATTCTAGATAATGCCAGGGTTATAATCCTAAGAAACTAAAAGAATGGTAGAATCTTTGATAGAAATAGAGAAGTTGGGAAAACAGAGACTGCTTACAATGTTAATAAGTATCAGGGGCTACCATTTAAATAATCTTTCTAAATTCAACTGCATTAATCTAATCCTAATACAATGCTATTTCATAGAGTTCCAAAAGTACTGTATGTACAATAGTGTGTGTATATGCATGTATATACACACATGCACATACACAATAACATATATGTATGTATATGTATCTATATATTGTGTGTATTATGTATGTGTATGTGTATGTATACATTGTGTCTTCTAAATGTAGCCTTTGTTTTGCATTCAGTAGATGCTTAATGAATACGCAGTCATTGAATTATTTCAAATGAAAAAATTAAGACAGAAACTTTTAAAACTGATTGAGCATAAGTGTATAACAGCACGTATCTTCAACTGTCTGAATCTGTTTCCTTTTAGGTAAAATGAATGGCTTGGATACAATAATCACTACTGCCTATATTAGCTCTAAAGATATAGGAGTCTGTATAATTCTCTTTAACAGAAAAATGGTTTAACAGTATGTCTAACAGTTATTATTTATGATGGGTTATTCCAATCTAAAATTTATTTCTAGCTGAGCATTTATTTTCAATTTAGTAAATAGGCATTATTTACTAAAAGTTTAAGGCACAGTATTGTAATAGAATGCAAGTAGAATTTAAAGTGAAAGTAGGTACCAAAACTTCATAGGATCATAAAGTTAGAGCTAAAATCATCTTTATGAATCATCTCCCCTTTCATTTCATTTTTTCAGATGGGGAAACCAAAAGTCAGAGAGATTCAATAATTGCTTCTAATCAAACAAATGCTAAGTGGCACACCTGGGATTCAAGTTCAAGTTTTCATGTTCCAAATTCAACAATCATTCCATTGCCTTCGCATTGTGAATGAACATTCAAGGTTTTTTCCCCTGCATTGAAAATATTTGATGCCCCCTAAAGAATAATGTTCTGTATTACTAGCTTTTGAAAAGTGAATTCCTTCATCTCTAAAACATGCAGACCAGAGTATCTCTAAGGTTCCTTTCACCTTTAAATGCATGATTCTATGAGTTATTAAAAATCAGTTATGGTTCACATATGTTTTCATTAAATTATCCCATGCTATGTTCAAATATATTATCAACTTGACAATGAATGTCAACAAAAAGGGATACAGCCCTTCCTAAGAATCACCTTTTCCTTCCTGTGTTTTGAAATAAGATTTAAATGATGATCATTGCCTCTTGTTCATTCCTTTGGTGAGTTTCCTCACATCTGTTTTCCATTTTTATTTAATTTACATTCATGACCTCTGCCCTAATCACTATGTTTGGAAGGAAGGAGTAATGAAGGTTGGCATTATCTCTGTACCTTTTGACAGTTCTACAATTTGCGCATTTGAGCCAAAATGCCCTTACACTCTGTTCAGACTTTTGAACTACAAATTCTATATTGCCATTAAAAAAATAAACTTGAAAAATGTTCAAAATCCGATTCTGCAATACCAGAGTCCATGGTCTTTGGGATGACTTGTTAGACTGGTAGCCAATGGTAATGAGTGTCTGTCTGATGAGCACAATGGCTTATTGTAAAAATAGAGATTGTACAATGTTCAGTGATGGGAAATGAAGTGTTATTTTGTCTCCCCCCCCCCGCCCCAAAGCCTGAGGGATCTGATAAAAGTGCTATAATTAACTCACGATAATATGCTGGGTAATGGTTAGTAAATAAGTGATATATGAAATCATAAATCATAGAGAAAAACAAAAAGGATAAAGAGATGCTCCTCTTTATGTCAATATTTATTATAAAATTTAATAAAACAGAATTCAAGTCTCTAGATCCATTGAGGAATGAATCGGTCTACCGTCTTTTCTTTAACCATTTTGAACTAAACATTTTCCAAAATATTCCAAAGTTAGAGTTGCAAAATAAAAAGAACACAAACATCCTCTCAATGATCTCATAACAGTGAGCCATAGCACACCAGGAAGGAAGGAAGGAAGGAAGGAAGGAAGGAAGGAAGGAAGGAAGGAAGGAAGGAAGTAAGGAAGGAAGGAAGGAAGGAAGGAAGGAAGGAAGGAAGGAAGGAATATTTAAGTTGCTATTGTTTGCTAGACACTGCAATAAGGGCTGGAGATAGGAACACAAAACCAAAGGTAGCCCCAACCCTCAAGCAGTATTCTCATAGAGGGAGAAAGCATCGGATGAATATTTTTTGGTTGGAAAGTTACAGGGATGGTATTAGTTATAGTGAGTGGAGCCATAGGGGGAAAGATTAATACATCCTTTCCTGGAGCAGTGATGGAATTGATGCCTCTGTATCCTCAAATAGGGGGATGAAGGATCAATGTGGACAGAGCTACTGGTGATTTCAAAACTGTGATTCCAAACACTTCTCTCTCTCTCTCTCTCTCTCTCTCTCTCTCTCTCTCTCTCTCTCTCTCTCTCTCTCTCTCTCTCTCTCCTCCCCTGTCTCTCTCTCTCTTTCTGTCTCTCTCTCTCTCAGTCTCTCTCTCTCTTTCTTTGTCCCCATCTTTCTCCCTCCTTCCCTCTCTTGAATGAAGTATTTATTATATTTCACATATTTATTTTTATTTATTATGTGCAAAACATTGTGCTAAGCAATGGAGAATTCAACTCAAAGGGAATACAGCCCTGACTCTCAAGGAGGTCACATGCTAATGGAGACAGAGCACATATGGAAGATTTCAGGTGTAAGTCCAATGCAAAGGCATCATGGTCCTTAGGGTTCAATGACACCTGTTGTTTGTATGTTTGTGGAGGTGAATTTCTCAAGGGAGGAGAGTGGGCAGCATGGGACCAGATCTATGAATTCATTAGCAACTCCTCCACAAATGATAATATTACAGTTTGCTGAGGCACTAAGAAGTTGTGACTGCAGCAGGGTTTCAGAGGCAGAATGTGGTAGAAATGGCACTCAAACATAGGTCTTGTTGCTGCTAAAGTCAACTCTGTATGTTATCCCATGATATTGTTTTGTGAACATACATGTGTGTGGATATCTCTGCGTGTCTATTTCAATTATACGTCAAGACCGTTGACTTCTAGCCTACTTTCATTATTGACATCCTCTTTTAAAAGTTTCAAAGTTTGACTCCTCTTTTGAACCATTCTTGAGTTTCTTACTATTGTTCTATGATCCCTTAGGAGTCCACAGGATTCTCTTTTGCACTGGTGTTCGCATTACATTTTTGTCATGGTGCTCTGGCACCAATACTCATGGCATTTTAATTAAAAAATAAAATGTTAAAATAATTTGCAAACAAAATAATAAAATATCAAACTTGTTTCCCCCTTTCAAAAGTGTTGTCATTTTCTTTAAGATTTTCAGTACAATAGTGGCATTTGTTCACTTTGTTTTGTGGTTTTAAAATAAATCCATTGCCCTAGAGCTACATTCCTTCCTGGCAAACACCCTTCCCCGATGAAAACCCATGTTTGAATCCCTCACCCCAAAAGATTTTATATAACATATACAATTAGAATGGAAGAATTTTTTTTTTCCATAATACCTATCCTAAGAAGGGGCCTCCAAGAGAGATCTAAATGTATAAAGTAGAGGGCACATTATGAGGAACCTCAGCAGCTTCTTTTTATTTTTCTCAGTTGGTATGGGTGGAAGCCTTGTTAGTCTGAACCATATTGTACTAACAAAGGGAAAACATACAAATCATCTTCTACTTAAAAAATTATGATCTTAAACATCCACAGACGCAAACATTTCAATATGCAAAGAACAGAGAAATGTTTATGAACTTCTGTTATGTATGGTTTCTTTTCAATCATATATTACATTTAATAAGGTAAACTGTATTTCCTTTTAAATTTCCTTCTTCCCTCTTCTGTGTATTTTGTACACATCTCTTTGATGACGTTTTCTTTCTTTTCTCTTATTTTTTTCAGTCTCTATCACTGCCCCTGAGCTATTTTTTTTAAATAAGTATAGCCAAGTGAAAAAAGAAATTGACACACTGAAAAATAAATAAACAGATAGATAGATTAGTTGTTATCCTTCATCTTCAAAGAGGACCAAAATGACATCACCATGATAAAGTGGAATTTCAGTGTGTCTGACTGTGACTGATCAGACCAATACAAGCATGGAATGCTCTACCACAGGTTGGGCACAGATAGTCAGTGTGAATATTTGGGGTGGATATCCCAAATTTGTGCATCCTGTATTTACTTTGTGCTCTCTCAATTCTGCTTTGCTAAAAGACCACAGCACCCTTTCTGATGTGGGCACCCCATGTTGAGTGGTCTTCAGACAGTGTCTCCCATGTTGCACGGTACAATCCAAAGTTCTTGAGAGTGTCCTTGTACAGTTTCTCCTGGCCACCATGTGATCACCTGCCCCATGTGAGTTCTCCATAAAATAGTCTTTTTGGCAAGCCTACATTTTGCATTCGAACAAAGTGCCCAGCCCACCAGAGTTGCACTCTGTGAAGCATAGTTTGAATACTTGGCAGTTCAGTTCAAGTAAGAACTTCAGTGTCTGGTACCTTATTCAGCCAGGTGATCCTCAGAATCTTCCTAAGACAGTTCAAATGGAAGTGATTCAGTTTCCTGGCATGGTGCTGGTAGACTGTCCGTGTTTTACAAGCATACAACAATGAGGTCAGCACAGCGCCTCTGTAGATAGACAGACAGACAGACAGACAGACAGACAAGTAGGTAGCTAGGTAGGTAGATAAAATCTGTTATGAACTTTAAGGCAAAACCATCAAAGTCTTAGTGACTCTGGGCCCTAGAGAATCTTGAATATTTTCTTCCTCCATTAACAAATGCCTTCCAATATCTAGTGTAGTACCAAGAAATTCAGGCCATCAAAGTAAATAATACTGCTATCAGAAGAGTAGTACTGTGTTCCAGAGGTGGGAGAGGAATGCTGGGTAATGGGACAAGAGCTCTTAACAGAAGTGTCGGAGGGTGACCATGGTAAGTCACCCTTATTTTGAAATATTAATTCAGGCCAACTTTGTTTCAATTGAGACTTTTGCTTTCCCAAGCCAAGTCTCCTTGAGCCTTTCTTCATTCTATAAGTAGCTTAGAAATCTTCTCACTGTGCTGTTTGTTCATTTTGTTTTAGACTAACTTTACTTTGGAATCAAATGAGTTGAAATCAGACTTCTACCATTTTCTCTCTACATTTTCAATTTCCATAGGCCCTCCCTAGCTTGTAGAGTGACACACTTTTTTCAGTAGCTTCGTAAGATGCTGACAAATTAGAGTTTAGAGGTTAGGGCCATAGAAAGGAAATATCCTAATAGCTTCATGGACTATTCACTCAAAATCCTGTCCAGGAGTTGGAAGAATTATAGCCAGGATGATGGGCTCCATGCTGGATTTAAAAGTTTTTGTCTTGCATGTAGCATCTAATAAATCAGCATCAAGTTAATACATAGGCAGTTTACAAAGGCAAGATGGGACAGTGATAGGGGCCCTAGATTTGGCATCAGAAGACCTGAGTTTGAGCCTTAGATCATCTCTTCAATACTTGTTTAATTTTAAGCAAGTCACTTCTGTCTAGACTTTCATTTGCTCATTTATAAAATATACTAAATAACTTCTAAAGTTTCTTTCCATCTTTGAATCTGTTTCCAAACTAGTATCTTGAAAAGTTCCTGGAGAAATTAATTGTATGTGGTTCAGACTGGTAATATTGTGTTTCATGACATTTTTCTTCTTAAGTCACTTAATCCAATTCCAGAGTAATTGAATCACACTGAAAAAAAAAGAGCATAGTGAATCCTTCTGACTGAAATAGTTATTCTTAAACAATTGAATGTAGAAGACAGTTGGATGGATTCATAAAAGGAATGTAAAGCTATTTTCTACTGTGTCACAGGAAAGACCAGATTTGTGACTTTCAACTGGGAAATCTTGGTCAGCGGAGAGGGAGTGCATCTCTTAGGGAGTGCTTCTCGTCCCTAAATGTTGGAGGCGCATAATTGATATTTGTTTAATTGACGATCAGTACCACATGGAACTACTATGAAAATTGATCATGTATTGGAGCTCAGAAATATAGTAACAAATATAAAAAGGAACAAATAATATGCATATCACTTACAGACCATAACACAATAATTTTCAATTGTTCAATAACTGTTTACTAACTGCCTACAATTTTCCAGGCACCATGTTAAGCACTGGGGATACAAATAAGATAAAGAAAGACA
Source organism: Notamacropus eugenii (assembly GCF_028372415.1). Taxonomy (NCBI): domain Eukaryota; kingdom Metazoa; phylum Chordata; class Mammalia; order Diprotodontia; family Macropodidae; genus Notamacropus; species Notamacropus eugenii. The sequence goes on from NC_092878.1 coordinate 160,983,692, forward strand.
ATCCATGACTTCATGGAGCTTACAATATAATTCAGTAAGAAAATACACAAAAGAAATCAGAAAGAGGGGGCAGAGAGCATTTGCGAGTACTATACATAAGGGTTGTAGATTCATAGAGTAGAAACCAAGCAGAGCTGCTGATGGAAAATGGAGAATTACCTGAAAACTTCTGAGCCAATAGGATAGATGACTGGGAAGAGATTGTTGCTCAGTCCTCTAGTCTTCTAATCAAAGGGGAAAGGTGGAAATTCAGGTGTTGATTATCAAAAGTTAATAATAAAATATAACAGTAAAATTAGCATTCAGTTCAAGGAGCACAAACAGAAGATACAGATCAAAAGTGAGTCTTAATAACGAAATTCTTAATAATGAGTGAATCACATAACAAATCATAGAAATAATAATTATGTGAAAGGAAATTATAATGATAAAACAATATATCGAAAATTCTGGGATTCAGCTGAAGTAGTCCACAGAAGAAAATTATATCCCCAGAAATATACTGACAAAAAAGAAAAAGAAAAGATTAACAAATTGAATGTTCATTTAAAAAATAGAAATAAACCTAAAATAAAGACAAAAGAATAAATATTAAAAATTAAAGGCAAAATAGATAACTTGGAAACAAACAAAAAACCCTAAAAGCTGTTTTCTTTTAAAAGACTAACAAAATTTGCAAATCTTCAGCCAACCTAAGTAAAAAGAGAGCAGAAAATCAAAAGAAAAAACTGCAAATAAACAAGGTGAAATCACATCAAAAGTGGAAGAAACTTTTAAAAATGTCAAAATTTATAATTCACAATTATGTAACAAAACTGAGAACCCAAAAGAAGATACTCCTGTACCTTCAAAAATTCAAAATACCCCAGACTAAAGGAAGACAAAGTAGAGATTTTGAATAATCCAATCTTAGAAGAAGAAGAAAAAACAAATAACTATAACGGAACTACCATAGAGCAATGGGGTGGAGAATTTCTCATCCTGATGTAATCCCAGAAGAATGCTATCAAACTTTTAAAAAAAAATTAGTACCAATTAGTACATTAAAATCAATAATATATATTCTCAAGAATTACAGAAGAAAGTAAGTACCAGATTGCTTTTATTAGACAAATGTAGCTCTAATACATAAACTAGAAAAGGATAAAACATAATAGGAAACCTATAGACAAATATCATTAATGAACATTGGTTCAAAATTTTTAAATAAAATTCTGTCAAACAGATGACAGAAATTCACAAACCCCCCCCACAAAACCCCACAAAATAAAAAATAACATATAGCATCACCTTGTTGGTGTAGCATTGGTTCAACATTAGGAAAGCAATCAGCATAATCATATTAAAACAAAAATACACAAAAATGTATCATTATATCATTAGATATGTGCCTACATATAATTATATCAGTAGATATAATAAGAAAAGACCGTTGACAAATGATCACACTAATTTATGCTAAAAACTCTATAAATCATAAGCATACAGATATTCTAAAAATATTGTGTGTGTCTATACACCCAAGTATTTAAGTCCAAAAGCTTGCATCATGGGGAAGCACTATAACCTTTTACACTAAATACAGAGACAAAGCATAGGCCCTCAGGCTCCTTTCTATCATTTAATATAGTTCTAGAAATTCTAGCAAAAGGAGTAAAATGATAGAAATAAATTAAAAGTGTGAAAATAGGTCAAGAGAAGGTAAAAATATCTCCATTTGGTTATGACATGATGGTTCACTTAGAAAATCCAAAGTAATTAGGACAGTTACTAATTTATAGCTTCAGAAAAGTTGCAGGCTACAAAAATACCCACAAAAATCAACATGTCTGTATAATAACTACAGAATTAAAGAAATAATTATAGAAAAGGAAATCACATTCTAAATAACTACAAAATTCATGAAATATCTGTTAATCAATCTGTCAAAACTCACAAAATAATATTAGTATAGGTTCAATTACAAAGTGATCCTTAAAGAACAGTTTAAATAGCTGGGAGGAATATTCAGTGGTCATGGATGGGCCATATCAAAATAATTTTAAATTTACCATAATGTCAAAATTAATTTACAGTTTTAATGAGACATCAATCAAACCAATAAGGGAATACTTCTTGGAATTCAATAAAATCATAACAAAATTCTTTTGGAAAAATAAAACAATTAGAATATCGAAGGAAAAATTGAAAAGAGACAGATAAAATGATCATCTATCTTCTAGAACTCAAATTATATTATAAAGTAATTATAACAAAAACTTTTGACACTGGTTAAAAATAGAGTGGTAGATCAATGGAACAGAATTGATCAGGGATAATCAGAAACAATGGAACTTAATTGTACTCAGTATTTAATAAATCAGAAAACAAAAACTACTTAGAAAAGAATTTCCTATCTGATTTTTAAAAAGAAAACTGCCATAAAGGTGGAAAGGAGACCAGCAGAAATGAAATTTAGACTAATACCTTATTCATATAATACAATTCATTTAAAATGGACACATGATGTTAATATTAAAGATGATGCCATAAAAATTAGAAGAAAATAGACCATGGATAGCGGATGCACCATTACTGAAAATGAAAGAAAATCTGATTATGTGAAACTGAAAAATATTGCACAAACAAAATTAATGCACCTAGGATGGAAGAGAAGCAATAGAATAGGGATGGAAAATTTTGTACCAAATTTCTGATACAGATTTGCCATCTAAGGTATATAAACAAGAAGCATACTTATAGCAACATTTTTGTTTGTTAACAAAGACTTGGAAACAAATTAGATGCCCATTAATTCTGAAATGACTAAACAAATTGTGATACAAAATGTAATGAAACATTATTGTACTATAAGAAATAATAAATGTGATTAATACAGAGAAACATGAAAAGACTTCAACTTATGCAGAGTGAAGTGGAGTCAAAACAATATGCATTATAAAGTAATGTAAAAAAAGCAACCAAAAAAACTAAAGCATAAATGTTAAAAAATTTGAAAGAACAAGCAAGTTTCAAAGGAGAGTTATCAGAAGATATTCTATTCCACCCATTTGCAGAGCTGAGAAATCCACAAATGTTATGTATAGTACGTATTTTCAGATTTTTTTGTATTTGTTGGTCAATTATACTGATATATATATATATTAATTTTCTTTCCTTTTTGTGTTAAAAGTTTGTTACATGGAAAGGCTCTCTGAGACGTCTCATAGAAGGGAAATTATGATGATGCAAAAAAAACACCAATAAAATTTACTAAATGCTTTAAAATTGCATGAGTTGAAATATTAACTGATCATATGGCAAGAGTGAAAGACTGTTCCTTGTACGTCTTCCTTGGTATATTTATGTTGTCAAAAGATAGGAAGAAAGATGTCCCAGCATTTTGTATGGATCTCTTGTTATAACCTCGTATAAAGAAAGACAAATACAAAAATGAAGTGGAATAAGCAGGCATGGGGGAGTTGAGCCTGCATTGCTGGAAGGATTACTCACATCTATGAAAAGACAGATCCTTTGGAATATTGTTATCTAAACAAGGATTATTGTGCCTAACCATGGCCAATAAAGGAATTGGGCAACTCATTTAGTGTTTTTCTAAGATTCTTTATCCTATTTCCTTTAGACCCAGATGGAGACCTACAGTGTTCTTCAGAAACTTCTAAGATTAGAAATCCACCCAGGTGTCAAAATGAGGTGCCTTATTAGAGTAAAATCGTTCTCGACTGAGGAAGGAAAACAAGACTGATTGAGAGTACAGGATGTGCACCAGTAAGACAAACAGTAATAGGATTTCAGAATGGAAGGAGAGAAATATTCCTCTCTCCCTACTAAATAGAGAACTCTCTCTCTCTCTCTCTCTCTCTCTCTCTCTCTCTCTCTCTCTCTCTCTCTCTCTCTCTCTCTCTCTCTCTCTCTCTCTCTCCCCTTCTCTTTGTTTGTCTCTCTGTCTCTGTCTCTGTCTCTTTCTCTCTCCTCTATATCTCTCTGACTCTTTCTCTGTTCTCTCCTTTCTGTCTCTCTCTCTGTCTCTGTCTCTCTGCTTCTCTGTCTCTCTCTATCTCTCTCTCTGTCTCTCTCTCTGTGTCTGTGTCTCTGTCTCTGTCTCTCTCTCTCTCTCGTCTCTTCTTCCTTCCTTCCTCCTTTCATCATGTGAGAAATAAGCCAAAATCTTCTTTGTTGTCTCTTTTCTTCCAAGGTTTCCTCAAGGTTTCCTTTTTCCAAGGTTGCTCCTTGACTATTAGAAAGAAGACAAAATGTGTCCTCCTGCCTGAATGGAAGAAGTATTAACTCACAAAGTCTTGCTACCCAAATTGAGAATAAGCAAGTTTCTTTTTTAGGATTATTGTTCAGAGTTCTATTTTGGATGTGTAGAAGTCATTTTTAACAGAACTGTATGTGTGTGCCAAAGTGAGAATCCCCTTCAGTAATTTGTGCACTTTCTAGTCTCTATTAAGTATCTTTAAAACAAAATTGTCTGTTTATTTGATGGGTTCAGCCCATTGATCATACTACAATTTTGGTAGTAGTAGTAGTAGTAGTAGTAGTAGTAGTAGTAGTAGTAGTAGTAGTGGTAGTGGTAGTGGTAGTGGTAGTGGTAGTGGTAGTGGTAGTATTAGTAGTAGTAGTAGTAGTAATAGTAGTAGTAGTAGTAGTAGTAGTAGTAGTAGTGGTAGTGGTAGTGGTAGTGGTAGTGGTAGTGGTAGTGATAGTGGTAGTGGTAGTGGTAGTAGTAGTGGTAGTATTAGTATTAGTAGTAGTAGTAGTAATAGTAGTAGTAGTAGTAGTAGTAGTAGTAGTAGTGGTAGTGGTAGTGGTAGTGGTAGTGGTAGTGGTAGTGGTAGTATTAGTAGTAGTAGTAGTAGTAATAGTAGTAGTAGTAGTAGTAGTAGTAGTGGTAGTGGTAGTGGTAGTGGTAGTGGTAGTGGTAGTGATAGTGGTAGTGGTAGTGGTAGTAGTAGTGGTAGTATTAGTATTAGTAGTAGTAGTAGTAATAGTAGTAGTAGTAGTAGTAGTAGTAGTAGTAGTAGTAGTAGTAGTAGTAGTTGGAGTTGGAGTTGTAGTAGTAGCTTTTATATAGTGTTTTAAGGTTTAAAAATCACTTCTACAATTATTTTCTCATTTTATCCTCACAACCCTCGGAGGGAGGTGCCATTATTACCCCAATATTACAGATGAGGAATCTCAGACAGACAGAGACCAGGTGAATGAATTGCCCAAGATCACACAGCTGTTAAATATCTGAGATGTAATTTGCATTAGGTCTTCCTGACTCCAAGTCCCACCACAGATCCACGCCTAGCTGACTCATTGGCACATTCTTGATAGAGAAAGATGGCTAATGTTTTCCCAGCATCTCTAATTCACTTCCCTTCCATTTGATTGCTCTTGCTCGTTGTTTGCCCTTTATTCCCAAAGATGACCTGTGACATCAGGAAGGTGATGCCATGACTTGCAGGTGAATTGGATTTCAGTGAGGGAGGGCTGTGAAAGTCACTAGCCTCACTCTGTCCTCCACAGTTCTCTGGGTCCAGTGGCCAGATAGAGATCAAGATGACTGAGATGGAACCCACAGTTCCATTTAGTAAGCACTTAACAAAAAAACTAGTAGGGGTCAGGTACTGTGCTAAGTGTCAAGGATGCAAAAAACAAATGAAAGTCTCTACCCTCCAGAAGTTTATATTCTACTAGGAGAAAACAATATGTACACAATTAAATTAGCTTTTGCCTCCTAAGATTGTTGTGAGGAAAAAATAAGGCAATTTATGGAAAGCATCTTAGAAACCACAAAGCACTATATAAAGGCTAGTCTTTATTAATTAATAGCTAGTAAATGCATTTGAAGCTGTAAGGTAACTTTCAGAAGTCATCTACTCTAGCTTCCTTGTTTTACACATGAGGAAACAGTCTGAGAGATGTTTAGTGGCTCACTTAAAGTCACCTATATGGTAAATGACAGAAACAAGATATGAGCCCCAGGGATTTGAGCAGCATCTTTACTAATTCACTTCTATTGGGAAGACTGTATTTCAGTTAAGGAAATGGGTAACAAATTACCCTTTTAGGAATTTCTTTGGCAGATGCGATCTTGGAAGCACTTTAGAATCATGATGAGGTATTCTGAATTTTAATAATGGATAAGATTCTCATCCAAAGCATGGCATACAATACATTGTCTTGATTCAACTACTCCCAGCAATCATTCTCCCAGGGATTTATGCAAGATTTTAATCCTTGATTGTGGTTGTTCAGTCATTTCAGTGCAGTCCAATTCTCCACCATCCCATTTGAGATTTTCTTGGCAGAGAAACTGGAATGGGTTGCCATTTCCTTCTCCAGTTCATTTTACAGATAAGGAAACTGAAGCAAACGGGGTTAATTGAGCTGTTGAGGGTCACATAATTATTAAGTGTATGAAGATGGATTTGAAATCAGGTTTTCCTGACTCTAGACTTGATGCTGTATCTACTATAGGCTTCTTCATTTATCTTTGGCCCCATCTAGGAAAGTTGGTAAGTGTTTAACAACAGACCCTCCAGAGGGAAAAATTTTACTCAAGACATACTTTTAGCTTAATCTGCATTAGTAACATTTTCTCCATCGTATTTTTGTCTAGACAATCAACAAAACAATAAATCAAGCCCAAATTTGTAACATTTGTCAATTTCCAAGGTAAAAACGCTAACACTGAAAATTTAACAATCAGCTCAACTTCAATATATCCTTGGACACAGTGCTTGGAAATATCTCTTCCACAAACTCTTCATCCCCATATTCTCCATTATTCAACCACATCAACTTCCTGCTCATCTCATGTATCCACTTAATGCACCATCTCTGTTCAGTTGAAAACAATGTATACCTTTCCTTCCAAGAAAGAATGTTGATCTATATAAGGGTATATTTAGCCTTTAGAAAATGCTGTTTGTTTCTGAAATATCCAATGCATTCAAAGCAGTAAATGTCTCATGGGGAACGGAACTTCCTGAGGTCTCAGGGGCCAAGTTGTCAGAGAAATAGCAAACAATATCTTCTCCCAGACATGCAATCAGGAAATCTGTTGACATCTCTTATGCCTATTAAGATGTTTACCCACTAATTGTAGGCATAACAAGACTGCCCATTAGCATTTGGGGTTTTATTCCCATGTCAAGCACTTAACCAGAAACAGCCATTCAATGTAAGCTATTCTATTGGTCAATGACTTTAGGAATGATCTCATCACAACAACCAAAGGAAGTATGTGCTCAGTAAAAACAACCATAAAACCTCTTCTTGAGTCAAAAAGCTCTGGATTAAGAATCAGGAGTTGGATTCTAAACCTGACTCTGACAGTTATTTACTGTGTAACCTTGGGCAAGTCACTGACTCTTTCTTGGCTTCCATAGCCTCATCTGTAAAATAAAGAGGTTAGACTGGATCATTTTTAGGACTAATTACTACTCAACACATTGTGGTATAGACAATAATTTAGCAAATTTTGTATGATACACACTGTGAATTGCAGAAGCATCCTGAAAAAAAAAAACAATTCAACTCTTTAAGCCTCTGTTTCTTAATCAATATAATGAGGATAGTAATACCTCCAATCCTCCATCTCATGCACCTTTTGTGATGAAAGTGTTTCATACACCTTAAAATGCCCCATGGGTTTAAATTAATGGAAGTCATGCAGTGTTAACAATCTTGAAGCATATATGTGTGTGTGTGTGTGTGTGTGTGTGTGTGTGTGTGTGTGTGTGTGTGTGTGTGTGTGTGTATAACTCTTAAAAATGTTAAATCTTCCACTCTGGGGTTGAAGCAATTTGCAAATTTTGAATTTTTGTGGCATCAAGAAAGCAAATGCTAAACCATGTAACAAGCCCTCAGTGAAGGCAGTCAAAAAATTTATCAGATAGTAGTCAATTTCCCAGCAATGAGTTTCTCAATGTGTTTTGCAAGGTTAATCCTCAAATCACAGATATAATCTGGAAATTAATGAATGATGAATTATATTATGGATGTTTGTTGACTTCAGACTTAGTGTTGTTTCTGAGATGGCTTTACAGAATAAAAGTAACTTCTTCAAAGCAATAACTAGGGCAGGGTGATGAGGGCTTTTTCCCAGGGTGCCAAAATTTAAAGGGTGCTGACAGCATTTACAATCTTTTGTCATCATAGAAACAATTGAACTTCATACCTTCTGAGTCTTATTAATTAAAATAACAGGCTACTAAAGGGTATATTTCATGTGTGCTCTTTCCTGAGCCCTATGTACTCTCTATCCGTCCAATCAGCTTCCCCAGGGTCTCCTCAATTGCAGGCTTTGCCCCACTCCTCCCATTTTCCCCAAACACAAAATTTCTAGCTAGCTAAGTGGTATAGCAGATGGAGCACAAGAGTCAGAGTCAGGCAGACCTGAGTTCAAATCCAGCTTCAGATATTTACCTTGGGCAAGTCACTTAATATCTGCCTGCTTCCTCATCTGGAAAATGGGGTTAAAAAATAGCACCTGGTTCCCAGAATTGTTGTGAGGATAAAATGAAAGTATAAAGCACTTATCATACCTTAAAGTATCTTACACATTCTAGTTATTATTAAAATCCCACAGTAATCAGGAGCAGGATTCAAACCCAGGTCCTCTATCTTTCAAGCCACGGCTCTTTCCCACTACATCATCTTCAAGCCTAGTCAATGTCCAGATCAAGAAATATCCTATAAACATATGATCTCACAAGGTGTGTTTTACTAGGGAGATACTCATTGTGTGAGATGATCATTAAAGTTTACTTTAGGGATAGATAGATAGATAGATAGATAGATAGATAGATAGATAGATAGATAGATAGATACACACATATATGTATATCTATCTACATTTATCTACCTAGATATATATACTTTAATATACCATATGTGTATTTGTGTACACACACAGGGAAAAAACAAAAGACAATATGAGTACCTATCCATTATGGAATATATATCTCATCTTTTCACAGAGACCCAAGAAAGCATAAGAAAGAGGAACATGCTTCTGATTATCTGAAGGATAGGAAAAATATAATAAAATCTGTAACTAGTCCTAGAACCTAATTTCAGCCAGTTTTGACCTCTTCTTTTAAAAGATTTGCTGCTGTAAAATACCTATTTCATTTGCATGTATTCCCTCCATCCATTCATTAGAGAGTATGAGGACCCAGAGGTAGGAACTCATTTAAAGAGGGAGAAACAAAGAGCCTCCTGAACTCTGCAAACCATTCAAATTGGTCTTCTCTCTGTTCCTCACACATAACACTCCATCTCTGATCTCCATGTGTTAGCACTGGCTGTGCCCTACACCTACACTGCCCTCCCTCCCCACCTCTGCTTCATAGATGCAATTCAGGCACCATTTTCTGCATTAAGTCTTTCGTACTTTCCCCCAATTATTAGTTTCCCTCCACCCAAACTCCCTTGCATTTAACTATTTTGTATTTATACAGTTTATATTTATGCTAGGCATGTAATTTATATTTGAACTTCTTATCTTGCCCATTAGAATGCAAGTACTTTGCAGTGAGGATTGTTTATTCTTTGTATTTATATACCCAATGCTTAACGTAGTGCCTGACATACCAGTGGCTTAATAAATGATGGTTGATTGACTGATCAATTGACTGAGTTACAGAATGTTTTATAACAGACCTCACAGAGGAAATGCATAAATTAGGTAAGCAGGAAATTTAGCCCTTAACAGGAGGAATTGAAAAAGGATTGAATAATGACAACTGCAATTTCTAGAATGTTTCAAAATTTTCAAAGTACTTTACAGACATTATCTTAATTGAGTCTCAAAATGGTGGTGGTAATATCTTGCATAATTTGATAATTAATATAAATTCTTTCTCTTATATAAAATCTTTCTGTCCTCTTCATAACTAAATTACTGTGTTTATAATAAAATGAGTTCTGTAATATATATATACACACATATATGTAAGTGCGTATAGACATATGTGTGTGTTTGAGTGTATGTATATATGTATGTATGTGTGTGTGTGTATGTACATATACACACATATACATATATATATATATACATGTACATATACCCAAGAATGGATGTCTTCTTTTGCACATTGAATCTATCCCCTCTCTGCAGGAGAAATGTGACCTAAATTATCTTCCGTCCTCTGGAATCATGATCTGCCATTGCATTGACAAGTTCGTGAAACAACAGCTAAGTCATCATCCTTCTGACTACTGAGATTGGATGTCTCACCTCTCAGAAACTATTTTCTTCATGAATCGGAACCACTCTTAGGAAAAGTAAGACTATCCATTTAAGATGTTTCTAGGTTCTAGCTTCCAGGTAGATGTACTCAGTGAGGCTCAATTGCTTTTATGAATGGGCCATTCTTCCAATATCAGGAGGCAAATCATAGGATTTATTTTCTCCATTCTTTTAAAGACCTCATCTGTCTTTCTGGGTGCTTTCTCCTCAGTCATCTGCATTCCAGGTTTCTCACATCCCAAAAGTCAGGAATGATGATGATATTTGAATAATCCTGGCTATCAAGGGGTGCTGAACTTCCCATTTCTGTATGAATTAATAGAGCCCACTGACCAACTACATCATTATAGCAAAAGCATGTCAGCATAGCTGCACTTAACTGAACCACAGTTGTGTATTTGCTGAGTAGACTTTCCACGCTATTGTTGAGTAAACTTCTTTTTGTTTAAGGATATCTGTTCTCCTAATGCCTCACTTTGTTCCAATCCTGAAAGTGAAAGTGAACCAGCCTGAGTCAGGCCTAACTCTGCTTACCTTTCATTTATTTATCTATTTTGATGAGCAGAAGTAATCTGCGAGAGCTTTTTTAGAACAGATTTAGTGATTTCTTTGAGTAAATGAATTATTGAAACCAGGATCTCCACATTCACAGGATTACCATCATGCAATCTGTTTCCTCGCTGATGAATGACTCTAAGCTGTCTGCCAGCTGTTGGACATAAGACACCTGTCTGTTGCATTTGGGGGCCTCAAGAGAAACTAGGGGAAAATCGGGAAGACTTTCCCAACAGGAGTGAGACATTTTTTCAGGGTTATTCCCACTTCTTTGCTTCTCTATTTCCTTAAATGTCTCCAACTTTCAAATGAGTGCAAAGCCTGCAATAAAGCTTAGAGTCCAACACCTCCTTGCTCTCTCACGCTGGACATTCTTGCACTTTTACTGATGAAAAGAATAAAGCAAAAATACAGGGAAGAAATTTGTTTCAAATGAGAAAAACACAACTATGTAGGGCTTTGGGGGTCTATAGAGTCATTTACATACATTATGTTGTCTGAGTTTCACAATCTTGTTTTAAAAAAAAGCATTGTAGGCATGATTATTCCCATTTAATAGATGAGTATTCTGGTGGTGACAGACATTAAGTAACTGGCTCAAAGTCACAGAGCTATTGAATGTCTGAAGCAGTATTTGAACCTACTTCTTGAACCTAAGTGCAGCATTATATCCATTATACCATTATGAAAGTGAGAAAAAGTTTTATAATATTTTTTCTTAAAGGTGTTAGTTTCACACTGTCCTTTCTTTAATGTGCCCATTACCACCTTGTTCCCTGACTTACTGGTGGCTTCCCAATTGTTGAACTCTCAAGGTCAGGAATCTAGAACCTGATATCCTCCCCTTTTACATTGGATTGTCCAATTCAGGGGTGGGGAACCTGCAGCCTTGAGGCCTCATGTGGCCCTCCAGGTCTCCAAGTGTAGTCTTTTGACTGAATCCAAGTTGAATTCATTTGAGGACCTAGAGGGCCACACGAGGCCTCAAGGCTACAGGTTTTCCTCCCTGGTCCAATTAGCACCAGCTCCACTGGTCTTCAAAGGCAGAAAAGAGGAGGAAAATTTGCAAACTAGCCCACACCATCATTGACTCTCTTTGCTCTTGCTTTAGCAAACTGATCGTTTTTGAACAATCCTCTTAAAGAAAGATGGGTACATTTGCCATCTCCACTGCTGCTGTCTGCTCAGGTTCAGCCATTTTCTCCCAGCATTGTCAGATAAATTTCCAGCTCATGAGGGCAGCATACCTTCATTCATGATGGTATGACTGCTTCATTAATGTTTAGGGGCTTATATTCATTACCGGGAAAGAATGGATTCACCAGCAACTACCAGGAATAAGGGATTATAGAAAAAACACAATGATTTCTCCAAAAGCTCTTTAATAACTTAGGAGGAAACGACTTTTCCAGACCTTCAAGTAAATGGATATTTCATTTTCTCAGAAATCTCCTGATCCCTTTCATTGCTATTCCTAAACTCCTCCACCCCTCCTTAAGAGAGAGCCCAAAGTGCTCACCTAAGGAAAGATTTTACTATGCTCTACATTGCTATATAGCCAAGTGTCTTCAAAGTAACAGTCACTTATATGGCAGGGTGGGAAATCTGACAGCATGCTAAGAAACCACTTGATTCTGAATCACTAGATGAGAAAGGTAACTTGACAGAGAGAACCATCTTTGGGCTATTTTAGCCAGTACTGACTACATATGGCTTTTCACAATGGAAGAATTTCTATGGGATGTTGATTGGGCTGCCAATCATGAAACTCCACACTTTCTAAAGAATCCAAGTAGCAGGCCAAATAAAGCATGGTTGTGAGGAGCTTGTGCAGAGATAACATAAAGGACGTCAGCATTGAAATAGATGACCAGAAGTGTCACTGAACCAGTAGAATGATAAAAGTAAAAAATAATTCAGAGACATAAAAGCATAGTCCTAGAAGGAATCACAGAAGGCATCTTATCCAACCATTTCAGTTCTCAGATGAGGAAACTGAGACCAAAAAAGATTAAGTGATTTCTCTCACCAATGTGAGCATCAAAAGAGGGATTTGAACCCAGGTCCTATGATGGCAAAGTCAGTTCTATTTCCATTGCTCCTCATCACCTCCCATTGTGGTCTACAGGTATGCATGCAGTGTTAAGAGGAAGGCACCCATTATGCTGAGGATACCTCTCCCCACTCCTGCCAAAGGAGGTAATCTTTATAAGAGGCCATGGCTAAGAGATGACTCATATAAGGAACAGATGGGCTGCACCAAGGGGAAAGAGTGGTCACATTGAGGTCCTTCCTGACACCCTGGTCTTGCAGCTCATTGATGTCACCTCCAAGTCCTTTATTCTTCCCTGGTCTCTCAGTCAGTCACCTCTGTTTTTTATAATGGGCACTGTTGGGATTGGAAGTTCAAATCCGTGTGGACGGTCTCAGGCGGGTAAAAGTGGGACTTCTAAATCTTAGAGTCTTACGAGGCCCTCCATGAACAGCGGGGATTCGAGAAGGTCAGACTGAGCTAGCTCGGCTAGCTCGGGTATTTCCGCCTCTCCCCGGGAGATATGTGATGGATGGAGTCTCCCTGCCCTCGAGGTCGTCCCGGATCTGGGCACACTATTGTTATCTAACAGCACGGTATTGAGATGCAAACTGTGTGGCTGAAGGTTAAGTAGGATTGAGGAAGCCTGAAAGCTCTCTTAACACGTGAGGAGCCAAGAGGACAGTAGGCTCCGCTTTCTTCTTTCCTCTCTCCCCTCCCCCTCTCTCCCCGCTTGTACTTCTACTTCCAATCCCTTAAGATCCTAGCCTCCTTAGGAAATCTCCCCCTCTTCCTCCTAAGGAAGATCCCCCTGCACTTGTAACTAGACCCTGAAATAAAGCTCAACCCTTGTTCGACTCTGGAACGTCCTTTCTCTCATATGAGCATCCGGTTTTGGCCAACCGAAGACCTCGGAGGTGAGGTAAGAAGACTCGGGTAGCCCACACAGGCCTCTAGGCCTGGCAGGGCACAGTTAGTACTTCCTGCCAATCTGAAGATGCTTCAGTAGAGCATACTGGGCATGATAACAAAAAGTTGGTGTTCAGTCATTCTGGTTCAGAAATCAAAAGACTTATGTTCAAATCCTGACTCTGATGATAAGAAAGTCACATAACTTCCCTGAGCTTAGCTTCAGCTTTTTATTTTCATTTGAAAAATGAGGATAGGATTAAATTCCTATCGGGTTCAACTGAGTGCTAAATCTATGACCTAAATAATCTATCTTCAGTTGCCTCTCCTGACAGTGGCTGGTGATTGTTTCAGTCATGCCAAGTCTTCGTGATGCCATTGGGGTTTTCTTGACAATGATACTGGAGTAGTTTGTCATTTCTTCTGCAGGTAGTTTTACAGATGAAGAAACTGAGGCAAACAGGGTTAAGTGACTTGCCCAGAGTCACACGCCTAATAAGTGCCTGAGACTGGATTTGAACTCAGGTATTTATGACTTCAAGTCTAGAACCCTGCCCACTGTGCCATTGAACTGCCCTCACTCCCTTACAGAGATTACCTTCTGGGAAACTGGATACAGTTATTCTTCAGACAGACTCAAATTTATCTTTAATGATTCTCTAATCTTAAGGGTTGACTGTTCTCAACTTGCAGCTTGTGAAAGTAATATGGCCAATTGCTGGAATCTTTGCCATAAAAGCCCTCTGAGACACTGGGACAAAAAGTTCTGTGTTTAAATTTAACCAATATATATGTAGCAGATGAGAGCCTGTACATGTAGAGGGAAAACTTCCACCATATGTTATATAGAAATAAAACAGGTGATCATATAAAGTGATGAGCTCCTTGCTCCTACTTGATATGGCACTCAGTGGTATAGTAACTAAACATTCATTAAACACTACTATGTGACAGGCACTGTGTTAATTGGTGGAAATTCAAGTACAAGAAGAAAGAGAGAGAAGAAGAAGAAATGAGGAGGAGGAGGAGGAGAAGAAGGGAAGGAAGGAAGGAAGGAAGGAAGGAAGGAAGGAAGGAAGGAAGGAAGGAAGGAAGGAAGGGAGGGAGGAAGGAAGGAAGGAAGGAAGGAAGGAAGGAAGGAAGGAAGGAAGGAAGGAAGGAAGGAAGGGAGGGAGGAAGGAAGGAAGGAAGGAAGGAAGGAAGGAAGGAAGGAAGGAAGGAAGGAAGGAAGGAAGGAAGTCCTTGCCTTCATGAAGCTTATAATCTAATCAGGGAAGAAAGGAGGTGAAAAAAAATGGAAGAAGTCCCAAATGAGTGCAGCCAGGTAGGAAATGAGGAGATATATAGGAGATGTCAGTTCTATTTCCCTCTATGAGTGGAAGAACTCTTAGCTCTACCTTCCAATGGGAGGGGCAGAGGGTACTGATGGGTGTGAATTTAATTGCCATTTCATGAGTTTAATTATAGGATTTTGCAGATAACTTCCATATCTACAAGTCCAGGCTTAGATTTTCTCTTGTGCTCCAGTGCCACATCATCAATTGCCAACTGGACATTTCAAGTTACATACTACTTAGACATTTCAAACTCAGCATGTCCAAAGGAAAACTCATTATCTGTCCCCAGAAAACTCACCCCTCTACCAAACTTCCCTTTTCCTGTTGATGGTGTCGCCATCTTTCTAGTCCCCTAATTTTTCAATTTCTACATTGTTGCTGACTGCCCTCTTTCCTTATATGTCTTAAATATTTGCCAAATACTGCCATCAGTACCTCCAATAAACAACAAATATCACTTGTCCCCTCCTTTTGACACATTCACAGCCACCACCCTAGTTTTGGCTGTCACTAGTTTTAGTTAGAACTATTGCAATAATCTCCTAACTGGGCTCCCTACCTTCAGTCTCTCCCCAATTCTAAGTCAGCCTCTACTCAAATTTCCAAAAAAAAACAAAAAAAAAATTTCCCTAAAATTCATATCTTATGTCACTCTTTTTTCTCTATAAACTCCAATAGTCCCCTATCATAGCTAAGATCATTATAAACTCTCATTTTGGTGCTGAAAGCCAACATGGCCTTCATCCTCCTTTTCAGCTTTATTACAATTACTCACATTCACAACCCTCTGGTCAAATCAGTCTGGATGGCTTGCTGTCTCAAACTTAGCCTTCCTTTTCTCGCCTTCTTGCCTTTGTTCTGACTGTTCCTAATACTTGGAATTCACTCGCACTCTCTACATTCCTGCCTCTTAGAATCCTGAGTCTTTTTCAAGATTTACCTCAAGTGCCACCTTCATGAGACCTGTGCTAATCCCAACAATTACTAGTGTCCAATTCCCCCAAAACAGCTGGCACCTCTTTTGTATACACTTATATGTGTACATAACCATCAAATGTTGCTGGTGAACTGGACAGGCAAAGCTGTCAATACTAAGGCTGGAACCCCAACTGCTCATGCCTGAAGAAGATATGCCCACTCTATTCAATGGATGAAGTATCTATAGCAATGCATTCCCTTTCTAGGGAATGGCTTTCCTTTCAAGTCTTCCACATATGCTGTCTTCCCGGGAAAAGAAAAATAGGATTGCCTTAATACTTATTTAAGGATGTCCATAGCTCCTAGCTTATATTTGTTAGGAGGGCTGCCAGGAATTATCTAATTTTCTCTCACTTTATCCCTCTCTCCCTCTCTCCCTCTCTCCCTCTCTCCCTCTCCTCTCTCTCTCTCTCTCTCTCCTCATCTCTCCCTCTCTCTCCATCTCTCCATCCATCCATCCATCCATCTTTCTTTCTCTTCCTTCATTCCCTCCCTCCCTCCTCTCCCTTCCTCCTTCCTTCTTTCTTTTTTCTATCTTTCTTCCTCTTTATTTCTTCTTCCTTTCTTCTTTTCCCTCATTCTTTCTTCATTCCTTTCTCTCTCATACACACACACACACACACACACACATCTCTGTTAAACATATGACTTAAACCATTATCCAGTTTACAATGAAAAACTCCAAACTGAATTTGCAAAACTTCAATTATTTAGATCTCCTTCTTTGCTGGACTCATTCCTTATTTTTCTCATCTCTGCACTTGCATGCAAGTAAGCAGAACTGGTACTGAACTGGTATCTGTTTTTAATAGTTTCAAATGCATAATAAGAAAAATGCAAAATACTTCTTAGAGAGATATTAGCTTTAATGCTTTAATGTTGGCTGCTCAATCTGTATCTGTCAGGGATTGATCCATGTGGTGTGTGTGTGTGTGTGTGTGCGCATGTGTGCACGCATGCTTGCATGTATGCCTGTGTGTGTGAGACAGAGAGAGAGAGAATTGTATTATTTTTTGGTGAATTTCTGTATTCTAAAATATACCTGCTAGACCATTACTGAGCCCACTGACAGAGATAACAATGAAATAAGTCGATGAGGGCATCCAGAAGAGCAACATATGAATTGGTCCTCATTCCAACTTCTCCTATTTGCACCATTCAGGAAGGGCTAGTTAGCATAATTTCCACCTCAGCAGGAGAGTTGTTCCAATGCTATCAGCTCAAGCCCCATCCCAATGTGTTTTGTTGCCCTAATATAAATTTCCATTGCCAGTTAAAATTCTCTCAACAACATCAATAAAAACCGATAATCGACATTTTAGTCAATTTCTCCTCATTATCAATTATCTCATTGATATCAGTTACCTTTCACAAAGAGAAATTTGTTTGAAATATATATATATATATATATATATATATGTATGTATTACATATCTCAATACCTAGAGTGCAAGAACTCACAAAAAGAGAGAGAGAGCAAACGAAAGAACAAAATGTAGAAAGAAGAAATGAGGGAAAGAAGAATTTAGGAAGTATTCATCTTTTTCCACCTTGGTCTTTGGAGAAAGCAGGCTTAAAGCATAAGTAAGAAACATTCTTCCCCCAACTTCATGTATGTGTGTAACATGAGGGATGTGTAAAGTCACTCTCTTCCTTGTAGGACATGGCATAGATGAAGCAAGTCAAGTAGGATGCTCCTGAGAAGCAGCTCTTTCCCAGTCTCCCCTGCTGGAAATCTGGTGGCTCAATCAACTTGTCAAGATCTCAAAATGAAAAAAAGATACAAACAGACAACAACCATTCAACACCCCAAGCACAGGCTTTGTCTAGGATGCCATCAGAGAGAAGTTAGCCTGACGGGAAGGGAAGATGACATTTCCATCCCTCCCATCTCTCCAAAGCACCAAAATCATATTTGCACTTCAGAGCAAGCAAGAAAAATTTTAAAAAATCAATTTGGATACTTAAGTGTCTTTAAATACTCTCTGAGCTCTTGCTCATCAACCAATCAAAAAGTTTTCCTCACTAGCAGTAAGTAAACTGGTAAGAGAATACATGCTTATGCTCTAAAGTAGAGAGTAGGACCCTTGCTTCTAGTCATCAAGAACTTTCAGAAGCAGGTTCCCCAACCATCCATGGGGGTCCCCAGCCGGGCAGTCTATAATTGTGCATGCTCCCTGGACTAGACCTCATTGGCCAGTTCCTCTATGTAATGTCTTGTAAGGAACCTTGTAGGATCTGAATGTATTCACTTGGAAAACCTTACTGGAGAACATTCAAAATTGTGCTTTATTCTACTACGTCAAATGAATTTTGGAAAATTAACAAAACAAGACAAACAAAAATACAAAAATCAGAGGAATCCTGGATTCTCTAGTCCAGAAGTTCTTAAATATTATTCTTTGTATCATGGACCCCTTTCTATGGACACCCTTAGAATCATGTTTTTAAGTGGATAAAATGAAATAAAAGGGAAACCAATTATGTTGAACTACTCTGTCTCTCTGTCTCTCTCCCTCTCTCCCTCTCTCCCTCTCTCCCTCTCTCCCTCTCTCCCTCTCTCCCTCTCTCTCTCTCTCTCTCTCTCTCTCTCTCTCTCTCTCTCTCTCTCTCTCTCTCTCTCTCTCTCTCTCCCTCTCCATGCATATATGTGTGTGTGTGTATGTATAAATACATCACACACATACACACACACACATATGTAAACATTCCCAGGCCCCAGGCTTAAAAACCACTTTTGTAGTCCATTGTGTGACATGAAGAAGGAACAAGTTTTAATATTCTATTCTGCAAAAGAAAAATAATTATATCCCACATTCCTCTTTGATTATAAACTCATGTCAAGTTATGAAAATAATATGTATTTAATAGTCTATGATGACAAGAACCTTGGACTTCAGATACGATCTAAATGCTTATTATTTGTGATTCTGAACAAGCCATTTATCATCTCTGGGCCTCACTTTCTTCACTTCTAAAAAGGCCTACATTCTGCAGCCAACATTACAGGCCCATTAGGCAAAAAGTCCTCTGTAAACCTGAAAGGCTGTATCTGATATTTCCTTAAGATAGCCCAGTGAGGTAGGTATGCAGGAAGGTAAAAGGTAGGGATCTAGACCTGTGATTTCATCAGTGTAAGGAAATCCCAGTACGGACACTTCCCAACAATGCATTTTAGCAACTGCTTTTTAACCTACAGACATAGAATGTTACCTAGGCCACTGAGGAAATAAGTGATTTCCTCAAGATCCCATACCCAGAACATATGAAAAGTAAGACTTGAAGCTAGGTCTTCCTGACTCCAGGGTTGGCACTCTCTACTCTTCCCATGCTGAAGCTCTAATGTAAGGAGACTGGGCTAGCATTATTATCTCCATTATGTAAATAAGGAAACTGAGGCTAAGAGAGGGAGAGGTGAATTGTCCAAGATGACTGGGATCATGTCTTATGGATAAGTAAGTTCCTTTCATTCCAAATCCAGTGTTCTTCCTACTTCCCACTACTTCAGAAGATTTGGTTCAGAAAAGCTTTGACTCAAATGTTTGCTGTTTACCATGGAAAAGTTCTTTAAGCTATACAGTAAACAATGAAAGTAGGTAAAATGTTCAAAAGGAGGCAGAAGAGAAAAAATCAGTTTGAAGATCTGGCTTTGAGGACCAATTGTGCCACTATGTAATTGTTTCAGGCAGTCACATCTAGTCTCTGGGACTCTGTTTGCTCATTTGTTCAATAGGTTTGATTGAACAAAAGGCTCTCTAAGATCCCTTCTAACCTAAAATTTGTTGTTCAATCGTTTCAGTGCTGTCTGACTCTCCGTGACCCTATTTGGGGGTTTTCTTGGCAGAAGTTCTCAAATAATTCCCTCTTAAGTTCATTTTACAGATGAGAAAACTGAGGCAAATAGAGTTAAGTGACTTACTCAGGGTCACAGAGCTAGTAAGTATCTGAAGCTAGATTTGAACTCAGGAAGAGGAGTCTTCTTGACTTCAAGCCCAACACTCTATCCACTACACCATTTAGCTGCTCAAAATAAATACCAAGACACCACTGTTACATTCACCTAGGAAGCTGATCATTAAATCATCAAGATATGAAAAAAATTTCTAAGCCACTTAATTAACCATTTCACATTTCACCTTGGCTCTGCATTGTCTAAATGATTCACTCAAGGAGCATGTCTTCTGTCAAGCTGTTTAGGAGGCTTCCTTCTCCTTGATCATTTTCTCCAAGAAGTGCTGTGAGATTTTCTGGGGGCCCCGCCCAAAGGACAGTCAACACTGTCTGAAGCCCAGGATCAACTGACGTCTCCAACTCACCAAAATGCCTTCAAGGCTGGAAATGTCTGTCTTAGGATCACTACTTATTATATTCAGGAAATAAATCAAAGAGAAGAGTCAGGTCCAAGACCCAAACTTAGGGTCACCTAAGCTAACACATGCTTTGGTTACAATGTGGTTGTGGTCTGCCATTTCTATAAACATAGAGGAAAGGTGCCCCTTGCCCACCTTCCATGGGAAATCCAAGAGGGGAAGCTACTTGCTACACTTGAGGCCAAAGGAAACAAGCTGTAGAGAGTGCTGTAACTCCCTATTCAAGGGTCACTGAATCATTGGCTCTTCCTGCTCTGAAGCCAAAGAGGCTTGCCTCTTGATCCCATGAGCACATCCTTCAATGCAGAGGCACATGTATCCCCAGAAGCTGTTAGAAGAGCTTTATAGACTCGCCACAGTAATGTTGCCCTTGCTACGCTAGCAAGAGTAAGTGCTACTGTTTGTATCAATTTAATATCTACTGTGCCACGGAAAACTACACTATATATTAATGATAGCTGGAAGAGATCGTATCAATCCCCCAGACTCCTGAGACCTTTCCCCTCTTATATTTCACCTTTCTTACAATTTTCTAACAATTCACATGAGCAAAGGGCCACGAAAAGCCCTTGTGGGTTTGGAGTGATAGTCAGCAAGAAGGGTAACCCAATAACCCTGTTATTAGCCCACTTTTCCTTTAGTCTAATTTTTCATCAGTGTTAAAGGTTAATAACACTGTGATTCCGTTCATTACCTGGATTTAATAAAGGCAGTGGGGCCTAGCATTCCATAAACGCAGGCACTGAGAGGAAATAGCACTGTTAACCTCTAACATAATGGAATGGTAATTACCTCTGCCTGGCTTGAAAATGAATGTCTTTCATAGTCTCCCAAGTGGTTAGGAAAAATACTCTCTGCCATGCTTCAGGAACCCTTAGGATCCAAGGTCAGGATCGAATTATACCTTCATTTTATGTGCTAAAGACATCTGTGACCTGGATTTCCCTATGAACTTGGAGCAAGTTTATTCTACTAGAAATGCCACACCCCACACAAGCAACAATGTGCTTTGTTTTTACCTTGTTACTGTGCAGAGAAATTGCCATATTTTCCTACATTCAGTTCAACAAATTCAAGAAACATTTACGGGTCAGTTCAAAAAACTAATGAAATTCTATTTATTTTTTTTAATAGAAGTATAAAAAAGTCTCAGTTGGTCTTGGCAAGTTATTTTAATGGTCATTTCAGAATTTTCTTTGTATTTATAAAAAGCTCTCTGATAGTTTTGGACATCTGTTATTTAGTTACTTCTGTTTTCTAAATACTATTTTCTAATTATATGAGCACACATTAAATTTTTTACTTTTTAAAAATTTATAGAATTTTATTTTGTTCCAATTATATGTGAAGACAGTTTTCAGCATTCATTTTTTTGGAAAGAGTTCTAAATTTTTCTTCCTTACCTCCCTCCTCCCCAAGACAGCAAGCAATCTGATGGAAGTCATATGTGGAACATGCATTAAAGTAATATCACTGTTGTCTGAGACCAACCTTTTTGTTTTGAAATTTATGAGTATCTTCTCCATGCATTCTGTTTATGTGTGCTCATCACCTTGTTAGAATGTAAGTTCTTTGCAAATAGGAATTGCTTCATTCATTGTATTTGAATACTTGACAATTTGAACAGAACCTGGAAAAGAAAAAGTGCTTAATAAATGCTTTATGACTGATTGACCCTGTCCCCTCCCAGGTATACAAACCAAGTGATTTAGATCCCTCTTTTCTTAATTTATAATTTGCATTCCTTGCGTGGAAGGATTGTTTCATTGTTTCTACTTGCATTCCCAGTTCCTAGAACATAATAGGCACTGAATTAATGTTTGCTGATTGATTGAATAATTGATTGATATTAACAAAGTGATGACATTTTTTTTTATGAAGGCCCCTTGATGCTGCCAGATTCAGCAGATAGTAATTCAAGAAGGCAAGTTTTCCAGGCTGTTCACTTGCAATTACCCTTGTTCACACTCTGTCACTGAACCATACAGAAGGCAAAGCTTCATAAATATTATCTCGTCTTAGCCTCGCAACAACCCTGAGAAGTATCTGCTATCATTATCTCCATCTCATAGATGAGGAAACTGAGGCATAGTGAGGTTAAATTTCTTGCCAAGAATGTCGAAGACTGGATTTGAACTCAGGTCTTTCTAACTCCAAGCCCAATGCTCTATAATCCAGGAATGAGGAACCTGGATCTTCGAGGTCACATGATTTGTTCTGTGAAGTTTGGAGTCAGTCAAAGGGCCACACCTGAGGACCAAGAGGGCCACACGTGGCCTCCTGGCTGCAGGTTCGCCACCCTTTCATCTATCCACTTCACGTCGCTGTTCTACAAACACATGGAAAAGATCCAAGGGCATCTCCTCCCTGATGAGCTGCCAGTCCTGAATCATGCTGTAGAAGGGCTGGTTCTTCTGAGTGAGGCTTGGCCATATCTCAGAAACCCAAATTTCAGCAACCTAGATGAAAAAAATGCTGTACTTTCCCCCCTTTTTCATTCTTATTTCTAGTTTTTTGTTAATGTTATTTTTTCCCCTAACAAGTAAGGTACTACTGTATATAGAAAGCTGATTCAGGAAAGATGGCCCATATCAGTAACACATCTTTCACTTTCTATTACTGTGTGTGCATAATTATACATACATACATACATACATACATACATATATATATATATGGTGGTTATTATCCTTTATTCTTGAAGAGGAGCAAAATGACATCACCATGATGTCATTTCAGTGTGTCCGACTGTGACTGATCAGACCAATATGAGCTCGGAATGCTCTACCAGAAGTTCAGCACAGACAGTCTGTGAATATTTGGAGTCGATAATCCAAATTTGTGCATCCTGCGTTTATTTTGTGCTGTCTCAATTCTGCTTTGCTGATAGAGCACAGCACCCTTTCTGATGTGGGCACACCATGCTGAACAGTCCTGTGACAGAGTCTCCCATGTTGCACAGTCAAATCCAAAGTTCTTGAGAGCGACCTTGAGAATGTCCGTGTATCATTTCTTCTGACCACCATGTGATCGCCTGCCCCATGTGAGTTCTCCTTAAAATAGTCTTTTTGGCATGCATACATTTTGCATTTGAACATCGTGGCCAGCCCATCACAATTGCATTCTCTGAAGCATAGTTAGAATGCTTGGCAGTTCAACTTGAGCAAGGACTTCAGTGGCTGGTACCTTATCCTGCCAGGTGATCCTCTGAATCTTCCTAAGACAGTTCAAATGGAAACAGTTCAGTTTCCTAGCATAGCACTGCTAGACTGTCCAGGTTTCACAGGCATACAACAAAGAGGTCAGCACAATGGCTCTGTAGACCTTCAGTTTGCTAGTCAGTCTAATACCTCTTCTCTCCCAAATTTTTCTTTAGAGCCTCCCAAACACTGAGCTAGCTCTGGTAATGTGTGCATCAACCTCATTGTCAATGTTTACATCCCTATAAAGTACACTGTCAAGATAAGTGAACTTTATCCACAGTGTTCAGAATTTCTCCATTTGTTGTAACTGATGGTTCCACATATGGATGATGTGGTGGTGGCTGATGGAGCACCTGTGTTTTCTTGGTGCTAATTATTAAGCAAAAATTAGCACAGGCCGCAGAGAAGTGATCCATACTTTCTTGCATCTCAGTTTGAAAGGCTGCATTGAGTGCACAATCACCTGTAAACAGAAAATCATGCACCAACACTCCCTCCACTTTTGTCTTGACTTGTAGCTTTTCCAAATTGAAGAACTTGTCATCAGTACAGTAGTTGACCTTGATGCCGTATTCATCCTCATTGAAAGCATTTGACAACATGGCTGAAAACAACATGCTAAAAAGGATGGGATCAATCACACAACTCTGTTTCACTCACTCCATTGGTGACTAAGATCCACTATCCACTATTGTCCACTATCCAGAACCCGGGCAAACAAGCCATCATGAAATTGACATACAATACTGATGAACTTCTCCGGGCAACCATATGTTGACATAATTTTCCATAAGCCTTCATGACTAACAGTGTCAAAGGCCTTGGTCAGATCTACAAATGTTGTGTACAAACCTCTGTTCTGCTCATGGCATTTCTCCTGGAGTTGTCAGGCAGCAAACACTATATTGACTGTTCCTCTGCCCTTTCTGAAGCCACACTGGCTCTCAGGTATATGGCCATCTTCCAGGTGAAGGATCAGCCTATTAAGGAGGACTGTAGCAAGAATCTTGCCAGCAATGACTAAGAGAGAGACCCCCTTGTGATTGTGGAAAGACAATTTATTCCCTTCACCTTTATAGAGATGGACAATGGAAACATTCTTGAACTCCTGGGGGATAACCTCCTCTTGCCATATAACCTGGAATATTTCAGTCAACTTTTCTATGAGCAATGGTCCCCCTACCTTGTAAATCTCAGCTGGAACAGAATTAGCCCCAAGTGCTTTGCCACATGAAAGGAGCCTAATGGCACTCAAAACCTCTTCTTCAGTTGGAACTTCAGCTAAGGAAGGATTGACTTCAACCTGAGGTGTGTTCACGGAGGACCAGTACCTTTGGTGTGATGCCTGCAAAGCCCTTTTTGGGCTCTTTCCACTTTTAGTGTTCACCTGTTCCACCAAACTCTCACCTATGGCTCCAAGAAGCTGTACCATGCACAGGGACCACACTCCTGTCAACCATTTCACCAGATGGGCCAAACCAGGCTGAGGGTAACCAAGGGGTCTCAAACCCATTGTTGAGTTAGGGGAGTGTCTACCCCAAGCATGTAAAGATTTCCTGTGGTGGAATGGGTGGATGAGAACAATTTGTTTCAATGGTCATGAAAATTGCTGAAGCAGGTGATGTGGAGCACTTATATATGTGTATATGTATATGTATATATGTATATATACATATATATACTTACATATGTGGTATAAATATATACCATATCTAGCCCCCACTGTTTCTCTTTCTTTTTCTTTCTCTTTTTCTATCTTTCTTTTCTTATTTTCAAGAAAGTATTTATAACATTGTAACAGTGGGGCTCCATTGATTATCTCCCACCCACTTAAAAATGTTGATGATGAGTCAACTGGTCAAAACCTTTCAGAACCACTGAGGGTAGGAGCTGGCGTGGTGAAGGTGGAGAGAAACTACAGTTCGTGCCTTCCTGCTGATCTGGGGAGCATATCTGCTCAATAAGAAACACTGTGATAACTTACTGAAAAAGCAACCCAATAAGAAGCCCAGGAGTTTAGAAATCAACTCATTCCTCCCACTGCACAAATGAAGAAGTCGACCATCTTTCTCAACCCTCAGCCTATAAAAGCAAAGTCAAGAAGGGAAGAAAAAAATGTACATGACAATTTTGCTGTATATTTAAATGGAATATCAAGTTGCGCATAGTCGATTTGAAATTTCACGTTCAATAATCTTTTTACTATATTATGCTATGGAAATGTATGTTTTATTCCATAAATTAAAAATAAAATTTTAAAAATTCGCAGAAAAAAAGTCACAAATCTTTTTTGCAAGGATGATGACTTAATTTTACATTTATCTGCCATACATGTGACTGGAGTCAATATTGTGAAGGATGAGTCTAGAAGTTACTAGAATTAATGGAAAGTGCTTAACTACTTTAAAGTGGGTGGGATAGTCAACGGAGCCCCACACTCACAATATGGCAGCACATGGATTCTACGTAGTCTATATGACTTTGCATTCTCTCTTTCCTTATTCCTTATCCACATGGTCCAGTACATTTTTGCCATCCTTGTCTCTCTCCATCTTTGTATTAAAATAACTGAATATTAAGGTATGTGTTGATTTAACAGGATTTTATTGAGTTTGTACATCAAATTTCTCTCTCCTTTTAACTTTTGCAGTGAATGCTGATGTACAAGTTTTAATAAGGTTATTTTTTCATACGTACATATGAGCACTGCATTACAAAATGACCAAATTTCCCATGCAATATTGTTTCTCATTGCCTTTGGGTACACCATAAAACCAACTCTACCAACATTATATTTGACGCTCCAAGGAGAATCTGTGAGTCATCCTTCCATTTAGCTGAAAATCCTCCCTTATTTCTTGTTTAGTTTTTAAGGAGAATATTAAGATTCACATGACTTAATTTCTCCTATAATAATTTCACTCAGTCATTTTACAAGGACTTCACATTTAGAGCACTTTCAATAAAGTTAAAGTTGATAGACAACCTTAGTTTTCTCTTTCCACCTTACCACAACTCTGGAGAATTGAAGATCATTTTATGTGTTTTTTTCTTTGTGAATTCCTATGGCTAAAGAACTAACTCATCACCAAATGGTCAGCTCACTGTAGATGAGTTTTTCTCTACTTCAGGAGGTTCGTCATCAGAAAACAGATACAATCTATTGCCAAGATCTTTCCAGTATCAGTCAATTCCTATATGACGTCTCAGTGCTTTAGCTATACAGGCAGAGTCACAAAAAGTCTAGGGTCACCCCTACACTGCAGAGCAAGACAGAGATAGAGGGACAGAGACAAACACAAAGAGATGAGAGAGATACAGGGACAGAGAGATAGAGCTCTCAGAGCCAGAAGGACAGAGACAAAGACAGAAACAGAGAGAGAGAGAGAGAGAGAGAGAGAGAGAGAGAGAGAGAATTTAAGTGTGTTCTATGTGCCATGCACTGGTCAGGGGGGCATTGCACTCAGGCGCGTAATCTTAATAGAAAGCCCAAAAGAAATGTTATTCAAGGCAACCTTGTCCCTTATGTTTGGTACAAGCAGGCACCCATGCCACATGTATATTCAACCTTGTTTACCCAAAGATACTTACAGAAAACCTAAGTAAACATATATGAGAAGCCAGTGGTCCCTCGGGGTTACCAGCTGATAGAATCCCAAGGGTGGAGGAAGCTTATTTCCATGATGGCGTACTTTCATGAGTTCTGGATAATGGGTGATGCTCTTGTGCTTTCCCAGTTACTAATGGAGTGAAACAAGGTGGTGTACTTATCCCTGTGCTTTTTAGCATGATATTTTCAGCCATGTTGTCAAATGCTTTCAATGAGGATAAACACTGCATCTAAGTCAGCTGTTGCACTGATGGTAAATTCTTTAACTTGAAAAGGCTACAAGCCAAAACCAAAGTGGAAGGAGTGATAGTGCATGATTTGCCATGTGTAGATGAGTGTGCACTCAGTGCAGCCTCTGAAGCTGAGAAGCAACAAAGTATGCATGAATTCACTGCTGCCTGTACTAGTTTTGGCCTAACAATTAACACTATGGAAACACTGTCACCATCTGTTTCCATCTGTCACCACCACACCATCCATATGTGGAACTATCTGTTACAGCGAAGGAAGAAATTTTGAATGCTGTGGATAAGTTCACTTAGCTTAGCAGGACACTTTCCAGTGATGTACACATAGATGATGAGATTGTCACAGAATTGCTAGAGCTAGCTCAGTGTTTAGGAGGCTCTGAAGGAAAGTGTTGAAGGGAAGATGCAGTAGACTGACTACCAAAATGAAAGTCTACAATCCTTGTGCTGACCTCATTGTTGAATGCCTGTGACACCTGGGAAGTCTATCAGCGCCATGCCAGAAAACTGAATAACTTCCATGTGAATTGTCTTAGGAAGATTCTGAAGATCATCTGGCAGGATAAGTGACTCCACCTTGAGGTCTTTTCTCCATCTAAACTGCCAAGCATTCAAACTGTACTGCAGAGAATGCAACTGTGATGGGCTGGTCACATTGTTCAAATGCCAAATTTGCCTAAAAGACTATTTTATGGAGAACTTGCACAGGACAAGTGTCACATAGATGTCAGAAGAAGAGGTGCAAGGACCCTCTCAAGGTCTTTCTGAAGAACTTTGGCATTGGTTGTGGGATACGGGAAACCAATTTTCATGGCATACCAACATCAAAAAAGGCACTGTGCTTTGTGTGCAAAGTAGAATTGAAATAGCTCCAAAAAACCATGAGATGCACAAATTTCAAGTCATCTCCACTCCAAATGTTCATGTGGACTATTTGTGCCTGACCTATGATGGAACGTTTTCATCTCCTATTGGTCTGATCACCCACAGTCAGACACATTTTATATTAGCCCCAACACAGTGATGTCATGTTGGTCCTGTTTGAGCAGTAAGAACAACTATCAATAGAACCCTGAGGGCAGAAGCTGGCAACTGTACTCCTCCGACCAGTCTGCCAGTGCTTCTGGGAGTTGAGATGCTGAGCCAAGAAGTGGTGCATCAAGTCCACTCTCTCTCCATAAAGAAACTGAGGTTTCTTCAGAGAGGTTAAGTCACTTAAAGTTAAATTGAAGAGGTTAATTGCCTTAGGTCACATAGGTAGTAAAAAGTGGAGCCAAGACTTGAGCTCAAAATGTCTGATTTCATATCTAAAGTTCAACTACACTATGCTGTATCTTGATGTGATCTAATTTAATAGGGTTCTTGCCTAATGGGTTTACAGATTCATTGTCAACAATCATGTAGTCAGTCACTCAGGAAGCATTTATTAAGTGCTTACTGTGTGCAGACACTGTACTAAAAGGCTAGGGATACAAAGACAATGTGAGTCACATAAAATCAACTGCCTTACTCATATTCCCAATTCCTCCTATGTAGGTAATGGGATCGACATTTTAAATTTACTATTCCAATTCAGAATTAGCTGATTATCTCCACTTGATCTTGTGTATACCTTTCTTTGTACATTGTTGTTTTCCTATTGTCTCCCCCATGAAACTGTGAGTTCCTTGAGACACCTTTCTTTCTATCCTCAATGCTTAGTATAGTGCCTGGAATGTAGTACATTCTTTTTTCTTTCTTTCTTTCTTTTCATTTATTTATTTATTTATTTTTATTTAACTTTTAACATTCATTTTCACAAAATTTTGGGTTCCAAATTTTCTCCCTTTTTGTCCCCTTCCCCCACCCTATAATACATTCTTATTAAATGCTTATTGAGTAAATAGCAATATAGGTGAAATGACCCATAAATGCACATTCAAAGAATTTGGGGCCATTTTTTTCCAACAGCAAAAGAATTAAATATATTTACCAATAGTTTGGCAAAGGAACCCCATGTAATTTTTAATGAGTTTGTTTGTTTATTTTTCATATGGCAAAAGAACAAGAGAGAAGGACGTTATTGAGAGATATTCCTCTTCTCACATAACAAAATGATTTTGCAGTCACACAAATATATTTGACTATGTGAGAGACAGAGAGTCAACCTTGAAGTCAAGAAGACCTAGATTTAAAACCTGTTTCTACCATTTGTTGGTCGTGTGAGAATTGTTGGATCACTCAGCCTCTATGTGTCTCTGTGTGTCCCAAGCAGGCATCAAGGTACTTACTTGGGCTCATGGAGTTCAGCGTCTCACCAAATTCAAACATACATGAGATACCATGCTGACTCTTGGGGATCTGAAAACTCAGGAATGAAATGACCAGAATCTACTCTCGAGGAGGTTCCATTCTACAGGATCGGCAATGGGAGATGATAGGTCCATAGATAAGTAAGCATATTGTAATTTGAGGAGGGATAACTGGGAGAATCCCAGAAGACCTCATGGAGAATGGCACCTCTCTTGGCTTCAGTTTCCTCCTCTATAAAATAAGCATCGTAAATAATAAGATAATTTTTGTAAAGTGCACTATTCATGGCCCATAGTCAATGTTAGCCATTGTTATTATTCCCGTTGTTGTTTTTGCTGTTGATGTTGTTGTAATAATAATTATTCTTATTTTTATTACCTTAACTGAGCCCTGAATGGAGCCTAGGATTCCAAGAGGATGAAGGGAGGCTGCCGATATTGGGACATTGTTCAAGTAGACATTCCTCAGCCTCTTCATCTTACCAAGTCTTGTATTGTGGTAACATCACAGATGGTGCCTGGGAATGTATCTATTTATTGAAACAGAATGTAATAAAAGCTCTGGTAAAAACCGGTAGGGGAGAGGAAACCTGAACTTTCCCCCCACTACATGTGGTTTGGTTGCATGGTATTGTAACTAAGGAGACAAAAGCATCTCCAGGCCCCTGCATCTGCCCCTAGCAAGTCAGGAATTGGGCTTTATGTGTTCAGAGGCCTCGTTCAATTTCTTTTAGGAGACAAAAAATAAACACAAACTCTCTGAGCTGTTTCCTGTTTTCAGGAATGGTGGTCTTTGACTCTTCCAAATCTAGTCCCAGTCAAATGCCTGGATTGGAGCATTTCCAGAACATCCAAAGTAGAGCTTGCAATTTATGGTTGGGGAAGGCCTCTCTCTCAAACCATCTTATTTGATAAAAGCTCAATAAAAAGAGCAAGGACCCATGCCTTCTTCAGACAGCCTTTCTTCAGGTAATCAGCATTCAGAGCAGGCCTGAGTCTGCTTGCATTAAGAACTAATAGAAAGGTCAACAAAGGACTTGGGGATGATTTGGTGGTGGTTTTTATTTTCCTCCCCACCACAGAACAAATTGTTTTCAATCTCAAGGCTAATGAAGGCAAATAAAAATAACTGACACCCTGACAGTATAGCATGATTGGAGGAAATCCAATTTTATTGCTTCAGCCACTTATGAGGGTTCTGATGTTTGAGCCAAGGTGCCGCCTGGCCCTGTCAGAAAGTGAGAACAACATAGGATCTGCTCTCCCCTTTTATTTCTCCTTTATGTGGGGGTGATAAGAAATGGTTTCCCTAGTTTTTAAGCCATCTAGCTTCCTTGTTGTGAAATATGTATGTATGTATGTGTGTATGTATGTGTATGTATATATACATGCATATACATATTCATAGATTTAGAGTCTGAAGGAACCAAAACACCAGTCATAGCAACGCTTTATTTTATAAAGGAGGAAACTGAGGCCAAGACAGGTTTCTTAGCATGCCCAAGGTGACACCAGTGACAAGTGAAAGAGTTAAAATTTCACTCAGATCCTCTGGAACAAGGCAACCTTGATTCAAAGAAAACTACAGCATAGCTCCTAGTCATACATGGTCCCATTCATTTCAATTGTGATAGTGTCAGAGTAGTAGGCAAGAAGGCATAGGAGAGATTCTACTGGGCTAGAAATTCCCCTTCTTCTTCCTTTCCTCTCCCGTCTCTTTCTCTCTCCTCTCCTCTCCTTCCTTATCCTCTCGTCTCCCCTCCTCTCATTTCATCTCCTCTCTTCCCCTCCCTTTTCCTCTCCTCTCCTCCCCTTTCCTTCCTTGTCCTCCCCTCTCCTCCCCTCTTTTGTCCTCTCCTCTCCCTTCTTCTCTCCTCTCCTTCTCTGTTTACTCCTCCCTGTCATCTCCTCTCCTTCCCTCTCCTCTCCTTTCTTCTCCTTCCCTCCTCTCCTCGCTCCTCTTTTCTTTACTTCTCCTTAAACTCTCTCTCATTTATAACAGTTCTTTTAGAGATCCTTGCCCCACTTTACCTTTTGCTTAGCCAGGTGTTTCTGTGGAACCAATTAGTGGTCTCCGGATGTGTTCATACAGACCTGAAACCTCTAAAGTAAGGGAAATGAGGGGGATGACCTAGATAGATGTTCTCCAAGATCTTTTCCAGCTCCTAAATGTTGGGATCTAAAACTTTTCCAGAAGAAAAACACCCCCTGTTTTTAGTACTTTCAAGAACATCCACATGGTAACTTCTTGCTCATATGCATAATTGGAATCCTGCTGTACATACGTGTGTGTTTTCACATTTGCTCAAAGCAAAAGATCTGAGAAACTAAGAGTTGCCAGTTTCCTCTGCTTCTTCTCAAAGACTAAATCAAAATGTTGTCCTGGTAGACCCTTGATGGACTCCTGTACTTTTGTTTATTCATCAATTTAACATTTTCTGGAGTCAAAGGGTGTGCGTGGGAGGGGGTGTGTGTGTGTGCACTATTCCTGGCTCTGCAGCTTACTGCCTGTGTTACCTGTATGACCATAGACAGGTTTCTTCTCAGTGATCCTCTGTTTCCCCATCTGCAAAATGAATGTGAGTCTGATGCCTTCTAAGGTTCTTTCCATCTCCAGAGCTGATCCTAAATTCTAACTTTCCAAAAGTTGCTCCCCCCTTTCCTGATTCTCCCTTTTAGAAATGGCTTCTCCCATGACCTAGCCTATAACTCATTAACCTTCATTCTTTTTTTTTTCATTACTTAAGGCTTTCTTTTATTTTAAAGACACCATATCCATAAATTTACTTGCTGTCATGAAGAAGAATGTGTTAAGTGCTTGGAATTCCATTCTCACATTTAAAATTCAGCTACACTAACCAGAAGTCTCAGTTGTGTTGTTGTTCTTAATATTTTCCACATTGGAGATGTAAGTAGGTCACACGAAAGCATGAGTTTTGATTATAAACATATAACGCATGTCTTTCTTGAATTAAATGTTGGTTATACAAACTTTTCTTATCTTAGGAGCAGAGTGTATGACAGGTGGAAGGAAGGAGAGAAGGGCATCTTAGAAAATGTTGCCATGCTATAGCAAAGGTATCACACAGAGGAGAGTGAGAGCCACAAAGAGAAATGGAGACATTGTCAATGTACAAAAGAGCTTTCAGAGAAAGGACATCATCAGCCTTCGTGGCCACCCTGTGGCCATTCCCAAATCCTTAGGAAAACTGCCTGAAATTGCTAATGCTCAAGACTAAATTCAGATTGGAGGATCCTGTTTCATTTTCTTTCAAAATTTTGTTAGGGACTAAGACCTAAGTTATTCTCATCATTTGTAACCAGGTGTGGTGTGGTGTGGTGTGTGTGTATGTGTGTGTGTTTAAATTTAAAAGGTATACATATAGCAGTGCCTAGACTGAATAAGATTCCTAAATGTTGTGGAGTCATTTTAGTCATGCCCGACTCTGTATGACCCCATTTAGGGTTTTCTTGGCAAAAATACTAGAGTGACTTGCTATTTCCTTTTCCAGCTCATTTGACAGATGAGAAACTAAGACAAACTAGGTTAAATTATTTGATCAGGAGTCTAATGCAGTGTCTTGAACAAAGTAGGTACTCAATAAATGCTATTTAAATGAAATTGACTTGAAAAACACTGGTTCTGTTAAGTCCAAAAAAGTCTTCCTGAAATAAAAGGGCTTTAGAGAGAATCTTATATCATCTCTGACATAATCTCTGACTTTACAGAATAGGAAACTGAGTCCCAGAAAGGGAAAATGAGTTGCCTAAGATCACTTAGGTAGTGATTGGCAGAATTAAGATTCAAGTGTAGCTCTTTAGAGTCTAATTTCAGGGCCCATTACACTAACACTATGACCTGCCCTTAGGTGAAGAAGCTGTTTTTGTGAAGGAAGAATGAAAGGGATGCTGTGGTGGTAGTAGTGGTGGATGTGGTGGTGGTGGTGTGTGCATGTGTGTGTTTATCCAACAAACTCAAGCTTTCGGTTCCCTCTCCAATTTGGCTCAAGTATTTGGCAATTGACAGCTAGCTGCCTCAGTGGTTAGAGTGCTGTCCAGAAGTCAAGAAAGCTCATCTTCCTGAGTTCAAATCCAGTCTCAGACACATTAGGCCATCATCAGTGGTCCTGACTTTTATCATACCATTGGACTTTGATGACTCCAGAAGACAGAGTAAGGCTGATGACTTTGTGCAACTCTGCTTCACTTAAATTCAATTCATGCTTGAGTCAGCACATAACCATCCTGATGTCACTGCTCCTCTTGGAGAACTAAGGACAAACAACACCTCAGTGAATCCTCTCTCTCTCTCTCTCTCTCTCTCTCTCTCTCTCTCTCTCTCTCTCTCTCTCTCTCTCTCCCTCTCTCTCTCCCGTGTATATATATATATATATATGTATATATATACATATGCATATGCATACATATAAATATAATTTTTCCTTAGTTATACGTTAAAACAATTTTAAACGTTTTTAAAGTTTTGAGTTCTAAATTCTATTCCCTCCCTCCCCTCCCCACTCCCTGTGAGAGTAACCAATCAGATACAGGTTAGACATGTGAATCATATAAAACATTTCCATATTAGTCACTTTGTACAAAAAGGCTGGAATAAAAGGAAAAAAAGAAAGAAAGGAAGGAAGGAAGGAAGGAAGGAAGGAAGGAAGGAAGGAAGAAAGAAAGAAAGAAAGAAAGAAAGAAAGAAAGAAAGAAAGAAAGAAAGAAAGAAAGAAAGAAAGAAAGAAAGAAAGAAAGAAAGAAAGAAAGAAAGAGCATGCTTCAGTCCGTATTCAATCAATCAATTCAGTCAATGTCAATTCTTTCTTTGGAGACAGTTAGTAAGCTTCATCATTAGTCCTTTGGGTTGTCTTGGATCACTGCCTTGCTGAGAATTACTAAGTCACTCACAGTTCTTCATAACACAATGTTGCAAAAATTAATTGCTGTCACCCAGTTAGTTGATTTTGGGGAAGGAGTGTGAGGAATACTGAGTATGGACCCATGTATCCCTGGAACCTTGATGGGGAGAAATATTCTGCCACCATGGGGGGATTCAAACTTCTATAGGAATGGCAGAGGGAGAGAGGGCAGTAAGTCCAGTGGATTAGCAAGAATGTCTTAGGTGCCTAATATATATCCTGTGATGTGCTGGGTGTTGGCATTACAAAGATAAAAATTCCACAGTCTTTGCCCTCAAAGTGCTTCCATTCTGTCGGAGCTGAACACTTAAGAGTGTAGCACCTTCTACTGGACTCCAGAGAAACAAAT
Organism: Notamacropus eugenii; assembly: GCF_028372415.1. NCBI lineage: Eukaryota > Metazoa > Chordata > Mammalia > Diprotodontia > Macropodidae > Notamacropus > Notamacropus eugenii. The sequence continues at coordinate 161,018,745 of NC_092878.1, forward strand.
GTGGAAAAGTGATTTTTCAGGAACTTGCATTCTATTTTCATAAACTGACTGCTTTTAAATCTATAAATCTCAAATTCCTTCCAAATATTTATAGATTTTTTTTAAATGTAGTTTCTTAAGCAAACATTTTGACTACATTTTCCATTTTTTAAGATAAACTTGCATACAACGTGGCTTCCAACCTCACCATTCATGTGAAACCCCTCTCTACAATGTTACTAGTGATCTCCTAATTGTCAAACAGCCTTTTCACTTGACCCTCTGTAGCCTTGGAACTGTTAACCACCCTGGTGCTCCCCTTGAGGTTTTTGTGACTCTGATCTCTGTTGATTCTCCTCCTGATATCTAGCTGTTCTTATAATGAGTCTCTGTCTTGAACTCTCTTCTCTCTCCGTATTCTCCCTTGAAGACATCATTAACTCTCATAAGTTTAATAATTACCTCTATATATATATACATATGACTCATATCTACATAGCCATTTCTAATCAATTAATCAATAAACATTAAACACCTACTGGGTGCCAGACACTGTGCTAAGTGCTGAGGAAACAGAAAGAGTCAAAAGACAGTGTCTGCCCTCAGGGAGCTTAACATCTAATTGGGGAGATGATGTGCAAACCAAACATATACAAAGTAAGCTACATGGAGGACAAATGGGAAATAGTTAATACAGAGAAGGCACTAGAATGAGGAGGGGGTGGGAAAGGTTACCTGAACAAAGGGGGATTTTAGTTGGGTCTTAAAGAAATTCAGGGAGATCAGTAGTAGGATGAGAGGAAGGAGAGCATTCCAGGTGTGGGGACCAGCCAGAGAAAATGCCTGGAGCCAAGAGATTGGGTGTTCTGTTTGTGAAATAGCCAGGAGGTCAGTGACCCTGAATCCAAGAGCATGTGCTAGGCAATAAGGCCAAAGAAGATCGTCAAAGTAGGAAGGGACAGAATGTGAAGGACTTTGAATGGCAAACATTTTGTATTTGATCCTGGAGGCAATAGGGAGCCACTGGAGGGTGTGGGGTGGGAGTGGGAATGACATAATCAGACCTGCATTTTCAGAAAATCACTTTAGTGACTGACTGGAGAATGGATTGGAACGGAAAGAGGCAGGCAGACCCGCTAGCAGCATGGTGAGGAATGAGGAAAGGGGAGGATGGTTTTTTAGTGAGTTCTTTAAATCTGAGCTCATTCAGACCAGGAACTGAGTCAGTACAGAGGGGAGATTATACTTAGTGGTTTGGGAGAAAGCTTTTGTATTTCTGCCCTTTCTATACCTTCTCAGTAAAAGCTAAATCACTTTGAAAGTAACCACAAATCTGTTGGTGAGTTGGGGGTGTCTACCCCAAGACTTTCCCTGGAAGAATGGGCAGATGAGAACAATTTGTTCCAAGGTCATGAAGTTAGCTAACAAAGGTGCTGTGGAGCTCTCAGATTGCTCAGACATTGAAGAAGCCAAAGTCATCCACTGCATCCCGGGCCATCATCAGTGGTCCTGACTTTTATCATGCCATTGGACTTTGATGACTCCAGAAGACAGAGTAAGGCTGATGACTTTGTGCAACTCTGCTTCACTTAAATTCAATTCATGCTTGAGTCAGCACATAACCATCCTGATGTCACTGCTCCTCTTGGAGAACTAAGGACAAACAACACCTCAGTGAATCCTCTCTCTCTCTCTCTCTCTCTCTCTCTCTCTCTCTCTCTCTCTCTCTCTCTCTCTCTCTCTCTCCCTCTCTCTCTCCCGTGTATATATATATATATATGTATATATATATACATATGCATATGCATACATATAAATATAATTTTTCCTTAGTTATACGTTAAAACAATTTTAAACGTTTTTAAAGTTTTGAGTTCTAAATTCTATTCCCTCCCTCCCCTCCCCACTCCCTGTGAGAGTAACCAATCAGATACAGGTTAGACATGTGAATCATATAAAACATTTCCATATTAGTCACTTTGTACAAAAAGGCTGGAATAAAAGGAAAAAAAGAAAGGAAGGAAGGAAGGAAGGAAGGAAGGAAGGAAGGAAGGAAGGAAGGAAGAAAGAAAGAAAGAAAGAAAGAAAGAAAGAAAGAAAGAAAGAAAGAAAGAAAGAAAGAAAGAAAGAAAGAAAGAAAGAAAGAAAGAAAGAAAGAAAGAAGGAAAGAAGGAAAGAAGGAAAGAAAGAAAGAAAGAAAGAAAGAAAGAAAGAAAGAAAGAAAGAAAGAAAGAAAGAGCATGCTTCAGTCCGTATTCAATCAATCAATTCAGTCAATGTCAATTCTTTCTTTGGAGACAGTTAGTAAGCTTCATCATTAGTCCTTTGGGTTGTCTTGGATCACTGCCTTGCTGAGAATTACTAAGTCACTCACAGTTCTTCATAACACAATGTTGCAAAAATTAATTGCTGTCACCCAGTTAGTTGATTTTGGGGAAGGAGTGTGAGGAATACTGAGTATGGACCCATGTATCCCTGGAACCTTGATGGGGAGAAATATTCTGCCACCATGGGGGGATTCAAACTTCTATAGGAATGGCAGAGGGAGAGAGGGCAGTAAGTCCAGTAGAAGGTGCTACACTCTTAAGTGTTCAGCTCCGACAGAATGGAAGCACTTTGAGGGCAAAGACTGTGGAATTTTTATCTTTGTAATGCCAACACCCAGCACATCACAGGATATATATTAGGCACCTAAGACATTCTTGCTAATCCACTGAATCATTATCTCAGAATTTTCACTAATTATTTCAGAGTTCTTCCATGCTGAATATTTTCTATATGTAGCAAATCTATGGCTTTAAACAAAGCTACAGTATTACCTCATTTATAAGACTCATAGATTTTGTTCATTTGGAAATTCTTTACTCCACACCCACCAGCTCTCATGGGTAACTGCAATTTTTCCTTCCAGTTTCATAGATTATTTCTATGCTTTTGTATCAAGAATCCATGAGTCCTTTTTAATTTGGTTTATGTGTAATGGATAAGATACTCAGAGGGGACGGGATGAAGTAGAACTCATTCATGGAATGGATAGACCAATTTTTCAAAAGAATAAACAAGTGTTTGTTTCTCAGGGAAAGGAGAAAGGCACCCATGAAACTTTTCTCATTCAGAAAAGGAAAGTTTGGTCAGAACTTACTTCATCTTGTCAATTTCTCTGGGAAGCTTTAGGTATACCCAGGTGTGTGTTGTTCAAGGTCCAAGATGAATGAAGTGGAGTAGAGGAGGAGAAACTGGACATGCCTTTATGGGTCCATGTACTCCCCATGGCTATATGGCCTCATTCCCAAATGTGCTCCAATGGCATGGGGAACATTCAAATAATATTTCATCAGATGGCAAACCCATCATTATCACCTGCAAAAGTAGCGGTGTCTGGGAAAAAGTTAGCGTCATGCATCATTAAAACAGCCCTGTTATGGCACTGTTCAAATGAATAAGAACATTCATAATGGAACCCATGAGTGCTTCTCCCCACTGATGGGTGACAAAAATCTTCAAGAACATTTCAGGGAAGCTACTGTTTGTCACAGGATAAGGCACCAACATCCCATGACCAAGGATGTCTGCACAGAGGTAGTCTTTTCTCTGCTATCATGTCCACATGCATCACCATGGACCCAAACTTCATAAGTTGACTAGTAAGTACTGTATCACACTGATGGAATATTGTGTTTGTTCTGTGATATTACAAGTCAGGCATTATTCAGCTGGAGCTGGCCTTGTGAGTCAGAGGGAAGCTGAAAACAGATGTGACCAAGTAAAGGGAAAAACATTGAATAATTAGTTATTGTCACCCTGACTGCTCTGAAGGTGATCATGAGGGTGAAGTTGTGTAGGGGAGAGCCACAAAGAACAGAGGAAGCCAAGTGGAATTTACAACCCTACCCCTGAACTTATTGGGCCCTCCTTGTTTTCATGAAAGTATGTCTGAATATTCTTCAGATGCACTTTGTCCTATGAGAACTCCTTGCATAGGACCAGGATTTGGGATGGAGGACACCTTAGAGGCTGACCAGTAAGGACCACAGCGAGAATCATGTTCATAATCAGAGCAGGAAGTCATTTAACCATTTCTCAGAGTTTCCCCTTCCTCCTTTGTCAAATAGGACTAAATAGACTTGTGCCTCCCCCTATAGAGTTGTTGCTAGGGGAGCCCTTAATGATTTATAAAGAATGCAATCAACTAGAATTGCAAAGCCCTCTAGAGTGCACAGCTGGACCACATGTTGGCCGGCCAGATTCCAATTCCTCAGCTTTGAGTAAAGAAACTTTCAACTTTTTTTTAATAATCTATTCTTCCCTCTACCCCCTACGCAAATGAGAAAAGAAAGGAAGAGAGAAAGGGAAAGAAAGATAAGGATGAAGAAAGAGGGAAGGAAAGAAAGAGAGAGAAAGAAAGAAAAAAGGAAGGAAGGAAAGAAGGAAGGAAGGAAGGAAGGAAGGAAGGAAGGAAGGAAGGAAGGAAGGAAGGAAGGAAGGAAGGAAAGAAAGAAGGAAGGAAGATAGAAAGAGACAGGGAAGGAGGGAGGAAAACAGGAAGGGAAGGAGGAAGAGAGGAAGGAGGAAGAAAGGAAGCAGTGGGAGATTGTCATGCTAGTGGCAACTCACCACTGGGCTTAGCAAACAATGAATGGCAATGCCATGCTGGGCAAGGGACTTGAGGATGACAAGAAGTATCAAACTGAATTTGTTAATCAAAGGGTCAAGATTTCAACTAAAGAGAAGTGAGGTCAGAGAGGGGTGATGGCCTGGGAAAGCAGGTAGATATGGAGGGATAGGAGACCTAGGTGAGGACTCATGTCAGGTTTAGGAGAGGTTACACATCAGAGGTCTGGAAGGAAAAGAAGTTGTGGAAAGACCAAGAAAAGTTTGAAGTACTAAACTGAGGAGTTTGGTTTTTATTCTGAAGGCTGCAACAAAACCCCAAATATTCTTGATATGTTCAGAATTGAACTTTAGGGAGATCACTTTGGGGAGGGAAGAAACTTGAAGAAACTAAATTAGGAGATAAGTCTCAAGGAAAAGTGAGTGGGGCCTGAACTGGGGGCCTTAAGGTTTTTTGAGGTCAGGGACTGTTTTATTCATTCATTTGTTTATTTTGCTTTGTTTGTTGGCTTTTTTTTTATCTCCATTGCTTAACACCATTTCTGGCACATAGTAGATGCTTAAAAAATACTTATTGAATGACTGATGATGCAATAAAATAACAACAAAAAATTATTAAGCATCTTCTTGGTATGGAGCACTAGATTATGTGCTCGGGGAGAAGCAAAGCTGAGGTAAGACAAAGTTCCTTGTCTTCCATTGACTTGGTGATACTTCCAAGCCCATGCTCGAGAGGTCACCACCATGTCCAGAGAGGTGTAGCTGCTGGAAAGAGAGAGAATGTCCCCCTGCATTTTATTTTAACAAATTTTTCTTGCTATGTAAGTGTCAGCTTAGTTTTCTCTAAGCTGTTAGATGAAGTGCTAAGAATATTCCCTAAATTTAATTACCTGGCATGGAGTTCCTGTCACCCTACCCTGTGCTCAGCAGTCCAGGAAATCATTGTATTCCCAGAGCAACTTCACTCTCTGAGTATCTCCAGAAGTTCTAGGTCCATATTAGAATACTGACTTCCTCTTCCTTCCACTTCTTATCAAAATGAGTCTAACTCATGCCCCATTTTATCACAGCTCAACTCTTTTCAGTGAGTAGAGATAATTGCTCTGCTCAACTGACTGATACTAATACACTAGTAGGGCATTAATGGATGAATATGTTACCATCTCTAGGCAATATACTTCCATATTAGCCACTGTGATAGCATACAAGGTGCTTTAACCCAATCAATGCCAGGCTGATGCATCACATTCAGAGAGCAGGCAGGTAGTGTCAAAACAAGTAATGGACATCACCAAACATAAGACATTTTGCCTGGAAATTGTACCAATTACAATAATCAGACTATACCCATTTTTTAGAGGAAGACAGAAATCTGCTGAGTACCTAGGCCCAGCAACTGTCATTTCCAATGGATGTGTTTATTTACTTTTAAGAGATTAATAATAACAATATTAATAATAATAAATAGCTCCTGTTAAAGTAAACACCACCATCCATGCTGTGAGGGGAAGGGATCAACGACAAGTAGGTGAATATTAAAGTGACGTACAACGAGAAGCTTGTATGCCCTGAGAATGTTATAGTAGCTAGGGAGGCATGGCAGGAGCCTGGAAATACTGGTAGATTATTCTCGGATGATACCACAGGTTGGCTTATTAGCCTGGTCAGTGTGATATAGCTATTCTTAAGAGGTGCAGAAATAGAAAAGGGGGGCATAGAGGGCAAGGCTTCTCCTACTTAACACTGCTGTGGTATTTGGCTTGACAAATAGGAAATCGGAGAAAGCTGGCACTTTAGTGTTCCCCTACCACAGAAAGGAAGATACCCCAGAACAAATAAGAAATACAAATACCCTACCTGTTGGAAATGCTTTAGTGCAAATGACATTGACCTTGGAAATTGACAGGCCACGTATCTGCCACACGAAATGGACTGAAGACATAAACGCTTGCATTATTTGTGAGGACTGTCTATAACAAAGTTGAAAACAGCTCTCACTGGCTACAAGCACAGGTTTCACATTTCTTTTTGTCTATGGCTCTAAGTTATATAACAATATATTGCCCACCAAGGTAGAAAAAATCATTTTAAAAAATCACTACATCCCTAAGCTTCAACTAGATAAAATAAGTATGGCTTCCAAAGTAAAGAGAGACTTGAACCAAACATCTTTTTAACTACTTAATGGACATGAATGGCATTAAACTATGTCACTTCACCAAAAAACAGGTTAAACCACTCCTTCATATCCTGGAATCTTGCTCCAAAGATTCTACACTATCAGGTGGATTCTATATGCATAAAATTTTTAATATATACACACCATAAAGATATTTTGAGTTGAGAGATCACATTGAACTAAGAGATGAAGGCAATACCTACAAATATGTTGGTCTCATCCGGGTAAGAAATACTGAGCACAAAAATATTAATGAGAAGTCTATGACAATATATATAGAGAGCTAGATAGATGCTTACTAGCATCCTGATATGAGCTCTGAATAGGAATAAGACATTTAAAGCAATTAATAGGTATGGAACACTATTCTAAAGGTATATCTTTAAATCTGTAAAATAGGTCATGACGGATCTGGAAAGTACATTAACAAAAAATAGTATAATGTTAAAGAAAAACAATGTCCATAAATCTAAGTCAACTGTGTATAGAAAGACTGATGCTTCCTCAGAAAGGATGAGGAGGATTTCTAGACATTCTTAGAGTACTTGATGCTCAAAATCTATAGAATTATTTTAGGAATAAGCAGACATCATTGCAAAAGGCATCAGTGAAGATTCAACAAATACACACCATTGAATATGTATAGTGTTACTAAAAGCAGTTTACCTTTTTTTGTGAAACATATAAAATACGTGTAATGCAAAAGAGGAAGCAAAAAGCCCTCCATGGGCAACATCCATCTGAGCTGAGCTGTTCAGTTCTACTCACTACATTGACAGAGAAGCATTGAACACAAGTGGCTGTTTTGCATCTTAAATTTGTGGAAAGGAAGGAGTTTATGACGGGAATTCAGAATCAGGTAACTTTAGCAAGAATGACGTAAGGGTGATTCTTAAGGAGCCTGGATTGTTTTGACCAATGCAGATTATATAACAAGAGTAGAAAATGTGACACATGAACATTTAGTGCCTTCCTAATAATACCTAATAAAATATGACCTGGTAGCTATAATTACACATAATAATGGCTAGCATTTATGTAGTGCCTTGCGGTTTATGAAACATTTTACATGTTATATCATTTTATCCTCACAACAGTAATGGGAAGTAGGTACTAATGTTATCCTCATTTTACAAATAAGGATACTGAGACTGAGAGGGATTAAGTGACTTACTCAGAGTTTGTTGCTGTGGTTCAGTCATTTCAGTTGCGTCTGACTTTTTTGACCCCATTTGGGGTTTTCATGACAGAGACACGACAGTGGTTTACAATTTCCTTTTCCAGGTGAGGAAACTGTGGCAAACAGGGTTAAGTGACTTGCCTATGGTCACATAGCTTAGTAAGTGTTTAAAGCTAAATTTGAACTCGGGTCCTCTTGATTCCAGTGCCAGCACTCTACCCACTTTGTCCTTGCCCTTGCCCAGACTTACATCTTCTAAATATCTGAGACAGCATTTGGACTCAAAAGTAAGACTGGTCCTTCCTCCACTACACCATCTAGCTGTCAGAGAATCTCCCTATCTCTCATAGATTGACAGACAACAAACTCCCTCTAAATGTGCTGGAGAACTCAACCAATAAACTGTACCGGAACTGGGCCATTAACTCAGACTGAACAATTGCCCACAATGGTCCAGACATAACCTGATTCATAAAAATTTAAAAACAGCATTCTTAATAGATGTCAAATACTCAGTCTCCATGCCCCTTGAAACAAAGTCTTTCAAAATATACAGACTGAGCAGAGAAGATCTAAATCACGTGGGAACAGGATGAGATGTATATCACTCCTGTTCTCCTGCCTGCTGCAGAGAATTATTTGATGAATCTAAGTAGGACGAGTTTACATTCTGATATGTTTGCTCAACTACAAAAAGTGATGATTTTATCCACTTATGCAATAATCCATCTAATATTATAAATGAAAAAATAATACTAGAATAGTGACTTTTATCTCAGGAACATTTCTACCTGAACCCTGTTGAAAAAGATAAGGAGAATGAAGTGATAACAATTATCATTATGAAGCTAAAATAAATGTATACAAGCTTATCTACAATTGCTTCAGCTATTTTGCGCTGAGAATTTCATCATTTCATCACACCTTCATCATCATGATCAATAAAGAATTAACTTGAAAATACAAAGAAATTTGATCTTGCTTTTTTTAGAAATACAACAATTTCCATCTCAACTCCTTTTTTAAAAATCACATGTAGCATCAATAGACAACTAGAAAAAAATGCTACAAAATTCTTTCCCTGAACTCTTAGATTACTTCAGGAGGACAGATGTGCATCTGTCCAAGGGCCCCATTCATCACCATTAAAAGCAGGCCTCTGCATTCTGACTGCCTTTTATCTGGAATTCAAAGTGTTGAGCATTGCATGGGGGGAACCTTCATTCCTTGAGGTTCAAATTGGGGGAATAAACCTACAAGTTTATCCATATTTTAAATGCCAAGTACAGATAATGTCTCCGTTTTCTCTATCAATATTTTCAGTAGTTACAAGTCAAATTAGAATGCATACCACACAGTGCCTGGCACACAGTAGGGGTTTAGTACATGCTTGTAGAATAAATGAATGCATGAAAAACGAAGGAATGAGTGCTATACATTTCTCAGAGTTTCAGGAACACTATTCATCTTTAGTTTTCTGGGTCATTTTCCTTGTAACAATAATATTAACTATCATTTATATAGCATTTAATGTTTGAAAATCACTTTACATATATGTCATTGAATCTTTATAATATGCTTGTCAAATAAATATTATCCTCAGTCTTACAAAAGAGGAAATTGATGTTCACAGAAATTGACTTATCCATGGCCATTTGGCTAGCAAATGTCACAGGTTACATACAAACCCAGGCTTCCTGATCACAAATCAGTCTCTAATACACCATGCTGTCTCTTTTACAAAATAAGGAGGTTGATTAAGCCCACCCCTAAGGTTCCTCCCAATTCTAAATTACATATTCTCAGAGGTATTTGACTCTCATAGGAGTTGATGAATTTAATAGGTCATTGTTATGTCAGAGTATATTGACAGTCAACATGAGATTGATCATAAGAAAAAATAGTGAAAATAAACTCATTTTAGGAAGTAGGGACAAGAGGGAGAATAGGGATAAGGGCTGGACCTGTGATTTAATTAATGGGGAATGAATTCTCAGCTAAGGATCCAGCTCTTCCAGTCCAGATCAAAAGTTTCTATGCAATTCATATTTCTGGAGTTGCGTATAGCATTGGAAGGTTAAGTGACTGCATGGGGTTACACAGTCAATAGGTATCAGAGACAGGCTACTAAATAAGAGTCTACTAAGCGTAACTGCTATTGAATTCACTAATCACATTTTCATTGAGTGCCTGCTGTATACAGAATATTTTCTAGGTACCAAAGGAGATATAAAGTTAGAGAAATCTCAGTGACTACCCCCACAGAGTATGGAGACAAGCCAACAAAAAATACAATTCTATGACCCAAAATTACAAGGCCAAATTTATAAGAACAATGTGCTACAACAAAAATGCTATGGGAGGTCTGAGGGAGAGAGAGAAATTGAGATTCCATTCAATTTTCTAGAAAGTAAGAGTTAATGTTTTCCAATCAAATATTGAAGATGTCCACACGTTACAGGTTCAGAGAGCTGTCAGAGATCTTAGAGGCCATTTAGTTCCCACCCCTCATTTATAGATGTTGAAACTGAAGTCCAAAGAGAGGCTAAGTGATTCCATCAAATTTGAACTGGAAAAGTTCATGTATTCCAGACTCTTCTGTTACATGAGGAAACTAAATCCCAAAATGGGGAAGGGACTTGTTCATGGTCACAAAGCAGTAAGTGTTGACTTTGAATTAAGTAATTTTGGTTTTAAAGTCTAACACAATGCCTTGCATATGTAAATATTTACCTGCCAATACCTCACATTGTAAGCAGAGAGGGAGTTCAACATTCACACAGATGCGTGATGCAAAATAATATGGAGCACAAAAAAAGGGGGAAGTGGGAAACAGGAGAGATAAGAGGCACCAGTTGGATAGTCATGAAAGCAAAAGATGGTATGTCACAGGGAATGTCCAGTATTTAACTAAAACAAAGAAAATATGAAAGGTTGCAATATGATACAAAACTAAAAGACAGCATGAAGCAAAGTTGTAAGAGCACAGCCCTCAGAGGTGGACCGCAGTTCTAGACTTATCTACTTGGGCAACTTTTGGACAAGTCACTTAAACCACATAAATTCTCTGATGCTGGCAGGTGGGAATCATATTATGAACAGCTTTAAATGCCAGGTTAATAATATCATGTATTATTCTCAGTCATGGAGCACAGTGGAGGTTTTCTTGGCAGGTAAATGGAAGATACGTTGGAATGGGGAGAGACTGAAAGCAAGAAGACCAGTCAATAGTCTGTTGCCATGGTCCAGGTGAGAGATGCTGAGGGCATGAATATTATGGCATTCATTCATTCAAAATGCATTAATTAAGTGCCTAATGGGCACCTCCAAGATACCATACTAGGCTCTCAGGATACAAACCCCAACACAAAATAATCTCTGCTTATAATATGTATGCCAAGAAATGGATACAAAAGATACACAATACTACAAAGAAGGTGGTAGATCATTCATGACAGGGTGAGGCAGGTGCTCAGGATGTGCCTCAGAACATGAAGAAAATAGCACTTGAGTTAAGCAATGAAAGAAGTTCAGGATTCTTAAATACCGAGGTGAAGGTGAAATTCTAGGTACAAAGGGAAAATCTGTACAAAGGCATGAAAGTGTGATATTAAAACTAGGTAACAATAAGGAGAATATAGCTTGTAGTAGTATCTCTGAACAGAAAGAGCCTTGGCATAGCTTTGACAGGTTTCTTGTCGTGTATGTAAATGTCTCCAGTATTGGGAGTCTTATAAAAAGCAAATATGTAGTTAGCTCTCTGGCGTGTAGAACTATTTCTCTAGGGTCAACCCTATTTTGCCAGCAGACAATAGCCATGGATTGTATGAGTAGACTCCTTCCTCCATGTTGGGGGTGACTTACAGGTCCTTCCCAGAAAGACAGCTCACAGTATCAAAGTGGGACTGGCCCCCAGTGGATCCCAGATTTTTTCCCATCATCTCAGCTACCAATACAGTCCAAAAGGAAGGCCCTTTCTAATGCATTGTTTCCATGGCGTTGGTGTTTCTCCCCTAAACAGACAGATGTAGATGAAGCAATGCATGTCAATCCCATTAGGAGACTGTGAAATATGCTGAAGGTTTGTTAGCCACTCGAGCCATGGCACACATTGTGAACATCCTGTTTATTTGGCCTGGTCTCCAGTGATTGGCTGTGGTGTATCAGCACATTACTGACAGCTGGGAAGGCCGCCAACGGAACATGCCTTTCCGATGATGGACCTCCAAAGGGCTGCAGGAGCATGTGTCCAGCCACTTTATCTGGACCATGCTGCATCACAGCTTCTCCAAATTAAGAGCACATTGGTCTGCTGGAGCTTTGCTGAAATGCCAAGGAAGGGGCCCTGGTGACCCTTAGAGGCCGTCTGAGCTCATAAATCCTTGGACTCCTAGTTCCGGAATGCTTTGGGCAAGGTCAGGATGGCAAACTTCCCACTTCCACAATATCAGATGTTACGGTAATTCCTTTTAGCTAATGTGTAAGAGCAAAGGAATGTCTTCCAACCTCATCTAGGCCCTGTGGAATCTGTTGAAAATGCATGACAGCTGTGGGCCTTGGCTAGAAGCTGCCTGTGAATGTAGGAGATTTGGAAGCTGTTCAGAGTTGGGAATAACTGGACAGGCACCATTGTCTTCTCCCTCATATTTTTTCCTCTTTCTCCCTCCCTTTCTCCTTTTAGTCTGTCTCTCTGTGTCTCTGCCTGTCTCTATCTGTGTTTCTCTTTCCTTCTTTGTTTCTATCTCTTGCCATATTTTTCCCTCCCCATTTTGTCTGAGTTTCTCCCTGTGTGAATCTATCTTTCTCAGTGTCTCTGTTTATGTCTCTGTGTGCCTCTCTTCTCTCTCCTTCTTCTGCCTCTCTGCTTCAACTCTCTCTCTCTCTCTCTCTCTCTCTCTCTCTCTCTCTCTCTCTCTCTCTCTCTCTCTCTCTCTCCCCGTCTCTCTCTGTCTCCCTCTCTTTCTCTCTCTCTTTGTCACTATGTGTGTGGGTCTCTTTGTCTCCCTGTCTCTGTCTGTCTCTGTATCTCTCTCTTTCTCCCTCTCTCCTTATCTCTCCTCTCTCCTCTTCCCCTCCTCTCTCTCTTTTCATCTATCTCTTTCTCTCTCACCTTCTCTTCTCCCTTCCCTCTTTCTCCCTCCTTTCCCACCCCATGTCCCATTTCACAGACTCTGACTGGGTGCTATCACCATTCCATTCTCATGGTTGTCAGGCATTCTTTATTGCTGATTTTTGTGGATGACATCCACCACAAAAAACTGAGATGAGAAAAGAAAAAAAATGGAATTGGAGGGGAAGCAAGAGAATGATTTTTAATAGTAAAGGGTAAGAACAGGACATTGAGTAACTCAGATTGTCATTTATGTTTGAATTTATTTTTATTCATTCATTTTTAGTAGTCATGAGAAACGCTCAGTGTGCCTAAAGGCATATACCAACTGAAGAGTCACAATCAACCCGAGTTATAGTTTCTAAAGACACCTTTTTTCTTAAACAGACATTTCATCAAAGTCATGGATCCTCAGACACCTCACCATTCTTCTGTGCTCCTGGTAGGAGGGTGGGAAGGGGAGAAAGGGAGTTTAGTAAAAGCTTTCTTTTTTTGAGTGGAGAAACAACAAGAGATGGGGATGGGCTTAAAAGAGAGTTAAAAATTAATAAAATAGCCCTTTTTAAGCCCTTTCTATGTGTCAGGCATTGTGCTAATCCCTGGGGATATAAAGAAAGACCAAAAAAAGCTATATCAAAAAATAAAGATCTATATTCCTGAAATTCAACTGGCAATACTTGAACCTGATGGATTTCTGGAACTCAGAATCCCTGACCTTGACCTTTTGGTCTGTCATTCCTCCTGGGGTTGACATACCCGATCCCAAATATCTACTGACATCCTGGAATCCAGAAGACCTTGATCCCTAGGATTTCTGTAATTGGTCAAGATATGTAATTATAGCTGGTTTTTTTCAGGACTAGCTGGTCAAATTATATGCAGGACATATTACAGGCACACACCATGAAAGACACATGTATCTCAATATTACACAAGCAAATATTATACAAGAAAATAATCATGTACAGCAAGAGAAACAATACAAAAACCTATCAGGAACAAGATCAATAGAATACCAAGACATGCACAATAATGATTGTATATGCAGATAAAGAGCAGCAAAATAAAGGATAGCTAACAGACAGATGTAGCTACTAACATCATGTTGACATGATCATGGTTATTTGACGCCAGAACACAAAGAAATAAAAATAGACGGCAAATAGCAAACCATTGCATAAATGTAACAAATAAGCAGTAATTAGTACACATATGCATCAACAAATGCCAATATAAGTGATTGTGTGCAAAGCATGCATGATACAGGTAAGGATTAGTAATATGTACAGATAGATACAAATTTAAATACGTACATTCATATACACATATATAGGCACATATGTCGTTACACATTTCTCTGCAAAATAATAATGTTGTTGTTCACTCATGTCCAGTTCTTTGTTGACCCCATTGGAGGTTTGCTTGGCAAAGATACTGGAGTGGTCTGACATTTCCTTCTCCAGCTCATTTTACAGGTAGGGAAACTGAAGCAAATAGGGTTTTAAGTGATTGTCGCAGGGTCACATAGCTAGTAAGTGAATGACCAGATTTGAACTCAGAAAGATGAGTCTTCCTGACTTCATGCTCATTACTCTATCCAGCTGTACCACTTAGCTGCCCCTGAAATATTACTACTAATAACACTATTATTACTACTACTGCTGCTACTAATTTGAAGAACTGACATTTATATATCGCTATAGTTTGCAGAACTTTTTTTCAAATATTAACTCGTGTTATCCTCACAACAACCTTGGAATATACATACTAACAGTCTCCATATTTTAATGATAAGGAAACTGAGGAAGACTGACATTAAGTGGCTTACCCGGGATCACATAACTATTCGGTATCTGAAGACAGATTTGAACTCAGATCTTCCAGACTCTGTGTTCAACATTGTCCAATTGCCTTATAGGTAAGTCTGATCACAAATTAGATCATTCTAACCATTTTGTGTGGTGCTGACTTTTCTGTATCTATATCTAGGTTGAGGACTGACATTCATCGATCATCATCATCACCATCATATATAAGCCTGCATTCCCAAATTTGACCTTGCTGAATACACAAGCTCTTTGGGTTGTTTCTACAGGTGACATTCTTGGCAGGAAAGGCATTGCTTCTGAATTCGGTCACCCCTACCTCACCTCATCATCTGAATACGGTTCAGAGTTGTTTTATTAGAGTACTGATGTTTTCTTTAAGAAAACATCCCTTTCTGAGCTGTTGTCTGGTGTAGGCACTCTAAATGCAATGGGTGAGTGATCTCTGCTACTCAGAGTTCAATACTCAGCAGACACTCTTCATTTCCCCTTCTTTAGGACCACCAGTGTAGGTGATGTCAATAGGGATGTCTGCTGAATCTGGGGATGATACCATTGACCAACAGTTATTTCAAATGGGAATTTCTGAGGTCTTTCATCACAGGTAAAAGAATCTTCCTAGAGCATTTCTGGAAAAGTCAGGAATCAGTGGGGTCGAGTTGTTCTTCAGACAGCTTCCCAATCCCACTTTTTGCAATGAGAATACATCTGCCCTTCTGTTGACCCTCTGCCTCAAATAATCTTTACAATCCTTTTGTGAAGTATCCTAATAGGAACACATTGAATAAACTGAAAATAGTGCCAATCAATGCTTATACTCTAGCAACAGCTAAATTGACAACTTTCTTAGGAAAATTCAAACTTACTCTGATACGTACCAAATATGAAAAGTCTTTATGACTCATTGCATTAAGTTCTAGTCCTCTCATAGATTGTACAGATATTTTGCCCCTTCTTGGTGCTTTGTCACATGTAGAGACTATATCTTCTAGAAATAACATCCCAAAAAGATGCCACATTGATCATAAGGAATTGGAATGCTAAAACAGGAAATCAAAAGATAATTGGAATAACAGGTAACTTTGGCCCTGGAGTACAAGATGAAGCAGGACAGAGACTAGTAGAGTTCTGTCAAGAGAATTCACTAGTCACAGCAAACTCTCTTTTTCAACAACCGAAAGATGACTCTAGATGTGGGCATCGCCTGATGGTCAATATCTAAATCAGACTAATTATATACTTTGCAGCCAAAGATGGATAATATAGAGTCAGTTAAAGCCAAACTTGGAGCTCACTGTGGCTCAGATCATCAGCTTCTTATGGCAAAATTCAGACTTGAATTATATTTATTGATTACAGACTGAAGTTCACTATTTTTCACTTTCATTTTTTCTTTTATTCAGGTTTTCTTATACAAAATGACTAATATGGAAATGCTTTATTATATGATTTATTTATTTACACAATTCATTACATAATTATACATGTGTAACCTATATATGATAATTTGCTATCTCAGAGAGGAAGGAGAGGAGGGAGGGAGGAGTAAAATTTCAAACTCAAAGCTTTAAATAAAAAAAAGCTTTATTTTTTAAAAGAAAGCAAGTAAACTCACCAAGATATATAGGTATGAGCTAAGTAACATCCTGTATGGAAATGAAGTGGAAGTGATAAACAGATTTAAGAGATTAGATGTGGTGGATAAAGGGCCTGAACAAATATGGACAGGGATTCACAACAGAGAGAGAAAAAAAACATTCCAAAGAAAATGAAGAGAAAAAAATGGTTCTTACACAACACTACTATTATGGAAGTCATTTGCAAAACTACACAGATTTGGCCTATATTAAATTGCTTGCCTTCCAAAGGGAAGGGGTGGGGAGGGAAGGAGGAAGAGAACTTGGAACTCAAAGTTTTAGGAACAACTGTTGAGTACTGTTCTTGCCACTAGGAAATAAGAAATACAGGTAAAGGGGTATAGGATGGAGACAAGGGCAGAAAGGGATGATAGAAGAGAGGGCAGATTGGCAGACAGGGGCAATTAGAATGCTCGGTGTTTTGGGGTTGGGGGAGGGGACAGAAGGGGAGAAAATTTGGAACCCAAAATTTTGTGAAAATGAATGTTAAAAGTTAAATAAATAAATAATCGAAAAAATGATGAGGCTTTACAATAGTTGAGGAAAGAGGGAAAGTGAAAGGAAAAGGGAAAAGGGAAAAACTATACCTACTGAATACATAATTCCAAAGAAGAGAAAAGAAAGAGAAGGTTTTCTTACATGAGCAGTGAAAAAATAGTGAACCTAAGGAAATATTGCTAACAATAAGGCTACTGGAGGTGACAGAATTATGGAAGAACTATTTAAAATCCTAAAAGATGATGCTGTTAAAAAGTGCTGCATTCAATACACCAGCAAATTTGGAAAACTCAACAGTGGCCACTGGATTTGGAAAGATCAATTTATGTCCCAGTCCTAAAGAAAGACAATGCCAAAGAACGTTCAAATTACTGAACAACTGTGCTCATTTCACATGCTCACAAAATTCTCCTTTGTATTCTGCAAGTTAGGCTTCAGCAATCTGTGAACTGAATATTACTGGAAGGGTAGGCTGGTTTTTGAAGAGGCAGAGGAACTTGAGTCCAAATTGCCAACTTTTGCTGGATTGTGGAGGAAGTCAGAAGCTCCAGAAAAACATCTCCTTTTGCTTCATTGCCTACACTAAAGCCTTTAACTGTGTGTGTGTATCTCAACAAAATGTGGCAAGTCCTCAAAGATATGAGATGATTAGATCATTTTACGTGTCTCTTGAGGAACTTGTATACAGACCAAGAAGCAAGAGTAAGAACGGAACACGAAACAACTGATTGGTTTAAGATGGAAAAGGAGTATGACAAGGCTGTATATTGTCCCTTATTTATTTAGTTTTATGTAGAATGCATCATGTGAAATGCCAGGCTAGATGAATCAAATGTTGGAATTAAGGTTGCTGGGGGAGATATCAGCAATCTCATATATGCAGATGAGTTCACTCTGATGGCAGAAGGGGAAGAAGAACGAAGAAGTCCCTTGATGAGGGTGAAAGAGGAGAGTGTAAAAGTTTGGTTGAAGCTTACCATCAAAAAATAAAAACTTAAGATCGAGGCAACTGATGCCATCACTTCATGGAAAACAAAGTGAGAAGAAATGGAAGCAGTGTTAGATTTTATCTTCTTGAGCTCAAAGATCACTGCAGATGGTGACTTCAGCCATGAAATTAAAAGACATTCCTTGGAAGGAAAGCTATAGGAAATCTGGACAGCATACCAAAAAGCAGAGATATCACCTTGCAAAGGTTAGCATTGCCAAGGCTATGTTTTTTTTTTCCAGTAGCAGTGCATGGCTATGACATTTGGATTGTAAGGAAAACTGAGTGACCCAGAATTGACACTTTTCAATTGTGGAGCCAGAGAAGACTTTTGAGAGTCCCGTCAATAAGGAGATCAAATCAGTCAATATTTAAAGAAATTAATTAAGACTATTAACTGGAAGATCAAATACTGAAACTGAAGCTTAAATACTTTAGCCACAGAAAGAGAAAATAGAGGTCCTTGGAAAAGGTCCTGATGTTGGGAAAGATTGAAGGCAAAAGGAAGAAGGGACAGTCAGTAGGGCATGAGATGGATAGTGATATAGAAGCAACGAATATGACAGACTTGGGCAGACTTTGGAATATAGTAGAGAATAGTATAGCTCTGTCTTCTTGTAGTCCATGGGATCATGAAGAAGTGGACTTGACTGAATGACTGAACAACAACAGTAATGGTATTTGCCTCAAATGTCTGTCATGGAATGATCGAAATACAATGGCCATATGAAATATATATAAAATCCATTTGAATAGGAACTGTTTCATTCTTTGTATCAGTAGAGATTAGAAGAGTGTCTGGTGCATAGTTGGTGCTTAATAAATAATTGTTGATTGATTCTCAGGTCCAAGCATTACTTCCATGTAGAATCCTGTGAGTTCAGATATCATGGTCTCAGGAGTAAAAGGAGCAGTCAATGCAGAAATACTCTGAGCTTTCAATGTAGGGAATGATCCTCTTTCCCCACCCTCCCAGCCCTGCCCTTTCCCCTATCTCCAGTTCCTGTGCCTGGTACCAATGACATAATCTTTGGGCTTAACTAAGTTACAATTCTCCTCTCAAGTACATCAATCATATGCTTAGCAATGTAGTTCACACCTATAAAAAAAGAGACACTTCTGTCTTTCTTTCTTATTGTGTCCTGCAAGAGCTATTCTTGTATTATGGTTGTATTATGTATGAATGGTTTTTGCTGAGTTTCTCTTACTCATCAGATGGTCTATAGGACCTTGCCACTGAGTTTGTACTGTTACAGGGAGTTCATGCCCTCAGTAAAACTCTCTTGCTTTGCTTCCATGTCCGGCACATGAGATGTTTGGGAATCAATTGAAGCTGGATCTTCCAAAGGTTGGGCATCTAGTTCGTGCAGTAGATAGAGCACAATCTTCTTGATTTGATATTTGGATTCAATCTTCTTGAGTTCGAATTTGGCCTCAAACACTTACTAACTATGTGGTTTTGAGCACTAGGTTACTTAACTCCATCTTCCTCAATTTCCTAGTCTGCAACATGAACTGGAGAAGGAAATGACAAACCACTCCTTTGCCTAGAAAACCCCAAATGGAGTCAGGACTGAACAACAACTTCCAAAGTTAAGTTCTCACTTTCACAGCTGTCTTCTTTGCCACTTAATGTGCTTAGAACTGACCAAAATCCAGTGGATTGTTAAAGTTCGACTGAATTTTAGTTGTTTTTTAATGTATCATATCCTTACACACTTGCTCTAGTTGAACCTTGTACACTTCTTTAGGTTTTACCCTTCTCTCTACCAGTCTCTGCTGTTGAATATCCATGTCTATTATAAAATCAGAACCCTTTTCTTCATTATATAATATACTAGTCTGGGTGAATGTGGCTATGGTATCCTATATCCTCCTAAATGCCTCTCTTGTCTTTGTAAGTATTCTAGCCTTGTGGTTCCAGGCTATGAGTTTTAGGCTCTATACAGCTTGAAATTCAGCTTATTAAAGCATTCCAACAATTTAAAAAAATTCAAATGCCTGCCAGTGCTGTGGTCGTTCAGTTACATGACTGACCAAATTGGGGGGTCTATAATATTCTTCTGATATAGGAAATCTATACATGGCACCCTACACGTGAGGTAGCTTTTTCAGACATTAGCAAGCCTTTCAGGCATTCTATGAGCAAGCCTTCCAGGCTTTCTATGAGCAAGCCTTCCCTACCCATTAAGCCTTCTCCTCTGGAGATCCCTTTCCAAGGACTATCTTCCACTATCATTGCATCAGGAATTTTTGTTTGCTGAAATGGTCCAGGAAATACACAAAATACCACCTAAGTGTTTTCACTTAATCAAACCCTGTGATTTTCCAAATACTTTGTGATTTTCCAAATTCTTCATAGCCCTTTCCAATAGCTTTAGTACATATTTATTTCCATACCGGTGCCTACTCTTTTCATAAAGACACCTCAACACTTTTTTAAACATATTATATGGCAATAAATACCAGACATATCAGACTTTATTAAATTGTTCAGAACATGAAAACTGTATTTAGGAAACCAACATAGTCAAACTAAGCATTAGACACAGCACCATACAATGATAACTATATTATGTTGTAGGAAAAGACTAAAAACAGAGTGAAGGCTTATGAAATGGAGAGTAACTGAACAAATCATGATACATGAATGAAACAATACTCTTATGCTTAAGAAATAACCAAAATGATGTACTTGGAGAAACCTGGAAAGACTTGTATGAACTGATGTAGTAAAATAAGCAGAACCGAGGGAACAATTTACATGATGACCACAATAATATAAAAGAAAATACATTTTTATCTAATGGTAGCCATATTGGGGGAGGCCTAGGGGAGGAGGGGAAAAAGAGAAAAAGGAAATTTACATGATAATTTTATTATATATTTAAAAGGAATAGAATGCTGTATGTAATAGATTTTGTAGCTTCATGTGCAATTATCATTTTTATTATCCTAGGCTATGAAAATGCTTGTTTTATTCCATCAGGTAAAAATGAAATCAAGAAATCAATAAAAAATACAAAAGAAACAAAAAAGAAAACAACATCGACAGTCTTCAGAACTCTGATTAAAGCAGTAACTAATCAAAATTTCTAAAGGCTAATGATGAAGTGTGACTCTCAATGCTTGGCAGAAAAGGGAAAAACTAGCAATGTAGCATGAGACAGATTTTTAGACATGGCAAATGGGCTGATTTCTTTGTTTGGCTATATATATTTGATACAAGAAAAGACTTCCATGAGTGTAAGCGTGGAAAAAGTAGGAGTTATTGATTGGTGAGAGAAGTGTGGAAAAATATCAATAGAATGTTTAAAATACACAGAAAAGAAAAATTTCAGAAGGGAATTCCAACAGGCAATTACATTAGTATTTCATTAAATATACACGTAGGGTGAGCTACAAAGATTTTAAGAATATTCTGAATATGTGAATATATGTATGTATATATGTGTGTGTGATGTGTAAGTCATATATACATATATGCATATGTATGTATGTCTTTATGTGTATATATGTATGTATGTATGTATGTATGTATGTGCCATATCTATAATTTGAATGTAAAACATTCAGATTAAAGTACTATCCTCACTATTACAGACTGGCACTTTATTTACAAATTCATCTTGGAGCGGGGAATCTGGAGCCTTGGGGACACATGTGGCCTTCTGGGTCCTTGGATGCGACCTTTTGACTGAGTCCAAGTTTTACAGAACAAATCCTTTTTTTAAGGGGATTTACTCTGTGAAGTTTGGATTCAGTCAAATGGTTGCACTTGAGAACCTAGAGGGCTACACATGTCCTCGAGGCTGCAGGCTCCCCAACTCCTGACTTGGTATAAGATGTTAAGTGAATTGCCTGGAATCACAAAACTACTGCATGTGGAAGACTTGAGAGGATTGAAACCAGTTGTTCCTGACTTCAAACCACTCTCTATCCACTAAAGCCCTTAAAACAAACACACTCTTTGTAAGACATTCATTATTTCATATATGATAATTTTTCTGTTCTTTATATATTGAAATTGCCACATTTATGTTTATTAGACTCACAATAAAATAATAAACTTTAAATTACAAGATGACTAGTTCAGGCAAGAAGGAAGATAGAAAGCTTATAAAACAAATAACTGCAAAAAAGCGAAAGTCCAAGGACTTATGGTGTCAGAATAAACAGGTCTGCACATGCCCTCTTGCTCTCTAGTTTGTGCAGCATCGTCTGTCTTCCTCCAGTGATAGAAGTATTTGAATTCTCTCCAGTTGATTGAAGGTTTGTTCACAGTCTAGGTTTTACAGTCTTGATTGATTGATTCAAGAGCTGTCTAAGCTTCCTGTGATTACATTAATTGGGATGGGAGTGAAGCTCTGCCCCTATACATAGAAGCAGGGGAGGATCGATACGAATTGATACCACGTGAAGTACGCAGAATCAGGAAAATAATATTCACGATGGTTACTATGATGCAAATGGGAGAAACATACAAAAATATGTAAATGAGACTGAACTCTATATAGTCCAAAGGATAATGCTTGGTGAAGGTGGGGAACAGTAGGTCTGGATTATGGCATATGCCTTCAGACTTGATAAGTTTGGCTGAATTCCTTCCTCCACACACACTCCTTCCTTTTTATAATTCCCCTAAAGAAGTAAATGTTCGACTTTTGCTAGTGAGGAAGAAATAAAGAAGCCAGTCCCTCCAATGGACATTTCTAATAGGAAATTTCCATTTCACTGACCCTCAATCTGACTTCTCTGAAAGTCCCACACATTGCTCCTGGTTCTGCTGTCCTATGCCCACTTGAATAATGCCTCAGTTTACCAGATTGCTTTTGCCTATATGAGGAGCAAAAGAGAGTAGCACTAGGGCAGTTGGCAGGTGGCATAAAGATAATCTTCGAATTTTGTTTGAACCAGATCCTACAGATGCTTACTAGGTCTAGAATGAAGGGCATATAGTTTGGGTGAGGAGCCATAACTGGAGAAGTTGCTTAGGGATTAACCAAGAGAGTGATGAATTTCTCTCCCTAAAGGATAGAAAGTAGAATTCGTGAGGGGATGGGGGTGAGGAAGCTTGTAAGGCATGTGAGCTTGGTTGTACAGTGGATAAAATACTGGACCAAAATTCAGGAAGGTTCGAATTCAAATCGGACTTCAGACATTTAGTAGCTTTGTGACTCTGGGCAAGATACTAAATTTCTGTTTGCCTCAGTTTCCTCTTGGGGATAATAATGTCAATACTTATCTCCCAGGATTGTTGTGAGGATAGCATGAGATAATTATAAAACACTTTGCAAACTACAACACTGTGTAAATTGTTGCTGCTGCTGCTACTGCTCTTAGCTCAGGTTCTTTAGACAGCAACCAACCTGTGGTGGGAGAACCTTAGTCTTAGAACCAGAGACCCAAATTTGAGTTGAAACTCTGCCACTCAATAACTATGTCATCTTGGTAAGGTAATTGTACCATGCTTATCTATAAAATAGAACATTAAAATTGCATGACCTACATCCCAAGGATTCTTTAAGGAAATAGCCATCTGAATGTGAGCTCTAATTCTGTGGACAAATACTCATTGTAGAACACCATAAAAGACTTTTCTCTGAAAATGGGCAATAACACCACATTGGTGGGGCAGAGGAAAGGCAAAGCAGACAAACACAGAGCACTACTGATGTTTCCCAGTATTTTCCTTTCTGAAGTGGGAGAAATCAATAAAGACAGATGACTTTCCTTTATTTGGACCAACTCCACAGAACCAGCAACTGAATCAGACCATAGCGTAAACACATTAACACAGTGCAGAAACCTGGCTATGTCCATGGAGAAATGTCTCAAGGATGATATTAGTCATTCTTCCATCACACTGAGCATTGCTCAGGACACCATTCAAGTAATTTATCCTTTAGGGGCCTCCTGTCTAAATGCGGATATGCAGAACTTGGGAGGGAATCTTAAGCAAAACAAGAAAATGACAGGCACTGTTGTGAAAGATTAAAGGAATTGAGGCTAATCTCAGAAAAAAGTCTGATTATATAAGAGTACCTTTTCTCTATCCCCACTGATCACAGGTAGTGAAGGCTTGGCACTGTGGGAGAAAGGAATGAAGCTTAGCATCAAAGAATTCATGATCCCCAATCCAGAGCCCACCTCCTTTCCCTTATTCTTCTTACCATCTTAGAGAATTTCTGGTTTCCCAATACCAAGTCTCTTTCCTTCCATCAATCAATCATTTATTCAATCAAGCCATTAGCAATTATTTATTGCATGTCAGGCACTCTGTTCAGTTCTAGTATCATAAATAAAAAGAATAATACAATTCCTACTCTCAAGAAGACTACATTTTAATGGGGGATAAAAAAAAGTACATATATAAATCTACACAAAACAAACAGAAAAACAATAAACACAAATTAAATACAATATAGTTTGGGAGAGAAGGTTCTAGAAGTTGGAGGAGGTCAAGAAAGACTTCAATATCATTCGTGAAGTGTGTTTTAAAGGAAGAGAGGAATTCTGTGCACTGGATGTGAGGACAGACAGTATTCTGACAAAGGGGACAACTGGGGCAAAGCCCTGGGAATGGGAGATGAAGCGCCATGTGTGAAAAACAGGGAGAAAGCCAGTTTGGCTGAATCACAGAGTACAAGAGGGAGAGTAATATATGAGTCCGGAAAGGTAGGTTTGGACCAGGTTGTTAAGAGCTTTAAATGCCAAACAGGAATTTTTATTTGACCCTAGAGGCAATTGGGAGCCACTGGAGTTTACTAGGTAGGGGAGTGACATGGTTAGACCTAGTCTTAAGGAAAATCACTTTGGCAGTTATGTGGAGGATAAACTAGAGTAGGGAAAGTTTTGAGGCATAATGCTTCACAAAGTAGTTTATAATGGAAGTTTCTTCCGTCAGCAAACTTTTAATTAAATTTTGCTCACCCCCCAATCTTCTTTACAGCAATTGCCTGAACATATCTTAGCCACATCATCTCTCAAAATAAGAAAATAAAGAGGAATCTCTCCCTTCTCTGGGATAGGACCTCTACAAAGATCTCTAGAATTAAGTTGTGAACTCAGGTAGTCCCTCATGTAATGGGAGGAAAAAGTCAGAATTTCTAAAGAGCCAAGTAACTGATTCCATTTTAGGCAGGCAAGAACTACACCTTCTTTTCAGACTTATACTTTTATCCTAGGGTTGGCAACACCTTCAGTAAGATAAAGAACAGTGACTTCTTCTTTCACAGGATCATAGTGTAAATAAAAGAAAGACCTTGGTATTCTCTTCCACATTATGACTCTGCACCTTGTTCTTTTCTTCTATCTCCTGCAGCTTCAGACTTGAAGCAGATCTTTGTCTTGGTCTAGAAAATTCTTAACTTAGCTCCAGAACTCCTCACTGCCTTGCGACTAAAAGTTGCCATTATTGCCTACATCTGCAGCCAACAGTCTTTGTTATCCACTTCCACTGTTACTGTTTCTTCTTCAGGTTACTGTTGAATTTAATTTTGAATGAGACAGATTGGGTCAACATGCCTGAGAGCTAGTCAACACATATACAACACTTTTATTAGTCAAGTCCCAGCTATATCCAGTCAGTGCAAAAAACAAATTCATTAGACATTTCTGCAGATCTTCTAATGACTTGATACATTTTTTTCATCTGTCATTCTTAGGCAAGACAGGAAAAATGGATTCCATTAATGTGTTCCCTATCTCAGGCTGTAGGCAACATACATTTGGTCAGCACCCCTTCCTAAACCACTAAATCTGAATCTGGGGAAGAAAAAAGTATTTGTACCACTACATCTTTCTATATTCCATCATTCCCTCATCCTCTGTTGATTAGCATTCGTTGTTGTTCTGTTACTTCTTTCAGTCGTGTCTGAATCTTTGTGATACCATCTGGGGATTTCTTGGCGAAGATAGTGGAGGGGTTTTCCATTTCCTTCTTCAGCTCATTTTATAAGATGAGGAAACTGATGCAAACAGGGTTAAATGACTTGTCCAGTGTCATACAGCTGTTAAGTGTCTGAGGTCAAATTTGAACTCAGGTCTTCCTGACTCCAGACCCAGCATTCTATTCTAGTTCCCTGATTAGCATTAAACCATTCATTTTACCCTGAACCTTAGAGAAGCCTCAAGATAGAACTAGGGATATTGGAAAGAAAAGGCAGAATTTTTTACTGTTGTCAGAAATCCTACCACAATGGAAATGTTCATATCCCCATCACAAATACGTGCACATGCATATGCGCATGCATGCGCACACACACACACACACACACACACACACACACACACACACACTTAACTTGGTCATCCTGCATCCAGCTTCTCTCTCTCCAATCTGTCTTTCAGACAGAAGCCTAACTGATATTCTTGAAGCACAGGGCTATCTACGAGACTGTCATGCACAAGAAACTCCAGCAGGCGCCTATTGCCTCTATGATAAAATGCAAATACCTTTGTTTAGTATTTAAAACCTTTCATAATCTGTTTTCTCTACTCCCTTTTCCATAGTCATTTCCCATTCATACACATTGTGTTTTAATAAAACTGGTCAACTTGCCATTTCCTAAACACTGTAGCCCAGCTTCCACTGCCTGACCATTGCACATGATATCCTTCATATCTGGTGATCTTTCCCAATTCCACTCCCTTCTAGGGAAAACCTTTTCCTGAACCCCTGAGTCTCTGTCTCCTCAAATTATATGTACTTGCCTGTGTCCATGATGTTTCCCTAGTAGAATGTAAGATCCCTGAGGGCAGGGACTCTTGTTTCACGTTTGTATCCCCAGTGACTAGCACTTTTCTGTGTGTAATTTAACTGATTCTGGGAATTCTAAGTGTAAAACTCCCTCAGTCAGAATAAACTTGAAATCTTTTCTGCAACCTATTGTCTTAGGGAGTTGCCTGAGTTACTGTGAAGTAAAATGACCAACTCAGGGTCACACAGACACGTTTTCCTGACTTTGAATCTCTGTCTATATAGCACATGGCAGATGCTTCTGAAATGCTTGTTGGATTGGATTGAATTAGAGGAAACAAAAATCAGTCCATCCAAACCCCTCAGAGATGACTTGGTACAGACTTTGACACCAGCTGTAGGTAGCTATTATGCCAAAAGATGCTGCTTCACATTACCTTTAAGATCAGACCAGAAAACTCTCTGGAGAATAAGATGTAGTGTATGAATGTGATGTAGTAATATTATGCTATAAGAAATGAGAAAAGAAATGATTGCAAAAAGACATGGAAAGACTTATATGAACTGATACGAAGTGAAGTGAGCAGATCCAGAGGAGTAATTCCTACTATTACATCAATATTATAAAAGTGAACAATTTTAAGGACTTTTATAAGTAAGTGAAGAGTGAAATGACCAGAACCAGGAGAACAATTTGAAGTATAATAGCATCTCTGGGGTGTAGGGGGGGCGGGAACTGTAAAACACTAAGAAAAAACCATTTTTGAAAGTTGTAAAAACTATGATAGAACCATGGCCACTTATGATTCTAGGGGACCAATAATGAAATATACTATTCATTACAGAGAAGTTAGGGATGGGGACAGAATGAGACATATATCTGTTTATGCATACAGTAGTGGAAGAAATATGTTTTGTTTGATTATGCATATTTGCTAAAAAGAAATTTGTTTCACTATTATTTTCTTAGTCAAATTGAGTAGGGGTTGAGAAGGAGAAAAATATATTTCTTTTTTGTTTTGCTTTTTAATAGAGAAGTAACTGGATGCTATCAATGTGAAATGCACTATAAACTTTTAGATAAGGTCACTAATATTAGTTTTAATTAATTATTTTAATTTGCTGTAAGAAATCTCTCACAAAATGGAAGCAACCTATAAATATATGTAACAAAAATAAAACACATCAATAAAACTTTAAAAAAAGAAAAGGAAAATTTCTGGAGTACATATGATTGCAAAGCTTCTGGGAAAGCGATTCTGGTTGAGGGTGGGAAATCCTCTGACTATAAACCTCACTCTCACAGCCACCATAAGGAGGGCTACTAGGCAAATGGGCATTACCATCAGTAAGCTGAGGTCATCAGAATTTTTCTGCTCCTTTCATCACATTAGAGACTAAACACTGTGGACTAAACAACTCCTCCCTCTGAAAAAATAAAATGGGACTGATGCCCAGTTATTGGCATTTGAAATAATATTGATGATATTTTAAACAATTAAGGCACCTGCTCAGGAAGACATAAGAAAACCTCTAGAAGATTCAGCTCTGCTACTGTCAAATAGGGAGAAGGGAACAGAAATGGTCTAGAACCAGCCTGTCAACTGCATCCTCAGCAGCAACCCCCTGGTGTTACAAAGCACAGAATGACATAGTTGGAATGGGAGCAATGAGTCATCAAATCCAAGGCATCCCTCACCAAAAGTCCCTGTCACAACATACCTGGCAAATGGTCATCTAGCATTTACCTGAAGCTGCCCCATTAGACAAAATCAACTGTCTCTAGAAGTCCCTTCTTCTTCTAGATAACTCAATTGTCAGGAATTTTTTACTTAAGTGATGGAGGGTTGAGGCATCTAAGTGGATAGATCTTCCTAAAGTCAGGAAAACCTGAGTTCAAACCCAGCCTCAGGCATTTACTAGCTGTGTGACCCTAGGCAAGTCACTTAACACAAGTTGTCTCAATTTTCTTAACTGTAAAATGAACTGGAAAAGGAAACAGCAAACCATTTCAATATCTTTACCAAGAAAACCCCCCTAAAAAGGTCATGAAAAGTTGGACACAACTGAAGCAATTACTAAGCAACATAAGTGGAGGGTTGGGCCAATGAGAATCCAGTCCATAGAGTATGTGCAATGAGCTCTGCCTTTCTCCACATGGAGGTTTAATGACCCTGACCCTAGAAAGGTGTGGTGGCGATGCCGTTCGCCTTCTTCACTCCCTTTCAGAGCATTCTCAGATACCCTAGGACTGTTTTCTTTTGGATTTCTTTGTGATGATAGCCTTTTAATTGGTTGCTGAGTTGTAACTGAGTGTGCGTCAAGAAGGTTCAAAGAAAGAGAAGAGCTCTCTTCGCTGGTGATCAGAGAGGCAAGAGCTGTTTCAGACAACCCAGGAGAGAGAAGGGTAGGTGTGTGCTAGGAAATATTTCACAATCATGTCTCTGGGGGGAAAGATGTATGCATAACACACTTAAGTTTAATCTGCGTTATTTTTTCCATTACTTTTTAAAGTCTAGACAATCAACAAAACAAAGTCAAATCCTGATTTGTAGCACTTTCTAATTTTTAAAATGTAAGTGCACACGCTGAAAATTTAACAAGGGACTCTCATGAGCTGGTATAAGTTGGCTCCAGCATACCAGTGGGGAAGAGCCTCCTAGGTCCCTCTCTCTCTTGCCCAACCACCAGTGGTTATGTGATGGCAAGGCTATTCATTCTCTGTGGTACTTAGTCTGTCCTGATCTTAGCTGAATGAACATTAGAGAAAGAATAAAGAATATGTTCTTGTGAGTTTTGAAAGGTCAAAAAAGCTGTCAGTAATGAGTTTGTAGCAGGCTTCTAGTACTGTCAGCTGCTGTGGCTAAGGATGACCTGCTTCTGAGGAGTAACCACCTTGATCCAGTCCGTAAATAGATTGACTGGGCAGCTTAGACCTCCCATCCTATAAGAACAGGATCAACTTGTATATTGGCTATGTAACAGCTGGAAGAGACCTTGGTGGGGGAATGTTGGTAGTCACCATTTGAAGTCTGAATCTCAGCTTGACCAACAACCAAGGTGGCAGAGGGGAAAGTCCTGCTAGTTTCTAGAAAATGTAAGTATTTTACTTACATCAAATGGAAATTAACTTCCTTGCAGCTTCTGTCATTTTCTCCTAGTTCTGGCCTGGGGAAAAAGCATAACAATTTTTGTTCCTAAGGAAAGCCCTCCAAATGATTGCAGAGAGATAATGTGTTCCTGACTCTCCTCTTCTCCTGGCTTCTTCCTCCACTAAATCTGACGATATCAGTCAAAATAGAGTGTTTCTATTGTTTAAAACTGATGCCTCTAGTCTTTACAGCACATTCGTTAATAAATATATCCCTCTCCTCTCCTCTAAAATAGTGCCTTCCTTTGTAACAAAGATTTTAAAAGGAGAGAAAATGATTCAAGAAAACCAAGTAGAAAATAGGAAGGAAAAGTAACTTCATAGGAGGAATATGATTTAAGCTGATTTCAGAATTCTGTAACTTTTAAATAAACACCTACTTTGTTTTTATTTTGGAGAAAACACATTGACCACAGCTGATAATAAAGGCAACAGTCCATAAGCAAAAGCCCTCCCACCTTAGTACTGAAGGGGAAGAAAAAATCCTTTCTTATCTCTTTTCTTATACCAACATAGTCATCATACTTATACAGTTCCATTATATAGCTATTCCCATGTACATTCTTGTAGCCATTATATATATAGTTTCCATGGTTCTGCTTATTTCATTTTACATCAGTTAATATATATCTTTCCTTAATTCACTGACTTCTACATATTCATCGTTTCAGTAAAATTCTCACTCGTGCACTACAATTTGATTGGTCATTCTCCAATTGGTGGACATATTATTTGAGTCCAGTTCTTGGCTACCACCTCAAAAAAGTGCCGCTGTGAAAATTTTGACTTACTTGGGAAGTAAGATATATTAGCCATTTTTATTAGCATAATTTCAAATTGCTTTCCAAAATGATTAGATTGATACAACACACACATGCATATATATATACATATCACATATATGTGTGTATACACACGTGTATGTAATGCACACAATAATTTATATATTATATACGTGTGTATGTATGTGCATATACATATATATGCATACAAACACACACACATATACACAATATACACAAAAATATTTAAGCCACATAGAGCTAGTAGGAAATGTAGAGGACTGGGAATGAGAAGATCCCAATGACCTGGTTTCTAGGCATTGTTCTGTAATTTGAACCAGTTAAAGTCACTTCTTTTCTTGACCTTTGTTTCCTCATCACCAAAATCAAAGGACTGAAATCAAAAGTCTCTGAGGTCCCCTCTAGTTGTAACATACTTTAATTACTTTAGACTTCTCTAATTTTTTAGAATTTTGTTTTTTAAAAGTCCTTAGAAAACCAATCACTTTCCACCAAGACCAATTACAACAGACAATTTGTTAATCCTATGAACCATTCATGTGCTCATTTTTTGTCATTCAAGTGGGGTTTTATGTTTTTTTTAAATGAATAGGGTAGATTTTATTGTCCTTCACTAGTCAAAAACAAAGTGATTTTTGGAAAACTTTAGGATGATCTGTCTTTGCACTGAGAAGTTTGAGCTCAGAGGGAAAATAAAGGAGAAAACTAATTAAGGGGGGATTATAATGAGGACTGATTTACAACCTTGAGTGTGCTGCTCCAATGTTCCAATATTTTACACCCTTTTAAAAAAAAAAAAAAGATTAGTTTCCTTTTCAGCACACAGGGCCACGCAGAATCAGAGTTATATGCCCTACAAAAGCAACCCTAACCTTTCAGGTGCAACCTGACCCTGAAAAGTGCAAGAAGGAAAACTTGGAGCTCACATGACCAAACAAAAATCCTATCTTCTGTGGCCAATTTTATAGCGTGATTTTCCAGCTCTGAAGAGTTCGAGCCTGCCCTGGTGTTCCATCTTTCAGTCTACATTTATAGACCAAATTGGGAGGAAAGTGTGCATGTAGCCATCCAACTCAGAAGAATTTGAGCAACACGTCCAAAGTTCTAATTGTATAAACATTCATGTTTCCAAGCTGAATGTCATAATTAAAGTAATGTGTGCAGACTTCACAAAAACCCATATTTCACATGAGGTATTTCCCATGGTAACAGGGAATGAGAGTGCATTTCTGATCTCTGTTCCACATGCTTTTCATTTGGTGTCTAAAAGTGATACAGTCATGGGATAGGCAACCAAAAAAGTCAGCTGGTGGGAAAAAGTACATGGGAATCTAATAACTTTTTTTATTCCGTTCAGAACAAAATCAATTAAGCATCAAATTGTTCCCATTCATAGCTACCTTCCCCCACTGAGTAGGCATCATGGCACTGTAGGAAAACTACTGGATTTAGAGACAAAGGATCAAGACTGGAAGTTCAGATCTGTGACATCACTTCTCTAAGGTTCAGTTTGTTCGGTTTCAAAATTAAGGAGTTGGACTAAATGACCTCTAGGGTCCTTACCTTCTGCTGCTGCTGCTGCTGCTGTTGATGATGATGATGAATCATGAAGATGATGATGATGATGATGACGATGATGATGATGATGATGATGATGATGATGATGATGATGATGATTACTACTAGCGTCTACATAATGCTTAAACCAATGGTCCTTTGTCCCAGTAGGATAGACAATTGGCATACAGCCTTATGAAAACATGAATCATCTTCATGAGTTTCAATCTATTCTCAGCACTAGCTGTGTCACCTTGGGCAAATCACTTAACCTTATTTGTTTCAGTTTCCTCATCTGTAAGATGAGTTGGAGAAGGAAATAGTAAACCACTCCATTACCTTTGCCAGGAAAACCTCAAATGGGATCAGGAAAAGTCAGATGACTGAAATTATTGAACAACTTATGGAAATGTGTCTATCATGATCATGTAGAGGCTGTAAGGGTTAATGGGTGGTGCATCACAGTCTGTAAGACCTGAGTACAGATCCCACCTTTGATATTTAGTAGTTGCAACACTCTGAACAAGTCATTTGACTTTTGTGAGTCTCAATTTCCTCATCTTTAAAATTATAGAATTGATCTAAATGATCTCTGAGATCCCTTCCAGATTTAAATCAATGGTTCTATGGTCCAGCAATGAACAACTCACTTTTAGCCTTATGAAAGCATACCCATCATCATATCATAGGATTTTGACTTACCTTACAGCATCTCTTGTCCAATCCCCTCATCTCACAGATGAGAAAACAATGATTCAAATAAGTGAAAGAACTTGTCCAAAATCTCCAAGCAAGTATGGGGCAGAGAGAGAATTTGGAACCAAATCTTATTCCAAACTTCCACCATCATTCCATTTTACCATGCAAAGATAGCACATAGAAAGAGCGTTGGAAAAAAATTGTCAAAGATACCAAATTGAACTCACATTCATTTGAAACTCATTTGCAGTCCATGTCAAGAACCTTTACTGAGTGAACAAATGGCTTTAATTTTAACAAGCCATTTTCCCCTTTACTGTTCCATCACCTTTTCCATTCTATTAAGGCTTCTCTCCTCATTCATCTCCCTTCAATCCCCACAACGATGATCAGAAGATCACAGATTTGCAGCTGGAAGGGGATTTAGAAGGCACAAAGTTCAACCATATCATTTTACAGAGGAAGAAACTGAGTCTCTGAAAGAGACTTCCCTTAGGAAACACAATTAACAACTACAAAGGCAAGACACAAGCCCTAGTCGTCTAACAGCGTATTCATAATTCTCTCGATTTTACTCCAGACTTTTAAATAAAGCCCAGGAAACTCACAGTCAAAGAATAACAGCTGATATTGCACTTGTGTTTGAAAATTTCCAAAGTGCTTTCTTCCTAAGAGCCCTGTGAGAGTGTCAGTGTAAGAATTATCTCGGATCTTGAACACTGTGCACAGTAACAGCAACGCCGTGTTCAAATCAACTAGGAATGACTTAGCTCTTCTCAGCACTGCAATAATCTAGGACAATTCCAAGGATTCATGATGGAAAATGCTATCCACCTCCATAGAAAGAACTGATGGAGACTGAATGCAGATCAAAGCATAATTTATTCACTTTGTGTGTGTGTGCTTCCCTTTTAGTCTGTTTCTTCTTTCATATAGAAATAATATAGAATTAATGTAGATATTTCTATATGAATGGGAAGTTTTCAGAGGGAGAAATCAGAACTTTTATTACTTACATGAAAAAATTTTCTAAAGTCACTGAGAATTAAAAAAATGCAAACTAAAACAACTCTGAGCTACTACCTCATACTCATCATATTGGCTAAGATGACAGATTGAAGAATTTTTTATCTTTTTTTTTTTAAACACTACTATTGTGGAAATCATAAGTAGATACCGCAGTTCTTGCCTTCTTGGTAAGTGGAGGAGGAAGTGAAAAGAGTGAGAGAATCTGGAATTTATATATAGAAATACATTTTACATGATTGCAAATATATGCTGCTGCTGCTGCTGCTGCTGCTGCTGGATGATGATGATGATGACTAGCATCTAAAAGTGTTTTAAGGTTGGCAAAGCACTCACTGTATATCACTTCATTTGATACCCACAACAACTATGTGATATAGGTCCTATTATTATCCCCATTATACAGATGAGGAAAACTAGTCTGAAAGCAAAATTATTTTCCTAGGGTCACACAGCTAGTAATTGTCTGAGGCAGGATTTTGAACTCTTTTTCTTGATTCTAAGCCTAAGGATCTGAGTAGGTGCTGAATTCTCTATTTCTATTGAGAGCACCACCAATCTTTCAAACACCAACTTTTATAACCTCAAAATCATCCTTGGTTCTTTTCCTTTACCTTCCTTACCACATCCAATCAGTTGCCAAGTCTTGTACATTTTAGTTTCATAACAGCTCACATGTCGGTCCCGTTCTTGCATAAACACCACCCTGGTTCAGAATCCACCACCTCTCCTGATGACTTGCCTCCTAATTTTTCTCCTTACTTGCACTTCTCCAAATTTGTCTTCCCAAATCTCAGTTCTCATCCTGTTATTTCCCTGTTCCAGAATTTTTGCCACCCCCTTACAGCCTCTAGGATAAAACACAAATTCCTTAGCCTAGCACTTCAAGTCTTATATCATCTTTACGCATGTATTACATCTGATCGTAAATTCTTGTCCTTCTAGAACTCCCTGTGTCTAACCTCTCTTAAACCTGTCCTTTATCTTCACCTCAGTCTTCTGTTTCTCCATCCCTTCCCAGGCCATCACCCCAACTCTGGCCTCACTTTATCTCTTTGAAATCTTGACCCTTTGATTAATAAATTCAATATTATATTGCACTTGACCTTCCAGTCCTTTGACACATTATATTATTGCCACTCATTTCTTTCTAAACCCAGCCATGGATTGGCACTAACACAGCTACCTCCAACTCCATAAATGTTTCTTTCCTTTTCTTTCCTTGTCTCCTATCCAAGAATTTTTAAACATATAACTACATTAAAGATGTTGTTGTTCTTATGTCCGAGACTCATTCATTGATTGGATCATCCATGGAGAATTGCCAGGGACCTTAGGAGTCATCCAGTTCAATTTTTTTCACTATACACAGGTGGAATTTGATGCCCAGAGAGGTCAACCTATTTGTACATGGTTGTTTGTGGGTTATTTCCCCTAGTAACTATGAGTCTTTGAGATCAGGAATTATTTGACTCTCTTTGTATTCCTAGAGCAGTGTCTGGCATATGGTAGGTATTTAAATATGTATTGACTGATTGAGTGTGACTTTACTCAGGTACTACATAGTATTGACAGTTTTTGAAGCTTAATCTGTTGACTCCAGATCTGGAACTATTTTTAATGCAATTTTATTTTTATTTTAAATTCCAGATTCTCTCACTCTTTCCACTTCCTCCTCCACTTACCAAGAAGGCAAGAACTGCGGTATCTACTTATGATTTCCACAATAGTAGTGTTTAAAAAAAAAAAGATAAAAAATTCTTCAATCTGTCATCTTAGCCAATATGATGAGTATGAGGTAGTAGATCAAAGTTGTTTTAGTTTGCATTTTTTTAATTCTCAGTGACTTTAGAAAATTTTTTCATGTAAGTAATAAAAGTTCTGATTTCTCCCTCTGAAAACTGCCCATTCATATCCTTTGACCATTTGTCAATTGAGGAGTGGCTCTTATTTTTATAAATTTTCATCAGTTTCATATAAATTTGAGAAATTAGAACTTTATCAGAGAAACTTACCGAAAATTTTCTGTGGGTTTATTGCATATTCTTGAACTTTGCTTAAGTTGCTTTTTGGTTGTTTTTCTAGTTGATGCTCTAGAGTTCTCTAAGTACATCTGTAAAAGTGATAGATTCAATATCTATTTCTATCCAATATTTGTTTCTTCAGTTTCTTTTTCTTGCCTTGTTGTTATACCTAGGATAATATTTTATAATGGTTGCAACAGTTGGCATTCTTGTCTTTTTAATTTTATTTAAAAGATTTTTAGTCAATTTTTATTACAGATAATGCTTGTTTTCATCATTTTAAGAAAACCAGTTGTTTCTATGCTTTCGCGTGTTTTCAATAGTAACGAATATTGTATTTTGTCAAATCCTTTTTCTGCATCTATTGAAATAATCACATGATTTTTGTTGCTTTATTATTGATACAGTTAATTACGCTAATAGGTTTCCTAATATTGAACGAGCCATGAATTATTCCTGGTATATATCCCACCTCATCATAGTACATGATCTTTGTGATATTATAATATCCTTATTATTTTACTTAAATTTAAATTTTATTTTATTAATTTTAATTAATTGGAGTATTTTACTATTGTTATATATAGTTATTATTTTAATTTAATTCATTTATTTTAAATTCATTTATTTAAATTTTATTTAATTAATAGTAATTAATTAATAATTAAGTTCAAATTAATTATTTTAATTAAATAACTAAATTTATTTTTTTCCATCAATATTCATTAGAGAAATTGGTCCATAATTTTCTTTTGCATTTTTGCTCTCTTAGTTTAGGTATATTGGGCAGCTAGGTGGTGCAATGAATAGACAAATCTGGAGCCAGAAAATCTCCTTTTCCTGAGTTCAAATCTAGGTTCAGACACTTATTAGCTCTGTGATACTAGGTAAGTCACTTACTCCTATTTGCCTCAGTTTTTCCCCCAATTACATGTAAAAACAATTTTTAACATCAAAGGTTTTTAGGGTTTAATTCCAAATTTTATCCTTTCTTCCTTTTCTCCACTCCCTGTTTGAGTTTTTTTGCACAAAATGATTAATATAGAAATACAATACATGATTGCACATGTTGGCAAATTTTCTCATTCTCACCTTTACAATAAATGTCACACCTGTACCCTCATCTCTACTCACACAGCTAAAAGTCTAGTTCAGGTCCTCATCATATCTCCTAAACTATTGTTGTTCAGTTGTTTTCAGTCATATCTGAGTCTTAAGGACCCCATTTGCAGTTTTCTTGGCAAAGATACTGGAATGGTTTGCCATTTCCTTCTTTAGCTCATTTTACAGATGAGGAAATTGAAGCAAATGGGGTTAAGTGACTTGCCTGGAATCACCCAGCTAGTAAGTGTCTGAACTCAGATTTGAACTCAGAAAGTCCTGACTCTGGTCAGGCCCAGCACTCTATCCACTACACCACCTAGCTGACCATCTCCTGAACTATTACTTTCTCTTATTCTTGTTATCTTGTGTCTCTTTCCAATCCCACCTGTCTTCCACTCTCAGCTTCTAAAGTGCTTCTAAAATTTAAATTTGACTGTGTCACCTTAATCAATTACCCCATCTTACCTATTCAATCCCAGTAGCTTCCTATTACATCCAGGCTCAAACCTAAAATCTTCTATTTGGCATTTGGAATTGTTCCCAACCTTCCTTCTTCCTCCCATTCCAATTGGCTTATGTTTTACTCTCTCCTACCCACTCCATGATACCAATACACTGACTCATTTGCTATTTCTCACATGTAACAATCCATGTCCCATTTCTAGATTTTTCTACTTATAATCCACCTATAACTGGAATGTTCTCCCTCTTCATTTCCATGTGTTCCATCCATACTCAGCTTGGATCTCAACTTCAGCAGACCTTTCCTAATCCCTTCCGCTTCTAGTGTCTTCACTTTTGGATTATTTTCTCTGTACGTTCTCTTTAGCTTGCATATACTTAGTTATTTGTTTGTTTGTCTTGCCTGTTAAAATATGAACTCTTTGAAGTCAGAGTGCTTTGTATTCCTGAAGTTTAACACAGTCCAGGGCACATGCTTGTCGGCTGATTGTTTGGGTTTTGTTCAGTTCGATAATTTTATTTGTGTGGGAAATTCTAGAGAATTTTTCTCCAGAGATGCACATTGACCATTCATCTACAATTTATAGTAATAGAGAGTTGTTTTGGACGTTGGTAAGTTGAATGATTTGTCCAGGGTAACATATCCAATAAAATACCAGAGGTCCCTAGTAAACACTGTTTTCTTGACTCCAAAGTCAACTTCTATTCATTATTTCAAGGTGTCTTGATGTATTTTCAGGACATTGAATAGGGCAAATGTTTATCAGGTCTTATAATAAATATGCAAAGAGGGACCAGGTCAACCAGTGTTTACCCTTTATGAATTATACTCTCTTCCTCCTGTGTATCTATGTGGAAGCTTGGTGAACTTGTCTCCCAAAAGGTGTGATGGAGAGGGACTTTCCCTGCTTACTTTGTAACAGGGCTTGATGTTTTCTGGCTGTTTCTTGCTGACTTTATGCATCATCATCATCATTGTCATCATCATAGTTAACGCTTATATAGCATCTAGTGTATACCAGGCACTCTCCTAATTAACTTTCCAAATAGCTCATTTGATGCTCACAAAAACCCTATGAGGTAAGTACTATCCCTATATTATATTTGAGGAAACTTAGGCAGACAAAGATGAAGTGACTTTCCCAAGGTCACACAACTTGCAAGTGTCCAAGACTGGATTTAAACTCAGGTTTTCTGATTCTGGCGAAAAAGCTCTATCTGTGCCATCTGGCTGCCCTAGTTACGTAGTGATGAAAAAGATTTCCATTGACTGCTGGTCTGAAATTTAATGTGAATATAAATGACTTGAATGAATGAATGTTCTTCCTCTTCCTTAATGGTAAATGAGGCAATAATTGCTGTAAGCTAGTAGGTAGGAGAAACGGCAGAAATGAAATAGCATACTGTCAACTGCCTACTGCCTGCTGCTTATTCCCCAACCTGGCTATCAAGTAGCTATGGATACATGGTACCTTTATCCTTTTTCCTTGGTTTGTTTATTCATTTCAGATCTTGCGTAAATGAGTACCAGAGATAAATGATGAGCCTGTGAGCTTCCAAAATTCGGAACACCCATCAACAATTCCCTCAATAACATGAGGCAGTAACAATAGCAATAGTTGGGGAAGGAGACAGATCTAAGAGCTTGCTCGCCCCAAACCAGGAGTGAATCAACCTAACAGCTGAGACACCTTGTCCTGGAAAACATATTGTGACTCATACATTGGCTATTCCACACCCAGAAGTGAATTTGGTGGGAACTTGGTCAAGGGAAAAAAGGACTCTCAATTGGCAAATGTTTTGTAGGAACTTCTTATAAGTTTAAATCCACCCTCTCCAGATATCAAGCTAAGAATGTGAAGAGTACTCCAGTCCCTGCTGTACTTTCTCAGTAAATATCCCTTTGTAAAAGTTAATTGATATTAATTATCTAATCAGTATTGAGGAGGTACTAACTGATGATTGCTTTGGAGGAAGAATACATCTAATAAGGGCTCATGACCGATAATATTAGACATCCTTCACCCTTAAGGGTTTCCTTGAGAACATTGAAAAGAGATGTGGTGTCTTAATTCTAGGTAACCGACCTGCAAACTGCAAGTGAGAGTTCAAACAGTAGCCCTAGACCCTGCATAACAATATAACTCTACTATTCATGCCATTAAAGGAATGATGTCTACTCTTTGAAGAACTTTGAAAAGAGCAAGAAAGGATATAATCCAATCATCTCTCTCCAGCATTTCAAGATTTGCAAATTATCCTTTGTTTACAGCAAGTCTGTCAGAAAGTGAATATAAGTATTATTCTCATTTTGAAGAAGAGGAAACAGAATCAAAAAGGCTATTGGACTGATCAGAGACACACATCAAATAAATTTCACAACTTGGAATGGATCCAAGTCTCCATACTCAGACTCCAGACTCATGATGAAAAGTGAGACATTGTGAGAAAAGTCACTAAGTTGCCCATACAATTTGATTCATCAATCTCACTACTGGCCAAAGATGTCAAAGATAGAATGAAAATTGCTGCATATTCCAAAATATTTATAGCAGTATTATTTCTGGGAGAAAAGATAGGGAGGGAGGGAGGGATGGAGGAAGGAAGGAAGGAAAGAAGAAAGGAAGGAAAGAAAAAAGAAGGAAAAGAAAGGAAAGGAAAGGAAGGAAGGAAGGAAAAGAAAGAAAGAGGAAGGAAGGAAAGAAAGAAGGAAGGAGAAAAGACCTAGAAGCAAAGGGGATGTTTATTTTTTGAGAAATGGCTAACAAATTGTAGAACATGAAAGCAAATGAATATTAATGTGCTATGTGAAATGATAAATGAATAAGAATTTGAAAGAAACACGACTAGACTTACGTGAATTTTTGCAGAATTTGACAGAACTGGGAGAACAATGTATGCGATAACTATAATCATGGAAACAAAAATAGTGCTAAAAGGCAGCTGAAATCTGATTTATTTCAATGCCCAAGTTCCGTCTCAGGAAACTGAGGGGATGTGCTCTTCTCTGGAGCTCTCTGCTTTGATAACCACTCCAACCTTCCAAAAGAATCCATTGTCCCAATAAATCTCCATCCCCACAACTGTGTCATGGGGAATGAAGCTTGCCTAGCTTACTTTAAGCTCTTCTGGATCTGTTTCTGAGGGGAGCATGTCTTTGGGGCTTCCTCACTTCACAGGGGGACACAAAAGAAGCCATTCTGATGGATTCTAAGTGATGCTTGTCCAAGCATCATACAGTAATAACCCACAGGAGCCACAGAAGCTTTTACAGAGAAAAGTAGAGGGAACAATCAGAGTTTGGAGCGGATTATTGCAAGTCCACACCCGGGCGAGGCTGTCTTACAGCTTTTCATCCCACCACAATGATTCTATAAATAAGCGAAGAATTGTTCTGTTCCTTTCTAATCCCTCCTATTATGTGGTTTTGTAAACTGTCTCACGCAATTGGTGCTGAGTCCAAGTGGTGGTCAGGCTGAAGGAATCCACTTCTGGAACCAAACATGGCCTGCTTCGGGGCTCTCTGTTGTGCCACGCCATAATCTATCCATGAGATGGGGCAAAGAGGCCAAGGAGAAAAGACTCATTTGGAGGGCCACCCCAAAGTCCCAGCAAGAGTTCTGTAAATTCTTTTTAAAAGATAAAAGTTCCAGAAGCTCAGAAAAAAAGAGGGACAACAGCAGTCCCAATCCTATAGTGTGAAACTACCCTGAGGATTTCGAAAACAGGGCAGAGCTCCCAATTTAGGGGTATAGACAACCCCCTCCAGGCTCTTCCTCGTACTGGACAGAGCCCCTTGTTAGCTCATGTCTACGAATCAGACTGGAGCACAAAGCTATAGAAATGGCTTGTCCCAGCCTCCCTCCTCTGACTTCCTATGCTTTTTTGCTAGCACTCACAAAGTTCTCTTTTTGACACTCTTCTGTGATTTCATTTATGTAGAGAATTACTGGGACACAATTTCATTGCACTCATGCAGATGTGCCATGTATACACTACTTAGAGTCCTTAAGGAGCTGTCTGAGGCATCAAAGGTTAGATGATTTGTCCATCTTTGCAGAGCTAGCATTTCTCAGAGACAGGATTCAATCTCAGCTCTTCCTAACTCCAAAGTCAGTTCTCTAACTACTGCCTCAGGCTCTCTCTCATGAGCTTTCTAATCAATGCCTCATGCTGCCTCTCATGCTCATCTATTTTTGAAGATACTATTTTCATTATCCTCCCCCCAAAAAAGTCACCTGTCTGCACTTTGTAGCCTCCTGGTCTAAAAATTCCATAAGAGAAGGAGTAGTACGTGGTTACAGGGGAAATATTGAAGTTGGAGTCTGAGACTCAGTTCAAATCCCATTAGCAGCTTGTGTGACCTTGAGCAAGTTGAGGGTTGTAGTCCACTCATTTATAAAAGTGAGAGTCCACTTAGATGGCCCGACTGCCCTTCCATCACTTCCATGATTCTATCCAATATAAACTTTAAGCGAGAATACTGCTCTGCTCCAGTAAAATCGCCTTTACATGTAATGAGTTGACAGATGAAGAAGCCTATTATATTACCTTCAGTGAACAGAATTAGTGCTGAAAGAAAGCCCTAACGAAGGCAGCTTTCAGGAGAAGCATAGCGCAGTGGCCTTGGGAGTAAAAGATTCAGGATACCTGGGTTTCAGTCCCCACTCTGTTACTTAACTAGGAGTGTCATAGTGACTAAAACATCTTCCCTGTTTTGCCCTCAGTCAACTCATCTGTAAAATGGGCGAAACATGTGAGAGGACCATCAAGGTCCCCTTCAGCTCTAAATCCTGTGATCCCAATACAAAGATTTAAGAAATTATTCCTCAGTTGCCTACTCCATGAACTCAAAATTTTAAAGGCCATAAAGTCAAGAACATAGATAGAGAACATAAAAAGCAAACTAGGCATTGCCTTCTGTCAGTGCAAACCTTGAGTCCCTCTCTCTATTTTCCTTGGTCTCTCTCTGCCCCTGACTCTGTTCTCTCATTTCTTTCTCTGTTTCTCTCTCTCTATCTCTGTCTCTGTCTCTCTCTCTCTCCTCTGCCTCCCTTGCCTCCTTCTTCCTCCCACATCATGACATTGGTATAGAGAAATCCAAGCAAATAAACTCCCTCTTCAAGTATACAATAACAACTGTTCTGCAATTCATAGACTTAGCACTGAGCACCAAGATGTTACATGACTTACCCAGGATCTGTACATTTGCCATATTTAGTGGCAGGACCTGACCCCACATTTCCCTGTTTGTGAAGCAGGACCTTTATCCATTATCTCACAATGGTTCTCATCAATCCCCTGACATTGGGACAGGACAGGGGAGGAGAGGAAAGGCTTATGCTTCTAAGAGGCAACGTGTTTGAGTCTATAAATGCTGATCTTCGGGTCAGGAAGACCTGAATTCAAGTAGCAGCACCTCTATTGCCACATACTAGTTATGTGACCCTGAGCAAGCACTTAACCTCCCACCTCTCTAGGCAAATCTCTTAGACTCTGAACACTAGGGTAACTGTCAGTCTGCTTAGGTGGAGGAAGTTCCCACACCAATAATTCCCTTCACCTATGAAATCACAGATTTAGACCCTCTTCCCCAACCTCTCAATGCTGTACACAACACCTGTTGATCCCTTTCTAGAAGAATGGTCACCTACATTCTTCTGAGTTCACAAGCATAGCTGATTTAAGACAGAAAGCAGGATGGCAGTCATCAATTGTGCTATCTTTGACTTCTCACTTTCAGTCAAACCACATATCCAATCAGCTTCCAAATCTGGCAGTTTCTGTCCCATATCTTTTCCATCTGGTCCTATCTCTCAACCACCTTTACGGAGTCTCTCATAGATTAGGGCAGTGGCCTCCTAATTGGCCTCACTTACTCTAGCTTTTTCCCACTTTAGTCTGTCTCCCATACAGCCAAGGAAGTGATTTTCCTTCAGCATAGATCTCCCCTACTACACCATCTCCCAGAACTCTGTATTGCAACTAGAATAAAATGTCTATTCCTCTGTTTGGCTTTTAAAGCTCTTCATAATTTGGTCTGTAATTTTTCTTACCCCTATGCTTTCAAGGAAGAGCTTTTACAATGGAAAGGAAAATGGGGGGGGGGGGGTTGACAGCAATGCTTGAACCTCACTGTCGTCAAAATTGGTTCAGAGAGAGAAGAATATATAGACACCCTCAGTTGGGTATAGAAATTTATCTGGCTCAATTAATAAATAGTATGGAAAGGGGATAAAAGATATGGGAGGGAGAATGAAATAAATGAAGGGCAGATTAAGGAAAGCAGTGAACAGAGGCAAAGCAGACTTTTGAGAAGTGAGGGAGGGAGGAAAGAGAGACAGAGACAGAGACAGAGAGACAGACAGAGACAGAGAAAAGAAGGAGGAGGAGGAGGAGGAAGAGAGGAAGAAGAAGAAGAAGGGATAGATGGAAATACACAGTTATTAATCCCAGCTGTGAATTTGAATGAGATGAACTCACCCATAAACAGAAGAGAATAGCAGAATGGATTGGAAATCAGAATCCAACAATTCCACTAATGATAATTGGTGAAAAGATTTGAACAAGTAGTTTTCAGATGAAGAAATCAAAGCTCTATGTAGTCATATAAAAAAAATCTCCAAATAACTATTGATCAGAAAAGAGCAAATTTAAACAACTCTGATGTCACATCTCACACCTATAAGATTGGCTAATATGATAAAAAGGGAAAATAACAAGTGCTAGAGGGGATGTAGGAAAACTGGGACACTAATGAACAG
This sequence comes from Notamacropus eugenii, assembly GCF_028372415.1. Taxonomy (NCBI): domain Eukaryota; kingdom Metazoa; phylum Chordata; class Mammalia; order Diprotodontia; family Macropodidae; genus Notamacropus; species Notamacropus eugenii. Next base: position 161,063,044 of record NC_092878.1, read on the forward strand.
TTAGTGGAGTTGTGAACTGATCCAATCATTTGGAAGGTAATTTGGAACTGTGCCCAAAGGGCTATATAAAGACTACTGTGCCTTTTTTAACTCAGTAATACTATTATTATATCTCTGGAGAGGTGTTTTTAAAAGACCTAGATACACAAAAATATTTATAGCAGGTCTTCATGTGGTGGAAAAGAATTGGAAGATTTCCACAAATTGGGGAATGGTTGAACAAGTTGTGGCATATGATTATGATGGAAACTATTGTGTTATAAGAAATGATGAGCAGGATGCTCTCAGGGAAAATAACTGGAAAGATGTACATTAACTGATGCAAAGTAATGTGGGCAGAACCAGAAGAGTGTACAAAGTAATAGCTATGATCTGCTATGATAGATTCAGCTATTCTCAGCAATACAATGATCCAAGACAATTTCAAAGGACTTATGTTGACAAATGTTATCCATCTCCAGAGAAAGAAGATAGAATCTAAATACAGATCAATGAAAACTTTTTTTTCCTTTTTTAAAATTTTCTTTGGATTTTTCCCCTGATCTGAGTTTTCTTTCACAACATGACTAATACAGAAATATGTTTTGCATGACTCCACATGTGTAACCTGTATCAAATCGCTTGCCTTCTCAATGGGAGGGAAATAATTTCAAACTCAAAATTTTAAAATATGAATGTTAAAAATTGTTTTACCTGTAATTGGGAAAAAATAAAGTGGACAATTTCAAATATCACTTGACTGACCTATGGATCAACTCACCATCTCTATGACTTCCTAGCTCAAAGCCTGCTTTCCCTCACCGCTTTGCCTGCATATGGAGTGTCTCCTTATATTGTAATATGTTTCTTGAGGACAGGAACTGTATTCCTTTTCATATTTCTTTCCTTGGTGTATAATAGGATTGCTTAAAAGGGCAAGAACTGTTTCACTTTTGTTTTTGCAAATCTAGCACAATGTCTGTCACATGACAAGTGCATAAAGGATAGTTTTATTTAATCAATTAATTCATGCATTCACAAATATCTTTATCCAGGTTAACCTCAATCCATTAATTACCATCCTCTAGGTCTATTAATTTGTTCAATTCCATATCCACTTTTTTATGGTATCATTGATCCTATATCTACTAACTTCGTGAATAAATATATCATGATTAACTTGTTTTTAAAAAAGAAAGGAATGATAAGGGTCATTTCAGAAAAGAAAAAAACAAAAGGATATAGGAAGACATATCAACTGATATTAAGTAAAGTGAGAAGAATCAGGAGATCATTATGAACAGTAACAACAATTAACGATGATTTGCCATGAAAGACTTGGCTATTCTTATCAATAAAATGAACCAAGACAATTCCAAAAGACGTATGTTGAAAAAAATGCGATCCACTTCCAGAGAGAAACCTCAAGAACTCCGAGTGCAAAATGAAGTACAATCCTCCCTCAATACTTGAAGATTTCACATTAGTGATTTTGGTTACTTATGGATTGTCCATCGATAATTAAATGAAAATTTTTGGATATTTGCAAGTACTGCAGAAAATCACAGATGACTCACATATGTAAAGAAAACTTAAAATAATAGTAAGTCTTAAATGCATAAATACTGCATATTCTTCATCTATGTTTTCACTTGCTACCATAAGTACACATACATAAATTTGTTATAAACAGTTAAATTTTGTTAAAAGTTCCAGCTTGATGAAGAGCTGTGGGCTATACACTCTCTTGGAAATGCCTCCTCTTTGTTCTATCTTCCAGGCACATGATTTCCTCCCTCAGTGATCACTGTGTTTTATGCTTTTCTTTTTTCCTTTTTCTTTTTTTGTAGAAGAAGGAAATTCATGAAGCAGTTGCTCTAGCTGTACCAGCTGCTGCAAAGACTGCATAGTGTAAGAAATCTTTCTCTTTCTCCATAGAAACTTCAACTTTTTATGGTTACACTGTGTTGTTTTCCTTGTTTTGTATGTTGAATGAACATTATCAGAATTATTAAAAATAAAGTTTTGGAATGGATCCTAGAGTTATTTGTGGTTTTTCACATACACAGAGGTCCTTCACTCAAATCCCTGGGAATGTTGAGAATGTTGAGGAATGACTATAATTTTCTCCTGGTTTTTTTTTTTGCTTTTTTGTGATATGATTAATATGGAAATATGTTTTGCATTATTTCACAAGTATAATTGATATCATTTTGCTTGCCTTCTCAATGGCTGAGGGAGGAAAGGGAGGGTGGAAGAGAATTTGGAACTCAAAATTAAAAAGAAAAGAATGTTAAAAATAAATATTAAGTATTTTTGAAATTCTCACTTCTTTTCCCCTATCTCCAATAGCTATCATTCTATATTGTTCTTACAGTTTGGGGCTACCCTCCTAAAGAAGATCTCTTACAATAGCTTACTCCACTTCTTTCCTGACACACTTTTCAGAATCTGGTTTCCAATACCATTCAAGCACAGCTTCCCTTTGCAAAGTTACCAGTGATATGCTAGCTGCCAAAATGAATGACCTTTTCTCAATCTTTTTTCTTCATAACCACTCTGCAGTCTTTTGACACTGTCACTCACTCTTCCTAGATCTTTGTGATCCTACTCCCTGCTGCTTCTCCTCCCTAGCTTACCTCTCCTTCTTTGGCTGCTTCGCTGGATCTTCATCTCCTTCATGCCCACTAACGGTGGGGGTCCCATAAGGCTCTGCCCTGTATCCTCTTCTAGCCTCTACATTATTTGCTCAGTGAGCTCATCATCTCTCAAGGTTTCCTTTATCATTGATATGCAGAAACTCTCAGATCTGTTTGTCCAGCCTTAGTCTCTCCCCTGACCTCTCCTCTCACATCTCTAATTGTCTCTTTGCTGTAGTTGTTGTTGTTCAGTCACTTCAGTCATGTCCAACTCTTGGTGAACCCACATGGGGTTTTCTTGACAAAGATATTGGAGTTGTTTGCCATGTCCTTCTGCAGCTCATTTTACAGATGAGGAACTGAGATAAACAGGATTAAATCATTTGCCCAAGGACATAAAGCTAGTAAGTGTCTGAGGCCAGATGTGAACTAAAGAAGATGAGTTTTCCTTACTTCAAGCTAGGATCTCTATCCACTGAGTCACCTAGATGCCTACATTGCCTCTTAGAGGCATCTCCAACTGGATGTCCTATAGACATCTTAAACTCAACATGCCTAATTCTCAGTTTATTGTCCTTCCACCAAACGCTCTCACTTTTCTTAACTTCCCTGTTATTGCATAGGGCACTACCATCCTCCCAGGCTCAAAACCTAGGTGCCATCTTTTGACTCCTCACTCTCACCTTTTATATCCAACCAATGGGCAATTCCTGACAAGACCTTTGTAATATGTTGTATATTTGCCCCCTACTCTCTTCCAACACTGTAACCACCCTGGGGTAGGTCCTCCTTACCTCCCACCTGGACTATTGCAATAACTTCCTCCTGCATAGTGTCCCTGTCAGAATTCTGTTAAGATACTCTAGAGCAGAGGTCAGAAACCTGTGGCCTTAAGGCCACATGTGGCCCTCCAAGTCTTCAAGTGCAGCCGTTTGACTGAATCTAAACTTAAATGCTCTGTTTGGATTCAGTCAAAGGGCCACACTTGAGGACCTAAAGGGCCGCACTTAGTCTTGAGGCCTCAGGTTCCCCAGCTCTGGTCTCAACCATCCTCTACTCAGCAATCAAATCGTGTGTCCTCTATTAATTCCAGTGCCTTCTTATTACCTCCAGAATTCAATAAAATCTTCTGCTTGGATTTCAACATCTATCAGAGCTTAGTCTCTTCCCACTTTTCCAGTCTTTTTTACATCTTATTTTCCCCCATGCACTTTATAACTCTTCCTTGCACATGATAGTTCATCTCTCAGCTCCATACAGTTTCCCTTACTATCCTCCATTACTGCAGTTCTCTCTCTTCATCTCTTTCCCTTGGCTTCCTTCAAATCTTTGCTTAAATCTTCCCTTCTGCAACAAGTCTACCTCTTGATTTTAGTGCCTTCTCTTTGTGATTATTTCCAATTTATTATATGTATATATATATATATATATACAAACATATACAATATACATATAAGTATGTATGTGTCTTTGCAACTTATAATGCTAGTGTGTTGTATGGGACCATTGAGGAAAGTAAGTGACTTACCCAAGGTCACACAACCAATCTGTGTTAGAGGCAAGACTTGAATCCAAAGCTTCTTGATTCCAAGGTCAGTTCCTACTCATTCCGTCATGCCACCTCTGAAGGGGAATATTGTGATTGCTATTTTCCCCATTTCACATGCAAGGAAACTGAGGCCCATAAAAGTTGGGCAATGGCCAGAGTCAAGCAGCTAATGACAGAAGCCAGCATTAAGTGCTACTCTGTCTGACCTAAAATCCGGCACTCTAGTCGTGCCATATCACTCTGAAAGATTCTCTCCTCAGAAAAGGAAAATTCCTAATAATAACATTCCCAGAGCAAGCCAAAATTCCATTTTTCCTCACTCCATCCCAATCACTCTACTAAAACCACTCTTTCCAGAGTTATCAGTCACTCTTTAACTTCCCAATCCAATATTCTTTTCTCAGTCTTTATCTGTCTTGACATCTTGACTGCATTTGATACTGTTGACCACTCTCTTCTGCTAGATACCCTTCCCTATCTTTCCATAACATTTCTGATTCTCTTCCTCTCCATCTGGATGCTCATTTCCAAGTTCCTTTGCTGGATCTCTCTTGCTCTGCCCTCATGTATGGGTGTACTCTAGGGATCTACTCCAGATCCTCTCTTGTTCTTTTTTCACATTGTCTCAGTTATCTCATTGGTTTCCTTGAATTCAACAATTACCAATATGCATATTTGATGTAGAGAGATATATAGATATGTAGACAGAGATAGGTATAGATATTGATATCTATCTATCTCTATGTGTGCATATAGATATAGATAAAAATCCAAGTCTGCCTTCAGGTACAGTCATTAGTCCTGCATCACCAGCTACCTATTGGACATCACCAGTGAGATTGTCCCATAAGCATCTCAGACTCAACATTTCCAAAACAAAAGTCATTATCTGCCCATCCAACAAGTAAACTTCTGAGCTAACCTACTTCTGCATTCACTCAGCTCAAAGTCACTTTTTACTCTTCCCTCTCCCTAACACTCTGCGGTTATCTAAGTGCTTGCCAAGTTCTAATGATTTTCCTTCAATGAAATTTCTCACACCTATCCCCTTCTGTCCACTCACATGGCTACCACTCCAATTCCAGACCACATCACTATTGTCTTAGAAAACTGTAATTATCTCCTAATTGATTTTGCAGCTCTCTAATCCACAGCTCCATAGAACTGTCAAAATGATATGCCTGAAACACAGATCTGACCATGTCCCTTCCCTGTTCAGTTAAACCCTAGTATTTCCCTATGACCTCTAAGGTCAAATACAACCTCCAGATTGGCATTTAAAGCCAATATGGCTCTATCCTACATTCCCAGACATGCATATTATACATTGCATCCTTTCTCACACTCTAGAATTCAGACAAAGTGGACCATTTCCTGTTTTCAGTACGCAGTACTCCATCTCTCATCTCCATTTCTTTGCAGAGGCTGTACTTCATCACTGAAATGCTTTTCTCCTCACTCCCACCTCTTATAAACCCTACCTTCCTTCAAAGATCACTCAGCTCAAATACTATTTTCTACAAAATCTAATGCTCCCAATTGCTCTCACTCTCCATCCAGAAGTTACTTTTTATAGGTTCTATATTTAATTAACACATGTAATATATCATTCCTCTCCAAATAAAAATAAAATGCAAGCTCCCTGGTCCAATAAAATCACAGGTCCAATGCCCACCTCTAGCCTCAGAGCATAACACAGCATCTGGAACACAGTAGGTGCTCAATTAATGCTTTTTAATTGATTCACATTCTTGGAGGAAATGATAGACTTGAAAAGAAGTGAGCACTGTATCCTAGAGTCCAGCCTCACAAGCTTTTCCAAAACCCTTCCTTTCAGTGCTGGTTGATAAAATGTGAGAGAATATAGAGATAGTTTTTGAAGAATGAAAAGGAATTGCACACATTTTCTTACAGCCAAAACTGGCCTTAGCTACTGAGCATACCCAAGTCCTCCAACTCTGATGGAGTCTAAGGGAGGAAGACCGAGGCTGAAGGCTTTGGCACAGATGGACGAAACCTGAAAATTTCCAGAAAGGAAAGCCGAATTGGCAAGAGGGAAGCTTTGGGGACTTAGGAAAAATATCACCAGTATGAATTATATTTGTCCTGAGCTCCTGAGCAATTTTCAGTTTGGATCCCTGTGCCAAACCAGATGTTCTTCCCATTTCTGTGTTTCTTCCTGCCTCTTGGATGTACCCCTCCCTTCCCAGAAAGTCCTTCTGTATTTTGGCAATTAGGAGGAAACCACTGCCTAACTCTGTTTAAAAATTCTTTTGCTAAGTTCAAACTATGTTCTTAAGTGTGTCTTAAAAACCATCTGACAGAGGGCTTTGGCAGGCTGTAAAATGGAGAAACCTCAAAAGTTGGCAAGGAAAGCCCCTCTATCCATGTAGATGCCAGCAGTGCAGTTAGGAATAAGAGGTTTGTTTTCCTCATCTGTGAAATGGGGATAATCTTTCTTTCCTTATGGTTTACTTAATAACAACAATGGCAACGGCATGAACCAAAATAAATGGTCTCCCTACCCTAAATCTAGCAAGCACTTTCCTTGCAACCACCGATTGAAGGTAGAAAGATTCTTGCCTAAGTGCTATAGAGAAAGAAGGCAATGTGGTGTATCAGCCAGAGTGCTGGACCTGGAGTCAGAAAGAGCTGGGTTGAAGTTCCTGACATTTATTACATGTGTGATCTTGGCCAAAGTCACCTCAACAATCATTCATCAGTGCATTCAGTCAATAATCATGTAAGTGCCTTTGATAATGCCTTCTCTGTGTCCTTATGTCTAATTTATCCTGTATTTATCTGTCATATTCATAGTTATATGCAAAGGATCTCTCTCCTCCTGCTCCTAGTTAGACTGAGAGATCCTAGAGGGTGAAGATTCTTTTTGCCTTTCCCAGTGTTTAGCACAGTACCTGCTACATTATAGGTGCATAATAAATGTGTGGGCAGCTAGGTGGCATGTGGATAGAGAACAAAGCTTGGAGTCAGAAAGATAGATCTGAGTTCAAATCTGGCCTCGGACACTTCTTAGTTGTGTGTCTCTGGGCAAGCCACCCTGTCTTCCTCAGTTCCTCATCTGTAAAATGAGCTGGGGAAGGAAATGGCCAACCACTTCTGCATCTTCACCAAGAAAATCCCAAGTGGGGTCATGAAGAGTTAGACACAACTGAACAAAAAATAAATGCTTGTTAACTTGCCTGTGTTGCAAGATGAGATAAAAAGACAAAAACAGGAAATAATCTGTTCTCTAAAGATGCATACTTTCTTTCAGATGTAACATCTACACAACCAAGTAATTATAAAATTTAGATCTAGAGACTGGATTTTGTGATATTGTTGCCACAGAGAACTTCCAAATGAAGAAATTCCCTTTATCAATTCAAGCCACCAACTTCTCTGGATTGTAGAGCCTTGGAGAGTGGCATGGGATATCAAAAGCATATCAGACCTGCCCAAAATCACACCGCCAGTACAAGATTTATGAGATGTGGTACTAGGACTTGCACCTTGCTGGCTCCATGGCCAACTTTCTAATCACCACGAGACTTTGCCTCTCAAGAGATAACATGTACAAAATTTAAAGTAAAGTAAAGTAAGAGGGGAACTACCCATAGGTGGAAGTAGGAAAAGTCTTCTTTATGAAGCGATGCTTGAGCTGAGTTTTGAGGTAAATGGTTGATTCTAAAAAGGCAGAAGGAGGAGGAAATGCATTCCAGTCATAGCATCAACCTATACAAAGATCTGGAGACAGGAAGAAAGCCAATTTGACTGGAATGTAAAGTATGTAAAAATGAAGAATAGGCAATAAATCTGGAGAGGAAGACTCAAACCAGATCATGAAGGAATTTAAACATGGGTTTGTACTTTATGCTTGAAGCAATGGGGAACCACTGGAGCTTTAGAGCAAAGGAGTTAAGTGGTCAGACCCATGCTTTAGCCTGGAAGGTAGATCTCTAAACATATCAATAAACGCACCTTGGCAAACTGATGGATCTTTACCACAAAACACGATTCAAACATCTATCATTTTTTCCTATTTTTTTTAAGATAAGGGAACCGAACCTTAGAAAGTCCAATATCCTTCCAGGAGAAGGTGGAGAATACCTGGTAAGGCCCTTCATTTCACAAGTGAATTCTAAGGCTTATTGTGAAGGCTAAATGTAATAGCATGCATCAAGCACTTTGTAACTATAAAACATTATGACAGTAATAGTGTGTGACTTCTTACCATTGTCAATATTATTAGAAGTGACACAACAACCCACAATTAGAAAGACTTGGAATTTAGGATACAGTCACCCTAGGACAAAACAATTTTGCTTGAATCAGACATGTCAGCAAAAAGAAAAGGAAGAAAGAAAGAAAGAAAGAAAGAAAGAAAGAAAGAAAGAAAGAAAGAAAGAAAGAAGGAAGGAAGGAAGGAAGGAAGGAAGGAAGGAAGGAAGGAAGGAAGGAAGGAAGGAAGGAAGGAAGGAAGGAAGGAAGGAAAACAACTTAAGGCAACACAAAACCTAAGTTGAAGCAAATTCTGGGAATGAGCCAAAGGTCTTTGAAATTCCAGGCAGCTCCAGAGTCAGATCAAACTCTTTGAATGGTTTCTGAGCCCAGGGTAGGTGAAAGTTGTGTTTCTCCTTAGCCCTGGTGAGGAAAATAAAAGTTAAGTTAGCTAGTGATTAACAACCTTTGGGATTCAGTCAAGGAGGCACAAGTTTATAATGAGGAGCTAGTATTTCTTTATATCTTGTTCTATGATAAATTTTGACTTAATTTGTAAGACCAAGGTTGTAATTGGCATTTTATTAAATAGTACATGATATTTTATAGTGTTCTACTTTTCAATAGTGAAAATAGTAATAATGGTTGGATTACATGCAGAAAGTACAAAGAGGGATATGGTAGAATTGATAAATTGTTGGACTTGGAGTAAGATGATCCAAATTCTAATTCCAGTTCTGACAGTCATTTTGAAGAAGTCTCTTTAAACACCTTAAACTCTAGTTTCTTCATCTGTGAAATGGAGAGCATCTTACTTTTCCCTGCCTACCTCACAGAGTTGTATTTAGGAAAGTTCTTTGCTTAGAGAAAGTATTAAAGTACTGTCACAAAAGAGTAATATAGGATATGTGACTATGAACAGTATCCCAGGGACTGCCCTCTGCAAGACTTCAAATGACAGCAGCAACCGATATGCATCAATGGATGGCATTTTACAGTCACAGATTTGGGGAGTCAAAAGGTACCTTAAAGCTCATCTAGTAGTACCCTTACATTAAACAATGCCCACTTTAATATATCTGACAAGTGGTCATTGGGTATCTTTTTGAAAACCACCAAATAGGGAGAATGTGTCATCTCTTTAGTCAACCCATTCCACTTGGAAACCAATCTAACTGTTAAGAAGTCTGCTCCTCTATATCAAGCTACAACTTCCATCCGTGACTTTTGGTTCTGCCCTTTGGGGCTAAACAGAATACATTAAATCATCTTCCATACAACAGTCCTTCACATAAATACAGGTATCATACATCCCCCTGCCATCAATTTTATATTTTTCAGGCTAAATATAACCAGTTCCTTTAACCATTCTTTTCTTCATGTGATAACCAAGGGATCCTTACACTGATGTTTTGGTTGCCCTACTCCAAAAGAAGCAAACAAACAAAGAGCTTATTTTGTTTAATTATATGTGGATAATCATCTAAAATCTGAGATTAGAAAACCTATATTTGCATCCTTATGACTTTCTTTCTGTGGGATGCTGAACAAGTTATTTCACTTATGCTGCCTTAGTTTCTTCATTTACAAATAAGGAATCTGTTCTCTGGTGCCCCTTCTATTTCTTAGTCTATAGTACTCTTTAGATAGCTGGATAAGGAACTTGATCAGGGAGTTTGGACCTATTTTATATCACAGACTCCTTTAACAATCTGCAAAATCCTGTGGAATCCTCCTCAAAAAAAAACTTGTTGCCTATGTTAATAATTGAAAGAAATGCTAAATTTCAATAACAGTAAGTGAAAATAAAGATGTACTTTCCCATCTAAAGTTATGGTGCCTTTGAAATCTATCCACAAACTCCACGGAGGTCTGTGGATTCCAAGTTAAGGTTCCAAACTTACAAAAATAGAGTAGATTCTTTCTCATTCCCTCCCTATCCTTCTCTCCCTTCCTTCATCTTTCCTCCCTTCTTATCCCCTCATTTCCTATGGATTTAAGGGCAGAATTTTATAAGAAAAATCCACTGGTTGCAGTTTGGTGAGTGATTAAAACTTTACTTCTGTTCTGGCTTAGATCAGTTTCAAAGACAAGCTTGGAGGCAGGAAGTACCTGGTGTGATTTTAGCTACATTTTTCTTTCCCAACACGTTGCCTCATCATGTAGCTATTTAACGTTTTCAAGATGCGACCTCTGCTGAAACAATACTACAGGGCTAGAAAAAAATGTAGAGCTTCCAGGCTGCAAAGGAGGGTTGGAGGTGCCCTCTTTACAATGACCAAGATGGAAATTACCCCAAGAGCTAAAGAGGGAAGGAGTGAATAGCCACAGATGTAGCCTGGCCACTGCTACTGTAGGGGCTACAAGTCCATCTGCTGAAGGAAAGTTCTTGCCATCTATCTCCACGGCACTGTCAAGTGGTGCAGCAGCAGAAAATGATATGAATTTATCAGCAGAAATGCCAGAAGAAGAGGCATTGACATCCACTTTATGGCTGCCTCTAAGGTCCATAAGACTTTTCCATCTGACTTGCAGTTAAAAACTTTCCTATGTGTCATCTTCTGCATTAGAATGTGAGCTCTGAGCACAGAGACTGTCTTAATGTTCTATTTGTATCACTAGGGCTTAGCCCAGAGCTTTGAATATAGAAAATGCTTAATAGGCTATTCATTCATTCATTCATTCATTCATTCATTCATTCATTCAGCAACATTGCTTCCCCTTATACCTAAAATAATGTCTCTTCTTACCTCTGCCTCTAAGAATGTGGAGTTTCTTTTTAGGTTCAGTTCAGGTGTTACCTCTTACAAGAAACTTTAGACAATTCTTTCTGTTATTTCTGGTTCTTCCCCCCACCCTGAAATTGCTTAGTGAAGCACTGATTTTTAAATGCATTTCATACGGTGTGTATTTAATAGGTTTATGTGTGTACATGTATATTCCTCAGCTACAGGTATTCTTTTTTTTTCTTTGTATTCTGAGTGCTTGTCCCAGTTGGGTGGGGCACTTTGGTTGAGAGTGGGGGTGGGTCAGCATGGTACTACCTGTGATTTTATTGCTGTAGGGAACTTTTGGTAGACTTCTTCTGCCAGTGCAGGTCATCAACTGTTCCATGAGAGATGGCAGCTAGGCAGAGGGATACTGATAAATATTTAATGGCTACCTCTCCCACTCTCTCAGAAAATGTGCGTAGAAAACACCCTGACCCCCATCCTCATTCCAATTTTTATCTTCTCCAGGTAATATCCTACTCAAGAATGTATGGCTTGAATGTAGCTAAAACTAAACAACTGTGAAGTGTATTGGACATAAATAAAAAACTCTTGAGAAATTATTCTTCACAGTGATTTCTTCATTTTGGGGAGAATTTAAATAAGTATTCATCAGGAATAAAATGGTATTTAACGTATAGCATGGCAACATTCAAATAAAAATTTACAAGTAATTTGGTTAAGAGGATATCATTCATTTTCACCTAAGACATATCTGAACTAAGGTCAAATTCTGCCGCCACCATGCATGAATCAGCAAATAATTTAATGTCCCTAGTCCTCAGAGTCCTTCTCAGTAAAAACAGAGTGATTCCATAAAGCAGAGGTACATAAACTGATTTCAAGGGGGCCTATGAACTTGTATGGGGGGAAAAAATCTTTATATTAACTAACCTTTGAATGTTTGTGATTTTGGTTATTTTATAACTTTATTCATTTAAGAACATTATTATATATTTTCCCCATTTTAGAGATGAGGAAACAACAAGGAATGCAACTAAAGATCCAAGGGGTGCAAGGGAAGTAGCAAGAAATGCCCCCAAAACATGAGAGCGATGCAAAAGAAGCAAAAAGGCATGCAACACAGGATGCCATGGAGCTGCCAAGAAAGGTAAAAGAGATTGAGCAAAAAGTGGAAAACCTTCAATGAGACCCATGAGCAAAAAACAAAATGTAAATGGAGACATGATCAGAGACATTAAAGAAATGTATCAGAATTAGCACCAAGAGCTACTAGCAGAGAGAGAACACCTATGTGATTCAACTAAAGCTGATCCTGGGAAAGACAAGCTATGGAATCAGTGTATCAAAAAATGCAACAGGAAATGCAAGGGGTGAAGGAGATACATCGGAAGATTCCACAATATATACAAGAGATGAAAAAGCAACAAATGTAGAGTATTTAAAGAGTAATAGTAGTCACTGGGTTTTACAGTGAGAACCCCTGCTCTGAAGGCTTTGGGTGATACAGAACTAGAATCAAGATCCTTGCTGCTGTGACTAAAGGTTTGTCATTTCCTTTAAACCGCTGGGGCATATATCACTAGAAAGCTCATTTCCTAATTGCCCTCAGATACCAGCTCCACTGTCTTGCCTCTAACTAAAATCTCATCCTATTCAGATAAATGGATTCTTCTTGGCCAGTGTAGCTAAGGATGGAAATGTTCAGCTATCCTTCTCTCTCTCACCTATTCTTGTTCTAATCTATGTTTCTTCACTGAGTTGTGCTTGTTCAATGTAGTATCTAAACCATTCATACTGAGTTTGGAGCAGAAGTTTTCAGCCTGCTCCGAGCCACCTACCAGACACAAAGGGCTAGATAACAATGTTCACATTAGTAAAATGTTTTAGCTGATCGGGAGGGTGAGCTCTTCCCTATTCTCTTAGCCACTAAAGCCTATAGCTTTACACGTCCTCATGTGTTTCTTGTCAATCAGTTTCGTTGACATCACAGAATGTTTTGTAAAGGAAATGCTATATTTTGCCACCTGCCTGGCCCACCCACTGAGATGTCATCATTTTTATAATTTTACATATGACTATGCAATGAGGGGAAAAAAGGTTTATTGAGCATTTTTTTTTAAGTGACAAATATTTCCATTTGTGTGAGGCCTTTCTTCTTTCCTTCCTTACTTTCTTTTCTTCCTTTCTTTCTTTCTCTTCATTGACCTCTGGACTAAAAGTTATGAGCATTTGGGCTATTTGTTTTTGGCTTTTTTGCATGACTCTAAATTGCTTTCCAGAATTGTTGGACCAATTCACAATTCCATCAATGACACATTAGTGTGACTATCTTGTCATAATTCCTCCAACATTTACTATTACCACCTTTTGTGATCTTTGCCAATTTGTTGAGTTGAGGAGAAACCTCAGGGTTATTTAGATTCACAATTATCTTATTAAAGGTGACACAGAGCATTCTCTCATATGGTTGTTAATCCTGCTTCTGAGAACTGTTTTTCATGTTGTTTGAATAATTATTTTTGGGAGAGAGGCTTTTGGATATATATGTATTATGTATATGTATATACACATATATACACATATGTGTGTACATGTATGTGTACACATGTGTGTATGTATGTGTGTGTGCACGTATAAAACAACCTTGTCAGAGATATTCAAGGCAGAAATATTTTTCCTAGCCAGTGTCTTCACTTGTTATCCATGTCACATTAATTTGGTCAGGCAAAAAGCTTTCAAATTTCACATAATCAAAATTATCTCTGTTGTTTTGTCATCCCCCCTGTCCCATGCTTGGTTCAGCACCCACATATAGATGTGAAAGGCATCCAATCTGCCTCTTTTCTAATTTTATATGATATAATCTTTAATATTCAGGTCATGTGTCCAATTAAAATTTATTGTGACATATGGTGTAAACTATTAGTCTAACCTTAATTTCCCCCAGATTTGTTTCCAGTTTTCCCAGCAATTCTTGTCATGGAGGTATATACATAATTACAAATTTCTAGGTAATTTATTGCTCTGAATTTATCAAACACTGGGTTTATTGAGTTCAATTATTTATGCTTTTTCCTTGTCTAGTCTAGGATATGAGAACAACCTGGCCCTTATTCCATTGATTGCCAGGGTTTTCACCTTGTCTAGTCTCTCCCATTAATCTATTATTCTGTTGTTGTTTTTGTTGTTGTTTTACAAACAGGTGTTAATTACCATTTCATATTATAGCTTGGGACCAGAAAGTATAATTTTCCCTTTATTTCTCCCTTTTTCATTATTTTTCTCAATATTCTAGATCTCTTCTTCCTCTAAATGAATTTTGCTATTATTTGACCTAACTCTGTAGGGTAATCTTTTGGTAGTTCTCTTGATATAACAATAAGTCTTCAAATTAATTTCAGTAGCGATGTCATTTTATTATTCTGGCACAGCCTAGCCATGAACACTAAATATTTCTCTGGTTATCTTTATGTCTTTAAAGAATGTTTTCTTATTGTATCTGTATAGCTATTGAATGTGCTTTGTTGGATAAACTTGTAGACTTTTATGTAATTTGCAGTTATTTTAAATGTGGTTTCCTTCCAACTATTGCCTCTTGGATTTTTATTTTATTTTGATACATAGAAAAGCTACTGATTTGGGGGGGTTTATTTTGTAGCCTACAACTTTACTGAAGGTATTCTCTCAGTTAATTTCTTTGCATATCCCATAAGGTTTTCTAAGTAAAAAACCATCATGTCATCAATAAAACAAAAACACAACATAACAAAAAAGGTTCAGTTTTGCTTTCTCTTTGTCTATATGCTTCTTTTACTTGTTTTATTTTCTTGTTGATATTGTAATGCGGGTCTAGTGCTTCTGTTTTTATTTTCAGAATGACAATGTCTTTAAATTGTAATGACTTACAAAAGCCTCCATATGGACATGCTGTCTCAGATGGTCTAGACGTGCACCAATTTTGTCATGTAGTCTCATCATGATCATTGCTTCTTGCAGTTATTAATTCTATGATTTATTTTTTAACTCACTCGTTGTTTTAGGATTTCATTATTATCCTCATTTAGTCAGTGACTTTGTCATGCAGTCTCTATATTGAGTAATACTTTTATTGTTCTGTGACCTATAAAGAATGTTTTTAATATGTCTACTTTTTTTACATTTATTTGCAATTTCTCTATGCCCTAATATGTCATCTGTTTCTGTAAAGGCAATAACAGTGCTGGGAAATACTCATATTTTAATTGTCCCATTCAGAAGATGTCACAAATTCTTTAGTTCCCAGTTTTACAAACACTTGTTCACTTCTGTATGTTTTCCTTTTGTTTGTCTTCTAGTTAGCTTTTATCTCTAAATGAAGAAGTATCAAAGTATTCTATTATTAATATTTCATTACATATATGGTTTTGTAATCATTATTTTTAATAAACTCAGATACCGTGTCACCTTATTTATATGTCTTTAATATATATATATATTTGTTCAATGTTCAATTAAACATAATATAATATCTTTGTCTCAATTGGAAATGTGAATTTTTATTTCTGATTTTTCTGATATTAGATTGTCAACTACTCCCAGATTAAACCCATCATACACATACAATTATATATGTGTGTGTGTGTGTGTGTGTATTTACCTCTACTTCTCCCATCATAGGCCTATACCTATTCCTCTGCCCCACTACAGTGCCTTTAGCAGCATCTCCCACACATTAAGTTGAGGCTCCCTCTTTCAGTCCTTCGAATTCAACCTTTCCCTTCTGCTGCTTTGTCCCTTCTCCAGCAACATCTCCAACCTTTCTTACTGAGAGTCTGGAGGCTTTGACATCCCTTCAATGTTCATTGATGGAATTAAAAAGAGTCTGTCACTCATTACCTTTTATCTTCCACCTTCTCTCCCTCAGTTATGAATCCTCCAACTCCGCAATTCAGTCCCAAGCAATACATTGTCTTCCCTGTATGGAACTGATGTCCACTGTATGTCCGGACTCCTTCCTACCTCCCCTCCTTTCTGTAATCTTTACTTACATGTTTATCCCCTCATATGTCTCTCAATGACTTCTTTCTTTGGTTTGATTTTTACCCTATAAACCAATCTTTCTTCTCTCTTTTTTAAAATACCTCTAACCATTGTCATTTACTGTTATTCATTATTATTATTATTTAATTATTCTTTGCTTAGTAACTATACTTATTGACCTTTCTTACATTTCCATTTTGGGAGATGTTTGTAAGTCAAATAATCTGCTCACATCTGTTTTTAGTTTTTCAGGAGTGCCTGAAGAAAATAGTTCTTTAAAAATTGCAATGGAACAGATGGAGGCTAATGACTTTATAAGAAACCAAGAAATCACAAAACAAAAACAAAAGAATGAAAAAATGGAAGATAATGTGAAATATCTCATTGGAAAAACAACTGACCTGGAAAATAGATTCAGGAGAGACAATTTAAAAATTATGGGACTACCTGAAAGCCATGATCAAAAAAAGAGCCTAGACATCATCTTTCATGAAATTTTCAAGGAAAACTGCCCTGAAATTCTAGAACCAGAGGGCAAAATAAGTATTCAAGGAATCCACCAATCACCTCCTGAAAGAGATCCAAAAAGAGAAACTCCTAGGAACATTGTGGCCAAATTCCAGAGTTCCCTGGTCAAGAAGAAAATATTGCAAGCAGCTAGAAAGAAACAATTCAAGTATTGTGGAAATACAATCAGGATAACACAAGATCTAGCAGCTTCTACATTAAGGGATCGAAGGGCGTGGAATATGATATTCCAGAAGGCAAAGGAACTAGGACTGAAACCAAGAATCACCTACCCAGCAAAACTGAGTATAATACTTCAGGGGAAAAAATGGTCTTTCAATGAAATAGAGGACTTTCAAGCATTCTTGATGAAAAGACCAGATCTGAAAAGAAAATTTGACATTCAAACACAAGAATCAAGAGAAGCATGAAAAGGTAAACAGCAAAGAGAAATCATAAGGGACTTACTAAAGTTGAATTGTTTACATTCCTACATGGAAAGACAATATCTGTAACTCTTGAAACTTTTTTCAGTATCTGGGTAGTTGGTGGGATTACACACACACACACACAGAGAGAGAGAGAGACAGAGACAGAGACAGAGACAGAGACAGAGACAGAGACAGACAGAGACAGAGAGCACAGGGTGAGTTGAATAGCATGTGATCATATCTTTAAAAAATGAAATTAAGGGGTGAGAGAAATATATTGGGGAGAGAAAGGGAGAAAGGGAAAGGGGCAAATTATCTCTCATAAAAGAGGCAAGTAAAAGACTTTTCAGTAGAGGGAATAAAGGGGGAGGTGAGAGAAAAAACATGAAGCTTACTCTCATCACATTTGACTAAAGGAAGGAATAAAATGCACACTTATTTTGGTATGAAAACCTATCTTACAATACAAGAAAGTAGAGGAGAAGGGGAAAAGCAGGGTGGGGGAATGATGGAAGGGAGGGCAATGGGAGGAGGGAGCAATTAGAGTCAACACTCTTGGGGAGGGACAGTGTCAAAAGAGAGAATAGAAGAAAGGGGGGCAGGATAGGATGGAGGGAAATACAGTTAGTCTGACACAACACAACTCTTATTAAAGTGATTTGCAAAACTACACAGATATGGCCTGTATTGAATAGCTTGCTTTCCCAGTGGGGATGGGTGGGGAGGGAGGGAGGAAGAGAAGTTAGAACTCAAAGTTTTAGGAACAGCTGTTGAGTATTGTTCTTGTATACAACTGGGAAATAAGAAATACAGGTAATGGGGTATAGAAATTTATCTTGCCCTACAGGACAAAAGAGAAGATGGGGATAAGGGAAGGGAGGGATGTTAAAAGGGAGGGCAGATTGGTGATAGGGGTAATTAGAATGCTTGGCATTTTGGGGTAGGGGGAGGGGAGAAATGGGGAAAAAATTTGGAACTCAAAATTTTGTGGAAATGAATGTTTAAAACTTAAATAAATAATTTTTTTTAAAAAAAGATTAATTCCTCTGACTCAGAGAGAAATTTTGTGTTCTTTCAACATTACTTCTTTTTTCTTTCTCCTCTGTCAGATTTTCTGTCACTGCACTATTTTTATATTCTGCATTTGATATTCTTTCTTTGTTTTTTAAAAGAATTCTCTATTATTACTCAGTTTTTCTAATTACACTTTTTTTCATTGAGAGCTCTAAATTCTGACCTACATTTATCCCTTATCTTGTCATCACGTTCTCCTTGTTCCTTTCTCTCTTGGAGTTACACAGGATTCTGTATTTCAATAGGCAATGGTTCACTTTCCTCTTTTAATAATATTAGTCAAGAGGGCTTTGTAATCTCTGAAAATTTTAAATTTATTTCCTTCTAGTGTTAGGTTTCTCTCTAACTGTGCATTGGTTTGTTTGTTTTTATGTTTGGTTTTTTGTTTTGTTTTGGTTTAGATTTCTTCCTTCTATGGCTGCCAGAATTTATTATTTTTTTTCCTGTAGTCCTCTGTCTGTCACTTTCTGACACTTACTCCTTTGGGTTGACTCCCCAAGTGTTCAGCTGCAAAGCTACTTCAGCCTCTTCCCTATTGTGAGGCGAGTGTTTAAGATTCATGATGCTTCTTCTCCTGGCATGAACATTCTCTAAGAGAATAAAACTTGGCCCACCTGGGTTTTAGTCATCTTTTTCTTCAGGTCTGACATAGTCACATCCACTGTCCCCATGCCCCTTGTTTCAGGCCTTTGCTTTCCTCTCCTTCTATGGCTTTACCAAGTCAGTTTCTCAGAATAAGGGGGAGGTATGGAATGTGTTTTGGGCAGAGTGTCTACAGCCTGGGGAATCTAACCTAGAAGTGGCCTCAGGAAGAAAACACCATGCATCCCTCCCCCATCCTCATCAAAAGACTAGACAGAATTGGTATGTAATATTTTTTCTGTTGGAGAGGATAAGAAAGAGTGTAGAGTTTACTAGACAAATCTCATCAGAAGGAGGAGATCTCTAAGGACCTGCTTGTGGAATAGTTTTCCTATGGCTGCTAGGAATATCAAGGCTGATGGCAGAGAGAGGAATGAGTAATATTCTCCAATGTTTATTC
Organism: Notamacropus eugenii; assembly: GCF_028372415.1. NCBI lineage: Eukaryota > Metazoa > Chordata > Mammalia > Diprotodontia > Macropodidae > Notamacropus > Notamacropus eugenii. The sequence goes on from NC_092878.1 coordinate 161,082,237, forward strand.
AAGAGAATCTTACCTGGTCAGGATTTCCTCATTTTTCTCCTGTGGAGATAGAGGGCAACACCATCATCTTCACCTGGAGCATAGTTATTCCTCTTGGGGAAAAGGGAGGAGGTTGTGGAGGGATAGAGGGCAACACCATCATCCCAGTCCCTCAATATCTCTAACCAGGAGTCATCCTGGATTCCTCACTATCACACATCTCTTATATCCAAGCTACTGTCAAAGCCTGCTGATGTCCCTTTTCAACATCTCCTAATACATTTTCTGCTTTTCTCTGACACTACCACCATTATAGTGAAGGCCTTCATCATCTCACTCCTTGATTACTGCAACAGCCTGCAGGTGGGTCTGCCTGCCTCAAGTCTCTCCCCATTCTAATCCATCCTCCATTCAGCCACTAAAGTGATTTTCCTAAAACATACCACTGATCATGTCACCCCTATCCCTACCCTATTCAATAACCTCTAGTGGCACCCTATTGCCTTACAAGCAAATCCAAAATGCTCTGTCTAGCATACAGAACCCTTCAGAACCTTCTCCACTCCAACCTTTTTAGTCTTCTTGCACCTAAGTCCTTGAAGAATACTGTTTGACTCAGTGACACTAACCTCCTGGCTGTTCCATGAAAAAGGCCCTCCATCTCTCAAGACTGGGCATGTTCTCTTGCTATTACCCAGAACTGGAATATTCTCCCTCCTTTGCTCTGACTACTGGCCTTTCTGTCTTCCTTTAAGTTCCAAATAAAAGCCCACATTTTATAGGAAGCTTTCACCAATCCCTCTTGATTCCAGTGACTTCCCTGTGTTAATCATTTCATATTTATTATGTCTAGGTAAGCTAAATTTTGAATTAAGAGACCTGGATTTGGGTTTTTAATCCCATTACTAGTTATATAGACTTGGAACTTTTATGGTCCTCAGTTGTCCCAAATGTAAAAATGGATGAGTTGGATTAGAAGATCTTTAAATTTCTTTCCAGCTCTAATATTCTATGAATTACTTTGAATCCATAGTAGAAATACATGTTTGATTAACATTAGCATAAATTTCTGTATTAAATTCATTCTTGTAACTTAAAAAATAAAAATACTATTGGACTTCAGGTCATGGGACAAGATGGTGGACTAGATACTTTCTCCAGTTCCCACCAATTCAATTCAGTCTAATAAACATTTATTAAGCACTATATTGTCATGTACAGACAGAATATGAAAACATTTAGGCACCATTGCTATGGGCCCACTAAGCATGGATTCACACAGTTTCAGCTCTGAAAGAGAAATAGAGTCAAAGGACCCACCTTGGTTCATCACTTTTGAAAAGGCTCCTGTGTCCACAAATGGGAGTTGACATGGAGGCTGATTTTCCATAGAAGACAAGGTCATGACATCACTCTCAGAGAATTATTTTTTTCTATTTGCCTTTGTGTAATTGGGTGAACACCAGCATAGCCCCAAATCTCCTCTAATCCAGCTTTCGGCTTTGGGGAGTGAAAGGAAGGTTTGTCCGTTTCCAGCGAGGCTGTCAGGCATGGATGCTTAATCCCCACTGCTGAGGTTTTGTTTTTTTGGTTTGTTTTGTTTCCTGCACCTGTTAGGGAAAAATTTGAAAAAACCTCCGGAGAAAGAGGAAAGACCTTGAGATGAAAACAGAGTGAACACTAGATGGGATCAGTGCCCCAGGAGGCGTGTGTGTGTGTGTCTGTACGTGTGTGTGTGTGTGTGTGTGTGCGCGCTCCCACACACACATGTATGTGGGCACATCTTGTTCACAAGGCCTCTATTTTATCAGCAAACCCTAAGAGGCAGTGGTGTGTACTGGGAATGTGCTAGGATTGGAATCAGAGGACCTATATGACTATCGGGAAATCATTTCAACTCTGGGCTAAATCAATGATGCTTTCTGGATGTAAGCACTTCAACCATCATCTTTGGGGCATTTCTCAGGCATAATGCCGCTTATTTCACCAACCAGTCTCCTGCAGGCAGATGCTTTTGTGTACCAACTGGCAAGAATCAAATGTATGTCCATTCATTGTGAAAGAAAGCAGCAAACACCAAATACCAATGAAATAAAATTATCATTTGCATAACTCATTTATATGGTCTGCAAAGCATCATTCCTACATTGTCTCATTGGAAGGAAATAAGCATTTATTAAGTGCCTATTGTGTGTCAGTAACTGAGTGCTTACAAATATTATTCATTTGATCCTCACAACAACCCTGGGAGGAAGGTGCTACTATCATCCTTATTTTACTTCTTAGAAAACTGAGTCAGTCAGAAGTTCAATGACTTGCCCAGGATCACATGGCTGGTAAGTGTTTGAGGCAGGATTTGAATGCAGATCTTCTTGATTTCAGACTCAGTTTTCTATCCACTGTGTCCCCTACCTGTTTTGAGTTTCACAACAACCAGATAGCATTGATTCTACAGATATTGTCAAATTCCTTTTCCAGATAAGCATACTGCAACTCAGAGAAACTAAGGGATATAGACAGAGTCAATGATGTCAGGAATGGGACTCGATCACGGATCTTATTGTAATACAGACAGTGGTAATGTTTCTTGACTGAGAGATTCTGGCACAGCATATCTGCCCTGAACATGTCAATAAAAGGAAGTATTCCAACTCGGGGTCTGCTTATGTTAGTTTTATAGAGCCATGTCAGGTGTTTTGTTGTGGGTATTTACTGGTCATCCTTCTCCATTCTCATGCAAGAGACTTCAAGGAGGTCTTTGTCACACAGATTCTTAAATGGAAGCACAAAAGGATGCTTGATTGATCCAAAAGAGAATGAACAAATGAATGAAGAACTGAACAGCATTTATTAAGTACTTGCCATGTACCAAGGCCATGGGAGGTGTACAGAATCATCACACATCATCAAGTCTGACTCTGTCATTTTACAAATTGAAGGATTGAAGAAACAAACTCATGGACGTGAAGGGATTTGCCAACAGATTCAGAGACAGATTCAAGCCCATTTCCTCTCTGAGATCATCTTTGATTTATACGCTCTATTTTTAAAATGTCCCTAATTATATAGGCAAACCTTAGAGATGTTGCGGGTTTGGTTCCAGACCACCACAATAAAGCAAGTATAGCAATAGAGTCACACAATTTTTTTCAGTTTTCCAGTCCATATAAAAGTTACATTTGTACTGTACTGTAATCTACTAAGTTTATAGTAGAATTATGGCTTAAAATATACATACCTTAATAAAAAGATACTTTATTGCTAAAAAAAAAAAAGGCTAATCATCATCTGAGCCTTTAGCAAGTCATAATTTTTGTGCTACTGGAGGATTTTGCCTTGATGTTGAAGTCTGTTGACTGATCAGGATGGTGGTTGCTGAAGGCTAGGGTGGCTGTGGGAATTTGTTAAACTAAGACAACAGTGAAATTTGCAGGATTGATTGACTCTTCCTTTCACTTGAACACTCAGAGGTCATTGAGGGGTTATTAACTGGCTTAATTTCAATACTCTTGGGTCTCAGGGAACAGGGAGACTCTAGGAGAGGGAGAGAGATGAGGGAATAGCTGATAAGTGGAGCAGTCAAAACACACATGACATTCATCACTTAAGTTCTCTGTCCTATGTGGACATGGTTCATGATACCCCAAAACAATTACAAAAATAACTCAAAGATCACTGATCACAGATCACTGTAACAGATAGAATAACAATGGGGAAAGTTTGAAATATTGTGAGAATTATGAAAATGTGACACAGAGACATGATGTGAGTACATGTTGTTGGAATAAGTGGTGCTGCTAGACTTGTTTGATGCAGAGTTGCCCCAAATCTTCAATTTGTTAAAAAAAGAAAAGAAAAACAATATCTGCAAAGCATAAAAAATGGGATATGCCTGTATGACCATTCTCCACCCTACTAGAATGCAAACTTCTTGAAATTAGTGGCTGTGTTTTGTTAGAATTAAATCACTGGAAAATGAATCCCCTAACAACTCCATCTTTAGGGTAATCTCGCTCATTTTTATCCCTTTAGTAAATTTTGTTGTTGTTTTTCAGTCATTTTTTCAATCCTGTCCAACTCTTCATGACCCCATTTGAGGTTTTTTTGGTGGAGATACTGAGGTGATTTGTCATTTCCTTCTCCAGCTCATTTAGAGATGAGGAACCTGAAGCAAATAGGGTTAAATGACTTGCCAAGAGTCATACAGTTACTAAGTGTCTGAGGCCAGATTTGAACTCAGGTAGACAAGTCTTTCTGCTTCCAGGCCTTGCTATGCCATCTAGCTACCCCACCTTAGTAAATATGTTTCTAAAAAATAATCTTAATTAAGTAATTGATATCAACTAGTAGATAATGGATGACATCCATTGGTGGGAGTTCATGAATGATGAAAACCACTTGAAAACCACACCCAGACATTTAGGAAACACTGGGTGGAGAAGGAACAGAGAGATTCACTTTGCCAGAGTAAGAGTTTGAAATAATGGCTCCAGAACACATGCTGCAATTAGGAAGCTCCTACAGTGTGCGAGGAATTACAAAGACAACTCTTTTGAAGGGAGTGGTTAGTGACTATGGAGAAACAGAAGCAATCATTCCAAAGATCTTTCATCCCAGAAAGTCTTTTATGCTCCCTTCACATCCTGCTCACTCTCAAGTCTGCTCCATACACTTGCCTGCTGCCTAGCCCCACCCAAGCCCAACTCCATCCTAAGGAGTCCTCCATATCTAGTGAACTCCTGCAAGGTACAACCAGACCTTGAAGAGCCTCATACTCACTTCACTTCTTGTACACTCTCTGGTCTGTTTCCCTTCCACATCACCTCCCTGCACAGATACCCTTCACTTACATATATGCTTTCCAATTCCTCTTTATGTTTTGTCATTCCCATTAGAACTTAAGCTCCTTGCGAATAGGAACAATCTTGATTCCCAGATACTGAGCACAGTGCCTGGCTCATAGTAAATAATAAATGCTCAGTCTATCCATCTGTCTATCCATTTATCTATTATCCATCTACTTATCATCAGTCTATCCACGTGTGTGTCTCTCTCTTTCTTTGTCTCCATCTCCATCTCTTTCTGTCTCTGTCTCTGTCTCTCTTTCTGTCTCTCCTTGTCCTAAGAAGAGGAAGGGAACATAGTAAACAAGAAACGATTACGATCTTTAAAAAAACATCAACAACAATAAAACTTTTAAAAACAGGCAAAGGGACAAAATAGTTGTAGAACTTTAGTTGTGTTGTTATCTTAATTTGTCAGGTGTTTTTAGCAATCTGTCTTCCCTGGGGTCAGGTTCTGCCATGTTGTATTCATTAGAGCAGGATGATAAGATTTTATCTCACTACTGCCATGTGCCATGCTAAAAGACAAAAACAGAGCAGAAAAGATAGGTCGGAGGTCCCTTCTATCTCAAATAATTTAAGACTTGAAATGTTCTCCTGGAAACAAGGAAAATACGCAGGCCCGAACATTCTCAAGCAAAGATCTGAAGATAGAATTTATTTCCAAATATTGACTGGCAGGTAACTTTGATACATGCTGTAGGGAGTTACGTTATCTAATACATTAGAGTGAGAAATGATAAATGAACATGAGATCCATAAAGCATTGTCATTTACATTAAAGGTGGTCTGGTAATACACCACAGAATAAACCACAGGTCATGTAAAGTAGGATCAAAACTTTGCCAGATGGGATTAAAACCCATGTTTACCAAAGTGGATGTCACCAAAGAAATCTGTTTTCTTAATTCTCTGTACTCATAGTATATGACATCCAGAAATCTGAATTCTAATCCATAGTATGATGGCAAAGAGTTCAGTGATTCCACCCGTTGTTATGCATGGAAGAGTTATGGAGGGGAAGAGTTGGGGAGTGATTTTCCTTCACCTCGAAAATGTTGCCTTGTTTCACACAAGGACTAGTTCAGGGACAGGAGTGAAACGTTTCTTCACTGAGTCTTCAGTACACAGAACAAGGTAAGTGTATAAGAGTGCGAAAGGACATGATCCAAGAAAGTTAAATTAGGTCATGCTAGGAAGTTTTAAAAACCGCAAGTCTTCCCAGCAGAAATTTCAATCCAGCCAAGACAACACTTTAGCAGCTTGTTTAGCTAGACCCTTCTATGGAATATGTGCCTTGTCCCGCCTTTGGCTGACTCAGTAGGAATGCAAACATTATGAAGTACACCAAGAATTTTCATTTTGACCTTTGCCCACTTAGAAAAATATTCAAAGGTTAATTTTTAACCTTCTTATAAAACTATAAGAAAACACCTGTAGGAAATTGCCTATGCCAACTAGACAAGGTGACTTAACAGGGGCATCCTCAATGCTTAAATAAATATAAATGGAATATATATAAAAAAAATAAAGAACAATGAATGGAAATAGATAAATAAAAGAGTAAACAAAAATAATGGATCAAGCCACACACTGGAATTCCTGCCTTCCTGCGAGACTTTCATAGAAAGGGTGGGGGTGATGGGAAGACAAGAGCTCCTCAGTCTCGTGCCATTCTAGTTGTCTTTTTACACAGGATAGATGTTTTAGAGATTATTTAGTGTTAGACTCTAGCTATTATATATCTATATAGACAGAGAGAGAGATATAGATATATACGAGAGAGAGAGAGAGAGAGAGAGAGAGAGAGAGAGAGAGAGAGAGAGAGAGAGAGAGAGAGAGATGGTAGAAAGGGAGTAGAGAGCAGAGTGAGGAAGACCTGGATTTGAGTGTTGCCTCATGTATTTAGTAGCTCTGTGACCCTGGCTAGGTCACTTTATCTCTCTCAGTCTCAGTTTCCTCATCTGGAAAATGTGGAGACAATAATACCTCAGTATTCATCTCACATGGTTACTATGAGACTCAGATGAGACAATAGGAAGGGAAAGTATTTAGTAATAACAAAATCAGTTATTACTATTATTAACATTTATTAATAATGTTATTATATAATTATCATTGAAATAGTATTTTCCACTAAACTATATGCTTTTCAAGAACATGAATCATATGTTTCACTTTTTCCTCCCCTTTGAAGTATCTTGTACAACCTTGGGTGTTCAGGGAGGATGAGCACTTCTGGAATCAACCTTGCTGAGCCCTTCTCAGGGCTGCTCATCCACCTTTGGTGTCCACCTGTCACCAGCTCTCACCTGTGGCTACAAGAAGCTGTAGGTTGCACAGCAGCCACACCCTGGTAAACTGTCTCAGCAGACAGTCTCAAACCTATTGGTGAGTTAGTGGTGTATCCACACCAAGCGTGCAAACGCTCCCCTGGTGGAATGGATGGATGAGAATAATTTGTGCCAAAGGCCATGAAGATGGTTGAAGCAGGTGCTGTGGAGAGCTTAGAGCTTGGTCAGAAATAAAAGATACCAAGGTCATTCTCTGCATCCCAGACCATCACCAGTCATCATTTTATCTTGCGACTGGACCTCAATAATTCTGGAAGAGAGAGTGAGACAGACAACTTTGTGCAGCTCAACCTCACGCAAAACCAATTCACATGCAAGTCAAGATCCCATGATATCATTATTTCATGATGTCATTAGTCCTCTTCGAAAATGAAGGACGAGGAACAACAACATATTTCGATGAACTCTTTCAAAATAATTGTTTTTCTTGTAATCACACATACTTTTGTATTTAAAGACATCATTCTGAAAAAAACACATTCGTGACACAAAGAAGGTTAAGAACCCCGGATCTATATTAAAATATCAATGTTTCTGTTTGGCAGTTAAAGGCCTTCACCATTTGACTTCAGTCTACCTTTCCCAACTTAATTACACTTAACCCTCCGTTCCATAGAGCAGCAGAACTAGGCTTCTTCCTGCTTCTCATTTACAACATCCCAGTTCTTGTCCTAATACTTTTACAAGACTGGCCTCCACGTCTGTTGTCCTCACCTCCAACCTGAAGCACCTTTAGCCTTCATCAAAGTTCAGATCATCTACTACTTCCTACATGAAGCCTTATCTGATAGCCCCATCAACTGGTGCCTCCCTCTCTTAGCATAGGTTTGCTTTGTGCATAGTTTATATTTACTTATGAGTGTACACACACATATATGTATAGGTATATATGTGTGTGTGTATTTGTGTGTGTGTGTATATATATAATATATATATGTGTGTGTGTGTGTGTGTGTGTGTGTGTGTGCATGTGTGTCTGTTCTTTCCCAGATAGCTTCTTGAGAGTGGGGATAGTTTCATTTCTGTTTTTGTATCCATAATACTCAAGATAGTACCCTTTTCTTGTTCAGTCGTTTCAGTCATGTCTAACTCTTCATGACCCCATCTGAGATTTTCTTGGCAAAGATAAGAATGGTTTGCCATTTCCTTCTCCAGTCCATTTTGTTGATGAGGAAGTGGAGCAAACAGAGTTAAATCCCTATAAGTCTTTAAGAGTTACGTCCTCAGTCCCTAGCACACATAATCAATACTTACTGATTGATCTTATGAATCTATGAACTCATCTTCCTGCTTGAACTGTCCAAGTCTAGTGATAGAGGGAGCAGTAGGGTGCACTTAGAGAAACTGGGGAATGGAGCTAGGCATAAAAGTGAGGTGCACTCAGATTACATTTTAGTGAACACTAGAGTCTCTAAAGCATTGAAAATTGCATCATCCATTAAGCAATGGAGAGATTTGTGCTAGAAGGGTACAGATTGCAACAGATCACAGAAAGATAGTAATGCAAGGTGAGTAGAATAAAAGATATAGTCAGAAAAAAAGTGATATCAAAGAAAATGATGGGTGAGTCATGTGATAACAAGGGGCAAGAGCTGTATCATTGAAGTAAAAATCTAGATTGAGATCACAAATTCTTTGGAGTGCTTGAGACTCTGCAAGGATGGTTGGTTCAAGAGGAAAGGATTCTCTGAGGTTATTTTTGACTAAGGCCCATGAGGACTTGACCCTTCAAAGTTATGATAAAAAAGACAAAGTCCCCCTCACTCATATAGACCGAACTAGCAAGAGATGTTGGCAGAAGTCATGACTGATACTACTACTTTCCTTGAGTTTCAACCCTGGATGTATACCTCTGCTTGAATCCACTGTACCCATATACCACCAGTTCTACAAATGTGGACACATAAACACACACACACACACACACACACAGAGAGAGAGAGAGAGAGAGAGAGAGAGAGAGAGAGAGAGAGAGAGAGAGAGAGAGAGAGAGAGCAAATTTTAGAAATTTTAACCTGATTACAGATATGTATCTAAAGATGTAGTTGTGTGTCTTCAGCTAATCTGTAGTTATTTCATCAAAACTACATAAAAATATCAAAGAAAATTAACTACAAAGGCACCTAGGGTTAAATTTCATCAGTTGTTTTGAAGATTTTTTAAAAAGCTATGCCTGACTTAAAAAAAAGTAAACCAAGCAAAGAAACATTTTTACAACCAGTGCCAGTTAAAAATTAATTTCACTATGCAGTGCATCCATATCAAGTGAATAGTTATATCCTGTATCTGGACCCTCCTCCCCCAGTCTCTCCTCCCCTGCTCTTCTCTGTCTTTATGTGTCTTTCCACTGTTCCTCTTATACTGCTGTCATCATTGATTCTGCTGTTCTGGTTATGTTTACTCACTGAAAATTACTTCCTATAAATACTTTCCTATTTCTTCACATTCTTCTGACTTGTACTATTAATAGAATCCAGCCCTTTGTTCTGTTGTTGCTGTAGAGTTGTTTCAATTGTGTCTAAATTTTTGTGACCTGATTTGAGATTTTCTTGGCAGAGATGCTGAAGTGTTTTGCCATTTCCTTCTCCAGCTCATTTGATAGATTAGGAGATTGTGGCAAATAGGATAAAGTGACTTGCCCAGAGTCACACAACTAACAAATATCTCAAGCTATATTTGAGCTCATAAAGATGAATCTTTCTGATTCCACGTCCAGTTTTCTATCCACTACACCACCTAACTGGCCCTCTTCTTCTTATGATGTCCCCCAAACCAGACTTTCCCTTTTTTTCAACTTGCTACATAGATATTTTTGCACATATGGTTCCTTTTTTCCACTTTGTTTGATCTTGTTGGGCTATAGCCCTAATTGTAATATTATCAGTCTAAGCGAATGTATAGTTTAATAACTTTGGAGGGCATGATTTCAAATTGTTTCTAATCAAATTCCTCTGCCAATAGTAAACCAGTGTGTGCCTGCCTTCAAGCAGACTTCCAACAATTATAATCTTTTTTTGTTGTCTTAGCCAATCTGATAGATGAGGTCAAACCTCAAGGTTGTTTAAATTTGCATTTCTCTAAATCAGCAATTCTCAAACTTTTTTGGTTTGGGAATCCCATTAAACTCTTAAGAATCTTTGAGGACCCCATTGAACTCTTATTGATATGAGTTATATTTATCAATATTTACCTTACTGAAAATTAAAATAATTAATTTTAAAAATATATTTTATTCATTAAAAACAACAATAAATAATACTTCATAAAGTAAATATTAGTGATTTGGAACGTTTCATTTCATGTGGCTGTTGAACACTTTGATTTCTTCCTCTGAGAGCTGTTTATTTTTATCCCATGTTTTTGTTGTTATTTGCTCATGTCCAAATCTTTGTGAGCCCATTTGAAGTTTTCTTGGCAAAGATACTAGGGTGGTTTGCCATTTCTTTCTCCAGCTCTTTTTCCAGGTAAAGAAACTGAGAAAAACAGGGTCAAGCGAGTTGCCCAAGGTCACACATCTAATAAGTGTCTGAGGTCAGATTTGAACTCAGGGAGATGATAGATGATAGATAGATAGATGATAGATAGATACATAGATAGATCAACATGCATGTTATACGTATATGTGTAGCTATATTGTACCTTTATGTATATTTGTGTTAAATATCAGACCTCTATCAGAGACACTTGTTACAAAGATTTCCATTTGCTTGCATAAAAAAATTTAAATTTTATGGAATCAAAATTGTTCATTTTAATTTCTCTGATCTTCTGCATCCCTCGACTGTTCATCTATCCACCACTGTGTAAGGCATTTTTTTAATTGTTCCTCTAGTTTGTTTATGAGGTGATTTTGTATGTCTACCTCACGTGTCTGTTGGAAGTGGCTGTGGTATATGGGCCATATTATGGGCCAGGAGCTGTGCCACGTGGTGAATATACAAATATAAGTACATTAGCACTGACTGGTCTGAGATTCCCTCCAATATCTTTGCAATGAACACCCTATATATGGCATCACAAATGGGACGGAGTTATCACTCACACTGGATGAGAGTCAGGCTTTTACATCTCTCATCTAGGAATGTCAAACATCTCCACTTCTCCCTAAGTTTGCCTTCCTCCTACAACCTGCCCTCACACAGAGGTCTAAGTTCCAAGAGATCACACAGATGGTGCTAACAAGGAGATTTACATCCTCAGACCTGCACCACAAATTACTTTTTCTCCAAAAACTTTCCAAAATCCTGTCTGAAAGCTCCACTTCTTCATAGATATATTGTAGCAGTTGATGCTAAAACAAAGCATTTTCCTATCCATATTGGGTTTCAAAATGTTCACCCATAAAAGAAACAATATCTCACATTTTCGAAAATGGTTAGAAATCTCATCCTTTTCATCCAAGCATTTTTTCTGTCATTTTGATCATTAACTATACTTAGGGGGCCATAAAGTGGCAAGGTGACTCACACTAAAATATACCTTCTATAGTCAAGCAAGACACTCCCTGCGCTCGCATTTTCATGAAGAAAAACCACATATAACAGAGCTGGAAAGGAGTGTATGTGTGGGACAACATGGTTGGGAACTGGTGACGCAGACATGAGATGAAGGCTTGGTACCTAGAAAAATGAGGCAAAAACTCACCCTGGGTGGTCCCTAGGGTGGAATTCAAAGTTATGGTTGAAAAGAAGCGGGAATGAGGTCTGGAGTGAATCCATCTCAATAAGTTCTGAATCAATATAATTGCATTATCAATGAGCTCTATATGAGCTGTTTCTCAAATGCTTTGCATATGAACTGTGTAAAAGGAGCCAGCATAGTGGGGTGATGTAGTGGGCAGAGCACTGGGTCTGAAGTCAGGAAGACCTGAATTCAAATCTACCCTCAGACATTTACTAGCTGTGACCCTGGACAAGTCTGAAGAAGAAAGCATAGCTTTATGGAGAACAGTTTATGTCATACCAATGCCATTTCCTCTTTTGACAGAGTTGTCATTATTAAGGTATTATCCTGGAAGTTTGCGGTTAGAAGACTTAGGTCAAAAGGGTTTGACCTTTCTTTGCATTAGATACTCACCACAGATTAAGAAGTAAAAAAAGGCTTTCAGCTTAGTATAAATTGTTCTGTAATTTTAAGTCATGTCTGACTCTCCATGAGCCCATTTTGGGATTTTCTTGGCAAAGATGCTGTCCTTCTCTAGCTCATTTTACAGATGAGGAAACTGAGTCAAACAGAGTTAAGTGATTTGCCCAGAGTCACACAGCTTGTAATTGTCTTAGGCCACATACAAACTCATGAAAATTAGTCTTCCTTCTCCAAAGCCCAGTGCTCAGCCCACTGTGCCATCTAGCTGCCTCCTTATTATAAGTGCCAGGGGGCAAATCCCTTAATCTTTCCAAGCCTCAGTTTCTTCCTCTCTATAATGAGAATACTTGTAGTAAATATCTCACAGGGTGAAATGAGAAAATATTTACAAAGCACTGAGCAAACCTGAAAGGGTCATGCAAAATGAAAGCTACTATTACTACTATCGCTTCTACTGTCTTTATTAAAATTCCTGCTAGGCACCCATTCTATGAAGCACTTACTTGTTTGCTCACCTGCTACTTTTTCCCTCCAATTAATAAACTAAATTTCTATTTTGTGCAAAGTAATGTTCAAGGAAACATGGACATTACATAGAGAATAGTAGAATATCGAAAACACATGTTATTATAATGCAAAGCATTATATGATAAGTGCAGGAACAGATGGGCCATAGGGTGGAGGGAGGATGGATGAGTGAAGACTTTTTAGAGAGAGGTGGCATTTGAGTTGAGCTTTGATGGATAGAAATTCAGCTGGCTACTACTGAGTGATCAATACATTTCTTTAAAAGTTTAGGCTTCCTCTGTCCATGAGCTCATTGCATTACACATACACACACACGCGCACACACACACGCACACACACACACACACACACACACACACAGAGTCTGTGGCATGGATCCCACTGTCTGCACCACTTGAATATCCTCCTAAACCATCTTGTAGGAACAGTTAGTTCTCAGGATACTTTCAGCCAGCTGTGGCCAGCTGTCTTGAGTCTACAGATAGATGTCCCAGATGATTTGCCTCCATCAAAAATACTGGAAACAATAACTCCCACACTGCACTGGTGAGAAACCAGAGCTGCTAAAAAAAGAAGAAATCAGAACCCTGAAATTTGAGGAAGCTTCCACTGAACCAGGTACCTTATAACCAAGTTAGTCCTCTGAATCCCCAGATTCATGTTTTATTGTCTTGTTTTGTTGTTTTCAGTTTGGTTTCTTTCTGGGAAAAGTAACCCCCAAACTGTCATGCCTTGCCTTCTCATGTCTCCTAGAATGTTGTCACAGTTCTTGAATTTGGATCATACTTTGGATGTATCTGTAATGCTCTAGGGGAAAACATCATATGTTATGTAAGAAGAAAAGCTTTTGTAAACTGCTTAACAATTGAAAGTGAATTTTGTCATCTTGGATATGTCTATACAGAGTCAGGGAAAAACAACATTGGGATCATCTTGAGTTGTAAATTGCAGCATGTAAATTATATACTGTGGCTAATTATTTTTAAGTCAGCTCGTTGTCTGCAAATTTTGGTCTGGCAGAAATTTCTGGGAACTTTAACCCTTTCACTGATTCCCATGGGAATCTGTCAAAGGAAATAAGGATGATTTCCTTTAAAATAGTCATGTGAAAGTCAAAGAGAAACCCAGTTCTCTCACATAAACACTAAAATATATGAAAAGAGATACTGGAAAAACTAACGATATAACCCCCCCAAAAAAAACCCAGAAAAATAAACACATTCTTCCAGTCCAGAAATGCACTAAAAGATGTACAGGAACCTAAGGAATTGGGAAGAGATATGTCACTAGAGACTCCATCAAAGTGCAAGTATATGAGGGAACAGTAGAAAAGAGAAAGGGATTGAGTTGTGGAAAGCCTCCTGAACTTTCCTCAGGGAAAGGAAAAGAGCCAATGCAAACTGATACAGACTCTAAGTCAGACAATGCTCTCTGCATACGGGTGTTACAAAACAGAACCATCTCTAATCTTTGAGGGTCTGGAGCCAGATCCTGGCCCTGGCCTGCCAGGATAAAATTGAAACGTAGTTCTTTCTCCATAGTGCACAGGAAGTCATGGACCAGCTGCGCTCTCAAGGACTAGGAGTCACAGCAAAAGAAGGGGACAACTCAGGACCTGGGTGCCAACAGGAGGAGGATTCTACGCGAGGACTGAGAACAACTTTTATCTCCAACATCCCATTAGAATATGCCAGAGCAACTAAATTCCAATTAGTGATCATATAAATGAAAAGGAGACACCAACGAAGGTTCCAAACCGCAGAAGACCATCAGGAGACAGAAACAGAAGCCAGGAATTGATGCAGAAGGCAGGTTCCAATACCAGTCACTCCCCATACCCTACAATGCAACAACACTGACCTTCTTGCAATCCCGCTAAAACTCTGTCTTCTCTCTGAAAGTATCTCCAGTTGACCCCATAGATATCTTGTGGGAACAGAATTAGTTTTATGTTGTCTCCTTCATGAGAATGGGAGCTCTCTGATGGCAAACATTGTTTTGGTCTTTCTTTATAACCCCAGAACTTAGCACACTGTAAGTACTTACACACATTTAATAATAAGCATTTAATAAATGCATGTTGATTTGAATAGATTTATTAGGTTTCTGATTCACTAAAGCTTCAAACAAGCAAAAATATAATAAGCCCCCTCACCCCAAAAATGCTGAGATGAAGATATCAAGCATGACACATGAAGCATCAGCTTCTATTATATTCTTCGCTATTGCCCACACCTTAGCTCTAGATCCCCCAGATTTCATTATCCTTTGAGTCACAGGGTTGGTGGGAATATTACCTCCACCAGAGCCTTTTCTCCCACTCACCCTCAACCTGGCTATTGCCTAATCTCTTTAGTTTGTGGGAAATCATGCGCTTGTATTCATCATGTTTATACATTGTACATAAAGAGTTTGTATGGTATAAATAAAGAGCACTGAACTGCAAGTCGGAAGACAGCTTCAACCAATGATGACTTTGGGTATGTCACTTCACCTAATTGGGTTGATCTCTTCATCTGTAAAATGTGCGGTTGAATTTAATTATCTTAAAATGAGGCAACATAGAAAGTGGTTACTTATCAGATCAGGATCTAGGGAGGAGAGATGATGACGCCAGGATGATGAGGATATATTGCCTTAGCCTTGGTCCTTATCATACACAGTATTCAAAAGCATCCTGGCTCCAAATCTACTGTCTTACATGGAGACTACTACTCTGCCCTACATCATCAAACCATTGGAGAAAGAAGCGCAATATCACCTTTGGGACTTTACTTCCAATTCGTAGACTCATTCTAGGGTTGGGTAGCTGCTACTTTCAAGCTTTTGGGGTTGTCTAGGGGGTCTGGGCTCTGATAACTTTCATTCATAAGCCTCCTCTAGTGTGTCTCTCATTAATGACTGGCCACTGTACAATTCACTCAATGATATTTACCAAGAGAGCAAAATAAGGATAGTAGCTGTAAAACAGGAGCAGTTGGTGGCACCACAGGCTGGCCCTGGAGTCAGGAAAACCAATCTTCCTGAGTTCAAACCTGGCCACAGACACTTACTAGCTATGTGACCCTGGGGAAGTCACTTAGCCCCATTTACCTCAGTTTCCTCATCTGTAAAAGGAGCTGGAAATGATGAACTACTGCAGCACCTTTGCCAAGAAAACACCAAATGGAGTCAAGAGGAATGAGTACCACTGAAAATGAATGCACAACAAAATCTGTAAAGCAGGTGCATTTCCCCACAATTATACACAGCATGTATGAGAATAGTGGGAGCAAACTTCCAGAGCAATGTTAATGGGGCACATGTGCAGAGGACTTGTGTGACCAAGGTAACTCATGCTTCCCGTTCTGGAGGACCTCAAAGTTCTCTCTCTTTTTGAGTTATCTTGCCTGCCACACAACTCTCAATGTCTAGCGTTAGCTGGAGACTCTCTTGAGTCTGTCAATGACTCTCTTTTGATCTTTCAAAGGTCCTCCTTCTGCTCAAAACTGTTTCTAGACTTGAGTGATCTATTCATGGTGTCCATATCTGTCTGGAGAGTTTGTATCTCTGCTCATCTTCTGGCTGCAGCCTGGACTCTCCTGAACTGATAAACTTTCAAACAGCTGGATTAGAATGTCTCTTTCTGGGAGAGCTGCTCTCTTTCTAGACGCTATGTTATGGCCAGTAATGGGTAAAAAGAGAAGATATTCCTCAACTGCAAGAGATGAGAAGCTAGGCTCATCTACAACTGATTTTTTTCCTAGACTTTGTCATCTGTCATATTCTATGACTTTATCATCTGGAATGGTGAGATGGAGGAACCTCCTCCCATAAAAATATTAAAATCCTAATCAAGTTTACTATAAGTAAAGGGAGCATGTGTCACATGACTTGATCTAGTTAGGCCATCGTTTTTGCATATGAATTCTCCAGGTTAGTATTAACTGCTTTTATTATCATGTGCTGGAGGGTTTTTTATCCATTTAAATTGGTGTTTCTATGGAGAATCTGAGGTCAGTTCAGAAATATTTCATTATTGAGTGACTTATTGCTACATTAAGATAATTGAAGAACCAGAGTAAGCAAACATTTTCTCTTTTTTATTATGCATTTGCAGGAAATTGTAATTCTTACTTCTCTTGACCTGATGATTCACTTGTGTCATCAATAAAATTTGTTATAAAAATAACTTCAGCAATGCAAAGTGTATTTCTTTGTCCTATTTTCTTATGTAGGACTTTCATGACTAGGACTGAGTTGATGATATGTGGCATGGTAAGAAGGCAAATACATTTAGAATATCCTCTTTGCTAATATTCAGAATGGAATAAAAGAGCATAGCCCTTTGCTTCATGGAAAAGTGATGAATCAAAGCCCAAATGCTCAGAATACATACAGGAGCAGCACTCAGAGTCAGAACAACAAGTTCTGAAGGTCTGGGGAAAATAAAGAGAAGTACCATGAGCAAGGACTAAGTTGGCTTAGAAGGTGGGTTATGTTGATGTAGCCAAAGGAAATAATTATGCTTAACAAAACAAAATTTGATACCAAATTGGTCAGGAAAAATGGTTTTGTTGTTCTAAAATCTGGTCTGCTTTAAACTGGACTGACCAAATAAAAGACAGTATGTACTTAGCACACCATTTTCATTGACTGTTGTTACAGTCTGACACATGGAATCAAAGGTGTAAAGAAACTTTCTTTTGTCTTTAAGACTCTTGTCTACAGTCTCTCATTTATTTATAGACATCTAGCCTTTCCACTGAAAGCAAAATGGGACCATAAAATGTATTACTGTATATGTATCACTACTAAATCAAGTTTGATCAATTTATGACAGAATAGAATTACAAAATAATATGTACATGTACATGCATATACACAATATATAATGCACATGTGCATACATGTATGTGTGTATATATACATACATATATGCATGTATGTAGCACCACTTTATTCAGATGACTTAGACAACAAAGGTTGTAAATCTTCACCAAACCTGCCATTGAGGTTTATCCTGGAGTCGCAAGTCTCCAAAATAGCACCCAGCACATCGACCCTATTCTGAGCTCAGATTCTGAGAACTAATTCCATTTTTGGTTCTAGTTGAAAGGGTTCTTCCCAGAAAGGGAGGAAGAAGTAAAATAAGATACTGAAAATAGAGAGATGAATCAGGTATGGAATGGATGGTTTTATTCCCATGCAGAGAAAGGAATGCCAAACAATAAAGAAATAGAAGAAGTCAGGTGCCCTTCAAGATCTCGCAATGACACGTGTCCACAAAGAAGAAACAGACTAGGCATGGTCACAGGCTAACCCTGGTCATGAGTTCACAGCATGTGATTCACCTGACCCTGCCAATCTCATAGTCATGCTTTTACTTCCAAGCTGGAAGGAAAAAAAGTCCTAATGAACAAGAATTAATTCTTTGGTATATCAGCAGAGTTCTTATTCAGAATCTAAATAAGAGTTACTATGGTGAAGAGGAGTAAAAAGATATCTACAATAACTCCAAGGTGAGGTTTTTAGAGAGATATAGATATTACATATATATATATATATATATACATATACATATACTTTTCATATCGTATTGTATGGTACATATATATATATGCATGTACACACACCTATAATTTCATCTGTTTCAAGAACTTCTCTTCTTATGAGATCAGCAAGTTATCTACAATTTAAAATCTTAGATAGTTGCCTCAGGCCCTCAGAGGCTATATGGCTTGCCTATGATCACATGGTTAGAATACTTCAGCGGCAGAACTTAAACTCAGGCCCTCCTGACTCTAAAGTCAGTTGGCCAACCTATGGACCAACACCCTTATGTTCTGGGATTAACTAGACCAGACCCAATCTTGGAGATAAACACCAAAATTCTCATCTCTTTTGACTTTTTATTCCCTTTCCCAGGATTTATTCTGAAAAAAAAAATCTGAGCTCATGCCTTGATTTCTCCATAAGTAAAGTACTCAATGGATATGTTAGACTCAGGACAACCTTTATTACACTCCACAAAAAATGAAAACACTATGTAAGAGAATTCATAATAGAAATCTACAAAACACATGAGGACTTAGATTAGCCCACAATCCATGAAATGTTTTTTCTTCTTTTTCTTCTGTGAGTCCCACTATCCATCTAGTCCCAAAGTCCACCAGTCTCATAGCATTACCCTATGGTTTGTTATCTCTCAGAACAAAGAAGCTAGATAGGCAAGCAATGGCTGAGGATTTTTCTGAGTCTCCTTTCTTCTTAGATATGCACATAGGCTTCTCATGTCAAGGTACTACTCTGGGGAGTTAGGATCCATAGGAACACAGAATCAATGAATTCAGAATTGGAAGGAAATCCACAGCCTTTCAGTTCAATCTATTCCCCACAGAAGAACATACTAGAAAAGTGGTCTACCCACCTCAGCTTGAAGATTTCCAGTGAAAGAGTAATAAACTACCTCTCAAAACAACTCACTCCATTTTGGGACAGCCCTAATACTTAATAAGTTTTGTTTGCATCAAAGACTAATTATTTTTGACTTGTGCTTGGTTTCCCTCACTGGAGTCAGATAAGATAACCTTAATTCCTCTACCAAATGATAATCCTTCAAATATGTGAACAAAGAAGTGGTGTTGCAGCACCACTCTGTGTTTTGGACTCTCACAGATGGGAAATAAATTGGGTTGCTAGCCAGATAGTCCCCCTTCCCATCAGGCCCAAACTAGACAAAAAACATGGGGTAATCACAGAGCACCAAATCCAGATCACTGGTTCCACATATTATGATTTTTAATTCCTTGTTGCCCCTCTGTCTTTGAGGGTCACATGCGCAACTGATCATGAAACTCTTTTCTTGGATCTTGACAATTATCTCTTTATAGCTACTGTCTCTTAAGCTGAAAGGTCATGTCACTGCCTTTCCACAGCTAGAGTCAAGAATAATATCTCAAAAATATTGCCATATACTGCCACTTTTCCAGTTGCTTTTCCCTCTTGGAAGGAGAGGCTGACATCTCCCAAGTCATTGGGCCTTTGATTCCTCTCTCCATGCTCCAAGCATATATGCTTGAGAATGTATGCTTCTCATATGCCATGTACCAAAAAGCAAATATTAATGTCTGTGGATATGGTTGGGGAGGGGTGAATAACTCCATCCTGATACTTCTCACTCCAACCAGCTCCACTCTTATCTGTGCTGCAATCTCAGGGTGTCTCCAGAAGAAAAAGAGTAAGAGACAGTCAGACAAAAAATAGAGAGAACAGGTCTGTCAACACTCTTTCATAGGACAACAAAAGGGATAACTTCTTCCCAAGACTTCTTCCCACAAGAATTTGAGTCAATATCAATAAAACTCAGCCCCCAGGTAGCACTAAGAGGCAAACCCATACACTTTATAGAAAAACAATCCTCAGATAAAAGCTTGCTACCCTATAGCTCATCAGGGATATTAGAGAACTCCTTTGACTAATCCCCCTAAGAAGATGTCTTGAGAATAAATCTATAATTTCTTTCAAAATTGTGTCATCGCCAGCATGAGTCTCCACAATTTATAGGTGATCTAATCTAGGTACTCTTCCTGTCCTTGGCTTTAATTTTGGTTTGGTGTTTGTGTATGTGTCTGTGCATTTCCACTTTCTCATGGAAACTCTCAGTGAGGGTTGTTAACATTCAAATGCATTGTCTCCATTACTATTCATGTAGAGAACACTACTGCTTGTTTCTTTTTATACAGTAATCCTGACAGAACTTTTACATTATGCATCTGTTTGCTGCCCTTATTGCAATTTCATATTTCAATGCTCTTGGGATGATCTTGCTTAATTGGGTCTCATGCCAAGTCAAATGAGTAAACTTGTTTTTTTTCCTCTATTGCTTCCCACTGTTTTATAAGGAAATATTGCTCATAATCTTTCACCATCATCCTCCATAAGATTTTGCAAATGAGTTTACATTATAGAGCAGTGTTGCCCTTGGCCATGATGTCTCTCCACTTGGCAAGAAGATCAAGTGTTGGCTTGCTAAGGATGTTTCTCTTGGTCTCCTAATTGTGGCAACAGATTTACATCAGTTAAACTTCCTGAGGAAATGGTGATAATCTGTTTTTATTTCTCTTCTTTTATCCATTTTTCATTTTTTGGCATCAGCAACTTGTTTAAATAGGTCAGATCAGATCTTTCAAGTGGTTCATCTTATCTTTTCACTTCTATTTTTTCTTCAGATTTAGAATTAATGTTCGTTATATCTCTACTAAGTTCATGGTTTGATTGCACAGTTGTTGAGTTGTTTTCAGTCATTTCCAGCTCTTCTTGACTCCATTTAAGGTTTTCTTCACAAAGATATTAGATTGGTTTGTCATTTCCTTCTCCTGCTCATTTTACAGATTAGGAATTGAGGCAAACAAAGTTAAGTGTCTTGCTCAGGTTCACACAAACAGTAAGTGAACGAGGCCAAATTTGAATTCAGGAAGAGTTTTCCTCACTTCCAGCCCAGCACCCTATCCACTGTGCCACCAAACTGCCCCATCTAATTGCATTTTAAAAAAGGAAAGAAGGGAGGGAGGGAGGGAGAGAGAGAAAGAGAGAGAGAAAGAAAGAAAGAAAGAAAGAAAGAAAGAAAGAAAGAAAGAAAGAAAGAAAGAAAGAAAGAAAGAAAGAAAAAGAAAGAAAGAAATCCGACTTTTGTAAGGAGTCATTTTCTGTCTTTTAAGACAGAATCAAGGAGGCGGAGCCAAGATGGCGGAGTAGAAAGATGCATATACACATAGCTCTGAACCCACAACCCATAGAACATCGGTAAAAAGGAACTCACAGCGAATTCTGGAGTAGTAGAGGCCACAGCACAGGGGAGAAAAGGAGATTTCTGTTCCAGAGGGACCTGCAAACCTCCAGCAAAAGTCCGTCGTGCTGCGGACACGGAGCCCAGCCCAGCCCTGCCACAGCCGCAGCATGGAGAGGAGCAGATCTGAGCGGGCTTCAGGGACGGGATCTCCAGCGGCCGTGCGGGTCCCTCCACCCACAAGTGACGGGGGTCAGTGAGAGGGTCTTCTTGGCAGGTCGAGAGGGGAGTGGGGTGTCCCCATAACTCAGGCCCCCTCGGGAGGCAGTAGCTGACGCAGTGGCAGACCAGGGCTCCCCGAGCAGACAGGAGCCTGGATCCATTGTTGAAGGTCTCTGCATAAACCCCCTGAAGGAACTGAGCCCAAGAGGCAGCCCTGCCCTGACCTGAGCACCTGAACTTAATCTCACACTGAACAGCAGCCCTGCCCCTGCCCAAAGCACTGAGGCTGGGAAGCAGCATTTGAATCTCAGACCCCAAGCTCTGGCTGGGAGGATCAGGAGGGGAGGTGGGTGTGAGGAGAATATTCAGAGGTCAAGTCACTGGCTGGGAAAATGCCCAGAAAAGGGAAAAGAAATAAGACTATAGAAGGTTACCTTCTTGGTGAACAGGCATCTCCTCCCTTCCCTTCTGATGAGGAAGAACAATGCTTACCATCAGGCAAAGACATAGAAGTCAAGGCCTCTGTATCCCAAACATCCAGACTAAATATTCTGTGGGTTCAGGCCATGGAAGAGCTCAAAAAGGATTTTGAAAATCAACTTAGAGAGGTGGAGGAAAAGCTGGGAAGAGAAATGAGAGATATGCAGTCAAAGCATGAACAGCAGGTCAGCACTCTGCTAAAGGAGACCCAAAAAAATGCTGAAGAAAATAACACCTTTAAAAACAGGCTAACTCAATTGGCAAAAGAGGTTCAAAAAGCCAATGAGGAGAAGAATGCTTTCAAAAGCAGAATTAGCCAAATGGAAAAGGAGATTCAAAAGCTCACTGAAGAAAATAGTTCTTTCAAAATTAGAATGGAACAGATGGAGGCTAATGACTTTATGAGAAACCAAGAAATCATAAAACAAAACCAAAAGAATGAAAAAATGGAAGATAATGTGAAATATCTCACTGGAAAAACAACTGACCTGGAAAATAGATCCAGGAGAGACAATTTAAAAATTATGGGACTACCTGAAAGCCATGATCAAAAAAAGAGCCTAGACATCATCTTTCATGAAATTATCAAGGAAAACTGCCCGGAGATTCTAGAACCAGAGGGCAAAATAAATATTCAAGGAATACACAGAACACTGCCTGAAAGAGATCCAAAAAGAGAAACTCCTAGGAACATTGTGGCCAAATTCCAGAGTTCCCAGGTCAAGGAGAAAATATTGCAAGCAGCTAGAAAGAAACAATTCAAGTACTGTGGAAATACAATCAGTATAACACAAGATCTAGCAGCTTCTACATTAAGGGATCAAAGGGCATGGAATAGGATATTCCAGAAGTCAAAGGAACTAGGACTAAAACCAAGAATCACCTACCCAACAAAACTGAGTATAGTACTTCAGGGGAAAAAATGGTCTTTCAATGAAATAGAGGACTTTCAAGCATTCTTGATGAAAAGACCAGAGCTGAAAAGAAAATTTGACTTTCAAACACAAGAATGAAGAGAAGCATGAAAAGGTGAACGGCAAAAAGAAGTCATAAAGGACTTACTAAAGTTGAACTGTTTACATTCCTACATGGAAAGACAATATTTGTAACTCTTGAAACTTTTCGGTATCTTGGTACTGGGTGGGATTACACACGCACACATGCACACACACACACACACACACACACACACACACACACACATAGAGACAGAGTGCACAGAGTGAATTGAAGAGGATGGGATCATATCTTAAAAAAATGAAATCAAGCAGTGAGAGAGAAATATATTGGGAGGAGAAAGGGAGAAATGGAATGGGGCAAATTATCTCTCATAAAAGAGGCAAGCAAAAGACTTATTAGTGGAGGGATAAAGAGGGGAGGGGAGAGAAAAACATGAAGTTTACTCTCATCACATCCCACTAAGGGAAGGAATAAAATGCATGCTCATTTTGGTATGAAAACCTATCTTACAATACAGGAAAGTGGGGGATAAGGGGATAAGCAGGGTGGGGGGGATGATGGAAGGGAGGGCATGGGGAGGAGGGAGCAATTTGAGGTCGACACTCATGGGGAGGGACAGGATCAAAAGAGAATAGAAGTAATGGGGGACAGGATAGGATGGAGGGAAATACAGTCAGTCTTATACAACACAACTATTATGGAAGTCATTTGCAAAACTATACAGATTTGGCCTATATTGAATTGTTTGCCTTCCAAAGGGAAGGGGTGGGGAGGGAGGGAGGTAAAGATGTTGGAACTCAAAGTGTTAGGGACAACTGTCGAGTAATGTTCTTGCCACTAGGAAATAAGAAATACAGGTAAAGGGGTATAGAAAGTTACCTGGCCCTACAGGACAAAAGAGAAGATGGAGACAAGGGCAGAGAAGGATGATAGAAGAGAGAGCAGATTGGTGATAGAGGCAATTAGAATGCTCAGTGTTTGGGGGGGAGGGGACAAAAGGGGAGAAAATTTGGAACCCAAAATTTTGTTAAAATGAATGTCAAATAAATAAATTTTATAAAAAGACAGAATCAAATGCATTTTTGTAATGTAATTCATTGTTTACTCTGTCCATTTCTTATGACTCAATTTTTTAAAGTATGTACGATGTAGTCTAATTTCATATTATATTCATGATATGGTTTCTGTATATTCTATAAGATTTTGGTCCCTTTTAGTATCTTACTCCTGAGTCATATATTCAACATATTTTTTCATTATTCTTTCCTATACCCACTTTTGCATTAAAATCAATTATTAGAGAATATTTTGACATTAAAGAATATGCATATATTCGGAATCACTTGGTATCTTTTTAAAAAGCAGACCACATGTTTAAGCATAGAGAAATTGTAAATGATTGTAAAATTTCAAAATGTTAAATACATCCTTTTTAGCTAATAATGCAATGGAAATAATAATTATTATAGGGAATACATGTAGAGGGTAAGCCCCCCATGATTATTTAGGGTCTAGATACTTAATAATGACAAAATTATTGCACAGTTAGTGTTAGAGAACAAATACTAGAAACAATAATTATACCAAGGAATAACAATGACAAGGTGATATAATTTCTAAGATGCAGCTAAAGCAATACTTAGAGGGAAAATATATCTCTGAAAGCATCAAAAAAGAATTAAAGGAAGGTCAATAAAAACTACACCTTGTAAAAACAAATAAAAATAAAATCAAAATTAGCATAGGAGAAAATTAGAAAATCAGAGGAAAAATAAAATAAAAATTAAAAGACCATAAAAATAACAAACAAAACTCAAAGCTAGATCTTTGCAATTGATGAATCTTTTACCAACTTGATCAAAAAGAAGAGGAAGTAAAGTCAAATAACAAAAATAAATAAGGGGAAATTACAACAGAACAAATAGACATAATTGCTGAATCCTATTTAATACAATCATATGCTAGCAAAACTAAGACTGAAATCTGTAATGTGTCTCAACATGATCTCTTAATTGTCAAATCCAAAGACCCTTTCTCAATTCTTATCTTTCTTGACCTCTCTGCAGCCTGTCATTATCAATTATCTTCTCTTTGGTAGTCTCTTTTCTCTAGGTTTTGGGGACTCTACTCTCTCTTGTTTCTTCTCTTATCTATCTGACCACTCACTCCTTCTCAGTCTCCTTTGCTGGATCTTCAATAGTCATGCTTGCCACTCTGGGTGTCAATAAGCCAATGAACATTTAGAAAGTTCCTACCATGTATCAGGCACAGGGCTAAGCAATGGAGATAAGCGGAAAGGCAAAAGACAATCCCTTCCCTCAGGGAGCTCAGAATCTCATGACTGTGTCTCAGCTTTCCCATCATCTCCAAGATGAGGAATTTCAATCTGCTTATCCTATCTACCTGTCCTCTCTGCTGAATTCCATATTCTTACCATATACTTACCATATAACTTCCTATTAGATACCTCAAACTGGGCATCTTAAACTCAACATATCAAAAGCTGAATTAATTTTCTTCCCTTTTGCCCCCTCCAACTTACCTATGACTGTTGGGGGTAACATCATCCTTTCAATTAGGCAGGCTCACTACATAGATGTCATCTTAAACTCTTCAATCTCATTCCCTCTTATGCAATCAGTGCTAAAATCCTGTTGATTTAACTTTTGCAAAATCTCTTGAGTATGACCTCCTCTTCTCTGACACTACCATCACTCTGGGGTAGGCCCTTATCACCTCACACTTGGATCACTCCAAAAACTTGCTGGTTGGTCAACCTGCCATGAGTCTCTCCCTACTCCATTCAGTCTGTCCTCTATCCAGCTGCAAAATTATTCTTCCTAAAGTGCAAGTCTGATGATGTCATCCCTCTGTTCAATAAATTTCAGTACATACCTATCACCTCCAAGAGGAAATATAAAATCCTCTACTTGGTATTCAAAGCTATTCATAATCTATGCTACTCCCCACATTTCCAATTTTTTCTTCCACTTTCTTCCCTACCATGCACTATTCTTCAATCCAGTGATACCAGCCTCTTGGCTGTTCCAGGAAAAAGATACTTCATCTCTCAGCTCTGGGCATTTTCACACCCCATACCTGCTGTACTATCTCTTCTCTCCGCCTCCTGGATTCCCTGAAATCCTTCAAGTTCCAGGTGAAATCTCACCCTGTACAGGAAGCCTTTTCTTATCATTCTTAATTCTACTTCCTTCCCTCTGATGATTGTTTCCTATTTCTCATATATACTTCTTTATACTTAGTTGTTTTCATGTTCTCATCCATAAGAGAAGGTGCTTAATAAATGTTCATTGACTCACTGTAACATGGCTGCTCTGGAACTCTGTGTCAGAGCCAGAGACATCATCTTTCTCCTTGATGTTCCACAGTACTCTGGCAAGTTTGGGGTGATTTTCTCTATTTATATGAGCACAAGCTCCCATAGGTACATTTTCCATATTTTTAGGGGCCTGTAACAAGCAACGCAATTTCACTTAACTATCTAATATTAATAAGCTAAAAAAAAACTCCAAAAATACATTAATGTAAAAAGTTTATTTTAAAATGCTAAAAAAAATCTAAAACCATTATGTGCAATAATTTTCCAATAACTAAATAAACAAGGATTCAATATCATCCCATAATTATAGAAATTAAAGTAGGCATTGGTAAAGTAGGCAAAATTATCTCTATTTCCAAATAACTTGATATTTGAAAAAAAATCACAATAAGCACAAAAACTAATTGGAACTAATGGAGACAATGATAATAAAACCAATAAAGTAGCAATATAAAACGCAAGTCAATAAAAATCATAAGCATTAGCAATAATAAAATCTAAGAGAAATAACTGAAAGGAAACTGCCATTTAAAATAATGACAGAAAACTTTTATTATTGGGGGGACAATCTTCCATGATATACTCTATTGATACAGATACATTTATAAAATACCATCTATGGAAACAAAGACAAATGATTGGAGGAATATTCATTGCTCACACTCAAGTAAAAATAAATAAAAATAAGAATTACGATGCTACCCAAAGCAATATGTAGATTTCATGCTATGTCTATAAATCTACCAAAGAACTATTTCTTAAAGCTAAACCAAATAATAACAAAATCATTTGGTGAAGGTCCCAGGGTGGGCAACCTGTAGACTCAAGGCCACATGTGGTCCTCCAGATCCACAAGTGTGGCCCTTTGACTGAATCCAAACTTCACAAAACAAAACAGGACATTTGTTCTGTGAAGTTTGGATACACAAACACCAATGTGTGTGTGTGTGTCTGTCTGTCTGTCTGTCCATTTCTTCTTTATTTGATCTCTTTCTGTCATAGACCTAATAGTAATACTGCTAGGTCAAAGTGTATATATAATTCAGGGCAGCAAGGTGGCACCAAGGATAGCGCAACAGGCTGAGAGTCAGGAAGATCTGAATTCAAATTTGGCCTCAGACACTAACTATGCTACCCTGGGCAAGCCACTTAAACCTGTTTCCTTATATGAAAAAGGAGCTAGAGAAGGAAATTACAAACTACTCCAGTATTTTTGCCAAGAAAATCCCAAATGAGGGCACAAAGAGTGGGACATGACTGAAACGACTAAACAACAACAACCGCTTGGTTGGTTTTTTTTTTTTTTTAATATATTCTGCCAAATTGCTTTGCAGAATGCCTGGAGCAATTCATAGCTCCACCAAAAGTTCATTAATGTGCCTGTTTGCCCTCAGCCCCTCCAACATTTGGCACTTTTCTTTTTTTTCTTCATCCATCTGATGGGTTTGAGATGGATGAAAACTCAGTGTTGCTTTAATTTGCATTTCTCTGGTGATTTGGAGTATTTTCTCATATCGTTGTTGATAGGTTAGATGCCTTTTGTTAAAAATTGCTTATTTTGTCACTTTATTCATTTTTAATGAGTTCTTTTTATAAGTTTAGATACGAGACTTTTCATAAGTTTAGATACGAAATTTATTTATCAGATAAATTTCTGCAAAGCTTTTTTTTCCATTTACCTATTTTCCTTCAAATTTTAAATGCATTTGTTTCGGTTTTGCAAGACACATTAATTTTGTATACAATCTAAATTCTAAATCTAAAGTCTAAAATCCATTTTGGATTTTGCAATCTAAAATCCATTTATTTTTGTGATACTCTCTACCCCTTGTTTGATCATAAACTTTTCCCTAGTCTATATACCAGAAAAGTGATTTCTTCCTTGTTCCTTTAAAGCATCTTCTATAACTGTATTGTATCTATTTGGAGTTTATCTTAGTAATCAGTGTAAGATATTGGTCTATACCTAATATTTGCAGACAAATTTTCGGTTTGGTCAGCATGTTTTGTCAAAAGTGAGTTCTTACTAGGATCTTTGGGTTTATTGAAAATTTATGGTTGTGTGCTCATTTGCTGGAATTTGACTATAATATTCCTGGGAGTTTTCATTTTGAGATTTTTTTAAGGAGGTCATTGGTGGACTCTCAATTTCTCTTTTACCCTCGGATTCTAAGACATTGAAGCAGTTTTCCTTGATAATCTCTTAAAATATTATTTCTTAGATCATCTTTTGAACATAGCTTTTCCTTGATCCAATAATTCTTAAATTATCTCTCCTCAATCTATTTTTCAGGTCTGTTGTTTTTCCAATAAGATTTCACTTTTTTCTATATTTTTCAATGTTTTAACTTTGTTTTATGGCGTTTTGATGTCTCATGGAGTCACTAGCTTCTGCTTGCCCAAATCTAATTTTTAAGGAGTTATTTTGTTTCTTTCTGAGTTTTTGTACCTCTTTTTTGTTCGACCAATTCTGCTTTCAAAGGAGTTCTTTTCATCAAAGAATATATATATATATATATATATATATATATATATATATGTATATATATGTATATATATATATATGTATATATATATATATATATATATATATATATATATACATGTTCCATTTGGTTCATTCTGTTTTTTGATCTGTTCTTTTAAGTGACTTTTAAATACATCTTTTTTTTCATTTGGCCAATTCTGTTTTTTAAGTAGTTCTCTCCAGTGGATCTTTGTGCTGCTTTTACAATTGTCCTATTATGTTTTTTAAGGTGTTATTTTTTTCGGTATTTTTTGTGTCTCCTTTACCAAACTATTGACTATTTTTTCATGACTTTTTCGCATCACTCTCATTTATTTTTCTAACACTTCTCATTTGATTTTTAAAATTTTTTTTGGAGCTCCTCTTTGACTGTTCTGGAGCCTGAGACCCATTCACCTTTTTCTTTGAGGCTTTCCATGTAGCTGCTTCAATTTTGTTGTCTTCTGAGTTTGTGTTTTGATCTTCTCTGTCACCATAGTAACTTTCTATGGCCAAGCTTTTTGGGGAAGGGGGGTTGTTCCTTTTTCCAGTCTATTTCTTAGCTTATAATGCTATGCTAAAGTTGGGCTCTGTTCTGTGAAGGAGGAACTGTCCCAAGCTTTAGGTTTTAGTGCTATTATTTTCAAAGCTAGTCCTGGAGGTGTGTAAGTTTTCATTTCTTCCAGTGTGGCATGATCTGAGGAGAGGTGTGTTCCTACTCTCCTGGACAATGATTTCTGTTGTGAGCAACCACAAGCACTCTTTTCTACCCTGGAATTGTGGCCAGGATCCCTCCTCTCCTACAGTCCTTGCACTAGTGTGTTAGTGTTCCTCTTCATTCTAGGACTGTTACCAGGAACTGGAAATGGTACCTGCAACTGCACCTAGAGCCAGCAAAGGGGCCTCTGTAATCTTCTTCTGACCAGTTGTCCACCCTACACTTTACCATCTCCAGAAGTCACTGCAGCTACTGCGACAGTCACCACCAATGCATTCCACTCTCACCTGGTGAGAGAGACCTTTCCTGCCAACCTTCTATATTGTCTTGGGCTGGTTATTGCTTCCTCGCATGCTTTTGTTGGTTTTGTCACTCCAGAATCCATTTAGAGGCATTATTTAAGTCATTTTGGAGGTGAATTTGGGAGAGTTCCATCTTGGCTCCCAATGGTCCACTTTTAAGAGGCTTTAAATGAGATACGACCCTGACAAAGTCTTCCCTAAACCCACTGCTTTCACTTTCACCATTCACACAATTTGCCCCCACAATCTGGAAATGAAATTACACTAATCTGATGAAAATGTCTTCCTCATGGTGATCTAATAGGTATTAAATTTTACAATTTTTTTTAACCTTTGACTTCTCGGTAATTTTTGATTCTATTGATCACTCCCTCTTCCTAGACATTAGCATCTTCTTTGCACTTCCATAAAGTTATGTTCAATTGTTTCTCCTCTAACTTGTCTTACTGCTCTTTATCAGTTTCCTTTATTAGATCATGACTATTCTTGTACCTCTTTAGTGAGAGTTAAGCCCATGGTTCTCTCCCTGAGACTCTCTGCTATTCTCTTCCTACATTTCTTTTCGAAATATCATCTGGTCCCATGAGTTCAAGAATCATCTCTACACTGATTCATTTCTAATCTATATACCCAGTCATAATCTCTTCTCTGAGCTCCAATCATTTAGCATTAACTGCCTCTGAGTATCTCCTAGATCTCCCGTAGCATCTGAGGCTCCATATTTCAAAGCAGAACCTATTACCTTCCTCCCTTAATTTTGCCTCCTCCAAGCCTCCATATTTCAGTTGAGATCATATTCCTCCAGTGGTTCAGGTTCATGACTTCAAAGTCACCCTTTACTTTTCCCATCATCTCACACTTCCATATTCAATCAGTTGTTGTTTGGTGAGTTTCACCTCAACAACACCTCTGATATATCTCCCCTATTTCATATTAACTCAGAAAAAAACCTACCATTTTCCTAGACTATTATATTAGCCTCCTAATGGGCTATCCATTTTTCAACACTTTCTTCATTCTTATGGAGAGAGAAGAGACAATATCCATCATGCACTCCCACCTTAATGACCACCTCCCCTCAGACAATGATGGAGGCAGCCCAGAATACTGAATGCAAGAGCCTTGAAGATAACTATGTCCCCCAAGTCACCATTTCTATTTCCAGTCCAGTCCCCACTGCAGTCATTGAGGGGAGAAACCATCATGAAGAAGGAACCCAACTTCTTCATCAGTACCAGAAATAACTGCTAACCGATTGCCGCAAATAGGCACAGGGACTTTGGGAGTAGCAGCACCTCCCCAGCAAACCACTCTCACGAAATAGCAACCAACTACCACTCACTGGACAAGCAAATCAGCCTAGCTGGACCAGCAAGACACTCTGAGTGAGAGTTAGGAGGAAGCATGTGCCAGGCAAATCACATCACCACCACCTCCACTGTGACAACCGTCTCCCTTCAGATCCTGCTGGAGACAACCCAGAACCCCACAAGAGCCTTGGTAACAGCCATGCTTCCAGTCCAGTGCCTGAAACCATCATCCTGGAAAGCAGCCCCTATGAAGATACAGCCCAGCAAGTGCTCCTGCAGGTTCAGTGGCCACCTCTACTGAAGACCCAGAAAAGGAAGACCTTCCCACCAGTATCTTTGGCTCTGTCAAGTAGTTCAACATAAGAGAATCAGAAGAAATTGTGGTAAAGAAGAAGCCACTGCACCCTAAGAGCTATGGGACATTTCCAACTAACTTGGAGTGGAAACTTTCCCTATGGGTTGTCCACCCCCATTAGAATGTGAACACTTGAGTGCTAGAAGTGTCTGACTTTTCTGTTTATATCTCTGGTGCTTTATACATAGTATGCATTTAAATGATTTATTCATTCATTAATTTGTCCATCTAACAATAAGGCTGTCAAAATCTCACAAACGAAAACACTCTTAAGCCTCAAAACCTTCAATAGTTCTTTATTGACAACAGGATAGAATGCAAACTCTGGAGAGATTTGCCATTTCCTTCTCCAGCTCATTTTACAGATGAGGAAACTGAGGCAAACAGGGGCAAGTGACTTGCCCAGGGTCACACAGTTGATAAGTGTCTGAGGCCAGATTTGAACTCAGGAAGATGAGTCTCCCTAGCTTCAGTCCTGGCACTCTCACCACTGCACCTATCTCCTAGCTGCCTCTAACATTTACTAAGCGCCTAGGATGTGCCAGATATTATGACAAGGAAATGAACAGTAAGTGTTTACCTTCTGGTTCACAGTTGCCAACCATAAATCAAGCTGCACCAAAGACCACCTAGAATCAGAGAATACAGAAATATCTAGCCCAGGTCCCTCAACTTAAAACTGAGGAAGCTGGGACCCAAAAAGAGGAAATGATTTGCCCTAGGGTCACCCAACTTGGAATCATCCAAATAAGAATTTCAGCCCAGGCCTCTGGCTCTCAATCCAACACCCGGTTTTTCATAGGATCTTAAATTTTGAGCTGGCAGAGACTTACACACCACCTGGTCTAATCTCCTAATGTTATAGATTATGAATTGAAGCCAGAAGCGATTTGTCCCCAGTCATGGTACAGAGTCATTATTAAATCCTAGGTACTTTGCCTCCAAATCCAGCAAAACTTCCACTGTCTCATGCTTATTCCTGACTCCAGGGGCCATGATTTAGAGGGAGACACTTCTTTCCTTCTCCTCATCCATCTCTAAGGTCAAGGACCCCAAAGGCAGGCTGCCATTATACAAGACAAGAGCATCCAATTTGCCCCATCACTCTCCTTCTCCCACATCTGTTTGCTGTTGTTATTTTTAAAGTGTAGGCAGTCATGGCTTAGGTAAATATCTCTAATATTGAGTAGGAGAAACACACACATAAATATGGAGCAGATGTACCATCCACTTTTGGAAGAATCGATCGGAGAAGCAGACTTGTCATCACGGCCCTCTCAATCACCTTTATCCTTCCTCCCATGTGGCACACACCTGGCCCAGGCTAGCAGGGGCCCTACCACTCACTTGATGCCTTCCCATTTTTCAAAGTTGCCTTTAAATGTTGGGAATTTTTTTCAAGTTTTCTTCACAACATTGACAAGCCTTGTTTGTTTGCCCATGGGAAAGTGACAACAACTCTTTTTTTTCTAAGCCTCTGATCTTCTACTATTACCCTGTGAGCAATAAAAAATAAAGTCACATCAGGATAGTTAAAGGAACCAGATGTTTACTAAGAAAAAAGTGCTTTCCATGATTACAATAATCGCACTTCAACGTATGCCAAGGATTTTCTATATAGTGTCTCATTTGATTTTTTTTTTGAGAGAGCTGCTTCTGTTCACTTGAGGAAACTGAGGCTCAGAGGCATGAAATAACCTGCCCAGAGTCCTATAGTTATTGAGTATCTGAGGAGGCATTCAAACCCATGTCTTCCTGACTCCATGCCTAATAGGACTCATTTCACCATGCTGACTTCTCCCCAATAGATAATGGAACAAGATAGATGTACAACTTACAGAAGCAAATAAATATAATAACCTGGCATTTGACAAGTGTAAAGGCAAGATTTGGGGATAAAAATTCATTACCTGGTAAAAATTAATTGAGAAAACTATAGAATAGTATAGCAGAAACTGGACACAGACCAACCACTTACCAAGGTAAGATGAAAATTGGATATATGACTTAGATAAAAAGTAAGTTATTACAAGAAAATTAGAATGATATGGAACATGTTACATTGGTTGTTGTCCTTCGTCTTCGAAGAGGAACAAAATGATATCACCATTGTAAAGTGAAATTTCAGTGTGTCCAACTGTGGATGATCAGACCAATATGAGCTTGGAATGCTCTACCACAGGTTGGGCACAGATAGTTCGTGTGAATATTTGGGGTGAATATCCCATATTTGGGCATTCTGCATTTACTTTGTGCTGTCTCAATTCTGCTTTGCTCAAAGAGCACAGCACCTTTTCTTATGTGGGCATGCTATACTGAGCAGTCCTGTGCCAGTGTCTCCCATGTTGCACAGTTCAATCCAAAGTTCTTGAGAGAGACCCTGAGAGTGTCCTTGAATCATTTCCTCTGTCCATTATGTGATCGCCTGCCCCATGACAGTTCTCCATAAAATAGTCTTTTTGGCAAGCATGCATTTTGTATTCAAACAACGTGGCCAGCCCATCACAGTTGTGCTCTCTGAGCGATAGTTTGAATGCTTGGCTGTTCAGCATGAGCAAGGACTTCAGGAGTTCACGGATGCCTCCATTGTCCATCTCCATAAGGGTAAAGGGAATAGGTTGTCCTGCGACAATCACGAGGTGGGAGGCAGGGTTCTCTCTCTCTTAGTCATTGCTGGCAAAATTCTTGCTAGAGCCCTCCTTAATAGGCTGATCCTTCACCTGGAAGATGGTCATCTACCTGAGAGCCAGTGTGGCTTCAGAAAGGGCTGAGGAACAGTCGATATGGTGTTTGCTGCCTGACAATTCCAGGAGAAATTCCAGAAGCAGAACAGAGGTCTATACACAACGTTTGTAGATCTGACCAACATCTTTGACACTGTTAGTCGAGAGGGCTTATGGGAAATTATGTCAAAATTCCATTGCCCAGAGAAGTTCATCAGCATTGTATGTCAGTTTCATGATGGCATATTTGCCTGGGTTCTGAATAATGAACAAAGCTCTCATGCCTTCCCAGTCACATGTTACGTATCAGATATATGAATAAGCAAACAATTTATGAATAAACAAGAGATGAGAGAGCAAAGTTAACATAACATGGATAATTTTAATTACATTAAATTAAAAAGGTTTTGTACAAATAAAACAAATTTATCCAAGAAGGGAAAAAGTATTTCCAACGAGGAAAGCAGAAAATGGTAGAGGGGATTTTTCTAGACAGTTTCTCAAATAAGGATCTCATATCCAAAATAGATAAGGAATTTTGTCAAATCTATAAAAACATGAGTCATTCCCCAGGTGATAAATGGTCAAAGGATATGAACAAGAAGTTTTAGGTAAATAAATCAAAATCATTGAGAGTCATATAAAAATGCTCTAAATCATTATTATTAGAGAAATGCAAATTAAAACATCCTTGAGATATCATTTTACATCTATCCATTTGGACAAAATGATTGAAGTGAAAAATGAGAAATGCTGAAGGGGATGTGGAAATAGTGGGACACTAGTTCATTGTTGGTGGAATTGTGAACTGATCTAGTCATTCTGAAGAGCAATCTGGAGTTATGCCCAAAATGTTATTCTACTACCTGTATTTTTTGATTTAGAAATAAGCCTATTCATTGAATGAGTGTATCTCACTCAAAGTGAGAATGCTGTTAGACGTTAGCGTGAAAGAGCCAGGGTCTCACACTGATTGCATCCTGGGTCATCTCCAGCTGTCCTGATGAATATCAGGCCACTGGATCCAGATGGCTCAGGAGAAGAAAGTGAGGTTGGTGACCTTGCACAGCCCTCCCATACTCAAATCAAAGTTAACTGCAAGTCATGTCATCATCTTGATGTGATGGTCCTCTTGAAGAACAAAGGACAAACACAACAGCAAATATTACTAGTCTATTACAAAGATGATTAGAAAAAATGGAAAAGAACCTACATGTTCTTAAATATTTGTAGTAGCTCTCTTTGTTGGGGGAAAAAATTGGAAATTGCAGAGATGGCTGTCAACTGGGGAATGGCTGAACAAGTTGTGGTATGTAATCCTGATGGAATACTATTGTGCTATAAAAAATTGATGAGCTCCATGATCTTAGAAAAGCATGGATTAAATTGCACAGAATAACAACAAACAAAATTAATAGAACCAAAAGAATGTTGTATGCATTAATAGCAATATTATTTTAAGAACATTTTTGATCAACTAAGTCATTTTGATTATAAATACCCAAATTAATTACAAAGGACATGTGAAGGTGCTATCTGCATCCAAAGAAAGAACTGACACATAGAAGTTTGCATAGAATAATTTTACATATATATCTGAGTGTATACATATATGTATGTATATATATATATATACATATATATGTACATATAGAGTTATGTCTTTTAGGGAGAGAGGAGGGAAGAAAAAAAGGAAAAATAAACTTAAGTGATAATTTTATTATATATAGCAATTTGTACATAATATGTTTGCAGTTTCATATGCTATCATCTTTTTTATTATACTATGTGATGGAAATGCTTGTCTTACTCCATAAATTAAAAATTAAATAAATAAAATTTAAAAAAAAAAAGTTACAGCAATAGCCCAGACCAGAAGTAATAAGAAGCAAAATTTGTGGCAGTGGTTATGTGTGTAGAGAGGTGAAAACATACATGATTCATGAGAAATGTTGTGGAGAAAAATAATTACAAGATTTGATAAATAATTGGATACATGGGGTGAGCAAACAAGAGAGAAGGGTTGAAGGTGATATCCAAGTTTAGAAAGCTAGGTGCCTAAAGGATAGTGGGGCTCTGGACAATAACAGCGAAAAGGGGAGGTTTATAGAGAAGATATAATGAGTTCTGTTTTGGATATGTTGTCTTTGAGATGCCTATGGGACATCATTTTAGAAATGATC
The DNA here is from genome assembly GCF_028372415.1 of Notamacropus eugenii. Lineage (NCBI taxonomy): Eukaryota > Metazoa > Chordata > Mammalia > Diprotodontia > Macropodidae > Notamacropus > Notamacropus eugenii. The sequence continues at coordinate 161,118,893 of NC_092878.1, forward strand.
TATAAGCAGTTGGTGGTGAGGGAGTGATGATGAAGAGAAAGACCGAAGCTGGATAGAATGATCTCAGAATCATTAACACAGAGATGATCATTGAACCAACTGGAGATGTCTCCAGAGAATGTAAAGAAAATGTAAAGAATGTGAAGAAAAGAGGGCAATGTGGAAATGTGTTTACCAAGATTATACACATATAACCTATATCAGATTGGAGTAGGAAGAGGAGAAAAATTTGGAACTCTAAATTTTACAAAAATAAATATTGAAAACTATCTTTACATGTAATTGAGGGGAAATAATATACCATTAAGTAAAAAGAAAATAAAAGAGAACAGGGCTCAGGACAGAGCCCTGGGGAGCTCCCAAAGTTTGAGGCATGATGGGGAGATGAGTCAACAAAGGAGACAAAGAAGGAAGAGTCACCTCACAGATCAGTCAGCCTGGTATAATGGAAGGAACTCTTATTTTGAAGTCAGAGAGCTTGAATGGAAATCCTGACCCTACTACTGACTACTTGGGTGACCTTGAGCAAGTGACTCCCACATGCTAAGTCTCAGTTTCTCCTCTGTAAAGTAGAGGCTGATTTGAATGCTAAGATCCCTTCCAGCTTGGGATCCTGTGATATGTTGGGATAAGTGACACAAATAGACATATTTCAAAGTAGAAGGGACTTCAGAGGTAAATAAGGCAATGTTCTTATCTACTAGAGAAGTAAGTGACTTGTCCAAGGTCACACAGGTGGTAGAGCTGTGCTGGTCACAAGGTATGAATTCAGAGGCTGACTACCACAATTTAAGATTTTTTTAATGTTCTGAATTTTCCCATTTTGCCACAACTCTGTGAGGTTGGTCCCCACCATTTTTCTGATATTTTTGATCAAAAAACTGAGACCTAGAGAATCAAAGTCATGTGTCCAACGTCACCAGGGTCATTAAAGGTAGAACTGTGACTCACTTTGTGAGGTGAAGGGGGTAGGAAGAGAAAGGAGGATGAAAATGATGATTCCATGAATCTTCATTGGTCATTCATACCGATAAAAACAAAATTCCTCTCCTTTACTGAATCCCAGGAAGCTTTTTTTTTACTTCTTCTCTTCCACACATTTGCCTCACCTGGTCCTATGTTACCTGAAACTACGGTTTTTCTTTCTCCTTGAATTAGCATTCCATGATGCCCAAGGGAACCCAAGGTGCCTTCCCACTAGTAATTCAGCCATGAGAACAGGATGATCCTAAGAAATGCAAGGGGGTAGCAAACATTCTATTAAATAATGGAGCAGCTGTTTCCTCAAATCCCTCAAAATGTCACTGTGGGAATAGCTAATAAAGGAGGGGGGGAATAGTTAAAAAAAAAAAAAAAGACTAGGATAACCCAGAGAACGTTCCAGTAATGGCTTTTAGGCTTTTGAGTCATTTCACTGAAAACTCCTCAAGGGCAGGTTGTTTTTAAGGATGTAAGGGAGCTGAAAAAAATTATATTTGGGCCATTCTGACCATGCTAAAAATGCATGGTCAAAATTTCACACGAAACAGGTTTTCTCCAATTAAGAACTTTCTTTAAAAGTCAGTAAAATGTAATTTCCTCCCAAAAGATGAGAAATAAAGGTGTGGCCAGTAGGCTCTAGACCCCCTTCTCAGGGTCAACTACATCTGCGTTTCAAGGCTCCCAGGTACCCTGAGGAATATGAGGGTTCTCTCTTCCCTACTGCCACTAATTTGAACCCCTCCCAGCTGTGTTGTTCCCCACTGTAAGGTCACTGTGAGCACCTAACAACTTAACATCCATTTAACCTCTTAATACCAATCATATTTTACAAAAGGCTATTTACTTTGAAGCTATACACCTATTGGTTTTTCATATTTAAATGTTTCCTTTGGCAAGAACAAATGCACAAACGTTTCCCTCCAAACAAAGCCACGACACACTTCATCTCAGTTCTTATATAACATTGTTTCCGCCAAGTTCCCATCCAGATGCTGCCTGACTGTTTAAGCCTTCTTATCTCAGTTTCTGCTGGCCTAGGTCCTGACGGTCACTCCTTGCCCCTTGAGGCAAAGATACTGGGCTAACCATGAACTCTGGACTGAATTCTATCTGATTCCTGGATTACTATGGTATTTTCTCCTGACCTTTTGAAACTCAAAAGATTGGAGGCTCTATTCCTTTACCTAGAATGGAAAACAATAAACTCTAAGGTCTAGGACTGAGGTTCTTGTACTGGGACACAGGACCTCTGAAGTAAAAGCCCAAGGCCTCCAGCCTTCCATCATTGTCTCACCAGTAACTTCAATTGAAGGAGTCACACTATCAGAGAGAAACTGGTACAAGACTGACGTATCAATGAGACAGGAGTCAATGAGACTCCTTTTCACTATATGCTTAGCTGACCAGAAATAGGTACAGAAGGATCTTCCATGCTGTAGAGGCCCCAAGGTAATTTGCCTTCTGAATCATCATGACTCTCCTGAAAGGATGTCCCCCAGGATCTCCACATGGAGAGACAATATTGGAAGTACTCTGTCCATGTTCCAGACTGCTATAACAAAAGAAAGACTGCTTATTTATGAAATGGGGTTAAGAATCCCAACTGCCAGGAAGGAGGGAAGGAAGGAAGGAAGGAAGGAAGGAAGGAAGGAAGGAAGGAAGGAAGGAAGGAAGGAAGGAAGGAAGGAAGGAAGTAAAGAAACATTTCTTAAGTATCTACTGTGTGCCAAGCACTTTGCAAATATCATCTTACATGATCCTTACAATAACCCTTCGAGGCAGGTGCTGGTATGTCCCCAGTTTACAGGTGAAACAAGAGAATTCAAGTGACTTGCCCAGGGTCAAAGAGATGTTAAATGTATGAGGCAGAATTTGAATTCAGGTCTTCTGGACTCCAGACCCAGCCCTCTGTCAACTGTGCCACCTGGCTACTGTGAGGTCAGAGGTCATCTAGTCCAAACACTCATTTGGCAGATGAAGAAATGGAGATTCAAAAGATTTGGTGACTTGGTTAAAGTCACATGGAAGATCTAAACAGAGAATTTGAATAGAATTCTTTCAAATCCAGTGAGAAAGAGAGAGAGAGACAGAAATGGGGAGAGAGAGAGACAGAGAGAGAAAGGAGGGAGAGAGAAACAGAGAGAGACAGACGGAGAGACAGAGAGAGACAGAAATGGGGAGAGGGAGAGAGAGAAAGAGAAAGGGGGAGAGAGACAGAGAGAGTAAGGAGGGAGAGAGAGAGGAGGGAGAGAGATAGGAGGAGAGAGACAGAGCGAGAGACAGATGGAGAGACAGAGAGACAGAAAGTGAGAGAGAGAGACAGAGAGATAAGAAAGGAAGGAAGAAACAAAGAAAGGAAAGGAAAGGAAAAGAAAGAGAAGGGAAGGGAAGGGAGGGGAGGGAGGGGAGGGAGGAGAGGGGAGGGAAGGGAAGGGAAGGGAAGGGAAGGGAAGGGAAGGGAAGGGAAGGGAAGGGAAGGGAAGGGAAGGAAAGGAAAGGAAAGGAAAGGAAAGGAAAGGAAAGGAAAGGAAAGGAAAGGAAAGGAAAGGAAAGGAAAGGAAAGGAAAGGAAAGGAAAGGAAAGGAAAGGAAAGGAAAGGAAAGGAAAGGAAAGGAAAGGAAAGGAAAGGAAAGGAAAGGAAAGGAAAGGAAAGGAAAGGAAAGGAAAGGAAAGGAATTAGAAATTTGTTTGGTCAAGAACAACAGTCTGGCAATCAATTATTCAGCAAAAATGAAGATAGTTTCTACCCTCATGGAGTTTACATTCTACTGGGAGAGATTACATATACATATATGCACACATATACACTGTACATATTTGCATACATATATATTAAAAATAAATATAAGCTACTTAGGGAGAGAGGTGCTAACACGAAGGGCTCGGGAAATAACTTCTTCAGAAAGGAGTTCTTTAAGTTTTACAAGGTTCTTCCTAACAATACAAAGAGGAGAGTAATGTAACCATTATTATACCCCCTTTGTAGATGAGAAAACTGAGAATGTTTCAAAGTCAAGATTCACACCCAGCTCTCATCCGACTCCAAAATCAGGGCTCTTTCCACTAAACCCCTTTGCTTCTCAACCCGTATGACATATAACAAGAAGGGAAGGAAGGGGAATCCAGGATGTATCATGAAACCTTTTTAACTTGTCACAATAAGCTTCCTACTGCGTGTTCTGTAAGACAGAGCTAAGAACAATTTCCCTGCCACTTTTGAGCCCTTCTTTTGGAAAGTGCTTTCTCTCTCTCTCTCTCTCTCTCTCTCTCTCTCTCTCTCTCTCTCTCTCTCTCTCTCTCTCTCTCTCTCTCTCTCTCTCTCTCTCTCCCCTACTTCTAGCAAAGATGGGTAAAGGGAAGGCAGAGAGGAGCCAGAGTTGGCAATTTGCAGCAAAACTCATGGCAGTAAAACTATGCCTGCCAAGGGGAGCCTGGGTGTGACATCCATAGATCTCTAAAATGCTAGCTATCTCATCTGGCCTTCTATTAAGGATTACCTCAGAAAATCCTGAATGGAAGTAGTAGTAACTGCCCAGAGGAAAATATTGTTTTAAACATGGTCCTTCTCTGAAGACAAGGGGATCTTTTATAAGCGTCCTGCAGCTACAGTCTAGGGCCTTTGCTAATCCTTCATACTGAATATGAGGAGTCGCTTAGATCATGTAGATCCAAGGTGAGTATAAAATATCCATTCAGTAATCCCATAAGGTGTCTTCGCCTTAGAAGATGAGCACAGCAATAATTATAAAGGGGCAGCTGGGTGGCACAGGGGTAGAGCACACAGCCTAGAGTCAGGAAGACTCATGTTCTTGAGTTCAAATCCAGTCTCAGACACTTATTAGTCATGTGACCCTGCGCAAATCACTTAACCCTTTCTTCCTCAATTTCCTCATCTTTAAATGAGCTGGAGAAGGAAATGACAAGTCATTCCAGTATCTTTGCCATGAAAATTCCAAATGTGCAAAGTGAAGTGAGTAGAACCAGGAGAACATTACGCAGTAACATCGATATTGTGTAATGATCAACTATGGACAACTTAGCTATTCCCAACAATACAAAGACCCAAAATAATTCCCACAGTCTCATGATGAAAAATGCTATCCATCTCCAGAAAACGTACTGATGAAGTCTGGATGCAGATCGCAACATACTATTTTCACTTTATTTTTCACACGATTTTTTTTCCTTTGGTTCTGTTTCTTCTTTCACAACATGACTAACACAGAAAAGTTTTGTACGATTTTACATATATAAACTATATCAAATTGTTTGCCTTCTTAGGGAGGGAGAAAATCATTTGAAACTCAAAATTTTTTAATGAATATTAAAATTTGTCTTTATGTGTAATTTGAAAAAGTAAAACACTATTAAAATTGTTTTTACATGAAAATGGAAAAAAGACAAAGTATTACAAAAAGAAGAAAAACCCAAATTGGGTCATAAAATGTCAGACGCAATTGAATTTATTATTTTTTTATAGTACTTTAGGGCCTATGAAGCACTCTGTATAGCTGTGCAAATTTAGGCAAGTCATTTTAAACTCTTAGTCTCACGGAGTTGTAATACATGTGAATATTTGTAATCATACATTATAAAATGCACTATATTTTGTTATATGTTGCTTGTATATTATGGTAGGTGGCTAAGTGATACAGTGTGAATAACAAGGTAAATTCGAGCTTCAAATGTAGAAATTTGTCTTAACTCTGCAGCTTTTAGAGAGTCAGGCAGAGCCCTCAGGACGGTACCTCGAAAGAGACAGAAGGCCAGTAGTGACAACAAATCTGAAGAGACCTGGTGAAGGCATTCAGTGATTACCTGCCCCATTTTCTGTTGCTTCTCAGGCACCTCTTGATTCTGTTACCAGTGGAGTCTTTGTCATGTGGAACCTGTAGTGTAGACATAGAATGGGACCAGGTCCTGACAGTGTGCTCCTTTACCACAGAAACTACTTGACCCTGTCATATTTTCCCCAAGTCTTCCTTCCAAAACCTGAAGTAGGGTTGGCCTCTTCCTTCTCTCTCACATTTGGAAATCAGAAGCAGCTCAAATAACTCAAGGCAAAGCCTGATGAGTCCCAAAGGGGACTGGTGAAGGTTGGAACTCTCTTGCTTCCCACCAACACCATCTCACCTTTCAATTTCAAGTAGGCGAGGTTTTTCTCTCCACCAATCAGAAGAAAGTTCCATGCCAATGGGCATTGGGACAGAGATTACATCTGAGGTGCCAACATCCTTCTATCTACAGTGGATCATCCTTGACTTTTCTTTCTCCTTCACTCTGTCCAAACAATAGCTAAATTTTGTCAATTCTGCTTCCGCATGTCTCTTGCTTGGAAGTGGAGATGAGGAAGGAACAATCATTTATTAAACATCTACTATGTGACAGGCACTGTACTAAAGGCTTTACGAATCTTCTCAGAAGAACATTATGTAGTAAGTACCCATTTTATGGGTTGGAGAAACTGAGACAGAATAAAGCTAAGTGACTTGCCCAGAGTCACAAAGCTGGTAACTGCACAGGATTTGAAATCAGGTCTTCCTGACTCCAGGTCTAGTGCTCTATCCACTGAGCTACCTGACTGCTTCCAACAGAGTCTCCTATTTAGTCTTCCCACTTTTATTTTATTTTATTTTTCCCTACAACCATGCTCCAAAAAGCTGTCAAAGTAATATTCCCAAGTTACAGTTGTCCCTTTCTTGTGCTAAAAGGTCTAGTGGCCATTATTGCTTCTAGGATTAAATTTACATTCCTCTGGCATTGAAAATTCTTCAAATTCTAGCCTGATCCTATCTTTTTCAACCTACAGACACACTACTAGCCAGACATATTTGTCTTTTTGCTGTTTCTTATACACGACAATTCATGGTTCTTCACCAGATCTTTTCATAGATTCTCCCCCATACCTAGGAAACCTTCCCTCATTTCCTCTGCCTCTTGTAATAACTTTTTGCTATTCAGTCATTTTTTAGTCATGGACAGCCTTCATGGCCCCACGGGGGATTTTCATGGCAATACCTATGTTCCACCAAAGTTCAACACAAGTGTAACCTCCTATAGGGTGCCTTTCCCAACCCCAGCTACTAGGTCCCCACCCTCCAAAATCATCTCATATTTACTCTGTACATGTGTTGTGTTTACTTAAATGTGTACATGTTATTGCCTCCAATGGAATATAAATGCACTGAAGGTTGAGGCTGCTTTGTTTTTAATTTCATATTCTTATTACCTAGTACTTTGCCCAACCCATAGTAGGTGTTTTATCAATGTTTGTGAATGGATAGATAGGTGGATGGATTAATTAACAAGAAATCTGGGCAGACACTGTAATTTGATAAATTCTTGAGACCAGCCTAAGATCTTTAAGCTTTGATTTTTTCACATCTCTTTAGGCTAATCTATGTGCGAAACACTCAGGAAAACAAGCATGGCAGGTCTACTTGAGGCCTTTTGAGGAAGCTCTTTGGAAGGCCCCACTTTGTTGTTTTCCTAGGTAGGATGTTTAACTCCTGATCCATGTTACCAGAATTCCTTTCTTACCACACCCAAGGTCATTTTAATGAAAATTCCAAAGCTGAAGCCAAGTGGATAGAGTTGCTCTTAATCCTTCAGCACAGAGTCATTCGATCCTTGGGCCCACTGGGGTGATTATGATGTGTCTGCAGAGCACAGCAAAGCAGACGGAAATAGAGAAATAGCCCCCACCACAGGAGGCTGGTTCCCTTTCCCCAGCCTTTCCTGCGAGAGATTTCTTGCTGTTTTTCAAAGCCTAATCAATGTATGTGGCTCTCATCCTGCTCCCCACACCCCACCCCTGTGCCAATCAATAAAAGGATAATGTGGTATTTTTAACTTGCCCTTTTCATTTCAGAACTATTGCATAATTTAACTCTGATGATAATTATCATTTTAAAGAGGAAGTTTAATCAGAATGAGACTGGCTCCCCTCACTCCAATTTTTGCATTCTCAAAATAGATTAAGGCATTTGATCATGCCATATTCTGGCTTCCCATCTGTGGCTTAGCATTTCATTAAAATGATGACGAAGAAAAAAAATAGATCATGAATGAAAATGAAATGCCCAAAAGGCTTTTATTTTGGGGCCAGACAACGTGGAGCTGGTTGGGCTCAAGAAAAATTAGTTCCCCAAATCCCAGAATGTATGAGTTGCAAAAAAAAAAAAACAAAAACTCAACCACCATCCATTCCAACCCATACATGGAAGGAATCCCCATTAGAATACATCAACAAATGGTGTGTTATCTCATTTCTCTCTGGAATCCATCTGAACCCTGAATTGCTCAAATTCTATGATATCATCTTGTTTGACATGGAGATTGAGCACTGGTCTCTGTGGTTTCAACCTCAGTGACCAGACTGAGAGGCCATGCTTAACTTTCCATTGTAAAGAGCTCTGGAACTAGTAGAAATTCACCGGTTGCTTTCCTTGAAGAATCAGCCTTGTCCAACAAAGTCATCGGCTTAACTCTCCTCTTGCAACAGAGTACTCCACTAAAGACTGATTCTGGAGTCAGAAGTATCTGCATTCAAATCTCACTTCCTAAAAGATCTGTGTGACCTACAATTCTATGATATTCTAATGCCTCCCCATGTCTCCTGCTTCTAATAGGAAGAAAAAGGGGGAAATTATAGGATCAAAGATCTCAAGCTAGAAGGGATCATAGATACCAACTAGTCCCAACCTTTCATTTTATAGATTACAAAAAAAAACACCTAAGGCCTGAAAAGCTGTGACTTGTCCAAGGTCACATGGATAGAGCCAGTTAAGAATATCCAAAGGTAAGATTCAACTGCAAGAGTCTCCTGACTCCAGAGTCAGTCGTTCCACTACATCACATTACCCCTCAATAAAAATGTCAGAAGGGAACAGGAAGATTTTATTCACATTCACAAATTCACATTTCACAAATGACTTTCTACTGCCAACCATAGCTTCCCAGTTAAACAATCAACTGAAGGGTGCAGAGAACACAAGAATCGATTCATTCTCAATAAGCAAAAGACAACCATAAAAGCTCTCTTCCAGCATGCACATGGTAAAATCCAAGGAGTTTTGTTTGTAAATGTATCAGCAGTTCTCTGAGCATCAATATCAATCGAGACACAAAGATAGCAAATGTATATTTTCCAAAGGTCACCCAACCAATCGTCCTATATGCAGAGTCAAAATGGAATTCCTTATTCAGAATGGATTCCTTACAGATGGTGAAGATTTCTGGATGCTTCTATTTTCATGTAACATTGGACTGATTGTGTCAAACTTTGGAATATTACAAAACCTCCTAAATGAGATCTGCAATTGTTCAGAAGTCTATACATATGGAAAAGGGAGAAGGAAAAAAGCAGGAGCAGGAGAAAGAGTAGGAGGACAAGAAAGAAAAGGAGAAGGAGGAAGAGAAGACATTTCTGCTTTAGACTAAGCATTCCTAATTCTTTCAACCAATCTGCATATGACATTTAGCCACGTTGGTTGCCCCTCTCTAGACATTCTCCAGCTTGCTTTTCTTAAACTGTGTCACTTAGAATTGGTGACACGGAACTGAATATAATACTTCAGGGTTAAGTCCGATGAAGGTAGTACGTACTATGGGACTGTGAACGTTCTGTTCCTGGAAGCTATGCCTCTCCATGTGACCCAAAATTGCATTTTCTTTGGGGACTGCAATTTCACAGTACTCACTCATACTGAACTTTCAGTCCACTAAAAACCCCAGATCCTTTCGAAGTCACTGCTGTCTAACCATGCCCCTTTTATTTTGTATTTATGAAAGTTGATGTTTGTCCTCAGGTGTTAAGGCTCTGAATTTATTTCTACTGAGTTTATCTTATTAGATTCAGGTCAATGTTCTAGGTTCCTATCAATTCTTCTTTTCATTATTTCCTTTGGGACAAGTACTCTCCATCTCTCCAAAGTTGTGAAGGTATCTCACAGAATAACAAAACCACAGAACTTTTTCCTTACTCCAACATACCTAATAAGTGGTTACCCAGCCTCTGCTTACAGGCATTTAAGGAGGAAAAACCCATCGACCATAGTGGCAGCATATTCCACATCTGGATGACTCTAAGTGTTTCCTCATGGGAAGCCTAAATTGGCTTCTTTACAGTTTCTACCAGTTGATTCTAGTTCTTTCTGAGCAGTAATGGAAAAAAATTTAATGTCTCCTCCAAAGGACAATCCTTCTAATACCTTATTTAATAATAATGTTGATCAAAATATCTAGCACTTACATTTTCCTCCAAGGTTTGCAAAATACTTAACAAATCTTATCTCACTTGATTCTCAGAACAGCCCTAGGAGATAAGCACCACTATTGCTCTCCTTTTACAGATGAGAAACAGAGGCAGAATTTACTTTTCCAGAGTCACATAGCTAAATACATGTCTGAAGCCACATTTAAACACAACACTTCCTGATTTCAAGTTCAAAACTCTATACACTGAGCCATCTAGCTGCTTCTAATAATAACTAGCATTTATATAACGCTTTAAGATTTACAGATAGTTTACAAATATTGTCATTTTATCTTCACAAAAACCCTGTGAGGTAGGGACTATTTTTATATTCATTTTATGCATGAAGAAACTGAAGCAGAAAATAGTGTGGTGTATAGAATCCTGAATCTGGAGCCAAGAAGACCTTATTTCAAATTTATCCTCAGACACTTCTTAGCTGTGTGACCTAAGGCAAGTCACTTAGTCTCTATCTGCCTCAGATTCCTTAGTTATAAAATGGGGATAATAATAATAGTACCTACTTACAGGGTAGTCGTGAAGATAAATGATTTGATATCTGTAAGGTGCTTAGCATAGTATTTGGCACACAGTAGGCATTTAATAAATGTTCCCTTCCTTTCTCATTTTAAATGAGCTTCTCATGGTCACACAGTTAGTAAATGTCTGAGGAAAGATTGACGATGGCTATCCTATCTTGTCAGAGTCTTTCTTTTTCTAGGCAAACATTCCAAGTTCCTGTAAATGCATCTTCCCTTCTCATCTAATTTGTTTTGATACAATCCTTTTATCTAGATCAATTACCATTTGGAGCTTATTGTGGTCATGCTTTCTGCCATGCTAATTCCCGGTTTTTTCAGTGAGTTTTATGAAATACTGATTCTTTACCTCGGTAGCTGATGTCCAAGAATTACAGAACCTGCTGTGACTGTGTTCAATTTCTTCTCTTTCTTGTGTACCTAATTTGTACCACTAATCAGCACTTTAAACTTTTAAAATAGTGCCAAATCAGTTTGATGATTGCTGATTTGTAGTATAGCTTGAGATTGGATGCTATTCAGCCCCTTTCCTTCCCACTTTTTTCTTTATTTCTCTTGAGATTCTTGACACTTTGTAATTGAAGAATAACTTTGTCATTACTTTGTATAGCTCTATTATGCAGGACTTCTTGTAGTCTGGGGCAGCTAGTTGGCACAGTGGGTAGAGTACTAGCCCTGTACTCAGGAAGGTTCATTTTTATGAGTCTGAACATGGCCTCGGACACTTACTAGCTGTGTGACCCTGGATAAGTAACTTAACCCAGTTTGTTTCCATTTCAATTTAAAATGAGCTGGAGAGGAAAATGGCAAACCACTCTAGCATCTTTGCCAAGAAAACCCCAAATGGCGTCATAAAGAGTAGGATACGACTGAAACGATTAATGATGTAGACCTTCCATAGTCTGTAATGGCCTGAAGTCTGGCCATTCGTTCTGGTAACATTCTCTACGTATTTGTATCTTGCTTTACTTCTGGGGAAAGCATCTGGTATAATTCTTGCATGTGCTTTGGTAAGTGGACTACACATTCTGTAGTTAATTTGAATATAATTTATTTTTCTATCTTTTCCTCCTGCGCAGGCTGGTGACTGTGGGTTTATTTCACATCACAGTAGTTTGCTGAAGTTATTAATTATTTTAATTTTTTCCTACTTGACTTTCAAGGGTTCTCTAAGCAAATAATCATACTACCACCAAAAAATGATAATTTTGTTTCATTTTTGCCTATCCTAATTTTCTCATTTCTTTTTCTAACCATTCCTGCTGGTTAAATTTTTAGAACCATGAGAAATAATAATGGTGACATTGGGAATTCTTGCTTTTCTCCAGGTCTTACTGGAAGAGTCTCTAACTTTCCTCCATTACAACTAATACTAGCTGTTTATTTTAGATACACACATTTTACTATATAAAAGAAAGGTCTACTTCTTTATTATTTAGTGTTTTAATACAAATTTATATTCAATTTTGTCAAAAACTTTTAGTCTATCTTCTGATGCAATCATGATTTTCAATGTTTGTTATTAAAATAAGTGATCTATTATTTTTACGCTTTTCCCAATGACACTGCATTCCTTTTATAAATGCAACTTGATCGTAATGAGTAACTTTTTAAATATACTGTGCTGCTCTTTTTATAACAGTATAGTAAATTATTTTCATAAACATTCTCTAAAGATATTGGTCTATATTTGCTTTTTCTAATTTGTCACTCCATAGTTTGGGCAATTGGACTACATTTGTCTCATAAAAGGAATTTGGTAGAATGTTATTTTTTGCAAACAATTTATGTAATTTTAGAATTATTCATTCTTTGAATGTCTGACAGAATTCACTTGTGACAAAGCCAAAACACTATGTTTATGATTTTTGGTTTAATTCCTTTTCTGAGATTAGATTATTAAAGTCTAAAATTGTTATTCTATTAGTATGGCCATTTTATATTTTGCAATTATTCTAAAATTTCATTTATGTTAAACATTTCTCGCCATATATTTGGGCAAAATCATTTCTAAAAATTTTCCTCATCATCTGTCATCAATTCTCCATAAATTTTTAATGTAGAGATTTGAGTTTCCTTCATTTTTAAATCAAATTAGCAAAAGCCTTCTCTATTTTGTTTCTGTTTTTTTTTAAACATCTCCAAGTCTATCTGAACAATTTTCCTTGGTGATTTCCTGAAATGTAGTATTATTTGATTATAATTTTCAGATATTCTGATAATTCTTAAGTTATCATTTTGTGCAGTACTGGCACCTATGGAAGTGCTTACTGGCTTTCCATTTGGTCTTATTGATCACTGTTCTATCTAGTGCCCTTTTAGATATTTACTGGTTGTTGTCTATTTGTTTACATGTTCATATTTTTTTGTTTTGTTTTTGTGGGGCAGTCATGCTACTCTAAGACTTCTCAACCAGAAGTAAAATCACATTTTTCAAAGGACTTTAGTTTCCCTCTTAAAATTCAAAATGGACAAAATACTAGAATCCCAGAGTCTCACCATTCCAAGGAACTTCAGAGACAGTTTAGTGAAACTTATGCTTGGAAAATGATTGCTTCTACCCAGATAACCAGAGAGTGATTGTTCACTCTTCACCATCTTCATTTAGCTTTGATTATAATTAACAAAATAATTACTGAAAGGAATTTCAGACAGAAACTAATCTCAGTAATATCCTTCCATGAATAAACAACTTTCTATAAGAAAACAAAAATGCCAGACCAAAAAAAGGAATATATTCTGCAACACATTGATAACTCGAAAAATATGGTGGCCGAAAATTACCAAAGATCCTTGATGGCAGGGACTATTTTTGCTTTATCTCTATATTTCTGGTACATAGCATGTATAACGTGGTTCACAGATACTTTTTAAAAGACTTTCAATCATTTTTCAGTCATATCTGACTCTTTTTGAGCCTATTTGGGGTTTTCTTAGCAAAGACACTGGAGTGGATTGTCATTTCCTTATTCAGCTCATTTCATAAATGGAGGAACTGAGGCACACAGGGTTAAGTAACTTACCCAGGGTCATATAATTAGTAATTGTCTAAGGCCAGATTTGAATTCAGAACAATTAGTCTTCCTAACTCCAGCCAGCACTCTACCCACTGTGCCATCTAACTGCCCCCTTTTAAATGACTACAACTCATCAATTCTATTATGACTACTGCCTGTGTAATTTGAAGAGATAAAAAGGTGAAGTTAAGATTTCTCTCTATTTCGAAGATTCTAGGTACTGAGGTTAGGGTCAAAAGAACTTAGCTTCACTATGACTACATGATTCTAGGGAAGGGTTTAAATATTAGTTCCTCATCTATAAAACGGGAATAACAACAAAGCACCATATAAATACAATATTGTTATAACTAAGTAACCACCTTTTCACTCGAACGTCTGGGAAAGAAGAATATAGCACTGTGATTTTCCTCTATAGCTTCTTCCAAAATTCCAATTCTTTTATTCTATACCCCAGAAAACACTGAGCAAGATTGTAGATTTGGGGGAGGGTCTTGGAGAGCATCTAGTTTAGGGGTGGGAAACCTGGACCTTGAGGTCACAAGTGCAGCCCTTTGACTGAAGTCAGTCACATTTGAGGCCCCAGAGGGCCACATGGACTCTTGAGGCCTCAGGTTTCCCACCCATCGTCTAGTCCAATGTCTTCATTTTAAAGATGAGGATATGGAAGCCTGAAGAAGAGAAAGGACTTCCCCAAGATCACATGGGAAATAAGTGATAAGAGTCAAGATTTGAATTGTGGTCTTCTGATCCCAAAGGCAGTGTCCTTTCCACTCCTGTTCTCTGTTAGAGGAAGTGCATCAGTTGAGGGAAACCCAGTGCAAAGCCCTAAAAACATGGTCCTGGAAGAAAGCACATCTTTACCGCACACATCTGTGAGTTAAATATCTCCTGATTCCGCTCTCTTCTTAAAGTCATTGTTTAGTCTCTCAGCCCCAGAGGAAGGACAATGAAGGCAACTGCCACATCACATACATTCCAGATGTTTTTGGAACACACAGTTCCCTCCCCACTCATCACTCTGTGACAACCACCATTCATGGCTTTCCTTCTGCTAGTCAAAGCTACATATTTCATATCTATTTAAAAAAATAAAAAAGAATGGAACAGGAAGGAGGGGAGAAGAAAATTAAACAAAGTCTTATATGGCATGTTTTTGTCAAGGGACGTAAAATATGCATTTATTGAGACAGATGTGAATTAATTTTCTTTAGAACAGTGCAACCCTCCTTCAAACCCCCAAAGTCACATAAGGCATTACCATGGGTGGTAGAGGCTGGCTTTCTGGGAGAAAACATCACAGGTAATTGATTACTAATTTGTTTTCTCCTCAGAGGTCCCTGTTATTTGTATCCTGTTTTTTTTCCTCTAAGCTCCCCTTCTACAGGGCCTCTGTTGTATTAGGGAATTCCTGGATATTGGTCTCATATTTGAACAAAGTCACATTTCCAAGGACTCTCTAGCCTCCAGAGTTAGCTCAGATTGGTATCATCACTATCCTTTTATTCATTTTTTTAATTTATCCTTTTATTAAGGAGATTGTTCTGTGAAGTGTAGATTCAGTCAAAGGGCCACACTTGAGGATCTAGAGAGTCACATGTGACCTTGAGGCCACAGGTTCCCCAACTCCTGGTAATGGATCATGCCCATGTGTTCTTAAAGAGACTCACAGTTTCTTTGACTCAAGTGACCTGGGTTAAAATCTCAACTCTATTAGAAGCTATTTGTTGCCTTACTGAAGGATGAAAAATCATAGCCCCATGACTACTGCTGACCTGGTCTCAACCTGGGAGAGAATTTTACCTCCCTGTTTTAGAAAGCAGCTTGAGATCCTTCAAAACCCTGGGATTTTCCAGGTACAATCCAGCCTGGTTAATGCTAGGTCCATTTAATTGCTAGGTGCAGAAATCTTTGTTTTTTTTAAATAATGCTGCCAATTGTACACATCTCTGGCTGTAGTCAAGCACATGAAAGACCAACCAAGAAGCTGCTAAAACTAATGGAAAACTCAGTTTATCATTAAAATATAAACTCCTTGAGTGAAAATAATGTTTTGCTTTTCTTTGTATCTCCACCATATATAACTGTACTTCTAAGACTCTGGAAGACAGAGTTAGGCTGTTGACTATACAGCTCTGCATCACTTAAATCCAATTCACACACATCATTCTCATGATGTCATTGGTCCTATTCAAGAATAAAAGACAAACATCAGCAATGCCTGGGACAGAGTAGAGGGCTCCATGAATGCCTATTGACTTGATCACTTTTTCTCCAGGATCTGTCCCAGATATATGTACTAACTATACAGCTAACCCGATGGTTCACTCATGTAGTTATACGAGTGTGATTGTCTGGCAATAAGCATTACTCATCCATTGGCTTTTCTTTGGGTTTTCTTAAACTAATCCCATCTGAGTAATCACAAACATTAAGGAGATTCGTGCATTAAGCTCTTTGTTACCTGTCAACCGATGTAGAAGATAGTACCTCCTCTGCACTAGACGTGAATCAACAAAAATTTGTCAAGCACTTACTGTGTATCAGAAAGAGCATGGCACAGTGGACAGAGAGCTGGTCTCTGGGCCAGGAAGACTTGGGTTCAAGGTGTACTTCTGACTCATACCAATGGTTTTTCTCAATCCCTACAGTTCTGCCCACAGCTTAGTCTGACTTTTTAGTCTTTCTTTTCACATCTTTGCTGATTCTTTCTGGCTTAATCTTTGAATTCCCTCTTTTTCTTAGTCTCTCTCTCTCACAGATCATATGAGTCTCTTTAAGGGATGGGCATCCTGGGAATGGTGGGATTTTCCTTTAGTATTTGCTATTGGGAAGGCTGAGGCTAGTGGATTGTTTGATTTCTGAAATTCTCTGCTATAGTAGGCTGGAGTCAACACTATGTCTGGTACCAATATGGAGAGCCCCTGGGGAGATTCATCAGGCTATGTAAGGAGAGACTAACTGTTCCTGGTCGAAAAACAGAGTTGAACAAACTGTCCATAAGGATCCACAGAGGAGCGAGACACATGAGAGTTTACAGCATTTTTAGCTGGAAGTGAAAAGAAAGAAAAAAAAAGAAAGAAGGAGAGGAGAGAGAGAGAAGGAGGGAGGGAGGGAGGGATTGAGGGAGGGTGGGAGGGAGGAAGGAAGGAAGGAAGGAAGGAAGGAAGGAAGGAAGGAAGGAAGGAAGGAAGGAAGGAAGGAAGGAAGGAAATCTGAATAGTAGCTTTTTGAATTAGAAATCCCAAGAGGCCAGTCAGTTCACAAGCATATTGCAACTCTAAGGTGGCAACCCAGATTCTTGGAGGAATGATTATGTTCTCAACAGAAATGGAAAGTTGGGCATGCCATCTCCATGACAGAAACATCACCTTTGGGTCCAAATATATCTCTGCTTTAATATCCCTTCAGAGGCACTTAATAAATATTTCCAAATTGACTGACTACTATCTCTAGTTAATTGATAGTGGCTTGCTAAATTAATCAATCCATCAGCACAGTTTTTAGGCACCTGCTAAGTGGCAAGGGCTCCTAAGGACACATAGACAGGAGCAACATTGCCCCTGCCATCAAGGAGATTAGGTTCTACCTGATCGGAACTAGGCTAGCTTTATGGTTGTCTCTGTCAAGGAACATAGGGCTGCTCAGCTAGCCAGGGAGAGCATTCGATTTCATATTTCAAGTTCTTCCTCAGACATGTACTAGCTCCATGACACTGGGCAAGTCACAACCTCTGTTTGCCTCAGTTTCTTCATCTGCAAAATGGGAATAATAATAGCACCTATTTCCCAAGGTTGTTGTGAGAATAAAATGAGATAATAGTGGTAAAGCATTTTGCAAACTTTGAAGTATTGTATGAATGCTGCCTAGAATTATCAATATCTTAGCAAAAGTATGTGACAAGCCTTGCGATTGGAGTCTGAATTTCACTCTACTATAATCAACACATATTTTAAGAACAAAATGCAAAAAACATTGTGTTTTCTATACCTTTCAGACAATGATGTCACTATAAAGATGGAGTCTGAAAAGAGAGCAAGTAAGTGCAATCCTTTTTCATATTTTCAACAAAGATGCACATGTACACCACTCTCATTGCCATGAGACTCATTGGATATGAGATTTAAAACTGGAAAGAACCTTTAAGGCCATATCGTCATATGAAAACGAGGAAATTGAAATCCAGAGAGTTTGAATAACTTTCCTAGTATTAAGTGATAGACCCATGATTCAAGTCCAGATTCCCTGATTACAAATTCAACTCTCCATTTTGATGCTTAAAATCATTAATGATGCTCCTTCAATTACCATTTTCCTATTACCATCATTCATTATTTTTCTCAACCATTCAGTAGTTTCACCTCTTTGATAAAAAAGAAAATCATGACACATTGATGAATACCCAATGGTGTAAAAAAACAATGGCATCACTTCTATACTAAGCAGTGGGATATTCAGAGGTAGTAAGGAAGTACTCAATTGACAATTACTAGATTATGTGTAGTAAGATAGCCCAATTCTTAAAACAAATGTCCAAGTCAATATCTATTTATCTACCTATCTATCTGTCCATCTATCCATCCATCCATCCACCTCTCCTTTCTATCTATCCATCTATTTATGTATCCATCTATCTATCATTGATCCATCATGTAGCTATCCATCATCTATCTATCCATCTATCTACCTGTCTGTCTGTCCATCTGCCTCTGTTTGCCTATATACTTATTCAAATATCTCAGCTCTTCTCACCCACAACTTAACTCCAGTCTTCTTCTCAACCACCTCCCCATTCTGGAGATGCTTCCACTCTAAACTCCCCCGAAATATATCCTGTATATATCTTGTTTGCATGTAGTTGTTTGCATGTTGTCTCCCCTCCATTAGAATGTGAGCCCCTTAAAAGCAGAGACTATCTTTGCCTTTCTTTGTATACTAATACTTAGCATGGGGCCTGAAATATAGAGTTATAGAAAGTGCTTAATAAATACTTATTGATTGACTGACTGTTGATGCCCAGTCCCCTATTCAGGTAGTGCCCTAGCCATGCTTCTTTTCACTCCCAAAATGTTTTCTTCTCCTCTATAGAAGAGCTCCCTCATCTTCTCCCATTAAAATGTAAGTCTCTTGAAGGCAGATACTTACTCTTATTTGTATCCACAACACTTATCACAATGCCTGGTCCATAGTAAGCCTTTAATAAATTCTAAATTTAATAAATTCTAAATGACATGAAAGGATGAAGATGAGAAAATAAAAAGTATGAATATAACAATTCCAACAGAAATGGTTTAAACAAGCCATCAATGAGAGAGGGGGGAAGAGAGTGACAGACAGAGAGAGACAAAGAGAGGGAGAGAGAGAGAGAGAGAGAGAGAGAGAGAGAGAGAGAGAGAGAGAGCAGAACTTTAACTCTCTGATCATTTGTTAGAGAAGTTTCAACAATCTCAAACAGTTGCCCCAGAAAGGGGCTCAGTCACCATGTTGACCAACATCCATTTAATCAAGAAAAAGTGGGTCAACATCAGTTCAAATTAAAACCCCACTTAGGAATCTTTGTTGCAAGGATGACTATAAACAGTCATTTCACAAAACAGCACCAAACGACTGAGTTTTAGCACAGTATCTGGCACATAGTGGACACTTAATAAATGCTTACTGATGCACTGATTGTTTGAAAATGAGCCTGTGGTGAGTTTGACCAATTAACCAGATGAGCAAAAGAAGCTTCCCCAAAATACTCAAAGAATTATAGCTAGCATTTAGATGGGGGGCAGTTAGGTGGCACAGTGGATAGAGTGGTAGGCCTGGAGTCAGGAAGACTCATCTTCCTGAGTTCAAATCTGGCCTTGGACACTTAGTAGCTGTATGACCCTGGCCAAGTCAGTTAAGCCTCTTTGCCTCAGTTTCTTCATCTGTAAAATGAGGTAGAGAAGGAAATAGCAAACCACCCCAGTATTTTTGCCAAGAAAACCTCAGAGAGTGTCCCAAATAGTTAGACATGACCGAAACAACTGGACAACAACATTTAAATAGGTTTTTAAGGTTTACAAAACATTTTATGTAAATGATCTCATTCAATCCTCACAACAAGCCTGCGATATAGAAAGACCATCCATTATCAAGATCTGGTGGCATTTTCCAAGAAACTTATTTGCATCAGGCTTCTAGTGATACCACTACTGGACCCAATCCTTCTGTACCCAGTGGACTATGTGAAGAAATGGAAATGGATGACCTTTGCAAAGATGACATTAGGAAGACCAGCTGAATTTTGCCAAGTAGATTCAGAAGACATTCAAGTGGGTGGCAACCTATTCTTAAATCCAGGAACTCAGGGATTGATCTTTAAGACATTTCTGAGAGGAAGATCACTTCTTAGAAAATCATGAAAATTACATTTTTACAAACACACACACAAAGTGGTCAAAATATCTGCAACTATTGACCCATTTTTTCTATTTTTTCACATTTACAAAATCTTAATGAGAATGATCATTCAATGTAGACTATGCCTTCAATGAAAACATGAAGCGAAAAGAGGCAACATTTCACAGAATTTCTATAACAGATCACGTATATGGAGTTGCACAACCAAATGAGAATTATAGAAGATATGAAAACTCATTAATTCCATTGCTTATTGGTTTTTAAAGCATTTAATTCCTTAGAATCATCATAGTGATAGTTGACATTCACAGAACTCTCCTCATACATGATCTCACTTGCTCCTCACAACTTTGTCAAGTACAACAGGCCTTATTCTATAGATGAGGAAACTAAGGCACTGGAGAATATTTTTTATTTGCTCATGGCCATATAACTAGTAAAGATTGGATTGGAGTCTAGCTCTATTTGGTTCTATATCACAGTGCCCCTCCATTGAGCAAGTCACTTAAGCATCCTGATCTCTAGTTTTCTGTTCTGCTAATGGAAATAATTATATTTATACTATGTTACACAAGGTTGTCCTAAGTAAAATGCTTTATACACTGTAAAGGTATTGGGAAAAAAGAAGAATTAGTATTACTACAATGGTGCCCTTGAGATATGAAAAGAGTGAAAGAAAGGCTTCCAGTGTGTTAAATGAATCCTCTACCAAACGTTCATAGAAAGACATGAGAATCCCCCAAAATGAAAATGCCTGGAGACATTAAAACCTACAGAGTAAGAGATAAGCCCACAGTCTGTCAAACCATAAAGTTGGGGAATTATTATGAAGTGTGAACAACATCTGAAGAACATTGTGCTTGGATCTGTTTGAACAGTCAAAGGAAGTGGTTCTTCAGTGTTTATGAGAACCTTGTGAATTCTAGCATGAAGGCATATTCAATTCAAAGAACAAATGATCAAAAGTTGGAAGAGATCCTGATGTTGTCTGAGTATGTCTGACTCTTTGTGTGCCCGTTTGAGGTTTTCTTGGCAAAGATGCTGGAGCAGTTTAGCCATGTCCTTCTCTAGCTCATTTTACAGATGAGGAAAATGAGGCAAACAGTACCCCTGTGACTTGATCAGGATCACACAACTAGTAAGTGTCTGAGGACAGATTTGAACTTAGGAAGATGAGTCTTCTCAATTCCAAGCCCAGTGCTCCATCCATTGTGCCACCTAGCTGTCCACTAGAAGAAATCCCAGAGATCATTTAATAAATTGTTGTTCATCTTTCATTCTTGAAGAGGACCAATGACATCAGGAGGGTAATGCATTGACTTGTAAGTGAATTGGATTTAACCCTTTCCTTTGGCAGATGAAACTACTGAAATACGAAGAAGTTAAGGGATTTACCTTAGGTAAGCCTGGTACAGTGCAAGATACTGGCTACAAAGGCAGAATGAAGTTGTACTTATTGCACCAGGAATCATTGGGGTGGAGTGGAAGGAACTGATGGTCAATTCTTCTATGTAACTAGAATTAACAGTGAAACTATTTCCTTATTAAAGTATCTAACAGTGGTATAAATATACACAATCCTGGGAAGCAAGCCAAGTACATATAACAAGGAAATAAATGGATCGGATTTTATTAGTTGCCCATAGAAAGGCATTAAGTGTGTGTCCACTTGGACAAGAAAGAGAGGCAAGCAGCATACTAGGCAGCGGTGGTTGTTGTTATTAATAATAATAAATTATGATTAAATTTTATATTAAATTTCTATGGGCAATTATTAATAATGATTTTACTATAGCAACTAGCATTTATATAGTGTTTTTAGGTTTGCAAAGCATCTCACAAATACTATCTCATTTTATCCTCATAACAACTCTGGAAAGTAATTGTGATTACTATTCCCATTTTATGGATGATAAAACTGAGGCAGAGGTTAAGGGATCTGTCCAGGGTCACAGAATTATGATATTCTTCCTTCATTACCTGAACAAAGATTCCAAATTAGCTCCAGACAATTCAGGGCATTTACCCTGAAGTAAACCCTTCCCCATTGTCTCCCCAAAATGCCCTAGATCCTCCATCCAGATTTTAAGAGACCATACTGTTAGGGAGAACTGTATTCACACAGTCCACTTCTCCTTCCCCATATCTATGTAAGAGAGAGAGCTGCTGATGGCCAATGGGAACACTCAGTGGAAAATCATGTAATGGTGGGAGATTTGAAAAGAATCACTAACACAAGGGCCCACCTTCCATTTCTGAGATTTGCGAAAGGGAGTAAGAAGAGGACAGAAACTAGCCTCCAATGACTGATATTTTCTGCTGCTTTCTCTCAGCTGCATACAGTGGTGTGCTGGCAAATATTTAACAAATGGGAATTAATATATTCATGACACTTTTATTTAATCAGCACTATTGACATTTTCCCCACCACTTTATTAGGTCTAGATAATTAAGAAAACAATAAATCAGGTCCTGATTTGTAGCATTTGTGGATTTCTGAAATATAAATGTTCACATTGAAAATTTCACAATTTAATAAATGTCTGTTCCTGTCCCTCGTGGTTCCAAATCCAATGTTCTTTTCATCATGTCATGTAAGTCAAGAATTCGATTACTTAGATAAAACATTCTCTGAAAATACAGGATGTGATAGGACTGGTATTTTCTTGAAGTAGCCTCCCTGAAGGCCCCAGATCTCGATTTTTCTTGACACAGCTCCCTCCCCCCACAGCACCTGATTGGCTGCAGTTTTCCTGATATGTTTTCCTGGTCTGGGACCATGAAAGGTCCCAGCCTGTGCATTTGGACCCCTCTTAGGCATGATGGGTGTCAGAGGCATAGGAGTCACCATACCCTAGTGTCCTATTAACTGAATATGTTTCCAAGTAGAGACAAGGAAAGGCATGTCCAGAGAAACTAAGAGTCATTATATCAAAGACTAAAGATTTCCATGTTTGAAGCCTCTACATTACAAGCAGTACATTAACTTGGGAAAACAGTGTGATATATTGGAAAGAGAGATGGATCTGGAATCATGGAACTTGGACTTAAATCCTGGACCTGCCACTGATGACCTTTGTGACCTGGGACAAATCACTTGACCACTCCAGGTCCCAATTTCTTCTTCAGCTGTAAAATGAATGTGTTGAACTAAAGACATCTAAGGTTCCTCTCAGCTTCAAGTCTATGAATCTCTTAGTTGCCAGTTATTTTTTTTCCCTTAACTTAAAATGCCCTGTAGAATGGGTGCACCATCGATCACTTCCTGGACAAGCAGCCTAATTTTAATCTCCACTGGATTAGCTTTGTCAGCAGCCTGCCAGATTTAAGAAACTAAAGGGAGATAATCCATGGAATGTAGCAGAGCGTGAAGCCATGCTTAAAAATTGTCTGGGGGCTGGGGAGGGGTTAAGGAGAAGATTGATTAGGGAGAGGAAATGAAAAAAAATCTAAAGATTGAGAAGAAATCAACTCTAACACAAAAATTTTACAAAAAGACAAAGCCAGGCTGGAGGATGTCCGTGAGCCATCTGCACAGCTAAAGGCTTCTTCAGTTAAAAAAAAAGACTGAACTGTTTCTCAATCGTTGGTTTCTATTCACAGGGTCACTGTATAGAGCACAATCCAAAATGGCACTTGGGAATTCTTGGCCAATCTTGTGGTCTGGTTTTGAGGTTGTATTTTTTCCCTTTTCTTTTTTAGTCCAGAGGATGTAAGTATTTATCAGCCCTGTAGCCCTGCCAGCATTTGTTAGAATGAGCCAAAGGGCCCTGGCACAGAATCACAGGGACTTGCGTTTCTAATAAATGCAACAGGCCTCCTCGTTGCAGAGTAATTCTGACTGAAATTCAAACACCAAACAACAAACACTCTTCTGAACTTCTCTGTTCCCCATTAGTTTGATGTGTTTATTAGACAGGGCTGCATTCTTTCAAGTTTATTAACAACAGATTAAAAAAACTGCCAACACATTCAGGGTTCTCTTTCTACCACTGAACAACTTGGTTAGCATCCACTCATGTTTTGTGGGGTCTGATGGGAAACCCAAATGAAATCTTTAAAATTTAATTTAATCGCGTGAAATTACAAATGCAGGGTGACATACGAACAGTTAAAGCTAGCATCTAGCACCTGCCCATTATTTGACATAGGAATCTGCATTTACATTTTGCTTCCTAATGTTTGGTATTTACTCATACCATTCTTATTTCAAAAAATAATCTATCTCTTAGCAGGGATATGCAATTGAACCTGAGCAAGTCACTTAATATCTCTAGATCTCAGTTTGCTCATTTGTAAAACGAAGATATTGGAGTAGATGACATCTGTCAGGCCTTAGAATTCTAAATTTCGTGTCAGGATTCATGATATGAGTTACAAGGACTCTAAAGCAATATTAAGACTTATAACCCATTAAGATGGTGGCTTTATTTAATGAGAATATCACTCTTGTTAGAATGCTTATAATGTCTCACAATTTTCTATACCAAAGCATGGGGGACAGGTTGACTTTGAAATGGCTACTCAGGAAACAGTAAAACAGCAATACTGTAGAATATTTTGTGCAGCTTAATTTAGCAACTCTTTATTAAAAATGACTACATTGTGTAGAAGGCACTGTGCTAGATTCTAGGGAATTGGAGGAGGCAGGAAAGAAGAGTGGATGACTCTCTTGAGTCAAAGAGTTGTGTCTATCAGAAGCAGGCCTTCCTGACCCCGAAGCTGGCTCACCTTGTTGGACTACTTATAGGACAATAAGAATATAAAGACAAAAAATATATAAAGCCCCTGTCCTCAAGAAGTATCCATTTTGCTGGGGTATGTAACACATATACCCATAAGTAAGATACGAAATAATATAATATGATTTCTAGAAGAAGAGTTCATTCACAGCTAAGATGATTAGGAAAGGCACTCGGAAGGGATAGCCCCTTAGTTGTTCTTTAAAGGATTCTCACTAGTAGAGGATGAGAAAGGGTCAGGGCAGGTGTCATTTGTGCAAAGGAACAAGGACTTTCAGTAAGAAACTGGGTCAACATGAAATGCTCTGCATTCCAACCTATGGATATCCCAGTGGCCACTCCCTTGGATTTAACAACGGGGAATCCAGTGATTGATCAAATACACCGAGGTGGGGGGGAATAATGATTCAATCCCTCTTTTATCTATTTCCCTGATGATGAGTTCCAGAGTTTATCCCAGGAGTATGCTTTATTCCATGGCAGAGGGCACAGGGGTCCCATAAAATTTCTAGGCAAGTCTGATGTAGTTCTGTCTTCACACCAACATCTTCCTGGACTTGGGTACTTCCATTTTCTCACAAGGTGAAGACAAAGTCATCCTTGGTATTCCACTTTTACAGTCTTTGAATGAACAGGATAAAGGAGAAACAGCCACCATGGATGCCCCTTCAAATGCTCTGAATTTCAGAGGTAGTTGTGGGGGTTGAAGAGAACCTGAACATTCCAGTCCACCCCTGACACAAACTGGCTGTGATTGGGTTGTACTGGTAAATGTTTAATCTTTCCAGGGGGGAAAATGTACATATGACACATTTTTAAGTTAAACCTGCATTAGTTACAATATCGTCTCCATCACGTTCTTGACTCTAGACAACAAGCAGAACAATAAATCATTCCCTGCTTTGTACCTTTTGCTCATTTCCAAGGTACAAATGCTCACAACAAAAATTTAACCAACAGCTCTCTCTAGCCAATCTGGGTGGGGATCAGCTCCATATATGATCTTAGGCAACTCACCAACCTCTCAGTTCTCTTAGGCAACTCTGAAATGACAAATGTCAGGGAATACTAAACTGCTTGGGAAAAGGAGTTCCCTCATGTTGGAGTTCCCTAAACCAGGGAAATCACAAATCCTATCTCTGGCCCTGTCTACCACAGGTTATATCAAGTTGAACTAGGTTTTACATTTTTCTGATCGTTTGACTTTAAATAGCACTTAGGCATTGTTAGAAGCTTTTCCATGTCTGTTTTAACCAAAAATATGCATCTCTGACAAATTTGCAATCATGGAACTGTTGTGTTTGCAAAGAATGGGATTCGAGCAACATCTTGAAGAGAAAAATTCCCTCCTCCTGAGAAAGAAAGAGAGAGGGGAAGGGAGGGAGAGAGAGAGAAAGAGAGGGAGAGAGAGAGAGAGACATCTGCTGGGAAAATTCTAACTCCACTCTGTCATTGCAATATCTGGGGTTGTCCCCAGGGCTTCCCAGACCACCAAAGTTCAGCTCAAGAACTCTGAAATTAAACATTAACTCTTTTAATCCCAGGTCATGTTCTCATCATTTTTACAGTATGTTAAAACCAAGAGTTCTTCTTATCTGAGTCTATGTCTCTGCAGATGGGCAAAAGCCATAACAGCAAGTGTCAAAACACCCAGGAATGAATTTATCAGTAATTGTTGGTGGCTAGAGGAGAGGAGGGAAGAAGGTTTTGTTTCTCTTCTTATATAAGACCCACATTGAAGCTTGATTTTATGCTAGCTATGAACAGATTTTAAAACACAAACAAAAAGATGTGTGTGTGTGTGTGTGTGTACCTCTTATCCCATCGAGAGCAAATAAATATAAGAACATGTCTCCTTAGCATGGGAAAGCAATATAGCACAATGGAGAGACTTCTGCATGGGAGAGTCACAGGACCAGGGTTCTACTCCCAGCTCTGCCATTTATTACTGATATGTCCTTGGGCCAGAGCATTAATCTTTTTAGGTCTCAATATCCTTTTCTGCTGAATGAGAGGTTTGGACAAGATGACTTCTAGAGGACCTCTAGGGGCCTATGATCCTTATTTTTAAAATACTGACCACTACTCTGTCAAAGAATTTTTTTAATTGTGAGAAAGGTACTATTGTGACTCATCTGTGCACCTGGCCCTCTTAATGATGTGAAAGAGTGAAGTATGAGTTCAAGACATCAATTGCATTTTTCTGTGGCAAGTGTGGATGGAATCATTGAGAACAAGCTGAGATGACTGAGAACTGACATCTCCATGATGTGTAATTCAGAGGTAAATTGACTGCATCAGGCTATTATAAAATGGGAAATGTATGCCAAGGCTACTGTTGGCAAGACCAAGAAATAAGAGGAAGCACAGATCTAAGATAAGATTTTGGTTTCTAGGGGATGGAGGAAGGAGGAGCCTGGTTAAAGCCAATTGGGTGGAAGTCCACAGTGGAGTCAGAGAACCTCACTTTGAGTACTGGGTCTAATATTTCCAATACGTGATCCATAAAATGATACTTTACTTCTCTGGTCTCATTTTCCCCATTTACAAAATAAAGGAAAGGATTGATCTAGATGAGTCTTTAGGTCCTTTCCTCCCTAACAGAGATGACAACAATAGAGTCCATTTACTCCAGAGATGTCAGTAGCAGAGGGCATACACAAATGAATGAATGGATGTGTATTTATTAAACACTTAGTATGTGTCTAGTTTGTCCTTCATTCTCGAAGAGTGCCATGACAGGGAGTGAAAGTGTAGACTCACTTGAGCTCTTCCACACATTCTTTCAGGTACCTCTAAAAATGGAATCTGAACAAATTTTAGAGTGGCAGAATCCACTAGGAGACAGTGTGACAGATTTCCAGTTCAGGACATCCTGGAAGGTCAATGGGAAGGATATGTTACAACAGGTTAGGGGAGTGCAGAGCACGTGGGCTGTACCAATGCAAGAGTCAGCCATGGTGGAGCAGGAGGGGCCCCAAGCAGTCTCAGTCACCAGCAGCAATGCTGATCACCAAACTTTTCAGCACAGAACAAGAGTCAGGCAGAGCTGGGTGAGAGAGAATCCTGGGGACCACAGCAGGAACAGCAGCTACTCCTGGGGCTATCAGCAGCCATTTCTGGGGCTATCAATGCACAAACTGAATGTTTGAAAGTCACCTACTTGAACTTCTTGGAGCCAAGACGGTGGAGTGAACTGTATGTGTTCTCATCCTCCCTTGTTGACCTTGAAAAACCCAGAGAATATTGCGCCTGGAAAAATCCTGGAATAGTGGAGCCAGCAGAAGGTGTGCAGCAGTCTTTTAGCTGGGGAGGCTGGGGAGATTGATCATAAGGGTCTCTCTTGCTGTGGCTGAAGGGGACCAGTGAAGAAATGGAGGTGTCCCATAAAGAGCCACCTCAATGGACCAACAGGAGACTCTGAGCCCCAGGGGGGTGGATCCTGTAAGCACCAACACCAGGACCCAAGGCATGCCTCAGCAGAACCAAAGGAATAGGGCAGACACCAGAACAGATGGGATTCACCAGTCATTGAACCTGCCCATGCTCTAATGCAGCTCTAGGGGAGGAGACCTCCAGTGGCCAGACCACCCCTTCTCCACACCTCACTCCAAGAGATTCAGCGTAACACTGGGGAAACTCAGACAGATTTCTTCTGGCCTCAGACTTGGCGCATATCAGTCAGTTCAGCACCAGGTAAGCTGCAGCATTATATAGCTTCTAGTTGAAAGAACTAGAGGCCACAGTACTCAAAGCCAGTAACCAGGTCCCTAGCTCCCAGCACAAGAAATGAAGGAGAGATCCCCCTGTGTCCCAGAAGTAGAGATCCACTTTAAAAGCCAGGAAAAAAGCATTCACCATGAGCGAGAAGGAAATAAGAAAAGTAAAAACCATAGAATTTTATTACAGGGACAAGGAGGACCAAAATAGAACAGCATTGACACTATACCCATATCTGAATGCTCAAAAGGGAATATGAATTGGCCTCAAGCCCAAAGAGCATTCTTGGAAGAGTTTAAGAAGGATTTTCAAAGTCAAATTAGAGGAGCAGGAGGAAAAAAAAATTGACCAATGATTTTAAAAATACAGTCAGCTCCTTAAAAAGTAAAATTGGCCAAATGTATAAGGAGATACAAAAGCTAACCAATGAAAACAACTTGTTAAAAATTAGAATTGGGCAAGGGTAAGCTATTAATTCTATAAGGCATCAAGATTTATCAAATGGGGGAGGAGCCAAGACGGCAAAGTAGAAAGACACACATATGCTAGCTCCAAACCCACAGCCCATAAAATATCTGTAAAGAACTCCAAACAAATTCTGGAGCAGCAGAAGCCACAGAACAACAGAGCAGATGAGATTTCTGTTCCAGAGAGACCTGAAAACCTGACGCGAAAGGTCCATCGAGCACCGTACCTGGAGCAGAACCCAGCCCTGCCTTGGCTGCACGGCACCGAGAGGAGCAGATGCCAGCAGGCTTCAGGGACAGAATCTCCAGTGGCCCCACAGGTCCCTCCACCCACAGGTGACAAGGGTCGGTGAGAGGGTCTCTTTGGCTGGTCAAGAGGAAAGCGGGGTGTCCCCATAACTCAGGCCCTCTTGGGAGGCAGCAGCGGGGGCAGCAGCAGACAAGGGCTCCCCAAGCAGGCAGGAGCCTGGATCCATTGTTGAAGTTCTCAGCATAAACCCCCAGAGGGAACTGAGCCCAGTGTGGCGACCCTGCCCCCACCTGAGCACCTGAACTTAATCTCACACTGAATAGCAGCCCTGCCCCCGCCCGAAGCCCTGAGTCTGGGAAGCAGCATTTGAATCTCAGACCCCAAGCACTGATTGGGCTAATCTGGAGGCATGGTGGGTGTGGAAAGAAAACTCAGAAGTCAAGTCATTGGCTGGGAAAATGCCTAGAAAAGGGGAAAAAATAAGACCATAGAAGATCACTTTCTTGGTGAACAGATAATTCCTCCCTTCCTTTCTGATGAGGAAGAACAAGGCTTACCATCAGGAAAAGACACAGAAGTCAAGGCTTCAGTATCCCACACATCCAAAATAGATATACCATGGGCTCAGGCCATGGAAGAGCTCAAAAAGGATTTTGAAAATCAAGTAAGAGAGGTGGAGGAAAAACTGGGAAGAGAAATGAGAGAGATGAAAGAAAAGCAGGTCAACACCTTGCTAAAGGAGACCCAAAAAAATGCTGAAGAAAATAACAACTTGAAAAATAGGCTAACTCAATTGGCAAAAGAGGTTCAAAAAGCCAATGAGGAGAAGAATGCTTTCAAAAGCAGAATTAACCAAATGGAAAAGGAGGTTCAAAAGCTCACTGAAGAAAATAGTTCTTTCAAAATTAGAATGGAACAGATGAAGACTAATGACTTTATGAGAAACCAAGAAATCACAAAACAAAAACAAAAGAATGAAAAAATGGAAGATAATGTGAAATATCTCATTGGAAAAACAACTGACCTGGAAAATAGATTCGGGAGAGACAATTTAAAAATTATGGGACTACCTGAAAGCCATGATCAAAAAAAGAGCCTAGACATCAACTTTCATGAAATTATCAAGGAAAATTGCCCTGATATTCTAGAACCAGAGGACAAAATAAGTATTCAAGGAATCCACAGATCACCGCCTGAAAGAGAGCCAAAAAGAGAAACTCCTAGGAACACTGTGGCCAAATTCCAGAGTTCTCTGGTCAAGGAGAAAATATTGTAAGCAGCTAGAAATAAACAATTCAAGTATTGTGGAAATACAATCAGGATAACACAAGATCTAGCAGCTTCTACATTAAGGGATCAAACGGCATGGAATATGATATTCCAGAAGGCAAAGGAACTAGGACTAAAACCAAGAATCACCTACCCAACAAAACTGAGTATAATACTTCAGGGGAAAAAATGGTCTTTCAATGAAATCAAGGACTTTCAAGCATTCTTGATGAAAAGACCAGAGCTGAAAAGAAAATTTGACTTTCAAACACAAGAATGAAGAGAAGCATGAAAAGGTAAACAGCAAAGAGAAGTCATAGGGGACTTACTAAAGTTGATCTGTTTACATTCCTACATGGAAAGACAATATTTGTAACTCTTGAAACTTTTCAGTATCTAGGTAGTTGGTGCGATTACACACACACACACACACACACACACACACACACATGCACGCATGCACACGCACACACGCAGAGACAAAGAGCACAGAGTGAATTGAATAGGATGGGATCATATCTTTAAATAATGAAATTAAGCGATGAGAGAGAAATATATTGGGAGGAGAAAGGGAGAAATGGAATGGGGCAAATTATCTCTCATAAAAGAGGCAAGAAAAAGACTTTTTAGTGGAGGAAAAAAGAGGGGAAGTGAGAGAAAAACATGAAGCTTACTCTCATCACATTCCACTAAAGGAAGGAATAAAATGCACACTCATTTTGGTATGAAAACCTATCTTACAATACAGAAAAGTGGGGGAGAAGGGGACAAGCAGGGTCGGGGGGAGGATGGAAGGGAGTGCAATGGAAGGAGGGAGCAATTTGAAGTCAACACTCTTGGGGAGGGACAGGATCAAAAGAGAGAATAGAAGCAATAGGGGGCAGGATAGGATGGAGGGAAATATAATTATGTCAGGAAATGAGTCTAGATTCATTTGTTCTTTCTATGCTTTGGGAACATTTTAAAGCATAAATCAATAATTTTATTTTGTTCAGCTTGGATCCACAGCTGGGAAGAAAAGTTCTAACAATTAGAATGAGTCTTATTTTCTTTCTTATGGTGAATATATATCACAATTTGAAATCCTCTGCTTCTCCTTTGTTGTTTTTTATCTATAAAGCATAGATCAGTATAGGCAGAAGAGGGAAATAGGAATCAAAATTATTCACAACATCTTGATGGACTAATCCTCCAACCATCTGGTTGCTTAATATTAGAAAGTCCCAAACTCTTATAAGAGGAGAAATAAAATATAAAAAACTAGACAAAAATACAGCAAAGTAGATAGTCTTATTCACTGTTGTAACAACTGTTTGATGTACTTGGACAAAAGATCTGGCAGTTTTGTCTAAAAAGATATCTTTCCTAATTGTCAACGTACTTGGTCACATCTTCTTGTCTCCTGCCTAAGTATAGGAAATGTTTTCTTATTCTAATAACAAATCCTGCTAAATATATTCCCCTTTTTCGCCCTTGACTGATCCTTGTCTTTCTCTACCCTTGCCTGTTACATGAAATGCTTTAGTTGTCCCTCTTAAGTTGCTACAGCCTGCTGTTGATTGGCTGAAAATTCTAAGTAGTCCTGAAAGGTTATGGACACCCAGTCTGTCACACAAGTTGCTATCAGCAAGGTAGTATTCCTTAGTCTTCTAACAAATATCTTTGATATCACTTTGACTTCCTATTTTTTTCCCAAACTCATTGAACCCTCAGTGACAGGTAGGCCACTCCCAAGGTTCCCACTTTTAAAGAAAATTCCAATGGGGAAAAAATAGGTTAGTGAACAACCTAGATAAATAACAATTAGAAACAATGAATTCAATAAC
The DNA here is from genome assembly GCF_028372415.1 of Notamacropus eugenii. Taxonomy (NCBI): domain Eukaryota; kingdom Metazoa; phylum Chordata; class Mammalia; order Diprotodontia; family Macropodidae; genus Notamacropus; species Notamacropus eugenii. The sequence goes on from NC_092878.1 coordinate 161,151,350, forward strand.
CCAGAAATAGATAAACCCAGTGACATAAACTGCTTGGAGAAAAACTCTCTTTGACAAAAACTACTAGGAAAACTGGAAGACAGGCAGAAACTGATGTTAGACTGTCATAAATCTTATCCTATAATGAGCTCAAAATGGATAATTGATAGAAATATAAAAGGTTACATCATTTTTAATAGAAGAAAACAAGATAGGTATCTTTCACAGCTATGACTAGAGAGGAGGGAGTTCCTTTTTTCTCAAATGAAAATATCAAATGTATTTTCATAAGTGAAATACTTGAAAGAATGAGGAAATAACTCATAAAACCTTCCCCTCTTAATTACATACCAATGTCTATGTTATGTGGTATTTTTTTTAACTTGCAGCTGGCCTTTTGACTCCCTGTCCCACCTTGGACATTTGTTCTATGAAGTTTACAAAGTGGAAATGCTAGTTGTCTTTAAGGCTAAGATTGGGGGAGCTCAGCATTCCCTTATTGATACTATGACATGAGAAATTGTTTTTATTTGTCCTTCATTCTCAAAGAGGACCAATGACATCAGAAAAGTTGTGTCTTGACTTACAAATACAGAAAAGCAGAAGACATTTAATTTGAATGAGATATATAGATAGATAGATAGATAGATAGATAGATAGATAGATAGATAGATAGATAGATAGATAGATATATTCTCCAAGGAAGGAAGTTTTAAGTATTAATAAATAAAACTGTCTTCTTTAAATCACCTATTCCCCCTCCATATCCCACTTCCTCTCCCTTTCCATATCTTTCTTTGATAGAATTAACTTGCATAGAGTTTCCTATTAAAGCATAACTGTCTTTCAGTCTTAAAATGTTTTATCAATAATCTATTTTTTTGTATCACTACAGGAAGCAGAGAAGAAAAAAGGAGTTTTATACCCACACAATGTCTAAGAGCTCAGAAAAGATAATATAATTTCAAGTACATGTAATTGACAACACTTTGTAACAATAAAATCAGTATAGCTAGGTACCTAGAATAAGAAGAGAAACTCAATTGGTGGGGAAGGATTTTTACGTTAAAGTTATCTAAGGACCAGATATTCAAAATATACAGGATTGTAACACAAATATATAATACTAAGAGGAATAACTTAATAGATAATGGTCAGAGTGTGAACAAACTATCCTAAAAAGAAAAGCAAACTATTAACAACCAATTATAAGATTAGTTGCTCCAAATTCCTAATAGTAAGACAAATGAAAATCAAAAGAACTTGGTGGTTTTGCTTCATACTCAGTAAATTGTCAACAATGTCAAAAGGTGGAAATTTTCAAAGTTTGAATGGACACTAGAGGACAGGGTCACTAACCGGAGAACTTGTAAATTGAACCAATCATTTTGGAAAGCAATTTGAAATTAAACCTAATCAACATACCAAAATACCCATACTTCTTTGAAACTGAGATTTCTTTGGTAGGTTCCCAAAAGAGGCTAAAGATACAAAGGAATGTCATGTATACCAAACTATTTGTAACAGGATTTTTGTAGCAAAAAAAAAGATGCAAACATTAGATATCAGAAGATTGGTGAGTAGCTAAAGAAAATGCGACACTTAATGTATCGCAATATTATCCTGCCACAAATGATGAAAAAGAAAAATCCAAAGCATCATGGGAAAGTACGCGTAATGATGTGACCAGAAATAAAAAATAATAAACACAATGACTACAGCATTGTAATTATAAAAAACAATAGAGACCCTGGGCAAGTCACTTAACCCTGATTGCCAAGAAAAAGGGGGTAGTGAAGGAGAATGAGAAAAGGAGAAGGAGGAGAAAAGGAGGAGGAGGAGGACAAGGAGGAGGAAAAAGAAGAAGAGGAAGAAAAAGAAAGAGGAGGAGAAGGAGGAGGAGGAGGAGAAGAATGAGGAGGAGGAGCAGAAGAAGAATAAGAAGATGAAGAAGAAGAAGAAAGAAAGAAAGAAAGAAAGAAAGAAAGAAAGAAAGAAAGAAAGAAAGAAAGAAAGAAAGAAAAGAAAGAAAGAAAGAAAGAAAAAAAGAAAGAAAGAAAGAAAGAAAGAAAGAAAGAAAGAAAGAAAGAAAGAAAGAAAGAAAGAAAGAAGGAAAGAAGGAAAGAAGGAAGGAAGGAAGGAAGGAAGGAAGGAAGGAAGGAAGGAAGGAAGGAAGGAAGGAAGGAAGGAAGGAAGGAAGGAAGGAAGGAAAGAAGGAAAGAAAGAAAGAAAGAAAGAAAGAAAGAAAGAAAGAAAGAAAGAAAGGAAAGAAGGAAGGAAGGAAGAAAGAAAATGCAATACAACTTAATGCTGCTTACACTATAATGACCAAGCCTGACTCCAGACAAGAGTTAAGATGTAGTTTTCTAGCATGTTTACAGAGGTGGGGGAATATGGGTCTTAAAAATTACATTATTAGTTGATTTATTGATTGTTTTTCTGAATGACCTTTCATTTTCTTTTTAAATATATTTTTTATAAAAGATAGCTCTAATTGGACATTGGGGGAAATTCCCTAACAATTGTGGAATGACTGAACAAGTTGTGGTATATGGTTTTGCTATGAGAAATAACAAGCAAGATGATTTCAGAAAAATCTGGAAAGATTTACATGAATTGATGTAGAGTAAAATGAGCAGAACTAGGAGAACATTGCACGCAGCAGCAATGATATTATATGATGATCAGCTGTGAATGACTTAGCTATTCTCAGCAGTGCAATAATCCAAGACAATTCCAAAGACTCATGACGAAATATGCTCTCCACTTCCAGATAAAGAACTGATGGAAGTGAATTCAAATCCATAGCATCGTATTTTTCACTTTGTTTATGTTTTTCATGGTGTTTGGTTTTTTGTTTGTGTCTTCTTCCACAATATTACTGATATGGAATTATGTTTTACAATATTGTATACGTACAACCTATATCAAATTGCTTGCCATCTCAGGGAAAGAGGGAGGAAGAAAATTTGAAACTCATTTTAGAAAAATAATGTTAAAATTATTTTACATGTAATTGGGAAAAAATAAAATATTATTAAAATAAAAGACAGTTCTCTGGGAGAGAAGAGGAATATATTTGCAAATGAAGGTCATGTAACAACAAACCACTGAGATATATTTCCATTGAAGCAAAGAAAAAATGAGCAAAAAGAAATCCACTTATCTTATGGTGTTTACCTACTAGCTTTCCTTGCTATTGATATCCACATAGCCCCTTCTAATTCCCAGATATCATTCTCCCTATCTCCACTGAGAGAAGAGAAATCAAGGCTTAATTAATTTAACATAAAGAAGCAAAGACAAAGACACACTAGGCAGAAATTCAGAAGATGAAATCCAATCATCTTATGTTTAAACACCAAATTTCACTGTACAGTTGATTTCCAGATGATTCCCTCTTCTTCCAAGCAAACTAGAATAATTCTTTTGGATGCTGGTGCAACATTATTGTATAGAAGGTAACCAAGATCCAGAAAAATGAAGCAACATGCACAAAGTCACACAAGTGGCAAGAAATCGTCCCAGAATTCAAGGCAAAATTCTTTGACTCCAAAGGCATCTCTTAATTCCCCTGCTGTAGGCTGCCATCTCCTATGAAGGAATAGCATCTCTAAAGAACAGCTGGAAGATTTGATTTATTAATGCAAAACTTTCCCAGCCAAAAGCATTCACACAAGTAAAATATATTTCTTTGCTAGATACAACTAGCTCCTCAACAATTAAGCCCACAAACAATCCTCAAGTCAAAGAAGTTCATGTCCTAACAATGATTTCTTGGGAAAGATTTTAGTGTCTTTCCAAAGAAGAATTACACAACAGATCAAACACTACCCCCTAATGACACACTTCTGTATCCCACTCCCCTCAAAAACAACAGGAAATAAATGGATTTCTTTAAAGGATATGAAAAAAATTAGAGATTGAGTTGCTATTCACATCACAGATGTGAATGCTAGCTTTAAAAAATATATTTTAAAATCTCTCTCTCTCTCTCTCTCTCTCTCTCTCTCTCTCTCTCTCTCTCTCTCTCTCTCTCTCTCTCTCTCTCTCTCTCTCCACATACACACATTTTACCCTCTCCTTAGTATTTACCAGCAAATGCATACCTCCACTTTTCCCATCATTTTAGACACATACCACTGTAGCTATGCATCCAGTCAAAGAAAATCAACTTCAAACATCAGTTCCAAAGGCCAATGCAAAAGGTTAACATTTAGAAAAATTTCTAAATACCGTTTTTCATTCCTTTACAAATTGTCAGACTCACTGAAAGGCCCTGAAAGGCCGTTTTTTTATTTGTAGAGATGGGGGTGTGGAATACATGTTTTTCATATAATTTTGGTATAAAAGGCAGCAAATTATGTTTTAATACGGCAGCTACTAAGGACATTGGCAGTGGAGGTATGGGGGTTGTAGACCTACCTTTTCCCAGAATTAGTGATATAAATGTGGGCAAGTCAAAGCCTCTGGGTCTGAGTTTATTCCCTATAAAATGAGAGGATTATTCTAGAATCATTCAATTTCAACAAGTCACTCCTATCTGCCAGGCACCAGTCCCTCAAAGAACTTCCATTTTATTTGGGGGAAATGCATACAAAAGAAAGTAGTTACAAGATATATACAAAGTATATAGAAACTAATCTGGGGAGACTGAATAGAAGGTACTAACAACCTGGAGGAACAACCTAGGCTTCCTATAGTATATGGCTCTTGAGCTGAACTATAAAAGAAATTAAGGATTCAATCAATCAACTAACCTTAATTAAGGACATATATTTCCCAGTCATTGTGCCAAGAATTGGCAATAAAAGGCAAAATATAGTTCCTGCCCTCAAGGATCATATATTTTAATGGAATCAAGATAAAGAATCCATTCCAAATCACCTTTGCAAAAGCATGGAGTTGGGAAATGGACTGTCAAGCATGAAGAACAAGAAATAATCTATCCTGGCTAGAATGTAGTATATTGAGCATTGAGAATAAGCTGGAAAGAGCCTGATTGTGAAAGTCTTTGCATTTTATATTCGAAGCAAGAGAAACAAAGCTTTTTGAAAGAGAGAGTAACAGTCATATCTGGGCATCACTTAGATTGTGGAGTGGAGGATGGATTGGAGAAAAGAGAAGCTAGAAATACGAAGACCAATTAGGAAGCCATTGTAATAATCTAGTCAAGAAGGGATAGGAGCCTAAATTAGATCATGTGAATTGAGAATAGGCAATGTCAGAAAAAGATGTTATCGAGTAAGAAGTGAGAAAACTTGGCATCTGACTGAATATGAGTAAGAGTGAAGAGTGAGGCATGACTTCAAACATGGTGCACTCAACTAACTGGTGATGCCCTGAAAAGAGATAAAGAAGTTACAAAGTAATGATGCTTTCGGGGAGTGTGGAAGAAGATAACAAGTTCAGTTATAGATATGCTGATTTTCGGATGCCTAGAGATTACATTTGGAGATTCCAATAGAAAATCAGTGACATAAACCTGGATTTCAGGAAAGACTAAGGCAAGATATAGAAGGTGTCCCAAAAGCCTTAGTGGAGTTTTATACTTTTAGAATCTTCCAGGTGTCCCAATAGTGTTAGTCCAGTTTCAAGCTCTAATAGTTCTGATATTAGTCATTACTTCTTATACCTTAAAACTGCACTAATACTTTTGAGATACACTGTATAAGTATGCCAACTATTTGCATAGAAATTACAGTTACACTCATAGCATGGGTTAGAATTGAGTATTTCTTTTTTTAAAAAAAAGTGCTCCCAGTTCTAATAATATGTGGCTTTGATATTATATAAACATAACATACAGAGATGCTATGTTGAGGTAATAATTCAAAGACTATTCAGAGATTAATTTTCCCTGAAAACAATACATTTACAGGATTGGTCCTTGCCTCCCTTGATACAGATTCCTGGTCATGCAGAGAATGAAAAGTACCAGCCACATGGTTCCATGACCCCTCTGACTTGGTGAATGTATGGACACAACACAAATCATTACAACCTGCCCTGATGACTACACAAATTTCCATAAGGAGATAAGGACAGCTATTTATAGAAATGCCAAGTGCCACTGAATTCTTCTTTGTTATTATGGTGTTAAGTAAACCTCCTTTTGTTAACTGTTTAGTGACTTAGGAATGCCTCATTTTATCCCCAGATCAAACCTCAACGAATAGAGAGCCAGCATCAGTCCCTCCCCTAAACTCCTAATCTTCACACATGATATGTATCAATAAGCATTTATTTAGTATCTATACGGTAGGTGCTAGGGATAAAAACACAAAGAATGGTATAACCCCTACTCAAAATGCACTTATATTCTAATGGGAAATATAATATGTATGTAAAAACATACAAAACATAAATACAACATCAATACGTGTCCATCTATACCAAGTGGTTAAATACAAGCAATTGGGAGATCAGAAAGCATTGTTAGGATTTTGGAATCTAAAGACAACTTCCTGATTTTCTTTTAGACCAAAGAGCCCAGAACCATAACTAGGGCACAATGACCAAAGCTTTGCTCTAACAGGAGAGGGGACCAACAGCCCCCTCCAGGACTGCCCTTCTTCCCTCACCAAGGGTCATAACTTTGGCTCTCTACTCAACCCTCTAGCAGTGACCACTCTTTTAACAAGATAGACATTTTGTAGGATTCTAAGCGTGCTTTCCTCCCACTGGTGGTCACTCCATTGGTAACTTCCCTAACCCCTGACTATCTCTGTCTTGCTCCAACTTTCTCTTGGGAAAAAATGACTAAGTATAGTTCTCAATCAGAAATCCCATTTTTATGTTGTAAAAAGATACTTCTCAGTCCCACGGAGGACACCGTTATCCTACTTCTATTTCAGATATCCCAAAACAATTTCCAAAACTCATCCCCAACTTCTGCCAAACGATCGATCAGAACATTACCCATTCATGCCTTATGACTTGCTTTGGGAAGACGGACAGTCTTCCTCTGATTTTGTGCTTCACACAAATCAGTTCATGTGTTTCACATTTGAAAGTGTTGAACTCAATCATTCATCTAGTCTCTCTGAAGTTCTACTATGTTCTAGGGCCAATGCCAATAATGACCAAAAAACAGGTTGATTTCAAGCTACATTGCCCTGGAAAATGACATTTTTGATTTTCATTGGCACCTTCAAGAGAACATATTCTTTCACAGTTTCTGAACATTTCACACTGAAATACTGAGAAGTATTCTTTTGTAATTATTGCAAGAAAACATTGTTTAAGGTTTCAGACTCCTTCCTTTATCCTTTTTGTCTTTCTTTTCTGCTTAACATTTCAAGCATATAGTGGAAACTGTTGATTGTCGCCTGTTCGGTCCTTTCCTCACTACCGCTAGTAGGTTTTATCAGTACTGCAGAGACGACCCATAATCAAAACCATCCACACAACTGCCATCTGTCTCTTCTGCTCCCGCATGAAAATTGGCAGAAAATTCTCATTTAGAGCTGCAGCAAAAACCCACAGAAATCAGGCATAAATCCTTCATGCTGGATTTACCCAAAACAGGATATTTTCCTGCTTCTGAGAACTCAATTCCATTCCACTTCCAAAAGTGGAGAAAGCAGGTGTTGTGTAGAAACTCCAAATAAAATTCAATCCAACAAACAGGTCCAAAGCACCTACTATGGGCAAAGCACTGAACTAGATACTAGGGATATAAAGACAGAAACAAGACATTCCCTATATTCAGGAAGCTTACATTCCACTGGAGCATGAATCCTCAATTGTGACAAAACACAATGACACCAAGATAGTTTTGAACAAGTAGTAATTCCTTCTCCCTCCCAAATGCTCTTTGAAGCTGTCATGGGAGAGCTTATTCATGTGGAATCCTAATTTTTCCCCTCAAGGAGGAAAGGCTGAAACTTGTCTAGTAGCAGAAATTACTCTTTCCTCTATGGTTTGTTTCATTTGTAATGACTGGACTAATCAATGAAATATTGCTAGAGTGTTCTAATCTCTCTATGGTACTCTCCATTTGCAAGGGATTTTAAGCAAGTCAAACTTTCAGTTCAAAAGATGGGCATGAGACTAGTGATTACTTATTCCTATGGGTCTTTCTTTGCTTTAGTTAGCTTCTGAACAGTTCTGGTATTGACTTCAGCTATCCCCAGAGAGAACTAGAAGCAATTTATAGGTTCATTTTCTTCTCATATTAGATGAAAATGGCAGGGGAGGTCAATTAATTCTATGAGAGATCTGAGTTGGAGAAAGGTGAATGTTAAAGTCTGTTGTCTAAGAGGAGTTCTCATGATGTCCATGATATTAGGTCAGTTCATTTCAAATTCTAACACTGTATACGGAGTGATATTCTTTAAGTTTTTTAGGTAATAGTTTTCTTTTTTAAGTTTCTTGACAGTAGAGACTGTTTCATTTTATTTTTAAAAATTGTTTCTTTCTTTCCACTTGAATCCCTATCACCTAACACACCACCTACCCCATACTGTTGTTCAGTCATTTCACTTGTGTTCAACATTTAATTTCCCCATTTGTTTTCTTGACAAAGATTCTGGAGTGGTTTTCCCTTTCCTTCTCCAACCTAGCACATAATAGTGTTTAATATACTATTAATTGATTGCTTGATGACCAAGATGTTGTCACTGGGGCACTTCAAAGAGGTAAGCAAGGTTCAGATGTATTTCAGCATGATGGCCACAGGAAAGAAAGACCAATAGTAAAATAATTCAAAAAACTGAAGAAACTGGAGCCCAGAGTGAAAATAATGCCTAAAATAATGCAGCTATTTAGTGGCAGCGTGGCAGTGGATTAGAAGGTTTTGGCTGCCTTTTCCCTTTCCAAAGTTAGTTCTGCTACACTTGAATAGAGTTGGCAAGATGAACAAGGAGTAGAAAGGTCCATTATACAATTATATATGAAGATCTCATTTTGAGAAAGGGGCCAGAATCACAGAGGTGAGGTAAGAGTGAAAACCTAGAGAATAGGAAAATGCTCTATGGGAGAAAAAGGCAAGAAAGAGGAGAGAGAAGTCTTCTGGTTAAGATGGCAATTTGAAAGATGGTAAAGAAGCACAGCTCTCCCAGAGAAACCTCAGTAAATACTGCCAAGGTCCCCATAACGATCTATGATAAAGAAATCTAAAGAAGAAACACAGATAAGATGAATGCATCCAGATCAGAACAGCATCAAAAAAATAATCAGAAGGCAGTAGAGACAGGTAGAGTCACAGCAAGGAAGTAAACAAAGAAGCCAGAAGAGACAGAAAAAAGGCAACAATAAGGGAGCAACAGAGAGATCACATAAATGCAGAAACCTTCAGAGACCAGGAGATAGATCAGGAAAAGGAAGCTAAGACAAACTTGGCTAAATATTCCAGAAGTCATGGCAGGGAAGGGGACACGGTGGTAATAAAGCAAGTTCGAGTTCCCACAAATGGACCTAAAGCTATTCTATTCTCTGGAAGAATGGACTGTAGGAAGTCAATGAAGGTGTAGTCATTGAAAAGCTGAAGCTAGATCCAGACTTTAATTTGTCTGACAAGGAATAGAACCAGTCTCCATAGGTCACTGCACTGGGAACCATGGAGGAAGAAAGGGACAACTTGGGCACTTAAGTGCCAGCACCAGAGAGATCATGTAGGAGTCTAAGACTTGAGGGCCACAGGAGAGAATACAAACAATGTCTCATTAGGATCCTGGGAGGAGAAAAAGGCAGAGGCTAGCCAAAGTTAGAACCTGCCATGAATCACCAAGAGATTGAAACAAATTAGGAATTAAGTTAGATTGGTGGAGTCTGAATGCAGATTGAAGCAGGTTTTGGTTTGGTTTTTTTTTTTTAACTTTCTTAATTTTTCTTTTTTTCTGTCTGGGTTTTCTTTCACAGCATAACTAATACGGAAATTTGTTTTGCATAACGGCACATGTGTGCTCTATATCAGATTGTTTACCTTATCAATGAGGGGGGAAGGAGAGAGTTTGGAACTCAATTTTTTTTTTAATTTTAAAAAATTTTACACATAATTGGAAAAAATAAAATATTTTTTAATTAAGTTAGAGATTGTAACCTGATATGAGCCGCCTCATTTAGATTTGCAACGGTAGAAAGAGAGGGTAGCAAAAAACATGTTCTGTCCAAGAGTTTCAAAGAGAAATGGCATGAGCACAAAATTTCAATCTAAAAATATGAGTAAACAGAAGAAAATACTGCACACATTAAAGAAACACTTTAAGGAAAAACCAAGTAGTAAACGCTAAAGAAAATAATAACACACCACTATAATCAGAGTCAGAAAGACTACAAAAGGGCTAGAAGAAATGAAGTAAGTGAAAATGAGTAAAATTTAATTAGAGTTTTGGAGGAAAAATGCAAAGGGTAACAAACTGGAAGTGAAAAATCTTATCCAAATAGTGAGGGAAAAAGACCTTATTTACAGGCAAAAATAGAAAGAACATTGATTATATTCAATACCTCCTTTGACCTAGACAAATCCAATAGAAATACAAGTTAAAATAAACATTAAAGACTTGAATAAAATTTTAGAAGTAAATATGGTGAATCTCTAGTCATTACCAAATTGAAATAGACATTGAAATATTTCTCCCATGTAAATGGTATTTTTGCAAAAAAAAAAAAGTGCATAATATGCTTGAGCACAAAAGCTTCAAAAAATTCCAGAAAAGCACAAATATTAAATGTACCCCTTTTTGAACACAATATAATAAAATTACAATCAATAAAATCAATCAAGAAAAGGATGCAAATTTAGAAACTAAATAATTCAAACTCAAAGAATTTGCAGGCCATGGAAGGAATCATATAAACAGCAGATAATGACATTAAGAAAAGTACAATAATGAAAACATATACCATCACCTGTGGAATTTGGCCAAAATAGTCTTAAGGGAAATTCATATCTCTAAGCACTTTCACAAAAGAGACCCCAAAAAAAAGAATTAATAAACTAGGGTTTAAATACAGACTGGCAACAGATCCCACAATCAAACCAAATACGCAAAAAATAGAGGCTGTGAAAATCAAGAGGAAATAAGGAACATTAAAAAAGAAGAAGTATTATAAAATAAGCATTATATACTATATATATTACTTATGTAAACTAAAATCTACATATCTTTTCAGACACACTGCCTTCTGATTACCCTTCTCTATCTTATGCTTCTCATGATTTTTTTTCCAACCGAAGGGTAAAATTTTCTTTTTTTTTTTCATTAAATTTCATGTTGTTCAGCTTGGTATAGTTGTCTACTGTGCTGAAACTTCCTGAACTCTGACTCTGTAATCCAAGATTTTGGCCATCTGTCCAAGTTTCATGTTTTCCACAAACTGGCCAAGCAGGACATCTATGTCTTCATACAAAGCATTGAAAATAATGTTAAATGGTAAACGACCATGAATAAAATTCCCTTGGTGCGAATTAAGGTCCAGTATGTGGACCTGCAGAGAAAGCATGGAGCATACAGCACAGTAAAGCAAGCCATACTGTCACTACTCACAATGTGAAGAGCAGTCAGTAGAATGATACCAAAAAGTCAACTCCACTGAAGCCCTAGGTAGAATTCAGTGCCCCAAAGGGACAAAAGTACTCTAACCAATTAAATATGGTGGATTCTCATAAAGTCCTAATCAGTATTGAGAAGCACCAAGAACTAGTAAAATGGAATAATGAGCCTGGATAGGGGAACTGGTGATGATTTTTATTTGGAGGAGGAAAGACTTGGGAAACTGGCAGGTAGCACACATTCAAACTCTCCAGTGGTGGAAAAGGAACTCTAGACTCTTACTGCTGGTCTCACTCTGACTACATGACTCAAAGTTTGAGTTTTTCTGGAGCATCTTCATTTAACTACTTGGGGAAGCTACTCCTTGAGTCATTACAAGCACCCTGAGGACTCCACTAGAGACCACCTTCCAAGATAGCATTGGGCCATTCAACCACTTCCCGGCCAACTCACCTGTACTACTATCTAGATCACATCTTACTTACTTCCGCACAGGGATTGCATAAAGATACATTTATATGCTTTGCTTAAATCTAGGTAAGACATCTATAACATTCCCAGCATCCATCAGTCTAACAATCCTTTCAAAAAAAGGAAATAATGTTAGTCTAAGATGACATGTTTAGTATAAAGCCAAGCTGGCCCTTTGTGATTGATGGATCGTGACCCATCTTTTTCCAGATGTTCACTAGCCATCTCTTAGATGATTCATCCTGGTTTTATCAACAAAGCCAAGGTAACTAACTTATAGAATGTTATATCCATTTTCTTCCCATTTTTGAAAATTGGGAGTTCATTTTCAATTCCACAACACTTCTCCTATTTTCTAGCCTCTACCCTATATCATGGGTAGTGTCTCAGTGAACACATCCGCCAGCTCTATCAGTACCTGGGAATATCTAGATATGGGGATTTGAACTTAACCAAGTTCTCCAGGAAAATAGAGATAGTAGAGATTTTTGGAAGGCCCTTTGGGGCAGGGACTTCCCTGCTTTGTCTTGGTCCTTCCATCTTCTAACATAAGGTCTGAACAAGGGAATCAATATCTCCTACTATTACCTTCTTACATATCTCAGTTATCAAGTTGCCTTTAGCTATTTTTCTTCTTTCTTTACAATGTAAAGATCATTCTCTATGTTAGAAAATATAGAAGAAAAATAAGAAGTGAACCATTCTTCCTTCTCTCTGAAGTCTCTTGTCCTCATCACATACCTCAATGTTCTCATCTGTTCTTCTTTGAACCCTCTCTTTCTTCCAATGTAATAAGCAAATTTATTTTGTTCTTAGGAAGAAAGTTTCATCTTCACACCAACCTGTTGTATTTTGTGAGTTATTAATATCAGTAATCAACATGCATTTATTAAGTAATATATTAAACACAGGCAATATTAAAAAGGCTCCTTCTCTCAAAGAGCTCACAGTCTAATGGAATAAACAAATTTAAGGGAAAACACACGCACAAACAAGATGTAAACAGGATAAATTGGGGATATCTCAGAGGGGAAATAAGATTAAGGAGGATTGAGAAAGGCTTCTTACAGAAGACAGGGATTTACCTGAGACATGAAAGAAGTCAGAGGAATCCAGGAGGTAGAGATTGGGAGAGAAAGAGTTCTAGGCATAAAGGATAGCCAGTAAAAGTACTGAGAGTCAGAAAATGGAATGACTTGTGTGAAAAGAGGCAAAAAGGCAACTGACATTGAATTCTAATTTAATAATCTGATCTATTCTAATATATGGAAAGAAGTAAGATGCTAGCAAACTGGAAAGGCAGCAAGGCCCCAGGTTGTGAAGGGCATTAAAAGTCAAACAATTTCATGCTTGATCCTGGAGGCAAGAGGGAACCACTGGGGATGATTGAATAGAGAGGTGACATGCTTATGGAGGACCACATTCACACCTGGTTGCAAGATGGACTGGAGTGGGGAGAGATTTGAGACAGGGTGACCAACAAGCAGACTATTTTAGTTTAATATCTAATCTCTAAAGGACACTGAAATATTTGTGGTTCTATAGTTTTCTATTTCTGTGTCATCAGGTATGTGTTTTTTTATTCTAAGCTCTTGGAGAACAGAGATCAATTCTGTTCAGTCACTTAACTACAATAGCTAATATTTATGTAAGGCCTTAATATTTACAAAACACATTACAAATTTTCTCTCATCTAATTCTTACAACAACCATGGGAAATAAGTGGTATTATTATCCACATTTTGTAGATGAGGGAATTGAGGCAGGCCGAGGTCAAGTGACTTGCCCAGGGTCATAGAGCTAGTAAGTGTCTGAGCAGAATTTGGAATGAGGTCTTCCAGACTGAAGGTCAGTCACTTTATCCATTATATCACACAGCTGCCTCTTTTGAAAGGGACTTTCTAAAGGGGACACCTGGGACTTTTAGAAACCATTTAATAGCAATTAAAACTAGACCTTTCTTGAGTGACCTGGTCACATTTGAGCATGCTTCATGGATGAATGGGCAAATGATTTAATGGATGAAATTTACAAGTGACCATTTCACATAGAAAAGAAAAGAAAATTGTTGATTTTTTAAAAATCAATGTAATTTTCCATGGTCATGTGATTTTTATGAAATTGTATGCACTCTCAAAGATATGTTAACCTTAACATTCACCTAAAAAGCCCTCCAATGACAAATGCATTTGAGAAGAACACAAAACAGCTTGCACTTCTGTGGTCTCAGTCAATGCGACTTCCAGAATGCTGAAAAAGTGCTTCAGTATCTCCAAAATTGGAAAACAGGGGTTTTCCCATCCTTCAACTTCATAAAAATGTTTCATTCAAATATTCAAACTGTGCTCTCTTTTCTAGGTTAAAATGGCAAAGTCATAATGATACAAAAATTTCCAACTCACTGCTCACTAGAGGGTAGCATGATTTGTTCCTCTAAAAATCACCCTGAGCAAAAGAGCCACCAACTACCCACCTCCTACCTCCAATTTTCAAAACCTTTCAATAATGTTTCTCATCTTCTCCATTTAGTGACCAGATAAATTTTAAAAACAAGGAATTTGGAAAGAAAATAAAATCATTTGAATCACAGGGGGGGAGGGAAAGTGAATGAAATTTGATTGATGTGATTTGATTGATCTCATAAATCTTGCCTCTTTTTAATCACAAAGCATAGACTAGGATTACTATGCTTCCCCATCACACACCCTGACAGACAGATGGACACACACACACACACACACACACACACACACACACACACACACACTATCATTCACAAACCTATGAACATATGCCAGCAACCATAGGTTTTGCTATGGAAAGTTAAAGACTGATAAATCCCTCTCTTCATTCTCCCACCTTTTGAAAAAACAGATACAAAATCTACTAATTATTTTCCTCTCCCTAATTGTAACTACTTAACCAACATATACAAAGAGAGCTAATGATTCCAACGTTTTAGGTATTTTGTTTTTTATTTGTTTGTCTGAAAATGGAAAATGGCTAAAGCAAGGGAATCACGATGAAGTAATCAAGGTAGGGGGATTTTTATTATCAGCATCATTATTTCTTGCCTTACAGCCAATAATCACATCTCCCTAAATCCTCTCCAAACCCTGTTCTACTCACCTCCCTAAAGAAATAGGCATTTTACTAACTGTTGATTGTCTTTCCCACTTCAGTTGTCTACTTCTTCCTAATTCCTCAGTTGCACTGACCTCCCAACACCATTTTTTTTATATAGGATGAAGGGACTTTACTCAATTCCTCCCCACAAAAATTCT
Organism: Notamacropus eugenii; assembly: GCF_028372415.1. Lineage (NCBI taxonomy): Eukaryota > Metazoa > Chordata > Mammalia > Diprotodontia > Macropodidae > Notamacropus > Notamacropus eugenii. The sequence continues at coordinate 161,166,582 of NC_092878.1, forward strand.
TCTCTTCCTCAATCTGTTTGCTTGGAAGAGAATGTGGCTGAGTTCATGAGCAGGTCTTTCATGAAAAATTCTTAACTTTTTTGTGTCCTTTTGTAGTCTAGAGAAGCCTATGGGTCTCCTACTCAGAATAATGCTCTTAAATGCATAAAATGAAATAAATAGGATTACAAAGTAAATCAAGAATATTGAAATAGTTATTCAAATGCTGCATGCATATGTGTATATGTACATTCTTAAATTCACAGATCCCACTTAATAATCCCTAATGTCTAACTTAGACTTTCTTACTCTGGAACCCCCTCCTAATACCCCTCTCATAAATTTAAGAAGAGAAGACAGCTTCCCAGCTGAAAGAGGAAATGCCAACAGCATTTTGAGGTTAGGTTTTGTGTCCCCAGAAGATTCCTGCTGTTCCTCCCCCTCCCTTGGGCCAATGCATGAAAAAAAGGGATCAAAAACCATGTCTGGTCATTCAAAGCCATTTTTAATGTGGCTAACAATGCATTTGTTTGTCTCCTAAATGTCTGAATCAGGTCCTAGATCCAAAACAGATTTGTCAAGTCCTCCAAATAGTTTTAAAATAGTCATTTTTCTAAAAAATCTGAGTTCAGTCAATCTTTTGTTTAACTGGATTTTTTTTGTCTACATGATGTGCCCATATGTCAACCAAAAGCCATATTTTAACACCAACAATATCTCAGAGACGTTTTGTTGCTACAAATCATAGAACAGGACCTTCTGAGAATTGAATGTATAGGTACCAAAAATGGAATGGAGAGATGCAGACTGAGGCATATCATCACCAACAATGGCATGGTAGAAAAGGCTTCAAGGGTATGTCTAACCAAAACTAAGAAATGAACTGGCCTCAGAGCAAAACAATAGGATATGAAACACTGCAAGTACCAGAAGAAAGCCTCTGACATGTTGAGTGGAGCCCCTGGGGAAGATTTATAGAAGGACAAGAATAAGAAAGGCACAGAATGAGGCTGACTTAATGGGATAAAATCTACACTGTATGTTCATGAGATTCAGGATAAAACCGATAAAACTGAAATATACAATTGGCAAGGCTGTTGTGGGATGAGCATATTCAATAGGCAATTGATGATGTTGGATGTATGGATCTATTACTCATCTATGTAAAGATGATGAAATTAATGTGACCTGATGAAATCAATGAGAAAAAAGAAAACTGCATAAGACAGTCTTCAAGAAAAGGAAGAGAGGGAGGCTTATATGAATGATGAAACAACAAAGAAAACAGGAATGACCAAACAGACAGAAGGAGAACTGAGAGAAAGCAGCATCATAAGAGCAGAAGGAGTAGAGGTTAGTTAAAAATATCAAATGCAATAAATAGCTCAAGAAAGAGTGAGACCTGAGAAAATAGCATCAGGTCAGAGAAGTTGGTAACTTCAAAGACAGTAATTTCAGTGGAGTGTTGAGGTCACGAATCAGATATCAGTGACTTAAGGAATAAGTGAAAGAAAAGGAAGTGAAGGCAACTAATGTAGAGAGCTTTTTCTAAGAACTTGTCTGGGAAAGGGACGAGTTATAAAGAATGATAAGATTTAGTGAACATTTCTTAAGATTTAGGGAAGCAGGCACATTGGAAGGGAATAGGGAAGGATTCATTAGATAAGGAGTAGTTCAAGGTTAAAGCAGAGATGACATAGGGGAAAATTTGCTAGAGAAGAAGGTAGGGGATGGTACCAAAAACATATATATAAAGGATGGCCTTGGAAGAATGGCTACCTCATTACCAGAGGCTGAAGGGAAGGAGGAGAGAGTTGGACACTGTTATGGAAGGAGCTGAGTAGGATGAAAATTAGCTTGAATGAAGACAGGATCTAATGAGTCTGGCTCTGTCTCTCTGTCTCTGTCTCTCTTTGTCTCTGTCTCTCTTTGTCTCTCTCTTCTTAATTACTGAGAGCTCTAGCTTGCGTTAAACTTTAAAATATGGCAGTAAAGTAAAAAATGAGAGAATTCCAGGTTCCCCAAGAAAGAAGAACCGAGGTTGGAAATAAATTGAAATGAGTTCCCTGGACACAGGTCACAGGATGGAAGGATCTCTAAGGAAATGTGTCCCAAAGTAGAATGTTAGCTGCATTTTCCTACGTACGCAAAATTAGTCTTCAGATTGTTGCTGTTCAATAATATTTTAGCCATCTCTGATTCTTTGCGACTCCATCTGAGGTTTTCTTGGCAAAAAAAGTAGTTTGCCAATTCCTTCTCTAGCTCATTTTGCAGGAAATGGAACTAAGGTAAACAGAGTTAAGTGACTTGTCTAGCTAGTAAGTATCTGAGATGAGATTTGAACTGGGGAAATTGAGTCTTATAGGCTCCAGTTCCAGTGCTTTATCCACTATGCCACCTAGCTGCCGAGTCCTCACATAAATCTCTGCATGTGGAGCAAAATGGTGCAAAATAGAGTTTGCTGTAGGCAATAGAGATTGTACCTTCTGGTCCAGAAGATCTGGCTACAAGTCCTCAACCTGATACATGCTAACTATGTGATTATGAGCAAGACATCTCATTTTTGAGTGACTTCACCACTCACTTCTCTCAAAGAGTAGAAATGATAGAAGAGTTGATGACATGCATTAATTGAAAGAATTTCCACAGCAAGAGTTCCCTGCCTACAAAAGGAATCACTCCTCAAAACTTTACAAGATAGCTAGCTTGAGGATTGGTCACACTAAATTTTTGATCCCAAAGAGGGATAGATTAGATCTAATTGGGTAAAGTCTTTGTAACCAGGGAAATTTTCCCCCAGAAATAGTTTCTGAATCCCCAAGTGCTAACATCAGAAGTAAGAATAAAGACAAAGAGTGGGACCATTCTTCATATGGCCCCAGGCAAATTTCATATGCATTCCTTCCCATTTATGTGTCTTTTTCCCCCATTGTGTAATATGCTCATATGCCCAGTGACCTCACTCTGTCCCTACATCAATGTTTTAATGTCTTCTTCCTTGTTTTAAGTAAATCAGGATTACATGAGGAATTTGTAAAAAGTTGTTGAAAAGAGAAATCGATCAGATTCTGATTGTTCCCTAAATGAATGACTTTGAGATTTAAACTTAGGTCTTCCCAACTTCGGGTCCAACACTATCCAACACTTAGCTGCCTCAGTAAACATAGTGTGATACAAAATATTTCTTGACAAGGTGCTTAAAGGACTAAATGTTTAAATTACATTCAGGACGTAGTTCAAAAATATCTGGAGTATATGTATATCCATAGAGTACCGAGAAATCTTCAGAAATAGCAGGAAAAAAATTTAATCTTAGCTAGCTAGAATAATATCAATAGACCTAGAAAGAACAAGCATAAGTATAATTGTTGGCAAAGATTCTCATTTAAAAAATGAACTGGCATGGTTAAGAGCTCCTGGATTGCAGGAAGTCTTTTGTTTCAGTATTCAAATATGTATCACAGTGCTTGGTATATAGTGAGCACTTAACACAAAATTTTTCATTCATTTATAATCATTTAATATATATTATAATCACTGCCTTTGCAAAAAATTTGTGTAATATTGAAATTAACTGTAACTTGAATTCACTTATAAGTTTATCTGTTCATAGTTTTTATTTTGTTTTTGGACTTCCTTTGTGAATTATTTAATTTCTTTTTCTGAAATTGTGTATTAAAATTCTCTATTTCTTATCTTTTTCATGTCAGTATTTCATATTTCTATGAATGTTCATTTCATTTACATTATCAGTTGACAGGGAATATAGTTAGGCAAAATGTTTGTAATAATTTATTTTGTTTTCATTTGTTATAAATTCTCCTTTCTCATTTTTGTACTATAAATTTGGTTTTCCTCTTCTTTTTATCAAATTAGCTAATGGCTTATCAATTTTATTTTTTCTAGTTTTTAAAAATCTACTAAACATTTTTTGTTTAACTGTTGTTTGATTTTATAATTTCCTATTTTTGTTCTTTAGCATTTTGATTTGTTTCTTTTTAGATCGGTTGGTTGTATACATATTCATTTATCTTTTCTTTCTCTCTTTTTTTAATGAGTATTTAGAGATAGAACTACTCCCTTAAGAACTGCTTTGGCTACATGTGAAATGTTTTAGTATGTTGCCTTGTTTCTATCATTTTCTTTGGTGAAATTATTTGTTGTTTCTTTAATTTGTTATTTGGCCCACCAGTTCTTTGGGATTAAATAACAGTCATAATTTGCTTGAATCCTCTCTGCAAATGCCCATTGTTGATTACAATTATTTGTGTTGTAGTGAGGTTGTATTTAATATTTATATTTTGCTGAATTTGCTTGTGAATTTTATACCCTAGTAGGTTGGTCAGTTTTTAAAAAAGGATCATACATGTCTAAAATATTTGTACATTATTTTCTAATGTCATTCAGTAATTAAAGAGATCAATCATAACTCATGTAACACCTGCCTCTGATCCTTCTCTCTCAGGACTGGACCTGTCACATCACCACTTGAGGGTTCCAGGGTACTTTGAAGACCTTGGAAGACTTCTTTCTCTACTATCAATTCAAGCCTCCACTCACTGAGTGCCCTTATTTTAGGGATCAATGACTAATGACCCAGTTCATCAATTAGCAATTATAAAATGATATTAACTTCAAAGGCATGGCAAGAAAAAATATATATATGTATGTGTGTGTGTATGGATATATTGTCCAATGTCTTGTAAGAAGAATGCCTTGTACCATCATGGTCTCAAGAAGAGCGGGGAGTAGCAGAGGAATTAACCTCATAACTGAACTGGTTCCTCCTGGGCTTGAGTCCCAAACATTTACTCCTCAGGGTATCACTGCTGGGATGGTTGCAGCACCTGACCCCAGTTCATGGATTCCTAAATTCATGTGGCTTGTGCTCCTAACCCAGATTAGCAATTCTACTCCTTACAAGTAAAATAGAAAAAAGTGAATGAAAAGACTGAACACCAATGCCTATTTCTCAGGCCTCAAGGAGTAGAAACAGGACCCCAATGGCCTTTCCCCTTGCATCTTGGTTCTCTCACCATGAGTCATTAGTAATGGAGTCAACTTGCCCCTTCAGATGCAGATACAGCAAAACTCACAGTTGATCTCACTCAGGCACTTTTGAAGATACCACCATTTCTGGCTGTGAAATCAACTGAAAACAGTTTCCCTCAACCATGTATAGAATGTCTATGTATGCTTCAGTTTTCAATCTTCTCCTGGAAAAAGCTCCATATTATTCTTTAAGTGAATGATGCTATCATAACAAATTGATGGGGTCTGGACATGTGACAGATCTCCATTATATTCATTTTTCTAAAATTCTATTCAGGGCTATAACTTATTTATTTTGTTTCCTATAATTAGGTTTGTGTAGGTCTGAGGGGGATACATTTAACTATTAATGTCAACCTATTTTTTACTTTTTTGTGTCACAGATTTTGGCAATCTGGTAAAAATCTATGGACCATTTCTCAGGATAACATTTTAAAATGCATAAAATAAAATATTTTAGATTACAAAGGAAACCAATTATATTGAAATGTGGTTTTCAAAATATTTTTAAAGACACAAGTTTATGGACACAGTCTAATTCAACTATCTTTTCCTTTAAGTAGTTAGATGCCATGTTATTCATTACAAGTGTTAAAACTATTTCATTACCTATGGTACCTTTAATTATAATGTAGGTTTCCTGCTTACATTTTTTAACCACATCCAATTTTACTATTGCCTGAAATGATTGTAACTCCTGCTTTTTTCTAAATCAGCTGAAACAATAAATTCTTCTCTAGCCCTTAATTTTAATTCTGTGTGAGTCCTTTTATCTCAAGTATGTTTTCTTCAAAAAAAAAAAGTACAAAAACATGAAGTCTGCTTTCTAATCCATTTTACTAAACTCTTCTGTTTCATGGGTGAGTTTATCTGGTTCTCTTTCATTATTATGAAGATAATTTCCTATTTGACACCATCTTATATTTTCCCTCTTTTCCTTCACACTTATCTTTGCAAAGATGTTAGTAAAGGAATCTGAGCTACATTAGTAATTTAAATAATGGTCTGTTCTTACTCTGCTGCCCCTTCTCTCTTCAATTAATTCAGGACCTCATATGCTGTTCTTACTTTTTTTTTTCTCCTTTTAGATTTTTTTTTTGTAAATAGTGTTTTGTTTTTCTCCAATTACATGTAAAGATAGTTTTAACATTCATTTTTACTAGATTTTGAGTTCCAAACTTTTATCCCTCCCTTCCTCCCCTTCCCCCTCTCCAATATGGCAAGTAATCTGATATAAGTTGTGTATATGCAATCAAGTTGAACATATTTCCACATTAGTCATATTGTGAAAAAAAATCAGAACACTAGGGAAAAAAAACACCAAGAAAGTTAAAATTGTATGTTTTCATCTTTATTTAGACTCCATAGTTCTTTCTCTGGGTGTGGATAGCATTTTCCATCATGATTCTTTTGGAATTGTCTTGGATCACTGCCTTTCTGAGGAGAGCTAAATCTGTTATAGTTGATCATAACACAATGTTGCTGTTATTGTGTGCAATGTTCTCCTGATTCTGTTCACTTCGCTCAGCATCAGTTCATGTAAGTCTTTCCAGATTTTTCTGAAATCCACCTGCTCTTCGTTTCTTATAGCACAATCCATGACATTCATATACCACAATTTGTTTAGCCATTCCCCAGTTGATGGGAATTCCCTCAATTTCTAATTCTTTGCTACCACAAGAAGAGCCACAATAAATATTTTTTGGACATATAGATCCTTTTCCCTTTTTAAAGAACTCTTTGGGATACAGACTTAGTAGTGGTATTGCTGGATCAAAAGGTATGTACAATTTGATTGCCCTTTGGATACTGGTCCAAATTGCTCTCCAGAATTCTTGGATTGGTTCACAACTCCAACAACAATGCATTTGGGCCACATTTTTCCTGCATTCTCTCCAACATTTATCATTTTTCCTTTTCTGTCATATTAGCCAATCTGATAGGTATGAGGTAGCACTTTAGAGTTGTTTCAATTTGTATTTCTCTGATCCATAGTTATTTGGAGCATTTTTTTATATGGCTATCGACAGTTTTAATTTCTTCATCTGAAAATTGTTTATATCCTTTGACCATTTATCAACTGAGAAATGACTTGCATTCTTATAAATTTGACTCAGATCTCTATATATTTGAAAAATGAGACCTTTATCAGAAACACTTCCTACAAAAAATTGTTTCCCAGCTTTCTGCTTTCTTTCTAATTCTTTTTTCCTCTTTTTTCTTTAATCTTCACTTTGATGTTCTATGCTCTGAGGCTGACATTTGTTTTGTTTGTAACTTTTCCCTCACTACCTATGCCTTTCCTCTTAACTGCCTTCTCCTGACTCTCTGTCTTTTCCCATTTCCTTTTTGAGTTTAATATATTTATTCAGTAATGTGTGTGTGTGTGTGTGTGTGTGTGTGTGTGTTCAACCCACCTTAGTTCAATTAGATAAGAATGAAATTCAGCAGATTCCCTACTCCTCCATCCTTTCCTATACACTTTTCAGGCACTCCAAATACACAAAATAGTGAGGTACCTCCTCTTCTTTCTTATGTCTTTTCTAGTGCTTTGGTTTTTTTCCTTCTCTTTTCTCTTCAATAACAATAAAAGATAACAAAAACATAATGATCCAAGTCCTGTGCTTATGCTGTTCAATTGCCTCTGTGCCCCTTGAAGATAATAAGATCTGAAGGGACACTTTTCTTTCCATAGTAGAATGTGAATATCTCATCATTATTTAGACCCTTTCCAACTACTCAAATGTATTTACTTTTCTTTGTTTCTCTTGACTCCTTGGGTACAGATCTCAAATTTTCTATTCAACTCTGATCTAGTCATTAAAACTTCTTGAAAATATTTTATCATACTAAATATCCATGATTTTCCCCCTATAGTATTATACTCAGTTTAACAGGGTAAATTATCTTCAGTTGCCTTTTGGAATGTTGTATTCCAATATTTCCTCTTCTTTATAGCAATTACTGCTATGTCTTGTGTGAGCTTGATCATGATTCTCTGCACCTTAAACATTTTTGTTTTTAACAATTTGCATTCTAAGTTTTTTTTTCTTTGACTTGGAAGGTCTGAATTTGGGACTATGACATTCCTGAGTCTTTTCAGCTTATATTTCAGGAAGCAATCAATGAGATCTTTTCATTTTTATTTTGCTTTCTGTTTTTAATAGTTTCGAGCAGTTTGCTTTCATAACTTTGTCAATATGACACCCAGGGTTTTTTGTTACATGTGTGTTTGTGCATATTCCACAAATTTATAAATCATATACATCTACTACTGTCATAATAATTGTAATAGACACTGAATCTGTTATTCCATCAGTACAAAAATTTCACAGTTGAGGACATACTTTCTACTGATGCAGGTCAGCACCTTCTCTACAATTTATAATCTTAGAGAGTTGCCTAGAACACTGAGTTATTGACTTGCCAAGTCATACAACCAGAATGAGACAGAGTCAGGACTCAAACCCAGGGGATTTTGACTTCAATATCCACTGTCTATACATCAATGCACTATGCGATTCTTATCCCTACATATATTTTTTGGGGGAAGACAGAAATGGGTAAGACATTCCAAGAATAGTGGAAGTAGGAGGAGGGCTGTTATATATGCACAATAGCTATAATGAATTAATTTGACTGCAATGGAGAATTCCATTAAGGGAAGGAATACGAAATAATTCCAGAAAGATAGATGGGAAACAGGATATAAGGGGCCTTAACTGTAAAGGCAGAAGATTTTTTTAAACCTAGAGCAAACAGAGGACCACTATGGAGTAACCATGTAGTCATCTTTAATGATCTTGTCAATGAAGTAAATTGTGAGATATTGTTCACTTGGTCTTCTCTAGTTCAGTGAACCCGACTGATTGTGACACCATACTAGAGCATATCCTCACTAATTCCAAAGAACACAAAGAAGGGCCCCATTTTATGGTGAAAACTTGGGGAAAAGTTATGGTAAGGCATGAAAAAAAATCTTATAGGCTAGTCAGCCACGACTACTTTGCAGTCCACATCGCTGGAGGCTGTGTCTGCACTGATGAAAACATAGGTCAGTTGGACTGTGTATCAGGCTGTTATTACTTACTGCTGTTCCAAACTACAGGCAAGGGAGGAGAAGATTTCTTCTTCAAATTCCGAAGTTTCTATTTTTGCTTATTTTGAACCTAAAGGAAGAAAAAATGGCATTAACCATTAATTTTCCAATTCCTCCATTTCATATACTTATTGATAGAACAGCACATGGTCATAATACTGCCCTCAAGGAGTTTACATTCTACTATGTGTAATATGACATCTACACAGAGAAGTAAATACAATATAATTTAAAATGGGAGAGAGCACTAGGAAAGAAATAAACATCTGGAAATGATAATCAATATAAAGGTTGGGAGGAGAGAATTGTTCTAAATGGCATTAATTAATGTAAAAAGTAGAACAGAACCAGGAGCAATGAGTAGAAGTTACAAAGAGACAAATTTAGTCTAGTCATCAGGGAAAACTTCATAGAATTAGAGCTTTCTCAAAAGGGAATGAGATGCCTTGAGAGGTGGTTGTTTTGCCCTCCTTGGACAACTTCAGATAGAAGCTATATGACCACTAATTAGACTAAATGGAAGACCTGAGTGCAAATTAAGGGAAGAAGGAAGGAAGGAAGGAAGGAAGGAAGGAAGGAAGGAAGGAAGGAAGGAAGGAAGGAAGGAAGGAAGGAAGGAAGGAAGGAAGGGAGGGAGGGAGGGAGGGAGGGAGGGAGGGAGGGAGGGAGGGAGGGAGAGGCAGACAGACAACCTAATTGACTTGCTCAGGGTCACAGATCTAGGAAGTATCTCAGGTCAGTTTTAAACTGTTCTTCCTGACTCCAGGCCCAGAATTCTATCCACTATAGCGCCATCTAGCTGCCTTTCAGACATTTCAAGGGTAAGTTATTTGCCTAAAGTCTCACAACCAGGATGTGTCAGAGGTGACAGTTGAACTCAGCTCTCTCCTGGCTTTGAGATCATCTTTCTCCCCACTTTTCCAGTTACCTTCTCTAAATATTGCTAAGTTTTACATAGCCCTTTCCATACACTACATCACTTGAGTTTCACAATAATCCTCTGTAAGGAAAATTCTATAGTCATAGTTATGCCCATTTTGCACTGAGAACAAGGCAGATTCTCAAAGGTGAAGTGATCTGCCCAGGGTCATGTAGCTATTGTCAGAGATGGGATATGCTTGGAATTCTCTGCCATTTGCCATTGGAGGACTATGGAAAAGTCTATGGAACTCTTCTCAGAATTATATTTTTAAACAGTTAAAGGAGATGTAGAATTTCAGTTAGAGATTACTAGGAAATGAAAATGTAATTTTTCCCATCCGTGCTCACAAATCTAGAATCTCTCTATGGACCCTTTGAACTCCAAGTTAAGAACTTCTTCACTAGAGAGGTATCCCAGGCATTCCTTCTAAAGCAATTTCAAGGTCTGTGAGAAACACAGTAGATTGTTAGACATGGAAGAGACTTTATAGATACCATCTATGACAACCTCCTCATTTCACTAATGAGGAAACTGAGGCCCAGAAAAGTTAAAGAAGGGGGCTAGGATGAGATAGAAACAGATCTCAAGTTCAGATTTCTTGGTACCAAGTTGGCTGTTATTTCTATTACACCCATGATTTTGTGTCTTATATCTTTACTTCAGTGGTTTGATCTTGAGGATGACCAAAAGTCAACAAGGTTTTTTGAGAATAGCCTAGGGCCTTCAATTAACATAGCTCTGTCTTTGATTCCTACCGGAATAAACCTGTAAGCAGACAGCTGTTTCTTGCCAGTTGAAATTCTAGTCCTGGGTGGGATGGAAGAAGTTTATGACTTCAGATGAGAAACAGGCAGGAACAGATTGGATTCTTATGCCAAGTTTCATTATTGCCATGGAAGCAAGAGGAGAAATGCAGGAAAGGGAAAGCTTGGCCAGGCTAGTGTCTTTGCTCAGATTTTCTGATGGGCATTGGGAGCTCTTCAATGTGTTGTAATCATTTTTTTACAAAAAAGTATTCAAATATTGATTAATTCATAGCTATAGAAACCACTACCACCCTCAAAAAAACACTGTTTGGGACACATTTATTTGTCTTTAGACTTAGAACTGGAACACCTGGGAATTAGTATACTAGGCCAAACATTAAAAAATATATTATTGACCTTCATACACAAACATCTGGATTGACTTGAAGATGAAATTTGAGTGTCCCAATTAACTTGGCTTTGGTTCTAAATCCATTCAGTTCTGAGCAATCAGATGTATCTCCAGTTCTTGCGTTTATCCTTCCTTGATTCTTGGAGTGTGGGATGGTATGGGTACTTTTTGGTTTTCCATTATGTGTATAGACACATATGCATATGCACACATAAATATGTATATAAGAATGTATGTATGTATAACCCCTCTTTCTATCTCCAGATAGAGAGAAAGGCTCAATGGTTACCATGACCAAAGGGTCATGTTTATGTCAGGGCCACTGGTGTTATGAGTTCCCTTGTGTTCTCCACTCTCCTCCCAACCCTCAGTGGCCCCCTCCTTTGTAAAAAAAACAAAAACAAAAACAAAAACCACTGGCTCAAAATGCAATACAAATCAGCTAGTCTTTATCTGAAAACAGAAGTCATTCTAAAAGCACAAGCAACAATAACAAGGTTTAAAGAGAGCAGCACACTCCCAAAGCAAAGTACATGTAATTCACTAGGACTAAGGCAAGAGGCCAAAAAGGCAATGGAGAGTGGATAAATTCACTAGGTTCCAGTAGCACAGTCAAGGAAACAGCAAAATCTTGTCCAAGCCGATTATTCCTTTAAGGTCAGTAGGTCAATGAGACAGATAAGGCTTCAATTACTAGCAATTATATTCAGATGAGGGTGGCAATGCTCTTCATTCACTGATGGCATTTATCACGTCCTTCATGATCAGGATTCTTCCATCTGAAAAAAAACTACACTTCCTAATCTCCCCGTTTCCAATAAGAAGCTACATTCATATACATATATACAGACATACATATACGTTTACATGTATAGATGGTTAGTTTCTTATGGAAATAACTGAAGAATTACTCTTCCACTGATAAGATGTCATATGGACATTGAGTTCTTCTCACATTTTTTGTCTTGTACAATATGGACCCTTTACAAATTCAAGTCCTCTTTTAAATAGAACTACTAAGTAGTTGGTTAATAAAATCCAGAACTAACCACAGCCTACTTGGTTTAAGTTAACTAAAAATTAGCCCCACTTGATACACACACACACACACACGCACACACATGCACACACACACACACACACATGCACACACACACACACACACACAATTTTAAACAAAATTTTGCTACAAAATTCAGTCACTTTTAGCAAGTCTTCAAACAGTGTTGTCATTTCACAAAGATGCCAAATAAAACAGTGGCTTTTGACAGCTTCAGTCAGTCTTGGAATCAGATGACCTGAGCTCTCATTACTTTCATGCTACTTGCAGTATGGCAGAAAGAATGTCAGAATTGTAAAAAGACTTGAGTTAGAATCTTGTTTCCACTCTTCTCTACTTGGCATGACCTTGAACAAATCACTTTACATCCATGTGTCTCAGTTTCCTCACCTGCAAAATGAAGAGGTTCAACTAACCTCTAAGGTCCTTTCCTACTCTAAAACTAGAATCCTTTATATATAACTTTAAGCAGGTCATCACTCCTCTCTGAGCCTCAATTTGCTCATAAATAAAATACATAAGAAACAGCCAGTGTGATGCAGTAGAAAGAGAACTGGAACTGGAATCAATGAATGGAGGTTCAAATCCTGACCTTGTATGTATGACCTTGAGAAAATCCCTCACCTTCTTTAGGTCTGCTTCTCATCTGGAAAATAAAAGCTTAGGGGCCCCTTCTAGCTCAAAATCTATGGTCCTCTGACCTTTCCAAGTTCTAAATCCTATGATCTTACAATATTTTCAAATATACACAAACTTGACCCTACATGGGAAACTAAAGGTTACCAAGTCACCTCTCTCAGGATCACAAAGTTGGAGCTGAGTCCAGGTGACAGAGTCCAAATATCTTGTTTTACAGATGAGGAAACTGAGGCACCTTGCCTGAGATCGGGCAGGTCAAACATGGTCGAGCCAATATTCCAGTGCAAGTTCTCTGACTCCAAAAACCACTCCCTGACCCAAGTCTTCCCATAAGCACAAAGTCCTGAGCCTCAGCCGAAACTTCTTGATTTCCTTTCCTTGCATTTTCTTTTTGAGCTTCCTCACCAAATCCTTGAGAGTCGCTTCTCCTCCCAGCTTCTTTGAGGTAGTGCTTAGAGGTTGCTGTGGATCAAGCCTCACTGCCTGAGCCTGAAGTCAATCAGAAACAGGCCCCTTTCCCTGAATTGAGATGCTTTTCATTTCCTTTGGCTTATATGAATAATGAAATAGGAAAACAAACAAAGAAGATACCTCCAGTATGTTAAAAGATAATCCCTTCGCATGACATTGCCTACCAGGGCTGAGTGCCACTGGCAGGCTGAAATCCAGCATGCAGTCAAGAGCTGTGTTCCCATTTGTTTAGGAGGGATTAGGCCCTGCCATCCCTTGGAGCAACGGAGAAGGCTTCTAGTCCCCAAGGCCTCCTGCTATATTTATATGTGCAATCCCATATTATTTTTCCTGGTGTTATAGCAACAAGGAGTTCAGTGTTTACCGAGCTATCAAGTTCTGACAGGCCGAGCTGCAGCCTTTGTTCATTTGCAGAGCCTGGGACCTGAGGAGCATGTGAGCCCATCTGTCTGTCTGAAAGGGCAGCCCTGGAGGGGAGGAAAGGGAGAAAGCTGGGAGGCCAGGCCCCCTTGGCTTATGGGGGTTTGTCAATGATCCTCCCCACCCCTGCCCCGGGGGAAAGGATCAGGAGGCATTCTGGCCACAATTATACCCAAAGAGAAAGAAGAACCCAGACAAGCAGGCAGAACCAAATTCCTGCTCCAGTCTTCTAATCCCAAGGTTTAAAAAAAAAAAAAGAATTTATACAGCTCTTTGGCATGTATTGTCAGGGGTAGGCAAAGGGACCCTGGGACCATAGATTTAGAGCTGAAAGGGCCCTTTGGGATAATCTACCCCACCTCCTACACTTTATGGATGAGGAAATTCAGGCCCAGAATTATGAGATGTCTATCCCAGAATCACACAGGGAATAAGATTTGAATTCAGGTCATGAAAATAAACCTAGGAAACCGTCCTTGCACTGTGCTGAAAAGGCAAAGTGGGAGAGAGCACTGTAGCTTAATAACCACTCCTGTTTTATGTACTCATTGTTTTGTTTTGTTTTGGTTTTTTGGAAAGCAACAGAAAATGGAGAACATTCTGTACATCTTCCCAGGTTCTTCTTGGCTCTCTGAGCAGATCAGTGCCAACTCCAAGGCTAAGGCTATTAGATGGGACAATGGCACAGTAATGTCTGGATCTTGTTTGGAGAGCAAATTCTTTGGGGGATATACCTACTCACTCCTGAGAATACCTCTTCAGAAGGTGATCCACAAGGACCTAAGGATTTCTTCCTGGCTCCATGTGGAGTGCAGGTCCAGTTCCTACAAAATTTCAAAGATAGAAACACAAGCCTGGTGGAAGGTGAAGAATAAGTTCTGCAGCAGTATTCCTTAGGATATCTTAATTACAATTGGTGGAAGGCATAAATGCTCTAAGGTTAGCATCCTAGATAATCAGTCATTCAACTGGAGCCTTTTAGCTTTAGAGAAGAGTCAGGACAGTGATTAAGACCTAGAAAAATGGAATGGGGACTATTAAGAGTTGTTTCTCTTCCTCTCTTTTCTTCCTTCTTTCCTTTCTGTCTTCTTCCTTCTCTTCCTTTCTTCCCTCTTCCTTTTCCCCCTTAATCGTCTCTTCATTTTCTGCCTTCTTTTCTTCATCTCTCCCACCCCTCCTCTTTTTCTTCCTTTCCTTCATCCTTCCTTCTCTCTTTCCATTCATTCCTTCCTTCATCCATCCCTTTTCCCCTTCCTCCCTTCCTTCCTTCTTTCCTTCCTAAATATTAGTGTTGGTGCTAGTTTGACGTTTAACGTGTTGCATTTAGCCATGCAGAGAATGTTCAAATTAGATGACTTGTGTCAAAGATTTTAACAGAAAAAAGGAAGTTTTAATGAAAGCTTCTGCTTACATACATGAGAAAAGTTCCAAGCAAACGATTCTTTTTGTAAAAGGTGCAAGCTAGAAACTTGATCACTTAAATTATCATAATGTGTTCATTGCTAGTATTCTGTTCAGTTCTAGGTAGCACAAAATAAGAAGGACATCGATAAACTGGACAGCGTTCAGAAAAAGGCAATCAGTGTGCCAAAGGACCTGGAACCCATGTCATAGAAGGAGTATTTGAAAGAATTGTGCGTGGTTAGGCTGGGAAGAGAAGAGCTACAGGAAGAACATGATAGCTCTCTTTACCTATTTAGGCATCGGTCATGTGTAAAAAAGCATTAGCTTGTTCCTTGTGCCTCCACAAGCAAATCTATGAGGAATGGATGGTCAAATTTAGACTCAATAGAAGAAATGATGTCCTAAAAATGAGGGTTATTCCAAAGTGCAACGGGCTACATTGGGTAGTAGTGAATTCTCCCTTAGGGGATGTTAACTGCTCAATTCTTTCTCAGCTACAGGCTGGAGTACCTAATCAAGGTCTCTCCCAACTCTGAGGTTTAAAATTCTATATGCAACTTTAAAAATCCAGTTTTATTTTATATTCCGTTCAATTTCTTTCCCTCTCCCCTTCTGCTCCTCCTGTTCCCCTGTCTGAGAAAACAAGCAAAACAAAATCCTTTCCAAACAGGCATAGTCAAGGAAAACACATTTCCACATTGGCCATAAGAAAAAAGTCTCAAATTTCACGAGTTCTCTGGAATTGTGGATGGCCATGATGTTGAACAAAATTCTCAAGTCTTTCAAAGCTGGTTGTCCTTATAATATTTATGTTTTTATAATTGTTCTTCTGGTTCTGCTCACTTCATTTTGCATCAGTTCCTACAAATCTCTTCAGGTTTTTTTCTGAAATCATCCCTTTCATCATTCCTTAGAGCACAATAATGTTCCATTGCATTCATGGGCCATAGCTTTTCAGCCATTCATTAACTGATGGACTGGGTGTAGGGTGTGTTCAGGGAGGACCAGTACCTTGGTGTGATGGCTGCCAAGCCCTTTTGGGGGCTCTTTTCACCTTTGGTGTTCACCTGTTCCACCCAACTCTCACCTGTGGCTCCAAGAAGCTGCAGCATGTGCAGCGGCCACACCTCAGTAAACCATTTGGATAGATGGGCCAAACCAGGTTGAGGGTAGCCAAAAAATCTCATATCCATTGGTGAGTTAGGGCGCTGTCTATCCCATGCATGTGAAGACTTCATCTGGTGGAATAGGCGGATGAGAACAATTTGTTCGAACAGCCATGATGGGAGCTGAAGCAGGCGATGTAGAGTGCTTAGAGCTTGGTTAGACACCAAAGATGTCAAGGTTATCCACTGTATCCTGAGCCATCACAAACTATCTTGACTCTGTCCTGCCACTGAGCTTTGATGGCTCTGGAGGAGAAAGTGAGGCTGATGACTTCATGCAACTCTGCCTCACTTAAATCCAATATATTTCCAAATCAAAAGACATCACTGATGCCATTTTTCTATTATGCCTCAAAGTCCTGTGGCAACAGGCAAGTGATGAAGCAGTAGGTGCAGAAATACTGGGAGCTGTAGTCACGACCCTGCATACAAGTGGCCCAGGTTATAGAGTTGTTACTTACTGGAAGCAGCAATGGGACTCAGCAGCCCCGTGGGTGTCTCAGCAGCCTTTTAAAGATCACACTGCTCACCTCCTGGGGTGAGGAAGGGGCTAGGCAAGTTGCCCTAAACACTATCTGCTTACCCAACCCTGGCCTGATTACCATGGTAGATAGGGAATTCCACTATGTGGGTGAAACACACAAGAAATGTACAAAATGTACAAAAACATCTGCAAAGATGATTCCACTCACCATCAGCACATGGAATGTATGCATGCTTATAGACAAGACAACACAAAATCCAGGAGACCTCGAAGACTAACTGTGCTTGTTGCAAGAGAACTCAACAGGTAGCACATCCAAATAGCAGCTCTGCGTGAAAAAAGACTGGCAAATGAAGGCCAGCTTATCGAAGTTGGAGCTGGATACACATTTTTCTGGAGTGGGTGCAGTGAAGGGGAGCACCGTGAAACTTGTGTGGGTTTTGAAATCAAAACTAATCTAGTTAGCAAGCTGGTTTGCCTGCCAAAAGGAGTGAGGAACAGGTTCATGACAATGCGATTACCACTTGTGGGAAAACGTCATGCCAACATCATCAGTGCCTATGCTCCCACCATGACAAACCCTGTTGAGGTCAAAGAAAAATTTTATGAAGACCTTATAATCAATGGGCCAAAAGAGGACAAGTTTATAATTCTGGGTAATTTTAATGCTAGAGTAGGCACAGACAACCAGACTTGGTAAAGAGTCCTAAGGATGAATGGAGTTGGAAACAGCAACAGTAATGCTTATTTGCTGCTGAAGACTTGTGCATCACATGACTGTTTTTTTGTTTACCTAAACGCAATAAATCTTTGTGGATGCATCCCTGCAGCAAACATTGGTATCTAATAGACTATGTGATTGTAAGGAGAAGAAACAGATCAGATGTGAGAGTGACAAAGGCAATGTGTGGTGCAGAGTACTGGACTGATCATAGACTTATCCTTTCCAAGTTAAATATTTGCATTCATCAAAAGTGCAAAATGACTACGAGAAGAATCAGTGTCAACAAATTAGAGCACTGCTCTGAGTGTGAACAGTTTGCTGCTAACTTGGAGGGAAAGTTGAGCCAACATATAGCCAGCAACAGTGGAGCAGAAAAGGAGTGGGCAGCTTTCAGAGATTTGGTGTACAGCACTAAATTTGCTCATCTCAGTCAGAACACTTGCAAATACCAAAACTGGTTTGATGAAAATGATGGGGAAATTCAGAAGCCGCTAAGTGAAAAACGAGAACTCCACAGGATATACCAGCAGGATAGTTCATCCACCTCTATGAAGGCAGAATTTAATTCCATCAAAAGCAAAGTACAAGCAAAGCTAAGAGAGATGCAGGCAGAGATGCCTTCAGTAAGATGGAAGATGAAATTCAGTTTTATGCTGATAGTAACAATCTAAAGCACTTTTATGATTCTCTGAAAGCTATCTAGGGACCAAAAATCTATGGCGCATCATAACTGTTCAGTGCTGATGGAGCCATATTGATTAATAATAAGGACATGATCCTAGAGAGATGGGCTGAACACTTCCATAGCGTTCTCAGCAGACCATCATCAGTCAATGCTGAGGCCAATGACCATTTACCTCAGGTTGAAATCAGTCCCTCCTTAGCTCAACTTCCAACTGAAAAAGAGGTTTTGAGGGCCATTAGGCTTCTTTCATGTGGCAAAGTGCCTAGTGCTGATTCTCTTCCAGCTAAGATTTATGAGGTAGAGGGACCATTGCTTATACAAAAGCTGACTGAAATTTTCCAGGTTATAGGGCAAGAGGAAGTTATTCCTCAGGAGTTCAAGGATGCTTCCACTGTCCATCTCTATAAAGGTAAAAAGAATAGGTTGTCCTGCGACAATCACAGGGGAGTCTCTCTCTTAGTCGTTGCTGGCAAAATTCTTACTAGAGACCTTCTTAATAGTCTGATCCTTCACCTGGAAGATGGTCATATACCTGAGAGCCAGTGTGGCTTCAGAAAGGACCAAGGAATAGTCAATATGATGTTTGCTGCCTGACAACTCCAGGAGAAATGCCAGGAGCAGAACAGAGATCTGTACACAACATTTGTAGATCTTACCAAGGCCTTTGACGCTGTTATTTGTGAGGGCTTTTGGAAAATTATGTCAAAATCTGATTGCCCAGAGAAGTTCATCAGTATTGTACATCAATTTCATGATGGTATGTTTGCCCGGATTTTGGATAGTGGATAATTCTCTGATGCCTTCTCAGTCACCATGGAGTAAAACAGAGATGTGTGCTTGCTCCCATGCTTTTTAGTATGATGTTTCCAGCCATGTTGTCAAGTGCTTTCAATGAGGATGAGCACGGTATCAAGGTCATCTACCATACTGATGATAAGTTCTTCAATTTGAAAAGGCTACAAGCCAAGACTAAAGTGAAGAGAGTATTGGTGCATGATTTTCTGTTTGCAGATGATTGTGCACTCAATGTAGCCTCTGAAGCTGAGATGCAGCAAAGTATGGATCAGTTCTCTGCTGCCTGTGCTAATTTTCGACTAATAATTAACACCAAGAAAACACAGGTGCTCCATTAGCCACCACCACACCACCCATATATGGAACCATCAGTTACAACAAATGGAAAAGTTTTGAGTACTGTGGATAAGTTCACTTACCTTGGTAGTGTACTTCCCAGGAATGTACACGTTGACAATGAGGTTGATGCACACATTGCCAAAGCTAAGTCAATGTTTGGGAGGCTCCAAAAGACAGTATGGGAGAGAAGAGGTATTGGACTGACTACCAAGCTGAAGGTCTACAGAGCCGCTGTGCTGACCTCGTTGTATGCCTGTGAAACATGGACAGTCTACCAGCTCCATGCCAGGAAACTGAGTTGCTTCCATTTGAACAGTCTTAGGAAGATTCTGAGGATCACCTGGCAGGATAAGGTACCAGACACTGAGGTCCTTCCTTGAACAAAACTGCCAAGTATTCAAACTATGCTTCAGAGAACGCAACTCCAATGGACTGGCCACGTTGTTCAAATGCAAAATGTACCCTTGCCGAAAAGACTATTTTATGGAGAACTCACATGGGGCAGGCGATCACATGGTGGTCAGAAGAAGCAATACAAGGACACTCTCAAGGTCTCTCTCAAGAGCTTTGGATTTGACTGTGCAACATGGGAGACACTGTCACAGGACTGCTCAGCATGGCATGCCCACATCCGAAAGGGTGCTGTGCTCTATGAGCAAAGCAGAATTGAAACAGCACAAAGTAAATGTAGAATGTGCAAATTTAGAGTATCCATCTCAAAAATTCATATGGACTACCTGTGCCCAACCTGTGGTAGAGCATTCCAAGCTCGTATTGTCTGATCAGCCACAGTCAGACACAGAAATTTCACTTTATCATGGTGGTGTCATTTTGGTCCTCTTCGAAAATAAAGGACAACAACTAACCAACTGATGGGTAATACCCTCCCCCAGTTTCCAATTATTTGCCACCATGATAAAAAGCTTTTTCCTCTTTCTTTGATCTCTTTGGGGTGTAAACCTAGTAGTGATATCACTGCATCAAAAGATATGCACAGTTTAATAGTTTTTTGAAACAGTTCCAAATTCCTACTCAGAATAGTGGGACTGCTTCATGGCCTCACCAACAGTACATTAATATACCTATTTTCCCACATCCCCTGCAGTATTTGTCACTTCCTTTTTTGTCAACTTTGCCATTGTGATGGGCGTGAGGTGGTACCTCAGAGTTGTTTTAATTTTCATCACTCTAGTTATTAGAGACTTAGAGCATATTTCTTTCCTATGTCCATTGATAGAATGGATTTCCTTCTCTAAAAACTGCCTATTTGTATCCTTTGATCATTTATCAGCTGGGGAATGGCTCTTATTCTTACATATTTGCCTGTTTTACCTCATAATTCCTTCTTTCTCTTTTTTTTAATCATGAACTCTTCTTCTATCTAAAGACCTTACAGTCAAATTTTTTCTGTCCTTTTCTAATTTGTTAATGATATCACCCTTTCTGTCAAAATCATGTACTCATTTGGAGTTTGTCATGATATGCACCATGGGAGGTATCGGTTTCTACCAAGTATCAGGGAGACTATTTTCCAATTTTCCCAATGGTTTTTGTCAAATAGTAAGTTCTTGCCCTAATAGCAGAGACCTTAAACTGGGCTACAAAGCTCATTTATTTCTGCATATTGAGTGCCTAATCTGTTCCATCAATCAACCTCTCTACTTCTTAGTAAGTACCAGATTGTTTTGATGGTCATGGCTTTGTAATATAGTTTGAAATATGGCATTGCTAGGCCCCCTTCTTTCTCATTTTTTCCCATTAGTTCTCTTAATACTCTTGACTTTTTGGCCCCCCAGGTCAATTTTGTTATTTTTTTTTCAGTTTTGTAAAGTAATCGATTTGTGATTTGCTCCTTGAAAAAGTGAATCAATTTAGGCAGTGTTGTCATTTTTATTATATTGCATCAACCTATCTGTGAGCAATTAATGTTTTTCAAATTATTTAGATTTGCCTTTGTTGAAAAAGTATTTGTACTTTTGTATGCTCATTTGTCTTGGCAGCTGGACTGGCAAGTATTTTATGCCATCTGTAGTTATTTTGAATGGAATTTTTCCTTCTATCTCTTCCTGTGAGATTTTGTTAATGACATATAGGAATATGCATGATTTCTATAGGATTAGGTTATATCTTGCAACTTTATTGAATCTAATTGTTTCAATTAGTTTTTTCAGTTGACTCTCTAGAGTTCCCTAAGTAAACTATCATATTATCTATAAAAAGTGATCATTTTATTTCTCTTTGTCAATGTTTGTTCTCAGTTTCTTTTCTTACCTTATTGTTGTATTTCTTATATTATGGCATTTTTACTTTATATTGAGAAGTAATGGTGATAATAAATATACTGACTTCATCCCTGATTTTATTGAAAAAGGACTGGGGTCTATTTTTGCTATTATTTTGTCTGAGTTCATGATTGTTATTCTTGCATATTTTTTTTTACTTCAACTGAAGCATAATTGATTATTCTCTAGTCCTTTATTATAACTGCTGGTTATATAAAATGTATTGTTGGATTTAATTTCTAATCTATTCTGCTGTCATCTTCCATTTTACAAGTTAGTTTATCACATTCATATTTATGATTATGATTGTTAATTGTATGTTTCCTGCCATCCTATTTTCCCATCCCCTCTTTAAGAATTTGCTTTTCTTCTGATTAATTCTTCCCTTAAGCTACCCTCCCTTTCTCTCTTTCCCTTAACCTCTTTCCCTTTTACTTTGCTGATCTGTGTACTTCTCTAACAAATCTATGTGTGTATGCTCTCTCCTTTGACTAGTTCTGATGAGAATGAAGTCCAAGTGTTGCTATTTTCCCCTCTAACCTCTTCCTCCTTGTATAGACTTCTACTTTCTCATGTTTATTATATGAAATAATTTTTCCATTCCTGTTCTTCTTTTTCAGTAACTTCCTCTTCTCCTTCCTTTCCATTAACTTTAAAGAACATCAATACCTGAGTCCCTATGAACCTCTCCGTCTAACTAGACTCCTTCTATGACTCCTGATAATGTCAGAGTTCCAAAGGAATATATTTCTCCATATAAGAATGTAAACAGCTTTTCCTTGTTTGATGTCTTCTGACTGTTTCCTCTTATTTACCCTTTTTGGCTTCTCTTGACACATACTTGCATTTCAGATATCTACACAACTCTGATTTCTTTCATCAGGAATGTTTGAAAGTGTTCTATCTCATTAAAGGTACTTTTCTCCCCCTGTAGGATGATATTCAGTTGTGCTGCGTAAGATATTCTTGTCTGTAAGGCTCAGTCTTTTGCTTTCTAGATTATCCTATTCCAATCTTTCCACTCCTTTATTGTGATGGCTGCTAAGTCATGTGTGATACTGACTATATTTCCTTAGTACATTAATCTTTGAATTATTTTTCCTTTGATCTAGAAGCTCTGGATTTTTCTGGAGTGTTTCTTTGGTGAGTTTCTTTCAGGAGATTACTGATGGATTATTTCAATTTCTACTTTGTCTTCTCCTTCTAAAAGATCTGGGCAGTTTTCTTTAACGATTTCCTGAAATACTATGTCTCTGCTCTTTTTTAATTATGACTTCCAAACAATAGAACTCTTAAGGATCTCTTCTCAATCTATTTTCCAATTCAGTTGCCTTTGTTATGGGATACTTAACATTTTTTTCTATTTTTCCTATGTGCAATTTTAAGTGACATACATGACTGTCCATCTCTTATTCCCATGGCTACTCCCTCTTCGTAGAATGCTTTTCCTCACAACTTCTCTCTCTTAGATTGCTTCAGTTCCTTCTTGGCTTAGTCCATGATCTCCCCTACACATTTTCCTTATCCCCCACTAATTGCTAGTGTTCTTGGGTGAAAATACATATTTATGTATTTTGTATTTGCTTATTGTTCCTTAGGGGCAGAAACTGTTTACTTTGTATCCTTGTATCTTCAGTGTCTTAGTACCTGATCCAGAGGTGGGAATCAGTCAAAAAATTGCCCTTGAAGACCTAGAAGGCCACATGCAGCCTCTAGGCTGCAGGTTCTCCATCCCCAACCTAACCCATAATGGGCACTTAATAAGTGCTTATTACACAAATGAATAAATGGTCATCGAATAATCCACAATATTATAGGAAAAAGGAGACAGCACTTTTTGCACATTCAACATATTTCTCTCTAGATCAGGCATTCTTCACCTAGAGAAAATGAATATGACTCCTCATAGATCTGTGGTTAAATTTCTATGGGTCTTTGAACATGGATATGGAACAAACTGTACCTTTATTTTAATCATTGATTTCCTTTGTAATCCTATGCATTTTATTGTACTCATTTAAAAACATTATTCTTAGAAAGGTTCCTTACCACACTACCCTACTCTTGGATGACTCCGTGAAGGATAAGAACCGCTATTCTGTATAAACTCGAATTGTATAAACTCTAGGCAGATGTTTGTATCTATGTGAAGGTCACAATGTTAAAAGTGTTGTAAGTATATTCATTACTGGAAGAATTTCTATGTGGGAGGTCTCTCTGTGCTATGTACATGACTGAGTCTGACACCTGGTTAGCAGCAGAGGCCCCTGTGGCAATACTTATTGGTGATACTATTGGCAGTATCACAGTTTTTCCTCTCATATTCTAGAAAAATGGATTCCAAAGTGGAGTTGAGAGAAGAGGTGACCTCACCCCAAGGGGTATGAATAATCTCCCAATGCGAGGGCAGAAAGAGAGCTCACTTACCTCCCTCCTCATCAGAGCCAATGGTGGAACTTGTCTCCAGCTCAAGCACTCCTAACTATATCCTCCATACTCCACTCCCTCTGTGCATGAGCTCCCAACCATCCCCTTCTGAGCCAAACTTGGACCCCTCAGGGCAAGTGTAACCTACCCATTGCCTGAGCATGCATAGCACCAAATATACAGGCACCATAGGGCAAATTCCCCTGCTTTCCTTCACCCATCCACACCTACCCTTGCCCCCAGATCACTCCTTCTAGGGTCAGATACCCCTCAGAGGGCAGGCTCTAAGCTGTGAGGAGCAATCTGGGAGTAAAAGCCTTCTCTTCCCTCTTACTGATTTGAGGAGGACAGAATACATCACCTTGGATGAGTAGATCTGCTCAGTTGCCACAGATTGCAGATCTTATTACATTATCTTTTCCCCATTGACCGTCTTTCTGAAAAACTTCTGTATTTTTGTTAATGGCAATATCATGCTTCCATTTACTCAGATTCACAACCTTGGTGTTACCTATGGCTCCTCCATGAACTTTCTTTGTCCTTCAAGGCCCAGTTTTTATCCCACTTACTTTGTACAGTCTTCTCAGGGTGGGTAAGTGGTGTGATAGCTAGAGCACTGAGCCTGGAATCAACAAGGCATGAATTCAAATCCAGCCTCAGACACTAAATATATGACATTGAGCAAATCAATTCCTTCTGTCTACCTTCATTTCCTCATCTGTAAAATGGGGATAATAATAGCATCTGCTTTCCAGAGTTGTTGTGAGGAGATAAACTTTGCAAACTGCTTAGCACAGAGTGTGGCTCATAGTAGGTGTTAAACAAATATTACTTACTATTATTTTTTCCTGGCTACCCAGAGCCAATGGGATTGTACTTGCTAACAAACTCAGATCACCCTTAGTATCTGGGATTTATCATTCATCTTTCCACTCTGTCTAACAACAATTTATTAATTGCCTACTGTGTGCAAGGCACTTTGGTAGAGTGCAGAGACATAAAGAGAAAAAATGAGAACAGTCTTTGCCTTTAAGGAAGTTACATCATAGGTTTGTAGTTTCAGCGTTATTCTCACTCCACAGATCCAATTAGGTGCCAGATCTTGTCAGTCCTATCTTTACAACCTCTTGACCTTTCCCCTTCTCTTTATTCATTTATTCCCAGCCCTAGTTCAGGTTTCCATCGCCCTTAACCTGTACTATAGTAATAACCTCCTAACTCTTCTTCCTTCTGTGAATCTTTCCCCATTTCAATCCATCCTTCCCACAACTGTCAAAGGCGTAAATTGAGACCTAATCATGTCATCTCTTCTCTGCTCAATAAACTCCATACTGACTCTAGGATCAACTATTACTTCATCATTATGTAATCCCTTGTAAATTTTCATTTTCCTATTTTTTTTAAAGAAATGCCTAATTCTTTCTAAATTTCTGCTAGATTTCACAGTCTTCAGAGGTATTAGTGCAGTAGTGTGGGTAAGAACTACATCTATGATTTCATTTATGGCCCTACCCATGCAGGTCAGTATCTTTTCTGAAACATATAGCCTACTGTGGATTCCTTCTCAAAATAACACTCATATAAATTTTTTATGTAATTTCAGCTAAAGGTTAGTGAAAATAAAATTCTAATTGTTTACCCATCCAAATTCACAACCACCTTGAAATTGTTTTTTTTTTATTTTTTTTAATTAAATTTATTTATTTAACTTTTAACATTCATTTTCACAAAATTTTGGGTTACAAATTTTCTCCCCTTTTATCCCCTCCCCCCCCCAAACACCAAGCATTCTAATTACCCCTATGACCAGTCTGCTCTCTCTTCTATCATCCCTCTCTGCCCTTGTCTCCATCTTCTCTTTTGTCCTATAGGGCCAGATAGCTTTCTATACCCCTTTACCTGTATTTCTTATTTCCTAGTGGCAAGAACATTACTCGACAGTTGATCCTAACACTTTGAGTTCCACCTTCTTTACCTCCCTCCCTCTCCACCCCTTCCCTTTGGAAAGCAAGCAATTCAATATAAGCCAAATCTGTGTAGTTTTGCAAATGACTTCCATAATAGTTGTGTTGTATAGGACTAACTATATTTCCCTCCATCCTATCCTGTCCCCCATTACTTCTATTCTCTTTTAATCCTATCCCTCCCCATGAGTGTCGACCTCGAATTGCACTCTCCTCCCCATGCCCTCCCTTCTATCATCCCCCCCACCCTGCTTGTCCCCTTTTTCCCCACTTTCCTGTATTATGAGATAGGTATTCCTACCAAAATGAGTGTGCATTTTATTCTTTCCTTTAGTGGAATGTGATGAGAGTAGACTTCATGTTTTTCTCTCACCTCCCCTCTTTATCCCTCCACTAATGAGTCTTTTACTTGCCTCTTTTATGAGAGATAATTTGCCCCATTCCATTTCTCCCTTTCTCCTACCAATATATTTCTCTCTCTCTGCTTGATTTCATTTTGTTTTTTAAGATATGATCCCATCCTATTCAATTCACTCGGTGCACTCTGTCTCTATGTATGTGTGCGTGTGTGCATGTGTGTGTGTAATCCCACCCAGTACCCAGATACTGAAATGTTTCAAGAGTTACAAATATTGTCTTTCCATGTAGGAATGTAAACAGTTCAGCTTTAGGAAGTCCCTTATGACTTCTCTTTGCTGTTCACCTTTTCATGGTTCTCTTCATTCTTGTGTTTGAAAGTCAAATTTTCTTTTCAGCTCTGGTCTTTTCATCAAGAAAATTTGAAAATCCTCTATTTCACTGAAAGACCAATTTTTCTCCTGAAGTATTATACTCAGTTTTGCTGGGTAGGTGATTCTTGGTTTTAGTCCTAGTTCCTTTGACTTCTGGAATATCCTATTCCATGCCCTTTGATCCCTTAATGTAGAAGCTGCTAGATCTTGTGTTATCCTGATTGTATTTCCACAATACTTGAATTGTTTCTTTCTAGCTGCTTGCAATATTTTCTCCTTGACCTGGGAACTCTGGAATTTGGCCACAATGTTCCTAGGAGTTTCTCTTTTTGGATCTCTTTCAGGTGGTGTTCTGTGGATTCCTTGAATATATATTTTGCCCTCTGGTTCTAGAATCTCAGGGCAGTTTTCCTTGATAATTTCATGGAAGATGATGTCTAGGCTCTTCTTTTGATCATGACTTTCAGGTAGTCCCATAATTTTTAAATTGTCTCTCCTGAATCTATTTTCCAGGTCTGTTGTTTTTCCAGTGAGGTATTTCACATTGTCTTCCATTTTTCCATTCTTCTCTCTTTGTTCTGTGATATCATGCTTTCTCATAAAGTCATTAGCCTCCATCTGTGCCATTTTAATTTTGAAAGAACTATTTTCTTCAGTGAGCTTTTGAATTTCCTTTTCCATTTGGCTAATTCTGCTTTTGAAAGCATTCTTCTCCTCATTGGCTTTTTGAACCTCTTTTGCCAATTGAGTTAGGCTAGTTTTCAAGGTGTTAATTTCTTCAACATTTTTTTGGGTCTCCTTTAGCAGGGAGCTGATCTGCTTTTCATGCTTTTCTTTCATCTCTCTCATTTCTCTTCCCAGTTTTTCCTCCACCTCTCTAACTTGATTTTCAAAATTCTTTTTGAGCTCTTCCATGGCCTGAGCCCATTGGGTGGGCTGGGATACAGAAGCCTTGATTTCTGTGTCTTTGCCTGATGGTAAGCATTGTTCTTCCTCATCAGAAAGGAAGGGAGGAAATGTCTGTTCCCCAAGAAAGTAACCTTCTATTGTCTTATTTCTTTTCCCTTTTCTGGGCATTTTCCCAGCCAGTGACTTGACCTCTGAATATTCTCCTCACACCCACCTCCAGCCAGCATTTGGGGTCTGAGATTCAAATGCTGCTTCCAGCCTTAGGGCTTTTGGCGGGGGCAGGGCTGCTATTCATTATGAGAATTAAGTTCAGGTGGTCAGGTCAGGGCAGGGCCACCTCTCAGGCTTGGTTCCCTCAGGGGATTTATGCACAGACCTTCCACAATGGATCCAGGCTCCCGCCCGCTTGGGGAGCCCCGGTCTGCCGCTGCCTCTCAGCTTCTACCTCCCGGGGGGGCCTGAATTATGGGGGCACCCCACTCCCCTCTCGACCCGCCAAAGAGACTCTCTCACCGACCCCCGTCACCTGTGGGTGGAGGTACTTGTGCGGCCGCTGGTGATCCCATCCCTGAAGCCTGGTCGGATCTGTTTCTCTTGGTGCTGCGGCCGCTGCCGCGGCAGGTCTGTGCTGGGCTCCGCGTCTGCAGCACTACAGACCTTTTGTGAGAGGTTTGCAGATCCCTCTGTGGGTGGAGGGACCCACGTGGCTGCTGGAGATCCCGTCCCTGAAGCCTGCTCGGATCTTTTCCTCTCGGTGCCACGGCCGCGGCAGGGCTGCACTCAGCTCCCAGTCCCGGGGCCCAGTCCGCAGCGCAAAGGACCCCCCGCGAGAGATTTGCAGGTCTCTCCGGAACAGAAATCTCCCTCGCTCCAATATTCCATGGTCTTTGGGTGCAGAATTCGCCAGGAGTTACTTCCTTGTAGCCGTTCTATGGGTTGTGGGTTCGGAGCTATGTGTATGTGCGTCTTTCTACTCTGCCATCTTGGCTCCCCATGTCTCCACCTTGAAATTGTGCAGATCTTAGGTTAGAGATCCCTGTCTTGAAGAGAAGCCTAGAGATCTGAGAGTTTAAATGACTTGCCCAGCGTCCAACAGCCAGTATGTGTCAGAGGTGTGGATGAATCCAGGTCTTCCTAGCTCAAAGGCCAGTTCCCTCTGGACTACATCATATTGCCTCTCAACATACAACTACATTGTGTTTATGTCCTTTGATCATTTATAAATTGATAAATGACTTGTACTCTTATAGATTTGACAAAGGTCTTCATATTTTTGAGCTGTGAGAACTTTATCTGAGACATTTATAAAATTTCCCCCCAATTTTATGCTTTACTTTGATCTTGGCTACAATTGTTTGATTTGTATAAAAACTTTTTAATTTAATGTAATTGAAATTATCCATTTTACACCTAACTTTGCCCTCCGTCTGTGATCTGTTCATAAATTGTTCACCTAGTCATAAGTCTGATAAGTAATATGTTCCATGTTATTCTAACTTTCTTGTAATATCTTTCTTTATATCTAGATCATGTATTCATTTTGACCTTACATATTTTATATAACTCATGAATAATTAAATAAAACACATTAGTAGTATTGCTCAAAGTTTTTTTTGTTTTGACTGGTAGGATGTACAGACCCAAAGTCTCATATTTGAGTCTCATAATCCAAACTCATATTTGGATTTAGCTGTCATTAACACACAGCAGTTGTGGTCAGGTGATAGTACTCAAAAGCATACCTAAGTCTCTGTATCCACACGATCTATCCTATCTTTCTGACTTCCAGTCATCCATCCCACTTCAGTTTACGTCAGAGCTGCAGATGTGTGTTATCATTGCCAACAAAAACAGTTTATTGAGGAATTGATTCAAACAACAAACAATTATGAAATGCTATAACACAGAGTTCTGTGCTAAGACACAGTCTCTATTACAAATGGCACTAGATTTATGATTCCTTTCTCTACATGGGTTTCCGGAACACCATTACTATCAATCCTTGCAGTAGCTTGCCCTGATTGACACAGTCCCTGATCACCAGCTAATTTCTCCTATTCTTTGAGTGGCAAGAAACTACCACTAGTTCCTCTGATCTCTGTGACTCAGGTTTGCTGTTTAACAGTGTAAAATGATTTTCCATTGCTACTCTATGCTTTAAAAAAAAAAAAACAACCTTCACTTGAAATGGCTTTCTCCCTCAAGCTATCCTATATAGCCTTCCTTTTTCCTGCTACAAAGAGTCCCCTATATTTACTGCCTCCATTTCCCCATTCCCATACCTCTAAACCCTTTGTATCCTGGTTTCTCATCCTACAAACTATAATTTAACCACCTTCTCAAAGAAACTTCTCAATGGCTGTATCCAATAGGCTTTTCTCAATCTTCATCCTTTTTGAATTTTTGGCAGTTCTTAACACTATTAATCATCTTTTCCCTAAGAATTATCTCCTTTTCCCTTTTTCCGAGAGAGAGAGAGAGAGAGAGAGAGAGAGAGAGAGAGAGAGAGAGAGAGAGAGAGAGGGAAGGGGGAGGGGGAGGAGGGGGGAAGAGAGAAAAAGCCAGCCCAAAACTCTTAAATCCTAATCATATATCACCTAGGGCCTGATAGACATCTCCACCTATACATCCCTTGGCATGTTAAATTCAACATGCCCCTTCTCTTCTTTCAAATTTCTCAGTGGCACAGCAGGCGAGGGTGGGTTTTGGAGTTCAAAGAAGAGCTAAGTTCAAATCCAGAGTCAGACACTAAGTATCTATGTGATCCTAAACAAATCACCTAATTATCTGACTCATTTTTGTCATCTATAAAACAGGGATAATATAGCACCTTTTGTTGTTTTTGTTCAATAGCTAAGTCATGTGCAGTCCTTCATGACCTCCATGGACCATAGCATATCACTCCCTTCTGTTCTCTAATATCTCTCAAATTATGTCTCTCAAATTATATTTCCATGATACTATCTAGCCATGTCATCCTCTACCATCCCCTTTTCCTTTTGCTTTCAAACTTTCTCACTTTAGAGTCTTTTTCAATCCTGTGTTCTCATTATGTGACCAAAATATTTAAACTTCACCTCTGATATTTACCCTTCCAATGAATAGCCTGAATTAATCTCCTTAAGTGTTGACTTAATGGATCTCTTTGTTGGCCAAGGAACTCTTAAAAGTTTTCTCCAACACCACTACTTGAAAGTATGACCTCCCAGGTTTTTTGTGATGATAAAATGAGATCATATTTGTAAAACACTTATCACAAGGTATTCTAACCAGCCAGGCTAGGTTTTGAATCCTTCCTTTTATCAGTTATCTAAGCCAACTAAGGGACAGAGGACCTCCCTACAACGTGAATTCACAAGACCATCTGTAAACCTAAATATATGATTGATAGTAATCTATCCTCAGGGAAGAAATACAAAAAAAGACGGGCAAGTGGGACTCTGAGATACAGTTTCAGAATCACCTAGGTGGAACAAATGCTTTAGTCACCATGTACTCATCATGTACTGCGGCAGTTGGAGAGCAGGAAAAGATAAAATTATCTATCTCTACTCCCATAAGAAGTTATAAAGTGAGTACCATATAAGCACCAACTAAAAAGCTAAAGGAAAGATGGATAGTCACTCATTTATGAAGGTCTATTGAGTGAGCAGCTCTTTCTACCTAGAGACCAATGAAAGGATCATTTCTTCAGCCCCAAAGTGTCCAGGGACTAAGTCATATGTGGCTGGAGGAAAAAGGGAAATTGTCATGCTCAAAATACCAAAAGTTTTTTTTTTTTAATGAGGTAGTACTCACACTTTCAAGAAGCCCATAAAACTCTATAATTTAATTTAAAAACTTATAAGCAGTGTTTTTTTAACCTTTACGTCATAATCATTGCCCTTTCCTGCAATTAATTTCTTTTATAATTGGCTAGGATTTTCTAAGTACACTATCATGTCATCTGCAAATAGAAATAAGTTTGTTTCCTCTGTCTATTGAAATAATCATGTGATTTTAATCTGTTGGTTTTATTATTAATTATGTGAATTAGTTTCCTATTGTTAAATCATCTTGGATCTTTGGTAGGTATCCAACTTGGTCATAGTAAATTATTTCTGGAAATAATATTGTATTCTCAATGTGAGGCTTCTATTTAAAGTGCTTTCATTGACACCTATTAGAACAGCTGCTTATGTTTTCCTTTTTCTTCTTTTTCTCTCATGGTTTTAGCCATATTCGTTTCCAAAAAGGGAGCATGGAAGATTCTTTTCATCTCTATTTTTAACAATTTTTGTAGCAGAGATATTAATTTGCTACTTAAATGTTAGATGGGGTTCATTTTTTAATTCCATCTAGCTGCGAATGTTACACACACACACACACACACACACACACACACACACTTCAGCAGTTAAAATTAGAGGTTGCTCAATTATTTTTCACAGAGTGCATTGAGATCTCCATTTCTCGTATTAGTATTTTATATTTTGTAAATACTCCTTGATTTCCTTCAAATTTTTGGTTTTCTTGATTGTAATTACATGTAGTAGCTTTTTATCATTTTTAAAAAATTTCCTCTGCTGGGAATTTATCTTATTCATGGGATTAGCGGTAATTTGAGTTTCTTCTCTTTTTTCCTCGATCAGGTTTTCTAAAGATTTTTAAAGAGTAACAAAAAGGGTAAACATCTAGATAACCTAATCCAACAAAAAGAAGAAATTCAAATTACAAAAAAAAAAAAGACAAATTCACAACAGAGAGAATTCTTTTGAAAAAGCTCAAAAATTCCTTTGCAGAATTATAATAAGCAGTCTTACTACTGCACCCTTTGAGTCTTTCCATCTACCCTGCAGCTGACTTGTCTTGTATGTGTTGTCTCTGCTAATCAGAGTGTGACCTCCTTGAGGGCAGGGATTCTCTTGCTTTTTCAATCTGCATTACCAGCACTTACAACTGGGTACATAGCAAGCTTGTGACAAATACTTTTTCAGTCACTTTTCAGAGCCCTGCTCTGAGCATTGTGCTAGGGATTCAGCCTCTCCTCTTTCACAACTAGACCTCAGGGAACCAGCCTAAGTTCTAAGATCACAAATCCACTGGCACATCAGAGAACTGGAATATGTGATTAGTGAAAAGGGGGTCAATATTGTGGGAGTAAGTAATAAATCAATGAAACTTGCAAAAGACATTAACCAGGAAAATAATTCAGTGGAGAAATTTCTTCCTGAATTATGCAATCCATTATGACTCAAAGGTTTATTCAAGAAAAAAAAGTAGCTTGAATAATATCATTTTATTTTGCCAAAAAACCCAAGCAAAAATATGGTATAGTAGAAAAAGCATTGTACTTGCAATAAGTAGGAACTTACTTATTCAGGAACTCGGCTCAGACTTAACACTTACTAGCTGTGCAACCATAAACAATTTAATGCTTCCGTGCCTCAATTTCCTCATCTGTAAAATGTGGATAGCAGCTTACAGTTTAAATGAGAGAAAGTGTGTTTAAAGTGTTTTGTAAACCTTAAAGTGATATATAAATGTCATCCATCATTTTCATTATTGTCCATTTTATTTCATGTGCTTTTTACTTGTTACCGCCTTTCCAAAACTCTTACTGAGCATAGAGCTCAGTCTGTGGAAGTCAAACAATGAGAATTTTCTATCTTTAACATGTTTAATCAAGTTAGGAATTTGATGATAGTGTTCGCTGGTGTTCCTTGGGAGTCTCTCCTCATGCCGAATTGTTTCAGAGCTTAGCGTGGGGCATATAATTTGCCTTGTCCATTATCCGGTTTCTTGCCCATTTTTCTCATGAAGCTCTGGGTACCAAAATGGACCAAATGCTGACAGTTACTTTTACACCTTCTGCAAGTAGAAGAGTCAACAAGCACCAACACCCATTCATTAAGGACTTACTGTGTGCCAACCATTGTAATAACTCTGGGATGACAAAGAATAGCGAAAACTTTATCCCAGCTCTCCAGGACCTGACATCCTGATATGGGGGGGGGGGGGGGGGGGGGGGGAGAGATAATGTACAAACAATATGTAAATAGTTTTCTGTAAATAGTTGTCCAGAGTACATTGAAGGTAATCTCAGAGGGAAGGCATTAGCATTGAGGGAAATCAGGAATGACTTCTTGTAGAAAGTATAATTTTAGCTGACATTTGAAGGAAACCAAGGATGCCACTGAGTGGGAAGGAGAAGCAATAACTGAGCCTGGCAATTAGTTGATTAGTAAGAATAATTAGAGAAATAAGAAAGCTACCTGATGATCTGCAACTTCCTCCAGTACAGCCATATACCAGTTGAACTCTTTGGGGCAGCTAGGCGGTGCAGTGGATAGAGCACCAGTGCAGGAGTCAGGAGGACCTCAGACACTTGACATTCACTAGCTGTGTGACCTTGGGCAAGTCACTTAACCCCAATACTCTCATCCTGGGCCATCTCCGGTCATCTTGATGAATATCTGGTCACTGGACTCAGACGACTCTGGAGGAGAAGTGAGGCTGGTGACCCGCACAGCCCTCCTTCACTCAGAACAGTCAGGAGCAAACCATGTCATCATTTCTCTGATGGCATGGTCTTCTTCGGCAACGAAGGACGAATACACACACGTCAGTTGAACTCTATAGTAATCTTTCTTCTTTTATTTTCTTCCTCTTGTAGCAGTAGCTTTATGGGGTTGGTCACAGGGTACCAAACTTGCAGGTGAGGACTATGATTCATGTGTTTCTTCATTTACTGTTAGTTAGCTCATTTGGTTTTCTCCAAAAGTTTTCATGTTCTTATTGTGGCTGGAGCCTACTGGCCTTGCCTAAGATTATCCCAGGAAAATTAGGAAATAGGAAAAATAGGAAAATTATTCACCACAAGGAAAAAAAGACATGGATCAAAGAGATGCACATTAAAAGATGTACATTTTCAAATACCCGTTAATGGCCCTGATGGCTCCAAGATGTTCTGGCTTTTCTTTAAGAGACTTCCCCACAAAAGAATCTTAGACAACTTGAAAAATAACATAATTCCAAAGGCTGGGTCACAAATGGGTATCTAACGACTATATCACTATGTTTTGGCCAACATTCCCTTCTATCACCATCTTCCATTGGTCCTTTTCAAAAACGAGGAATGAACAACGATTATCAAAAGCATTAGCAATCCAGAGTTTGAAAGATCCTTTTTATATATGTAGTTCGTAATGGTCCATTGTCTTTGTGTGGCTTAACTACTTAAGTCTGAGCCGAGTTCCTGAATAAACACACTATTATATGGTGGCCTGTATGTTGAAGGGACTTCTTACAGCCTTTTAAAAGCTCAACACCAGTGCAGTTCCCCTCAGCTTCAGGCCAGCTTGGTGATTCTGTTGTTTAATTCCAAAGGTCTATGTCTATGAATCTTAACTAGTCCTAAGTGACAAGTCTCACCATCTCTCCTATTCCCCTCAAACAATTAGCTTTAATGAGAACAACATCCTTTTGTTCATGTTCCTTATGCTTCCAAATGCCATTGCACAGAGCAGGCGACTTTAGAGAGAGGAAGTTTATGCTTGATTATTTTTGTTTTTAGATCTCAAGGTTATATTGGTTCATGACTAGTTTTCCTCTGTTGCTTTGTGTTCATTAGGTCTTTTTTTTTTAAAAGAAAAGTAAATGAAAGTTTATAAAAATACACTGCAAATATGAAACAAGGAGCAAAAGAAATCAAACAAATGAAAAACCTCTTTATTCCAAAAGCTATGTTGGTTTCTCCTAATAAAATACAAGTTCCATGAGGAAGGGTCTTTTTCATTTTTGCTTTTGTATTTCCAGCAACTAGTATAATGCCATGTCAGGGATATAACAAATGCTTCTTTAATTTGATACGATTTAATCTAATTATGTCTTCAGAGAAGCAGTATGGTACAGTGGGTAGAATGTTGTACTTGGAACCAGGTACACCTGGGTTCAAATCATGCCTCCCTCACTTACCCTCTATATTACTTGAACAAACTGTTTATTCTGAACCTCAGTTTACTCACCTATAAAGTGAGAATAGTAAAAATGACTGTCATTGACACAGCACCTAATATGGGTTAGGACACTTTGCTAAGCACTGTACAAATATTATTTCAGTTTATCATAAAAACCCTGAGAGATAAGTGCCATTATTATCTCTGTTTTACATTTGGGAAAACTGAGGCAGAAGTTAATGATTTACCCAAGTAAATGCCAGTGGGAGAGAAGAAGGTACTATTAGCTCCTAACTCACAGAATTATGGATCAAATGAGAAATAATGTATTTGCTACACTTTACAAATCTAAAAAAATCTATTTTTTTTAAATAAAAGAATTTTTTAAAACTTATATGTAGGTTTGAATACTAGCTTTGACTCTTTTATTGATTGTATAGCCTTTAGCGAGTCACTTAGCCCGTGTAGCCTGAAGGTCCTCATTTCTAAAATACAAGGGTTAGCCTAAGTAATCTCAAAGGATTCTTGTAATACCGATATAGACATGAAATGGCACATGAGGGATGGACCTGGACTGAGGGAGACATGGGTTCAAATCCTACCTCGGACATGGATTTGTGACCTTGCACAAGTAACCTTACCCCTCTGTGTTTCAGTTTCCTCATCCTTAAAATGGAGACAATAATACTTGTACCTGCGTCACAAGGTTGTTGTAAGACTCCAGTGAGATAATCTATGAAAAGTACTTTGCAAAACTTAAGATGCCATGTAATGTCTTTTGGTAGGAACACTCTAAGAGTCTACTGTTTTCAAATGCTGCCAGCCCAGGTTAACTCTTGTGAAATCATTATATGTTAGTTTTTCCATAGACAGAAACCAGAAAATTGAAAGAACTAAATAGACACCCAAAGTTTGGTCACAAATGGGGTAAAGATAGACTCCCATGGACAATTAATGTACGCCATGATCAAACTCATCACTTGATTTGCATTTCCATGTTAGAAAAATCTATTTGGATTTGTCTACCACAGACTGCTGTCTAAATATCTTTGTAACAGTTTAGAACGCATAGACACAAGTAAAACTCATGTGAAAGAAAATTCATAAAAATGAAATTAATGGTATTTATATATTGCTTTAAGTTTTTCTCAAAACTCTCCCTCTCTCTCTCTCTCCCTCTCTCTCTCCCTCTCTCTCTCTCTCTCTTTGTGTGTCTGTCTCTGTCTCTCTCTCTGTCTCTCTATCTGTCTCTCTCTGTCTCTGTCTATCTCTGTCTCTCTCTCTGTCTCTGTCTCTCTCTTTCTGTTTCTCTCTCTCTCTCTGTTTCTCTGTCTCTCTCTCTTTCTCTCCCCTTTGAGGCTACTAGACTATTATTATCCCATTTGACAGATGAGGAAACGGAGGGTCAGAAAATTTACATGACTCACCTGTGGTGACATAGATACCCAATATCAGATATGTGAGTAATAATAACCATTACAAATATGTATATGATGATTAAAAGCTCTCAGATTACTTTCAAACATGTCTCTTTTTATGTTCACAACTACCATGTGAGGTAGATGCTACAATTATCCTTATATTATGGATGGGAAAACTGAGGTGGTGCCTTTCCCAGGGTCACACAGATATTAAGCATCTAAAGCTGGATTTGAACTCAGGTGTCCCTGACTCCATTTGCTGTGTCTCCAAATCTCTGTTGACTTCAACTCCAGTGCTCTTTCCACTGAACCACTTATTTTGTTCATCTTTGTTTTATGTATTTAGGCAAAAAGAAAGAATACAAAGCTTTTTTCTTTTTTCGAACCAACCTCTGACCCAAAATGGAGAGCACAACTTAGGAAGAACTTTCTCCACTGAATTGTTTTTCTGATCAATGTCTTTTGCAAGTTTCACTGATTTGTTATTGCTCATTCTGCATCCTCGCAGACCAATGACATCACAAGTGCTATTTCTTGACCTGCACATTAATTGATTTTGAGTGAGCCAGAGCTGCACAAAGTCTTAAGTCTTTCTCTATATGATACTGACCTTTTTGCTTATCTCGTATTCCATTTCTCTGATGTCTCAATGAATATATCATCATAGTCTCTAAGCTGGCCCCTAGTTGTGGCATCCAGTTGTAAAGGAGAGGAGACTGGGTCTTCTGTACAGTGCTGAGAGGAAAGTTTTAAGAATGAATGAGTGAAAAAGCATTTGTCACAAGCGTGCTATGTGTCCCTCACTGTACTAAGTACTGAAGATACAAATAGAAACAAAAATGCAGTCTGTGCTCTCAAGAATCTCATACTCTAATTGAGAGAGATAGGATGTATAAGACAATCAGCTATAATGCAGATGCAAAAATGTAGGATTCCTCCAGGGCAACCAGGAGGGTGGTAAGACTCAAAGATTCTCAAGTTGTATCCATGTATCACAGACATTTACTTCTCTTCATCTTTTTATCACTCTTTCTACTGATAAATAAAACCTTTTTTTTTTCAAAAAGGCTAATAAAATTGGTAAACCATTACATAACCTTACTAAGAAACAGAAAAAATCCAAATTAACAATTAAAAAAAGAAGACAAATTCACAAGGAAAGTATTTTTAAAAAATAAAAACTATACATAATGATTTATACATATACATAATTAATCATAATCAGCACAACTAAGAATTTTTTAAAAATTGATAAATATTTGCAAATAGAAAATAGCTTAACTAATAAAACAAGAGCAATCATAACTGACTCTCAGAAAAAGCCATTGAGAAAGTTATGATTCAACTGCAAAGTGGAAAGACAGAGGCAGCAACTGGGGGAAAGCCCTAGACTTGAACTAGGCCAGATGGAATTGCAAATGAACCAAATCAAACAATTAAATAGCAAATGAATACCTGGACTACAAAATTAGTTTCGAAAAGAGAGACAAAAGCAAGTTCCTTTTATGAGATAAATATGGTCCTGATACCCAAAATGCTGAAAGACATAGAAAAAAAGAGAACCCTAGACAATTAAGCAAATGAATGTTGGTAAAAAGAAAACACATTTTAAATGAAATCCTTACAAGGAAAATGTAACACTATAGACACAAATAATTCATTATGACCAAGTTGGATTCCTACCAAGGATACAAGATGGTTTAACAATAGGAAAACTATTAGCATGCTTAATAATAAAAGCAACAAAGATAAAAATCATATGATTATTTCAATAGACAGAGAAAATAAACATTCCTATTTACAGATGTCATGATTGTCTACTTAGAAAACCCCAGTAATTATTTACTCAGTTTTCCATATATTTCAGAAATGACACATTTACCCAAGAAACTTCCCACAAAAAAGTTTCTCAGATTCTTGTTTTCCTTCTAATTTGGAGTGCATTAGTTTTGTTTGTGCAAAGACTTTTTAATTGAACATAATCAAAATTATCCATTTTATATCAACCAATGTTTTCTATCTCTTGTTTGGTCACAAACTCTTCTGTTATCCATAGATGTGGCAGGTGCATTTTTCCATGCTCCCCTAATTTGCTGATAATATCACTGCTTATATCTAAATCATATATACATTTTAACCTTGTCTCAGTATACAATGTGAGATATTGAGCTACTTTCTGCCAAACTGCTTTATATTTTTTCCTAGCAATTTTCAAATTCTCAAATGTTGAGTTTTCTAGCTCTATAAAATAATTTTTGGTACTTTGATTGGTATGCACTAAATAAGTGATTAATTTAGGTAGAAATACCGCTTTTATTGTATTGACTTGGCCTACCCATGAGCAATTCATATTTTCTAAATGTTTAGTTCTGACTTTATTTGTGTAAAACATGTTTTGCATTTGTGTTCATAGAATCCCTGGGTTTCTCTTGGCAGATAGACTTTCAAGTGTTTTATATCGCCTATAGTTATTTTAAATGGAATTTCTCTTTCTGTGTCTTGCTGCTGGTAAGATGGAGGGATGTCAATGATTTAGGTGGCTTTATTTGATATCCTTCAACTCTGCTAAACTTGCTAATCATTTCAATTAGGTTTTCAGTTGACTCTTTAGTATTCTCTAATTATACCATCATGTAACTGCAATGAGTGATAGTTTTGTTCCCTCAATATCTATTTTTATTTCTTCAATTTCTTTTTCTTGTCATATGGCTATAGCTAGCATTTCTATTACAATATTGAATAATAAGGTGATAATGGGAATCTTTGCTTTACCCCTGATCTTATTGGGAAGAATTCTAGTTTATTATAGATAATGCTACTTATTAGCTTACTACTACTTATTATACTACAAATACTTACTGATGGTTTTAGACAGATACTACTTATTTTCAGGAAAGCTCCATTTATTCCTGTGCTTTCTAGTGTTTTTAATAGGAATGAATGTTATATTTAGTCAAAAACTTTTTCTGAATCTATTGAGATAATCACATGATTTGTTTTTGTTATTAATAGAGTCAACTATGCTGATAGTTTTCTTAACACCGAACCTGCCCTGCATTCCAAGTATAACTCTCTGATTACAGTGTATGATCTTTGTGATGTAATTCTGTAATCTCCTTGCTAGTGTTTTATGTAAATTTCTGCATCAATATTCACTAGGAAAAGTGATCTATAATTTTCTTCTATTCTTGTTCTTTCAGGTTTATGTATCAGCACTGTATTTGTGTCATAAAAGTAACTTGCTAGGGTTCCTTCCTTGCCTATTTTTCCAAATAATTCATGTAGTTTGGGAATTAATACTTCTTTAAATATTCAGTAGAATTCCCTTATGAATCCATCTGGTCCTGGGATTTTTTCTATTTTTTCTTCTAATGTTTATTTATTTATTTTTGGTTTTCAACATTCATTTCCACAAAATTTTAAGTTCCAAAATTTCTCCCCATCTCTTCTGTGCCCGCACCCCATAGTTCCTTGCATTCTGATTACACCTTCCCTCAATATGACCTCCCTTCTACCACATTCCTCCCTTCCCTTATCCACATCTTCTCTCTTTTCTTGAAGGGTAAGATAGATTTCTATGTACCATTACCAGTATTTCTTATTTCCCACTTGTATGCAAAAACAATTCTCAACATTCATTCCTAATACTTTGAATTTCAACTTCTCTCCCTTCCTCCCTCCCCACCCATCCCCACTGAGAAGGCAAGCAATTCAAGATAGGCTATATATGTGGAGTTTGGCAAAAGACTTCCATAATAATCATGTTGTGTAAGACTATTTCCCTCCATCCTATCCTTTCCCCCATTTAATCTATTCTCTTTTTTGACCTTGTCCCTAGTCAAAAAGTGTTTACTTCTAATTATTCCCTTCTCTCATTTGCCCTCCCTTCTATCATCCCTCTCACCCACTTGTTCTCTTCTCCCTTATTTTCCTGCAGTATAAGATAGATTTTCATACCAAATTGAGTAAGCATATTATTCTCTTCTTAAGCTAAATGTGAAGAGAGTAAGCTTCACTTTTTCCCTCTCAACTCCTTCCTTTTCTCCTCCACTGCAAAAGCTTTTTCTTGCCTCTTTTATGAGAGATAATTTGCCCCATTCATTTCTCCCTTTCTCCTCCCAAAATATTCCTCTATTGCCCCTTAATGTTATATTTTTAGATACCATGCCTGCTTATTCCACTCACCCTGTGCTCTCTCTCTGTCTATACACACACACACATATATATGTATACATATGTGTGTATGTGTGTGTGTGTATAATCTCTCCAACTGCCCAAATACTGAGAAAAGTCTCAAGAGTTACATATATTATCTTTCCAAGCAGGAATGTAAACAGTTCAACTTTAGAAAGTTCTTTATGATTTTTCTTTCTTGTTTACCTTTTCATGCTTCTCTTGATTTCTGTATTTGAAACTCAAATTTTCTATTCAGTTCTGGTCTTTTCATCAAGAATACTTGAAAGTCCTCTATTTCATTGAATGACCATTTTTTTCCCCTGAAGTACTATACTCAGTTTTGCTGGGTAAGCAATTGTTGGTTTTAATCCTAGTTCCTTTGACTCCTGGAATATCATAGTCCAAGTCCTTCAATCCATTAATGTAGAAGCTGCCAGATCCTGTGTTATCCTGATTGTATTTCCAAAATACTCGAATCATTTCTTTCTAGCTGCTTGAAATATTTTCTCCTTGACCTGGGAATTCTGGAATTTGGTTCCAATATTCCTAGGAGTTTCCCTTTTTGGATCTCTTTGAGGAGGTAATGGGTGGATTCTTTCAATATTTATTTTGCCCTCTGGTTCCAAAATATCAGGGAACTTCTCCTTGATAATTGAT
Source organism: Notamacropus eugenii (assembly GCF_028372415.1). Lineage (NCBI taxonomy): Eukaryota > Metazoa > Chordata > Mammalia > Diprotodontia > Macropodidae > Notamacropus > Notamacropus eugenii. The sequence goes on from NC_092878.1 coordinate 161,208,483, forward strand.
GAAAGATTATGTCTAGGCTCTTTTTTTCATCGTGGCTTTCAGGTAGTCCCATAATTTTTAAATTGTCTCTCCTGGATTGATTTTCCAGATCAGTTGTTTTTCCAATGAGGAATTTCACATTATCTTTTATTTTTTCATTCTTTTGGTTTTCCTTTGTAATTTCTTGATTTCTCATAAAGTCATTAGCTTCCATCTGCTCCATTCTAATTTTTAAAGAACTATTTCTTCAGTGAGCTTTTGGACCTCCTTTTCCAATTGGCTAATTTTGCTTTTCAAAGCATTCTTCTCCTCATTGGCTTTTTGGGCCTCTTTTTCCACTTGAGTTAGTCTGTTTCTAAAGGTGTTATTTTCTTCAACCCTTTTTGGAATCTCCATTAGCAAACTGTTGACTCGCTTTTCATGATTTTCTTGCATCATGCTCATTTCTCTTCCCAATTTTTCCTCCACCTCTCTTACTTGATTTTCAAAATCCTTTTTGAGCTCTTCCATGGCCTGGGACAATTGCATATTTATTTTGGAGGTTTTAGATGCAGAAGCCTTGACTTTTATGTCTTCCCCAATGGTAAATATTGTTCTTCCTCATCTGAAAGGATGAGAGAAAATGACTGTTCACCAAGAAAGTGACCTTCTATAATCTTATTTTTTTTCCCTTTTTTGGGAATTTGCCCAGCCAGTTACCTGACTTTTGAGTCCTTTGTCAAGAGGAGAATATACTCTGGGGACCTGTAAGTTCTCAGTTCTTCCAAAGTGGCACAATTAAGGGAGATGTGTTTACTCTTCTCCTGGCCTGTACACTGGTCTGGGAGCAACCAAAAACTTTTCTGCCTGGGATCTGCAATTAGAATTCCCTCACCACAACCACTTCCAGCTCCACCATGCCAGTGCTCCTCCTCACCCCAGGGCTGAGCTCAGGGATGAGATGCAGATCAGTGGCTCAATTCCCCCAGGGGTTCTTGGCCTGAGGACTCCACAAATGGAAGCTGCTGCTGCAGTGGCTGCTCCTGGTGGTCCAGACTGTGCTCCCCTCCCCTGAGTGAAGAAGCCCTACCACTGACCTTTGAAGCTGTCTGTGACATTTGTGTGTTGAGCAATCTGGGAGCTGCTGCTGCTGCTGGCTCCCTGAAGCTTGTCCCTGCTGGGCTCCATGGCCTCCTTTGGGCTGCATTCTGCACTGGGCTGTCCTTCACACTGCATGCTGGGCTGAGTTGTGCTCCACACTGGACTGGGCTGCACTCCCAGAATCTTTTCTTAGGGAGCACATTGATGATTTGTTCAATTTATTTTTCTAAGATAGGGTTAATTAAGAATTCCATTTTCTCTTCTGCTAATCTGGGCGATCTATATTTTTATAAACATTCATCCATTTTGCAATATATAGCCTTGCACTACTTTTCCAATCTGAAGCCAATCAATTGTTCTATGTTTCTGCTTCTTGGCCCAAATACTTAGGAGACAAGTAGGATGATCAGGCACTCCCTTCTCTTTGAGAACTTACCGCCTTTTACTGTGATCCATATAATCAAAAGTTTACTGTAGTCAATGAAACAGAAATAAGGGGCGAAGTCAAGATCACAGAGTAGAAACACAGATCTGCTATAGCTTTCCCCACATAGCCCATAAAATACCTGCAAAAAAAATGACTTTAAACAAATTCTAGAGCAGCAGAAGCCACAAAATGACAGAGTGAAAGAGATTTCCAACCCAAGACAACCTGGAAGGCCAACAAGAAATGTCTATTGCACCAGTCTAGGAGCAGAGAGCAGCTCATCCTTGGTGGTGCCACACCACATGGATAGGACTGGAGCAGGCTTCAGGGCATAGAATCATGGGTAGCAGCTGCGGTTCCCAGATTTCTCAACTCACAAATGCCAAAGACAGCTTCAAAGAGGAGTGAGGAAGCTCTTTCACCCAGGTGAGAAGGGAGCAGGATCTGACCTTAGCCCCAATGCCAGGGTGACAGCAGCTACTGTGGCAGCAGCGTCCATTTTTAGAGCCCTCCACCTGAAGACCCTGGGAGGAAGTGAACGGCCAATCTGGGTCTCAGTCCTGAGTGGTGGTCCTGGGGTGAGGAGGAGCACTGACATGATAGAGCTAGTGGAGGTTCTGGAGAGGGAATCCTACTCCCAGATCCTGGGAAGAAAAGCCTGTGGTTGCTCCCAGACCAGAGTGCAGGCCAGGAGAGGAGTAAATTCCTCTCCCTTGATTGTGACACCTTGGAGGAACTGAGAACTTATAGGTCCCTAGAGTATGCCCTCCACTTGACAAAGGACTTTTGAGTAATTCTTTGAGAAAGCCAGTCAAGTTACTGGCTGGGAAAATGCCCCCAAAATGGAAAAAAAATAAGATTATAGAAGGTTACTTTCTTGGTGAACAGGTATTTTCTTCCACCATTTCAGATGAGGAAGAATAATGCATACCATCAGATGAAGTCAAGGCTTCTGTATCCAAAACCTCCCAAAAGATATACATATATATATATATATATATATATATATATATATATATATATATATATATATATATATATATATATATATATATATATATATATATATATATATATATATATATATATATACACACACACACACACACACACAATGGTCTCAGGCCATGGAAGATCTCAAAAAGAACTTTGAAAATCAAGTAAGAGAGGTGGAGAAAAATATTGGGAAAAGAAATGAGAGAGATGCAAGAAAATCATGAAAAGCAAGTCAATAACTTGCTAAAGGAGACCCAAATAAATGCTGAAGAAAATAGCACCTTTGAAAATAGACTAACCCAAATGGTAAAACAGGTACAAAAAGCCAATGAGGAGAAGAATGCTTTAAAAAGCAAAATTGGCCAAATGAAAAAAGAGATTCAAAAGTTCTCTGAAGAAAGTAATTCTTTAAAGATTAGAATGGAGCAGATGGAAACTAATGACTTTATGAGAAACCAAGAAATTATAAAACAAAACTAAAAGAATGAAACAATAGAAGCAAATGTGAAATATCTCATTGGAAAAAACAACTGATCTGGAAAATAGATTCAGAAGAGATAATTTAAAAATTATTGGTCTACCTGAAAGCCATGATCAAAGAAAAAGCCTAGACATCATATTCCTAAAAATTGTCAAGGAAAAGTGCCCTAATATTCTAAAACCAGAGGGTAAAATAGAAATGGAAAGAATTCACTAATCACCTTCTGAAAGAGACCCCAAAAGGAAAACTCCTAGGAATACGGTAGCCAAATTCTGGAGTTCCCAGGTAAAGGAAAAAAAAATATTACAAGCAGCCAGAAAGAAACAATTCAAGTATGGTGGAAATAAAATCAGGATTACACAGGATTTAGCAGCTTCTACATAAAGGGATAGAAGGGCTTGGAATATATTATTCCAGGGGTCAAAGGAGATAGGATTAAAACCAAAAATCACTTACCCAGAAAAACTGAGTATGATGCTTCGGGGGAAAAAAATGGAATTTCAATGAAATAGAGGACTTCCAAGTAATCTTGTTGAAAAGAACAGAGCCGAATAGAAAATTGGACTTTCAAATACAAGAATCAAGAGAAACATGAAAAGAGCCACCAATATGAGAAAATGCCACAAATAAACTGTCAGATGCCGTGCAGAATGACAAGTTCCTTCTTCCTAAAATTTACCTTTCAAAGTTCACAAGATTAAATAAGTGTAAATGACATTTACATTCTTAAACTTTCAAATGATCATTTGAGTAAGTTTGTAGCATTTATGCTTCTGAAATAAAGCTTCAAATTGCAAAAAAAAAAAAAATGAAACAGAAGTAGATTTTTTGGTTTTTGTTTTGCTTTCCTGAAATTCCTTTGCTTTCCACATAATCCAGTGAGTGTTGGCAATTTGGTCTCTAGTTCTTCTGCCTCTTCAAAAACTAGCCTGCTCTGTTGGTAATTCTAGGTTCACATATTGCTAAAGCCTAGTTTGCAAAATCTTAAATGAGTTCAATTTACAGTAATTTAGACATTTTTGTCATTGTCCCTCTTTAGAATCGGGACATAAACTGGTATTTTCCAATCCAGTGGTCACTGTTTAGTTTTCCAAATTAGCTGCAGCATCTTTTAAGATCTAAAATAGTTCAGCTGTAATTCTGTCACTTCCACTAGCTTTATTGTTAGCATTGCTTGCCACGGTCCAGTTCACTTCATTCTTCAGAATGCGTGGCTCTAGATCAGTAACAACACTATTAAGGTTATTAGTAATGTTATGATCTCTCTTGAATAATTCTGTATATTCTTGCCACTTCTTAATCTCTTTTATTCCTGTTAAATGCCTACAATTTTATTCTTTTATTGTGTCCATTTTTGCATGAAACATTTCTTTGATAATCTCTAACTTTTTTCGAAGTCTTTCCCATTCTGTTGTTTTCTTCCATTTCTTTCCATCATAAATGAAAAACTTATCTCTTCTTGTTATTCTCTGGAATTCTGCATTCATTTGGATTTATTTTTCTCTTTCTCCTTTATCTTCCTCTTTCTTTCTTTTCTCAGCTATATGTAAAGCCCCATCAGATAGCCATTTTACTTTCTTACTCTTCTTTTTCTTTGGAATGTTTTGTTGCTGTTGCTGCCTCTGTTGTGAACCTCTGCCCATAGTTCTTCAGGCATTCTTTCTATCAGATCTAATCACTTCAATCTACTCATCACTTCCCATTCATATTCATATAGGATGTTATTTAGGTCATACCTATAGAGTCTGCCAGCTAGGTGGTGCAGTGGATAGAGCACCAGTGCAGAAGTCAGGAGAACCTGAGTTCAAATCTCACCTCAAACAATTGACACTAACTAATTGTGTGACCTTGGGCAAGTCACTTAACCCCAATTGCCTCATCCTGGGTTATCTCCAGTCATTCTGATGAATATCTGGTCACTGGATTCAGATGGCTTCGGAGAAGAAGTGAGACTGGTGACCTGCACAGCCCTCCCTCACTCAAAACAAAGTCAAGTGCAAGTCATGTCATTATTTCTCTGATGCCATAGTCTTCTTCGGCAACAAAGGATGAACACACACAGAGTCTGATGATTTTCCCTACTTTCTTCAATTTAAGTTTGGCTCTTTAAAATGAGTATGACAATTGTACCTACTCAGTCACTAGTACACAAGACAGTGTGTTAAACACTTTGTGAACTTTAGGTGCTATATAAATGTTAGCTATTATTAAAAGACTTCGTAGTGGTCCTCTACTCCTTCTTAGTAGTGTGTTGGACACTTTCCAACCTGAGGAGCTCATCTTCCAGTGTCACATCTTTTGTCATTTTAATACTGGCCTTAGGGTTTTCTTCACAAAGATACTGAAGTGGTTTCCATTTTCTTCTCCAGTGAATCTCTTTCTGAGGAAAAAAAGCAGTCCTCAAACCCAGAAATAGCTGAGTTCAACTTCCATGTCTGCACATACTGACCAAGTGACTCTAGGCAAGTCACTTCACTCTCTCACTATTGTAGGTAACTCAAAGAACAAATATTTCAGAGAAAATGTCCATCTGCCTTGCCACAGGGAGTCTCATCATCCATGAGTTCCCTCTATCAATAGAATCATAGGTGTGGTTCCAGCAAAATGTAGCTTGTTGAGAAAGGGGGCTGTTTTTAACTTTGTGTCTTCAGCAGAGAAAGTTCTAACCTGTACTGGTGGAGGAAATGTCTTCAACCAAGAGCTCCCTAAACCTGAGAAATTACAGGCTTAGTCGCTATTCCTATTTCCAGCACCTAGATGTGACTAGAATGTAGTAAGTGAGAAATAAGCTTTCACTGAAAGAACGAATGAGACCACAATACCATAATATATTCTCACCTCTGTATCTTCCCTGTCCAAGTCCAGGGACAAATGAGTCCCTGAACATATAGAGAATGATTTCTGCCTCCAAGTGTCTTGGATATATATTAATGTGACTCAGCAGCCAGATGTTCTGTATGTAAAATCATATGTTCCTCATCTGTCACAACAGACAGCCTCTAAATATTCCATCTCTCTGCCCCAGGCTGTCCTCCATGTCTGGAATGTTCTCCTTCCTCATCTCCACCTCCTGACCTCCCTGGCTTCCTTTAAAATGCAGTTTAAATCCCACTTTCTACAGAAAGCCTTTTTCAGTCCCCCTCAATTCCAGTACCTTCCTTCTCTTAATTACTTCCTATTTATCCTTTCTATAGCTTGTTATTAAAAATTGGTTTGCTTTCATCCCCATTAGTTGGTGAGCATTATGAGGATAGCAATTGTCTTTTCCCTCTTTTTGTATCTCCAGTGATTAGTAGAGTGCCTGGCACATAGTAGGTGGTTAATAAACATGTATTGATTGAAAGTAGTACCAACATAGAGAGGATATCAATTCATTCTTTATGCATCCTCCAAAATGAAGCACCTTAAAAGAAATTCAGGCTATGCTCCCCCAAGTGCTCACTAAGGTCCTGGACCCAAAGAAATTCTTATCAGGCAATCAGGCATAATTTAATAAATCATCAAATCATAGATTTTCAACTGAAAGGGAACTCTTTTCACAAACAAAGAAAGTGAATGTCAGAGAGACAGGTGGATAACAAGTGCAGGATTTGAATTCAGAAAGCTATGTGGCCCTGGGCTCTAGTTTGTTCCTCTGTAAAATGAGGATGGTAATAACACCTGCCTCAGTTTCCCCATCTGTAAAATGGGAATGACAATTTCACCTACTCAGCCACCAGCACACAGGATAACTTGTTAAGCACTTTGTAAACCTTAAGTGCTATATAAATGCTGGCTATTATTAAGAGGCTTACCCAGGATAATAAAACTGGTGTGAGAGGCAGGATTGTTTTTTTAAGCCTCTTCTGGGAGAGAAGAGACATTTTAAAAACACGCAGGATCCAAAGGACAGAGGTATTCATGTTAATAACAGTTACCAATTAAATTTCACTCTCTCAGCAACCCACAGGCAGAGATATAATATCCTGTCACTTGAAGGCAAAATGACTGTGTTTATGATCCGAGAGCAAAGGAGTGTTTTCCTACTGGGAGCAAGTCAGAACATCAACTATTTCATCATCTCCTAGCTGCTTTCTAATATTATCTTTGCCAAACATTCAGATAGCAACATTGTCCTAGAAACAGGAGTCCTAGTTGTGTAGGAAGTAAGCACTGGACAATCTGCCTGGAGACACCTGGGCACCATTTTCATTCATCAGCAAGGCCCTGTAGGTGGAGACCTTGCCACAGCAACCAGGAATGTACAGTGGGAAGGCCCAGTCCAGACAGCTGCAGAGTCCAAAACAAGGGAAATAGGGGGTCGGAATTCTGCTTCAGCTCTACCAAAGGGAAGGAAAATCATTCACTTCCCCAAAGAAAATATCCCCATCCCCAAAGGAAAGAGGAAAAAATCAAAGTGTCAAGTCTTGGATTATATATCAGCTGTCACCATCCAGTAAATCTGGGAAAGCAAAGAAGCACCTAAACGCATACCCCAACCCCATACCACCGCTGAATTTACAGATAAGCAAACTGAGACCGAGGTGGGGAGGGAGGGAGGGAGGGAGAGAGAAGGAGAGGAAGAGAGAGAGAGAGAGATTCACCTAAGGTGGATCAACACTACTATCTATTTGGCAGACAATCCTAGGTGCCCATCATAACAATTTTAGCCTAGTATAGAAGGTCTGAAATAATTCACATCTCTCAAAATTATGTCTTTATTTTATTTTGCTTATTTTTTGCTTGAAATATTATACCTGTTGAATAACCCTGGAATACTCAGCTGCTTCTGCTTCAGAAGAGATAAGAAAACTCTGGAGTGCAGCCAAAGTCAGAGAGAGGCACTGAATTAAAGGACAAGGAGAAATGGTGTTAATTCTCACACTTGGGAAGAAACGAGCAATTTTGCTGTTGATTTTTGCGAGGACACCTTCAGGGAAATAGGGTATTTACCAAGTGAGAGCAGAACTAAGACAAAAATGCGTCTCTTCCCCAGAAATCTGATCTACGGAAAAGCTTCCTAGTGTGGGAGGAGGGTTGAGGAGGAGGGAGGGAGTTCTATGAGTTTTAATTTAAAGGAAGTCTCACTTTCAGAGGAAAACCACTGGCAGGGTGAATGAGGCGGCTCTGACTTCCTCTAGTTTGGCAGCCGGGTAAGGATTCTCTAGAAGCCAGTCACTGTGGTTTGCCTCACTCCCTGATAATGACAGCTCCTGCTTCAACCCCCGCCCACGGAAAAGAAAAATCAGGACTCTAAAAATAAGAAAGAAGAAAAGAAGACCCATGCTCTTGTCAATGCCAGGAACTGGGAGGTTTGGACGAGTGCCATGAGATACCCTATTATTTATTGCCCATTTCCACCCTATAGGAAGCCAAAATAAAGACCTGCCAAAGAAAAAGTGGGGAGGAGTAGAAGAAAAGAATGAGTGGAAGGGAGGAAAGGAGGGAAATATAGCCAGATAGTGAAAGAGAAGGAAGGGAGGAAAGAAGAAAAAGGAAGGAAGGGAGGAAGGAAGGAAGGAAGGAAGGAAGGAAGGAAGGAAGGAAGGAAGGAAGGAAGGAAGGAAGGAAGGAAGGAAGGGAGGGAGGGAGGGAGGGAGGGAGGAAGGAAGGGAGGGAGGGAGGGAGGGAGGGAGGGAGGAAGGAAGGAAGGAAGGAAGGAAGGAAGGAAGGAAGGAAGGAAGGAAGGAAGGGAGGGAGGGAGGGAGGAAAGGAGGGAGGGAAGGAGGGAGGAAGGAAGGAAGGGAGGGAGGGAGGGAGGGTCAGAAACTGAGGATATAAATACAAAAATGAAATACTCCCTGATCATGAAGAGTTCTATAGGAGAAGACAACAGATACCTGGGTATGCACAACCAGAATCTCTACTCAACAGACACAAAATGTTGATTGAAACAACTGGGGATTTGGAGAAGCTTCATGTAGAAAGTGGCCCCTGAGCTGAGTCTTAAAGGAGATTCTTCAGTCTAAGAGATGAAGCTAAGGAGGGAACATTTTTGAGGCAAAGGGACAAGGCAGTGTACAAAGGTATGGAGCTGGAAGGTGGAATTAGAGCAATGACGCACAGTAAGAAACCCAATTTGACCGGAATGTAGAGTCAATGAGGAGAAATAATGTGTAATAAGACAGCGGAGACACAGTAGGACTGGGTGGAGAAGGGCTTTAAATGGAAAATAAGCAAAGCTGATTTCTTCTAGAGCTAAGGGAACCCCTGGTGTCCCTGGGTGGGAAGCGATGTGATCAGACCTGCACTTTAGGAAGATCACTTTGACAGCTGTGTGAAGGATGTATTGGAGGACAGGGTGAAGCATCAAGACAAAGCTATTAGAATAGTCTAGGTGAGGAGTGATAAGGATCTGAACTAAGGTAATGGTTATATGAGTGGAGAGAAGGTGATGAATGGGAGAGGTGTTGCTGGGAGTGTGAAGGGGCTGCCAAGATCACCAGCTTGGGTAACGTGAAGAATGGCGGTGCCCTGGATAATAATAGGGAAGTTGTGGTGATGGAAGTGGGAAATACCAAAGTCCTATACACTTGACCTTTGCCTGACGACACCCCTTGGAGGGTGTGATCTGTATTATCCATTTGCCAAGCACTACTTCCCCTATGGATAGCAATCTCCCACCACCTGTTTCTCTTCCTATCCATGTCTTACTCCATCATTGACCAGTTAAGAACAATTTTTCTCCAACCTACATCTCCCATTCTCTCATCCCCATCTTCTCCAACCCTACTCCTCCCATGTAGTACTCCAACTCTGTCCAGTTCTACAGTTATGTCCTCTGAAAATCCTGATCTGTAGTGAACAAATTCTCTTTCACTCTCAAGTTCCATCCGCTAGCACTCAATGATGGGGTAGTCAGCATATTACTTGTCCCTCACTGTCACTTCCAGACTTTCCCCTTAGCACTATCACTATATAATCAGTAGCTTATGGCGAGTAGGACACCGGACTTGGAATCAGGAAAACCTTGAATCAAATGTGACTTCAGACAAATAGCAATGTGGTTCTGGACAAATCACTTAACATCTCTGGGACAGACATTCCTCATCTGTAAAATACATAGGTGAGATCCAGTAGCCTCTAAGGTCTCTTCTAGATCTGTTTATAATCTTAAGATACTATCAAATTCTCCTTTGATCTTCACTCAGTTGAGATTTTTCATTCAATCCAAATGATGGTGAATGTTGTCTGGTGGCCCCCAGATCACTTTTCTCCTCTCTCTCATTCATGCCATTATATTAAAGACCTCATCACCCATACTCATGCTCCCTCAAGCTCTCAAACTCCCCAGTTGCCTTAAGCCCCATGACCTCCTCTTTTACTCCACTTCAGATACACATATGAAATTGCCACACCTTGGATCTTACTATTACCCACATGTGCTCCACATCCTTAATCAAAATCTGACATTACTTAGTCCAGCCACATCCACCTATCATTCCGTCTCTTTCTCCACACCACCCCTCCTAAACCTCTTCTTATCTCTCATCTCAATCTCCAATTCCTCGACCCCTCAATACTTTCTCAGAAAATATGCCTGCTCTGATTTCATATTCTAATCTTAACCCTATAGTTAAACAACTCAACTGTAAACAGTCATCTATTCTCAAATACCTTCTCCTTGGTCCTATCACTGTTCATACTTTACCAAAGCCTGTTCCTGGATTGCCTATCCACCATCATACTACAGGCAGAAGCCACACAACTATACTAATGAGTACACTGTATATTCATGGCATCCTATTTTTCAAATGGGCTTTCACTGCAGCTAATCTTTTTGTTCTCCATTAACTAGTTCTCTATCCCACTCCCCACAGGATCTATATGAAATGTTCTTTTTCTCTCTCTTCTTTCATTCCCCCTCCCCCAATCAGCTGAAGACTACACCTAATTTTGCTGTCACTTGGCACTACCAGCTTCCCATTTCCCAGGTTCATAACTCTGGCATATGGCCTCAATTCCTGACTCTTCCTCACCCCACATATCCACTAAGTTGCCAAATCTTATCTCAGCTCCCAGGGATTTGATTTTCTTCTCTATGCAGATGACTCACAATCTTTCCCAAGGTCTTTGTTTCCAAATCACTAATTGCTTACTGGACATTTATTCCAGAGACATCCAAAACTCAACATAGCCAATACACTTTATACCTTAATTCACTTTATTTTACTAAGAAAATTAAGGCCGTTTTTTGTAAATTCCCTCTTATTCTCTTCTGTTTATCACCCACTACCATATACACTACTCTCTCTTCCTTTCTCCTAATCTCTGACAATGAATCGTCTTTTCTTGTTAAAGCCAATACCTTTCAATGCACCTTTGATCATATGGGTTCCTATCTTTCCCAGTAGATTGTTCCCATCATCCTCTTACCCTTTTCTCTAACCTTTGATCTCTGCTTATCAAAGGACACTTTCCCTTCTGCTTCAAGCACATTCAAATCTACCCTAACCTTTAAAAAAAAAATCCTCACTGAAGCTTGCCCCACCCCCTCCAGCTATTGTCCTATATCTCTCCTCCCCTTCTTGGCTAAATTCCTTGAGAGATCGACCTACACTCAGGGCCTCCACATTCTTTCCTCTCACTCCTTGTCTCTTTTCAGTCTAGCTTCTGACTTCATCATTCAAATGAAACTACTCTCTCCAAAGTTACCAGTGCTCTTAGTTGCCATATCTAGCAGTATTGGTTGGTTTTGTTTTTTTTTTTTTTTGGATTTTCATACTTTTTAACATATCTGCTTCATTGACACTACTGACCCCTCTTCTCCTGGATATTCTCCCCTCTCTGGGTTTTGGTAACACTCCTCTTTCTTGATTTTCCTCCTAACTGCTTGACCTCTCCTTAGCCTCTATGTTTGGTTCATCATCCATAATTTACCTTTTAATGGGGAGTGTTCTCTTTCCTGGGCACCCCTCTCTTCTTTTCCTACACTCTATGACTTGGTGACCTCAACAGTTTCCAAGGGTTTAATTTTCTTTTGTATACAGATGACTCAAAGTCTTTCCCTAAGTCTTCAGTCCCACATCACTAATTGCCTACTGGTCATTTCAAACTGGATGTGCCACAGACACCACAGACTCAACATAATCAAAACAGAACTCATGAGCTTTCTCCCAAACCCACCCTTCTTCCAAACTCCCCCTACTATCGTTTGGTACCACCATTCTTCCAGTTTCTCCTGGCATATATCCTGACTCCTCATTCTTCCTCACCTCATATATCCAGTTACTTACCAAATCTTATCATTTTTACCTCCATGACATGTTTTACATCTAACCCCTTCTTCCTATTCACATCATCACCATTTTGGTCCAGAACTTCATCATCTCTCATTCAAATTATTGTAATCTGATTTGTTTCCCTGCTTCATGTCCTTCCACACTCTAGTTCATCTTCCAGAAGGGAGAATAAACATTTAGTTTCTACTATGTGCCTGGCACTGTGCTAAGCACCTTAAAAATAATATCTCATTTGATCTTCACAACAACCCTGCAAGGAAGGTCTCCACTTTACAGTCAGAGAAACTGAGGCACATAGAGAAGTGACTTGCCCACAGTCTCACTCTAGTAAGTGCAGATAAATTTGAACTCAGGTCTTCCTGACTCCAGATCTATCCACTGTGGCATCATGCCTCTAGCTGCCAAAGAGATTTTCCTTAATCACGGATAGGACCATATGATCCCCTTACTTAATAAACTCCATTGGCTTTCTATTGCTTCTGATTACAACATAAACTTTCCTGTTTTGTTTTTAAAATCCCTCACAGCCTAGTCCCCAAACAGGGAATTCTGACAATCATTTCAATATTTCACCTTGGATTTGTTTTCAGAGTCTCTATCAAAACAAAGTTGGATTTCGAGGTTAGACTTTCCAAATTAGTCATTTTGAATTGTAAGCCCCATATGAAACACTCACTTACCTTTTGGTTGTTTTGTCCTCTTTTTCCTGCTAAGTCCATGGAATATGTGAAGAGATGGGATACTCTTTCACCCATCCACTCAAAGAGAATCTCTTCCCCTAACATCTGATTTGGGCAAAATGAAGGTCCTTGAAGGTCTGACTAGTCTTGGACATGGAAAGAAAGCTTTTGGGGAAGTAGGGGAATCAGTTGTATTGGGGGATTGAGATGATCCACCAATTCCCCTAATCAAGGTGATATAGTCAAAGAAATTAATAGGTTACAAAAGAAATGAGACCTATGTGAGCAGTGTGACATCCTTAGAATAGAGAGAGCCAAGTGATTCAGGGCAGCTAGGTGGTGCCACAATGGATAGAGCACTGGACCTGGAGTCAGGAAGACTCGTGTCCCTGAGTTCAAATCTGGCCCCAGACACTTAGTAGTTGTGTGATCCTATTTGCCTCAGTTTCCTCATATATAAAATGAGCCAGAAAAGGAAATGGCAAACCACTCCAGTAACTTTGCCAAGAAAACCCCAAATCAGGTCATGAAGAGTCAGGCACAACTGAAAAATGACCAAACGATAAGAAGCGCCACACTATGTGGGCTCATCCATGAGTGTGTCTTTTTTTTGTTTGTTTTATTTGTGAATGGATCTGGACTGCTTGCCTTATTGGAACATGAGATGAGACAGCTTGTCTGAGGTCCTTATGGTTTGCAGATCCATAGGATAAGCTTTGATTGCTGGCCTCAAAGCCCTGAGCAAAGAACCCCAAGGGCTTACTATCCTTTAAGGAGCCTCACACCTCTTTCAGTTTTCTCTGGCTTTGTTTATTTTTTTTAAATTTAAAAGCTACCAAGTAATCAAAAAGTACCAAAGAATCTGTATAATATGTGCAAAGGCTATTAGACGTAAATCTGTCTCTGCATCAGTCCTACTGTTCCTAGTATGGAATTCATTCAATTCACATCAGACTTTTTGGTCCTTGTGATGAATTCATTCGGCCTTCATCAGTCCTAATATTCCTAGAAAAGAATTAGTTTGCACCTCCGTTTAGAGTGTCCTATGTGTTTTACAGGAAATTAACAGGGAAATTTGGAATGTCTTATGTGTTTCAGGGGATCACTGGAAATCTTTGTCCAGGCTTCCACTGCTTGACCAGTTTATTTCTGAAATTCTCGGTGATTTGGGTCACCATTGTGTAGCAGGAATGCAGAGGAAATTTTTCCAACATAGTTTCGCTATCTCTTTTGAGATCAGACTTTCTCTCTTAGATGGGGCTGGAAGGGTAAGAAAAAGGGAGATGGAGAGAAATAACTTTAGATGTTTTTTCTTGTCTTTATTTTTTATTTTAGTTCATTCATGGCTTCATGAGCCTCAAGACAATGGCAACCTATAAAAATTTTGTAAATGACATTATTAAATTTTATAAACATGAACTTGGAAGTAAACATAATTCTATCCCCAGGCCCACTAGCCACGATAGACCTGGAATATCATGGAAAAACTATGAATTTCCAGATAGTTGGACTTTGCTAGGACTCTTTAGTACAAACTTTCAAAAGATTGAGTCTCTTCGAGGCACCAGACTGTCCGTAGAATTGGGATTCCTGATAAACACATTGAACAAAACTCTAGTCAATTTTCTCTGATAAGCACATTTTTTATTTAGAAGAGAGTGTGAGAAAATGATAGAAAGAAATTGATATAATCGATTCATATAATAAAAAATAAGGGCTGTATAACAAAAGTCCAAAAGTGTCCATATATTAAAGTGCAAAGTTCAGTCTATGCTCTGTTATCCCTTTCCAAAGTGTGAAGAAACCCTTCTGATGGAACTGGAAGGACATTTGCTTATTGCCTGGCTGAAAATTAACCATTCCCTTGGAAGCTTTTACAAAGCTAATATTGGCAGCCCTGGAAACAGTTTAGGAAGTACAGAAGGGATGCAATCAATTGAAATGTGACTCCTATACCTCTATTGGAGGGCAGTGGGGGACAGGGGTAAAAGGATTTCTTCAATCATTTGCCTTGCATATAAGCTACTAACCCAGTAGGAAATACAGCACTCAGCAGAGAGAAAAAGACTGTGAGGAAGGAAGAAATTTCAAGGAACCATGGATTCAAGGGATAATTAGTAGTGAAAATTGGGCATTAAGCTTTGGAAAGGAGCAGACAAAGAAAGCGATAGGTGAGCAACTCACTAAGTCAAGATTCTGTACCCTTCAACATGAGGCCACCCTGAGAAGGGAAAAGACTTTCAGGGTCCTGCAGTATCAGAAGCTTAAGATTCCTTGACCACATGTGGCCATGCATATGTCCCTTACTACCAATGTACTCTAAACTTCTGCTCTTCCTCACTGATCTTATATGAATTTGGGGACAATGTGCCCCCAAGTTAATAAGGAAAATGGTTAGAGCTACTGTTCTTGCTATGCTATCCCAGTAAATACCTAGTAAATAGTATTGGTCTAGTTTGTTCTACTGGTTAATCTATTGGTTAATCTACTGGTTGATCTATGGGTTAACAAAGATAAGTCCTCTGATGGGGGCTTATACAAGATAGTTTTGAAATAAACATGTGTGCCTTGGAACCCAAAGTATTAACCACCACGTAGGAGAATCAGCCCATGAATATTAGTGTTGAAATAGAGGTAGTCCCAGAACTGTCAATCATTACGGATGAGAAAATTGAAATCAAGGGAGATTAAGTCCAATATTTAATATCCTGTTATCCAGAGTGCTTGAATGGGACCTGAAAGTCCATCTCTTTTTTGGAGGAAACCTGGACATGAGGAAAATTCTGAATTTCCCTGTGGAAACACTGAATGGAGATATGAGCCAAAGAAAATTACTTAGCTAGAAAGCCCACAGTTTAAACCCAGTCCAAGGGAGTCGAGAACCTATATCTGGGGCCACCAGTAAAGCAAACAAAATCCCTTTTCCTACCAGCCTGTTGAAATTTAGGTAGATATCCCTTGATTTAAACCCTGACCCTGACCCTATGTCAACATCAAGATGTTATTAATTGAAATGCTAATCTGCTGGATTTTTTTTTGAGCCCCTGGGTACCTGGAATACCTTCACAATGCATAGCTTCATTGACAGGGATTTTTCTCATATTTCATTCAGAATGATTTATGGCCAAATCTACCAAAGTACGAAGGGTATAGCTGATTTACTGATGGGGAAACCAAGAATCTAAAAGTAGAAAAATGCCTATGGTCATAAAGTCAGGATTCAAATCTAGGTCTTCTGATTCCAAATCTTGAACTTTGAAAAATTAGAGCTGCCTCTTAAAAAAAAGATAAATGAGAGTGCTCCTCCCTCCCTTCTCTGAAGAGGTGAGTGGTTATGGTAATCTCTGGAGGATAAAAGTTTTTAGGGATTTGTTTTGGTAACACTTACCAAATAAATTCTTCATGGCAAAAAAAAAAAAACTGACAAGGGAATGGGTTGACTCCAGAGGTAATAGATAACCACTTCCTGGAGAACGTCAGGGGATAGCTAGACAACCACTTGTCAGGTATGTTTTAGTAGAGATAACTCATCAACAGTTAATCAGAAGTAACTTGGAGCTAACTGATGCCAACTCCAGAGAGCTGCTTGTTAAATTTTCCATAGCAGCATTTGCACTTTGGAGATTGCAAGTGCTATAAAAATGAGGCTTTATTTACTGCTTTGTTGATTTCTTGACTTAAAAATGAAGGAAATGCAGATTAAATTTTAAAGTGTGTCATGCATACATTTTTTTACAGATATTTACCTGCACATCTCTGTGAGGAACACTCTCTTCCAATAAACTATGATCTCTTCAGAGACCTGTACAGATCATACAGTCCACCAAATTTCTGGGTTTGAAATACTTTTAATGCATTTTCACTATGACAGGTAAAGACTTGGCTGTTGGAAAGTCTATCAAACATCCCCTCTGGAGGAGAATATCTCTTCTCTGAATTCCCCTATCACTTTGTGACTGAACCAATTATACTTGGTGTTTATCATCTGGCAGCCTTGTCGGGGGAGACAGAGACAGAGACAGAGACAGAGACAGAGACAGAGACAGGGACAGGGACAGGGACAGAGAATAGATAGAATGATAGATGAAGAGTATTTATTTTTAAGCTCTTACTATATGCCACTGTACTAAGCACTGGAGAAAAATATAAGCAAGTGTGTTAGTGCCTGTCATCAAGGAGCTTATATTCTAATGGGATAAGACTATATATAACAGTGCCCTAAAGGATTTTATCTATAGTGAGAAGACTGGGGGAAGCATTGTGGAGGTCTGTGCCCTGGCAACATAAGGCACAAAAACCCTCATCTTTCA
Organism: Notamacropus eugenii; assembly: GCF_028372415.1. Lineage (NCBI taxonomy): Eukaryota > Metazoa > Chordata > Mammalia > Diprotodontia > Macropodidae > Notamacropus > Notamacropus eugenii. Next base: position 161,225,657 of record NC_092878.1, read on the forward strand.
GTACTTGGGGAGTCAGACGTGTAATTCACAAAGTCGGGTTATGACAAGGAATTTGTGGGTAGTTGTGGTCTGAGTTCTAACAAGATCAAGGGAAAAGCTTGCCTTTCAGAGATAGGAGAGCTGAGGGTGGAGTCCAAGTCTTATATGCTTAGTTGACTTTTCATGTGAATATATTCTATCCCCCTAACTAGATTATAATCTTCTTGAGGGAACACCAATCACCTATCACTCACAGTACTGAATGCAATACCTTGCATATAGAAAATATTTGGTGAACATGTGCTCATTCATTGACTTATTAATCCTTGTAGCATCATTTAAATTTAGAAACCACATCTCTGTTACTTCTTGTGAAATCTAAAGTGTCTCTATATCCTCTAGAATATTGTCAAGCACACTTTTTTTTCCTTTGATGGTGTCACATCTAGAACTGTCCTAGAGGAGTTTAAGTGGGTAGGGGAAGGGATCTATGAGGAGGAAAGGCAATTCATAGGAAGAGGGATCAAGAGATTTTATATTTTAGTGATTTGTTAATATATTTCAGACCATACCTACTAGACTTCATTAAACCTAGATGCTGCCATATGCAAGAGTATGAATGGAAGGCATGTTGTGAGAGGGAGGTGGTTACTCACAGGTAACTGGAGCACCATCTGGTGGCAATCAATATTCTATCATGTCCTTCAACTGGTTAAATGATTAACAAACCGTGTGACAGGTTTTTGGTGAAGAGCCCTGCCTGGACCTCAGTTTCCTTATTTATAAAATAAAGGGTTGAACTAGAGACACACTTGTCTCACTTTATGCTAAGGACCCTTCCAGACTTAAATCCATGATCCTATGATCTTATGAGCCATCTCACTGCTCTTATAATCTTATGACCTAGATTCAAGTGCTGTCTCAGATATTTACTGGCTCCAAGACAGTGGGCAAGTAGCTCAACCTCTCGGAGCCTCCAATTCTTCATCAGAAAAATGTGTCTTATGCCAAGCAGACCTCTATCACCCACTTCTTGGTTTATTATCAAATAATATAATAAACATAAAGGACTTTGCCAGTTGAAAAGCACCATCTGTTGCTTGTTGTTCAGTCATGTCCAACTCTTCATGATCCCGTGTATCATAGCATAAAAAGCCTTTTGGTTCTCCTCCATCACTCAGTCTGTCCAAGCTTATGTTTGTTGCTTCCATGACATCTCCTCCTCTGCCATTCCCTTTTCCTTTTGCCTTCAGTCTTTCTCAGCATCAGGGTCTTTTCCAAAGAGTCCCAGCTTCTCATTATGAAACCAAAACATTTAAGCTTCAGTTTCAGTATTTGACTTTATGGTGAATAACCTGAAATTTTCTTTGATCAGTCATGTCCAACTCTCTGTGACCCCATTTGGGGTTTTCAATGCAAAGATACTAGAGTGATTTGACATTTCCTTCTCCAGCTTATTCTGTAGATGAGGAAACCAAAGCAAGCAGGGTGGAGTGAGTTGCTCAGGGTAACACAGCTAGTAAGTGTCTAAAGCCAGAATTAAACCCAGGTCCTCCTGACTCCTGGGCTGGCACTCTATCCACTGTACCACCTAGCTATCTTGAAAAATACCATAGAAGTGTCAATTTGTTGCTTTTATCATAAACTGTAGTCAGAAGTCTAAGAATGCAAGATCTAGATCTAGTCAAAAGGTGGTGAGCAGACCAACCTGGCCAGATCAAAGAGTTCTTTGGATCAGTCACTGGAGATGAGACTGGAAATCCTTGAATGCCCAACTAGAGAGGCCAAAAATATCTCTGAAGCCAGGATGAGGAGGACGGACTCTCCCTTCCAAAGTAACAGAATAATTAGAAATTTTTTAAAAAGAGGAATAATGTGAGAGAAAGATGTTCTAGAAAGGTCAACCTGAGAGCTGGGGAAGACAGAGAGGACAGGGAGAGCCTAGAGGAAGGGAGGTCTCAAGTATGAATGACCTTCTAATCCAACCTCCTATTTGGCAGATGAACAACCTGAGACTAGTCTAAGGTCATAGGGTAGTAATGTCACAGGTAGATTTGAACACAGATCCTTTGACTTTGGAGCCAAAGCTCTTCCCCCTGTACCAGGGCATTTCTAGTCTAATCCATTGTGATATAAATGGGGGGAAGGAAAATTAAATCAGATTTATAAAGCACTTCAAGGTTTGTGAAATGCTTTACACAGTCTCCTTTGAACCCCATAAAAGCCTGTTAAGGTAGGCATTACAGGAATTATTGTTGTCATTTTCAAATAAGGAAACAGGCTCAGAGATGATAGGCAAACTTGATCTCAAATTTGGTCACCTAATGTCTCTGTGCCTCAGTTTCCCAATATGGAAAATGAAGGGGTTGGAACGAAATCCCTGCCAGCCCTATGTTCCATTATAATGGTGGAAAAGCTGAGGCCTAGAGCAGTAAAAGAACTGATCCTTCATTGTACTAGGCAGCTTTGAGAAGACAGCTGGGTTCTCAGAGGCTGCCTCCCATCTCTTTGTCCCTTATCTGCAGCCAAAACCCCAATGTGTCCTGCCAGTTTGCCTACGAGAGCATTGTGCCCTCTGCCAAGGGTTCCCTTGCTCCTGCGGGCAGTGATGCCCAGCCTGGCCCCCAGCATGCCCACCCAGGGTATGCCTGCAGACCTCCCCCCACCCCCAGCCTCCAGCAGGCCTGGGAAACTCGTAGCTATCCAGCCTGAGCCAAACACCCTCAGAGTCACCTGACTTCCTCCCTCCAACACTAAAGAGGCATCCAGCTTAATTTCTCTTTGTGCAATAAAGCCCTGAGAGGAAGCTGTAATGGGCTGCATTATGTAATGGTCCGATTAAAAATAGCAGGCCTGCCGCAGAACGCTTCCTTCCTCGGCCTAGTAACCCTTGCTCAGTGGACACACACTGGTTACCCCAGCAACACCCAGAAATGACACTGGGGGAGAAGCACAACAAAAAGCCCTTTTCTGGCTCCTTTAAGGAAGGTCTGGTTTCCAGCGAGCCATCACGGGAAGGCAGAATGGGCAGCCCTTAGCCATTCTGTGCAGATGCCCGTGACCTTGCCAAGCTGGCCCAGCAGGCTTTCATGGGTCTGCTTCCTTTTTCCCTTGTTTCTTTGAAAGACAGACAGAAAGAAAGGGGGGGAAGGCACTTCAACTGGTCATTTTAACAATTACACAACAAAGCCGAATGCTTGATTGAAGATGTATTGTAGCAATCTTCCCCTGAAAAAGTGGGGTTTTTTTTTCCTCTTTTCGGTCCCCAGACTCTTCAAAAATGTACACTTGGCTTCAGGAATTATCTTTCTGTTCTCCCAGCTTATTAGAACTCAGGCTGTGGCTGTCCAAAGAATGCCTGATTGAAAGAGCAGGGCCTTCCCAAAGGAAAGCATCCCAGCCAGAGAGTTAAAAAAGAGAATTCTCAGATGCTGACTGAGCTGGGAGCAGGAATCAGAGAAGGAGGCCTCTGTCCCAAACAGCAAAGGCTGCTCTCCTCTCTGCTGAGCAGGGTCGCCAGCCCTGCTTTGGCTCTTGTCCCTATAAACCATTGCCCTGATCATCACAGAATGCTCCAAATAGGAGCGAAGCCCTCCTGGATGGCTGAGACAGCCCTAAATGCCCAAATTCAAATAGGAATGATGTCTATTCTCCAAGAGTCACAAACACATATGATTTCAGTTGTGCCATCTATGCTAATTAAAGGATTTAAGATGTAATGGGAAGATAGACAAAGGACCTAAATTTGACTCAATCAGTAAATGCCTACTATGTGCCAGCCTCTCTAACTACCGGCAATAAAAAAGAATTCAAAATACGGTGTCTGCTCTCAAGGTGTTCACAGTCTGACGGAGGAGACAACATAGGAACAACTCTGTGTGAACAAGATAAAGACAAGATAAATTGTGGTTGTCACCCATTTCAGTCAAGTCCGACCCTTTGTGACCCCATTTTGGGGGTTTTCTTGGCAAGGATACTGGATGGGTTTGCCATTTCCTTCTCTAGCTCATTTTACAAGTGAGAAAACTGAGGCAAACAGGGTTATATGACTTACCCAAGGCTGGTCACACGGCTAATAAATGTCTGAGACCAGATTTGAACTCAGGAGATGAGCCTTCCTGATTCCAAACTCAGGGTTCCAGTCACCACACCACCTAACTGTCTCACACAGTATAAATGGGGGGAGGGGAATAAATAAAAGGAAGTCATTAACATTAAGGGGCATCAGGAAAGGCTTTTTGTGGAAGGTGAGCAATTAGTTGAAATGTGAAGGAAGTCAGACAGACATCTTTTTCATCAGATTTATTTTTTTAAAATAGTCAAAAAGAATCAGAAAGTACTTAATTCTTTAGGAAAAACATATCATTGATCTGCCCTCTTTTCTCAATTTTGCCTCTCATGTTTCCTGAAAAGCACTAGACTATGTGAATTAGAATCATTTATTCATCTGTACCCAATGACAGTGCATTGAGTAGGCATCTACATGGCCCAAAGGGAAACTAGGATTGTATTATTCTCATTTATATGCTCAGTAGTGGCAACCAAATTGGAAAAGACTTTTGGAAAGGAGCGATAGAGACCACTTGGATAAAGTTCAACACTGGTGCATAACATGTGCCCTTGAGCAAGTCACTTAAGCTCTGTTTGCCTCAGTTTCCCCTGCTCTAAAATGGAGATAATAATCCCTTACAGGGTTGTTGTAAAAATCAAATAAGGTATTTGTAAAGCACCAGTGCCTGGCACTGGTTGTTGCTACTGTAGTCAATGGTTGTCCTTCATTTTAGAAGACTGTTTCATTTAAAAGAAGACCAAGGATATAACAACGTGAGGGGTAGTATACTCACTTACACTTGAACTGATTTAAGTAAGTTGCACAAAGTCATCAGCCTCACTCTCCCTTCCAGAGTCATTAAAGTTCAGCGGCAAGACAAAAGTCAAGACTGACGATGGCCTAGGATGCCATTGATAACTCGGCAGCTTTGATGTCTGACCAAACTCGAAGGGTTCCATAGCACCTCTTCAGGCACCTTCATGACCATTATAGCAAATCATTCTCACCCACCATTCTACCAGGGGGATTTTTACATGCTTCCTAACTCACCTACAAGTTTGTGGCCTATAGGTTACCCTCAACCTGGCTTAGCCCATTTGCCAAGAAGGTTTTTACCAGCCACTGGGCATACTACAGCTTCTTGGAAACATGAGTGAGCCCCTTCCCAAGGGTACAGAAGTAGAAAGTGTCAGAGCCCAGATTGGAACTCAGAGGTCAATAATCTCTAGATTTTAGAGAAAGTTACTCTCCTCCCCTATTCTCTGGAATTCCCAATCTAGGGCCCATTCCAACTGTTTGGTGACTGAGTGGATGCAAAGTAGCCTACTACATACTGACTGGCAGCAGACACCAGTCTATATCAGCTCCCCATCCCAGGGAACTTTGTACCCAAGGCACCTTGTCATCTGTTACCCATGTACCTTCTCTCTTCCTCTTCCACCTTCTCAAACCATCACCATTATTCTCTAGCCAGTGCTACCCTATATGTGTTATTTTTCCCTTAGAAGGTAAGCTTCTTGAAGTTAGGGATTCTCTTTTTTTGAACATTTGTATCATCGGTGCTTAGCACAATGTCAGCCAAATAAAAAGTGTTTAACAATGGCTTCTTTCATTCATTTAATAGACTGAGGGATGTCATTAATTGTTGGGCCTCTTATTTAAATTCCTAAGACTATGTGAAACCTAGACTTTGTTGTTCTATCCAAGGTCAAATGGGGAACCTTGACAACTTTAAGACAGGAGTTACAAGGAATCAATAAGACTTCAAAAGAACTGGCTCCTATGCTCCTTTTCGGTTGAGTTCTTTTATGATGACTGCTAGAGTCGGTTGTTTTTCATTCAGATTCTCCTCTTGGTCTTCTAAAAACAATAAAGCTGACTTTGTCAGAAAGACAGAATTTACTACAGGCTTCAGGTCCAGAAAGACATACTTCCAAGGAATCTTACTCTAAGTCTTATATATACATATGTGTGTGTGTATTTTTTGGAATTTAATACATAAAAATATTACAGTATCCATATATATTCCCAAACTCATAATCTATCTATTTAGTCATCACTTTATAACCTAGGAGGTGATGTGGCTCTGGAGTCAGGGGGCCCTGGGTTTAAATCCTACCTCAGATACTTGGGACCTTGGGCAAGCCACTTAGCTCCCAGAGCCTCAGGTTCCTCACCTGTGAAAATGAAGCAATTGAACTCAGAAATGGTTTCTAAGTTTCCTTCAGGCTTTAGATACATGGATCTAGGACTCAAAGCTAAAAGGGACCGCAAGGATAATTCCATCCAATCTCTTTATTATACAGATGAGGAAATTGACCCTCCAAGAAGGACTAAGGGAGGAACTTTACATGAGCTGACCCCACACCACTGAGAGTACAAAACCCTCAATTACAAACAGACAAAGGAAAGGGACAAAGAAACAGGTGGAGTCCAGTGTCACACCACTGACCCCTTGCTGATTGGTCATCCTCTCGAGAGAGAGAGAGCTCTGAAAGGAGAAAGCTTTGGAAGGTGGCCTTGTGGCAACTCAGCTTTGAATCTTCTTACTTTGACCCACCATTTCTGAAGACTGCTGACCAGAGAATCAAGACACCAATTCACTGGTTTAGGGCCACCCTCTACATGGGCCCTTCACAGCCACTATTGTCTATAGAAAGAGGATTCCTTGGCATCTCATTTGAAGGCATTTCAATGCAAACATGTGGGTCTTGTCATTCTAAATAAAGCAAAAACTGTGATTATGAATTGTTCCATAAGAAAGAATTCATTTCAAAGCTCCAGGCCAGAATGATGATGCATACAGTCTGAGTAAATATACAATGTGGTGACAGAATTGCTAGCATCGGATGCTCATTCATCAGTGTGGGAGGAAATACTGACTGCCAGGCACTAAAAAAAAAAAATGTTGTCTCTTGTTAAAAAGACAAGGACAATGTGTCTTCTCTCCTTCAAACAGTCTGGTAGGTGACCAACATAGGGAAGTCAAGCTGTATCCTCAAACAAGCCATTTTCTCTACATCTCACTCTCTTTCATTAAGAATAGGGTTCTTATAGTCCAGGGTTCTAGTAAAATGACCTCCACTGGTGAAGAGGAGATCCACAGTGATAAAATTAATGATTCCTAAAATGCCGAAGGAACAGTCTGAATGGAGAATGGAAATTGGCTCCTAATTCTAGAAATGGCATTAGATGTCATCTAGTCTCAATCACTCATTCTATTCATAAAGAAGGTAAGACCAGAAGAGTTTAAGTAGCATGAAATGAAATAAACCTTTATGTAATATCTACTATGTGCCAGATACTATGCTATTAAACATTTTACAAATATCTCATTTGATCCTCACAACCACCTTCAGACGAAGGTGCTATTGTTATTCCCATTTACAGCTGAGGAAACTGAGTAAGACAGAGGTTAAGTAACCTGCCCAATGGCTAGTGTCTGAGGCTAGATTTGAACTCAGTTTTTTTGATGCCAGAGCGCGATCCACTAGATGCCTCTACTCATTTGCCTAAGATCTCATAGTGAGTAATGGAGCTGGAATTTGAAATCTGGCCTCTGATTCTCAGTTAATCAATCAACATTGATTAGTTGTCTATTTAGTCAATAAATAATTATTAAGTGCCTACTATGTGTCAAGTGCTAGGGATACAAAGAAGGCAAAACACTTAAGGATCTCACAGTCTAATGGGAAAGACAATATACAAACAACCATATACAAACAAGTTATGGACAGAGTAAAATAGAAATACTCAATATTTATTTAAGTGTGTCTGTGCCAGGCACAGGGTTAGGTGGTTTTGTTATTGTTGGATCATTCAGTCATGTCCAACTCTTCATGACCCCATGGGCATGGTCCGTGGGGTTTTCTTGGCACAAATACTGGAGCTGTTTGGTATTTCTTTCTCCAGTGTGTCTCCATTTTACAGATGAGGAACCAAGGCAGATAGAAATTAAGTGACTTGCCCTGGGTCACACACTATTTTGAACTTAGGTCTTCTTGTTCCCTTCCCAGTTCTCTATCCATTCCCTACCTAAATGCCCCCAGGGTAGGTGCTGGGGGTACAAAAATAAAAATGCTCACAGTCCTTGCCTTCAAGGAGCTCACAGGCTCACGCATTTCCTATGTTTTCCACTGCACCACACTGCTAAGTGGATCATCTATGGTCACACAATCAGTTCTGTGTCAGAAATGGGATACATCTTTGCATCCTGTCTGGCACCAAGGCCAGCTCCTTCCAGTATCCCGCACCATCTCGCACATTCTCACCTAGTTCCAAGAAGAGAAGAAAAGGCCAACTTGGCTGAAACTCTACAATACTGAGTCACCCTTCTTAGAGAATTAAATCAGGTTTTGCCATACTTAGTGAGAATATCCCTTCCCTCCATCCTCCTCTGGTTGTTGCTACTGCTGCTGCTGCTGCTACTGTTTTGACCGGACCCATCCCAGCTAGTGAACTCTTGCAGAGAAATTCTTTCTACCAAAGCTGGAGTGTGCCTACTCTAAAATTTACAGTCTTAGGGCCCCCCTGGGTCATTGGGAGGTGAAGAGACCTACCCACAGCCATACAACCAAGAGGTCTCAGAGGGGAACCTTGAACACAGGTCCTCCTGGTTCTGATCTCAGCTCTCTAATCATGATACCACGCTGCCTGTCCTAGGCAGAGAAGAGAAATAGATGTACCTGGTGTCAGAGTCTTTCCATAAATTTTCAACAGAATATGCTCTGTCTAACATCCTGAGGCTTTCCCCTTGTTCTTTTCATACTTCCTAGATGCCAGCACATAAATGCCAACTATGTTTATAATTTACTTGTATTAAGGACCATCTAAAATAACAGCTGACATTTGTACAGGGCACTGATCTTTTCAGATAACTGTGAAAGCTGGTCCTTACGTAGTATTGTAAGTCTTGTAGAACACTTTATATAGATTACCTTGATTGATCCTCACAATAACCCTAGGAGGGAGATGATATCATTATCATCCCATTTTACAGTTAAGGAAACTGAGACTGAGTACAGTATGTGGTTTGTCCGGGGTCAGCCCAGTTAGTAGATGTCTGAGGAAGAATTTGGGCTCAAGCCATCCTCACTGTAAACCCAGTGCTCTACCCACTGCCATAATTAGCCAGTCCTTCTTAAAACCCTATCATCCATGATCTTTTGTAAGCCTTCCAAAGGCTCCATGAGGCAGGTATTACAGCCAATATTATCCCCATATTATAAAGGAGGGAATCGAAACTCAGACAAGTTCACTTGTAAACCACCTACTGACATTATCTATGTTCTATTATATTGTTATTTGTTTTGCTAAATATGTCCCAATTACATTTTACTCTGGCTTGGGCTAGACTCAGGAATGTTGTTGAATGTGAGCAGTGCACAGCATGTTTGACACCTCTGTCGCAGAGGCGAGATTCAAACCCAGGTCTTCCTGTCTCGGGATTCAGCATTCCATCCACTCCAGTCATGTGGTCTCCATGTTCCCTCATAGTGTATTACGGCATAGTAAGAGGACCATATGGTAAGGAGTCATTTCAAGTCTTTATTTGCCAAATTTGTCTGCATCAGGCAGTGCAAAAAGTTCTCTCCAAAATCACATAACTGGTGGGATGGCCAAGTAGTAGGTGCTTACAGTCATATTTCCTTAAAAAAAGAACTCAGAAAAAAGAATTTGCACCAAACCACAGTTAAGAATATAGAAACCCCATACAAGGTTTAAAAAATCATGAAATAATACTAGAGAATCCAAGGAATTAGACTCCCACTCAAAGTTCTCACTTCCAGTCCAGGGGCCAGGTACAGTAAGTGGAAGCAATTTTGCAGACTTGTGATTCAGGGTCCAACTGTAGGGATGCCTTCTTGAAATTCCCAATGGCATTGCCCCATCCTGAGCTCCCCCTGCTCCCACAAGAGAGGACACACATTGATTATGCTAGGTCAAATGAAGGACAGGAATGCCCTTCAAGTCTCAACTAAGGCATCACTTTCCTAGATGTGACCCTGATGCCTCCTGATGCTAACAACCCCGCATAAAATAACTTTGGATTCATTTTGCATTTATTTTGCATCTGCTTATCTGTGTATGTGTTGTTTCCTCCTAGAAGAATATGATATTCCTAAGGATAGGGACAGTGTCATTTTTGCCTTGCCTCTGCAGAGGATTGTGCCTGAAGGTAAATGCTTAATGAACAGTTTGTTGAGCTGATTTTAACTGAACAAAAGAAAGGGGGAGAGGGGAGCCTTGATCTTCACATTAGCTTTACACTATATTTTCCGAGTTTCCAAATGTCCCAAAGAATTATTAATTGTAAGAAGATAAAAAGGGGTTTGGGAAGGATTGTATTGTGGGTTTGTTTTTCCTTAACTCCACAAAATCCCTTTGCAGAATTCTGATGCTTCCCTCAGCCTAAACCTAATATTAACAAATGTTTTAGACCAAAAGAATTTCTGCCAGTGAATGGGAGAAAACACAAGTTCTAATCTTTGGCTGGTTTGTCCTGTCCCTCGACTTCCCCCCAGAATCAACAGCACCTTCTTACAAAGGCTCCCCACCCTCTGGCTGGGCTCCAGGCAGACACTGGGCTATGGGGCCTGCTGATCACATAGCACTTTGTCTCAGCCCGGATGTGGTCTGCTTTGGGAGCAAGAAACATGCAAATGAGTTTCTCATGGACCTGACACCCTGCCCCAGATCCCATTTGTTCCTGCTGCAGACACTGAGCTACCCTGAAAATGGAATAGGCCACAGCATAAAGAAAGAAGGAAAAGAAAACATTCAGAATTAACCAGATTAACACTACTTGCTGTTTTCAGGAAATACACCATGAAGAACAGAGCGCCACATCACTCCTTTCTCCTTCCCCCACTCAAAAGAAAAAAAAACCCTTTAAAATGGAATTAGAATTTGCATCTTACTGAATTTAGGGGGAAAAATCACTTTCCCTCATTTCCCAACAGAGTGCACTTGGGAGAAGATAAATACCCCAAACTGGAGGCAAATCTCACATTCTCTCCTTTTTAAAATAAACTAAATGTGTATTAGCAACTTAACATTGAACACCAGTACAACCCAGCGAACTTGCTTAGCAACTACTCACAAAAAAAGGAATTCATGCCGGTGCTCTGGTCCTGAAATCCTTTGATTCCCTTCCGTTAAGTCCCCATCAGGATTATATTTTCATTCCTTTATCCTCTTAGATGACTATAATTAGTGTGTATTCCATTCCTCTGCTTCTGTCAAACTTTGCATTTTTTTCAGTCTTTTTTGTATTTTTTTTGCAAAGTTTTATTTGGTTTTATTTGGTTTTGTTTGGTTTATTCAATTTTGTTTTGTTTTGTTTTAAATCCGGTGTCCTAAAATGCTGTATTTTCCTACAGGAAAGTAGAACTAAAGTCATGTCTTTCATCCTTTTGTTTTTAATATCTAGGCTATAATCTACCTTAGCATCCCCCAAAGCACACTGATGTAAACCCCTAAAGATTTAAGAAAAGGGGAGAATGAGCATCTGAATGGGAACTGTGGGTATATTATAAAGAGATGTTTAAAAAAAGGTAAAATGAAAGCAATACTTTTATTAGTGATAATAAAAACATGGAAAAATGGCTGTTACATATGGGCTATCTGCTGCTTATGCTTATGAAATGACCAGAAAGGGTTAGAGACCAGACAACCTCAGTGCTCCAGGATCACAAACCAGATATGAATAGAAACGGTGAAAACATCACAATCTCCCTCAAACATACCAATAATGTGGTAGAGCAAGAATACTCAAGATCTAGAGACAAACTCTCAGTTTGTCAAACACTATCAAATCCTAAACATTCCATTTGATCCTTAAAGCCACAGTTGTAATAATTAGAGTTAATTTAGGAAAGAGTAGGAAGAGGGATTAGATACATAAATACATAGAAGCATATTTATAAATTGTGTGTTTTCTTCCAATTACAAATTAGGCAAGGATATTAAACTACTTAAAACAATACTATGCAAATAGTAGGCATTCAGTATCAATCAATGTTTCTTGAATGAATAGAAAATTTCCTTCTTCTAAAAACATTATTAATGGTCCAGATCTATGATTTCATGAGTTTGGGAAACTCTTGAGTGGAGGTACCACAAATGAGCAACTCATAGACAAATTATAATCTTAAAGAAATGCCTGGGGGTATAGGAAGTTTTAGCAACTTTCCTGTGGTCTCACAGCCAATGTGTGTCAGAGGTAGGATCTGAACCAACTCCTGACTCTGACTGTCCAGCCTCTTACTCACTTGACCACATAGACTTTATTATTAATAATCAAGCAAGCAATCAACAAGCATTGTGTTCAGGAGGTCTAGCACCTCTGGTGTGAGGGCTTGTTGAGCATCTCTTCAGGGTTGCTCATCTACCATTGGCATCCACTTAATTCACACAACTCTCACCTGTGGCTCCAAGAATCTATGGCATGCACAGCAGTCAAACCCCAGTAAAACCATCTTGGCAGATGGTCTAAACCAGGTTAAGGGTTTCCAATAAGCCTCAAACCCATCAATGAGTTGGGGGCAAGGATATTTACTCCAAGCGTGTGAAGATGTCCACCTGGTGGAATTGGCAGATGAGAACAGTTTGTTACAAAGGTCACGAAAGCAGCTAAAGAAAGCACTGTGGAAAGTTTAGAACTTGGTCAGGCATTGAAGACATCAAAGTCATCCAGTATATGTTGGGCCATCACCAGTCATCTTGACTTTTGTCCTGCCACTGGACTTCAATACTGTAGAAGAGAATGAGGCTGACAATTTTGTGCAAGTGCCTCATTTAAATCCAACTCATGTGTAAGTGAAGACATCAACCTCACGGTGTCATTGTCATCTTCAAACATGAAAGACAAACAACATTAAGCATCTAAGAGGTGTAATGTATACAGTGTTTGAGACCAGGAGGCCAATTAGAAAACTATTGAAATATTCTAGCAGAAAGGTGAGGAGGATCTGAATTAAGGTGGTGGCTAAGATATCATGGAGGTAGAAATCACAAGATTTGGCAACTGATGGTACATATGAAGTGAGTGAGAGTGAGGAGTCCAGTATAATGATGAGGAGCCAGGAAGCTTTGGTTTTCAAATCCTGCTTTGGGAACCTACCAGCTGTGAGACCCTGGGTGAATTACTTAAACTCCATGCCATCAGTTTCTTTGTCAATAAAATGGAAGAGTTGGACTTGTAACCTTTGAGGACACTTCCAGTGCTAAATTTATGATCTTGTGATCCTAATACCCCTTACTATGTCAGACACTGTGCTAATAGTGATGAAAATGTGCCCTGAAAAATAACAGGAGTTTAAATAAATCCTAATATCCTCTTTATCATCATAGGTTAGTATCAACCTATAACCCGTTAAATGCTGATCTTCATCCAGAAAAATCATCGTCCTCACTAACATGATGTTGGCTTTAACCCAGTCAGATCAGTCTCTTTTTAAAAAGTAAACATTTCTACTTTGCTTTGGGTAATAGCAAAACACAAAATAAACCCATGTAAATCAATAGCACTTATATATAGAAGTAACAAGACTCAGGGACCAGTAAAAGAATAGAAAGTCTCATTCAAAAGGACTCCAAAATGAACACAACAGCTACCTGAGAGCCAATCTATCAAAGTAAACTCCAGACCTGTATACACATAATTGCAAAATACTACTGAAATAAAGAATGACTTTCAAAACTAGAGAGTTATTGGGTGTGCATGCTGCCTAGTGTGAAATATACTAAAAATGATGAATCTACAAAAACCCTTAGCATCACGCCTGGTACACAGTAAACACTTAATAAATGCTAGTTCACTGACTGATTAATGACCTCCTCAATTAGTTTGAGTTTAATTTTCATCACTATTCAGACAACCAAAAAACTAAATTGTTCAGAATTAATCTTTCCCATGAGTTTCACTCCCGAATTACAAAGATCCTACTTAATAGTTCAAAATGGATATCCCTGGAAACATTTCAAACTCGAACTAATGATAACAATAATGATGGCAGTAGCATGGCTTTGGTGCTTTAAAGTTTGGGAAGTGACTTCTGTGTTATCGCATTTGATCCTTACATGGACCATGGGAAACAGGTACTATTACCAGCCCAGAGTCACACAGTTGTTTCATCTTTGAGAAGGTGTTGGAACTCAGGTCTCTCTGATGAAGTCCAACGCCCTACCCACTATGCCTATCCTAGCCGTCCAAAACACTGTCTTATTTTAGCCCAAATAAATCTTCCTTCCAAATTTCCCGAATTTGGTTCCTTTTAGCTTCCCTAGGTTAGACCTTATCATCACCCTGGACTCCTCACTCTCATTCATTCCATATGTTCCATCAGTTGCCAAATGTTATGACTTCTACCTCCGTGATATCTTAGCCACCATCTTAATTCAGGTCCTCCTCACCCTTCTGCTAGAATATTTCAACAGTTTTCTAATTGGCCTGCTGGTCTCAAATCTCTCCCCTCTTCATTCCATCTTTCTCATGGCTACTGAAACGATTTTCCTTAAGTGTATATCTGACCATGTCACTCTCATACTCAATAAAGTCTAGTGGTTCCCTATTTATTCTTGAGTAAAATACAAACCCCTCTGTTTAGCTTTTGAAGACCTTCACAACCTGACCCAGTCTACCTTCCCAGACTCCCTTTATATTATTCCCCTTCCTGGAATCTGTGATCTAACCAAAGTTGCCTTCTTCCAGTACCTCACACAAAGCATGCCACCAGTTCTTTTGCCCTGACTGTCTCCTCTGCTTACAATGTACTTTCTCTTCACCTACATCTCATAGAATCCCTCTCCTCCTTTGTGTGTGTGTGTGCGTGTGTGTGTATGTTCGTTCTTCATTGCCAAAGAAGACCACACCATCAGAGAAATAATGACATGACTTGTACTTGACTTTGTTTTGAGTGAGGGAGGACAGTGCAGATCACCAGCCTCACTTCTCCAGAGCCATCTGAATCCAGTGACCAGATATTCACCAGGACGACTGGAGATGACCCAGGATGAGGCAATTGGGATTAAGTGACTTGCCCAAGGTCACATAGCTGGTGAGAGTCAAGTGTCTGAGGTGAGATTTGAACTCAGGTTCTCCTGACTTCTGCACTGGTGCTCTATCCACAGCACCACCTAGCTGTCCCTCTTCTCCTTTAGCAAGTAGCTGAAGCACCATCTTATCCAGGAATCCTTTCCTCTTGGTGGCAAGTCCCGAAAGACTTTGTATTTAACTACCTTGTTTTTATTTTATATTATTTGCTATATGTTGATATCTATCTACATTGCCCTCTTCCCCATAGAATGTAAGCTTCTTTTTGTCTTTATAGCCCCAACACCTGGCATATAGTAGGCACTTAATAAATACTAAATGGTTGAATCCTTAAGTTGGAAGACGCCTTAAAAAGTCATTGTACAGTTCATGTTATAGGTAACGGAATTGCAGCCCAGAGAGGGGACGCAGCTTGGCCATGGTCATACAGCTACTAAGAAGTCTAGGCAAGATGTAAACCCAGATCATCTGGCTTGCTCTTTGAACTATGCCACATGGTCTTGCTTAACCATTTCCTTTGTAACCAGGAAGGATCCAGCAGGGTGGAGTTCCTACGTGGGGAAATGACTTTGATGTAAGAGGTAAAAGACATGAATATTTTTTCAATGTTCCAGCTTCTCCCTCTGTCTGGCTGCATGTCCTTAGGGTATAAGAACAAGGACAGAGGCAGAGGCAGGAAGAAGACTCTGCCCCTTTTCTGATTATTTTTAGAAACAACTTTTACCACTCTTTACCTCTTCATTTTTGTCTATTTGTGCATCTTGTTGGAGAGGAGAGTATCTCTTAATGGTTTTCAATTACAAACTAACTCTCTTGTCAATAGGGTTATTTTCCTAAGAAATTTCTCACACATATTTTAAAGCTGGTCTAAGCAAGGGCAAAAAGTGTCTGTCTCAGTCTCTCTGTCTATCTCTATTTCTGTCTCTGTTTCTGTCTATCTTTCTCTGTCTCTGTCTCTCTATCAGTCTATGTGTGTGTCTCTGTGTCTGTCTCCATCTCTTTGTCTCTGTGTGTGTGTCTATATCTCTGTCTCTTTGTCTCTGTCTCTGTCTCTCTCTCTCTCCCCCTCTTCATTTCCCTCCTCCTCCTCTTTCTCATCCTTCTCCTCATCCCCCCAACATTGATTTTCTCTAACGCAGCTGGCAAATGTGCTCCCAGAATCTCTAGACCTGTCCAGTGTGATTGCTTTATGCTCATTCTAGCCACTGGGTTAAATTTCTTAAGTGATTTTCTCCTAATTATAGGTCCCTCTGAGAGTACCCAAATTCTAGCCTCAGTAGGATTTGTAAAATATACTTTCATGCCCTGAACGATCCCTAAGACTACCAGTCATGAACATTCCATCAAGTCAGTCTAATTAAAGCTAAGCAGTGTCGTGTGTGCTTAAAATGTCAGTAATTATACCTGACGGCAGGAACCTAGCAGTGTTTCCTTCTTTGGAATTAAACTCAGATGGAGGCTGAAAGATGCAGGGGATGTTAGCTGATAATTTGCTCCATTCACACCCTCCCAGGGTGTTAAGCTTCATTTCAGGAATGGGTGGATTTAGGAAAGACACAAGAGTGGGGGTTGGTAGGAACTCCTTCCTATGCCACCAGTTAGCTCGGACTTGATAGACTCAAGAACTCTATATTTCTCAAACTCACAAGGTCACCTCCATGTTTAGACGTAGTCTACCTCAAGAATTATAGTAGATGGAAATATGTTTTGCATGACTGCATATATATATATATGTATATATATATATATACATATATATATATATATATATATATAATCTATAGCAAATTGCTTGCCTTCTCGATGACTGAGGAGGGGAGGGATAGAAGAAGACAATTTAGAACTCAAATTTTTTTAAAAAAATGAATGTTAAAAAACATTTTTACATTTAACTGAGAAGAAGAAGAAAAGAACCATGTAAATTTCACCTTTACAGCAAAGGAAACATAAAGGTAGACAAAACAATCATTGACCCAAGATAGTTGATCAACTAGACGAGTCTATATTCTACATGCAATAGTATTGGATGTAAGAGAAAGACCACAGACCATCTCTTACCTCCTCCTGAAAAGTCTAGAGTCAGAGTATGCTACTTGCCACACAGTAGGATCAAAGCAAAGAGAGAGTTAGCCAGAAACAGGTTCTTCTTTTGTCTAATATAGCATCCTACCCCACTCTTACTCCCACCAATGTCAAAGGCCAGGGGAAGACAACAAGATCACTCAGGCTTTACTCAATCATTCTTTGATGCAGTAACGAAAAATCTCAAAATTTCACGTTTGACTTGAACCAGGAAACAAAGTTTGCTCCATGAGATGGTCCCTATAGAGGCTAACCCTTTACCTCTACACTTCAGGGAAGGGACCACGTGGGAAGAACAGGACTAGAATGCCATTCAGAGACTCTGGGGCTGGCTAGATATGGTAATCCCTCATCACTGAGGTAAGCAGGAAAAGTTGGGAGTAAGAGCTGAAAAACCAAGAGCGGGGAGAAAGGAGTAAAAACAGCTTCATGGTAGAATGATGACCAGAGGACCAGAGAGGACACAAAATGAGTGACTATTGGGAAATCGTAGTTTTTAGCATCTTCTAAGAAGCCACATAAAGTAAGTGAGAATCTGTTTGCTGATGTTTTCCACATATGGCCTGACATTTTGTACCTCATACTCATAAGACTGGAAAAACTGACAAAAAAAAGAAAATGATGTGTGTTGGAGGAGCTATGGGAAAACATGCACATTGATGAACTATTGACGAAGCCAGGAATTGGTCCAGCCTGGAAAACAATTTGAAACTATGTCCCAAAAGTTCCTAAACTGTGCATACTTTTTGACCAAGTGATACCACCAGGCCCCAAAGAGATCAAAGAAAGAGGAAAAATACTATATTTATGAAAATATTTATTGTAGTATTTTGTAGAGGAAAAGGACTGAAAAACAAAGGAGTAGCCACTAACTGGGGCATGACTGGACAAATGCCATGAATGTAAATGGAATATGATTGTGCTGGAAGAAATGACCAAAGGGACAAGTTCAGAGAAATCTGGGAAGAAACTGATGTAGAATGAAATCAACAGAAAACAGGAAAACAATTTATGCAGTTATAACATTATAAACACAAACATCTTTGAAAGACTTAAGATCTTTGGTCATGACAGTGATGGACCATAATTCCAGAGAAGCAAAGACGATGCATGCTACCTACTTTCTGACAGAGAGGTGGCAGATTCAAGATGCCAAAGGAGAAACAAATTTTTCCCATGATTAATGTGGGAATTTGTTTTTGCTTGACTCTACATATTTGTTGCATGAGTTTTGTTTTTGTTTTTATTTCCAGTAAACCAGGAGAGGGTGGAAAGGAGAAAAATAATTGCTCCTAATTGGAAAAAAAAGAATATTTGGATTATCACTGGTAACAGTGAATTCTATTTTTTTATAAGAAGGTAACATTTGTGAAGTCTTCCTACAAATAAAGTAGTACATTTATCATCTCCATTCTACAAAGGAAGAATGGAGATCCAGTTAAGGAGATAAGGAGAATCTAGTCATGGTCCTCAACTTCCCCCTTCCAGAGTATCTAAAGTTGTCCAGAGTTACCCAACTAGTCCCAGAACCTGGACTCAAGCACAGACTTTCTACTCCAAGAGTGGCATACTCACTACTCCACCATCTTATCTCCTTGGTAGTAGCAAGTGAGAAAGTCTTCACTTAGCAGTTGAGCCAAGCCTACTGTTCAATCAAGTGAAGCATCTCTAGGGCCAGGATAGCAATAATCAGACACCAAAGCCTTGAAGAAAGTGCTGCTCTTGATCTCTTCCTCTTAGTTTGTTTCATGCTATGTATTGGTTCAAAGATTGCAATGACAAAAAGAAAATGGAGAGGCATCGTGTGGGTATGATCAGATTGTATTATATTACAAAAAAACCAAATTCCAAAGAGGAAAAGTAAAATATGTCTTGAAACAATTCTGGAGTGCAAATGGAAGGACCATTGTTTTTATTTTAAATATGTTTAGTAAAATATTATAACATGCATGTACACATGTATATACATAAATATATAGTTGTTCATGAATATGTGTATATATATATATATATATATATATGTGAGTGAAGAGACAGAGAAAGAGATAGGAATAGAGAGACTGAGGATGACAGAGTATAACCTTTTGCCTATGAGAGTTTGAAGATTTCTTTAGCTGGAGGTAAAAAACTAAAGGGGAGAGGTATTCACTCCCTCCTCTGGCCCCCACCTTTGGAATATGGGTGTTACTGGACTGGTCCAGGCATGTCTTTCTCTTCCCATTGGGCATGAAGTATTCTCTAGTCATTGCGCTCAGCTTCACCCCTCTAGAAAAATTTCTTGGAATTCAAACCCCAGTCTTATGATGGATCTGACACACTCCAAAATTGTTACCACTTCCTTAACTTTTCAACTTTTTCTTATGTTGTTTGCTCCAAACTGGAAAAAAAAAAACTGTTCCAGGAAAACACTCAACCCTCTTATATCTCTGTACCTTTATTCAGGATCCTAAAACACAACTCAAAGGTGATCCCTGTTTCTCATCCCTTGCTAGTATAGACCTTTCTTGTTTAGCATAAACCTTCCTACTGCATTTTTCCAGCTAATAATCATATCAAGAAACAAGTTTCCAAATCAAAGCATCATGTTTCTGTTTCAACTTCTGTTTCCAAAGTTTAGATATTTTTTAAAGTATCAGCTTCTATCTTGAGCACCAGCATGTGAAAATATGTTTGCATTTTCATAAGTCTATTATTTTACATCAGAAAGTAGGATCGTAGGATTACGGAGTGCTCAGGCTGGAAAAGACCTCAAAGATCTAGTACAACCCCTTCATTTTATAGAGAAAGAAAAAGGCCTCAATTAAGCAAGAATCTTCCTTCAAACAAGTGAAAATATGAGTAGAGTGAGCAGGGACCTTAAAGATCATATAGTCTTACCCCCTCATTTCATAGAGAAGAAATTGAGTATCAAAAGAGGTTAAGTAACCTGCCCAAGAAGTCACTGCAGGTTACTGGCAAAACCAGCATGGGAACCCAAGTTTTCTGGTTCTTCTAGGGCTCTCTTGACCTCATTAGATTTATTTTCACATTCTATGCTTTGGTCAATGGCCATTGGAGCCAATTGCCCGCCCTGACAAATTTGATGACAGGTAGTCATAAGACATCTTTACATAGACACATCCATTTTCTGAGTTTTCACAAATAATGACAAATAATTCAGTTATGCCTGTACATAGCAAGGCAATTTGTGTACTGCAATACAGGAATAAGAAAAGAAGCCAATGCTGGGAAGTCTGTGACTTAAATGATAGTCTTAAAACTATTCGAACACGTTGCATGATGCACCCGAACTTCAAAATGTGGGTATGATTATTGACAATAGTGATGTAATGCTCTAAAGGTGGTATCTTATCTGAGCCCCACAGCAACCCTGTGAGGTAAAGACTGTGGGTCTTATTATCCCCATTCTAAAAATGGGGAGACTGAGGCTGAGAGAATTTAAGTAGCAGACCAAGAGTTGCACTATTAGAAAGTGTCAATAGGATTTGAATCCGGGCTTCTCCTGACACTAGGTCTAGGACTTTTTTCTATTATACCCCACTGCCCAAAAAGGTTTTATCCATTCTTAACCTGGAGCCAATGAATGTGTGTGTCTGTATTTGTATATAGACATATAAATATATGTGTTTATAATCATATTTCAGTACAATTCATTTCCTTTGTAATCTTATGCATTTTATTTTTTAAAAAATAATCTGAGAAGTATCCCATAAATTTTACCAGACTGTTAGTCCGTAAACACACACACACACACACACACACACACACACATACATACATAGTTAAAAGTCTCTGAAATAAAGCATTCTATGTCTCAAAATGAGGTCCTAAAAATCTGAAAGTGTCTAACACTTTTGTTACAATCTCAAGTATGGGGTTGTTATTATTGATTTTCCTTTTAAAAAGTTAATTTTAAAAGAATTCACAATGAGAACATCTCCATGCCTGTGATGACGAAGGATGAGTGCTAACATTCTAAGATTCTAAATCAAGAGAGGAGATAGTTTACAGTAGCAAGAAGCCAATAGTATACAAAGCCACCGAGAGGTTAAGAAGGATTTAACCCCAAAAGGGAGTTGTAAAATTTAACACGTCATTGGATCATGGCCATTGTTGTTCCTTGAAACTGAGACTTGCTCCAGATATCCCAGTGTCTTCTGTGGAGAGACAACAAAAGCCGCTCAGCGCTGATCTTCCTTCTTTTCCTTGGGTTCAGCTCTTGTATCTCCCTATGTCTGGTTCCACATCTGGGGCTGCATGCTAACAGCCCTGATACATGCCATCTTGCATTTTTTTTCTCTTAATAACCACAACACCAGGAATGTTCAAAGAGAGACAATGATGAGAAAGATTCTAATAGCTCATTCAGAAGTTAACTCCAGGGGCTGTGAGGAGCCCTTTTCTTCTCCCAAAGACACAATGTTAAGCAATTTTTAAAGGGGCCACTTGCTATAACCCATTAAGCATCACCCCATGACATCCCTAGAGGCCATAGCTTTGAAGCCTGAGTGAGTACAATCCACAATGCAACATGATCCCCAGGACAGCCTATGATCAAAAAGCGGCATGCCCCTCCCTTCCCTAAGATCCCCTAGCCAGATAGACAATGGTATTTCTTGGAATAACATAAACAAGAAAAAAAGTTCTTTGCCGATCATTCCAAAGCAAAATAGTGGTTAGAGTCAAGGAGAACCTACCTTGTCTCACAGGAAATCTCTTGCCATGAGCATAAAACATATAAAGACTTTAACGTCCCATAGGCTAGAATCAAAATATACAACAAAATATCTATTACATTGGACTAGTTGAGGCTATTTCCTCTTTTTTCTTCCTCTGTGGCAATTACTGCTTGGCACAGCCACTCACCCCTGCCTTTGGAATCAATGGTAACATAAATGTATTGAGGGAAAAGATGCGAATGCACCCCTTCCCCAGAAAAGTCAGTTGAATGGTGGAAGGGTAAGATTTGGAGCTACAAAAGGCATAAGAGATTGCCTAATCTATTCACTTGACATAAGAAAAAAAGCAGAGAAGAGTACCTTGGTGTCAGGAGCAGGACTGGAACTCACCTATCTATGGTACTTTAAAGATTTACTGAGCCCTTTCCTCACCATGAGTTTCTATGGTAAGGAATTTGTGTCATCATTCTTATTTTACAGATGAGGAAACTGAGTCACAGAGAGGTAAAGTGACTTGCCCCCAGTCACCTAGATAGGAGATGTTAGAGTTAAGATTTGAACCCAGCTTGGGATTCCCCAGCCAAGAGTCATTTCCACATGTCATTCTGAGCTAATTTGGGGCTATTTGGGGTCAAATATGGAAGACAAATTGTGAAGATACTTTTTCATGTGTTATAACACTTTCTACTACCTAGGTGGCCAGGGTGGCCAGGCCATTTCACCTTCTCTTTAATCATTCTCCAGTACCTGGCACTTAGTAAGTACTTTATAAATGCTAACTAGTATTATTGCTATAAAATAGGGGACTCTAACATCCTTTCCAGCTTTCCATCTATGGTCTGTGATCCTATAATCCTAGGTGAATTGAATTCTAAGCCACTAAGCCAAATTTTTAGAAAGGGCTCCTTCACCACTTTCCCCTTCCAAATTCAATAACAAACATTGAATGACCAAGTAAACAGCTCTCCTGTGACAAGTCCTACCCCACCCCCCATTCCTGTAGGCCCCCTGCACTGTAGGAATTGCTTGGGCCGTAGCTCCACCCACTTGCTTTTTGGAATAATGTTTAATTCTTTTTTTGGCTAATGGCACCACCCTTCCATTTCCCCTGAGTGTCTAGTAAAGACCAGATTACTTCTACGTAATGACTGTGGTCGGCTTGGACCATGAAGAGCCCAAATGGGCTCCATCTTGATGGCAAGTTAATTTTAGTTGCAGCGTTCCATTTTAAGTACACAGCCCCTGGAGAGGACACAGCCAAAGAGGCCTTAAATATGAATCCAACAAACCACAGCAAAGGATCAAAATGGTCCATCCTGTGGGAAGGAACACAAGAACCTAGATGCTAGGGATAATGTTGCTTAAGGAGACATTCCAGCAAAGGGTGGCCACATGAATAAACAGATGAGGTCATCCCCATCAGGTGAACAATGGTCTCTGTGTGGTGGCTTTGGCCTTCACCTTCCCGCGTGGACAATAGTCCATGTGTAACAGAATGACAGGGAACTCATTCTGCCGACCAGAATCTCGAAGGTAGACTCATCGAGGTTTCTGGCCTGTTTTTATGGCATTTTCCCCTCTTCCGGAGAGTGTTTGACTACTGTTTTCAGGCCCTATGACAGCTACAGTATCTGACGGAAGGTTCCAGCATGTTATTTTCTCCAAATCTGGGTTTCAATCTTGGTTAATGTTTGCCCAGAAATATGTAATTGCAAACTTCCTCCTCATAAACCGTTCCAGAGCAGGGGGGCTTGCCATCGACTCACGCTATTATTATCTCCTGGCCTCGGGGCTAATGGCGGGTGTGCTCTCATATTCACAAGATAAGTAACCCTTTCAGTGCCAGGCAGCCAATCTGCTCCATAGTCTGCAGCTGTGGATAAAAATGCCTTGGTCTTCAAGGAAATGTTCATTTCCCTTCTCTTTGAGAATAGGCCATTTTCACTGGGGTTTTTTGCTGAAAATTCCCTGGCCCTTTTCCTCTACATTTCAGACAACTCCTGCTTGATACTACATGCTTTTTAATAACCATGATTTGGTCCAACCACATGTAAAGTTTGTTGCTGTCCTTGTTGTTTTAGTATTCACTGGGATTTATAGAGACTGCAAATAATGAAGACTTCTTGAACATCTTTACAATGCAACAGTAAGTCAATCATCAACTGGTAATTATTAAGTGCCTACAGCATACCAGATACCGTTGTGAGCATTGCAAAACCCAAACAAAGCAAACAGACAAAGAAGTCCCCATATTCCTGGATCTGAGAATCTAATTTTAAAAAATATGCAAGCAACTAGGTACAAACAAGATCTAGGCAGGATAGACTGGAGATTCTCAGCAGAGGGAAGACACTAAGATGAAGAAGTGTGGAAAGGCTTCTTGGAGGAGGTGAAAGCTTAGCTGAGACTTGAGGGGAGTCAGGGAAGGCAGGAGGCAGATGTGAGGAGTAAGAGGATTTGGGATATGGGAGGGGCAACCCAGCATAGGAGAGAGAGCTGAACCTGTAATCAAAAAGACCAGTCTTCAAATTCTGCTTCTGGCACTAGCGGAATGACCTTGGATCAGCCCCTTAACCCCGGAGACTCAGTAAAATAGCCATAATTATATCCAGACAAATGTAAAGATTCTTGAAGGCAGGTACTGATTCCTTTTTGTCTGACATACAGGAGATTAATGAATATGTGTCAAATTGAATTAAATATTGAATTTAAGTTGAATTAAATATCTCAACTCAATTCAGTTCAGTACTGATTGTTCTGACTTCACAGAGCTGCTTGTATGTTCCAAATAGATAATGTATGCAAAGTGCTTTGCATACCTTATAACACCATAGAAATATCAGTTATTTTCTCCACCTTCAGTCAAGCCAACTCAGTGCTTAGTGTTAAATAAACATACTTCTTTTTTTTGGGAGTACTGTTTCTGGAGACAGAAGACCTGGATTCAAATCTTGTCTTTGTCAAGCATGAGCTGTGTGACCTGCAATAGGTCACTTCAAGTCTCTTCAATGAAGTTTCTTCATCTTTAAAGTAAGGAGGTTGGACTAGGTCAGGGGTTCAGAGCCTGGGATCTGGGCACCTTAAAAGAAAATTTTAATAACTATATTTTAATATAATTTGTTTCTTTTGTAAGCAGGATGTGCAGGATGCCCCAAAAATCCTAGCACAGTTTTAAGTTATATTTTATGCTATGCATTTTAACTTCCACAGTGGTACGTGACAAAAAAAACAAAGTTTAAGAACCCCTAAATTAGATGATCCCTAAGTTTCTTTCCAATTCAATGTTCTATTATTCTAGGTTTATGATGAATCCACACCATGAAAAAGGACCTATATACAAATACCCAAAGTCATCTATCTTTTTTCTTACTATGTGAGAATTTCCAACAACCCAAATAGCAAAATCTATAACTTGGTGGTTAAGTCCTAAGGAATTAAAAATTGCCTATGCAAGAGTGAAAAGAAGCCATTCTCCAGGATTACATGACTTGGGATCACAAATCATAGATTTCAAGCTGGAAAAGTCCTTAGAATCCAATCATTCCAAGCTCCTCATTTTACAGATGAGAATTTAATTATTTCCTTAGCAGGGTCACACGCTCATTAAGTGTCACAGACAAGTTTCAAACCCAGGTCTTTCTTATTCTAAGCCTTGAATTTTATTCACTATGCCACGTAGCCAAGTGGAATATAGAAGATTTGTCAGGAATATGCATTTCTACTCAATTCTGAAAACACTTGAGTCAGTTCATCAGAAGGCAATTATTCCTTCAGACATTTGCCCAGTGTTATAGTAGTAATGTGCTGGTAAATGTTTAACAACCAACTTTGCAGGGCGGGAAGGTGAATGCATGCACAACACACTTGTAGGTTTAATCTTGGTTATTAACATCCTATCCCCTACTTTTTTAGGTCTAGACAATCAACAAAATAACAAATCATGTCTTAATTTTCTGAGTTTGCTCAAAGAGCTTGCTAAACATTTAACAATCAGTTCTCACAAGCCAGCACATCCCTAGTTATAAGGTTTGCAAAGTATTTTACAAAGACATACACACACATTGATGTATCTAAAGAGTTCTGGGCTTCATTGTGTGCATGGAGACTTAAATACAGCAAGTACACGTTCTAGCAAGCCTGGGCAAAATATAATTTTAAAGGTTTCTCTGTTGTTGGTGCTGCTGCTGCTACTTCTGTTGAGCCATATCAGTCATGTCTGACTCTTTGTGACTCCAGTACCTTTTCCAGGATAAGATACTGGAGAACCATTTCCTTCTCCAATGCATTTTACAGATGAAGAAACTGAGGCAAACAGGATTAAGTGCCTTGCCCAGAGTCAAACAGCTAGGAAGTGTCTGAGGCCAGATTTACTCAGAAAGTTGAGTCTTCCTGACTTCAGACCCTGCCATCTGAAGGTTTCTCTAGCTCTAAAGTAAAGCTGATGAGAAGAACCCCACCCCCCCAATGGCCTGCAGATGAACTGAAGCAGTGTATTCCTCCATGCAAGAAGCCCTTGTTCTTTCCCCAGAGTTGCCATCTCTCTAGGTAACCAAAGGGAACCCATATCTCCACCTCCATGATTCTCTCCCACAGAGGAGATCTTGATTCCTAGCTCATTAAAACCCCTATCAAACTTGTGAGTTCATTAACAAGCCAATCAAAGGATTTGGCTTCCTAACTTTGAGTGAGAAGTGATCCCTTGGAAGGTTACAGAACATTAGCCAACTGAGGTCTTCATGTAACCAGATCCTTGTAAGTGATATTTAACTGACAATTATATAATGGTTTTTATTTGGGGCTAGTTTTTTTCACTATACCTATGGGATTTCATAACATTATACCATACTGACTATTTTGAGACTGTTTGCTGTATGACAATAAGGAAGCAAGTAACCTCTAGATATTTATTCTGGTTTGGGGAAATAGACAATGTGCTCAAAATATGTCCCTGCACAGGGCACTTAGCGGGTTCTCCATTACTTTTTAGGTGTAAACAATCAACAAAATAATAATGGTTATTTGGTGCATGTTTAGACCACCTAAGATGGCTTCACCCACATGGAAAATACTGGGGGACCTACTTCCAAGAGACTTGAAGACTTGCGCCTGCAGAGACTCTTGTTGTTTTATCATATAGTTGGGATCAGTCTTTGTCCATTGACTTTGTAGCCAGAACAAGCTACATCTTTAAAACTGCCTGTATGTTATATGAACATCTGAAGGGGAAGAACCTCTTCATGTGCATAGCTACATTCTATTACCTTCATGGAATTTGAGGAAATGCCCATCATCACTCTCCTCTCACCTCTATTCCTGCCTCTCTATCCCAACAGTCTTCTCATCCTGGAAGGTGCCTTCACCCCATCCTCACCTTGAGGAATTCCTTCTCAGAACCTTGTTTTGAAAAAGTGCCGAAGCCAGCCAAGCTCAGTTCTCTCCCAACCCTCTCCCAACTCTTTCCCCACCATGCCCCATGTGATACCATCCCTCTCCTCCATCCTAAACACACACTTTTCAGTTCTCTTTTAGGTGTTGTATTCCTTCCTCCTACCCTTAAAATATCAACCCCCAGAGAACTCTCTCTCTCTCTTATTGTATTCTGTTTGTATTCCTTAATACAAATAATACAAATAAAATACAAAAATAATTTGTATTGTATATCTAGATTTTAGAACCATGCCTGAGACAAAGTAAACAGTTAATAAATGCTGTCTCTATCTAAATCATCCCCATCTCTACAAATAGAGATATGCTGATTCCCAGAATAGAATTCCACTCAATTCAACAAGCATTTATTAGGCACTTACTAAGGACTGGGTGCCATACTAAGGAGCTGGGGATATAAGGACAAAAACGAGAATAGTTCCTGCCCATAGGAAGCATCTGTTCTGGGGGAAACAGCATATACCCAGAGCAAAAGATATAATAAATATAAAAAAAGATATTTTTATTTGTCGTTGAGTTGTTTCAGTCATTTCCAATTCTCCATGGTTTTATTGTCAAAAGTACTGGAGTGTTTTGTCGTTTCCTTCTCTAGCTCATTTCACAGAGGAGAATACTGAGGCAGACATGGTTTAGTGACTTGTCCATGGTCACATAGTTAATAAGTGTCTGAGGTCAGATTAGAACTCAGGTCCTTCTGATTTCATTGCCAGTCCTCCATTCACTGCACCACCTAGCTGCCAAAAAAATAAAAACAAAGCCACATGAAGAGGTGTGCAAATATTAGTGCAAGGGATCTAGAAAGGCCTTTTGAAAGAAGTGGTAATTGAGTTAAGCCTTAAGTAAGACTAAGGATTCCAAAAGATGAAAGTAAGGAGATAAGTGTTCCAGGCATGGGGGCTATCTGGTGGACATAGAGTTGAGAGATGAACTATAAAGTCCATGGGATGGCACATGAGCTTCTGTCATTGGCACATAGAATATGTTGGGGGAGTACTGAGAAACAAATTGAGAAATATAAGTTGGAGTCAAACTGTTAAATATTTTCAGTGTCAAACAGAAGAAAAATATTTTATTTTGTCTTAGAGACAATAGGGAGCTATTGAATGTGCTTGGGCAAGATTGTTACATGATCATAACTATATTTTAAGAATAGGAGCAGGTACTCCTCTTCCTTGCCCTGTAATATAATAACCAGCCATTTGATAGCCTGGAATTCAATTGCAAGGTGTCTTAGAGCAGGAAGCAGGTCTAGCCAGCTGCCTAAGAGAGAATCGCTAAGAGAAGAGATTATGGGGGAGACTCCTGGAGGAGGACATCTGAATCTGAGGATAAGCTTACTTTAAAGGATCAGAATTTCTCATGGGAGTCCTTGTAGTATCCCTAGAAGAGCAGCGACTGGGGCCAAGGACCAGGAGACACACTGAGGACTTGTAGCCCAGCAGAAAGCCAAGGGGAACCCTTGGGGGACTCCTATGCTGACCACAGCAACAGTTAGAGCAAATGATTGCTCTGCCTGCCTGACTGGCCTAATGGCAATGTTTCACCATTCTCTGATCCCTTTATCTTTCTAAGGAGAATGCTTCATGCTAGTGCCTTCCTTTTGAGATTAGCTTCCATAGATCTGATATATTAATATATTTTGTATGTACATATTGTTGGTATATTGTCTCTCCCATTGGGCCCTACCTTAAAGGAGTTCATATTTTTGCCTTTCTTTGGAATCCTTCGTGCTTAGCACAGTACCTGGTATACAGTAGGTGCTTAATAAATAGATGTCTATGAATCGCCATTGTTAGTAGGGCTGACTCGCTGTGCGTCCAAGCCCTCCAATACCTGTGAGAATGCACCAAAAAATGTGTGGTCAGTGTCTGCTTTCCCAGTGCAAATCCTTCTTTGTAGCTTTATAACCACCCTCTGGTATTCCCACTGTTTTCATCATGTTGTCAAAATCCAGAGGGATTCTGTCAAAGCAAGGGACTAGCTGCCTATGCTTTTATCACTTGGTTAAGTACCATATCAGCCACCATTTGATCTACCCTAACCATGGCCTCTTTAAGGTTTCTTTTCACCTATCCTCTCTGTCTCTGAAATTTGGCATGCACATGAATTATATGCCCAGAAGGCATCTCTCCTTCCTACAGAATTGTAAATATTAAGAATGTAGCAAATGTTTGCCATGAGGCCATCATCACTACCTTATTCCCTCTAGAGGTTTTACAAACTGGTTTTCCAAGTGAATTTAGGATTGTTAGCCTTTTGTTGTCATACAAATCCAAGAGTTGATGCTATAATACTTTGCAGTAGTAAGTTCCTCTTTTCTAACTCAGATAACTGCTCATTTCTTAATGCTTCTGCTATACTGGTGATCCAAACTTTCCATGATTTTTCCCCAAGAGAACATGGAAAAATTCCAAACATAGGTCAGTGACATACCTCTCCTACGAGATATCAAAGCGTGAAGAAATTATGCTTCTCTGTTTGCTGAAGGGGACCTAGTCTCTGCACAACCTGTTGTTGTTTAGTTGTATTCCACTCGTTGTGGCCCCATTTTGGATTTTCTTGGCAAAGATATTAGCATGGTTTGTCCTTTCCTTCTCCAGCTCATTTTACAAATGAGAATTTGAGGAAAACATGGTGAAATGATTTGCCCAGGGTTAAACAGCTAGTAAGTGTCTGAGCCCTGATTTAAACTCATGAAGATGTCTTCCTGACTCCAAGCCCAGTGCTCCATCTACTGTCAAAGTAAGAGTTGCTAAAGACCTTAGCTTTCAAAAGCCAAGGTCTTCCACTGCATCTGGAGCCATCTCCTGATGTGTATCTGGCCACTAGACCCAGATGGCTCCAGAGGAGAAAGTGATTTTGCCCAGCCCTCCAATCCAATTAACTTGCATGGCTGCGTACTACCTCCATAATGTCATGGTCTTCTTTGAGAATGTAGAACAACAACAACTGTACCACCTAGATGCCTAACCTGCGTGTAAGCTTTTCTCTTTCTGACTTGAGTACGCCTCTCCATCTGCAAGATGTCTTCTTACTTTGGGTTCTACTCTCATATCAAACTCCTCTTCAGGAGAAGATGTAAAGATTGGTATCAAGGCATTATTTCTTACTCTCAGTATATCCACTATTTCTGGATGATTAAATGGGTAAGATGTTCATAAAATACTGAGTGGTCCCCCCCAATCCTGACCTTGCTATGAAGTCTCCTAAAGTTCCCCAACCTTCATCTTCCTATTCAATGCCTTTATTGTGTCCTTATTTGTGTTCCCTTGCTAGATGTACCTAGAATCAGGAGACCCCTATGAATATCTTGTCACAAAATATCACAGAAGTGTTCAACAAATCAACAATGCAGAGTTAAATACCAAACATGCATTATTACACCACAGTGACCAAATAAAGCACCATTCTAAGCAAGTGTCAAGATATAAATCAGAAAGCAAATATTCAAATATTCAAAATGTAACCATAATATCACTCCATTCATAAACCAACATTTGGTAAATATTTAGTCAAGAGCATCCAATAAACCAAAGGAAATTTCATTTTCCCGTGTTCTTATCAAAACACAAACTTCACGCAAAAATTGCACCATCAAAAGAGATTCTTTGCACCAAAAAAAGCAATTTATGATTGCAGAAAAAAAGCTTTTTAGAAACAGGGGTCTACTCTAGGAAAGGCTAAAAATAAGCAGATGATAGATAGATAGATAGATAGATAGATAGATAGATAGATAGATAGATAGATAGATAGATAGAAGATAGATACATAGATAGATAGATTGATCGATAGACAGACAGACAGATAGATAGAGAGAGAGATAGATAGATAGATAGATAGATAGATAGATAGATAAGATACATAGATAGATAGATAGATAGATAGATAGATAGATAGATAGATAGAAGATAGATACATAGATAGATTGATCAGTAGACAGACAGACAGATAGATAAATAGATAGATAGATACATAGATACATAGATACATAGATACATAGATAGATGATAGATAGATAGATAGATATAGATAGATAGATGCATACATACATACATACATACATACATAGATACATAGATTGATAGATAGACAGATAGATACATAGATAGGTAGAAGATAGATACATAGATACATAGATAGATAGATTGATCGATAGACAGACAGACAGACAGATAGATAAATAGATAGATAGATAAGATAGATAGATAGATAGATAGATAAGATAGATATAGATAGATATAGATAGATAGATAGATGATAGATAGATAGATGATAGATAGATATATAGATAGATAGATGATAGATAGATAAGATAGATGATAGATAGATAAGATAGATAGATGATAGATAGATAGATAGATACAGATAGATAGATGATAGATAGATAAGATAGATAGATGATAGATAGATAAGATAGATAGATAGATGATAGATAGATAGATAGATACAGATAGATAGATCAAAATTAAAACAAGGTCCTAAATATCAAAATTGAAAAAATAAATAATATCCAAACAAAAAATAATATTGGGGTATTTCATTTAATATATCCAAGATTAGGGACGGCTAGGTGGCTCAGTGGATAGGGCACCAGCCCAGGAGTCAGGAGGACCTGAATTCCAATTTGGCTTCAGACACTTACTAACTGTGTGACCCTGGGCGAGTTACTTCACCTCAGTTGCTATATCTATATCTACACGTGTGTATGTTTGTTTACAGAGAGAGAGAGAGCCATTCAGGATTAAAGCCTGGAAAGACTTACATGAACTGATGCGGAATGAAGTGAGCAGAACCAGGAGAACACTGTACACAGTAACAGCAGTATTATATGATGATCAACAGTGAACGACTGAGCTATTCTCAGCAATGCAACAATCCAAGACAGTTCCAAAAGACTCACAATGAAAAATGCTATCCTCCCCCAGAGGAAGAACTGACATTGTCTAACTATAGACTAAAGCATGCTATTTTTCACTTTCTTTCTTGTTCAAGTCTTCTTGTATAAAATGACTAATATGGAAATATACTATGTCACATATGTATAACCTACATCAGATTGCTTACCATCTCAGGAAGAGGAAGTGGAAAAAGGGAGAAAGGGATAAATTTTGGGACTCAAAACTTTTAAAAATGTTTTAAATTGTTTTAACTTGTAATTGTAGAAAAATAAAATATTTTTGAAAAAAACATTCAGAATTGAAAGAAGAAAATCAATGAACAAACAAAAAGATTTTGAAAATATCTTTTACAAAGTAAAATGTAAAAGAAAAAGTTCTGGGAAAATTCAGACACTGGCTATGTTCAAATTGGAAAGAGAAAGAAAAAATTGGCAAAGCAAGATATACTTGGGTCCCTACTACACAAGACTTTGCAGAAACACAAGGCAAATAAAAAATAAATGAAAAATACCATAGCTCTCACATGTAACACTAAGCTAGGTTAGGGAGGCAGGTCTACCTGCCAATCATCCTCTAAGCCAAAAAGCTTGTGTAAGCATGCCCAGAGAACTTTTCAAACCCAGGATGCCAAGGGTGAAAATTCTTAGCAGCTCTCTTCTCCTCCCCTATACAGAATGCCATGGCTCTGGAGGAGAATTGAGGCTGGTGACCTGCACAGC
Source organism: Notamacropus eugenii (assembly GCF_028372415.1). Classification (NCBI taxonomy): domain Eukaryota; kingdom Metazoa; phylum Chordata; class Mammalia; order Diprotodontia; family Macropodidae; genus Notamacropus; species Notamacropus eugenii. Next base: position 161,258,566 of record NC_092878.1, read on the forward strand.
CCTCCCTCACTCAAAACAAAGTCAAGTGCAAGTCATGTCATCATTTCTCTGATGGCATGGTCTTCTTTGGCAACGAAGGGTGAACACACAACAACAAAATGCCAAAATATATGTTCTGAGCCCATTTGTTTCTCTGACTTTTTTCTCAGCTCAAACTTTAAGAGGAATGCTTTGGTTTGTGTGGATATTGCACTGGGCTTGGAATCAGGGAGACTCATCTTCATGAGTTCAAATCTAGCCTTAGACACTTTCTAGCTGTATGGCATTGGGCAAGTCACTTAACCCTGTTAAGCTCCTCATCCATAAAATGAGCTGGAGAAGGACATGGCAAACCCCTCCAGTATCATAGCCAAGAAAGCCCCAATTGGGATCACAAAAAGTCAAACATGACTGAAAAAATAAGACACAACAACAACACAACAAATACAGTAACCAAATGTGACTTATGCAGAATGTAAGAGAGGACAGAGGGTCCCATTTGTACCCACTTATTAGAGGAAACCCACACTTAAAGTAGACAATTTAGTTAATAAACGGCAATAAGAATCTCTCTTTTTTTAAGTTCTCCAAACAAACAAAGGAAATAATCTCTGTGGATTCAGGACATGACCCCAGAGAGCTGGACTGCTTTGAAGAGGCAGAGTAGGCTGCTTCTACTGCCATAAAGAGGAGGTGGAAAGTAGAAGAGAAAACCTACTTCTGAGGTGTCCTGTCGCCAGAAATTGGCCAGGTCCGGGAATAATTGGCCTCTCCCCCTTTTCCTTTAAGAGGTGGTAATTATGGATGCCACCTGGAGGTTACATCTATGGTTGTAAACTTTCAACAAAATTGACCCAGGAAGGTTTTATCATATATTAAAATCTCAAAAACAAAAGGGCTCTTTTAGAACAAAGGTCAACCCTAGGCCCAGAGGGAATCTAAGAAACTAAAGTGAGTAGATAACCCTGAGAATTCTTGGTTTCCACCCTGGAGAGGTGAGGAGGTAAAGAAAAAATGTCCCCAAGTCTCATCTCAGCCTTTCGCAATCACAACTTATTAGGTTGCACCCCTCATTCAGATAATTCCTTGGCTCCCTCCCCTCCAGAAAACGCTTACTGTGGTTAACTGGCCCTCTGGGCCCAATATGAGCTACCCAGCCTTTGGATCAGATAACACCTCCAATTCTCCCAGATGACTGAGCCAATCACACCCAGGAATATGAGTCCTCCCTCAGTCTGGCCCTGACCCTGGGCTGTCTACCCCTGTCTTCCAAAGCCTGCTGTCTCTTAGTGAAAGAGGCTGGGTCTTCCTCCTGCAAGTTCAGACCAAGCTGTGCTGGAGGGAACTTCAGGAACATTTGCTCTCACTCCATCCATTTACAAGTCAAGAAACCTACACCCAGGGAGGGAATTATTCTAAATTATTTGTTCCTTGATGTACTGTTGGGCATACTCAATATCAGTCTGGACTATACCTAGTCTTTCTAGCACTTCCTGTGTTCAGCCAAGTTCTGCTGTCTCACAGGAGTGCATGAGGTGTTCAGGGAGGACGAGCACCTCTGCTGTGAAGGCTTGTGGAGCCCTTCTCAGGGCTGCTCATCCACCTTGGATGTCCACCTGTCACCCAACTCTCACCTGTGGCTCCAAGAAGCTAGAGCATTCTCAGCAGCCACACCCTGGTAAAAAAAAAAAAAAAGCCATCTCAGCAGACAGATTAAACCAGGTAACTTCCTGATGATGAGTTAGGTAAGTAAGTGAGTTAGGGGGGTGTCTACAGCAAGCTGGTGAAGACATCCCCCAGTGGACAAAAACAATTTGTTCCAACAGCCATGAAAATGGCTAACATAGGTTCTGTGGAACACTTAGGACTTGGCCAGATGTCAAAGACACCAAGGCCATCCTCTGCCTCTCAAGCCATCACCAATCATCCTGACTTTGTCTTGCCACTGACTTCTATGACTCTGGAAGAGAGAGTGAGGTTGATGACTGTGTCACTCTGCCTCACTTAAATACAATTCGCTCACAAATCAAGACCTCACTCATTTTGAACAGGAACAGTACAAAGTATCCTAAAACTATACTAACCCTAGAAGAGTTAACTCTTGCCATGCTATTGAAATTTTACCTATTTTCCCCTCAAGCTAAGCAGTATGTCTTTGAGGTCAATGACTGTGTGCAATTTGGTCGCTCCTACAGTGCTATTTGTTCAGCAGATTTTGGATGAATGAAGTGCCATATTGTAAATCACATGTGGGAATCTCAGATTTAGAAGACTCATTAATGGCCACATCTAGCCCAATCTGTGTCTGACCAAGCCGCTTCCTCTATAATGTACCCTGCACCTAGGTATCCAAACTGTCCTTAATGACCTCCAGGGAGAGGGAAACTACTATCTCCTAGAGCAGCTTATTCCACACTGAATAGGTCTAATTGTCAAGTCATCAGCCTCAATTGTCTCTTTGTCATTTCCATCCATTCTATACATCAGGATGAAACAGACTACGTCTAACTAATCTTCCATTTCCCAGTGTCAAGTATCTGGGGACAGCTAGTATGGTTGTTCTAAGTCTTCTCTTCTCCAGGTTGAATACCCCAACTTCCTTCCACTAATCTTCATCAAGCATAAATTAGAAGGTCTTCTCTGGATGTTCCCCAGGTTGGCCTTCAGCTCTGGAGGAGAAGTGAGGCTGGTGACTGCACAGCCCTGCATCACTTAAATCCAATTCACTTGCATGTCATGGCATCACCTCCCTGATGTCATGGTCCTCTTGGAGAATGAGGAACAACTAACAATAATAATGTTGTCCATCCATGTCCTTTCTAAAATGTGGACCATAGAACAGAGCACAATAGTGTACATGTGCAATGAACAGATACTCTCATCTCATTAGGCCTAGACACATGACCTCTACACTCAACTGTAGCTCCCATTGGCTTTTTTGGCTGCCATACTACACTACTGACTGACAAAATTTGCAATCCACTTAAACCCCTAGATTTTTTTCAGATGAATTGCTATTTAGGTCCACCTCCCCCATCTTGTACTCATGAAATTGCTTTTTTGAACCCAAATGTAAGACTTTACAATTAGGCCTATTAAGTTTCATCTTACATCTTACTAGACTTGATCTTTCTTTCCTTTCAATATATTTGAAAATGGGTAGCTAGATGACATTGTAGATAGAGAGCTGGACCTGAAATCATAACTCTGTGAACTCTTCCTGACTTCAAATCTGGCCTCAGAAACTTACTAGCTGTGTGAGCCTGGGTAAGTCACTTCACCCTGTCTGCCTCAGTTTCCTCATCTGTCAAATGAGCTACAGAAGGTAATGCAAACCATTCTAGTCTCTGGCAAGAAAATCTCAAATGGGATCATGAAGAGTCAGACACGACTGAACAACAACCTTGTGCTAGAGAAGGAAATGGCAAACTCCTTCAGGATCTTTGACAAGATAACCCCAAATGGAGTCACAAAGGGTTGGACATGACTGAAATGACTGAACAACAACATCTTTATGAATCCTTGCTGGTGTCATCTAGTTTGTCAACTATCCTCCTGTGTATCATGCCATCTCTATGCTATCTGCACTTTGGCGAAGTCATTGACAAACTAGGCAAGATGAGGCTAAGCCTAGGTTTTGGTCCAAAAAGAACACCAATGAAAGGGTACCCACTACATCATGGGACAATATATTCCACTTTACACCGGCTCTAATTAAAACAAGTTTGCTAATGGAGAAGATATGGACATCGATGCCGGGCTTATCATATTTTAAAGTTTATAGATTAAATCTGCCCATTGTTCTTAGTTGTGTTCTCTGAAGCCAAGAAAAAGAAAAAATATAGATGATAGATGATAGATAGATAGATGATAGATAGATAGATAGATAGATAGATAGATAGATAGATAGATAGACAGACAGACAGACAGACACACAGACAGACAGATAGATAGATAGATAGATAGATAGATAGATAGATAGATAGATAGATAGATAGATGATAGATGGATGGATGAATACAGAGATGATAGGAAGGTAGATAGAAATGTGGATGGATAGGCAGATAGATGATAGATAAATGATAGGTAGATGGATGGATGGAAGGATGGACAGACAGCCATGTAGATGACAGATAGATAGGTAGATACATAGATAGATGCATAGATAGATGGACGGATAGATAGATAGATAGATAGATAGATAGATAGATAGATAGATAGATAGATAGATAGATAGATGGAGAGATGATAGGTAGATGGATGGATGGAAAGATGGACAGATAGACAGATATAGTGACGTGTATCACGGAATGACAACCCACTTCCCAAGCTTGGACAACTTGGGTTCAGGTTGTGCCTTGGCCACCTACCAGCTGTACGACCCTAAGAAAGTCACTTAACCTTTCAGTGGTCCAGGCTATTCTCCAAGACTAGAAGTTGCAGAGTAGAGACAAACTGACATTGTTAGAAAAAGTTTCTTCACTGGGAATTACCTTGACCAAGAAATCACAGGAGGGGAAGAGGAGGAGCAGGAGGATGATGAGGATGGATGAGGATGATGATGAAGACCACCATCATGAGGAAAAATAACAACAAAAGAAATAATAATTAAACATTTATTGAATAGATTATAATACTTAGAACTAAAAAGGACATTAGAAAATTAGTCTAACCCTCTCAATTTAAAAATGAGAAAAGTGAGGCACAAAGAGTTGAGCTAACTTGCCCAAGACCATAGAAATAGTAAGTGCTACAACCAAGCTGGGATTGTATTGGCCTTCTGCATTTTCTACTCCATCAAGGTGCATTTTAGCATCTGCCATGCATTATAGTTTTTCTGGGTGGTTTGAGTTATGTCAACTTGGTGATGTCTTCATTAGTAGATATTTCATACAACTCTAAACTATTCTCTTTAATCTCTTTCACTTATTTTTGAGAACCTGAGATTTTCTTAGTGAAGCAAGGCTGTGCTTAAGTAATGTTTGAGTCACTTTATTATATTATAGAAGTGACCTAAACAAACCCCATGTGATCTGATATAACCTTGCAATGTACCAGACAAACAAGGCTCACCTCAGCCTTGCCTGTATCCCCTGACTAAGGTGGTTATGAGGAGAGAGTGAGCAGGAATTTGTCCCAGGTCACTGAATCTAGAAGGTGCCAAAATTGGGTGACATGGACAGATTTGCAAGACTACACCAGCCCAGAAAGAATGAGCTTGCAACGATAAGTTAAAATAGAGAGTAACCATAGAACAGCTGGAGTGAGCTCTTCCCCTCCCTTCCCCATCCTCCCCCCCACCCCAGTTGCCCACCCCAGCAGCAAGGGCCCTATCTCGAAACCCAGGCCAAATGAGGGTTTGCTTCCTGCCATTTGCCCCAAACATTGTTTTTGCTTGCGGTATGTGCCCTAGGTGTCAAAATTCATAGATACAGCCCTTCCCCTAAGCCTTACATAATTAATGTGGTTTCCTTTTTTTTGTTTTCCTGTCTTGCATGGTTGGAAAAACTGCTTTACAGAAATGACTCATGATTGAGCCCCTGATCTCTCTCTGTTTTTGTCATTTCTGTTTACAGTAGTTTTACTAGCTGATGTGAAGAAGTTATGACTCCAAAGACATGTTAGAAAATGAGTGGTTTTCATCTCATTTATAGGGAAAGATGAAGGGAAGAAAGGAGAGAAAGAAGAGAAAAGACAAGGAAGGAAGAGAGGAAGGAAGGAAGGAAAGAAGGAAGGAAGGAAGGAAGGAAGGAAGGAAGGAAGGAAGGAAGGAAGGAAGGAAGGAAAGAAGAGAGGGAGGGAGGGAGGGAAGGAGGGAGGAAAAAAAGAAACTTTCAAGTCTTTTTCTTTCTTGGGGAAAAAAGGCAAGATTTGTTCATTCTCAAGATTCTGTCATTTACAGGGTTAAAGTACAAAAAGAAACCATATTACATGGGATATTTAAGATCCAATCACTATATCCATCTCACAAAAAGCCACTAAAACTGGTTCCGGCAGAGAAGGAAGAAGGAAAGTTTATTAGAGCAGACCACAACCTCGAAATAGCCCTAGAGCTGGAAAGATAATGTCAGACTCTGTTAAGACAAAAGTGAGCATGGCGTCCTGGCACTGAAACTTTGGGAAAGCTCTTAACCCCAGGGACCATGCAATACTGGGCAAGCATACAGGACCCAAAAATCTGTCAACTGTGACAATAACTGGCTGTCTCTTCTGTGCCGTTCTCATCATATAAGCTCAACCTGAATGGTGCCAAAACAATCCATCATTTTATTTTATTTGGTATTTTAATGCAAAACAGGTCTCCCAAGACCAAACTTGAAACTGCATTTTCCAGACCTTTTGACAAAAGGTTTCTTTGGTTTCCTCTGAAACCTTGTCCAATGCCAGCAGGGCAAACGCAGCTTGTATCCTTGCTCTGGCCTCAATGGCTTGGTTGGGGTTTCAATAGGACCCAACTCCAAGATGATCTGGTTGAGAAAGGAGAGGACGGAAACCATGTGAAAAAGGAAAGCAACTGCCCAGTCCTGCCTCTTTATCGCATATTCAGCACAGGATTACTTCTTCTCCTGAGTCAATGATGATCATAAAAAAGCAGATGTTCTATTGGCTACAACCATTTTAAAATGTGATGCTGCTTCTGAAGCAAGTGACTGAATGGAGTTTCAAACAGCCTTGGTTCAAATACCAGCTCTGCCACCTGCCATTGATGTGACTTTGGCATATTCCTTCCCCTCCCTGGACCTCTGCAAACATGTTAAATGGGGGAGAGGCCGACATGGTGGAGTGGAGAAGATGCCAGCCTCAAAATCAAGGACCAGAAGATATGCTTGGGCATATGTGTGGCCGTGGATGAGTCACTTAAGTTTTCTAAGCCTCAGTTTTACCATCTGTAAAATGAACACAAGGAAGTGCTTTGTAAACTTTACAGCAGTAAAAATGGGAGTGATGATGAGCAAGGTAATAAATGTCAATGGTGATGATGGTGACAGTGTTGGTGTCTATGACAACAATGATACTGTGGTAACAATGATGATTTTGTAATTTATAATGGTGATAGCAATGATGATATTGATAATAAGGAAAATGAATGACTGAGCCAATGAATAGATAAATGAAAAACACTTATTAAGCATTTACTATGAATAAGCTTGCAACAACCTCTGGAAATACAAATAAATAGAAAAAGCAAGTTGGTTCATACTTTCAGGAAGCTCACATATTGAGAGAGAGATTTTTTTCAAAAGTTAATTTGCAAAATTTTTTAAAAATAAAGTTAATTTGAAGAGCAGATCTAAAGACCCCAAAGTCTTGAGGTTGCAGCCATGATGGAGATTCACCCAAGAGCTCTTAGGTTATATCAGGAGGTCAATGACAGTGTTGGGGTTTGAAAGGGCATAGAGAAAAGGAAGAACAGACCGCCCTATTGGTGGCAGGTCTTCCCACTTTCCAATAAGACCAGGAAGGTTCTGGTTGAGAGAAGAGTAAAGAAGAAAGCAGAGTCCAGGTGGTAGCAGGGTTTCTCACCACCCAACCATACCAGACAAATTCTGGTTGTTTCAGACTCAGAAGAGGAGGGAGAAGAGATAAAGCAAAGGAGAAAGAGTACCCCCAGTGGTTATGGGTTTGCCCAGCGACCCTCGATGTGTCCAGGACTATCCAGGGCCAAGGAAGGGGACAAAATGATGACTGGGATGTTGTTAATGATGTTATTGATAATATTAATGACGATGTTAGAGATGATATTGGGACAATGACAATGGAATTGTTGTTGATAACGACAGTGGAGATAGTGGCTATGATGGTGCTGAAACTGATGCCACATTGAAGGAGATGAGAGAGAGAGACAGAGAGACAGAAATATGTATGATATACAAAAGATGTGTTGAGGTCCTCTCTATGATGGTGATGCAAAGAATGTCACAGAGTGTACCATCTACAACCCATATAATTTGGACTTTCCTCGCACATAACCTGTCATATTTGTTTCCACAACACTATCACCGTGATCTCCAGGATATTCATTATTAAAAAGATTCCTAAGTATTTCATGATGGAATATTACCAGTGGGAAAAAACCTGTCCACATCATTAACTGTCTATAGTGAGGAAGAGACAATAGTCTTGTATTTGTCAGTACTGGCTTCAGAAGCCCTGCACGGGACAGCATGACCATGTGTCTCCAATCCTATCCTGAAGACTGCTTGTCCACACCACTGTTGTATCATGATTGTACTTCTGTCTACAATTGAATGAGAAGCATGGTTGTGGTCGTGGTTTGTCCATTGTTCTCAAAAAGGACCCCAACATCGGGGAGATGATGACATGACTTGCAATTGACTTTGATTTGAAAAGGGGCTGTACAAATCCACCAATCTCACTTTCTCCTCTAGAGCCATCTGGGTCCAGTGACCAGATATCCGTCAGGATGACTAGAGTTGGGCCAGGATGCAGTGGGAGACTCTGGCCCTTTTAGGCTAAGGTCTTTTCAGGTTCTCATTCTGAGTGAAGCAATGCCCATTCAGTGAATAAGCCTCTTTGAGAAGTGAGTCAAGGGATAGCCCTTTTTGTGACATGTACATAAAAAAGCAGTTTTTGTAGCAAAAGCGATAGAGAAAAGTCCTTTTTCTCCATTGTAATGTGATTGCTTTGCTAACTTGAGTCACACCTGCCGTGCTTCCTTTTCCTTAACGGAATGAAATGCATAACCACAATCTGAGATTCAGCTTGGGAGAAATGAATTTAGAAAGTCACCTCTGCAGCAATAGCAATGAGAGAAATTTGGAAACAAATCAGGATCTGAATGCAGACACAGCTAGTAGGAAAGTTGGTATTAAGGTCATTGGAAATAAATTGCAAATGGTAGGCTGGTGCTCAAAGACTAGGTTTCAAATTAGTTTCATAACATAGATGGTTTAGCCTAAGACTCCTGAGGGTTCCCTTAAGAAGACCAAGGTGACTTTGTTGAACTTTTAGCCCCTGTATGTACTGCATCATGTGTAGACCCTTTTTGTACTGCATCATGTGTAGACAGCTACGCTCAGACCTGAGCACAGGCCACAGATTTAAAGAGAAATATAGACATGCTTTGCTTTACAAAATTGATACACTCCAGAAATGTTCTCTGTATATTATTTTTTTTCAAAGTCTAATTTTGATTTTTAGTGCTCTAGGAAAGTTCACTATTTAAAGGAAGATTTTTGGTAAAATCTTGAAGGGGAGAAAGATGGAGGTGAACTGCTCTCACTTTCCTTAATTCTAAATAGATATTCAAGTCACTTGGCATTCTAAATTTGGAGATGGGAGGTGAAGGCAAGGCAAGGTAAAGAAAGACAAGGGTAATGGAATAAAGAGAAAAAGGAAGGGAGAAAGAAAGGAGAAAGGGAAGATAAAGGAAGGGAAAAAACAAGTAAATAAAAAGGCATATTAAGAGAGCTGCAAATACATACACACACACATTTGTACTTATCTATAACATATACATACGTAAATATTGTCGTTCAGTCATTCAGTCGTGTCTGACTCCTCATGACCCCATGAACCATAGTATGTCAATGCTGACTATGGAGTTTTCTAGCAAAGATATTGGAGTGGTTTGCCATTTCCTTCTCCAGTGGATTAAGGCAAACAGAGGGGAAGTTTATATAAAGCCCCTATGAGCCTTTCAAAATGGTTAAGTATTTATTTTAGAAATTTTTATTTTTTTAACTAAGCCCCACACTGTTTATTTATTTATCATTCTGAACTTAAATAACCAAAATAAAAAGTATGTTATTGATCGATTGAGTCAACATATGTGAACCTCCTGTGGTATATACCTGCTGAGAACTTTTCCTATTATTTGTGAAGAAACGGGTATCCTTATTTCTATAAAATTTTAATCTATTAGATTGATTCTCTTTGTCCTTTTGGACAGAGAAATTTTAATCTTTCTATAACTACCTTAGAGCAATGAGCACTACCCTCCGTTAAAATTGTACGGTTTTTTTATCTATAATAGATAAATGTGTTATCCCCATTAAGTTTTGACTTCAGGATGGCAGACTATCACTTAACATAACTTCAAGTTTTGTCCTTAAGAGGCTTGAGCTCAGTCTGTCTTGCCTAGAGAAGAAAAAGGTATTTATACTTCCTTGATCCACTGGTTCAATCTGTCTCTGGATCCAAGCAGATAGCCTTCAGTCTCTATTTTTCCATGAAGTACATTGAGAATTTTATGCTCACCATATCCAAAGGACATTTTCATATCAATGGAAAAAGTTTCCACCAGATGAAGTAGTTTTTCAATGGGACTTTCAGAGACACCATATAACTTGATGTCACCCATGAGCAATATGGGATTAATATAATCTTTTGATATTCCTTCTTTGACTAGAAAATCATGCTCAGTTCTATTCAAGAGTATTGTTATTCAATTTGTCAGACAAATGATAATGTGCTTAAGTTGCAACCCTGTAAAGACCTCATGGTTTATATCAATTGTCCATTCTGTTATCATACTGGTGGCATGTGTTAATAGAGAAAATCTTCCATTAGCACATAAAACACTCTCACAGTATCATCATGCCTGGGATTTATTTTATGTATTGGCAACACATTATTAAGCCATGAGTGTGGAACTGAGTAAAAAGTTTTCTAATAATCAATAAAGGTGCTATAAATGTCACCATATGTAAATGTTGCTGAATACTCAGGTGCCTTAAATCACAATAAACAGGTCAATAATGAGTTTTACTTTAAGCCCCTGGAACTTTTTGGCAAACCCTTTTTGTTTCTCAGTAAATACAGTTTTCTTGTTAAGTGTATGTATATATTTGAACAATAGAAACTGCAATTGTTTTTTATAAAGTATGTATATTGTGGTAGGCCTGTATTTGAAGATGCAGTTCCTTACCGGTGTTTTCATCTCTTAGTAAAAAATATGTAATGCCTTTTGTTAAAAAAAATATATATATGGGATCAATTTGCATCAGTAAAGTGCTTTGGGATCACCGTAATTCACTCATCTCTGTGAACTGTTTGAGTCACTAATTATAGATCTCATTGATTCCTGATTTTGCTGAATAACTAGAGAGTCTGCCACCCTTTCACCCTCTCACTCCTACCCACTCGATCCACCTTCCACTCTTCACCCTGCCCCCTCCACTCCTGGCTTATTGCTCATTATCTTGGCTATAGGCAAGCCTTGTTTTATGATTAATTCAGCTTGAGTCATTTCAACCATATACAAATTCATCTTTAGCTTTGTCCTTGATAGGACCAAAAAATGGTCCATGTCCTGCTTAGTGGGTTCATTCTGTCATCTCTTTTCTTAGCTTTTCAAGCTTCTATATCAAAGTTTATGAACAGTGGTGAACTGTGCATTTTACTCTTTGCTATCCTTTGACTCCACTTCCCCTTCATCCTTTGACTTCCTCTTTCAAATGTTGACTAAAGGCATCAGGAATTTCTGGCATATTTTTATTTTACAGATTCTATTCCATATATTTGTTTCTGTTGGCTTTACTCAGGCAATAGGATTTTCATGTTTTCTACTGCATGTACTGAGTCAATATGGATGTAATGGTCAGTCAATAAGCACTGATTAAGTGCTGACCATGTGCTAAGCACTGGACTGGGCTCTGGAGATAAAGAGGAAAGCAAAAAGCACAGTGTCTATACTCAAGAAGCTCACAATCTAATCAGAGAGCTAGCACATAAGTAATTGGGTACATACAAGATACAAAGAGAGAGAGTAGGTAGAAGGTAATACAGGTGGTACAATGAGCAGAGAGCAGGGCTTGGGTTCATTAAGACTTGAGTTCAAATCTGCACTTGGGCATTTACCAGCTGTGTGGCCCCAGGCAAATCATTTAAAAACTCAGTTTTCACAAAAGGAATTTGAGAGTTCATGAAAATGGAAGTGGAACATTAGTGTGTGATGCAAGATCAAGGGCAGGACCATCTCTTCTGGAGCTGAGGTAGAGCAGAGGGCTAGGTCATAGGATCTGAATAGACTGAGCAACTGAAATGTTCAGATATTTGAGGGACCTCAGGTTTCTTCCCTGGTAAAACATGAGGTTGGATTGGATAATCTCCAAGGTCCCTTCCATCTGCAAATCCATAATCCTATAATCCTTAATAGTCTCTAGGGCCCCCTCTAGCCATAGATGACTACAGAGCAGACGTTGAGAGAGTAGTAGCATGACTTGGCCACTTCCCAACTCCCAGGCTATGACTAAATCCACTGGTCCATTTACTGGCTGATGAGGGTAAGTGCCACATAGGGCTGGCACCCAGCCTTTGCCTAGGGAAAAAAAATTACATGATCAAAATCAAAAGTGGAACCAATGATGGGCAAGACAGGATCTACAGTGGCATGAGAAGGGGGTTGGGCAGCAGGCGGGAGACTTGGGAGTCAAGGAAACTCTTTAAACTCGGACTAGCAACTCCTATAAAAAAATGACAGCAATCAGGAAGTAGTCCTGAGGGTGGCCTGCTTCTGTCCGGGCCTATCAAATGCACCCAGGGGTTACCTCACATTGCTGGAAACTGCCCTTTGAACTCAGCCCTGGCAAGTCTCCCAGGCAAACATAACGTAAAAGAGTCTTTCCTCCTTGGGGCCCACAGGGGGGTGTCCCTATAGAGACTGGAGAGCTGGTTGCAACAGGTTGGAATGAGGCCCTGAGCCAAGAAAACAAGCCCTCACCGGTATTATTTCCTGCTGCTTGTGCTGTTTATTAAAAAGTTTTGGTTTTTTATGTCTGGCCCCATCCATCCCACTTTTTCTGGACTGCACTGCAAGCTTAGGAATTATTAAAGAAAACACTAGTATTATTTTTTGCAAAAAAAAAATTCTTAATCCGGATTGAGGTTAAAAGCTTTGCTTCATCAGCCATCCCAGCAGTGCAGTCTGGTTTGGGGGAAAGGGGTGGAGGGGGCTGGTGAATTGTTCCCCTCGTTGCAAAAGAAATTCTCTGAACTCCCAGGGAATTAAAAGGCAATCCTCTTGTTAAACCACACAAATGCTTTTCAGACCCAAAGAGAAAGAGCAATATCTCTCCTCAATTGGTTTGAACACCCAGGATTCAAATAAGTGAGAGGGGCAATCAAAAAGCTGAACCCCAGAGTCCAGTCCATCTGTGAAATGCCCATTGATCTCACACAAGGAATCATGGTTGTTCCTGGGCTGATAAGGGAACAATAAGGAGGTTTGGTGGCCTTTTGAAAGCTCTAGCAGATTTTTCAGTGAGAAAATTCAGGTTAGGCAATCCATCAATAAGCCAAGGCCTCCTACAAATGAAAGAGTCAGGACTGGGCGACTGCAGGAACAAGCTTTCACTTCAGTGACAGTGCAAGTGATCACCAGCGGGACTCAGGCAGATGCCCTGATCCAGAGCTGCCAGAGGAAGAAAGTGAGAAAAGAGGATTGAAAAGAGAACAGGGTGACCTTAGAGACTTGCTCTCTTAGCAATCAGATTTTCCATTTTCCATCAAGTCAGATCTTAAATCCTTTAGTTATACATTCCCTCTCTGGTTAGAAAGGGCTATCCAAACATTTCTGGCAGAGATCTGAGGTTCTGGATGTGACATGACCTTCACAGTTATCTTAGAATGGGAATTCTTCTTGAAACATAAGTATCAATTCAATGGGGACATGGTCTTGAGCCCTTCTGAGGCTCGATATATAGGCAGTGCCAGGGTGTAGCGCTTAAGAATGGCTACTGAATCCTTCATGAGTCTTCAGATCAATCAGTCAGTCAGTAAGTATATATTAAGTGACTACTATGTGCCAGGAACTGAGCTTGTTGCTAGGGAGACAGATACAAAGAATGAAATAATTCCTACTCCCAAGGACCTTACATTTGATTTGGGAAGGCAACAAATACCTAAACTAAAAATAAAAAGTTAGGAAATATATATATGCATATGTATATAAATTAAATGCAAGGTATTATGGGGGGGAGGGTGCACCATTGGCAGTTGGGAGGCTCAGGAAGGGATCCATAAGATCATAGAGGGCTTTGGAACCTCAGAAGTCACCTTAGGACAACAGACCGTTTTACACATGAGGTAAATAAAGCTCAGAGAGGGTAATGTACTTAAAGAAAAATAATATGGAAATAAGTAACAAAGCAGGGATCCAAAGCAAGGTCATCTGACTCTAAACCAGGACCTTCCCACTCTACCAGACTGTCTCTCAGCCCTTTGGTTGCTAATCCCATCCCCAACACCATAACCACTTGAGCAAGATGGATATTGTTAAATGACCTAGATTTTGAAGTGGGGAACTAGAGTTTTTAAATATATAATCTATCCTTCCTCAGCTTCTTCTTCTGATCTCTGACTCTCCCACATTCCTAACAATCAAGTTCCTACCCCATCTTGGATAGAGGAAAAAGGGCTGAATTTGAGGTCAGAGGACCTAATTTTGAGCCCCAATTCTGCTGATTATGAGTCAGATAACCTCAGGCACTTAATTTCAGCTCTTAAAGCCTCAATTCCAATTTAAAAAATAATAATAAAGTCAATCAGCAATCACTGAGTGGCAGTAGGACAGGACAGCATGGACCTAGAGACTAGAGAACAATGCGGATTTAAAGTAGTTAACTCTAGGGTCAATATTTTGTTAGAAAGGAAAGTGAAATCAAAGCAGGAGTAAGGATATGAGAAAGTACTGTGTGATGTTAGGAGCAGAGATCATGGAGAGGAAAAAGACTAGGTTTAAGAGTAATAAAGAAGAGAGAGAGACAGAGACAGAGAGATAGAGACAGAGACAGAGACAGAGAGAGAGATGAGTGATGCTCAGAGAGAGGAATGTCAGAATTTTTTTATCATAGAAGTGGGTGGATAATGCCATGTGGACACTCTTGTATATGACTGATATCATATGGAGGAGGTTATGGGATCTGAGAAGATCTGGGAAGATACTGGGAAGTTAGGGTATTTGAGGAAGTAATGCTTGAAGTACACCAGCATAAGAAGCTTGGAAGAAGAGGAAAACAATAACTCAATTACAGAACTACCTAAGAAAGGGGAGAAATTATTTGGGGGACAGTAGACAACACCTACTGTAATCTGGATAGGATGATATGTTTTAATAAAGTGAACTTTCAAGGAGCAGAAGTTGCTGTATCATGGGGGCAAAAGGAGAACCTAGACCACAAGAGAACCAGGAATGTTCAAGTTTCTCCAAGAATCAAATGTCAGGGCTTTGGGAGAAGGTGTAGTCAATTCTGGGGAGGATGGCTGGAATTGCAACATCATCTAGGATGCTAGTTCTCTGAGAGTGAAGATAGAAGGACATTAGGAGGGAAAGGCTCCAAAGGAATGGACGTATATTAACTATGAAACAGGAATTCCAGAGGGCACTGTGGAAGAGTCAGGCAGTTCTGGAGTGATTCATGAAAGCACCAGGGTTGAGGAACAAAGAGATGAGAGAACAGGAGGTAGGGGGAGAGGGGAGGAGAGTTCATTCTTAGGGAGCCAGTGATTAAATATCAGAGATTTGGGAAAAAACAGAATAACAGGCAGTGAACATTTTCTAGTCACAGGGAACAGGAATGAGTGAGAGATTAAATCCTGTGTTAGATCTTTCAGATTCTTTCCAACTAGAAAATCTTAAACTCTATGATCTTACCTTCCTCCTTTCACTTCTGACCCTTAACCAGCACAAGTTCAAAGCCATCATATGGTTTCCTAGAGAAAGTCTCAACCTGGAGTAGGAACACCTAGACTACTGTTTTCCCCACACCACACCACACCTACGTAGCCATGAACAAAGCTCTTTCCCATTTCTAGGATGCTAACCCAATATGTAAAATGAGAATCTAACACTCGCAGGCTTCTGATGGTCTACGATCTGCTGTAAATGAGACATGAAAGTGAACTTGGAGTCAAGAAGACCTAACATCAGCCTCAGGCACTTATGTGACAAGAGGGAATGGACTCAGTATTTCCCAAAGTCCTTTCCAGTTCTAAAGCTGATTCTATGAACCTGTAATTCCAGAGAATCCAATCCAAAAATCCAATGAATGTGTATTAAGTGCCTACTATGTGCCAGGCATCGTGCTAAGCTTTAGGGATACAATTAATAAAAAGAAAGACAGTCCCTGCCCCATCTGGTGATCCAAAGGGGGAACACTGAGCAAAAAGAGGCAGGGAAGTAGGGAGGCGGGATGGGAGGAAGAAACTCAGGCTCAAAAACCTTAAGTGATTTTTTTACCCAAGCTCACATAGCTGGTTAGTAGCAAAGTCAGAATCTGAGCCTGAGTCCTCCCTAAATCAGATGCTCTTTCTACTGCCTCCTCTTTCCTTATAGAAGATTTCATTCCTTCTCACCCCTCAATTTTCCAGATGAGAAAATTTGGACTATCTTTTAAGCAAGGAAGATCATATGGAACATCCTTGACTTAGATGGGGAAAGAATGTACCATTGTGATAAACAAAGTCTCCAATTTCTGGTGTCTGGTCCACAGAATATACTTCAGTACACTGTTTGGTATTCTTAGCCTTCTGAAAAAAATGTACTTGAATATAAATATATATACACAGATACACATACATACATGTACATGCACATACATATGACACATATATGTCACATACGCATTTATATATATAATATGAATTTTTTTCCTTAATATTTACCATGACCAGAGACATAACTAGGAATCTGGGGGTGAGTCTATGGCAAACAGCAACATGTTATAATAGCAAGAACTAACATTTATATAGCATATACTATGTGCCAGGTACTGTGCTGAGTGCTTTACAATTATTATCTCATTTGTTTCTTACACTTAAAGTAAACCCCAAGAAAGGCATTCTCAAATCAAACTTGTAAAGACAAATTCAACTAAAGAATGTGGAGAGCTTCCCCATCCTGGGAAACCAACACTTGTGAGCAGAGAGAGTGGCACATTCAGACACTGCTTCTCAGGAAGCAATCACTAGGAGAATTGACTTGATGGAAGGAGCTCACCTGGGATGCAGTGACCAGGGCAGGAAAAGTCAGCCATCTTCCCTATCTTAGCTCTCTATTTTAACTAAATCCTGCTAACTAGGCTCCAGGATTAGGTTTTCTTTTTTCTCTATCACACACAAGGTAAGTACTCTCCAAATTTCAGTACCCTGAGCAAAGCCTTGATTGCACTACCTTAGTTACAGCTCTGCCCATAATGCCATGCACAGTGTCTCAAACCATAATTGTTCTTCTGTTGATTTATTAATTAAAGGAAGTATTCAAAGCAATGGCCCAACTCCCATGGGACAGTATGTTTCTAGAGCTCTCAAAGGTGTTTTTATTTCTGTGGAAGTCAAAAACTCAGCAACTTGTCCAGTAATATATTGTAATCCAAACAATCTTTGTCTTCCCATTTCCTGGACTGAGGCTGAACATAGGTTGTTAAAGGGTGAGAGAGGGGAATAACAGACATAGAGAAATCGCTGAGGAGGAAGTAACTCCTACCAGGACTCTGCTTCCCTCCTCCTCCCCACAATGAAGCTGAATTCCTCCCAGTTCAGACATGTGCTGCAGCGCCAATAAAAAAGAACCCTGCCCCTCTTCCTCCCAGGGATCATGGCTGCCTTTGTATTTTTTGTCAGGCCAAGCAATAAACTGCCACTGCCAAGCATCCCTGTTTCACTAGAGATGATCAAAGTGGAAAAAGGAGAAACACCCTCTTGGATGACAAACTGGCTTTTAAACTGAAATTTTTAAACATCCTAGCACAAATCCATAGAAATCCACTGAGCTTACCTGCCCCCTCATTGTCTGAATCGGAAATGTGTTTTCATCCTGAAGCAAAAGGAAGATTCTTTGGCTAAAAGCACAACCCGAGGGTTGCAGCCAGTCCCCTTCTCCTGAGGGAGGAGGGACAGAGGCAAGAGGGAGAGGGAAGAAGTCTGGGGAGAGGAGAAGTGAAGGGAAGGAAGAGGGAGAAGAATTTGCCCCTCTCATGGTGGGGTCCATTCTCTACAAAGAGAATATGTCAGTGGCTTGTTTCTCTAGAAGGAAAAAAAGGAAAATCTGGCTTGGGGATGGATGGGGGGGGAGGTAAAGTAATTGGTGCATAAATCAAGGCTATTGGCTAGAACATGGAGGAGGGAGATAGAAAAGGGGTAGTGAAGGAGAGGGTTGGCTTAGGAGTCTGATAAGTGGGATTCAAACCCCGCCATGCACCTTACTTCCCCCAATGGTAACCTCCGGAGACCAGGAAATCTGTCTTGTCAGTTGATTTTTGATTGATTAATTAACTTTAAGATTACTTGACTTCTCTGGGCTTCAGTTTCCTCGCTTATAAAAATGCAGTGGGGCTAGACTCTTTCTAGCTCTTCCCCTAAGACTGATGAATTTAACAGCATAGTATAGAGAAAAGTGTCAGATGTAGAAGTGGTCATAACACCTGAGTTCAAACTAACTCTTCCAGATTCAACCTATGTGTTGAGGGGTAAAGTCTTTTAACTGGTCTGGGACTCAGTTTCATTATCTGTAAAAGGAGAGGGCTGATAATCAAGGCAGTGTGGTGTAGTGGAGAGTATACTAGATTCAAGCACACCTGCAGATGGAAAGGTCCTTGAGTGAAGAGGATGCCTCTCTAAAGCAAGAGAGATGGTCCTAGAAGGACGAATGTCCTCCCTTGGGTGACACAGTGATGTTGAAACTGCATCCCCAGGAGCTGAGTCAGGAAGAGGCACATCAGGAACATGCTCCTGTTGAGAAATAGGTTAGCATGAAATGAGAAGAGTCTGTCCAAAGTCTTCCAAAGACTCCATCCTGTAGCAAACTCTCCACTTCTGTGAAAGAATAATGATAATAACGGTGATGTCATGAATTAATAATAAATATATTGATAAAAATAATATTTCTACAGTGATTTAAGGTTTGGGAAGTACTTTCCTAAGTTATCTCACTTAACCCTCACAGTTTTGTGGAATGAGTGCCATTATTACTCCCATTTTACAAATGGGAAAACTTTAGAAACATGGAGATTAAGTGGCTTGCCATGGGTCATACAGGGAGTAGATGTCTAAGGCGAACTTTGATTCCAAATTCTAGCCCCTACCCCATTTAGCTGTCTCAGAAACATGGGGGTGGGGCAGATGGTTTTCAAGATCTGCAGTCTATGGCACCACAAACTCTCAATTTGATAGCACTTTAGGGTTTCCGGAAGGATTTTTGTTATATTTTGCTTTGTCTCAGAATAGCTTCCTGGCTCCAAATCAAATGACTGAGACCTAAGTTCAAATACTGCCTGTACTACTTCCTAGCTGTGTAGCTTTGGACAAATCCACACATCTCTCTGGGCTTAAACTTTCTCTTCCATAAAAGATAGTCTCTTGCCTAGATGCTTAGTCTCTGGTCCATGACATTGTTTTAAATATTACATATAGATATAGATATAGATAATGAGATAGATGAGATAGAGATAGAGATAGGTGTGTGTATATATGTATATACATATGTGTGTACATGTGTATATACATACATGTGCATATATATACATAGATATATGTGTCTGTATGTGTGTGTGTATATATATATATATACACAGAAAGAGTGTGTGCGTATGGGAGATATGCACACACATACATATATATCATACAAAAAGTTACAAAGGAAAACCAATCATAGTAAAATACTATATTAAAGTACGTAGAATATATTACTATATTACAGTATATAAATATCGTATTCCCCTATAATTGGTTTCACTGTATTTATTATATTATAGTACTTAGTATATATTACTATATTCTAATATATAAGCATACGTATTGACGGTATTTCACTATGGTGGGCTTCCATTTGTAACCCCTCTTTATTTTATTCTAGGCATTTACAAACTTTATTCTGTGAGGGGCCTCAGAGGCTTCACCAGATTGCCAGAAGAATTCATGACAAAAATAAATAGGTTAATAACCCCTGCTCTAAGGTCCCTTCCCATTCCCAGAGCTAGGAAACTACCCTAGGGTTCCCACTGGGATTCCTAAGTGATCAGCTGAGTTCCCAGGGAACCATCCAGGATGGAAAGGAGATGGGGAGGCTGGAGGAGGGATGGGGGGGTGCAACTTTTCAGGAAGGAGAATATCCCTGGAGGAGAAACAGGACACCTTCAAGATGAAAACTTAGCTGGAAAAGGCATAGAAGATCAGAGACTAGCCATTCTAGCATTCCCTAGTGCCTGGCGGAGTTCAAAGGTTTTCCAAGCCTAAGGCATTGGGCAATTATAATCGCACTGTAAAAGAGAGAAGGTTAATGAATAACCTCCAAAGGAAGTTACTTCACATAATGACGACAGTCTCTCTGAACTCAACGTGAATAATCAGCAGAAAGGAAGGATGGCTATAGGCTAGGAAGCCTGCTGCTTAGGAAGGACACCTGGGGGAGGAGTGGTCTCTTTACCTGCCCAGAGAGGAGTACAGACATTCCCAGACCTGCCTGGGGAGTTTAAAGGGCCAACAGTTGGACCAAACCTCTGCTCACAAAGTGGAAGCTTGGTTAGTGGGAGTAGCTTGGAGAAAAACCATTACCAAGGAATCACTGAGCAGCCCAGAGAAAGGAATGATGTGTAATCAGCCAGAAAAGCAAAACATTCCCATTCCCTACTGCCAGCCCCTGCCAAAATGAGGATAAAAGCTGGAGATCGTCTTTGAGGGAGAGGAACGCTAATGCCCTATTGATGGAGTTTGAATGGATCCAAGCATCCTGCAAAACAATTTGTAATTATGTGAGAAAAGTCACTGAACTCACATTCTTGAATTCAGCAATTCCATTCTCGGGGAAATCCCCCCAACCGCCCAAAAAAGTTCAAAGATAGGAAGAAAGCCCTGATATATCCCAAATATTCATCAGGACAGTTATTGTGGAAGCAAAAATATTCAGACCAAAAGTAGATGCCCAGTAAGTGAGAAATAGCCAAAGAAAGTCTAGTACTTGAACACACTGGAATATTATTATGCATAAGAAACAAAAGATATGAAAAATTCAGATGAGTATAGGAAAAGTTGTCTGGGATGAGAATCAGGAAAACAACATTTCAAAAGTAACAAAAAGCACAACTGAAAAGTACCTGAGCTTTGACAAATTCTAATGACTGATACTGGTCAAAGACAATAAATGATAAAACGTTTTTCCCTCCTCTCTAAAGACAGGTGGGGCACTACAGGGGTAGATTGGTACATACAATGTAAAACAAATTATGGTATGAGCTAGCTTTGTTGCACTGATTTTCTTTGTTATAAGGGAATTTTTTGTATATGTATGAGAAGTAGAAACTGGATTCCAAAACAAAAGCCATCAATAAAGGTGGGGTGCGTGGGGAGGGGGGGGGGGTTAGTACTACTAAGGAAATGCAGTATTCATTCATTCAACCCATTCATTCATTCACACAGCTCAACTATAACTGGTATTGCACCAGGTGCTGGTTATACGAAGGGAGATAAAAAGCAAACTTTACCCTCAGGAAGCTTATACTCTACTAAATTGAAGTGATAATCACCTAAGTTAAGTCTTCTCAACTGCGTGCCTCTCTTTACTTTCCTTAAATTAAAAAAAATCATTAGAAATTTAATTATTAAGAATTTAGGGCAACTAGGTGACTCAGTGGTTAGAGTGCTGGATCTGGAGTCAGGAAGACCTCAGTTCATATCCATCATCAGACAGTTACTAGCTGTGTGATGCTGGACAGGTTACTAAACCTTGTTTGCCTCAGTTTCCTCATCTGTAAAATGAGCCAGAGAAGGAAATGACAAACAGCTCCAGTATCCTTGCCAAGAAAATCCCCCATGGGATCACGAAGAATTGGACATGACTGAAATGACTGAATAGCAAAAATGAGGGATTAAATGATCATCAGCAAGCATGAATATGTTGTGGGGGAAAAGAATAAAAAAGGTTATTTATCTAAAAGACTGTGAATATCTGTTACCCATAGCTTGGGATTTGGGGGAGTGGAGAGTTTGTGGGTGCTCTCAAATGAAATGCATGCACTTCACTCATGTTTTTGGTTCTATGAGGTGTTGAGAGGAACATAACATCTGTTACATGTTACAGGGGACTGGTACAAGCACAGGGGACAATGATGAAGTCCCCCATGTGGCAGAGTCTGGAAAGCCTTCTTCTGGGACATGACAGAAAGGAAAATGCCCTGGAGAGACTTTTTAGCGCGTATAGACATTCTGTAACTGGTTCGAGTTGGCTACTTACATAATGAATAGACGCTCTTTGATTATTGGTGGAAACATTCAAAAGGACTTTTAGCCAACCTCTGCCTCTCTCTTTGTTGGATTTAATCTCTTGGTTTTGGCCTCCAGATGTCTTCCTGGATGACAGCATCCCACCATCCTGGGAGGAGAAAGGCCTGGGGTCTTCTACTTTGTCTGAGACCAACATGGTAACTCATGAAGACAGGTCTCATTGCTGGCCTGCCTCCTTGTTCACTTTCATTTTAGGTGAACAGCTTAGAAGCTATGGTCTTATTTAGGTCTGAGGAGTGAGCCACCTGGGAGTTTGGGAGTCAAATTTACTGGCATTAGCACCCATCCCAGCATCATGCCCCAAGGAGCAAGCAAGGGCCCTTCAGAACCTAATCCAGAAGAAGATGAGATGCCAGCTCTCAAGGAGTGATGTCACCCTTGGACCTGTACTTGGTGGTACTAATGCCATGTAGAAACTGGGGTAAGTCTTAGCACAGGGTTCTCTGTACCTCTCTAGGAGGTAAGGGGACAGTACAATCTGTGAGGCATAGGGGGAAATGTTTATACTTGTGTTCCTGTCATATCTTCATTTAAAAGCTAAATGATTAAGTGATTAAATAGCATTGAGAAAAAAATTCCTAACCCATCAGGGTACTTCCTGCCCCTGCCAGAACACTGAGGGGAAAATTGCAGAGATTCTATTCAGGAAAGTGAGGAGCTAGAGAAATACTAAGGCATCTCTGAATCTCAGAAGAAGAGAGAGATTCTAGGAGATAGAACTAAAGAAGCAGTGCCTTCCAGGCATGAGTGACCACACCACCAAGATGTGAAGACATGTGAGAAACAAAAAATGGACCGCTTTGGCTAAGATGGAAGTGTGGAGGAGGAGGAGTCATGTGAAGGACTTTAAAACCTAATCTGAGAAATGTACATTGTTCCTAAAAGCAATAGGGAATTATTGGAGGTTCTTGAGGAAAAGAGATAAGATGTATGTGTAAGGATAAGTATAACCTACCTGGCCTTCAGGCAGTGGGAGCCAGGGCACTCTGTTACTTGTGGGATCTTGTCTATGGTAAATCTGAGCCCTTTGCTCTGACCGGTATCTCTGGAGAGATTCACTGCCTGGGACTGTTGATTCTAGATACTCTAGTGCTAGAGAAATTTGGAAGATAAAAACTACTAAGTGGTAAATAAATGTACAGCTGATTTTTTTCCAGTCTGTGTTCCCTCACAAGTCAGTTCCATTAATATAATTGTACAAACTTGTTGTTGTTGTTGTTGACTGCTTGACTGTTTAAGTAGGTACTGGTACGTTTTGTGTTATTGAATTTGGTGGCAGTACTGAATTGGAGACCTGGAACTGACTGATATACTGGTATGTTCTATACTACAAAGTTCTGACGTTAAGTTTAATATGAGAAATCTGGAGTCACTCGATGTGTCTTCTAGAAATGTTTATATCATTCTTTTGTGCGTTTAAACAGATTTAGGCTGCTTGCCTTTTTGGAAAGCAAAATACCCTAAAATTGGACGGGATGAGGATACCTGTGCCTAAAATCCAAATGCTCCTTTTTTCTTTGCTACTTTTCTAATTGAGTCCATTTGTCTAATGAGTGGCTGTGCAATTTCATTGGTTTGCTTTGACAGTTACGAGGAACCAGGGGGGGATTTCAAGTGCCCTTTGAGCTGAGGGCCTCAGAGGAAATTGTCTGGACCTTTATGGGTGATGAGGAATACATGACCCTCACTCTTTTTCCCAGATAAATTTGGGTGCCTACTTCCTGAGGGAAGAGATGATGAGATTAGCTGAAGCTTTTTTTCTGGACCTGACAAGATTCAAATAGACTGGTCAAGGAGATAATGAGATTCAAATAGTCTGGTCAATGAGATACCGACCCTCCACCCTGGGCAAATGGGCTGAACAATGATGTGCCTAGGTAGGCTCAAAACTCTGAACTACCACTGCCCCCTTGCCTATTGTCCCTGGTTACCTTACCTTCTTTTCCCTGATTACCTCATCTCCCAGCCTACTGCAGGTTTTCCTTTATAAGAATCCCTAGCTTCTCCTGGATGGGGAGGGCTGTCTCTCTCAAGGAGCTGTCCTCCCTTAAGTTGGAGTCTCCCTTAAGCTTCTGCCTCCCTTAAGGGCATGCCTCCATGGAGGCAAGACCTCCCTCAAAGAGGAGCCTGCTTCGTGTGTTACCCAAAATAATTTACTTTACTTGATTTGGAGACAGCCTAAGTGAATTCTTTCAACACACACAGACACAGACACACACACACACACAGACACACACACACACACACACACACACCTTGCACCTCAGCATTTGCACCCTGAACCTCAACAACTTAGGGTTAGAACTATGCTAGGAGGATTTCTAGAGAATTTTCGTGTACCCTATGTAGAAAGGCACACTTTTTGTCCAGACTCCAATGTGATGGCCTTCTGTATTGAGGGAATCATTTGAAAAGCTTCCACCCAAGACTGTTTTATGATTTGAGAATGGAGTAATGCCTAGTCAGTTCCAGGTCTCCAATTCCCAATACCGTGTAGTTTGGAAAGTGTGAACCAAGCAAGTGTAGATATTTGGTAAACTTTGTGAAATGTGTTTTATTTTGTTGGTGTATTCGAGGAACTTTATGAATGTTTGTTGTTTTGTGAATCTACAAAACTTTGTATTCAGAGATAATTGTGACTTTTATCTGTACATGTGAAACTGCACATTATAATGTCACACTGGCTGTTTTGGAACTACTATATGGCCCTGGGAAAGTAAGTGGAAAAGGACATTGCTTAGGCATTCCTCCCCACAGGTCACAGAGAACTGAATGAAATTTGGGATGAGGACTGTGTTAAACATAATGATAATATTAACCACTCCTCCCTAATGGCTAGGGACAGCAAATTTCAAACAAGGGGAAATGTGCAACCTTAGTTTGTCTGGACATGTGCATTTCAACAAACATGGAGACAAGATAAGGGGGCTGTGAGGTCTAAAGTAACCTGGTGAGGTCTTAGATTTGGAGTCAGAGGACCTATATTCAAATTCCACCATCTGGACAAATCATTTCCCCTGCCTGGGTCTCAGCTTCCACCTCTCTCAAATGAGGGCAAATGAGACGGTTACTCTAGAGCAGGGATTCTTAACCTTTATTGATTGTGTCATGAACTTTTTTAACAGTCTGATGAAGCCTATGGACCCTTTCTCATAATAACCTGGTGTGATAATAAGCTCTCTAATCACTACTGGCTCATTTCCTTATTCATTCTCATCCTGGGTTCTAAAGCAATCAAGAAGCATGTTCTGATATTTCCTCATAAATTAATTAGTTCATTGTTTGGGCTCTGATGTCTCAGAGTGAGTGTAAATAGCAATTGTTTCTGTTTTGACCAAAACCCCTGAGTTCTTCCCCTCCCAAACTGATTTTTTTTTGACTAGGTAAAAAGGTCATTCTTTGCCTCATTTCTTACCTAGCCTTAATCACTGAATGGGCATTGCCTTAAACTAACACCTGAGAAAGATCTTAGTGTAAAAAGACCAAGGTCTCCCACTGCATCTCCAATCTTCCTGATCTCTATCTGACCACCTCAGAGGAGAAAGGGAGCCTGATGACTTTACACAGCCTTCCTTCAATTAAATCAAATTCACTTGCAAATCATGACATCGCTTTCCCAATGTCATGGTCCTCTTAGATAATGGAGGACAAACAAATGAATACCACACAATTTATGACACTAATCAGTTAGCTCAGCCCCACCCTCACTTGTATAGAACCCAGAGAAACTTCTCTCTTTGTCCATTAGCTTTCTTTCTATAAAAATCAAGCCCCCTGACCTCATGGGCTAAAGCAACATCAATGATACTGTTCGTGTAACCTATTCCAGTAGCAAATAGTAAAACAAAAACATAAATATTGATTTATATAGCAGTGAGTAAAGTTTGCAGTCAGCATCAGCTCTGCGTGCTTCCAGTACAAAGGACAGAAGCAAGGGAAGGAATCATCTCAGAAATGCTACCATTGACTGCGACTCATCAACGCCGAAAACTCCGTTTTCTCAAGATGATCCTCAAAGTATCTCGGGAATTCTCTTTATAAGCCCTCTTCACAAGATTATAGTGAGATGCAGTCCTCCCTCTATCACTCAATTCCTCAGGAAAGAAGTTTTCTTCATTCTTTTCTCTCTGTGCCTCACTTGATTTTACTCAGTCATAATAGTTAACTGTCAGTTTCAAATATTCTATTCTCCCTCTCTTTAAAGACATAGTAAAATATTCAAGTGTCTTTGAGAGAGGCAATTTAAACTAGGGTTGCTTTTTTTTTTCTCTTCAACATATCCCTTCCCCCATTCCAGGTGTCTTTGTAGGACTCTGTACAGTCCTTTGATTGGCCCTGAACTCCCAAGAGACTGCCTGCTTCAAGTATCCCCTTCCAAATTTCTCTTTATTTATAGTTTCCCTTAGGGTCTTTCTCTGCTAACTAATCTGGTCAAGTAACTTACCAGAACATTTAGTAATTGCTAATAGGTTGTTTTCCATATCCCTAGGTTATATGTGTGCAATTTAACAGTGGACATTTGTAGAAAATGCTTTTTTCCAAGTAGTATAAGAAAGGAGTTCTGGGCTTGGACTGAGGGGCCAAGTCCCAGTGGGGCTATTTACCAAGTTATGTGACCTTGGACCTTGAGCCAATAACCTCCCCTTTCTGGGCTTCAGTCTCCTCAGCAATGAAAGGTAAGAGTTGGAGGAAGTGGTCTCTAAATCCTTCTCCTTCTAAATCCTAGGTTTTAATGGTAAGAAGGAAATATTTTGAGAGAAAGATCTTCATTCCACCAAATTTTATCACATTATAAGCATTAATTAAGCACCTACTGTTTACAAAGTACTATGCTGGGCTCTGAGAATACAAAGACAAGGAACTTACATTCCACTGTGAGAAAAAGCTCAAGCCACCAGCAAACACCTTAAATGTTAAAAAAAAAAAAAAAAAAAAAAACTAATGGTGAGAGACATGAAAACTTTCAAAATCTCTGAGGTTTCATCTTATACTCATCAAATTGGCAAAGGAGGCTACCTTACCTACAGGGAGTGAGCTGTGGTCAGGCTCTCCAACTTTGCTGGGGCTTCCCAAAGTGTGGGTTTTGGGGATGCAGTTTTCCATTGTTTAGTGAGTTTCTATGGCCCTCTGTATGCTAAAGCTATACCCAATTTCGCCTTTCTTTCCCTCCATTGATTGATTGCATATGGCTCTGATATGGAAAGACATAAGTATGTCTGCTGATTTGTTTTTCCATCTGCCATCCACAGCACTCTATGACTCCCTTCCAAACACTATCTGTAACTCTGCCTTGTTTGCTCCTGAAGCAATGTTCAACTTTCCGTGGGTCATTTTGGAGTTTGCCTTCCTTCTCATTCCTAGTGCAGTGAGTCAACTCTTTCAAAAGCCCTTCCCTCTCTCTTTTCAGGAAATCCAGGCTACTGTATCACCTGCATCAGAGAAAAAAGCAACTAGGCAATTTTTTCCCCTTTGATGACTGTGAATATTTGGTTTTCTGTGGCTCAGTCCTGGAGCTCTGATGCAGACAAAGAAGGCCAAAAAATTTTTTTAATTTACGTTTCACATGAATGCTCTTCTGATCACTGGTCCTTAACCTTCACTGCCATTCCTTTTTGCCAAAGTTCAGGGTAGGGAACCATGGTATCAAGTTGGAAAGATGCTTTTTAAAGATAAGAAAATCATTGAAAATCATTCTGTATTTTAATGGAAGGGGAAGGTTTTGATTAAAAAAGAGAGATTTGCCAAGTTTGTATTTGATTAACATTAAGGTGTTGATTTTTTAAATTAAGTTTTAACCTTCCAGCTCATTGGATTAATAAAAATGATGCCCTTAATAATTGAATATTCAATAACTACGTCCTGTTTAAGAAATATTAAATTCCTTGAGTGAGAATAAGGGAGATCTGAAATTCCTTCCAACTCTAGGTCTATGATCTTATCAATCAATCCATCCATTAACATGTATTAAGTGCCCACTGGGGTGACTCAGTGGATAGAGAGCCAGGACCTGGAGTCAGGAAGCCTAGAGTTCAAATATAGCATCAGATACTTACTAGCTGTGTGACCCTGGAAAAGTCACTTAAACCTGTTTGCCTCTGTTTTCTCTTCTGTAAAATGAGCTAGACAACGCAATTGTAAACCACTCCAGTATCTCTGCCAATAAAACCCCAAATGAGGTCATAAAGAGCCAGATATAACTGAAATGAATGAACAACAGAATGTACCAGACAAGGAGCTCAGAATCTAATGAACTGTGATCACCATGATACCCAGATCTCAAAGTAAGGATGTGCTCCCTAATGAAATATTCAGTGAACACCTATGAAAAATAGCAAATGATGAAAAAATTCATTATTAATGAGTATTTTGGGGAAACAGTAAAAATTTTTGAGAAGAGGTTTGTTTTTTTTTAATTTTTCATATCCTTTAACCCAAATAGCCTAGCCCTGAGGTACATATGCTCAATGGAGGCTACTGAAGGCAAGAGAATACCTATCTGGAGCAAAACCCTAGAATCACCTTTGGGATCACTAAGAGGCAAAAATGAAATAGGTGTTAGTCATTGGTGAAATCATTGGGCAAATTATGGTACAAAGTGGAATGAATTAATGCTGTAACATAAAATGGATTTAAAGAATTCAAAGAAACATGGAGAAACTTATATGATGTGACATTATATTTAAAAATGAAATCAAAAGATTAATATATTCATTGCAAGTCAAAGAAACATGGAGAAACTTGTACGGGTGTGACATTGCATAAAAAATGAAATCAGAAGATTATGTATTCATTGCCTCCAGGTACCTAAATGACAGCAATTTCAAATAGTAATAAGATTCAGATAAAGCCAAGGAATAACCTCCACCTGATTGGAAAGGAAGAAGAATTGTGGGAGTCCAGATCTATACATTCATAAGTGTAGGGAACTTCCAGTGTGAAAACTCCCTAAACTGAGTGTTAATTCTTTTGTAATTTGGAACCTCAGAGAGTTTCTTGCTGTTAAGTGATAAATACCTTGTCTACCATCATACAACTAGTATATTTCAGGAGGAGGCAGGATTTGAACTCAGGTGCTCCAACTCTGTTTGCCATCTGTTTTGCTACACTGCCTCTCCTGTTAAAGTTAAAACATACTTATACGTTCTTTAAACAAACTGAAAGTCACTAGATGGAAAGGTTACACCAGATTATCTACTGAAATTTTTCTGTATGTTGTTTTCCTTACTTGCCTGGGGGAATTAAATTTTGTGGTAGGGTTGTGATTTTGTTAAGGTTTGTATTCTGTGCCACTGCAAAATGTATCAATAAAATATAATTTTCCGTATTGTTAAAAAATGCGAAATGAATATAATATGGGATGAGTTGTAACTGCAGTAACTGTACAGATTTTTAAAATCAAATTTTAAAAAACAATTGCTTATGCTTCTTACATAATAAAGAGCCATCTCTCAGTCATCAGAAGCTGGATAATTACAATTCACTCATCACAGAATTATGTATGGGAGAAGGTGAGAGAAAATGGTATAACCCTCTTCCCTTATTCCAACATACATGCTCATGAACATACACACACACACACACACACACACACACTGCAGATGAAAAGTCTTTAATTTCAGGAACAAATGCCTGACACATGATGGATACATTATATTTGCCCTTAGTGTTTAACAGTGTTTTGGTCACATTGTAACTGTAATAAATATCCATTGATTGCTATTTTAATTACTCTAAATGAAACTTAAATACTAGCAATAGCAATATGATTGTCACCTCCAAGATTGGTGTACTGGGTGACAATGCAGGGATGGAATTAGGTAGCCTCTGAAATCCCTGCCAAGTCTGTATGTCTCAGAACCAGAAGACAAAGTCAAAATGGAAAGAATCCACCTGCCACCTCCTGAAAGGAAATCCAAAATGAAAACTGTCAGGAATATTATAGACAAAATCCAGTCCTCCTGGATCAAGACAAAAATACCACAAGAAGCCAAAAAGAAAGAATTCATGTATTGAAGAGCCACAATCAGGATCGCGCAGGATTTAGCAGGCACCATTATAAAAAAAAAAAAAGTGGAAAGCTTGGAATATCATATTCCAGAAAGCAAAACAACCCCACCCAGAAGAACAGAATATAAACATGGGGGGGGGGGGAAGAGAATGAACCTTTAACAAAACATATTCCCAAGCATTCTTGATGAAAAGATGACAGCTGAGTAGAAAATTTGATGTACAAACACAAGAGACAAGAGAAATAGTAAAAGAGAGACATTAATGAGAAATCAGAAGGAACTCTAAATATAATTAAATTGTTTACATTCTTATATGGGGAGATGATACATGTAGCCTTTTAGAATTTTATAATTGCTAGGTGTCCTAAAGGGAGTTTAACTAAAGAAAGGACAGAATATGATTCTATTGGATTTAAATGAATTTAAAAGAAAAAAATGGATTCAGTGAAGAAGAGTAATATACTAGGAGAAGGATGAAGGGAAAAGAAGAATAGGAAAATATGCCTTATTTATAAATGAAATATTCAAAAAGAGGTTCGCATAACATAGAGTGGGAAGAATGAGTAGGTCAAAGAACAAATTACCGAAAATTACAGAAAAAAACAGAAATTTCATTAAAGATAGTGACCACAATTAGACAACATACCAAAATATGTGGGATATATGGGATACGGCCAGAGTAATACTGAGAAGAAAATTTATATGTCTAAATGCTTTATCAATAAAAGAGGGAAAGAACAGATGGATAAATGAGGCATTCAACTTAAAAAACTAGAAAATGAATCAAGAAATCTTCCTTAAACACCAAAACAGAAATCCTGAAAATCAAAAATGAAATTAACAAAATTGAAAGTTTTGAAAATTGAATTAATAAATAACACTAGGAGCCATTTTTAATAAACCAATAAAGTAGATAGAGCATTAGTTAATTTGAGTAAGAAAAAAAAAGAACAAAATCAAATTACCAGTGTCAAAAATGAAAAGGGGGAATTCACCGAGTGAAAAAGAAATGAGGAATTAATAAGTGTTATTTCACCCAGAAGTATGCTAATAAAATTGACAATCTCAATGAAATCTACTAATATTTACAAAAATACAAATTGCCCATCTTAGAAAAAATGAATAAGAAATAATTGACATCCCAAAGAAAAAACTTCAGAACCGATGAATTTTCAGTTGAATCCTATCAAATAAAGAACAATAAATGCCAATTCTACATAAATTGATAGAAAAAAATAAGTAAAGAAGGTATCCTACTTAATTTCTTCTATGATACAAATATGATCTTGATACCAAAACAAGGGAGAGTCAAAACAGTGAAGGAAAACTATAGACCAGTTTCCCTAAATATTGATGCAAAAATTTTTTTTAAAGTCTTAGAGAGGAAACTACAATAATATGGTTTCTATCAGAAATGCAGGACTGGTTCAATATTAAGAAAACCACAAATATGATTAATATTAATAACAAAACAAACAAAAATCATCTGGTTATTTAAAGAAATGCAGAAAAGGCTTTTTTATAAAATACAATATCTACTCCTGTTTTAAAAAAACACTAGAAAGCATAGGAACAGATGCAGCTTTTCTTAAAATGAAAGGTGTTATTGTTGTTCAGTTGTGTCTGACTCTTCATGACCCCATTTGGGATTTTCTTGGTAAATATACTATAGTGGTTTGCAATGTCCTTCTCCAGTTCATTTTATAGATGAAAAAACTGAAAGTAACTGAATTAAGTGACCTTCTCAGGGTCACACAACTGGTATATGTCTGAGACCAGGTTTGAACTCAAGAAGACTCCTCTTCTTGATGCCAAGACTGGCACTCTATCCTCCCACTATCTATCTAAACCCAAGAAGAAGCAATATCTGTATAATAAAGATAAATTAGAAGCCTTCTCAATAAAATCAGGGGTGAAGCAAGGATGTCCATTATCACCATTATTCTTCAATATTGTACTAGAGGTGCTAGCTATAGCAATAAGACAAGAAAAGGAAATCGAAGGAATACACATAAGAAAAGTGGATACAAAACTATCACTTTTTGGACAATGAAATAATGTGTTACTTAGAGAAAACTAGAGAATCAAGTAAAAAATTAACCAAAACAGTTAGCAACTTTAGCAAAGTTGCAGAATATAAAATCAACCCACGCTAGTCCTTAGAATATATATATATATATGTTACTAAAAGAAAAATCCAGTAGGAAGAGATAAAAAGACAAATCTCATTTAAAATAATTGCAGACAGCATAAAACATTTGGGAGACTATCAAATTGCCAAGACACACACAGTAAATATATGAACACAATTACAAAACACTCTTAACAGAAATAAAGACCGATGTAAGTAATTGGAGAAATATTAATTGCTCATGGGTAGGCTGAGCCAAATAGTAAAATTACAATACTCTGAAAATTGGTTTTTGTTCAGTGCTATATCTATCAAACTACCAAAAAAAATTGTATTAGGGACCAAGAAAATATAACAAAATTCATCTGGACTAACAAAAGTTCAAGGATATCCAAGGAGTCAATGAAAAGTGAAAGAAGGCAGTGTAGCAGCACCAGATTTCAAACTATACTCCAAAGCAATAATCATCAAAAAACAATCTAATACTGAATAAGAAATAAAATAGTTGGTCAATGGAATGGATTAGGCACACAATACGCAAAAGATTGGGGAAAGAACTGACTAATCAACAAAAAGTACTGAGAAAACTGGAAAATTGTCTGGTAAAAACTAAACAGAGACCAACATCTCACACTGTAAGCCAAAATGAATACTTGATTTAAACGTAAATAAAAGTCATATAAAAGAGAACACCCATAAGCAAACCAGCGGAGAAAATGACTTGTCAGATCTCTCAATAAGGCAAGAGTTCATGACCAAATAAGAGACAAAGAAGATCATTAGAGGTAAAATAGATACTTTTGGTGACATAAAAGTTTTTACACAAACAAGACCAATGCAGTCAAAATTAGAAGAAAAGTAGGAAACTGGGGGCAGGAAGGGGAAATACAAGTTTCCCTGACAGAGGTTGAATTCTCATACATAGAGAACTAAACCAAATCTATAAAAATATGTAAAAAAAATTTCCCAAATGATAATTTGTCAAAGGATATGCATAGATAGTTTTCAGAGAAAGACATCTAAGCTATTAATAGCCATATGAAAAAATGCTCTGAATCTCTAATAATTAAAAAATGCATGTTAAAACACCTCTGAGGTACCATCTCACATCATCAGATTGGCAAAGTTCACAAAAAAAGGAAAGTGATAAATGCTATCTTTATAATACATCAAAACTGGAATTGTATTCAAATGACCTTAAGATGTTAAGGGGGGAAATGTTATTACTCCCTGAGGGATGGTAAGGCACTCAACAGATGAATAGATGGTACTAATAATACTAGTGGTGTGAGTTTTGGCTCTTAGGAACCAGTTGATAATTAAGAGACAGCATGATAGAGTAGAAAGCACATTGGATGGGAAATAAAAAGGCATGGATTTGATTTCCAGTTTAGACTTAGTGCCTGCGTGATCTTGCACTTCAGTCTCATCATTCATGAGATGAGGACATTGATCCTGAGGGATTACAAAGCTCTAAAGGAAGACATTTGGAGACATTAAAAATTGTTCCTCTAACACTGTTCTCTGCAATCCAGTGGTAACATCTTCCTTATTGTTCTTTACACATAACACTCCATCTCCTGACCCAAAGCACTTTCTCTGGCTGTCCCCATGCTTAGCATACCCTTTTCACTCATCTTCCCCTCCTAGTTTCCCTGGATTTCTTCAAATCTCACCTGCTCCAAGAAGCTTTTCCCTCCTTAATTTTAGTGCCTTCTGTCAAAGACTGACCTTCCATTTATCCTGTCTGTATCTTATTTGCGTATCGTTATATGTTGTCTACTCTGTCAGACTGAGAACTCCTTTCAGAGCAGAGATGTTTTTGTTTGTTTGTTTTCACCTTTCTGTGTCTCCACAGCACTTAGCACAGTCCCTGCTACATTATACGTAATAAATGTTACTTGACTGACTATTCGGACTGGTTATAGGATATCAGTTCAGTAAGCCATAGTTTAGGAAGGATTGGAAGCTTAGGACACTGGAGAATGTCCAGAGGAAAAGTTTATGCCATAAAAGAATTCGCTTAAGGTGCTAGGAATGATAAGCAAGGAGAATAAAAGATTGACGTGTATTACTTGATAGCTGTTCTTAAGTATTTCAAAGGCTATTACATTAAAGAGAGATTCAATCTATTCTGCTTGGCCACAGAAAACAGATTTAGGGGTGGCAAAGAAACAAAGCTGAGTTTGCTGTCAGGAAAAAACTCTTAATTAAATGTATTCCAAAGCGCAATGTGCATCACCATCATTATTGCAGTAGTAGCTAACATTTAGGGAGTATTTAAGGTTTACTTTATTTTAGGTTTACAAAATGCTTTGCAACTAGTTTCATTTGATCTCACAACAACTCTGGGAGGTAGATTATTATGATCCCTATTTTACAAATAAGGAAACTGAGGCAGACATAAGTCTTGCCCAGAGTCACACAATTCTATACTATCTATCTCCTTGCCACCTCAGGAAATGACAGGCTCCCCCTCAGAGGGGACCTTCAAGCAAAGACTGGGTGACCACTTGTTAAGAACGCTGTACAGAGAATTCATGTTCTGGTACAAATTGTGTTAGATTGTAACTGAGGTCCCTTCCAGCTCCAAAGTTCTCTGGTCTCTGAGGGACTTTCCTGCTATAGTTACTACTACGCATACTCTCAGAATCTCTGCCTTTCTTTCCTTAGCATTGGATGATAATGGGTTTAGAGCTGAAAAATATTTCAAGATTGTCCAGACCACTGCTCTCAAACTCAAAAAGAAGCAGGTCACTAAACCATACAGAAGGATCTCTGCAGACTATGGGTTGACTTAGAAAACCGGGTATTACCTTTGTTCTATTGTATTTTTATTTTGTGGAATATTTCCCATTTGTATTTTAATCTAGTTTCATCTACACTCAGAAACAAGTGGCCCAACGTGTTTGACATATATTGTCTAGATTAATGTTCTCATTTTACAGTTGAGGAAACTGAGGTTCAAAGTTGTGAGGTGATTTCCCTAGGTTCACACAAGTAGCAAGTGTCTGAGCCAGGATTTGAATCTGTTTCCTCTGGCTACAAAACCAGAGGTCTTTCCACTGTACCATAGGCAGTCTACAAATTTAACCACATCCAGATCACTTATCCACTTTAAATTCTATCATTCTCTTAACTTTAAACTTTATTTCAACCCCAGAAGTTTTCCAAACATGTGGAAACCTAGATTCCATCAATTCCACCTTGCCCCTCCCATGATCCTTTGCACATTCATCCCAATCCAGAAAGGTGACTGGAGAAAAGGACCACCTTAAGACTTGGCATCTGTCCCAGGCATTGAGTCAATCAAAACTGATGTTCTGGAGCTCTCTTTGCTACTGATGTAAATGCAAGATCATAGGAGACCTGCAAGAAACCTCAGAGGCAATTGAGTCCAACCATTTCATTTTACACATGAAGACCAAGAGGTTTAGTCATCCGAGCTTTCTCCAGGCTCAACACAGACCTCTAAGTTTTTCTAAGAAAAAGAGCTTCAGAGATTTATAAGGACAGTATAAATTACACTTTGGCTGTCCCATAACTTTCTCTGTCAATATCTGGGGAAAACACAAGGCAAAGTCAAGTTCTCCAAAGTTACCCCAAAGGTCAAAGTATGGCATGATTACCCTTTAGATTGCAGACCACCTACAGGCAAGAATGGTGCCATTTCTTAATCCAATGCTTAAACATTTAGAGCTGAAACAGAACCCATACCAGATTTCATGAGAAAAGCACAGGACATTTTCTTCGGACATCATTTCTTCTATTAATCCTTAATCATAATTTTTCTATCAATCATTTTTTCTGTTAATCATCACATCATAGGAACCTGCTTTTCTAGAATACAGTAAAAACCTCATCAACTCAAATTCTACCCTTCCAGAATTTATTAAAATACAGTCACTGAATGCACTGATCATAGATAAATATCTATGAAAAATAAATCTAACTATAAAATAAAAACAAAGGTCAAAATGAGTACTTTTTAAAAAACTGTTAAGAGGGATGTTTCAACTACTCTTTAAAATGTTTTTGAGCAGTGCAGCACAATGAACAAAGTATCATTGTGGTTTTTTTCAGAATAGAAGGACCTAGGTTTGTAACATTGAGCAAATCATAATCTGCTTCAGTTTCTTCATTTGGAAAACATTAGTTGGGCTAGAAGATCCCTTCTACCTCTAAATATATGATCCACACCCCAAAAATACAAGAACTGTTTACATATGAAGAAAAAAATGTGCTCATTATAAGTAACTTATCTGTTCAAAAAGTTTATCCCTAAAGGACCTGACTACAGAGGTTTCCAAATCTTAGAACATATAAGACCCTGGATGAGAAGGAGGAATACAAAACAATGGCCAAATCATTGGCTATTTTAGAGTACAATTCCTAGATATTTTTTTCATTTATTCATTCATCCATCCATTCATTCATCCACATTTTTTCACTGAAAACAAGGTTCAGATCCCAGTAAAAAAAAAAAAAAACACAAGCCTAACTAGCATACTGGATTGGCTCCACCTGACTTCCATTGTTGGCCAGTGTTGAATCTCAGTGTGGCCATGGTATGACCACCATCATCACCATCAGCCATCATCTGACCACCATCATCACCATCAACCATCTTGGGCCCCATTCCCCAGATGAGCTGTATCATTATGCAATTTGATGCTCTTGAATATAATGTGTCAATTGAAAGTTCTGCAATTCAGTCTTAGAGAGCTGTCTAGAGTTGAGGTGTCAGACACATCCAGAGTGAGACCCAAATCAGATCAAAATGAAATTGGGAAATATTTAACAAAGTAAATAAAAAATACGGTGAAACAGATAATATTTAATTTTAAAACTGTCAATAGATCCCCCCACTGGGAGCTTACAGGGATCTCACAAATCTCTATTCAAACTTGCCACCACTAGCCCAGAGCACCAAGTGGCAACATACAGATTGTAACTGGAATAGGACCTGGGAACAAGCACATATGAAGCACCTACTATGTGTCAGGCATTGTGCTAATCACCTTATAATTATCATCTGAAGGATATTTCAAATATTATTTGATTATCTCAATAACCTTGGGAGGTGGAGGCTGTTATCATCCTAATTTTCAGTTGAGAAAACTGAGGCCGGCAAACATTAACTGATCTACTCAAGTTTCAGAAAGGGAACATGAACCTAGTTCTTCCTTGCTTAGAAGCTGAATCTCTACCCACTATTTAAATTTAATTTAATTGCCCTCTAGTATTTTTTAGCAGATCTGTAATTTCATCCACATAGGAACCTCCCTACCTCCTTCTACTAATGTATATATATATATATATATATATATATATATATATATATATATATATATATATATATATATATATATATAATCACTTCATAATTGATCATATCAGTTGTATGACTTGCCCAGGTTCACGCACCCAGTATGTGACAAAGGCAAGACTTGAACTCATCTCTCTGACTTTATCCTTTATCTTTATCCTCCTCGTTATTATTTTCCTTCTGGATTTTTATTGTCCCTAATTTTTCTAAAGTGAAATAACAACCCTTTTTGGTGGATAAAGACACAATGTGCTCAAAAAGAAAATCCACCGATTGGTATAAACAAAGAAAAGTAAAGTGGCAAAAAGAGAGAAGCAAAAATAGCTTAAATACAGAAATACATCCCATTATATTCATCACTGGGATTCACAAATACTGTTATCAATGGGAAGACCATTTGTTTGCTTTATATTAGTCGCTTTAATTACAGATAGCATAAAGCCTTACAAACTGAAACATCTTTGAAGTGTATTGGCAACACAAGATGATCTTTTCATAGAAAATTAAATGATTTTGTAAAAGTATGAGTCAAAGCCCATTGAGACATTACCCTTTTCAGATATTAAATGGCCAACCTCATGATCTATTCACAAACTATAAAATACGATAAACTTGAACTGGCCCATTCATGGCTAGTAATGGGTGTGAAACCTTTAGCGGTGCATACTCTGAGTAAAAAGGGTTCTATTTTTTGACACCATTCATATTAGTAAGTACAACATAATGAGTTAGTTTTCCCCAAAACTTCAACTTTTCCAAAATTTAAATAATTCAAGAATTGAATGAGCAAGCCCTATCAATGTGTCTTTCAGAATTTAACCAGTTTTCCTAGTTTGGAATTTCAATAGCAAGGGGAAGAGATATTACACTCTTGTTCCCTAACCCCATTCCTATGAATAGCATTTTGCAGCAGAAGGACAGAGCCTTGGGAGATGTCTTACCCAGTACAGAGCAGACCCACAGAGTTGAGTTATAGAATGGAGAAGGCTGTGGGAACTAGTAGAGGAACCTGTTCAGCAGAGATGCTTTATCTAGAGGAAGCAGCATTAAAAAAAAAAAAAAACACAGGAAAAAGGGCCAAAGATGTGAGTTAATTTAATCACTTGTATGCCGTATATGTATGTGTACCTCTATACTAGTGTACTATTGTATGTGCTTACTCTCCTCACTGTCACTTTTTATTTGGAATAGAACATGCCCCAAGTTTAGAACGAGAATGTTTTAATACTATTGTCTATTCTATGTCATTTCAATAACACCTTTGCTTAAAGTTAATTGCGTGAACTAAGACTATTAAGGGTAAACACACTGATGGGGGCTTCATGGGAACCCTGTGGTATAGGAACCTGGGGAGTTATTATAGTTTTGAAAGCATGGACCCACAAAGTAAATGCTTGCTAACTGGACAGAGTATCCTGAACCTGATGTATTCATCTCCTCAGGGACCCAATTTACTAGTGCAGTTGGGGGATAATCCAAAAAGGACAGTATGCTTTTAATAACCAAAAACAAACAATGAAATCTGTGACATCAAAAGAATTGCCTGCATGATTTTAAATGATTTCTCATAAAGCCACTAAATGTAAAAACCTTGGAGAAAGAGGAAAAACATTGGGACTAGCTGGAACTATTGAGATGGCAGCCCCTTGTGGACGATAAGAATGAGTAGCATATTATGCAAAGTATCTCTGAATGGTTCC
Source organism: Notamacropus eugenii (assembly GCF_028372415.1). Classification (NCBI taxonomy): domain Eukaryota; kingdom Metazoa; phylum Chordata; class Mammalia; order Diprotodontia; family Macropodidae; genus Notamacropus; species Notamacropus eugenii. The sequence goes on from NC_092878.1 coordinate 161,297,950, forward strand.
ACATGGAGATAATGTAATGGAAAGATGAATCGTCCATAAGTCTGAAGACCTTTGCAGCCAGCTAGATGCTAAACTTAATCTTACTATTTTTCATTGCAAGTGGATGAAGCAACAGATGTTGTTAAACATGCTCCATTGATTACATAGATACGATATGTAATTGAAACTAATGTTAAGTAAGAGTTGTTCTTTCGAAAAGCTATTGATGGCTGTGCCACATTCAGAAAAATTTTCAACATAAATGACAGATTTTTCAAAGAAAATAATATAATGTGAACCCTATGTTGACAGGGCTGAGTTGATGTAAGGGTAAAACGCATGCCTACAAACACTAATCAAAAATTTAGCTCCTTGTGCAATTTGGCTGGCTGCACCCTTCGAAGACAATCACTGTATAAAGAAAAATGAGTGAGGAGCAACATATGGCATTTCAAGTTCTTGAAAGAATAATAAATTTGATATTCTTCAGTCTAGCCCATTAAAGGGAAGGCTCTTTGCAAAATCATGTGATGACATGGGGTTAGAGCATAATGCTTTTCTATATTATTGTGAAACACACTGGCTTCCTTGTGCCAAAGGACTTCAAAGGGTATTTATGCCAAAAGAGGCAATTGCCATTTTTCTTAGTATTAACAATAAAAAAGAAATTCATTCATTTTATAACAAAAATTGTTCCTGAAATTTGTATATTTGATAGATGGCCCTGGAAAGTTGTGCATTCTAAATATTATGAAAGAGTTATAACAATGGGCAATAAATTTATAATATAATATTATTTCGTATGATTTTCAACTTCAAAAATTCTTGTCATACAAATGAAATAGAAGAAAGACCTTATTAATAAGTTATATGATTATATGTTTAAGATTTCTTTGTGTGTTTTAAATTGCAATAAACTGTAAGTTTTATTCCAATAAAATACAAGCATCATGGTAAATAGTGAATAGAGAACTGACCTTCAAGTCACAGAGTCCTGGGTTCATATTTTGTGGCTGACACATACTGGCCATATGATTCTGGGCAAGTCACAGCATTTCAGTGCCCTAGACAACTCTCTAAACAGAAGTTTTTAACCTGGAGTCTACACACTTGCATGAGTGTATATGTACATACTTACACATGTGTGTATATGTACATGTATATATACACTTAAAGAGACAGATATGTATATATACATGTACATGTATTATATGGAGAAATACAGAAATTTCTGAATAACTGGTTTCCTTTGCAGTCTTATGTATTTTATTTTATGCATTTAAAAACATTATTCTGAGAAGAGATTCATAGATTTGATCAGACTGCTAAAGGGCTCCATGTCACAAAAACATTTAAGTATGCCTTCTCTAAAACAATCAGTTGCAGAGAATGTACTGACCTACATTAGTAGAGGTAGCTACCTCATTCAGTCAGTTTCCTTTACTAACAAAACCATAGGTTCAGTCTTTATCCCCTTTCTAAAATACAAGCTAACAAAAATTGTCTGATAAATAGCCTTGTGTGTGTGTGTGTGTGTGTGTGTGTGTGTGTGTGTGTGTGAAAAGGGGAAGTGTCACTACATAATGTTGAGAAAGCACAAACAAGAGTAGATAAATTAATTACTTTATATGTTTGAATGTAATGAAATTGATTTTTTTTTTTAATTCTCTAACTTAAACTTTTATCTAAGGAAAGATGGCTCCTTGCCAAGGCCAACCCTTTAGCACTCCCTTACAAAAAAATTAAGTTTCCCTTTTCCCCCTGACCCCACGATATCACCCCAATCCTCAATTTGGATTTTAAGATTCTCCACAACATGTTCCAATGTACTTTTCCATCATTATTCTATATTTCTCCCCTTATCTCATTGTACAGTTCTAGCCAAACCAGTTGTCATTCTGTCTACCATCTCCATGAGTTTGCACTGGTCCCCAGTACGCTCCCTCCTCATCCCCACCTCTCTTGCTTCAAGACTCAGTGCAGAAACCATGTCCTTATGGAAACTCCCCCATCCCTACAATCCCTAGTGTTCTCTCTTTTTAAGGTACTTTGTATTACTGATGATTGGTGTTTCAATTGCACCCCCTATATTCCTTCTGCAAGAAGACTTAAGCTCCCTGAGGGCAAGGAACTGGCTTATTCTTGTCTTTGAATCCTTAACATCTCCTCTAGCACCAGTCACTTGATAATGAATAAAAATTTATTTAATTCAATTGAACTCAATTCAAACCAGCCTTCTTCCAATTAATTTGAAATATTGATTCTAAGATGTCTCATGATAAATGCAGCCTTGCATACTGCAGCCATGTAGTTTGGCTATGGAAAGGGAGCTAGGTGGCTCAACAAATAGAGTGCCAGACTTAGAATGAGGAAGACGTGAGTTCAGATCTGGCCACTGACACTTACTAATTCGTGTGACCCCAGGCAACTCACTTAACTACTGTTTACCTCAATCCACTGGAGAAGGAAATGGCAAACCACTCCTGTATCCTTGCCAAGAAAACAGCGTTAATGTGCTATATAATCCATGGGATCATAAAGACTTGGACATGACTGAACAAGTCTGGCTATGGAGAAGGAGCTTTAGTTTCCTCTGATCTATGACATTTAGGAAATATTGGTAGTAAAGCATCCAGAAGAAAGCTGCAAGGATGATGAGGGACTTTGAATTCATATCATTTGAGAACTGGCCAAAGAGGATTGGAGACAAAGCACAGATGGCAGGGTAGAAGGAACTAGTATAATTAGATCCCTCCCAAAACTCCTTCAAATAGAACTAAAAAACACAGCAGACTGAGTTTTCATGAAGAAATCCAAGACATAGAGAGAGTCATTTTTCCATTACTATTCAATACAGGGAGATAAACAGAGAAGTCTAAGACCACTAAGGATGGGATCTGGCCAGAAGCAACATGTGGGGACCATTCTAGCACAGGAAGAGGCTGTTTAATGGGACAATTAGAGATCCTAGGTTGTTACAAGGGAATCCTTACACCCTGCCAAAGGGCACCTCAACAGAGACAGTTGCCAATTGTCATCTTTGTTGCCCACTACCCAATTCTGAGTCACAGATCCAGGGCAGTCAGATCCAAAAAAATGATATGCCCAGGTAGGCAAGCCCTGAGTCATGTACCAAAAAAAAAAGAGGAAATTCAGAAACAAGAAGTAGTGGTATGACTCTAAAGCCTACAGAGGAATAACTAGGGCCAGAATTTCAGACATAAAGAGAGTCTGCAGCTCTGTTGTTCTGAAAGAACAGAGTTCCCTAACTCTGAGTCCAGCAATAATCTACCCTTGCTATGGCCCAAATTCAGATCAGGAATTGGCAGAACTTAGACCAGTGGGGCAGTGATCACACCTCATCCTGGAAAGAACCACTTTGAGAGCATTGAAAACCTGCAGGTCTCCAGCCTGAGCTGTCTCTGAGATTCTGGAATAACACAACATTTCATTACCTTAAGAAAGCAGCAGTAAGAGCAGCCCAGAACTTCCTTTCAGAAATGTACCTAGCCTAGTTATAGCATTAAGTCCAAGGTCAGGGAGTAAACCTGAAGAATGAACCAAAAAACAAACCCCATAATCATAAAAAGGGATATTCAAGATACAGACCTAGAAGAAGAGAATGACTCCAAAACATTTACAAGCAAAGCCCCAAAGCAAACCACACCATGGGCAAAAATTCAACCAGAATTCCTAAAAGAGATGAAACAAGAGTTTTAAAATGTTTTTGTTGATAAAATGAGAGTACTAAAGGAAAAAATGGAAAAGAAATTAGATCTATAAAAGAAAGAATTGGAAAGAAAATTAACAGTTTGATGCAAGAGATATAAAGTCTTGTCCAAGCAACAAACTCCCAGAAAAATTAGAATGGAGCAAACTGAAGCCAATGACTCCACGAGATAAAAAATCTTTTGACTAATCTGAACCCCAGCATCAAAACAAGAGCCTTGATGGCATATTTCAAGAAACTTTAAAAGAAAATTGCCTCTTGGAATCAGAAAAACTAAGTTGTAAATAGAAAGAAACTACCAGTCACCTTCTGAAAGAAATCCCCAAATGAAACTTCCAGCAACATCACAGCCAAAATCCAGAGTTTTCAGTTTTCGGATCCAAGAAAAAATACTGAAAGAAGTCAGAAAGAAATAATTCCAAGTGCCAAGGGGCCATAGTCAATATCACACATAATTTAACAGCCACTACAACCCAAGAACAGAGACCTTAGAATATCATATTCCAAAAGGAAATATATATATAATAGGCTCACAGCCAAGAATAACTTGACAAAACTGAAAATTCGAAAGGAGGTGGAAAAAAGACTTTTAATGAAATAGGGTACTTCTAAGCATTTCTGATTAAAAGACCAGAGCTTTGTAAAATCTTTATAGTTCACACAAGAATTAAGAGTAACAAAAAGGTAAACATAAATGAACAATATAAAGGACTAAACAAGGATAAACTGCTCATATTCTAATATGAGGAGATGATACATATGTCCTCACTACATCTTCTCATCATCAGAAGTCACAGAGGGAGTCTAAGGTCTGGGAGTAGTTCTATTATGTCTTGATGATCTTAAGAAAGCAATGGGGAAAGAGGAAGAGGAATGTAACAGAGGGTAAGGGAAAGGATGATTAGAGAAAATTATTTCATATAATCAGGGTATGCGGGTAGACATCTATACAAATAAAAAGGAGAAACTGGGGAGGGGAGCAGCTGACACTCAAATCTTAGTCTCATTCGAACTGGTCAGAGGCAGAAAAAATACACACATAGACACACACACACACAGTAGGGTACAAAAATGTATGTCACTCAATAGGGAAATGAGAGAAGGGAGACGGAAGTATAAGGGAGGCATAGTAAGGGAAGGATTAGTCAGAAATAAAATTAATCTTAGGATGTACAGAAGTATTTATAGCTCTCTTTAGGATGGCAAAGAATGGTAATCTGAAGGGAATTCATGAAATGAGACTGAACAAGTCACTATATATAAATATGATGTGATACTGTTGTGTTGTTTTAAAAATTAATGAAGTGGATGGTTTCAGAGAAACACAGGAAGACTTGTATGAACTGATGCATAGTAAAGCGAACAGAACCTTGTTGGAAAATGTATATAGTGAAAGCAATATGGAAAAACAACTTTGAAAGAATTAGGAACTCCAAACAGTATTCCAGAGGACAAAGAATGAAACATGCTTCCTATAGTTCAAGAGGTAAAGGACTCAGAATACTGAATACAACATACATTTTTTGGACATGGTCAATGTGGAAATTTGTTTTGCTTGACAATACATTTGTAACTTTTCTTTCATTATTAATTGATAGGAGAAGAGGGAAGAGGCTGAGGTAGGAAGGATAGAGTAGATTCTTCTTGATTTAAAAAATAATGAAACAATTTTTACTAAGGAAAAAAGACAACACTGATAGCTATAGTCGGATCACTTGGTAGAACTATTAGACAGAAGAAATATTGGTATTCTATTTGGGCTCAGATGTCAGTTGGACTATAAGAAAGCTGAGCACTGCAGAATTGATGCTTTGAACGGTGGTGCTAAAGAAGATTTTTGAGTCCCTTAGACAGCAAGGAGATCTAATCAGTCAATACTTAAAGAAATCGATCTAGGCTTTGCATTGGAAGGTCAAAAACTGAATCTGAAGCTTAAATTCTTTGGCCACATAATGAAAAGACATAACAACTTGAAATTGGAAAAGACTGAAAGCAAAAGGAAAAGGGAATGGCAGAGGAGAAAATGGATAGACAGTGTCATGGAAACAATGAATACAAGTTTGGACAGATTTCAATAAATGGTGGAGGATAGAAGGGTCTTAGTCTATAAGGTCATGAAGAGTTGGAAACAACTGAACAGAACAACAATAACTGAAACAAAAGCAATAAGTGGAAATTGCAAAGTATTAAATTTAGTTTTGATGTCGGGAAAAAAATCTTGCCTGATAAAGAGAGTCATCCAAAAGTGGAATGAACTCCTTTGGACAGTAAAACCAGAGTTCTTCAAGCAAAGGGTGGATGACCATGTGTGCATGTTATAGTCAGGATTCTTTTTTGGACAAGATGGCCACTATCAGCTCTAAAATTTTGTGATTCACATAATATATACCAGCTTCTTTCACCAGTTTGAAAATACTCCATTTTCTTTCTTCACTTCTTAATTTGTCACTGTTTGGTTTTCTTTCCCTTTTTGCAAATAATGTTCTTGAAACTCGGTTTGGTTCAATGTATTTATTACATGATCAGACGGAAGATTCAAGATGGCAAACTTAGTGGTGTTTCTTCTGAGAGATGGATTGGACCTGCAATTGCTTCAACAGAGGGAACTCCCAAGAAGGGAAACTCTCTTTATTGAAGAAGTCAGCAACTTCTCAATAATTGAGGATTGAGAGACTGAGTGACTTTCCCAAGGACACACAGCCAGTACGTGCCAGAAGCTGGATTTGAATTCAATTCTCTGGTTCTGAGACTAGCTCTCTATTACCTCATGCTGCCTCTAGAATACAATAATCTCCTTAGTAAGAAAAAAAATTATTCTCTTTTTTCCTCTTCCCCTCTTTCCTTTTCCTTCTTCCATCACTGCTCTCTTCCCCTCTTCTCCTGTCCCTTTTACTACTATCCCTCTTCCTTTCCATTATAAAAGGCAAAAGAAGTGGTCTCAGAGCACAGAAGCAAGGCCAAAAATACAAGAAACTTTCAGATGAGATTCCTAGAGAAATGCAGAAAGAGATCCAACTGTAAACTGTTGGAAATAGTTTGGACAAAGAAATAGCTAGTCTTCTAGTCAAACCAGTAGTTGAGAAGTAACATAGTTCTTCCTATCAGTGGGACCTTAGGCAAGTCACAACCAATTTCTGCCTCAGTTTCCTCTTCTGTAAGGTGAGGTCTTGGATTCATTCACTTGTAAGCTCCTCTTACCTCTAAATCAGGGAGCCATAAGTTTAGTTGTATTTTTTATAACTTCATTTTAATGTTGGTTCCCTTTGTCATTGGTTCTCTTTGTAATCTGTGTATTTTATTTTATGAATTTAAAAACACAACTCCAAAATGGGATTCAAAGGCTTCACTTGATTGCCAAAAGGGTCCATGACACAAAGAAAGTGAATAAACCTTTCTCTGTCCTATAATCCTAGAATACTAACTAACCTCTATACAGTATGTGAATGATGCCGCATTAACCCTGTAGTCTGTCTTCACTGCTCCAGTCCTTGCCATTTCTGTGGCTTATATGTGTAGCTAAGAAACCTAGCTGGCCAGAGCCTCCAAATAATACTGCCTTGCAGTCATCAATGAAGCAAAGATACATCCAGTATTGTCCACATCATGGCCTCTTCATTCAGTGCCAAGACAGCACTTCATAAAAACTATTCCATGAGCTTCATTCAAAAAACTCATCCAAAGAAAACTGGGAAGAGCAATAAAAGACTTGCAAGCAAAGTATGAACAACAGATCAGCACCCTGCTAAAGGAGACCCAAAAAAATGCTGAAGAAAATAACACCTTGAAAAATAGGCTAACTCAATTGGCAAAGGAGGTTCAAGAAGCCAATGAGGAGAAGAATGCTTTCAAAAGCAGAATTAGCCAAATGGAAAAGGAGATTCAAAAGCTCACTGAAGAAAATAGTTCTTTCAAAATTAGAATGGAACAGATGGAGGCTAATGACTTTATGAGAAACCAAGAAATCAAAAAACAAAACCAAAAGAATGAAAAAATGGAAGATAATGTGAAATATCTCATTGGAAAAACAACTGACCTGGAAAATAGATCCAGGAGAGACAATTTAAAAATTATGGGCCTACCTGAAAGCCATGATCAAACAAAGAGCCTAGACATCATCTTTCATGAAATTATCAAGGAAAACTGCCCTGAGATTCTAGAACCAGAGGGCAAAATAAATATTCAAGGAATCCACCGAAAACCACCTGAAAAAGATCCAAAAAGAGAAACTCTTAGGAATATTGTGGCCAAATTCCAGAATTCCCAGGTCAAGGAGAAAATATTGCAAGCAGCTAGAAAGAAACAATTCAAGTACTGTGGAAATACAATCAGTATAACACAAGATCTAGCAGCTTCTACATTAAGGGATCAAAGGGCATGGAATAGGATATTCCAGAAGTCAAAGGAACTAGGACTAAAACCAAGAATCACCTACCCAGCAAAACTGAGTATAATACTTCAGGGGAAAAATTGGTCTTCCAATGAAATAGAGAACTTTCAAGCATTCTTGATGAAAAGACCAGAGCTAAAAAGAAAATTTGACTTTCAAACACAAGAATAAAGAGAAGCATGAAAAGGTAAACAGCAAAGAGAAGTCATAAGGGACTTATAAAAGTTGAACTGTTTACATCCCTACATAGAAAGACAATATTAGTAACTCTTGAAACTATTCAGTATCTGGGTACTTGGTGGGATTACACACACACACACATGCACACGCACACATACATAGAGACAGAGTGCGCAGAGTGAATTGAATAGGATGGGATCATATCTTTAAAAAAATTGAAATCAAGCAGTGAGAGAGAAATATATGGGAGGAGAAAGGGATAAATGGAATGGGGCAAATTATCTCTCATAAAAGAGGCAAGCAAAAGATTTTTTTAGTTTGGGGAAAAAGAGGGGAGGTGAGAGAAAAACATGAAGTTTACTCTCATCACATTCCACTGAAGGAAGGAATAAAATGCACACTCATTTTGGTATGAAAACCTATCTTACAATACAGGAAGGTGGGGCACAAGGGGATAAATAGGGTGGGGGGGACGATGGAAGGGAGGGCATGGGGAGGAGGGTACAATTTGAGGTCGACACTCACAGGGAGGGACAGGATCAAAAGAGAGAATAGAAGTAATTGGAAGCAGGATAGGATGGAGGGAAATATAGTTAGTCTTATACAACACGACTATTATGGAAGTCATTTGCAAAACTACACAGATTTGGCCTATATTGAATTGCTTGCCTTCCAAAGGGAGAGGGAGGGGAGGGAGGGAGGAAAAGAAGTTGGAACTCAAAGTTTTAGGAATAACTGTCAAGTACTGTTCTTGCCACTAGGAAATAAGAAATACAGGTAAAGGGGTATAGAAAGTTATTTGGCCCAACAGGACAGAGGAGAGGATGGAGACAAGGGCAGAGAGGAATGATGGAGGAGAGAGCAGAGTGGTGATGGGGGCAATTGGAATGCTAGGTGTTTTGGGTTGGGGGGAGGGGACAAGGGGGGAGAAAATTTGGAGCCCAAAAATTCTGTGAAAATGAATGTTAAAAGTGAAATTAATTAATTAATTAATTAAAAAAAAAAAAAAACTCATCCAATGACCCAGTCAAGGTAAGGTTAACTCTGAGCTCTGGCATGTTTTCTTAAGGAGTGTGTGATATTCCCCCCCCCCCTCCCCAGCAGAGTTTTATTTTACACCTTCCTCTGTGACGAGTTTTATTTCTGCTAATACTGAAAACAGATCCTACTTACCCTCTTGAAATAGAGCAAGAGGAAATGGGTGTTGTTACTTTGAGCCTTGGGAGAATCATTCCTGATGTGGGTGTGGCTTAGCCCTTCACCTCTGAGGTCCATGAACTGAATGCCCACTGTACAGTGTGGGGAAGGTGGGAATGTGTGAGCACAGAGTAAAAGTGAAATCAATTTCTCTCTATTTCTGGATCCAATTCATGCCTCCATAACATCCTGGCCACTAGGTCAGCAGTATGATAGGAATTTTTGAAGGCCAAGAAGAGGACAATTTGTAAATAAGCCTTGTATCATACCCAAGGGGAGAGGTGGGAGTTCATAGGCTCACAGTATGATAGAATTAGAGCTTGAAGGGACCCAACCCAAAGCTCTAGTTACACAGATGAGCCAACTGACACCCAAAATCAAGTCAAATCAAGAAGTATTTAAACACCTAATATGTGCCAGGCTCTGTGCTAAACTCTAGAGATACAAAGAAAGGCAAAAACTGTCTCTGCCCTCAGGATGTTCATAGTCTAGTAGGGAAGACAAGCAACTGTGTGCAAACATGATGTATACAGGATACATTGAAGGTCATCTCAGAAGGAAGACACTACTAGTAAGAAGACAGGGAAAGATGGGATATTCGCTGAGAACTGAAGAAAGCCAGAGGTTATGTAAGCAATCTGCCTAGGGTCACACAGTTAGCAAATCCAAGGACCTAAACCCAACCTCTCTGACTCCAAAACCAATCCTCTGCTGGGTTTCTATTCTGCCATCCATAACCACATCAGTCTTCCCATCCTTTTTTTGAGCTACCTCTGTTCATGAATTTGGAGCAGCTAGAGGGTGCTGCAATTGATAACGCCTGGCCTGGAGTCAGGAAGATGTATCTTTGCCAAGAAAACCCCAAAGGGAATCACAAAGAGTTGGACATAACTGAAAATAACTCAACAGTAAGTTCATGAATTTAGAAAGCATCTTTTTTTTTCATATACAGGTAACTCAAGCACCAGAAGTCATGTTAGGACCCAATTATTTGGCAAAGAGTCTACAACTACAAGAGAGAAGGTTGCTTTTAAAGAAAATAAAAATGGAGTAAAAAAAAATTGATTCCCACATAGTTCTGAGAAATCAATATATTTGTTTGTGCCCATCTATGTATAAATGTTATGTGTGTGTGTGTATGAACCCATGTATGGGCAGCTAGGTGGCACAATGGATAGAGCACAAGCCCTGGGGTCAGGATGACCTGAGTTCAAATCCAGCTTCAAACACTTAATAGCTGTGTGACTCTGAGCATGTCCCTTCACTCTTTTTGCCTCAGTTCGTTATCTGTAAAATGGGTTGGAGAAGGAAATCACAAAACAATCTAATATCTTTGCTAAGAAAACCCTAAATGGGCTCACAAAGAGTTGGACATTACTGAAACAACTGAACAAGATACATGTATATATCAGTAACAATGAAGTATTTTATGTGAGACAAATATGTAGTATGAACGTATTCAAGAGTAACATCATATATACTAACAAAATTTTAGTATAATATGCTTGATATTAAAATATTAGAGGTATAAAAGTGTCATTAACTTTACCTTCTAAACTACAAGAAAATGTGTTGCCAGTTTAAAATAATCTGATTTTTAAAAGATCATTTTCTATCTTGTTTCCCAATTAATTGATTTGGATTTCAGTAAAACGTAATATGGTATTCAAAGTGGAAAAAGACCATCTGGCAATTAGAAGATGTTATTTTGATGAACAGGAATACCTGGGTTCAGGCCCCTCCTCAGACACTTAGGATTGATGTGCTAGGCAAGATGTTTAAGCCTTCCGAGCAATAGTTTTCTCACCTCACCTCACCAGGTTGTTCTCAGTTTTCAATGAGACACTATATATAAAACACTAGAAAAACTTTAAAGTGTTGCATTAAGGTGAAGTCATCACCCAGCTCTATGGCCTCAGGAAGGGCATACCTTTCACCTCTTTGGATCGGGGTTTTCCTCCTCATTGCACACCTTACCTCGGAGAGTGTTGGTGGGTGCTTCCAAAGCTATAAAAATGGAAGTAAACATGGCCTGGTATATGGAACAGTGGCGTCAGAATCAGGAAGTCCTGGGTTCTAGTCCTTCTTCTAACACATGCTTCCTATGTGACCATGAGCAAGTGATGAGCAAGTCAAACTCTCAGTGCCACATGCTAGGAAGTACAAAGTGGGAAATATTTGCATGCCAGGAGTTCACTGCACTGGTGAAAGTGGGGAGCAAAAAAGATTCTTAACACACACCATCACTGTGAGTCCATTCATTAAACATTTTGTGCCAAGCATCAGGCCAGTCTCTCGAAGATAAACATGGCAAGGTCCTTCCCCTCTCCTTTATTAGAGAAGGAAAAACAAATGGGCCACAATCTATACTGAAGGGAGTCATGGACAAAGTTTTGGGGATGGACCACAGGCCAGCACAATAGTGCCTGCACAGCTCAGAAGAGAAAAAAGAAGTAAAAGGTTACTGGGTCACATGACCCCCATCACAGGGATCAATATGCATCACCTGTTGACAACAGGTCACTGACCCCCTTTAAAGCAAACTTTGGCATATATTTCAAAGGTACGAGAATGATATGAAGGGACATGGGGCACTGAGGAGGTTGGAGCTGAGTAGGATTCCATAATACAACAACACAAGAGAGCTGAAATTCAAACCACTTGCATAGCTCTGGAGTGTTTGTGTGCCTATATTTATAAACACATATACATAAATTTGTATAACATGGTTACTCTGGCCCCATCCCTCTGAGGATCAGGTCTGTTACATGCTATCCCACCCTGGGCAAGTCACTTAACTTTTCTATGCCTCAGTTTTCTCATCTGTAAAATGAGAATAATTACAACACCTACTTTCCAAGGTTATGTGGATGAAATGAAATAAGATTTGTAAAGTACTTCACATAGTGCCTGGAATACAGTAGGCAATCAATAAATGCCTATTTCCTTCCTGTACACCTCATATTCATGTATAACGTATACATGAATATGTGTGTATGAATACATGCATACCTACATACACACCATACATACATTGTAAATGCACAATATTCTTTTTGAAGTTATCCAGACCCAAGATTTCACTGGGCAATACCCCAGTCCACCAAATCGAGGAGGATCCTGTGATTAATCTCGTAATACGTTTTTGTCCATTTAGATATTTGCTGTCCCCAGTACATCCACTAAGGATGGTTTGGCACATATGTCCTATTCCTCAATTCTGGAAAGTTCTCTGGGGACCTAGAAATTCTTAGACACTCCCAAAATCAAACAGTTTGTTGTGAGAGCCTAGACCCATTGCAGCAATTACAATCACTCCCAAAGAAAAAGTTACTCAAATCTAGTAAACAAATAAATAAGTATTTTATGAAGATCTTATAATTTCATCCTTGATCCTTATAAAAACCTGCATCATTCCAAAAGAATTCCAAAATAACAAAAATTATAATTAAAATGTAATAAATAACAATAGGGAAAGCACAAAGAAAAGGGGGGTGAGGGTCATCTTGAAAGAAAGAGTAACCCCAAGTGGACTCTCGGAGATGGAGTAGGTGGAGGTGAGGTTTTCACCCTCACCTTTTTGCTGTCCTCCCAGGGATCTCTACTCAGTGGAGCCTCATCATAATATGGGAAGTTGATAGAAGTTCCCGACAAAAATCTCTCCAGGGGTCAATACATGGAGTTTCTCTGTTGGATATCTGCAAAACTACATGTCAAAATCTAATTAGAGGTCTGAATTCACCTGATGATAGGACAAGCAGGCTAGCTCATATTCAAAGAAATTCCAATAGACGTGAGATTATTTAAAAAGCTATTAAGCACTTGGAGTTTATTGGAATTAAACTCTCAAATTTCATAAAAGATGGAATTTCACCCATGACTGAGGGTGCACTCCCTTCCATAGGGGCTCTAGCTCTGTCTCCACGTCAACCAGAAACACAAGTCCTTCAGTACTGGCTGAGAGCACCCATCTCCAGAGAGCTGACACGCATGCCAAGCTCCATGGGAAGCTTCACTACAGGAAAATGAAGGGCTCTTGTTATATATTGTTCATCCGTTGTTTTCAGAGAGGACAATGACTTCACCAGGTGATGTCTTGACTTGCATGTGAATTGGACTTAAGTGAAGCAGAGTTGCACAAAGTCGCCAGCCTCACTCTCTCTTTCTGAGTCATCAAAATCCAGTAACAGCACAAAAGTCAGGATGAGTGCTAACCGCCTGGAATGCAGTGGACGATGTTGGCATCTCTGAAGCCTGACCAAGTTCTAAGTACTTCATAGCACCTGCTTCAGTCACTTCCATGTCCATTGGAACAGATTGTTCCCATCCACCCATGTAGCTGGGGTTTAGTCTTCACATGGTTGGGGTAGACATTCCCCTAACTCACTGACGATCTTGAAGGCTGGTAGTCACCCTCAACCTGGTTTAGTCTGTCTCCTGAGATGGGTTTTATCAGGTTGGGGCTCTGCTCATGCTACAGCTTCTTGGAGCCACAGATGAGAATTGGGTCAAAGGTGGATACCAAAGGTAGATGAGCAGCCCTGAAAGGGACTTGGCGAGCCTTCACACCAGAAGGGCTATGTCTCCCTGAACACTCCATACACCCTGTTATATGTAATGAGGTTCAATAAACCCTCCCACAGCGATTTGGGATACTATTACTGTAATATCAAGAGGGAAGTAAGAGAATCTTGGAGTATGATAGTCAACATTATCTAGGGAAAGAGTGAGAGAGGCATCTAGAAAAGGTGAAGAGGAGGAGGAAGATGAAAGACGAAGATGATAATGAGAGCATTCATGTAGCACATTAAGGATTGGAAAGAGCTTCACAAAGCCTATGAAGTAAGTGTTCTTATCTCCACTTTGCAGCTGAGGAAAGTCAGGCAGACAAAAGTTAAGTGACTTGCCCTAGGTCACACAGCTAGCAGGTATCTGATGCAGGATTTGAAGTCAGGTCTTCTGCCCTCTAGGTCCAGTGATCCATCTGCTGTACAAACTGTTATGCCTGAGATGACAGACAATTGGCTGCCCCCAGACAAGATTCCAGGAGAGACTTGGACAGTTAAATGTCTCCTTTGACTCCAGCTGAACAACTTTAAGCCTTCAAACCACTAATGCGGCTGATGAATGTCAAAGAGAGACTACCAAGAAACAGATTTTCATGAATATTCACCTAATTAATGGAATTTCAGGACAAACAATTTAGAGGTGGCAGATACAACAAAGATCCTTGAATTCCTCCCCACTCCCTTTATTCTATGGAGGAGGAAAGAAAAGCTCAGGGATGAAGTTGTCTTGCCCAAAGCCATTTGAAAGAAGGGATACAGACCCAGCTACTCTAAAGAAATAAAAACAAAAACAAAAAAACACACACCAGGACATCCTGGGACAGTTCCTATATTACAAATGCTACAAATAAAAGAATGTTATTCCTTCTTACTAGAAAAAGATTTTTTAAATGGCCAAACCCATAGTGGCATAATGTATCGATAGAAGGTTGGACCAGGATTCAGAAATATGCTGAGACAGACACTCTGTCTTCCGTTCCCTCCTTTCCAGTGACACAGAAGAGCTATATGACCATGGACTTGTCCCTTTGCCTGCCTGAGCCTGTCTCCTCATGTGTCTACTCACACAGGGTTGTTGTGAGGCTGAAATGAGATACTGTATGCAAAGGCCCATGTACATGTCAGTCATCATTATTACAAGATGTCTCTCATTTATTTCAGCCCTCAGGATCCAGGGCTCCCACCACTTCCTCTGCTGTTTATTTTATGATAAAGGTCTAGCTGCCTCCTCCTCCCAGAGCCAGTCCAAAGGCCAGAAAAACATGGGCAATGTTTAGACTATAAAATGGATTCCCAAACCAAGTATACCACCACCTCAAACAGGGTAGTGAGACTCGTCAAGATTCAGTTGAAAACAGAGTGAATCCCTTAGCCAAAGAAAAATAGCAGAAAACTTCATAGACATGGAAAAGTCAGAGTCTAAATAGGACTGAATGTCATCTGTCTTACTCCAGGCAGGACTTGGGCTGCAGGTTCTGGAAGAGTTCAAGGTCAGGTCAGGTGGGTTACACTAGGAAGCACCTCCTTCCTTCCCTGATCAAGATGTATATATACATGTGCATGTGTGTATGTATTTATGTATGTATATATGTATGATCATGTATGTTTGCATATATATATATACATACTTATATAATATCGTATATATATATACATGATGCATAGTGTCTTTTTCTTTTCTCTTTCTCTCCCTCCCTCCCTTCTTTCCTTCCTTTTTTCTCTGTTCTTTTCCCCTTTGTTCTTGTATTTCCCTCTTCCCCTTCTTCCTTCATTTCTTCCCTTCATATTTTCTTCCCTACCCTTGGCTATGTCTAGCACTGAGTCACTGTGCCTATCCCTGCTAACCTCCCAAACTCTACAAGATTCTCTCTAGCATTGCTGAGGACAAGATTCTCACTGCCATCAGCCTCCCCCCTTGTCCTCTCAGCTTCCTTTGACCTTGCCTTGGGCTGCCTCCAGTTCTGGGATCACAGAGTGTCACCAACCACTCATCTTCCAATTTCCTTGGTCTCCAGGGACTTCTCCAGTGCAAGTTAGTCCCAAGACAAGCTCTCATCCATCTCCTACACTCTGGAATCTTCTCCAGTGCAAACTCTGAAGTACCACACCTTGACCCAGCTCCAACACCTCATCTTGCTCCTGTCAAATGCTGTACAAGCATCATAGGACCATGTCAACCTGAAGGAGAAGGGACGGCAGTCTGATTATGTGCCTCCCTCAACAGACCTCTTTCCAACCACTCTGCCTAGGTTCATCCTTCAATTCTCCCACTTCATTATATTCTCCCCATGTCAATGATTCTGAATCCTCTCTTACCAGTGTGCAAATTCTGTTCTCCATGCCCAAATTCTTGCTCCTTGACTCCATTAACCTTAATCTGCCCCCCTTTCCCCTCCACCATGTCCCCTTGCAGAAATGTATGTTCCTTTCACTGTGCTCTCTGGAATGCTGGCTCTATAATTAACAAACTTTTATCTCAGGCTTCTTATTTTCTCATTCCTTCCATCTTCTGGGATTTATTAACACTTGGCTCCCTCTTAATGATACTGCTTCATCTGTCACCTTTTCTAACACTGGCTCCACTTTATCCTATAACCCCAGCTCACTGGTCATGGTAGACGATTCAGAATACTCTTTCCACCCCACTGATCTTTCTAGATTCTCCATCTACCACTACCATTCAGTAATACTTAGGTTTAGAGCCTGGGTGTCTGGGAGGATAGTAGAATACTCAACAGAAATAGGGATGTTAAGAAGGTTTGGAGGGAAAGATAATGAGTTCAGTTTTTAATCTGTTGAAGCTGATGTCTACAGGACGTTGATGTGCTGAAGTTGATGTCTACAGGAGAGCCAGCTTGACCTTCCAAGACACATGACTGATCGTCAAGAGAGAGGTTAGGAGTCAACAAGTAGATCTGAGTCATCTGCAGAGAGATGATCATTGAAACCATGAGAGTTGATGAGATCACCAAGTACAATAATAAAGAGGAGAAAGAGAAGAGAGTTCTGGATCAAGCCTTGGGAAAGTCCTATTTTTAGTGGGCATGATATGACTGTATATATGCACATATAGGCATATTTGGCTTTATTGTGCTTTGTTTTATTGTATTTTTTACAAATGAAGATTTCTAGTAACCCTGCATCAAACAAGTCAATCAGCACCATTTTTCCAGCAGCATATGTTCCCAACATGTCTCTGTGTCATATTTTGGTAATTCTCACAATGTGTAAACTTTTTCATTATTATTATTATATCTTTTATGGTGACCTGTGATCAGTGATCTTGGATGTTACTATTTTATTTATTCTAAGATGCCATGCACCAAGCCTATATAGAAGGGTAGCAATTGATAAATGTGTGTGTTCTAACTGTTCCACCAGCTGTTGGCATCTCCCTCCCTCTCCTCAAGCCTCCCTCAGGCACAGCAATATTGAAATTAGGTCAATTAATATCCATGCAATGGCCTCTAAGTGTTCAAGTGAAAGTGTCAAGAGTCAATTAATGCTGCAAACTTCATTGTTGTTTTATTTTAAGAAATTGCCACAGATACCCCAACCTTCAGCAACCACCACCTTAATCAGTCAGCGACCATCAACATTAAGGTTAAGAACCTCTGTCAGCAAAAAGATTCTCATTCACTGAAAACTCAAATGATGGTTAGTATTTTTTTAAAAATAAAATATTTTTAACTGGTGTGTGTTTTTTAGACATAATGCAATTGCACATTTAATAGACTACACTATAGTGCAAGCATAACTTTTATATGCATACCTATGTAAACATATATGTGTGTATATGTGTATACAAATATATATTTGATTCATGTCGAGAGACATGTCTATGGATGGTTCATATATGTATATGTACATATGTACATACTTATATATTAATCATCTATATAGAGATGATCATTGAACTCTTGGGAACTGCTGAGACCACCAGATGAGATATTATATAGAGAAAGTAGAAGAGAGCCCAAGACAGAACTTTGGGGAGCCCCCATGATTAGTGGCTAAGACCTAAATGGAGATCCAGAAAAGCAAACTGAGATACAGACAAAATAAATGCCAGCTGATTGGGCTGGGAGGGGTGACACTAACAACTAGGAGAATCAGGAAAGACTTATTGAAGAAGGTAGCACATGAGCAGATCCTTGAAGGGAATTAGAGCTTCCAAGAAGCGAAAGTGAGAAGGAAAGGCATTCCTGTCTTAGAAGACAGCTTAGGCAAACACACAGAGGCAATAGAAAGCCCTCCATCATGCCCTTAAAGGAGCTCTACAAAAACAAAAGGTGAAATGCTGCCTTTTATCAGAATAGTCACAGGGATGGTGAGTGAAGATATAATACAGTTAATTAATTTCCAAAAGCAATGATACTATTGACTGGACCCAGAGAGCTGTCAGTGGAACCTACCAAAACTCACAGATGACAAATAGTTTAATACAAATTTTTCCTATTCAGCCTTACATCTACCTCAGTTTCCTCATCTGCAAAATGAGGTGGCTAAACTAGATTACCTCAAAGGTCCAACTCTAAATCTATGATTCTATGACCCTGAGGTGATGAGTTAAGTTCTGTCTAGTTACAGCATAGGGACTCTTATCTGAAATTTCAATACTACAGTTTATAGCATATCTTGATAAATTCAAGGAGCTATGTCCCATTATATTTGTGGCACAGGATCTCTTAAAGAAATAGAAGATTTCATCTCTGACAAGTGATCATCTGTCCTGCTCTTGAACATTCTTGAACTCACGGTATCATGAGACAGCTCAATCCTGTGCTGGACAATTCTGATTGTTAAAAATTCTTAAATGGATCAGAAATCTGTCTCACAGAGTAAAACCAAAGCTGACTGATTCTGACAAGCACTAGAAGGTCCTTTGATCAATGAGATCACAAACTTGGTTCTCACACACCCCAGTCAGATGAGGAGGAACCTACATTCTGAAACTTCCATTTGAATGAATGAATGAAAAAACATCTACTAAATGCTTACTATGTACCATACACTATGCTAAGTGCCAAGGAGACAAAAAAAAGTAGAACACCCTCAACAAAGTTAGGATCTGGGAGGGACTCAACAACACATGACAGAGGGAAGGTTCAGAAGATGAGAAGATGGAACATGTCAATGGTCTGGAGAATTAAATAGAAGGGGAAATGGCAAGGCTTGTGTTTCTGGAGGCATTAGCAGATAGGTTGGTGGGTGCAAAAGTAGTCTTTCCTTTAATCCTCATCTTTCTTCTGATGTAAATTTTCAAACGTCCTGTTTTAGTGTCCATGGTGCTCCTTCACCAGACTCCAGTTATTTTGAGCTTTAGTATTCCTGAAGCCATTTCACTGATCATCATTGCCTTTCTGGTCTCCATTCTTCATTAAACCTAGGATGACGGTGAGTGCCCTGTCAATGGTCTTTTCAGACAATTCATATTTTCCCTCCTAATTAGAATATTTCCCTTTATGTCTTTAAAATTTCATTCTCTTTACTCCTGAGCTAACTTCCCTTGTAGCGATTTAGTCCGTGGGATTCTACCCATCTTTCCCCTAAACCCCTTTGAACTCTGCTCTCCCTAAATCTAGAGTGTATATCAGAATGTTCTTGACTTTCTTATCCTCCTTGATCACAGACCCCACAAGGAAGTGGTTCCTTCTCCTGAAAGTTCTCATAATTTCTACCCCAATAATC
This sequence comes from Notamacropus eugenii, assembly GCF_028372415.1. NCBI lineage: Eukaryota > Metazoa > Chordata > Mammalia > Diprotodontia > Macropodidae > Notamacropus > Notamacropus eugenii. The sequence continues at coordinate 161,317,682 of NC_092878.1, forward strand.
AGATCTTCCTTTTTAGTGAGAATAAGATCCAGAAAAGAATTTCCTCCATGTTAGTTTCTTCACTTTTTGAAGGATGGAATTATTACTAAGATAGGTCAAGAAGTTATTGGCTATTCCATATTTGTAAGAGAGGGGACTTTAGTAAATGTCTGAAAAACTCAAGTCTTCCATCATTACTGCACTAGTCTCTGCAAAAAGCTTGTGATATATCCCCTGAACTAATCACCTATTTCCTCGTTTTGTTCAAATGATCTGAAGCGGGATAGGACATATGGAGTATTTAGGGAGGACTAGTAGCTTTGATGTGATGGCTTGCTGAGTCCTTTTCAGGGCTACTCATCCACCTTTGGTGTCCACCTGTCACCCACCTGTGACTCCAAGAAACTGTAGCATATGCAGTAGTCATGCTTCAGTAAAACCATCTCAGCCTATTGGCTCAATCAGTTTGAGAGTAACTGACAGTCCTCAAACCCATTGGTGAGGTAGGGGAATCTACCCCAAGCATGATTAATAAGAATAATTTGTTCCAAAGGGCATGAAAGTGGCCATCGTGGAGCACTTAGAAGTTGGTCAGACATCAAAGACACAAGGTCACCCCTGGCCATCACCAGTTGTCCTTACTTAATTTGCCATTGGACTTTGATGACTCTGGAAGAGTGAGTGAGGTTGATGACTCTGTGAGACTCTGCCTCACTTAAATCCAATTCACATGTAAGTCACGACATCATTCCATGATGTCATTGGTCCTCTTCAAAAATGAAGGACAAACAACGTCCGCTAGGTGTCCTCACAGAAATAAACATGTTTAATATACAGTGCTAACCTGCCTGCCCTTTTACCCATCCTCTTTCTTTTAAATAAGATATGCCCATCCACAACCATATTCCAATCATAGATCACCCCATCAAGTTTCAGTGATACCTGTTGGGTATCTGGTACCTAAACTTTGGCAAATGTACATAAACAAACTTGAAGCAATCCATTTTACTTTCTTGGATTTTTTCTGGTTGTCTCAACTGCTATTCTTTCTTTCTTTCTTTGTTGTAACTGCACTTTATGGTATCTACTTTTGTAAATATATCTAGGAAGCTTTCCCCCTTCCACCATTTTTTATTCCAAAATTCTTTTGATTTGATTTTCAAAAGGAAAAAATACTGCAACAAATACATTTTTGTAATCCTTTTTGGGGGGAGTACACTCCAACCCTGGTCCACAGTCTGTCATTCCTATATTGTAAGCAGTAATGCATAAATCCATATCTCATTCTCACATCAGCTTCTTACCCAAGCTATTCACTTCCCAAATCAATTTTTGTCTTTTCTGCAACCTTCATCTTTAATGGGGACTCTTGAGGAAAACACAAGCCAAGCCCCTCTTTCCTTCAGTTTCTTGCTCAAGACTTCATAATCTTTGGCAGCACTTCATTCATACTGGCAGCATCATTAGGGACCCTGTGAATAACTGGAAGTGGGTTGTATTGATCTATTTAGACAAGTCTTGGGAAGTCATCTGCTATGTCTTGGAAACATGCCATAGAAAGACAACAAAACTCTCTATTGTTTTTAGGTCAGAAAACAGCTACCTCAGGACCCCCTAAGCAGGGAATCAGCAGGCAGAACTATTTCATTCCTCCTTTGACCCTTAATGGATGAGTTCTCACCTGTTGGAATCTTTGGCTTCCCTCTATCATTCCTGGGAGGATAAGCAATTGCTTCCTCCTCAGGTCATCCAGCTCTTTTCACTCCAGGAAAGGCTTCAGATTTCTTTGAGGTTCAAATGCACAATGTCCCTTTTCTTTCCCTTCCTCCTCTATGTGATTCTTCCAGATTCCAACCTCTTGACAAAGGTCAAGTTTTCTTCCTGCCAATTCCAATTGTCCCTGCTCTGTTCCCCACCCCCCACCCCCAATCACACCCCTAAGCATTTTCTCTGGTTTTAGGGTTTGTTTGTTTTTTTAAAGAAACACTTCATTATACCTGAACACCTGGAATATATAAAGGTGTTGCTCCAGCCCCTTTATCTTCTCTTACAAGAGGGAGACCAGCCTACACATGGAACACAGATAATAGCTATTCGAGTATGGATGAAACACAAAGATTACACACTCAGTGTAAGTCATTGTTGTTAGCCTTCTCCCCATACTGATTGGGATAGTCAGGTGGTGCAGTGGACAATGCAGCAGGCTTGGAGTCAAGAAAACTCATCTCGAGTTTAAATCTAACCTCAGACATTTAGTAGCTGTGTGACCCTGGGCAAGTCACTTAACCCAGTTTGCCTCAGTTTCTCATCTGTCAAAAGAACTGGAGAAGGAAATGGCAAACCACTCCAGTGTCTCTGCCAAGAAAACCCCAAATGGGGCCACAAAGAGTTGGACATGACTGAAAATGACTGAGCAGCAACATCCTCAACTAATTGAGATTCTAAATCTTGTTTATCAATCTGCTTTAGAGATTAACATCTGCCTCCTAAGCACGTTATGACACTTAAAACCTTTTATCACCTCTTAACGCCTTGACATCCATGTTTAACTTACTTGTCTTACAACCAGGTGACAGTCAAACCCTACTTCATTTTGCTTCTCTCACTAACTTGTGATGGTTTCTCCAGTTTATCTCTTTTCCAATCTGTTTTCTTACTTAACTTGCCTCACCTTCTTCTTGCATCCCTCTCTTTAGGATTCTTTTCTTCCTTCAAATTGCGACCTTCTTCTTCAGTTCAAATTGTTTTCCTTAAGCTTATTCTCAATGTCTCCCACATTTCTCCTATCCTCAAATTCCATCTCTAACCTTCTAGATATGTCAAAACCCTTCAAAGTCACCATCACATTGATTTTTTTTATTATTCAGCCTAAGTCCTTGTTTCTTCTCATATTCCTCCACCTGCTCCTTACCCTGCAACTCTTGAAAGCCACAAGTAGGATCAGCCACATTAGGGGCTTTCCTTGAAATCTTTTGATTCATGGACCAACCATTAGTTAATCTTCCCTCACTCTTGTAACAAGACCTGTCTATCTCCATTGCTCATCAAGTATTTCTCTGGTGATATCATTTATACCACTTTGTAAAACTCCATTTCAAAATTTTTGCAAACCACAATCTATTGGCTAAAGGCTACTCTAAACTAAAGAGACTGTAGTGTTACATGACCATCACAAAAACACCAGAGGAATAGTGATATTTAAAAGCATATCATGAGCAAAAAAGCGATATTTGTTGATTGTTTGATTAAATATAGTCATTGTAAAAAATGAAACCAATCTATATTTTTTTCATATTTTGAGAATCTACAGAAATGTTTCTTCATTAGTTTATTCATCTGGATATGTTTTGCTTTAATAATTCAACATCAGGAAATCCCTGGAAGTAGCAGGAATTTGATATTTATTAAATTGGATTGTGTTGGGTTGGGTTGGATTGAAATGAATCAAATAAAATCCATGATCTCTTCACTTTGCGTATTCCTTCCCTATCCTCTCCACATTTTTCCTCTTTAGAGATTATTACCCATGTCTTTCCTTACATCTTCCATTGAGGAGCTGTCCTGTGTGCTGGAGCCTTTGCTCTGAATCTTTTAATATTTTATGGATACCACTGCAGCCCTCATCCTGTCCATTGGTTTTCCCTCTCATCCACATGTGACTGTTTGCACACCATTCCAGATATATGTTGTCTTTCCCATGCAAGCAACATTGGTAATATGTCCCTCACTTACTTGCATTCAGCATGGGTCTTTCCATTATCTTTTTGTGTCTTTTGTTTAACAGAGACATTTTAAGCAAGTCAAATTAGGTAATTCAATCTCAAAATGGGGTCCTCTGAGAGTTACTGTTCTATCCATGATATGTGGGAGAAACTGAACAACTCATGTCCAAGTCATCAATGTGTTTAAAACATTAAGTCAATCGATGATGTTGATGGTAATTAAACTTCCTATGGATGAGACGAGAAAGAGAGAATGATCATACTGGGCTTTCCTTTCATAGTCAAAGAAGCAAAGAGAACTCTGGTTTGATGCTCCAGCATGTTGTCCCAAAAGCCTCTAGTGCCCTGCTGGGAGCTATGTTGGATCTCCCACTGTCTTCTTTTTTTCCTAGTGGTTGTCCTCACAGGCTTTCTCACATAAATCTGTACTGGAGAAACGATTTACAGCAAAAGAAAGAAACGTGCCTTCAAGATGACAATGAGAAGTCCTGAATTTTCAAATGGATTTTCAGAGAGCAAATGCAGGAGGCAGCTGGGTGGGGAACATGAGCCATACTTTGCCCAAATAGATTCCTCATCTCCTAGCTGTGGCTAAGATCCATCTGTTTGTCATTGGACACAAGACAATTGGAGACAAAATGCCTTGTCAATGGTTTGGGGAGGAAGGAGGGAGGATAGAACAATGGGAAATGAGGTCCCCAGATCCACCAGCTAGCAACAAACAACTCTTCAAACTGTTCGCCCATGACACAAAAACTTGGCAGTGGACTCTTTCCCCCTTCCCAGTTAATCCTTCCAGATCCCTGACACAATTTTCTACCAAAGGCACATGAAGACAAAGAAGAAAGAGGTGACTTGGGATGTTTTTCTGTTCAGAGAAATTCATGCCCCAAAGATTAGAAACACATTCCCAGAAGATGACCCAACTGGATGATCACAATTTTGAGAAAATACGCAATTGGAGTAATGGCTTCCTTCAAGTCTCAGCTGAAATGTTACCTTCTATAGGAGGCCCATTCCAGTTCCTCCCCTTTTCCCTCCATCTACTCTCTATATATCTTTTTATATACAAGCTGTATGCCCCATTAGAATGTGAATTCTGTGAGGATAGGACTCGTATTTTTTTATAACCAGTGCTTAGCATAGTACCTAATTAAAGTTTGTTGATTGGTTGTGTAACTGAGTGACTGCCTAACTTTGTCTCAGAGGGTAGAACCAGGAGGGCAGGTGAGGTCATAAAGGGCAAATTTAATCTCAAAATTGGGAGAAAATTCCTAATAATTAGACCTGTCCAAAAGTGGATTAGGCTATGTTTGGGAGGAGTGGCTGCTTTCTTGCTAGATTTCCTTAACCTGAGGCTGAATGACCAAGACCAGCTGCGTTCTATTGGAGATTCCCTTTGGGGAAGGGGGCAGACCAGATGATGAAGGGCTCTTTCTTCTACAAGTGTCTGCCCTCTTGCCATTCATCTTAAGTTCCTTCCCTAGTCATCCTTAACTCTCGGTCAACCACCCTAGCTACCTTCTCCATTGCTCCTCCTTCTGGAATCCTGTAATTCCACCGACTCGTAGTTCCCGTAGGTAGTAAGTCTTTCATTCCTAGGCACAAGTATTGTTGTTGAGTTGTTTCAGTCATGTCCAGCACTTCATGGCCCCATTTGGGCTTTTCTTTGCAAAGATACATTTCCTTCTCCAAATCATTTTACAGATGAAGAAACTGAGGCAAATAGGGTCAAGTGACTTATCCAAGGCCACACAACCAGTAAGTATCTGAGGCCAGATTTGACCTCAGGAAGATGATTCCAGGTTCAGCACTCTCTCCACTGCATGACCTAAAATGTGTAAACAGTTAAGTTGGGACCAAGAATCATAAAGACTTGAGTTCAAATCCAGCATCAATCACTTATTACTAAGTGACCCTGCACATTTCACATTGCTTCTGTCTGCTTAGTGTCTTCACCTATAAAATAGGGATCCTCTACCTCCTAGAATTGTGAGAAACAGATGAGGTGATATCTGTACAGTACTTTGTAAATCTGAAAATACCCTATAAATGCTCACCAGCATTATCAGTAGAGAAAAGAAGATATTATTTTCCTATTCTTTCCACTTCTTCCTCTGAAATCCCATACAGCAACCCAAATTGTCTAAATTAGAAGCCGATGAAGACAACGTAATTTCTCAATCACCTTTTAAAAAGTCAGCACCACCAATGTCACTGTGGCCCTACCTGGAAAGGTATGGTTAAACTGGAAATTCACAACGGCCAATGTCTTTAGCTGAACTCAGGGTGTTTAATCCTATTCTGCCAAAGTCGATATTTACTCAGAATTTCTGTTCCAGGATGTTCCTAAGGCAGATTTGGATTGAGCTTTGCAGAATCTACTGGCAGCTATGAGCAGATCAAGGCACTGCAGTGACAGCAGCTGTATCAATGATAACAGGGTGGAGTTTGAGGTTGAGCAGAATAGTCTTTGCCTCCATTGGTTTAAAGAACAGGGTTTCCCTAAGTGACAGAGTGGATAATGTTGAACTTGAAATTAGAAAGACCTCAGCTCAAATTCTGTCTCAGACACAAACTAGCTATGATATTCTGGGCATACTATTTAAAAATAACAATAACAATAACTAGAATTTATATAAGTATTTTAAGGTTTATAAAGCACTTTACAAGTAAATTAATTGAAATGATTTGCCCAGGTTACATTGCTAGTAAGTGTCTGAGGCTGGATTTGAACTCAGGTCTTCCTGATAACAGCTAGGTGTCACAGTGGATAGTGGGCTGGCCCTGGAGTCAGGAAGACTTCTCTTCATGATTTCAAATCTGGCCTCAGAAATGTACTAGCTGTGTGACCCTGGGCAAGTCATTTAACCCTGTTTGCCTCAGTTTCCTCATCTGTAAAATGAGCTAGAGAAGGAAATGACAAACCACTGCAGTATCTTTGCCCAGAAAACCTAAAATGAGGTCAGAAAGAGTCAGACAAAGGACATATGAAGGAAGAAACTGTCTGCATCCAAAGAACTGATACATACAGAATGTACGTAGAGAAGGATCTTATATAAATATGTGTCTGATGGTGGCCATCTCTAGTAGGGGGTAGGGAAGAAAAAAAGAAAATTACGTGATAATATTACATATTGAAATCTTATATAGCAAGTTGCACGTAATGGACTTGCAGTTTCACGTGCGATCGTCTATTGTTATGGAAATTTTATCCCATAAATTAAAGATAAATTAAAAATTTTAAAATAAAGCAGTACATTAGTTTTAGCATTATATTTCTGATTAAAATGGAAAAATAAAATAAACCTATAAATTTAAAAAAGAGTCAGACACAACTGAAAAAATGACTAAACTTCCTGGCTTCGGATCCAGCTCTCCACTGTTCCATCAAGCTGACTATGTCTGACTCACTTTTTTCATCTGTAAACTGGGATAATGTGGGTATCAAGTCAGATAATAAGCATATAAAATGCTTTGCAAATGTGAATTCACTATATATAAATGTTAATGATCGTTGTCATTATTTCTATTTATGTTATTATTTTCAAATATGTGTGTCTACCTCTCTACACTGTAAATGAGGTTGGATCGCACAAAGCCCAGGCTGGCTCCTTGGCATAGTGCATAGCTAACCTGTCCATTTCCTCCTCTCTCCCAGTCATCCACCCCATGTTTCCCAACATGATTCCTACTTTAGGGTTATATCGGTTAATAGTAGTCTTTGAATCTTGACATGAACATCACTAAGATAGTACATCTACCAACACAGATGTGGCCACAGTGTCCTGGTGAAGAAGTGTGGTATGATGGGGGAAATGCCTGGGGTCAGAAAACCTGGATTTGAGCCCCAGCCTTGGCATGAGTTGAATGACTCTGGCAAATCACTTGGAGGACTTCCTTCACGGAGAGGCTTGGCAGGCATGTCATCGTGGGGATGCCCTTCATTCCCTGCCAATCCTCAAATTTTGTAACTTTTCTCCAGGTCTCAGTTTCCTCCTCTGTAAAAGGGGACAAGCACTGTATTGTGAAAAGGTAATCTGTAAATCTTGATGTTTAACTGAAATGGACCTGTTCTCTTTTCTCTTAGGATAGAAATCCTTCTAGCAAAGGTCCAAAGTGTGAGCTTCATAGCCGCATGAGCATAGCAGCAAAGGTGGAAGATTCAAGAAGCCAAAGGTAAAGGAGAACAATTTTAAGGACCAAAGTTCTGAAGAATCCAACTGATTCACACCAAGGGCCAGCTCCTTGACACTTTCTCTATTTTTGCTTCCTAGTAAGGTATCAATAACCCAAATACCTACCTGCCCCAGCATCCTAGCTTCCTTTTCATATCCATCCTTTGCATCCTGGCATTCTGCAGACATCCTAGTACCAACCCAGAATGGCTTTTTGGATTGCAGCTGCTCTGCTTCCAACTCAGAACCTGCCTCCCTGGCCCCAGGTAGGGTCCCTCTTCCCCATCCTCAGTCCGTGGATTGGCACATGTAAGCGTTGTTTGGATCACAGTCTCACAATCAGACACATGATATACACATGCTCACTGTGGATGGACAAGTTTAAAAATACATTATAAATGTGT